>NW_026114527.1:0-1252192 GCF_025231255.1 Drosophila biarmipes
ACCATTTTACATTTTTAAGGATTGGTACTCAGCTTCAGTAACACAAAAAAAATATTTTTTACAATCAATTTTTTTTTTTATTTCTGTGATTGTTTTTATTTATTAATTTATTAAAATTAATTTATAAACCCTTGCAATCATAAGAAATAATCAATGTAAGAACCACGCATTTTTACATTTTTAGGGATTACTAGCTTCAGTAAAATAAAAAAAAAATTATTTTTTTTTAAATACATTTTTTTCTTATTTTTGTGACTTTAACTACTTTAGGTTCATCCGAATTTTATTTAATTTATTTTGAAATTCTTTAAAATGAAAACTACGATGAACGCTATATATCAGATACCCGTTACTCAGCTTAAAAAGAGCAAAAAATAAATAGGGGATATACTAGCCGCAAAGAAATATTGTGTAGCGCCACCTACCCATTATTTTATTATATGGTCATGTAAGCGGCAGACAGATTTAAGCGTTTTGGCCATAGGCGTTAGTGGGAGTTAGAGTGGGTGAGGCAAACATTTTATTAGGTCAATTGACAGGTGTTGATAAGACTAATACATTTCTGATAAAAACAAAAAGAACGCTATAGTCGAGTGCCTCGACATTAGATACCCATTACTCAGATTAAAGGAGCAAAAGGGAAATGAAAAAAATAGGTAGCAAAAGCGTTATTGTGAAGCGCCATCTACCCGATATTTCAGTATATGTTATGTGGGGGGCAGACAGATTTAAACGTTTAAAACATTTGTTAGAGCAAGCGCGGCAAAATTTTTTTAAAGTCAATTCATAGGTATTAATAAGACAAATACGTTTTGCAAAAAAAAATTTCTAGCATGGCAACGGTGGCCACTACAGTTTTGGGCGATAACTATTGATAAAACAAATAAATTTCAGTTAAAATTTTTCTATCATATAAATTTTGGGTGCCGCAGATTTTCGCGAAGTGTGGGCGTGGCATGCCGATAAAATAAACTTGCGCTGCGCAAGAAGCCCAGGAATCTGCATGCCAAGTCTGAATATTCTAGCTCATAAGGCTTGGTTACTCGTGGAGTAAAGGGATGTACTAGAATCGTCCGAAAGTATGTTACAGGTGAAGGGAAGCGTTTCCCACCCCCTAAAGTATATATAATCCATAGTCGAGTCTATCTAGCCATGTCCGTCCGTCCGTTGGAATATACACCAAAACAAGGAAGAACGCTAGGAAGTCGAGTGCCTCGACTATCATACACAATCCTGATCAATAATATATATACTTTATGGGGTCGGAAAAGCTTCTTTCTACCTTTTACATACTTTTAGACGACTCTAGTATACGAGTAACTGGTAAAAACAAACAAAAAGCCAAGGGGCAGAGGTTGTAATGATTTTTGTCACAAGTTTGCAACGCAGAGAAAGAGACTATCCCGACCACATAAAGTGTATATATTCTTGAACAGCATCACTGAAGGAGTCGATCTAGCTATGTCCATCTGTACGTCCGTCTGTCCGTCCGTTTCTACGCAAACTTCTTCCTTTTGCAGGCAGTATATAACTCAGAACCAGCCGGGTGGGACAACAAATTTTTGTAGCTCCCATAAGAATGTTCGGAAAAGAAATTTTAAAAAATTATATCTTTGTTGTTAATATATATATTACCTCTTATAATATATAACCTCTTACGCTCGGAAGTAACATTTTAAATTAGTTCTAAATTTCGAATTAAATTTTTTCAAAAACGGAATACTATAGCATATAGCTGCCATACGAACGATAGGACAAATTAATGCCAAAATAATATGAAACAAGAAAGGAAGAAGACTTCGGCAAGCCGAAGTTTGTATACCCTTGCAGTTTCAAAAAATAATCAATAATTTTATTACATTTAATTCAAAATTCTTAAAAACATAAAATGTATATTCAAAATATTATAAGATAATATGTCAAAATCTCCAAAAGCTATAATTTGTTTCATATTATTTTCCCACCAATTTTTCGATCGCTCCTATGACAGCTATGTGATATAGTCGTCCGATTTTGATAAAATTTAATTCGAAATTGAAAACGAAATAAAAAATGTTATTTCCAAGCGTAGCGGTGTTAAAAAACACCGAAGATAACATTTTTTCATATTATTTTATCACTAATTTTCCGAGCGTTCCTATGGCAGGTTTATGATATAGTCGTCGGATTTTAAAAAAATTTAGTTCGAAATTGAGAAATAATTAAAAAATGTTATTTCCCAGCGTAGGAGGTTATATGTTAAAAAACACCGAAGATAAAATTTTTCCATATTATTTAACCATAAATTTTCCGATTGTTCCTATGGAAGCTATATGATATAGTCGTCCGATTTTGATGAAATTTAATTCGAAATTCAAAACTAATTAAAAAATGTTGTTTCCAAGCGTAGGAGGTTATATTTAAAAAAAAACACCAGAGATATAAGTTTTTTAAATTTTTTTCCCCGATAGATCCTATGGGAGCTATAAGATAAAGTTTTTCGATCCGGCTGGTTCCGACTTATATACTACCTGCAATAGAAAGAAGACTTTTGAAAAAGTTTCAGCCTGATAGACAGACAGACGGACGGACGGACAGACGGACATGGCTAGATCGACTCGTGTTGTGATGCTGGTCAAGAATATATATACTTTATGGGGTCGGAAACTTCTCCTTCACTACGTTGCAAACTTCTGACTGAAATCATTATACCCTCTGCAAGGGTATAAATATTATATCTTTGGTGCTATATAACATATACCTTCTTGCGCTTGAAAAAAATATTTTGGTTTGGTTCCGAATTTAATTTTATCAAAAGCGGGCGAATGTATTATATAGCTGCCATGGGAGCGATTGGAAAATTGGTGGGAAAATAATATGAAAAAATTATTTCTTTATAGCCTCTGTGTTTTTTGATATTATATTATGCTATTGGGAATATCATTTTTTATATTTTTAAGAATTTCAAATTAAATTAAATAAAAATGGGACGACTCTAACATGTAGGTGTCAAAGAAGCGGTCAGAGAAATAATGAAAATTTTAATATCACTGGATTGTTTAGTGAAAAAATATTTTCATGGTGTTACAAACTTCGGCTTTTCGAAGTTAACTTCCTTTCTTGATTTATTTTGATTTTGGACTTATAATTATTAAAGCTAATGTATTTTTATTTCCGGGTAAAGAAAGTTCTAAATTCCATTCGAGTTGATGACAAAATCCTCATCTATTTAACGTCGGGAACGGGCTGGGGGAAGAGCAAATAATAACTTTGAGCCTTATGTCAGTGGTTAGTGACAGCTGGTTTGCAGTTCCACCTCGTAGTTCCTGGGTTCTTTCTTTTGAGGTATGTACTTGTACTTACTTGTACTTATCTAATTCCATATACATTTATACTTTTCCTATCCATATTCAACACCTATAATTTTTTTTTAAGCTTCTTCTAACTTTTCATCTTTAAGGCATTCCGAATTTCTTCGCATCGAGTAATTAAGAGCGACTATTTCTAAACCTACGCTTCTATTAACACTTTCTACTTGCCTACAAACAATTATCGGCAATCCGACAGCTATCTTAGCATTTTACTTCATTTTACTCTAAAATACGCTTACTGCAATGAAATCGCGAATGTTTAAATTGATTGGATAGTTTATTAATATAAAAGAACACTATAGTCTAGTGCCCCGGCTATCAGATACCCGTGCCTCAGCTTAAAGGAGTAAAAGGATAATGAACTGCTTATATATCAGCAGCAATATTTTAGGGCGCCAGCTACCGGCTTTTTCAGTATATGTTATGTTTGCGGCAGACTGTACAGGCATTTTGGCGATTTTTGGGCGTTAGAGTGGGCGGTGCACCCCGCTGAAATATACTTGCGCTGCGTAGGAAGCCCAGGAATCTGTTCATACGGACGGACGAACAGACGGACATGGCTAGATCGACTCGGCTAGTGATCCTGATCAAGAATATATATACTTTATAGCTTTCTATCAAATCTAGTATAGCCTTTTAGTCTACGAGTAACGGGTATAACTAAACACTTAAAATTCAAATTAACTTAACCACGATTATAATAATTCCAAAAGACGTTCGCATACAACGTCAACGTGAGTTAGACGAGAGACGGATATCAGTACACAGAAATATGGCGCACTTCTTTTTTAAAGCAACCGCGTACGATTACTTCCAACTTGACCGCATTCTTAAACGTAGCGAGAGCGTGTTCTTGCTCACCCTCGTTACCAACGACGTCTCTGCAGACAAAGAGCGCTAATTGTGCCCCAATGCAGGTATGCAGTGACCTACGTTTTTTTTGCAGTAACTAGAACTCATTTTTTTTAAGAACTTCAACTGTAACTAATATGAAACTGAAACTCTATCGATTGCGCGCTTAACGACATCATCACCAACTTTGTCAACAAAAGCTAACAGTGAAAAAATGAGTACGTGTGCCTCGGACACATCTACTGCAGTCGAGAAATAAAAGCTTATTAAAAAGGGCAACATTTAAGAAATAAATGTTCAAAAAAAGTCTTAATATAATTACAGAGTATTATCGATATATCTTACCGAGAAGAAAAAAAACTTTTTCATGTATCAGCTTAAAAGCAGCAAGGGCCTGCAAGTCGTACTTAAGGGCATAGAGTCCGACGTAACGCCTGCAGAGATATTAAAGGCGCTAAATGAGAAGGGAGCAGCATCTCCTTAAGGTAGAGCTCGCACAAGAAAATAATCCTCTAAAGATCTACAAAGTGCACTTTATATACAATCTCAGTTCCTGTTCAGTTCTGCACTGCAGAATTGCATTTGAAGAACCATTCAAACGCAATGACCCGGTACATGGCCACACAAGGAATATTTTAAACTATGCGCTAACTGAAGAGGTTGCCCAGTTTATAAGGAAATGAAAAGGCGCATCCATCAGAAAGGAACTAGCGGTCGCACACAAACGAAACAGTTAACAACATCTCGACCCTGAGGTCATTTTTTTGACAGGCGCCATATTCTCACTACGACACATAGACTTTGCAACAGGGCTGCCTATTCCTGTTTGAACAAGTTAATCAGCATATCATCAGACATAAAACAACTTTGTAGCTATGATATGCAGCCTGCAACAAAGCCTTATGCGTACAACTATGCAAGACATAACGCGAAATCAAAATCTAATTATTCAAATGCTGGTTTCACAATAATCCAAATAATGACTTCCTTAAGGATGTCTACGTGCAAAGCTAAAAGCGTTTTACAGCATAAACTTGAGTTAGCTTAATTCCTACTCGACAATCATATTGACGTAATGCCCCTTTCAGAAGCACACCTTACAAACAAATACAATTTTCAACTACGAGGCTATTCATTCCACGGAACTAAATATCCAGATTGTAAAGTACGTGATGGGACTGGAATTTCAATCAGAAGCCGTATTTAGCACCACTATCATTACAAATTTGGTAAAAACTACAAGGAACTTAAACTAGCCACCGAATAATGCCCCCCTCGGCTCACTATGGCAGATACTACTTTATAGCAGCAGGAGACTACAATGCCAAGCACACACACTAGGAATCTCGTCTCGTGACTCCAACAAGAAAGCAGTTCCATATTGCAAATATAAAAGCCAAGAAAAAGCTCGCCTTTGCTTCTTCTGGTGAACCGACATACTGGCCGGCAGACCCAAAGATTTCCCGATTTATTACCCTTGCCATTACCAAAAAACATTCCTAAAAGTCTGATAAGCGCTTAGTGCCTTTAGTATATTTTATCTGATCACTCGCCTGTCCTATTTATTCTACTCCGACAACCAGGAACTTTGAAGCCATCCTTAAAATTGACCTCACAACAAACCAGTTGGGCTAACATTGATCAACTTTGTCAACACAATAGAGTGTGTACTCTTCTCTGCAGCTTGTCCTTGAACACCACAAACACAAATACACAATGCTACCAAAAGACGACAAATCTAAAAATAAGACATGTCTCACGTCAACTCTCTTAAGCTTTGCAGTAAGAAAAAGCATATACCCAGCGCCGCTACATAGATCAATTGTCAACATATAGTACACAACACTGACCCAACTCTAAAAATCCCTGGGCTGCTACCGTAAAACCTCCAATCACTGATCACTGAGCTCACATATTGCGCCGTGCATATCACCCGGCTTTTCAGTGACATTCTACCAGTTAAAGAAGTGATGCCAGAGCAGCAGGAAAAGTACTTTACCAAGCTATCTTTGCACCCTTACCACCTGGCGAAAATGCTTTGAAGGAAACCTTCATCTTTTAAGACTTTTCAGAAAAAGTAATAGATTTTAAGCAATGGTTGAACTTCGCGTGTTTTTGTAGAATAAATACATAATTTCTCTTGAAGGACCTGATACTTGTCTAACCATAGCTCAATCTTGTTGCGGTAATATGCTGCGGTAATATGCTTTCCGGCATATTCACCAGCAAAAAGGGTATCATAAGATAATAGCAGTTAAGATGATAAAGATGCCTTGAATCAATAAAACTTTTAGAGTGGAGGAAATTAAAGAAATTTTGTCAACTCTACTAAAAAAGGATATCAAGAAAGTTGGTGAAATGGTGGTAGATCTGGAGTTGTTTATACGTGCGCACAAAAGTGGATCGAATCCAATTTCTAATCGGCAACTAAAGGTAGCACCCAACCAAACACTGTCTATCCCAAAATTAGAACAATGTGCAGTAGTTCTACGTAGTCGTACCATATTCAAGGCAACCTTGTCAACTCTACTTTGTGAAATGCAAAGAAAGTTATTGAAAGATTTCCAGATTGTGTGAAAGAGTAAAAGGTACTTGAGGGGGAGTCCAATAAATACGACTCTTGTATTGTTAAATTCTTAGTGAGGCTCAGACTGCTGCTGGGAGGCGTAAGAAATTTTCAGTTTTTCCACAAGCAAGCAATTATTTGTTTCTAGATTCACCCCATATACCACATCTGAGGATGTTTTGGAATTTATACGTGAAAAAATCGTGTGCTGATTGCCGTTCCCTCTAGCCTAACATCTGAAAGAATTCTCATGAAATGAATTTCTAATTGAATTTCTAAGTGTGAAAGTTTCCTTGCAATCTTTATCTGTTTTTTTTACATGTTCTTATATTCCACCTAGCTCTAATCTAGTAATTTACCATCTGTCTGCAATAAAATCTGTTTTATACCTTCCTTCTAGCAGAGACCTTTTGATTGTTTTAGGTGACTGTAATCTACCTGATATTCTCTTGGTCTCCTCCTACTGACTCATTTATCGCTATGCCCTTATCCGCCCACGATTTTGTGGATGGCCTTTAGAATTATCGTTACAGCAAGTAAGCTTTATAAAAAATTCCTTAAGTAGACAATTAGATCTTGTATTTGTTTCAAGAAAAGCGTCTGAAATCATGGTATGTAGATTTGACGCTCTTGTTGTTTCTGAAGACCGATATCATCCAACTATGGAACTGACAATTTGCCTCGCCTGCTCTGATAGCCTGATAGTTTTTCCAACTAAAATTATATGTTTTCGTAAATGTGACTATAATAAACTTAACGATATGATTTCTCATTTTAATTGGACAGACTTATACAATTGCATAGACATTGAAAGTGCCACTGAACTTTTCTATACAGTGCTAAATACGTTTTTTAATGAATGCGTACCTGATAGGTTTCTTTCAAACCTGTAAAGTCCTCCTTGGTTTACCAATACGCTTCAAAAACTTAAAACCCTTAAATCTAACACTTATAAAAAGTATAAAAAATCGAATACACCATCCGATTTTTCGAAATATGTGGTGGCTCGAACGGATTTTAAAGTTCTTAACAGTCATTGCATTTTATGTATTCTGAAATTGCTGATTTATTTGCTGAGTTCTTCCAAACTACTTATAGTTTGACAATTCTAAGTACCCTAATCCCTTAAATAGGGCAAACTGTATTTTTATACCCTTGCAGAGGGTATAATGATTTCAGTCAGAAGTTTGCAAAGCAGTGAAAGAGACGTTTCCGACCCCATAAAGTATATATATTATTGATCAGCGTCACAAGGCGAGTCGATCTAGCCATGTCCATCTGTCCATCCGTTTCTACGCAAACTAGTCTCTCAGTTTTAAAGCTATCGGGCTGAAACTTACCCAAAAGTCTTCTTTCTATTGCAAGTAGTATTAAAGTAGGAAACAGCCGCATCGAAGAACTATATCTTAAAGCTCCCATAGGAACAATCGGGAAAAAAATTTTAAAAAATTATATCTTTGGTGTTTTTTAAGATATACCTTTCTTAGCTTGGATATAACATTTTTAAATTTGTTCTGAATTTCGAATTAAATTTTATCAAAATCGGACGACTATAGCTGCCATAGGAAAAATAGGAAAGTTAGACAGAAAATAAGAAATAAAAATTTTATCTTTGGTGTTTTTTAACTTATAGCCTCCTACGCTTGAAAATAACATTTTTTAATTAGTTCTGAATTTCGAATTAAATTTTATTAAAATCGGACGACTATATCATATTGCTGTCATAGGAACGATCGGATGAAACAAATTATAGTTTTGAAGCTTTTAAAATTTTAGAGGTATTTATAAATTATCGGCAATTCCTAAAGCATTTGAACGTATAATCACTTCTCATTTACAACATTTTTGTTCCTCGCTTATATCACCGTGTCAGCATGGTTTTGTTAAGCCAAGATCGACCACCACCAACCTTCTTGAACTGTAATCTAATAATTGTAATAAATGGGTTTAAGAAAAAAATGCAGACTGACATTGTATATACAGATTTTAGTAAGGCCTTTGACTCCGTTAACCACTCACTTCTTTTATTTAAATTAGATCAGCTTGGGTTTCCCGGTAATCAATTATCTTGGATTTCGTGTTACTTGAATGGTAGGACTCAGAGGGTTATATTCAAAAATGCTGTTTCAAAATTGATCTACGTACCATTTAAAGTGCCCTAAGGTAGTATTTGGGCCCTTTGCTGTTTACTTTGTTTATTAACGATCTTTCCTCAATCATAACACAATCTCGTGTACTAATGTAAGCTGATGATGTTAAGCTTTGTTTATCATATAATGATATAGCGTCGGGATTTAACTCACAGTCGGCTATTGATTGTTTTCGTGGATGGTGTGAGTACAATCTTATACATTTTAACTGCCCTAAAAGCAACGTTATGACTTTTTATAGGGGTACTCCTACGTTTATCAGTTACTTTGTTAAACATACGTCACTTGCCCGTATATATACAGTTAACGATTTAGGTTTTCTTCTTGACCCTAAACTTAAATTCGACTGCCACAATATGTCCACTGTTAACAAAGCCATGAGTGATCTTGGGTATATAAAGACTTTATCAAAAGAATTTGATGACCCTATTTTGGCCGTCCTATTTTGGAATATTGTTCGTCGGTTCGGAGTCCACAATACCAAGTGCACATCGACCGTATTGAGTCAGTACAAAAAAAATTTCTCTTATTTGCCCTGCGTACCTTCCTAACAGAGTAGATTACAATTGCTTAATTTACCTGCACTCGAAAATCGTAGAGCAATGCTATTTTTATACAACATCTTTTAAACCGCCTAACATTCAATGTTCATGTTAGATTAACACGAAATTATTATCCTCTAAATGGGCTAGAGATCTACGTATCTTGTCACACCACTACGACAGCAAACGTGATCTTCGCACTCTGGAACACTAAATGGGTCAAATGATACAGGTATCGAAAAAAATCGACGCATATTAATAGGGGTCAAAAGTCACTTTGGCCTAATGTCAACGAATAAGATTACTGATGCAGCAATTCTGAAGCATAGGGCAACGCGACTACATTTATACTCTTCAGAAGCGAACTAAGTAAACTTAACCTTAAGAAAACATCAGATTTGGCCAGTTACAGATAATTCACGAGGACTCAGCCCCTCCACAGCACTGGAACTAAGCACGAATTACGGCACTCTGCGCCGGACAATGTACAATGTTCTTTCAACGGGGGTAAAATTTTGGAAAAATGCAAAATTAAGTTTAATTGCTAGCAGAATCTTCCGCCATACATAAATGTCGTGTTTTACGCCCTTCGGTATTTCTGTAAACGACAGAACCTTTAACGCGTTCGCGTAAGTTTCTCTGGAGTATTACTTTCTCTCTTGCTTTCTACGGTTCTATACGCAACGAATTTGGAGAAAGAAATAATTGAAGTCAGCATATAAACTATTATTACTATTTGAGCTTTACATTATAATGTAAAAAAAACACGCAATTATTACTATTTGAGCTGGCCTTGGAGAACATAAGTATAAGGCTGCGCTTGACGGCATTTTATTTTTGATTTATGCGCAACGTTTTCTCTTACCATTATGATGTGTTTTTGTGCTTTTACGCTAACGCTTGTATGAGAACCTGTTAACCAATTTTCCGATCCTTCTTATGACAGCTATATAATCTTGACAACATTTTTTTCCAAATTCAAAACCAATTAAGTAATGTTATTTCCAAGGGTAGGAGGTTATATGTTTAAAACAAAAAACACCACATTTTCCGATCGTTTCTATGGCAGCTATATGATATAGTCGTCCGATTTTGACAAAATTTAATTTGAAATTCAATATTAATTAAAAAATGTTATTTCCAAGTGTAGGAGATTATATGTTAAAAACACCGAAGATATAATATTTCATATTATTTCAATTCGAAATTCAAAACCAGTGAGAAAATTTTATTTCCAATTAAAAAATGTTATTTCCAAGCTGAAAAATAAAAAAGCACCAAAGCTATAATTTTTTATATTATATTTTCCGAGCAATTTTCAGATCGTTCCTATGACAGCTATATGATATAGTCTTCCGATTTTGATAAAATTTAATTTGAAATTCAGAACTAATTAAAAATGTGGTTTCTAAGGTTAGGTTTTTTTTAAAAAAACACCGAAGCTATAATTTGTTTCACATTATTTCCCACCAATTATCCGATCGTTCCTATGACAGCTATATGATATAGTCGTCCGATTTTAGTTTCTAGTTTATGTTGTAATACTTATAAAAGTATAGTTACGTATATTAAACTTAGATCAACGCAAAAAATTTTGCACTTAAAAAAGCACTTACCTGACTTGATTCATATCTAAAAAGAAATAAAACAAAATGTGTCGCATCGCACAATTTAAACAGCCAGACTCTTGTTTTTTTCCGGCCCACTGCATGGAATATGCAGAACTTGCTAGACGATTGGGACATGGCAAATTTCTTGCCACGCCCACTTTAATGCCCCCAATTATACAAGAAAAAATTGAAATTAGGAAAAGTGAAATGTATTGGTCTCTGAGATATTTATATTATTGCTTTACAATATCGCTTTCTTTCTTATAAAACTAAATTTCTTATTTATCTAAGAGTCGAAGCACTCGACGAAGGCGCTCTTTTTTCTTTTTTTTTAGTAATGGTCCGGTATTAAATTTTGATGTCATAATGGCCAGATTAGTCGTGGTCCTGAGTGACAAATGTCCCATCTACATTATCGAACAAGAAAATTATCCATAATGGCTTATTAAGGTACTGTTTACAGCAGAAATTTAGGAAAATATTGGAAGATAGCCCTCAGAGTTTTCACTACCTACCCCAATAGCCAAATTTCGAATGCTATTTTATAATTACTTAAGGTTTACACAAAATTCAAAACTAAAATATAAATAGTAATTTAATTAAAAATAAAATAGTTACTGAAACCAGGGCAGATTTAGTAATAAGCAACCAAGTAAGCCATAGCCAATGGAAATAGACGAGTCAATTCAGATTCAGAGTAGATCCAATACCGGTTGTATTAAAGGCCATAGAAAATATCAAAAAAGGAATATCAGTTAGAATAAATGAATCCAAAGTAAAACAAATTGAACCCAGAACACTCAGTCTAGTGCCTCGACTATCAGATACCCGTTACTCAGCTAAAGGGAGCAAAAAGGAAATGGAGATATATAAGCAGCAAAGCGATATTTCAGTATATGTTATGTGAGCGGCAGACGTATTTAAGCGTTTTAACCGTTTGTGGGCGTTAGAATGGGCGTGGCACATTTTTTTTTTATATTTCACTTAAAATTTTGTTTCTATCAAGAAAATTGGTCCGCAAATTGCGAATGTCGGGTGGCCGGAACAACGGCCAGGATCGAGCTACTGGTAACCGTACTCCGGCAGGTGGCAAAGTGCACCAACCGGCCAGTGACTTCTAAGATAAGGGAAATAGAGATACATCAACGCTAGGTGGAAATACCTAGTTAATTCACCCAATATGGGAGGGCTAGCGAAAGCTCTAATCCGGTATAAAAGACGGCAGCCGAATGGAGAAAACAGACAGAATTTGTTCTGATTTCCTCTGGCACCGGTCTGGAAGTATCACCCGCAGTAAAGATCACTATTGGAAGACAGCTAGTGTTCCAAAGGACGTCTAAATCCTTTCCTGGAATACACCCTTATCCTGAAGGCAGACTATACACTAACCCCGGAGGACGAAGAGTACAAGAAAACCAACTGGATGCCATAAGGACCCCCAAGATGAGCAGAAAGACGTCCAAAGTCGCTGGCAGTACCACCAATGTCATTAACACCGTGGAGATCGTTGACCGCAAGGCTGATATTCAGGATGTGAACAAGACCATGAAGCTCATAGTTGGACTACCCCTGGTTATAGTGATCTTTAAGGTTGTCAAGATGTACAGACATTCCATTCAGCGACGCCGTGACCAGCATCACGCCTTGGTTAAAATAATAATCGGAGCCCAAACAGAAGCAATCGAGGCAAAAGTGCTTATAACAAAAAGACAATATACCAATAAAAGGCATATTAAGTGGCAATAAATTACAAACAAAAAAAACCGCCAACAACAATTGAAGATAAACAGCAAATGCACGCATTTTTCAATACAAGTGAAGTAGAACCGACAACTCATACAAGAAATTGGAGCTGCACTGACAAGCTCAAGCTCATGCTTGAACTCCATACATATATACTTATCTATACAGCTGTAGTGATCTTACGTATATACGAGGTGTGTTCAAAAAGTAAGGTGACTTTTCAAATTTCGCGGGCAACATATTTTCGATTATCGATTTTTTTGTTTTGTTATGTTGGTACACTCTTCCCTAACATCTGTACCAAGTTTCAATTGAATCCCCTTTTTTGTTTAGTTGTGAGAGGCGTAAAGGTAACAAGTTGTTTTGCGTGCTCAGCGAATTTTTGCTATCAAAAAATATGGTTCAAAGGATTTGCATCAAATTTTGTGTAAAAAATAAAATTAAGTGCTCCGAAACACTTAAAATGTTGACAGTGGCTTACGGTAAAACTGTTCTGAGTAAAAAAAATGTTTACAAGTGGTACAAACTCTTCCAAGATGGCCGGGAAGATGCCAATGACGAGCTCTGGACGCCTAAGCACGTCAACAACTGATGAAAACGTTTAAGCAGTGAAGAAAATTGTTTTGGAAAATCGTCGAATCACTATCAGAGGAGTTGCTGAAGATGTCGGTATATCGCTTGGCTCGTGCCATGAAATTTTTTCAAACGTTTTGGGCATGAGTCGTGTGTCAGCTTAGTTTGTTCCAAAATTGCTGAATTTTGACCAAAAGAACCGTCGCATGAGCATCGCTCAAGAGCTGTTGGATGACGTCAACGACGACCCAGATTTACTCAAAAGGGTCATAACTGGTGACGAATCATGGGTAGATGGTTATGATATCGAAACCAAAGCCCAATGGAAGAGCCCAGGTGAGCCAAGACCGAAAAAAGCACGCCAAGTTCGCTCAAATGTCAAAGTTTTGCTCACTGTATTCTTCGATTAACATGGCGTGGTGCATCAGGAGTTCTTACCATATGGTCGTACGGTCAATAAACAGTACTATCTGAAAGTTATGCGCCGTTTGCGAGAAGCAATACGAAAAAAACGTCCAGAATTGTGGAAAAACAATTCATGGCTTTTGCATCACGATAATGCCCCTGCTCACTCATCTTTGCTTGTGAGAAATTTTTTGGCCAAAAACAACACCACAATAATGCCTCAGCCACCATATTCACCGTATTTGGCCCCATGTGACTTTTTCTTGTTCCCAAAACTAAAGAGACCTATGAAAGGACGGAGATTTGCAACGTTTGTAGTCGGGAGTGGTCACCGGTGGTAAATTCGATACTATCCGCTTATAAAAATAATTGTCAAGTAAATTGTATTACATATGCCAACATGGTATTACTTATACACGGCACACACCGACATGTGAAAAGGAAATTGAAACTATTGTGAACTAAAACTTTAACAAGGGAGGTGTGCTGATGTAAGAAGTAGAGTAGGTTAAGATAAATCACATAATTTTCGACGGACAACATTGATAATATGGGATCGTATTGCGCGGCCCGCGACGATCCAATGGTACTTGAATGTGTGAAAGGGAGAGAGTATGACCAAAACACAGCCGATCGTATTGCGATCAAGCGACAGCTAAGCTTGTAGGGTAGTGTGGACTGACGACTGGCGAACTTTACACACTAATATTATTTTTCCATGCACTTTAATTATTTATTCTTGTTAGAGAGGAGAGAGGCTATCAATAATTTAACTGTTTTATAGAGCATGGGAAATTAAATGTTTTTTATATGCACGTCCATTTGATAGATTGGCGTCTAGAAAGAGAAGCAAACATAACGGTAACGCAATTATCACTTGCGGTGAGAATGTACAGTTCGTTTGTCGATCCAGGACAGATGGGGGTGGGGAAACGTAAAGCCGACGCCCTACAACTTACTAGACATTGGTCCGGTCGTTTTGCTTGATTCGAGTAGTTTCTATTTCCCTTGACATATATGGGCGGGGGACGATCCGAAATTTATTGGTTCGAGTGGCGGGAGGGTGTTTTTGGACAGATTCTTTTTCTAGATGTTTGGGAAATTTGCGCTGACTAGAAGAGGATAGTAAGGTCACGTTAATTTAGCGGAACCCAGTTGTGTAGAAGGGGCTGACACCCCTAGTTAGGGGAACTTCTTTGGTTTTATTTTTGGGGCTTACAAGTTAGAAGCACCCCTCAGTATATACACATTATTATTGTCGATCTTTTTAGCGTTTACGTCGCTGACCGAGTGTTTGGAAAAGAATCACGTGATTCGGTTATACCAAACTTATAGTGTAAATGTATGTGCATTAGTATGCACAAAGTGACAATCTATTAAGGAAAGCGAGGGCTTTAAAAGAAAGTCCAACTATATAAATGAATGGGCCCAAAAAGAAGGTCCTGTTCCAATCCAGCAGCGGAGGAATGACCCGCGCAACGACGCGTGGAGAAAACCACCAAACCCGGAGTACGAGCGCGCCAAGGCTAGGAGAATCACATGAAAGAGAGCCTTGGGAGCTCTCCCAGAATCAGCCAAGACATTTAGACTCCCTGTCCGAAGAAAACAATTTGAACCAAGCCACCGGAATGGAAGGAGCCGCCGGTGGAGCGAATTTACCCCTCGGACCTCCTAGAGGAAGATCAAGTTTTCTTTCCCAATATCAGAGACACGGACAGAGGACAGCTAAGAGGGTGCCGAGCGACGTGAACAGAGATTGATGGAGCTCTTTAGGCAGAGCAACGAGATGCAGCGTGGTATGAGCAATCAGATAAAAGCATTTAAAGCGCAAGTAGCCGAGATGCAGTCTACAACATCTAGGGGCCCGAACCGAAGGGACTGCCATCCCCAACCCGAACTGTTCCGAATCCGATTGACAGCTTCTTGAGATACCAAGAGACTCCGCCTCTGGAACCGGTGACGCAGCACATGCTTAATAGTCAGTTGCACCAGGTGCGGCCACTAAATGGTATTGGCAACTGATGGAGGACAAGGCGGAAGGTTACGATTTCGACTACTACTCATTTACCCAGGAAATGAGACGGGCGTTTTCCACTTTCGCGAGCGACCTCATAAAAGTCAAGGAACTAATGGATCGCAGACAGGGGACGCAAGAAACTTTTAGCGGAAGATGAGTTTGTCGAGTTTTTGAAAGACAACATGAACTCCCAGATGGGCAGCTTGCTGCTAACGTCCCCATTAACTTCGTTAGCGGAATTCAAAAGGGAGGGTTTCCGAGTAGACCGCTGGTTGAAAAATACTGCGAAAAACATGCACACCGCCAAGAAACTTTAATTATAGTACAACAATTAATACACTTTACCCGGACAGCTCTGCCGATAAAACATGGGACTCTTGATCACAGGAGTGGGTCGAAGGCACACGTAACACGGCGCCTAAAAGTAAAAAAAAAACAAACACATACATTTTGTAAACATATAACTCGTGAAGTACTGAAGGATTGTCTTATACGTCGTTAGAAAGCTATTTCGAAATGCTATGCTTCATTATGTATCGTGCTGTAAAAGCGTACATGGTATTTCGAAAAAACTTTCTGCCGACGTATAGCACAAGCCTGTATCTTTAGTAGTTCAAAAAGTACGGGTTTATACTTTTTCTAAATTTTTTTTTACTTTTTGCATGCTGCTATTCAATATGTTTGTGTTTGGCTGTAAGATTTGTATAAAAAAATTTAGGAAAATGTATGTATTTCGTAGATTGTAAGCAGAGTCAACAAATGTTGGGAAAAATCCGATTACCCGACTTTTTTTTATTTATTGTAAGTGTTCGATATAAGACTTTTCTAGGACTTCAATGTTTATTAAGAAGCCAAAAAGTCCTGTTTAATGTTGGAAAAAAATATCGTGAAAGCATGCACTAACAAACAAGAAGGAAGTAAACTTCGGCAAGCCGAAATTTGTAAACCCTTGCAATGATAAGAAATAATTAATGTAAGAACCACCATTTTACATTTTTAAGGATTGGTACTAGCTTCAGTAACACAAAAAAAATATTTTTTTAAAATCAATTTTTTTTTTATTTCTGTGATTATTTTATTTATTAATTTATTAAAATTAATTTGTAAGCCCTTGCAATGATAAGAAATAATCAATGTAAGAACCACCATTTTACATTTTTATTGATTGCTAGCTTCAGTAAAATAAAAAAAAATTATTTTTTTTAAATGAATTTTTTTCTTATTTCTGTGACTTTGACTACTTTAGGTTCATCCGAATTTTATTTAATTTATTTTGAAATTCTTTAAAATGAAAACTACGATGAACGATATATATCAGATACCAGTTACTCAGCTTAAAAGAGCAAAAAATAAATAGGGATATACTAGCCGCAAAGAAATATTGTGTAGCGCCACCTACCCATTATTTTATTATATGGTCATGTAAGCGGCAGACAGATTTAAGCGTTTTGGCCATAGGCGTTAGTGGGAGTTAGAGTGGGTGAGGCAAACATTTTATTAGGTCAATTGACAGGTGTTGATAAGAAAAGTCCTTATTCAAAAAGGGGGATTTCTAGCGATTCTAATAACTTCATTGCTTTCTGGAATTTTTGGAAAACTATTAAAAATGATTATGAATAAACATAATTTAAGCAAAGTAATTTTAATGCATCCTTACAGCTATCAGAAATTGATCAACAATGATAGAGGAAATTAATTAATAAATATAAAATTTTTACCAATATTAAATAATAACAAAATAAGTGATTTCGATAAATGGATCAAAATTCGTCAAGAATTAAGTTACTATCAAAATGAAAAACGTAATAAATCATGGAATTTTCAAAATGAAAAAAAAGCGAATCCTATTACAACCAAAACAATTGAATCCCAAACCACTGATTGGATTGATATAAAACCCAGTACATCAAAATCAACATCAAAGTACGATCACTCACGTCCAGACAAATTTGAGTTTCTCGATTTACCACCTGAAAGTGATAATGAGGATTTTAATTCAAATAAAAAAGAAAATATTGTTTCAGATAAACGAAAAGTGAGTGATACCTCTTGTTTAGATAGTGAAACAGATAAAAAGAAAATAGGATAAGAGAAACCAGTGCTCAAAGCGAAGCCCAATGAACGACAACGCAAATTCAAAGCAAAACTACAAAAATTGAAAACGGCAACTTTACCTTATCAAAATTTTAAATATGTAATAGGACGTGAAAGGTTAATGCGATCGGTTAGAACAAAAAATCCAGTACAAACTGGTAAAAATAAATTAAATTGGATTTCGTAGTAATAACTTCCATAGAAATCAAATATGGGTTATTTAAATGAGATTTTTATCACATTGTTAAGTAATGACTCAATGAATGTATTTCCTGACAACGTAAAGTGTGCATTTACAAACATTGTTAACATTTCAGAAGACATGAACGATGATTGGGAAGTAGATATTTCAGACAAATATTTGAATATAAAATATTTGAATAATTACATTAAATATACACCTAACCAAGATAAAAATATCGTTGAAGAAACCGAGCTTGTTAGTCTTGTATATGCTGAAACACTTAGGTATAAAAATGTTGCCGTTCAAACGAATATTCCTGAAAATGGATTGATTTTTATTTACACTGACATAATAAAACCAAGGTCAGTAGGTAGTAAAAGACCGCGATATCTTCGTGTAATGCATTATAATGGAAAGGAAAGAAGTATTCAATTTAAAAATATTGAATATTACCTTTTGGACATATGGTCGCCAAATGAAATCTCAATACTAATTACTGATTCCAATGGATATAAGGTACCATTTGAAAATTCAGCTGTTCCGATTTTCGTTACTCTTCACTTTAGAAGAAGAAGAAGGTGAGGACTATAAATAATGCATACCCAAATATTATTTATTTAGAACCAAAATAGGCAACAAGGACGAGGAATCGGAAATTTTTTTAGCGGTCTTTTTAATTACATAAAACCACTTTTTTTTCGGGCATAACAGCTATAAAAAATCAGGCTGCTGAGACTGGTAAGGCTGTAATCAATGAATTTGGCAGAAAGCCTTTAAAAAATATAATTCAAGAATAAAGTAAAATTGCTTTACAAAATCTTTCAAATAAAGCAATTGATAAAATTACCCGTTTTCAAAGTGGAAGTGGAAAAAGAAATAAAAGGCTAGGTAATAGGTAATAATAAACATACCCAAACGCAACATAAAAAAAAAAAATCAACAAGAAAATTAAATATTAAAGATATTTTTTCTAAAGCAAAATGAGTACGCATATCGAATGTATGAAAAGTGAATTAGATTTGTTTGCGGCACACCCCACGCAAAGTTCTATTCTAAGAACTGAAGAAGTCTCATACAACCCAATTGCTTCTTTGGACGATGCCTCTTCAATCGAATTTGTTTGCTTGGGAAATGGATAAACGTATCGAGATTTATCCAGTGTTTATTTACGACTTGTTGTGCAACTTAAAAAAATGATAACAACAGCATTGAAGGAAATGCTGTTGGTGTTGTAAACAATATTCTACATTCAATATTTAGAAGCTCGTCAGTTTATTTAAATAATATAATAATATAATATATATCGCAAAGTGATAATAATTATCACTATATAGCGTATTTGCAAACAATTTTAAACTATGGGAGTGACGCCTCTGAAAGTCACTTGGCCTCCCAAGGTTATTTTCCCAATTTTGGAAGAATAACAGCAGGGAAATATGTTTATCCGGACTCGAATGAAACCCTTAAAAATATGTTTCAAAATAGTAACGAGGTTGAGTTATTCGGAAAAGTTCATGGAGATATTTTCAATCAAACTAAACTGCTTGTTAACAATGTTGATTTAAGAATTAATTTCAATGTTGAAAAAACAGCGTTTTATTTAATGGAAACTGGTACTGAATCAAATTTAAAGATACTTGAAGCACAACTTTTCATGAACCACATAACAGTTAACCCAAGCATTTTATTGGCTCATCATCATGTTTTACAAACAAAAAATGCTCTGTACCCATTCAGCAAGGTTGAAGTCAAATCATTTACAATATATCCGGGCAACAAAACACTGTCGATAGACAACGCAGTTGTTGGTCAAATACCAAATTTTCTGGCCTTTTGTATGGTTAGGAAACCGAGGCTTAGACCCATTTCAATTTGAACATTTTAAAATTCAACGCTTTAACCTATTGGTTAACGGAGTTCAATTACTCGAACGCTGAAAAGGTTCAGAGCTCAAGAGGTTGTAATATGCTTTTTAGATCATGTGGAATTAAACATTACGATTGTGGACTACAAATTACCAAGGAAATGTTTGATTCAAACATTTTTATATTAGCCTTTGACTTAACTGTTGATCAATCAAATTTAACTATATGTTCAAATTTAATCTCTCAAGGTACTATAAGAATCGAAGGAAGATTTCCGGAACCACTTGCTGAAGCAGTTACTTGCTTGGTATACTGTGAATACGATTCAATGATTGATATTGATAAGCATAGAAATATTCGTACGCTCTTTTAAAATGAATACTTTACAAATTGAACATTTTTGTTCTAAGCATTCAAAGACAAAATCTATTTTTAAAGGAGTTTTTCCTTCTGATAGGTTACCAAAAACTATTTTAAAGTATCCCGCACTAATAATTGCGAATACCGACACTTCAGATCAACCTGCAACTCATTGCATTGCATTTTATTTTGTAGTCGTAGGTCAGCAGAATAATTTTGTCAGCGCTTATAACTTTTGTTTTAATAAGCAACAACTGCAGGGATACTTTTCTAACACTTGCGGACCTTATTGTATGCTGTTCGGTCTTTTTAAAAGTAAAAAGAAAACACTAAATTCTTTTTTAAGAAAATTCATGAAAAACGATTATTCATTTAATGATAAATTAATAATAAAAATTGTTTTTTAAGAAAATTCAAGAAAAACGACTATTCATTTAATGATAAATTAATTATAAAAATGTTTAAGAACCATTTTAAAAAATAAAAAACATATATATATATTTAAGTAAAATTAATTCGTTTTATTTATGGTTTTGGAGCAATACGTTTGTTTAACTTATAATATTTAATCATTAGACTAAGGGCTTCCTCATTCAGTGCAGGCAGCATATGACACTGACATGTGTCTGGTCCAGATGAGGCATCATCGTCGCTCCAGGGACAAAGTTTATAACGGAATCCAAACTTCGAATGGATCAACTCTTTTTCCTCTAAATCCTCCAAAGTAGCTTTTAGGAACTCCATCCTTTGTAGGTGTTGCTCGAAAAGCATGCCTTCAAATTGCATCAAGAATAGTTCTATCTATTGAGCGTACATTTTTAAGGAAAACTATTTCTTTTTGAGACTGATTTAAGACTGTTGTTGGATTTAAAAACTCAGCTCTTTATATTGAAGAATCTTATTTACTTTAATTATTTACTGATAAAAATTCAATTTGAGCACAACTAAATCTGTTCAGATCTTTTTTTTATATAGCATATGAGTTATTCCATTCTCATTTAATTTCCTAAATGGTGTCTTTGTAGAAAATTTGTTAACATAACTTTTAGGTAGAAATAACGAAACATCTTTATCGTCCTTATCAGTTAAATACAGAGCTATTTTAGTTCCTTATGGTGTCTTTTTCAGCTTACATCCAGTGATCTTATACTCAAATCCAATACATAGATTTTCAATTTTTGTGTAGCCAATCACAGGCTTCATCGAAATGGTGAAGTACCATTGCGAGTTGTGTTCAGAAACAAAATCCTTTACTACTCGCAGCGGCCTAAAAGCGCATACATTAAAAATACACAACTTCGCCTATCAGAAATCTAAATCCTCCTTTTATTATTGTTATTTCTGTCCTAAAGTACGGAAAATTTGGTTGCGATACGACTTTAATATGCATCGTCTATTGGTTCACAACGCAGAGCTAAAAAGTATTTGTAATAATAAAAAACAATTATAAGCCCTCAATTTCAAAATAGTTTTTACTTTATTTTTCTTTATGCATGGTGTATTTATAATTAAAAAGTTAAGAATCTAGGTCAAATAAAACATCTAGTAATGCGTCGTCATCTCCATCATCCAGCAAAGTTAAATAATGGTTAGTCGGTGGCGGTTGAGGTCCCATAAGTTCTTCAAAGATGTGGTCGTCGTTAGGAATAACCTCATCTTCTGGCCTGGATAGGTCGTCGTCCAATTGAAATTCCTGTGCACACTGAAATACATCTTCACCTTCTTCAGGATTCCAAGAAAGCCTGCGTAGTAGTCCCCAATGGAAACTGGCTCCACTCAAGAGACTCCAATCCTGGGTGCCTATTTTGAGTCGACGATGCAGCCGGTTGAAATACGCTTTGTAGAAGGCGATCAACCTAATCTTCTGCTTCGGAAACCTGCACAAGTTCCAAATCCGAGTTTTCGATTATTTCAAGATCAGAATCTAGCGTGGGTGGTAATTCCAGGTTGTCAATCTCAACCTCTTTTTCCGAATCGATAAATTCTACGGTTGGATCCATAGGTATGCAGTACTGAGGCATTTGAAGAACTGATCCTGAGCAATTTGAGTGGTGTCATTTTTATAGTCAAGAATGTTCACTTAACAGGTTGACATCTACAGGGAGTGCATACAGGCATGTTGTACTCCTAGAACCAATCCGATTGGTTCTCGAACATAAGGAGCAGCCCAATACCCCAGTAGAATGGTTATTAGAAGGAAAACGAACACAAGGATTGATAACAAGTTACCGGGGGTGACGTGGTGTAGGAGGGGTCTGGATGTAGGTAAATATCGAAGGTGTGCAACTTCGACATAGGTTAAGGAAAGGCAATCTCTGTGTAAGCAAGATATGAATAAATGGTCAGTTAAAGTCGGGCCAGCATTGGCATAAGATGTCGCGATGCAACCATTCCAATTTCCTAAGCCTTAAGCTAAGAGTAGCTATTAAAAGCGGTTGCGGAGGTTTTTTAGGCGGTCTTAAATGTATTTTGTATGAGTCATTTTTAATTGCAAGCGTATACTCATCCCAGAATCAGTGTGTTTGGTATTCCACGGAACCCTCCCTTTTTATTGCATTTCAAATATTGTGACCCCTCGTTATCTTCTGAGAATGAGCAGGAGAAAGTGAACGTGCGTACCCACGAACCCGAATCTCACCCCCTACCCTCGAGTCATTGCTTATGACTGCTTGTGCGCGAAGGTGTGCAATTTTAATTTTGTGAGTTTTGTTCAAAATGTGCAGTTTTTATTTTAGAACAGAGAAAATTATACCATTGGAAAGGGCTTAAAAAATGCTTTCCAATGACGCCAATTTTTTTTTTTTTTAGTGTAGAGGTATACTATTTAGGGTATCGGAGGTCATCGTCGTTTTTTGCCTTTTTCAGTCGAGTAGTGGGAATATACGCGAGGAGGCAGAATTTGAAATTCGGTACAATTTTTTCTGCCCTTTAGGCGCAAACCCTAACATTAGAATGGAATGCGGTTATAGAAAAAATGTTCTCTACATATTCGCCGCTAGAGTTAAATCAACTTCGGATGCTGCCATCTTCGGTCTGGGATTCTAATAAGCTCATCGCGTCTCTATATCGCAATTTTATATGAGTAGTAATATACTTCACTGTGCTCTTCACACCCTCTCTCTATTGACGCAATTTGTTCTGCGCTCTTTGGATGTCCCTCGCAGAACAGGCATGCGTCCATAATAATATCACCAAACAATTAATGATGATCTTAACCTGCCTATAAAAATACGTGCGGATAAGTTGCGAAAGGTACCTAATATTATTTAAAATCATGCAAGGCCGACATCTATTTGGATGCTGAGAATTTCTCTTTAACAATATGCGCTGACTGGCAACCTACTAGGGGCTTGTCTGCAGTAAATTTAAACAGCCTCCACTAAGGTAATATTGCCTTAAAAATATACTTCCAAAATATATCCGAAATGAGAAATAAAACGGCATTAGAAAAAAAATGTCTTTATGAATACTTCCAACAGTAATTATGATATTATCATACTGGTTAAAACTTTGCTTAATTCTGACTTTAGTTCGAATGAATTTTTTGATCCCAAATTATTTTAAGTTTTTCGTAAAGATGAGACTTTGACAGAATGCAAGCAAAAGAGGAGGGGATGTCATCGTGGCCGTAAGACGTAAATTCTGTAATGAGACTTCGTAGTGACACGCTTCTATACCAGTTGGCGGTGAAGGTGCCTGGCTCATCAGGGAAGATACCGATTGTGACTTTTGTTAAGTCGATAGGTATTGATGAGATTAATACATTTCTGTTAAAATGTTGTTTCTATCATAAAAACTGTAGGCGCTACAGATTTTCGCGGATTGTACACGTTAGAATGGACGTGGCACCACGCTGAAACAAACTTGCTCTGCTTAGAAAGCCCAGAAATCTGCATGCCAAGTATGAATATTGTACTCTCCGCGTTCATACGGACGGACGGGCAGACGGACATGGCTAGAACAATTCGGCTAGTGATCCCGATCAAGAATGTATATACTTTATGGGATCGGAAACGCTTCCTTTTACCTGTTACATACTATTACCAAGTTTATAAGGCTATGTGTCAAGAAGCACCAAAGCTATAATTTGTTTCATATTATTATCCCACCAATTTTCCGATCTTTCCTATGACAGCTATATGACATAGTCGTCCGATTTTGATAAAATTTAATTCGAAATTCAAAACCAATTAAAAAATTTTGTTTCCAAGCGTAAAAAGTCTTATGTAAAAAAACACCAAAGATATAATATTTTTAATTTTTTCCCCGGTAGTTCCTATGGGGAGCTATAAGATATAGTTGTCCGATCCGGCTGGTTCCGACTTTTACACTAACTGCAATAGAAAGAAGACTTTTGGGAAGTTTTAGCCCGATAGCTTTAAAACTGAGAGATTAGTTTGCGTGGAAACGGACGGACAGACGGACATGACTAGATCGACTTGTCTAGTGACGCTGATCAAGATACATAAACTTTATGGGGTCGGAAACGTCTTCTTCACTGCGTTGCAAACTACTAACTGAAATCATTATATATATGTATAAAACATATAACCTAGCCGATGATGAAAGATACAGGCAGTACAAACGTGAGTTTGAGTTACTCAAAAAATTTGTATGTAAAGAATACATTTGTGAAGTTTTAAGGCAAGGCATCGCCGTACGTTTTGGAACTTTGTTAACTCCTAAAATTCATTCGGTTATACCGTCAACATGTCGTGCGGTGATGTTGTTGCTTTCACCGAGACCGATATCGCTAATTTGTTTGCTGTTAGCCATTTATATATATGTATTAAGCTGACAGAGACAGTAACAATAACAAAGCGCAGTTGGACACAGATTAGACTGACAAAGAGAGAGAGAGAGAGAGAGAGAGAGAGAGTGCAAAATAACGTACGTATGTACATACGTTTGTATGTATGATACGAACTGAGTTACAGAATTAGTGAAGCAGTTTCATTAAATAAATTACATATATGACATATGTTAAGAAACTTGGTTCCATCTGGCGACGAAAGTTTTGCCAAATTTGATCTGCGCCTAAGGCAAAAATTTTATAGTTTCGATTTTGGATAAACGAAATCTGATATCGAAAAGATTTGCCCCAAAGATAAAGAATTCGACACATGTGCGTCGGCAGCTTTGAAAAGGAAACTATTAGAAAAAGAACTTTCACTGGATAAAATACTCGAAGCTTGCCAAAGTGACGAGGAATTAAGAAAAGAATCAGCGATGATGACAAAGAATACAAAGGAGCCGGTAAATAGAGCCACGACAAGTAAACCGAAAGGAAATAGGTGAAATTCGTTTATGCCAAGTGAAAATCACTCTTTACCGACATTTGAAAAGTTCATGACTCAACTCAGAGACGCTAGATATTTTTCCAGGCTAGACCTCAAGGATGCAAAACCATCAACTAGAGCAACATGAGGAAAGCCAAGAAATAACATTTATAACTCCGTTAAGAGCAGTGGAAAAATTCTTCTACTATCTATCTGAGTTAGAGTTCGAACTATTAACCGATCATAAGCCACTATAGACCATTTTTAAACCACCGGCGAGAATCGAAAGATGGCTTGTCCCCCTCCAAGCTTTCAAATTCTTTGTCAAATATAAAACCGGAAAGGGGAACATTGCGGATTTCTTTTCTCGACTGTGTAAATTAAATCCAGGATATTGCTACAACATGATAGGCGAACATAGCTTTCTCCACCTAATCGGTCCAAGGTATGGTGGCCACAGGTAGATCGAGACGAAAAAATTCGTCAAATCATGCAGAGATTGCATAATGGTATCGCAAGCATTAAGCCCCACTGCTATGAAAGGAACCACATACCCAGAAGGACCATGGATTTTTGTAGCTACAGATCTATTGCGACCGTTACCTAACAACGAACACATCCTAGTTTTCATCGACTATTATTCGAGGTATAAGGAATAAAAGTTTCTAAAATAGATCTCATCAATTTTGTTAATCAGTGCCATGAAAGAAATTTTCACCAGATAAGGCTATCCTAAAACTGACAACGGAAAACAATATGTTAGTGCAGAATTTAAGGAATACTGTAAGCAATGCGGAATAGAGCAAGTAACATCCAGCCACCTTATTGGCCTCAAGCCAATGGGGAAGTCGAGAATATGAACAGATCGTTAGTAAAAAGGCTAAAAATGGAATTGATGTTCAATCGAATAATAAGAGACAATAATCAAGGTGTTCAGGATTTAATGGGAGTAATCAGTGATTCAGTAAAAAGTGACCGTGATCTGGTAAACAATTAGAAAGGCAAAGAATATGCCGACAAGAGGAGAGGAGCCAAAGAAATCAATGTTGAAGTGAGACACAAGGTTTTTCTTAAAAATTTAATTTTTCCCCACAAAACTTACCACAAATTTTGACACACAATGATTCCACGAACACAGTTTTTAGCTGAGACCGGTGATTAACCTTAACACACCCGCAGCACAGGTGACGATCTGCAGCCTTCCAATTTTAGGACACTGGATGAATCATTGTTGGTATTATTGTTACGGTTACCGGGTTAATACAAAGTATATATATTCTTGATCAGGATCACTAGTCGAGTCGATAGCCATGTCCGTCTGTCCGTCCGTATTAACGCTGAGATCTCGGAAACTATAATAGCTAGAATATTCACCCGACTGCGCTTCCTACGCAGCGCAGTGGGGTACCACGCCCACTTTAATGCCCCAATCCGCGAAAATCTTTAGCGCCTACAGTTTTTATGGCAGAAACAAAATTTTAACTGAAATGTATTTGTTTCATCAATATCTATCGACTCACCAAAAAATAGGTTCTAACGCCCACAAATGGACAAAACGCTTATATCTGTC
The DNA here is from genome assembly GCF_025231255.1 of Drosophila biarmipes. Lineage (NCBI taxonomy): Eukaryota > Metazoa > Arthropoda > Insecta > Diptera > Drosophilidae > Drosophila > Drosophila biarmipes. Next base: position 27,161 of record NW_026114527.1, read on the forward strand.
AGCTGCCCACATTACATCTACTAAAAAAGCCGGTAGATGGCACCATAAAATATACTTGAAATATAAGCAGTTCATTATCCTTTTGCTCCCTTAAGGTGAGTAATTTGTTTCTGATAGTCGATCGTTCTTCCTTATTTTTTAATATGACTAAAGCTAGCAACAATCCTTAAAAATTAAAAATGGTCTTATCAATGTTGAATATTTCTTATAACTGCAAGGGTATATAAACGTATGCTTGCCGAAGTTAACTTATTTTCTTGTTATTAAAGAATAACAATATATTTCAATTTAAAGTTGTCTCATACTTTTAATTTTTCTTGGCAGATTTATTATTTTTACTTTAGCGTTAAATATATATTAATTATTGTGATTATGCAATCAAATTCGGTTAAAAATTAGGACTTTAAACATGGCCAATAAGTAACATATCACCTTAATTATTCCAATTATAAAAAGGCTTCTATTTGTTGGTGGCGTTGCTGTAAAAATTGTAAACAATCGCGAGCAAACAAAAACGATTCAGCAATTACAGACTTATCAGCTCATAGTGCGACTTAACTTCGCAAAAACGAAAATTTTTATATATTTTTTCAATTCCTTCTTATTATTTTTTCCTCTAAAATCTCACTAATGATAAATAATTAAAAACTTCTGATTTAATTTTCTCCTTTTATATTCTATTCACATTTCTACATACTTTTTACTTAATTATATTTTTACTACCTTTACTCTTCGGCACTAAGCCATATTTTTAAATATGTATAAAACCTTGCAGAGGGTATAATGATTTCAGTCGGAAGTTTGCAATGCAGTGAAGGACACGTTTCCGACCACATAAAGTATATATATTTATATATATTCTTGATCAGCGTCAGTAGACGAGTCGATCTAGTCATGTTCGTCTGTCCGTCCGTCTGTCCGTCTTTTGTTCGGACGGACACCGTCTGTTCGTCTGGCCGTCCCTTTCTACGCAAACTAGTCTCTCAGTTTTATAGCTATCGGGCTGAAACTTTACCATTTCTTTCTATTGCAGGCAGTATATAAGTCGGAAACAGCCGGATCGGGCAACTATATCTTATAGCTCCCATAAGAAATATCGGGGAAAAAATTAAAAAATATATATATCTTCGGTGTTTTTTTTTCATATAACCTTCTAAGCTTGGAAATAAAATTCTTTAGTTTCTTCTGAATTTCGAATTAAATTTTGTCAAAATCTGACGACTATATCATACAGCTGCCAACGATCGAAAAATTATTCGTAAAATAATATACAAAAACTATATTATCGATGTTTTTTAACATAAAAACTTCTAAGCTTGGAAATAACATATTTTAGTTAGTTTTGATTTTCGAATTAAATTTTATCAAAATCGGACGACTATATATATATATATATATATATATAGCTGCCATAGGAACGATCGGGTAATTGGTGGGAAATAATGTGAAACAAATTATAGCTTTGGGGCTTTTTGACATATTATCTTATGATATTGGGAGTATACATTTTTATATTTTTAAGAATTTCGAATTCAATTTAATAAAATTATTGATAATTTTTTATAACTGCAAGGGTATATAAACTTCGGCTTGCCGAAGTTAACTTCCTTTCTTGTTTCCTCTTAAATCTCACTACTAATAAATAATCAAAACCTTCTTGTTTAAATTTCTCTTTTTATAATCTATTCACATTTCTACAACCTATTTACTTAATTATATTTTTACTACTTTTACTCTTCGGCATTATGCTATATTTTTAAATTTGTTCTTTTTTTCTAATTAATAATTCATTTAACATTTAATATTAATTTTTAAATGTTCCTTGACGATTTATTGATTTTAGAGTTTAATTCTTTGTATTTTGATTTGCAAAGGGGATCTATATATTTTTATTTATTCATTATCTAATATCTGGTACACTACTGTATTACTATATAAAACCTAGATATACATCCCGTTGGCCATGGATGATTACCTGCAGCGGGCCAACGGGTTGGGAACACCTTTTGGCTTTTAAATAATTTCTTTTCTTAGCATTATAACATAACAAAAACGAACTACCAACCTTAAGCGAGGGCTATTGGCTTTTGGTTGTTGTTGCTGAAGGGGTATCACACCTCACCGCACTGGGAGTTATATAAACGGAGTGAGCGCGCCGAAGACAAACTGAGCTTCTTGGAATGGGACTCAATTCTGCTATGCTTGCTGCTTCTGGCTCAGCGGCAGAGGTAATCGGTGTTATTCATATGCCCGAATCCCTCGCATATAATGTTGCCAATTACAATGCCTACCGCCCGCTAGGTGGCGTGGTACCCCAAGTATCTGTGGTTGTAGGCTTGCTACTTATATGTGGATAGAATTGTATTTCGAAATACTAAACACGATTTGTCTAAATACACCTTTTTTAACATATAAATATTTAATAACGTTGATCATCCAACTTAATGGTTATAAAACATTGAGAATAACAATATAAAGAAAACAATTAATATGCATACATAACAAATACATACATAACAATTTGTATAACAATTGAACCAAAACAATTTTATAACTTTAGGACTGACGTCCTCTTGTCCAGGGATCACCAGGGTGCCTTCGCTTTAGTTTTCTTCTGGTCGTTTGATTGGCCAAGGCAGCAGCTAGGTGGTTTGTGCGCGCTGTGAGGCGTTCGTTGTACCGACTGGAGTGTCGGTTTATTTGCTCCCGGACAGAGGGAGCAACGAGGTCAATGGCTAGGGCTTAATTCCTGACGAACCACGGCGCATCTACAAACCTACGTAGCGCCCAGTTTTGGATCCCTTGCACTTTTATGACGTTTAAGTCTGAAGCCATGCCCCATAGTTGGATGCAGTATGTCATCGAGGGCATCACTATCTGTTTGAACAGCAACACATTGTGGCCAAGGCTTAGCTTGCACGTTGGCTTAAGCAACCAGTTAAGCTTCCAAGCTTAGCTGGACATGTAGGAGATATTTTAGTTGTGTGCTGATTCCAGGTGGGCCTCTTGTCCTGGATTAGGCCCAGGTATTGTGCCTGTGGTGTTTGTGGGATGGTGATACCGTGAAGTGCAACAGTATAAAGGATCTGTGGTCTCAATGAGAAATTGCAGTGTTGCGACTTTCTTCCGTTTATCGAGATATTCAACCTGTTGGTCCATTTGCCGTACGCGTCAAGAAACTCCAGGGTGATTCTTGACGCTTCGGTTCGACATGAGGAGTTTACAAGGAAGACAGTGTCGTCAGCGTATGTGGCCAGAAGCGTGCCCGGCTTATTGGGACACGGCAAATCGGATGTAAAGAGGGTATATAGGACGGGACCCAGAACGCTCCCCTAACGCCCGCTCGGGCTATTCTAATGTTAGACCTTTCTCCTCTCACCTCGACCATAAAACTTCGACCAAGCTGGTATGATTTGAGCAGGAGAAATTGAGCAGTCGGTAGAAGGGACTTCAGCTTTTAAAATAAGGCATCATGCCACACGGGGTCGAAAGCTTCCTTGACGTCGAGAAAAATAGCAGAGCTATATTTAAAAGCATTAACGATATGATCAACATCCCGATGTGCTTGTTCAAGAGTCCCATGTTGATGTCTAAAACCAAATTGGTGGTCTGGAATAGCGTCTTGTACTCTTCGCGCTTTTCTTCCATGCAGCTAACTTCTTCTGGGCTAAGATGTTTGATTGGCAACGCAAGCGGGGAAGAAGCGTTAAGAAAGGCAAGCGTTTCTTCAACGTCCTCGCGGCTCATGAGATCATATGGCTGGAAGTGTCTCTCAAGTTTGTCCGCAAAAGCAGAAGAAATTTCTGTGTCGGACCTGCACAATCTTTCGGAGTGGCTGTCGTTTCATTTTCCGTATACATTTCCATAGGTTAAATCTGTATGGCTTGGTAGGGTCAGCATTGAGAAGCATAGTATCAAAATATTCTCGCTTCGTTTTATAAAGAAGCTTCTTAATATCGTCTTCGGCTCGAGGATATGCCCTTTTGTCGACTGGATCTTGAAATCTCATAAATCTGCGACGAAGTGAGCGTTTCAACCTTACCAGATCCTTAACCTCAGGTTTTAAATGAGCGTGAGGTGGATTGGAGGGGCTTGAGACTTTTCCAGATGTTGAGGACTCGGCAGCTATATGGATGTTCCAGACAAGTAGCTCGACAGCGTCGTTGAAGGCGTCAGGAGAGCTTAAGAGCATATTAAGGTTAACAAGCTGGTTGTGATCAGAGTGGGTTGTGATCAGAGCTTAGCTCATAACTTTCTGAGATAGGGAGGCACACAGGCTGAATCCCTCTGAGGACAGCGAAGTCAATTGCTGTTGGTGTTCTTTGGTTGTAAGAATAATGCATAGGTCCTCCGGTTGCAAGAACCTGCACATTTGACCGTTCAACAAAGTCTGCTAGACCTCTTCCACGGATGGTGGAGTTACAAGACTCCCAGAGACGGTGGTGAGCATTCCAGTCACCTGCGTTTAAAAAATTAGTTCCCAGATCGCCGAAGAGTTTTTCAAAGTCGTTAGCAGAAAGTTAAAAGTTTGGTGGACAATAGACATACGCGATAGCTATTTCACTGCTCTGCTTTTACTTTGACGGGAACACATTGATTGGGCTTTGTAAACTACAGAACAGGTAACATTGATCACAATATTTAATTAAAATTGCAGAGCCACCGCGTTTTCAATCAGCAGGATGAGTTTATTGATGGATATCGAACCCGTGCAACTTATAGTACGATAATGTTATGACTTTTCACAAAGAGCTCCAGCTCAAGTGCTGTGTTGGCAAGTCAGTCGTGGTTCTACACATCAACGTCAACGCCGATTTGACTCATGGTTGTGGAGCATTAACTGGGACGTAGTCAGCGAATGCTTGAGCAGTTCCTGGAGAATTTTGTTGCAAGAGTTTTTAGATAATTCTCATCATAGACACCATCATTTGAAAAAGGTTGGCCATCGTCGCTGCCATTCATCCATTACTGTGAGCTGCGTCGCAGTTATGTGATATAGTCGTCTGATTTTGATAAAATTGTATTCAAAATTCAAACCAATTAAAAAATGTTATTTCCAAGCGTAGGGGGGTTTAGTGTTAAAAAACACCGAATTTTACATTTATTTTTAATTTTTTCTTATATACTACCTGCAATAGAAAGAAGTCTTTTGGTAAAGTTTCAACCCGATAGCTTAAAAACGAAGAGACTAGTTTGCGTAGAAACGGACGGACAGATGGACATGGCTATATCGTCTTGCCTAGTGATGCTGATCAATAATATATATACTTTATGGGGTCGGAAAAGTCCCCCTTACTGCGTTGCAAACTTCTGACTAAAATCATTATACCCTCTGCAAGGATATAATAAAAAGGACAAAAATTCCAATTCAGAGCATCTGGAAATTTAAGATGACGTTAACCAGCTTGATAGGAGAAACTTTACTTCTACTACTTTTAGAAAGAAAGATAGTTTGACGAGAAAAAAACTATAAATAGCTAAAATTTTTGACATTCGTAACATTAGAACTACTAAAGCTACATGTTACATATGTTAATAGAAGGGTATTTTGAAAGGTTTTTTTTTTGTCTTGGATTTTGATGCACTATGGTCAGTACAAACATGGACATGGAAAAAGACGATATAGCAGTAGACAGTTAAAAATACATGCTCACATAAAATGGTTAGCAACATAGAAATCTACAAATCATTAGAAGATGGAAAATCGATACGTTTATCGTAGTTAGTTGCAACCTCGCACTCGAATTCCTGTAACCCAGTTTAAACCTCTCAAAGCAAATAAAAGGAATTGTTTTTGAACTGACTATAGCATATTTTGGTAACAGCTAATTTGAAGTGACCAAGAATAGAAACATATAAAAGCTTTGGATCATTAAACTTCCTTGACCAATGCTTCATAAGCGCCAGGAGACTTCTTTGTTATCTATAGTAGATATATGGTCTTTAAAACTAAGTATCTGATCAAATAAATCGCCAGGATCCTGAAATGTAAAAATACGTTCAAGGGCATTATTTCCGAAAGAATAAAAATACAGAGATGGATTACAACTATAAAATTTCATAAAGTTACATTTAGAATAGTTCATTTTTTTCTTGTTAATCATGCACCACGTATACAAATAATCAAGATATAGTTGAAGGTCTTTACATGAATTAGGTAAGCGGATGGCCAAACATAGCTTAACATCATCTGCCTATATTAAAACAGTTGATGATTTCATTACATAAGGTAGATCATTACTAATTAATTATTAATTAAGTAAGGGTCCCAGGTGGCTACCCTGTGGCACTCCATAAGTAACATTAATTATTTTTGAATTTTTATACCCTTGCAGAGGGTATAATGATTTCAGTCAGAAGTTTGCAACGCAGTGAAGGAGGCATTTCCGACCCCATAATGTGTTTCGAATTAAATTTAATCAATGCCATAGAAACGATCGGAAAATTAGTCGGAAAATATGAAAAACTTATATTTTTGGTGTTTTTTAACATGTATAGAACATATAACCTTCTAAGCTTAGAAATAACATTTTTTAATTAGTTCTGAATTTTGAATTACATTTTATCAAAATCGGACGAGCGGGAAATTGGTGGGAAAATAATATGAAACAAATTATAGCTTTGGGGCTTTTTGTCATATTGTCTTATAATATGGGGAATAAAATTTTTTATATTTTTTAGAATTTCGAATTAATTTTAATAAAAATCGGACTACTCTAACATATAGATGTCAAAAAAATAGTCTAAAAAAAGAAAAAAAAAATTCACATGGTGTTACTAAAGTTGATTATTTTTTATAATTGCAAGGGTATACAAATTTGGGCTTGCCGATGTAAACTTCATTTCTTTTTAAACCCTTGCAGAGGGTATAATGATTTCAGTCAGAAGTTTGCAACGCAGTGAAGGAGACTATTCCGACCCCATAAAGTATATATATTCTTGATCAGCGTCACAAGACGAGTTGATCTAGCCATGTCCGTCTGTCCGTCCGTTTCTACGCAAACTAGCCTCTCAGTTTTAAAGCTATCGGTCTGAAACTTTCACAAAAGTCTTCTTTCTATTGCAGGTAGTATATAAGTCGGATCCAGATGGATCGGACAACTATATCTTATAGCTCCCATAAGAACTATCGGGAAAAAAAATTTACAAAAAAATAATACCTTCGGTGTTTTTTAACATATAACCTTCTAGCTTGGATATAACAATTTTTAATTAGGTTTGAATTTCGGACTAAATTTGATGAAAATCGGAAGACTATATCATATAGCTTCCATAGGAACAATCGGAAAATTAGTGGTAAAATAATATTGAAAAATTATATCTTCAGTGTTTTTTAACTTATTACCTCCTACGCTTGGAAATAACATTTTTTATCTGGTTTTGAATTTCGAGTTAAATTTTATCAAAATCGGACGACTATATCATATAGCCGTCATAGGAACGATCGGAAAATTAGTGGGAAAAAATATATAAAAAATTTTTTAGCTTTGGTGCTATTTGACATATAACCTTCTTGGCTTGGAAATTAGTGGGAAAATAATATGAAAAATTTATTTACTAAAGTTGATTTTTTCTTATAACTGCAAGGGTATACAGACTTCGGCTTGCCGAAGTTATCTTCCTTTCTTGTTATTGTTAAAAGCGGTCGTTTGTGTGCTTTTAGAAAGGTAGGAAAATATCCACTCTAGTAGGTTCGAAGGACAACCTGAAAATGGCAATTTAAAAATACTGAATCAAAAGTTTTAGAAAAATCGGTATAAATCACATAAGTTTGATGGTGTGTCAAAGAGTCTAGAACCTAGAAGAACAGTGACATCAAGTGAAACCATGCTGACAAGGGGAAATAATAGATCGGCAATGATGCTGCAAATGACAGGTAATAATTTTTTCAAAAAGTTTAGGAATTTAACTGAGTTTAGCAATACCACGATAATTTGAGATATCGCACTGGTTCCCTATTTTTAAACAATGGAATGATTACAGATTCTTTACAAATGGATGGAAATCTACATTGACTCAGGATGAACAATTCCTGAGTATACAACTTGGTAATCTGTCAGGACCGGTTTGAAGATAGAGTTCAAATGAGGAAGTGGTAATGGATAATATTCATAAATGACTTTGTTGTCGATTGAAAAAAGTCTGCGAATAAGTTGGAAATATCATTATCACCAGATGCTACATTATTATTGAAAAAAATGGAAGAAAGCAGCTAAATTTTCGTTTAGAATTGACGAAAAAAAAAGGTGGGGATTACTTTTGAAATCGCGCTTATTACGAGACAGGTAATGTTTGTAACAGTCAGAATTGTAAAAATACAGAATTGGACAAATTCCGTCATAGTTGAACTATAACTGTTATGTTATCCATACTTATATACAATATCGTAAGTCGAGATTCTTGTAATCTCGGGCTTACTAGAGGAGGAAGAAGAAGGGACAAGAAAAGAAACTAGGTAATAAAAGAACAAGATGAAAATTGGAGCACCGCCTGTCTTTTTATTAATAGTGTAATACACTACAAATTGGCGACGAGGATTTAAATTCGATGTATTAATATACATCAGACAAAAACACAGTTTTGTAAATACAAAATTTAAATGGCATGTGACCAAAAACCTGAGATGTCTTCTCCAACCTCAACACCTACATTTTATCAGACATCCGCCATTCCGGAGCTTTCTGCAAGCAACGAGTCGTTCGAAATCTGGAAGTAAAAATCTGACATCCACTTCTGTGAACTTAACTTAACAGATGTAAATTTGAAGAAGGCAACACTTTTAAAATCAATCGGATCTGCACCTTATTTTGTTGTTCACAGCTTATGCCTGTGCAAAAACCGCATGCAGAAATCTGCTCGATTCTAATCACACATTATACACAGCCAACTTGTGAAAATGTTGCACGATTGAAGTAGTTGGCGCTGAAGTGTAAATTTGGACAATATTTGGAAGCATTTGTTTTTAACCAATTCATTATGAGTCTTCCTGGTACAATATTTGAGCGCATTTGAGAAGAAGAACCTGAAGCATTAAGGCAATGATAGTCGAAACAAAGATAACCACAAAAAATTTAAATGAGAGCATTAATTACGTAAATAGGAACAACAACAGCACGAAACAGAGTCAAAACGGATTCAACAAAAAACAACGGCAGCGGGAGCCCTCTCAAAAATTTCAAGGGCAATGGAAGTCAGCAAGGTCCCAAGGGTGAAAACCCCGGAGAAGTTTGCAGCAATGTACAGCAGCGGAAACCGTGTAGACATTGCGGCTAGAAAAATCACTTCTCGGATACTTGTAAATACAAAAATTGTCGCTGCAACAAATGTAAAAAAATAGGGCATTTGGCTTGATTTGTAAATTAAAATCAAAATCTGTAGCAAATTCTCAATAAGAAAAAAAAGATGATTGTATTAATTATAATTTTTCTATATTTAGTGTGTCTTCGACTTTGTCTGGTGTAGTTTATTTTCTATCCGTGAATATCGATGGTGTTCATGTGAAAGTTGCTTGTGATACGGGTGCACCATGCACATTAATTCCGAAAAAACACTCTTTAAGAAACAATTACGGAATTGTTGTACTGCATATGTTGATTACAATGGAGATAATATTGAAGTTGTTGGTGAGTACGACGCAAATGTAGAGTTCCAAAATGCGAACAAAGAAATTGTCATCGTAGTTACAAACACGTCCACCTTTACTTGGAAGGAACTTTTTAAGAACTTTTAACTTCGAGTTACGGCAAGTAAACACTATCAATTTGCAAGATCAGCTCTAAATCACAGAAGGAAAAATTAGTAATGAGTATTTTGATGTATTTAAATCAGAGATAGGAACTTATAATGTCTGCACTGTAAATTTACAACTGGAAAACCAGAAGAAGCCTATATTTTTCAAGCCAAGACCTTTACCATTAGCATAGCAAAACAAGGTACAGCTAAAGTTACGCATGTTAGTTGAACAGGGTGTGCTAGAACACGTAGACAGTTCTGTATGGGGTACGCCATTAGTTCCAATTCTAAAGCCAAATGGTGACATTAGGATTTGCGGTGATTACAAAGTAACTTTGAACCGGCATTTAATAGATGTTATGTATCCTTTGCCAAGAATAGACAAGATTTTCGCAGCACTCGTGGGAGGTACATTATATACCAAACTGGATCTATCTAACGCTTATAATCAGCTTCACTTAAATGAAAAGTCCCAGCTATTGTGTACCTGGAGCACTCATATAGGATTACTTAAGGTCAAACGATTACCTTTTGGTATAAAAACAGCCGCAGCCATTTTTCAAAAAGTCATGGAAAGTTTTTTTCAGAGCTTAAAATGAGTTGTTGTTTACCAAGACGATATAACTGTAACGGGAAAAGACCTTCAAGAGCACGTTCAAAATTTGAAAAAGTCTTGGATAAATTGAAACTTGTTGGATTGCGACTAAATATAGAAAAATGTGAATTTTTCAAGTCCAAAATTGACTATTTACGAATTTCAGTTGATAAAAATGGTCTTAGCAAAAATAATTACAGAATTTCAAGTGTTTCTCAAGCGCCAGTTCCATCCAATGTGTCGGAGCTTCGTGCCTTTATTGAAATGGTCAATTACAATTCTAAATTCATCCATAATTTTGCAAAGAAAATGAGCGCACTTTATTTATTACTTCTTAAAGGGGTAAAATTCGATTGGTCTCAGGAGTGCCAAAGGGCATATGATGCGATTAAAAGAGACGTAACTTCAGACCAGGTATTAGTCCATTTTAATTCTAAATTACCTATTGTTTTGACAACTGACGCAAGTAACAATGCAGTGGGTGGCATTTTGTCACACAACTTTGATGACGGACCTAAAGCAATAGCATTTGTGTCTAGAGCTTTGTTGAAAAGTGAACAAAACTACTGCACTATTGAACAAGAAGCGTTATCAATTATTTATCGTGTTACCAAACTTAAACAATACCTTTTGGGAAATAGGTTTACTTTAATGACAGAAGTGTTACATAAGATGCACAGATCTCTTCTAGGAATTGTTAAAACAAAAATGTTAGCACGTTCTTACATTTGGTGGCCCGGAATGGATACGCAAATAGAAGAACTGATTAGACAGTGTGAACCATGTCAACAATTGCAGTCTAGTCCAGAAAAGGGTTTTTTAATTCCTTGGAAATCAAACGGTCAAGTTTAAAGCCGACTTTACATAGATTTTGCAGGGCCAATTCAAAACTTTCATTTGTTGATAGTCATTGACTCTTATTCGAAATGGTTCGAAGTTTTTAAAACAAAGGAGATTACTTTATGTTAACCATACAAATTTTAAGAGACTTGTTCTGCAGATACGGCTTAGTAGATGTTTTAGTGAGCGACAATGGTCGCCAGTTTATCTCTAATGATTTTAACACTTTCATGTTAAATAACGGAATCCGGCACAGTTTGACAGCTCCTGGACACCCTTCGACAAACGGACAAGCTGAAAATTTCGTAAAAACTGTAAAAAATCCCTTTACGCGAACATGAAAGGTTATAGTTATCAAGACTTTGACACCGTCTTGAACAGATTTTTGATAGACTACAGAAACACAGTTCATTGCACAACAAGAGAATCACCAGCTAAGTTATTTTAAGGTCGAACTTTAAAAACCAGATTCTCGTTTACGAAACCACCCAAAGTCACAGAGCGCATAGAAAGTAGACAGCAGCAATCAATTGTAAACTATAAGGGCAAACGCAACGTAAATTTTAGACAAGGACAAGTAGTTTTAGTCTGAGATTACACAAATCCTAACAAGGCAAGTTGGACTCAGGCGACTGTAAAACAGCAGTTAGGCTGTCGATCCTACAGTTGTGCTTTATCCAACAATGACCGTGAAATAAAGCGTCAAATGGATCAAATAAAAAATAATGAAAATTGTTCAGAAACTAGAGAACATAATGAGGATAACACTCCCATTATAAGCAACCATTCTAGTGAATTTCCGAACGATAATAATGACACCACTGAGAATGTTGAAATAGCTCCAACCAGAAGAGAGTTAAGACTTCGTGTGGAGGGTAAGATCAAGCCACACACATATCCAAAATAACACACTTTAAAATCATTTTAAATATATAGAAATTAGTAATCTTAAGAAGTCTTTTGTTAAATGTAATGCAGTTTTCTTTAATAATATTCAATATAATTCTCTACACACATGCTATAAGATTAAAGTCTAAGAATTGAATTACCCTAGCTTTAAAATCTTGAGTTGGAACACAAAATATAGGAGGGACATGTTATGTAATCGATACTTATATACAATATCGTAAGTCAAGATTACAGGAAGAATGAAACTCGGGCTTACTCGAGGAGGAACAAAAAGGGACAAGAAAAGAAACTAGCTAATAAAAGAACAAGATGAAAATTGGGGAACCGCGTGTCTTTTTATTAATAGTGTAATACACTACAAAAACTATTTATGGCGAAGTAGTCTGCAAGCCGGATATTTTGAACTGATTACAAAGTCTTTTTTTTTTATTCTTTAGATAAGCTAAACTATGGAGAGCTTTAAAAATTCTTAATGGACAAAAAAGGGACATGTTCATCAAAGAAAAGGAAAAGGACCTCATTAAAGTACCCAACTGCAAATGAAAAGTTAACTAGATAGGACCAGCTTACTGTCGATAAAATGAAATAGAAAGTATGAATTAACCTTACTTCTATATGTAAGTAGGAAAAATTTTACTTTTTGGAAAAGATAATTTAACGGAAATAAATTCAATACATTATGATTTAAAAATATAAACAAACCCAGAAGTTAAATTGTGTTTGACTCCAATCAGAACGCTTCCACCTCGACAGACCTGACGATCCTTCCGATAAACAAAAAATTTATTAAACAAAATCGCACTATCGTGTACGGATACAAGCGTAGAGAGTTTACTAAGAAGCCTTCGAACATTCTGATAGTGAATTAGAAAATATAGTTTTTTTAATTTAAATCAGAGCTGTGCACCGACGAAGGAGTCATGCAAAGGGACAGTTTTATCAGCAGGCCAAAAATTGCTGCGAATCCGGAACAAGTATTTTAAATGAAGAGTAATCTCGTATCTGTAGATTTTGGTGATGTCGATACAGGTTTGTGACAATATGATGCATCGCGTCTTTAACTGTTAGTGCTGCTTCAACCTGTGCGGCAGAGCCCCCGAAGTGACGACAGCCGGTGAACGGTTAGAAGGCCTCAATGACTTAGGCGTAACTATAGTCACCGAATCTGGTAGAGATTGCACCGTGGCGTCATTCGTTGATTACTCGTTCTTAGTGGAATAGTCCTTATCGCACGGCACATAGATGGCAGTGAGGCTTGAAACAGAGAGGTTTGTGGGGAGATCTGGAACATGATTTTAAATCCCTAAATGCCGAAAATGTAATTTACGATCTACAAAATAAATACCCTTTCTAGATTTTTATACCCGTTACTCGTAGACTAAAAGGGTATACTAGATTAGTCGGAAAGTATGTAATAGGTAAAAGGAAGCGTTTCCGACCCTATAAAGTATAACCTATTACGCTTGGAAACAACGTTTTTTTAATTGGTTTTGTGTTTCAAGTTTAATGTTATCAATGCCATAGAAACGATCGGAAAATTATTTGGATAATCTGAAAAACTTATATCTTTGGAGTTCTTTAACATATACAGAACATATAACTTTCTAAGCTTGGAAATAGCATTTATTAAATAGTTTTGAATTTCGAATTACATTTTATCAAAATCGGAAACTGTATCATATAGCTGTCATAGGGACGATCGGAAAATTGGTGGGAAAATAATATAAAACAAATTATAGCTTTGGGGCTTTTTGACATATTGTCTTATAATATGGGGAATATAATTTTTTATATTTTTAAGAATTTCGAATTTAATAAAAATCGGACTAGTCTAACATATAGATGTCAAAAAAAATAGTCTAAAAAAGAAAAAAAAATTGGGCTTGCCGATGTTAACTTTCATTCTTCTTATTGTTAAAACAGGTAATTTGAGTGGTAGGAAAATATCCACTCTAGCAGGTTGGGAGGAAAACCTAAAAGGGGCAATTTAAAAATAGTGAATCAAAAGTTTTAGAAAAATCGGTATAAATGACATCAGTTTTATGACGTGTCAGAGAGCCTAGAACCTAGAAGAACAGTGACATCAAGTGAAACCATGCTGACAAGGTGAAATGATAGATCTGCAATGATGCTGCAAATGACAGGCAATAATTTTTTCAAAAAGTTTAGGAATTTAACTGAGTCAGCAATACCACGATAAATTGAGATATCACACTGGTTCTCTATTTTTAAACAATGGAATGATAACAGATTCTTTACAAATGGATGGAAATCTACATTGACTCAGGATAAACAATTCCTGAGTATACAACTTGGTATTCTGTCAGGACCCGGTGAAAATGACAGATTGAGAGTACTTGGACTTACAGGTTTGAAGATAGAGTTCAAATGAGGAAGTGGTAATGGATAATATTTATAAATGACTTTGTTGTCGATTGAAAAAAGTCTGCGAATAAGTTGGAAATATCATTATCAGCAGATGCTACATTATTATTGAAAAAATGGAAGAAAGCAGCTAAATTTCCGTTTAGAATTATCGAATAAAAAGGTTAGGATTACTTTTGAAATCACGTTTACTACGAGACAGGTAATGTGTGTAACAGTCAGAATTCTACAAATACAGAATTGGACAAATTCCGCCATAGCTGAACTACATATAACTATAAGTTAACTGAAGTTAACCAAGCAGCGGCAATGTCCGATTATTTAAGAGTTCGCTCTGGCCAAACTGCTGACATAGCGTCTGGCCGGAAGCCCATGCATAGCGGCAAGCACTGCACATTTGCGTGGCCGCTATGAAATACTTTTTGTTAGCTTTAAGTTTCAGTTTGTGTCAGAGTCTCATACAATAAAGAGCATAAAACCAATCTCCGGCACTGCCGTTAATTTGTAAATTCATTTGTTGAATTGGTCACCGCGCCTCAAGGGCCGTGACAACGGGGCAAGTGCTCCCATCATAACTCCTGTTACAGGAAGGATCCCCCCCGGCAACCGCCAGGGAACTCAACCACTGCCTATAAGGAGTGGCAACACCCCCCCTGCAACCGCAAGGGGAAATCATCTCACAAATACCTCCGGCGTCTGCAGCATCATCGACTGCAGCGAGGGATAACTAACCACCATTACATTAACTACCAATCAATTTATATTTACTGGCGCCCATCGTAAAAGAACCATGTAAGTGAGCACTTTTATTTACACCATTTTTCTATGTCTGCATGAATTTTTTTTTTGTGTGTATAAAAAAAAAGAAAGAAGGGCAAGAATAGTAAAATATTGTGCCTTACGCTAACAAAAAAACTGCAGCCCCATAAAATTTAAAAAAAAAAAAATTTTTTAAATAATCTTTGTTAGTTGGCTGACGGTTTGGCATTAACATTGTTTACCTATTATAAAATATCTAAACCAATTATTGTCCCAATATTGTTTGCATTTCTATTTTTGTGAATAAATAAATGAATATTTCTACATAACACAAAAAGTGCGGAATAAAAATTCCTAACCAAAACCAAAAAATCGCTGGCAAAAAATTTTAAATTTCAATCGGAAATAATTCATATAATCGCGTGTATTTAATTCAGCTTTTATATGTCTTTTTTGTTACACAAGAATTCTTGGTATTAGCCGCGCAGTTTTGGTTATTTATTTTTCTTTTCCGTTTTGTTTCCCCACTCCACTTTCGAGAACACGATACGGCCGCGCATGCAGTGTGGCACTTTGTTGTTTTTGTTGTTTTTTTCTCTGTTTGCATAAGCGGCGGCTCAGTCCCCGCGCACCCCTCGCCTTACCGCTACTTGACACAGCAGTAGCGCGACTTGACGAGCCCGCTCACATAACTGAAGCGGTAACTCAGCCCCCGCGGCCCCTTAACCATTCCAATCGCCTCCATCGGCACATAATTCATACATAAATATTTTTTCTTTCGGGCGACTTTATAGCCGCAGCTCCACATGAGCAATCCGTTTCAACAATATAGAAACATAAGACAACTCTCTAGCGATTCTGAGTCGGAGACCGAAGGGCCGGCCAGATCTTCCACCCCTAAAAGCGTTAACGCTAGCGCTCCCATACTCGCGAACATGGCTTTCAGCATGGAACAGATGACGGCCACCATACAGGCGGCCGTTCAACATGCTGTTCAAGAAGCCAATATCGAACACCAGCGCAGAGAAAACGAAATGCGCCTGGCTATACACCGTCTGACCGAACTGGTCAACGAAAGACAAATCGCTCCCGCCCAAGCGGAGGCTCCCCAAATAAAAAAATATGAGCCTATAGAAATTAGGAACGACATCAAGTGTGACGAGCCCCTAGACGCCGTCAAGTCCCTCCCCGAATTTTCGGGAGCACAGGAAGCATACGTCTCCTGGAGACAAGCGGCAGTAGCCGCATATTACATTTTCAGAAATTACGAACATAGCTCGCGCCATTATCAGGCGGTTATTATTATTAGGAATAAAATAAGGGGCCCTGCCGATGCCGTACTGTCTTCGTTTGGCACTGTACTAAATTTCGACGCGATTATAAATCGACTCGATTTTACGTACAATGATAAGCGGCAGATGCACGTTATCGAGCAGGAAATGGGTACTCTTAGGCAGGGAAATATGACCCTTCTCCAATACTACGACGAGGTCGAGAGAAAACTCACCTTGCTTACCAACAAAGCTACCATGTCGTACGAAGCCTCGGCGGCAAAAGTTTTGTGTGACAAATTCCGGGATGACGCACTCCGAGTATTTATCTCGGGTCTTAAGCGCAGCCTCACGGATGTCCTTTTCTCGGCAAAACCGAAAGATATGCCTTCAGCTCTCGCTTTGGCACAAGAAGTGGAATCCAACCACGAAAGATACTCCTTCGCGGCTTCTTTCGCCAAAAGCCAAGAGGATAAAGATAGGAAACAGCACCCGAAAGCGCAAGAGTACCGACAGGCCTCTGCGCAGACAAATGCACAAACAAATGCTGGAAAAAATCCGTACTACGTCAAACAACACAAGGCGCAAGTACACTCCGCCCCATACAGTGGAGGCGCTCCTGAACCCATGGACATCGACCCATCGCTGTCCAAAATGCTTCGGCCATCCCAGGCCCCGGCGTACCAAAACAGGAAGCCGGCTGAGTCCGATCGATCTGCCCCACACAAAAGGCAGAGGGTTAATCACGTCGCGCAGAGCGCGAGCGATGCTGGGAACAAATATGCCGCCGCAGCTTCAAGCGCGGCCCAGGAAATTGACGACGACGCTATTAATGATTACGATTCGGACGTCATAAATTTTTTAGAGGAAAGTCCCTGCTACCCGTCATCAGACGAAGAGTAGCAGGTGTAGAAATGAAGCTTTTAATAGACACGGGCGCGTCAAAAAATTTCATCCGTCCATACGAGGGGTTGAAAGGCGTCCGCCCAGTAGATTCGCCATTCTCAGTACATTCCATCCATGGCGTCACCACAATAACGAAAAAATGCTTTGTTTCCATGTTTAACTTGAAGGCTACGTTCTTCATTCTACCAGATTTGTCCTCCTTTGATGCCATCATCGGACTTGACCTGCTAAAACAAGCAGGGGCATCACTTAACCTAGCTTCCGGGCACCTCAGATGGGGCACCGAGACGGAAAAGCTAGAGTTCCAATCATGTCCCAACGTAAATTTCACTGAGGTGGACTGCTCTAGCGCACCACCTTTGGTCAGAAAAGCATTTTCAAAAATGCTAAGCGACAGGAAAAACGCCTTCGCAAGCCCAAATGAGGCGTTACCTTACAACACATCTGTGGTAGCCACCATCAGGACGGTTGATGAGGAGCCCATTTATGCCAGACCCTATCCGTATCCGATGGGAGCGGCAGATTTCGTCAATGGCGAAATCCAAGACCTTCTAAAAAACGGCATAATCCAGAAGTCGAGATCCCCCTACAATAACCCAATATGGGTAGTAGACAAAAAGGGCACCGACGAGGCTGGAAACCGTAAAATGCGGCTAGTATTAGACTTTCGAAAATTGAACGAGAGGACAATACCGGATCGCTACCCTATGCCAATTATCCCTATGATACTAGGGAATTTAGGCAAAGCCAAATACTTTACAACGCTCGATTTAAAGGCCGGCTACCACCAAATTATTCTGGCAGAACGTGACCGTGAGAAAACTTCCTTTTCCGTAAACGGGGGAAAATACGAGTTCCGTCGACTGCCATTCGGGTTAAGAAATGCTGCCAGCATCTTCCAAAGAACCATCGACGACGTACTGCGAGAACAGATTGGCAAATTTTGCTACGTCTATGTCGATGATGTCATCGTCTTCTCAGAGGACGAAAACGCCCACATACAACACGTGGACTGGGTTCTAAAGAGCCTACACGACGCTAACATGAGAGTGTCGGCGGAAAAATCGGTCTTCTTCAAAAAAAGCGTAAAATTTTTGGGGTTTGTAGTCACCAACGAGGGGACCACGACAGACCCAGAAAAGGTCAGGGCCATTAAAGAATTCCCTGAGCCCAAAAACGTTTTCGAAGTAAGATCGTTCATGGGCTTGGCTGGCTATTATAGATGCTTTATTAAAGATTTTGCATCAATAGCTAAGCCCATTTCGAGCATTATAAAAGGGGAGCTCGGAAATGTCAGCAGACACAGATCCAGAAGCATCCAGGTACAATTTACCGAGCAGCAACGGCAAGCTTTTGAAAAGCTACGTAGCATCCTGGCCTCTGAGGATGTCATCCTCAGATACCCCGACTATAAAAAGGCGTTTGATCTAACGACAGATGCCTCAGCATATGGCATTGGCGCGGTGCTTTCACAAGAGGGACGCCCCATCACTATGATCTCTAGGACCTTAAAGGACAGAGAAGTTAACTACGCTACCAACGAAAGGGAGCTGTTAGCTATAATTTGGGCGCTAGAGAACCTGCGCCACTACCTTTATGGGGTCAAAGATTTAAACATCTACACTGACCACCTACCGCTGACCTACGCGGTATCGGATTCCAATCCGAATACAAAAATTAAAAGATGGAAAGAACGCATCGATGAGTGTGGTGCCAAAGTCCATTACATGCCTGGCAAGGCCAACCTAGTTGCAGATGCCCTCTCGAGGCAACAACTCAACGTTGTAGAAGAAGAAGAGGCATTCTCAAGCGCGGCCACAATTCACAGTGAGCTGTCGCTTACCCACACAATTCAATCCACGGACAAGCCCCTCAATTGCTTTCAAAACCAGATAATTCTGGAGGAAGCACGCTCTCCGTCAAAGCGGAACTTCGTTCTCTTTGGAAACAAGAGACGGCATATTATTGACTTCACTCACGAGGAGTCATTGCTGGAAGAGCTCGCAACCATAATAGTTCCTAAAGGCGTAAACGCCATTCATTGCGATCTGCATACGCTCGCAGTGATACAGGACAAACTAATCCGACAATTCCCTGCCACAAGATTCTGGCACTGCAAAAACCGAGTAACGGACATTTTTGCAGTCGATGAAAGGCGAGAAATTCTTACTGTCGAGCACAACAGAGCTCACAGATCTGCCCAAGAAAACGTGAAGCAGGTACTCTCCGAGTACTACTTCCCGAAAATGGCCAAGCTAGCGAACGAAATAGTCATTTCATGCAAGACTTGCGCCAAGGCAAAATACGACAGGCATCCGAAGAAACAAGAGCTTGGCGAAACCCCAATCCCATCTCAAGTAGGAGAAATGCTGCACATAGACATCTTCTCCACGGATAAAAAATATTTCCTTACATGCATCGACAAATTCTCGAAATTTGCGGTAGTCCAACCAATTCCCTCTAGGACCATAGAAGATCTCAAACCAGCATTACTACAGCTGATGAATATGTTCCCTAAGGCCAAGGTCGTATATTGCGACAACGAACCATCGTTGAACTCGCACACCATCGTGACCATGCTGGAAAACCATTTCGGCGTTAGCATCTCAAATGCTCCGCCCCTACACAGTGTCTCCAATGGACAGGTGGAGCGTTTCCACAGCACTTTGGTAGAGCTGGCTAGATGTCTTAAAATCGATAAAGGCATCAGCGATACCGTAGAGCTGATACTTTTGGCCACGGCCAGATATAACAAGTCCATCCACTCGGTCATCGACAAGAGACCGGCTGACGTGGTTCAGGCACAATCAGGTGAGCCACAATATGAAATTCAAGATAAAATTAAACTCGCCCAAGACAAGCTCCGGGACAGAGAAAACGCTTCCCGCCAAAATAGAGTATTCGAGGTTGGCGAGAAAGTCCTAGTGAAGTCCAACAGACGCCTAGGCAACAAACTCTCACCATTATGTGAAGAGAAAACCGTTGAAGCGGACATGGGGACCACAGTCCTCATTAAAGGGAGGGTGGTCCACAAAGACAACCTTAGGTAGGCCGAGCGCGACCATGTTATCGCCCGCCTGATAATCAAACTTTTCTTTATCTTTTTTCTAGCCACTAGGCATAAGTTTGCACCCTTTATTATTTTAATCATGCTTTGATAGTGGGCTACCCAACTTCAACAAAATTCATAACACATCAAAATTACAGGTTTTCAACCATATCCCTGATTCTCCTTTTGGCCACAACTTCGGCACGCGTCACGGACTATTCCAAAGCCAAATATATCCCCATCGTTGATGGGCGAATCCTGATATGGGAGGAATTTGCCTTTATAAAGCACTCGGCAAATCTCTCGGAATATAGGCGCGTCATCGAAGAAACTAATGGGATGACCGTCATGTTCCCGCAATCCCACATGCAGAAACTCTTGGTTGTTGACGTCGCCCACTTACGCGACATGCTCGACTCTTTGAGCGTCCATCATAGAGTGGCAAGAAGTTTAGACTTCTTAGGGACTGCGCTAAAGGTGGTGGCAGGAACGCCGGACGCAGAAGATTTTGAAAAAATTAAATTTAATCAATTCCAATTAACAAATGCAAACAATAGGCAGATTAATATTAACAACAAAGTACAAATTCAAATTAATAAAATTTCCGCTACCGTCAACCAACTTCTGAGGTCGGCAAAAAAGTCCCAAATTAATACTGGGCACCTATTCGAGATGCTTTTAACTCGAAATAGGATGATAGCAATGGAGCTACAGGGTTTGATGCTAGCAGTGGCACTTGCCAAAGTTAATATTGTTAGCCCCAGCATCCTAGATCATGCAGACTTGGAAGGTGTGTGGATGGAAGAGCCCACCGAGACCGCGATTAGGGATGTTTTGTCCGTATCGTCCGTTAAGATCTTACAGTCCGATAACATATTACATTTTATTATTAAGTTTCCAAAGATAAAGTCGGCCTGCAGCAAGATTACCGTTTTCCCAGTGTCACATCACGACACCATGCTCAGGCTGGAGGATAACGTCATTGCCGAATGCAACAGTGAGATCCACACCGTGGAAAAGTGCTCCCCGACATCAGGAGCTACATTTTGCCGATTGGC
The DNA here is from genome assembly GCF_025231255.1 of Drosophila biarmipes. NCBI lineage: Eukaryota > Metazoa > Arthropoda > Insecta > Diptera > Drosophilidae > Drosophila > Drosophila biarmipes. The sequence continues at coordinate 48,665 of NW_026114527.1, forward strand.
TCGCAGAAGATCATGCGCCCAAGAGCTTCACGCTGGAGGCACGGCGCATTGCGAGACCCAGCAAAGCGATTTACATCCCATCACTTATGTTGATGAAGGAATAGTAATTGTGAATGATCGCTCGGCTCACGTGTGTGTGGACAATGGCACCTGTGCCCATATAAAAGGCACATATCTCATCACGTTTGAAAAGAGTGCCATGGTCAATGAAACCCGATTGGTCAATCATGACACGGCCCAGAAGAGGGCTCCAGGAGTGGCCAGCTCTCCTTCCCTGAACATCACCATGGAACGTAACGTTCTTAGCCTTCCATACCTTCACCGACTGAGTGAACGTAATCTGGAGCACATCAAAGAGTTCGGGAAGGAAATTAATCACCAGCGACTACATCAGTTGGTGTTCATAGCGGGAGCAATATGCTGCGCTCTAATTTGCATCGGCTTGACCTATCGGCGAGTCACTCAGGCCCGAAAAACCGCGGCCCAGCTGAAGGAGATGATTGCCCAAATAGGGTCGGCCGAGGGCGGCCTCATTCCTGAGGGGGGAGTAGTTAACTGAAGTTAACCAAGCAGCGGCAATGTCCGATTATTTAAGAGTTCGCTCTGGCCAAACTGCTGACATAGCGTCTGGCCGGAAGCCCATGCATAGCGGCAAGCACTGCACATTTGCGTGGCCGCTATGAAATACTTTTTGTTAGCTTTAAGTTTCAGTTTGTGTCAGAGTCTCATACAATAAAGAGCATAAGACCAATCTCCGGCACTGCCGTTAATTTGTAAATTCATTTGTTGAATTGGTCACCGCGCCTCAAGGGCCGTGACAACGGGGCAAGTGCTCCCATCATAACTCCTGTTACAGGAAGGATCCCCCCCGGCAACCGCCAGGGAACTCAACCACTGCCTATAAGGAGTGGCAACACCCCCCCTGCAACCGCAAGGGGAAATCATCTCACAAATACCTCCGGCGTCTGCAGCATCATCGACTGCAGCGAGGGATAACTAACCACCATTACATTAACTACCAATCAATTTATATTTACTTATATATGGCGAACTAGTCTGCAAGCCGGAAATTTTGAACATAGATGGCAGTGAGACTTGAAACAGAGAGGTTTGTGGGGAGATCTGGAACATGATTTTAAATTCCTAAATGCCGAAAATGTAATTTACGATCTACTAAATAAATACCCTTTCTAGATTTTTATACCCGTTACTCGTAGACTAAAAGGGTATACTAGATTAGTCGGAAAGTATGTAATAGGTAAAAGGAAGCGTTTCCGACCCTATAAAGTATACATATTCTTGATCAGGATCATTAACCGAGTCGATCTAGCCATGCACGTCTGTCCATCCGTCCGTCTCGCCGTATGAACACTGAGTTCTTGAACACTATATGAGCTAAAATATTCAGACTTGGCATGCAGATTTCTGAGCGCCCTGCGCAGCTCAAGCTTAGCGGTGGGCCACGCCCACTTTTATGTCCACAATCCGTGAAAATCTGTATCGCCTACAGTTTTTATAATATAAATGATTTAAACTGAAACTTATTTGTCTCATAATAACAACGCTCACTCTAATAAATTAATTATTCTCAGATGTTAGAAATATTTTCGAACCCTTATTTTTGTTCCAGATCCAGTACGTTTTACTGGTAAACTGTCTAAGATTTTCTCCTTTCCAAAAAAAGGTTATAGAGCTACCCGAAAAGCTTCGTTACCTGACCACAATAAAAGGCACACACGCCAATGGCCCTATGGCTCGCAAGTCCATAAGGACTGAGAACATTACTTACTACCTATTTCTGGCACGTCCCATTACAGGTATACGTGTATTTATCGATCATTAAATCATTAAATTATTTTGATATTGCAAACATGATTTGCATAAAAAAGGCAAGCACACGTTTCTGATTTTAAATCAGACTTACAAAATGTAAAGCGGTCACCATAGTTCGTAGTTTTCAGATCATGTTCACCTTGATTCATGAACATAGTTTTTGTGTTTAGATGGTATTGAAAGTTCTGACCAATTATCTGTTCTTTTAATTTTTCGACGAATTGGTCAATTTCGCAACATTAAAATTATGTATATAACAGTACTTTTAAAAAATGTTAAAATATTGTATGCATTGCTAAGACCACAAACCCCTCCCTTAAGATATGGAAACCGGTGTTCTTTAAACCTCTTAAAAGACGGAAAGCTCACTTACATTACTGATGTTTCCATCTTCTCTAGAAATCGTTTCTTTTCAACACCCTTACAAATAATCAGTTTTCCGTTTGTAATTGTCCCCAAAAACTTTTGAGTTTGTGAAAAACTACTTTCTTTATCGATCTAAAAAAATGTTGTAATGTTTATGGGTGAACCAAATTGCATTCTTTTCAGATTTAGTATTAAGCAAAGTAAAATCATGTGGTGGTTGTATTAAAAAACTATTATTTAAGCTTCGATTTTTTTTGAATACAATACCAATTTCCTTTAGAATAAAATTATTATTATTATCAAAGAAACCTTGGACATCATTCGAAACAGTATCTTTCCTCATTTCCTCAGCACTAAACAACTCGTTGTATGAGTTCATTCAATTGGTTATATTCAATTAAACTATCCTGGATAAGAATACAATAACAAGTGAACTTTTAAGTTTGATAAATTATTTGCGATAAGTTTGCCATTTAGTGTAAATACAATTATAGCAAATCGTGGTTTTTCGCGAATAGTCGACCATTTCACATTCCAGCTGTGTTGACTGCCATGCCCCAATTTGGGGTTAGCATAAGAATCCCAACTCCGGAATGCGATTGGTAGGCTTACACCACTGTTAATAATATCTTACACTTTAATTTTTACAAAATCAGTCGGAGTTACATGGGCGATTTTCCAGGTTATATTCGTGATTATCATTTGTTAAGTTTGTTCATTTTTGGTTTGTTCAAACACATCGCCAAGATTTTTAGTCAGCATAAACACTAGTTCGTGTTTATAATTTAACAAACTATACCAATAAATTTTTTAATTAAACAGAAAGTTAAAGTGGGGTCTTCTAGAAATTTCGTCTCCACTGCTCCATCCAATTTTGACTTTGAAGATTATCCAGAGATATACAATTTTTTAGGGTGGTAGTCATGTCAACAAATCGTGTTCTATCAATCTCACATCCATTTATTTCGTACTTCATTTCATCCAAAAAGTAAGCCATACAATTATTTAAAAAAAAAAGTGGTAACATTATCAGTTGTAGGTCCATTTGGTAAATCTTTTTTAATAATTCCTTGAAATATAAGGTAAATTTTCTAAGGAAGCACGTACAAGTCTTGATTTGGTTCTAGTACTTTTGTTTGACAGTTGTTTAACCGACATTTCCTTATTAAAATAAACTGCCTCTAGGGTGGTAATTATTTCAACTTCAAGTTTTTTATTACTTTGGATTTTAAATGTTTTTTCAGGGTTATAATCTTTAAGTTTATTGTTGATGTTATTGATGTTATTCAATACGTGAGATCAATTAGAAATTGTATTTGGAATCGAATTATAAATATTAATGTCAATAAGACCGCAACCATATTGCCCATTTAATTCGATAGATGGAAAAAGTTTGTATTTATACGGAACTATTTCCATTCAAAAATAATGTAAGTGATACAGATTTCAATACATCTATTCATAATCTGTGGGATTGTAGGGATCTAATCCAGCTTATATTGATGTCACTACTGAAATCATAATAAATTGATCAAATTCTATCCGGTGCCTTCCGTTATCCATTTCATTATCCTTGCTAATTGAAAGGAATCCGTGCCTATCCTTTCAACACTTTTGACAAACTTTCATAAATGTTTTATAATTCATGAGAGTGTTAATATGATCCCGATATATATGCTGCAAATTTAAATCATCTTGTTTAAATATTATACTAAAGTTGACATTGTCACCAATCAAATGTTTCAGTATATGACTATATGCTTGACAAAAATAAATAGAGTCGATACTTTTATGTCGACCCATACAAAAATAGGAATATCACAATAGAATTCCTTTTGGCTTCACTGGGCTCTAGCTTACCATCTTATTGGGAGAATGTATGATATACCGATCATTTTATTGGTTTTATTTATTTCTCCAAGTACTTATATTTGGGTTTATATAAAATTTTTGAAAAATATAAAAACATTTTCGAATTTTAATCCATTGGGATTAAATTTAGCATAATATTAGTTTTGCCACAATTGAAAGGCCCGACAATTATAGCTCTTATTGTGTTCCGTAAGAGAGCACTATGTCGTGGTGGAAGAATTTCCCCGTTCTTATAGCTAATATTTCTGACTAAAATTTTTTCCATTTGCCTTATTAAACGAATCTTTTAATCTAATGAACTTCACTCAATGTGATTTCAATGAAATGGGAAAACATATTTATAATCGCTTCAGTCGTTATTTAATTGTAAACACGGTGGTGGTCTTGTCGATAAGCTCATCAATACATTACCGTCTGAAGCGTTTATACCGGGATATAACTTTTGTTACGGAAAATCAAGGATAAAAAGCATTGGGTGAAGCCTGCAAAGTGCACAATATTACATATTCTCCAAATAAGGCATTGAGTTAACTACAGAGAGCCGACTCCTTATCGATTAACAAAGTCTTCTGTCAAGCCACCAGAAAGAATTTTTGGTGAAAAAGCAGAAGCATACTTTGTTACAAATATATATAAAAAAAAGATTGAATAAAACGGAAAAGAAGGGGAGGAAAACGAAGAGGAAGAGTAAAATGAAGTAGACTACTGTTATTATTGCTGATAATAAGACATTTATAAACAAAAAGAATTTTGACAGCCCTCAGCACTTTTGGTAGTTTAGCAAATGGTAGTGCGGCGATTGCAAAGACAATTAATAATGCAAGAATGGCTAAATAAATATATGGAGGAAAAGAAACGTCACAACAGAAAATTTAAAAAAATTGATGAGATAAACACACTTTAGTTCTCGGAGAACGGGCATGGCAAGTTTGGCTGTTCTAGCTTTTATAGTTTCCGAGATCTCGGCGTTTATACGGGTAGACAGACAGACAAACCGACGGACATGGCTAGATCGACTTGGCTAGTGTTCCTGAACAAAAATATATATATTTTATGAGGTCGGTAACGTTTCCTTCTGCCTGTTACATACTTTCCGTCGAATCTAGTATACCCTTTTGCTTTATGGGTGACGGGTATAACTATTTCTACTAAAACTCTCATTTTGGTTAGATTTTCTATTAATGAATTTACAAAACTGGTTCCTGAATGTATTCCTGTTTCTTAAACAAATTAATCTAGTCTAGAATCAAAAGTACACTTTATATAATATGTTCATTAATATTAAATAATTTGGGGCTCACTTTAAGGTTCATTGTTTCTAGAATGCATTCAAAATCCGCGTAGACAACGAATGGAACTTGAAGCTGATGTTGAAGTTGGGCTAATTTCGGTTTATTATTCTGGGGCTGCGGCATCTTTGAGACCTTGCTACTGCATAACGTCTTGTGTTTCAATGCAGCTTCTTTAGTTCCGGAGAAATTTAAACACACATAGTAGAAAAATTGCACCATCTTCTGATTTCCTCTTTGTTTACCCATTTGTCGTTAAAACGAATTACGAAATCTAATTTTATTCCATTGCTTCAACGAATTATTTCCAGCGTTAGGTCAATATTATACGCCAAACATCTTTGAGTATTTCTAACAAACATTCTAAATCAGAATCTTTATTCACGATCGACGTAGGATAAATCCGATCCATCGGTTACATACAAGTAATGCAATACTCTTTCCCTGAATCCTTCAGAAATTTTCTTGACTCTTCTGTCAAGGGATTGAATTGCATTTCGCTTATGCGACTCCGAGTGGACATGATTTGCCCATCTATTTTTTTGCACAGAAAACTTGCAGAATTGGCAAAACTGATTTTGGCTATTTATTTTAAATTTTATTTAATTATTTTTCACGATCACTTCTTCATTTTTACTTGAGTCGATTTTTATACCCTTGTAGAGGGTATAATGATTTCAATCAGAAGTTGTCAACGCAGTGAAGGAGACGTTTCTGACCCCATATAGTATATATATTCTTGATCAACGTCACAATACGAGTCGATCTAGCCATGTCCGTCTGTCTGTCTGTCCGTCTGTCCGTACGTCTGTTCTTTCGTTTCTACGCAAACTAGTCCCTCAGTTTTAAAGCTAGCGGGCTGAAACTTTCCCAAGCGTCTTGTTTCTATTGCAGGTAGTATATAAGTCGGAACCAGCCGGATCGGACAACTGTATTTTATAGCTTCTAGGCACTATCGAAGAAAACATAAAAAAATTATATCTTTGGTGTTTTTTAACATATAACCTTTTAAGTTTGGAAATAACATTTTTTTATTTTAATGAAATTCTGATTAAATTTTTAATTAAATTTGAACAAAATCGGACGACTATATCAGATAGCTGTGATAGGAATGAGCGGAAAATTGGTGGGATAATAATATGAAACAAATTATAGCTTTGGGGTTTTTTGACATATTATCTTATAATATGGGGGGGAATAACATTTTTCATATTTTTACGAATTTTGAATTTTTGAAAATTAACCCTAGCTCCGGGTGTAGCAAAATTCTATCGAACGGTTTGTCTCATGACTGAACTTGAACCTTAACAAAGTCTGCGTAAAAACTTGATGCAAAAAGGTGCAATCTTTGCGAATTTGAACGAGCTTCTCTCAAGATATTTGCGAAAGAGGTACAACTTTTAATGACATGATAATGTGACTTGCAAAAGTAATATTTAGATATTGGGTTTTTTTTAGGTCAGGAAACTGCTAACGGTAGCTTGCTATATCTAAGCTTGTTTCCTAGCTGCCTCTGTTTACCTTCTGTCTGTCGAATCTAAGTTTTAATAACGTTTATTAAGCGCTCCTAAGCAATCTTTCCATAACGGAATCAAAGCGTAACTAAGTTGTTTTTCCTATCGGGATCACGTTTTGGAATTATTATTGCGTTGAACGTACCGCTGCAGCTAATGAATGACGCTTGAAGTTTTGGAATTTCAAACAAGTGAGATATACTTTTCAAATATATTATTAGGCACGGAATATCATAAGCCCTAATGGAGGCCGCATGGGCCTTTGCGTGATTTGCTTCTATGATCAGGTATTCCTTTACTCTTCATAACGCTACTTTTCTTAACAAGATAACAAATGATTTATCTTTTCGATGATAAACAGCAAACAAACAAACCTGTAACATTTTTGATCCCGGCGTAGTTGCCGTCAAATGTTATGAGTTTCATTTGTAGAAGTATTTTGCTGTGACTTGATGAGGAATTTAAACTCTCTATATATGCTAAGGTAGAAGGATTTCTTTTTTCAAGTTTTAAGTTTGGAAAAACCATTTTTTTATTTTGATGAAATTTTTATTAAATTTTTAATTAAATTTGAACAAAATCGGACGACTATATCAGATAGCTGTGATAGGAATGAGCGGAAAATTGGTGGGATAATAATATGAAACAAATTATAGCTTTGGGGCTTTTTGACATATTATCTTATAATATGGGGGGGAATAACATTTTTCATATTTTTACGAATTTTGAATTCAGTTTATAAAAATCGGACTACTCTAAAATATAGATGTTAAAAAAATTGTGTGAAAAAAAATTAAATTTGTTTTTTTAATATCACTGAAGTCAGCAAGAATCCTTAAAAATTTCACATGGTGTTACCAAAGTTGATTATTGATTATAACTGCAAGGGTATACAAACTACGGCTTGCCGAAGTTAACATTTCTTGGGTCACCTATAGGTATTGATGAGAAAATTACATTTCAGTTAAAATTTGTTGTCTATCATAAAAACTGTAGGCGCTACTGATTTTCGCGGATTGTGGGCGTGGCACCCCGCTGAAACAAGCTTGCGCCGCGTTGGGAGCCCAGGAATCTGATTGCCAAGTCTGACAGTTCTAGTTCTTATAGTTTTCGAGATCTCAGCTTTCATACGGACGGAAGGACAACGGACAAACAGAAATGGCTAGATCGACTTGGCTAGTGATCCTGATCAAGAAATTATATACTTTATGGCTTCGGAAACGCTTCCTTTTACCTGTTACATACTTTCTGACGAATCTAGTATACCACTTTACTCTACGAATAACGAATAAAAAATATAACATATAATGTTCACAATACCAAAATAATTGAATAAATGTATTACCAAGCTACAAAATAAACTTCTTACTTTTTATTTCGAGTTTAGGTAATGGACCTTTTTGGGTAGCTCTGTCTGATATCTTTATAATGCTTTTGCGGAAAGGAATAAAATTCTTGGACAATTTACGAGTAAACGGTTCTGGGTCGGAAACAAAAATATGGGTTTGAAAATATTCCCCACATCTGAGAAACATTAACTTGTGAGATTTATTGGGGTACTTCTGATTTCTAAGCTTGTCTTGCAATCAGAGAAAACATTATTTCCAAACATGATTAAACTTATTTCTCTGAGATAACAACTTTTGGATACTTTGGGTGTGCGACCTTTCACAATTGCATAGCAACATCTGTGGTAATGAGGCGAAAGGGTACGTGATCACATATTTCACTAACTTGATCGGATACGTTCCTCTAATATAACAACCTTCAGATACTTTGGCTGCACTTTTCTCACGTGACTAATAATGGCTCATTATGAGGATACATTATCAGTATTGTCCCATGGGGATTTGAGGCGATGGGGGAAATCAAGTATACTTTTTATGAACATGATCGTAACATTTTTATGACCTCGAAACCCATTAAAATCAGTTAATTTATCGATTATGGTAATTGTGCCGAAACCCGCATAATCAAATGGCGGGGGGACGGGGGCCACTAATCAACCGCAACAGGCATTTGGAATCAACTTACCAAATATTGCAGTTTCAGATGGTCAATACTCTGAAATTGATAGTAGAATTAAGCTTACAACAGTCTCTTGAAAGAACTTCAGTCACGGCACAATAGTCGTCTAGATTGCAAAATTAGCTGTTAATGCTGAATTCTTAATACCAGAAAATTGCGTCTCATGGCGGTATCGTTTTAATTGCCAATTATTTGTCAACTCTTTCGTAGCAAAATTAACCCTAGCTCCGGGTATAGCAAAATTCTATCGAACGGTTTGTCTCATGACTGAACTTGAACCTTGACAAAGTCTGCGTAAAAACTTGATGCAAAAAGGTGCAGTCCTTGCGAATTTGAACGAGCTTCTCTCAAGATATTTGCGAAAGAGGTACAACTTTTAATGACATGATAATGTGACTTGCAAAAGTAATATTTAGATATTGGGTTTTTTTTAGGTCAGGAAACTGCTAACGGTAGCTTGCTATATCTAAGCTTGTTTCCTAGCTGCCTCTGTTTACCTTCTGTCTGTCGAATCTAAGTTTTAATAACGTTTATTAAGCGCTCCTAAGCAATCTTTCCATAACGGAATCAAAGCGTAACTAAGTTGTTTTTCCTATCGGGATCACGTTTTGGAATTATTATTGCGTTGAACGTACCGCTGCAGCTAATGAATGACGCTTGAAGTTTTGGAATTTCAAAAAAGTGAGATATACTTTTCAAATATATTATTAGGCACGGAATATCATAAGCCCTAATGGAGGCCGCATGGGCCTTTGCGTGATTTGCTTCTATGATCAGGTAACCCTTTACTCTTCATAACGCTACTTTTCTTAACAAGATAACAAATGATTTATCTTTTCGATGATAAACAGCAAACAAACAAACCTGTAACATTTTTGATCCCGGCGTAGTTGCCGTCAAATGTTATGAGTTTCATTTGTAGAACTATTTTGCTGTGACTTGATGAGGAATTTAAACTCTCTATATATGCTAAGGTAGAAGGATTTCTATTTTCTGCAGACCGATTGCAATTTGATATTAACAAGGCCCTAGCTGATGCACATAATTCTTCTAACTACTCTCTAAATGATTATTTATGATTAATTTCCTCTATTTTTTGTTGCAACTAAAATGCCTTTTCGATTTATGTTGCATTGAAAATATTTTAAGGACATTTCATTTCGTACGCATTAGGTGGAGTTACTTGACTAACAACTGTGAAATCAATTCTATTTATATTATTCTTATTTCGCTCAAACGGTTCCAGCAAATCGTTTGTGTCGTACTCTGCTGAGGGTATTTTACCAATACGTTTCCGACTTCCATCCATTGTGACCAGCAACTTTCCTTGCTTTTATATTATTTTTAACAAGTAAATGCTAATGCTATTCTGCTGGTAGCGATAGAGTGCTTCACTCAATTTGCTAGGCTATGAACGATATGCGATTGAGGCGATTGCAATTTGATATTAATAAGGCCTTAGCTGATGCACATAATTCTTCTAACTACTCTCTAAATGATTATTTATGATTAATTTCCTCTATTTTTTGTTGCAACTCAAATGCCTTTTCGATTTATGTTGCATTGAAAATATTTTAAGGACATTTCATTTCGTACGCATTAGGTGGAGTTACTTGACTAACAACTGTGAAATCAATTCTATTTATATTATTCTTATTTCGCTCAAACGGTTCCAGCAAATCGTTTGTGTCGTACTCTGCTGAGGGTATTTTACCAATACGTTTCCGACTTCCATCCATTGTGACCAGCAACTTTCCTTGCTTTTATATTATTTTTAACAAGTAAATGCTAATGCTATTCTGCTGGTAGCGATAGAGTGCTTCACTCAATTTGCTAGGCTATGAACGATATGCGATTGAGGCGATTGCAATTTGATATTAATAAGGCCTTAGCTGATGCACATAATTCTTCTAACTACTCTCTAAATGATTATTTATGATTAATTTCCTCTATTTTTTGTTGCAACTCAAATGCCTTTTCGATTTATGTTGCATTGAAAATATTTTAAGGACATTTCATTTCGTACGCATTAGGTGGAGTTACTTGACTAACAACTGTGAAATCAATTCTATTTATATTATTCTTATTTCGCTCAAACGGTTCCAGCAAATCGTTTGTGTCGTACTCTGCTGAGGGTATTTTACCAATACGTTTCCGACTTCCATCCATTGTGACCAGCAACTTTCCTTGCTTTTATATTATTTTTAACAAGTAAATGCTAATGCTATTCTGCTGGTAGCGATAGAGTGCTTCACTCAATTTGCTAGGCTATGAACGATATGCGATTGAGGCGAAAAGTCCGACAGAAGCAAAAAGCGAGTGAAAAACGAGGCAGCCTCAGTCGTAAATGACAGCATTCCACATGCGTTCTTTCATCATATAACGGCATCAAAAAGGTTTTCCGCAAATGATTGTCTGACCAATCCTTTTTTATGGTTGCGGAAAGTATATAACTGGAATTCACCTGGAAGAAACAAACTAAAAACGTTCTGGGTGCACTATTTTTTAATGCACCTGGAAGCAACACACTAAACACCTTCTGGTGCACTCTATTTTATTGCACCCAGAAGCAACATAATAAACACCTTCTGGGTGCACTCTTTTTTATTGCACCAGTAAAATTTACCCAGGAAGCATTCAAAAATCAAATATCTGGAAGTTTCCCAAGGAATACATAAAACATGGAAGCGACATACTAAACATCTTCTGGGTGCACTCTTTTTTTAATGCACCTGTAAAATGTACCCAGGAATAAACCCAGAAGTATTAAAAAATCGAATATCTGGAAGATTTTCCAAAGGAATACAAAAAACTGCATAAAAATCATAACTTTTAGTTTTATTTCAACATGGCTTGCTGCTTCCTGCTTTGGTTTTTGCTTTTCTTACCCTTGCAGAGGGTATAATGATATCAGTCAGAAGTTTGCAACGCAGTGAAGGAGAGGTTTCCGACCATAAAGTATATATTTTCTAGATCAGCATCACTAGACGAGTCGATCTAGCCATGTCCGTCTGTCCGTCTGTTTCTACGTAAACTAGTGTCTCAGGCGCTCAGACTGGGTCCTTCAGCGACGATATAGATATTTTGAAATTTTCCACAAAAGTTGATATTAAAATATGTTGTTGTTGTAGGTGTGATCGTTACAATATTTTTACATCGTTAAGAGTTGTTTTTGTTTGACATCAGAAGTTTTATACTTTCCCAAAGACGTAATTCATAATCTAAGTTAAAAAGTTTCATAACAAATTAAAAGATTTCAGGCCTTTTTCGTATGTTCAAAGTTGAGGAATTTTAAGGGCTGTACACTTTAAAATGAAATTAGAAATCGTTACGGCTGATTTCCGGAAATCAGAAAATAGATTATAAAGTCGGAATAAAAAAAAACGTTTTCCATAATTTTAAATCCGTGGTATATGGGCAAAACATGTACGCAAGTCTTTCCAAATACATTTTCAACGATATTCAGCATAACCATTTATTTTTAGAAACATTGTGTACGCACAAATAACGGTTAATGCGCAGATAGTGTAAGATGTTCTGAACTTGTAAATGTGGCCATTTACAATAATACAATACAAAACACATATCTTACAACGTATAGCACAAGCCGGGAGCTTTAGTGTTTACAAGGATCGGGTGTACTAAACTTAGCTATTCAAAAAAATAATACTCGCTTTTTTAAAAAGTAGTAGAACCAATGTTTCTTATGTTGAGCTTTTTAACATTGCCTAAAATTTCCAGGGCCCTTAATAACGCTTTAGCCACCCGAATTCTTGTTTCGTCATTCGACTCGTATTTTAAGTGAGAATACAACTAGTTTAATAACGAGGTTTACTTATCCCCACCGGCCCCAACAGATCTAACTTTCGCCTTGCACACTTTTACACTTTCAACTCTCTTTCCCCCACATCCAATTAATTTTCTGCAATCCATTTAGTTTTTAAAATACGTTTCGGTGGATGAATCGTTACAATCGTTACAATCGGACGATTACAGTAACATTTCATTTCGCCCTGGTGGGCTTCGTCACTACATGGACTGCCAACCGTTACAGACTTCCTTAAATTCCTTGATGATCGTTGGGATGATTTTGAAGTAATCCAAGCTACATTGGCAATCAAATTCGACTATTTCACACGGACGAGCCTTTCAAAGCAAAGCGCACATTTATTTTAGTGAGCCGTGGCAATTGTGGTAAATGTGGCTCCCCTGACCATCAGCTGTATAATTGATCTCAATTTTAAAATCTTTTCAAAGTCGAAAGCCAAGAGTTTGGAGACAGTTGGAAAGGCGCTGTTTCACCCTTTTATGCTGTAGAACGTCGCCTAAAGCGTATTCAAAATGTATGAACGAATATCTAAGCCTAGGACATATGCGTAAGCTGGGTCCAGAAGAATGCAATATATCAGCCAAAACATTTTACATGCTACACCACCCAGTTTAAGGCTAGAAGCTGCGCGTGTTATTCGATGGGTCATTTGAAGAGGTAAACAGCCACGCCACTTATCGGACCTAGTATTCAACGTAACCACTTTCATGTATGCATTCGCTTACGAATGCACAAGTTTGTCTTTTCGGCTGACATAAACAAAATGTTTCGCCAGATCTGGGTAGCCCCGGCGCACTGCAACTTTTAACGCATCGTATGGAGATATGCCCCGAGAGATCTCTTTCAACATTTTTTACTCTGTACAGACACCTGCGGAGAGTGCTGTGCACCGGTTTTTTGCTGTCAGAGTACTGGAACAACTAGCGTGAGACCACCAGGATGAGTTTCCCACAGCCTCAAATATTGTGCTTGAGGACTTTTACGTAGACGTTGTCCCCCCGGTGCTGAAACTTAAGACGAATTAGTTTGCCGCCTCGATATCAAAGACTAAGCTTGAGTTTGGCAAAGGGGTGTTTAACAGCAGCCGCATCAGCCACATATTCTGCCGAAACGTCATCACATTTCACTGCTTATTTTGGAACACGAACACAGGATGCATCTTCATCCGAGTGTGACAGCACTTTTCGTCATCGTTCGCCATCAATAATGAATAGTTTGCGCACGCAACATAATTTGAAGGCTGACATGCCTGTCACTAGTGATTTGGTCAACGACACAAAACAATCGATCAATACATGGCTGACTTGCCAGCTGTTCGAGTACTTCAAGCCTACCCATTTAAAAATACTGGGTGCCACTTTGCCGGACCGGATTTACTCAAAGTGGTAAAGTAAGAATAATAATAATAATTTTTATTTTGTTTTTTCTTGTTTATTTTTTTATATATTTTTTTTATTTCTTTTTTATTTTATTTATTAGCAATAAAGAAAATGAAAAAAATTAAATACATTTATGAAATAAAAATGTTTAATATATCCTTACGAATTCTTTGCTTCTTGTATTTATTATTTGATATTATAATTTTAACTCTATCTCCTATTTTCGTTATCCGGACCCGAGTATTTAGGATCTAACTTATGACCTGTTTCGTTTTGGTAAAACTTTATATCCTATTGATATATCTATATTTTTAACCTTCTGATCATATTGTATTTTATTTCCATTAATATTTTTTCCTAACATAGCTCTAGATCTTTTATATGCTTCCTCTAGTCTATATTTACTATCCTTATCGTAGTCATCTGCATTGTATATTGTTTCTTTGTTATCTATACTATTAAATTCTATTGGTAAATTATTTATTTTACCAAATACCAACTCATATGGACAATAATTATTTGCCATTGATGGGTTCGTGTTGAAACAAAAGACGTAGTATTGAAGCCATACATCCCAATAAGTCTGGTGGTGATGTGTGGTAGATGTTATGTTTTTAATGTTCAAATATTTTCACAAGTCATTTATAATTGAATTCCTTTATTCTGTTCCCAAGTCCGTAATAATTCAAATATTCTTTTAGCGACAGTATTTGCGTTTTTTTTTTGCAACTGGTATGGCAACTAGATACTTTGTTAAGTCACATATTAGCGTGACTACATTTTCATTGCCATTTTCTCATTTTGTCCACTATCACTCTGTCGTGTATCGTTATAGGTGTATCAGGTATTGTTAATGAAGTCCTTGTATGCGATATAATTTTCGCTTTCTGATATTTTTGACATTTTCTGACGTACTCAGTTATATCTTTAGACATACTTTTCCAGTAATAGTGTCTTCTTACATTGGTTAAAGTTTTAGATATGCCAGTATGACCTGATTTTCGCACGATGCCAGTTTTAGTTAGCTGATTGGACTTTGGATTGATCATTGAAAATAGATATATTAGAGGTCTGTGATCCATTTTAATTATAAAACGTATTCCTTAAATATATATTCGTAAATGTAATATTGCCAAATAGTAGATAGGAAACGCGGGTTTTGGGACAATGTGCATATTAATGGCCCCGTCCCTTCCGCCCCCCTCATTTGCATATGCAGGTTCTGGGCCAATTACCATAATTCATAAATTAACTGATTTACTGATTGCCCCCTTCGCCCACACATCCCCATATGACAATATTGATCTTGTATCCTCCTCCTCAGTATGAGCAATTAATAGTCACGTGAGAAAGGTGCACGCGAAAAAGGGCGCACACCTATAGTATCCGAAGGTCGTTATCATGCACCCTTTTTTTCTCATTATGCCAGTTGTTGCTATGCACTTGCGAAAGGTCGCACACCCAAAATATTCAAAGGTTGTTATCTCAGAGAAACAAGACCGATCATGTTAGGGAATAATGTTTTCTATGATTGCAAGACAAGTTTAGAAATCATAAGAACACCAATAAAATTAAGCTCACAAGTTAATGATTATCAGATGTGGGAAATATTTTTGTTTCCGCCCCAGAACGTTTTACTGGTAAATTGTCAAAGATTCTCTGCTTTCCACAAAGAGTCATAAAAATATCAGCCAGAGTCAGATACCCAAACATGGGCCCGTGTCTATTACCTGAAATCAGTTTTCTGTTTGTAATTGTCTTCAAAAATCTTCGAGTTTGTGGAAACTATTTTCTCTATCGTTCCAAAAAATGTTGTGATGTTTATTGGTTAACCAAATTGTAGTCTTTCTAGATTTTGATTATTCTATTATTCAAGCTATGACCTTTTCGAATACAATTCCAATATCCTTTAGAATAAAGAAGAAAGAAACCTTGAACATCAACCGAAACAGTTTCTTCATTTTCTTAACTTTAAACAACTCCCTGTACTAGTCCGTTTTATAGGTTATATTCAACTAAACGATCACGTATATATTTTCATGACTTGGTGACCTGAGTTCTTTTGAAATTCTCACATCAATAGGACCAGTTCTCACTGATTCGTTTTGATATGAAAGAACAACCACAACAATGGGGGTTTACATTTTAAATTCGTTTGTGGTCAAAAAAGGTTGTGACTCTTTATTATAGTAACTAGATTGAAATCTTGTATACATTTCATAAAGGTGGGCATACTGATTCTAACTAAAATCGACATTCAGGTTATCATATGGATATGACTCAGAATTTAAGTGAACTTTCAAGTTTGATAAATTATTTGTGATAAGTTCTCCATTTAGTGTAAATCCAATCGTGGTTTTTCGCGGTTAGCTGACAATTCTACATTCCAGCTGTGCTGGCTGCTAAGCAACAATTTACTGATTCTAACTAAAATCGACATTCAGGTTATCATATGGATATGACTCAGAATTTAAGTGAACTTTCAAGTTTGATAAATTATTTGTGATAAGTTCTCCATTTAGTGTAAATCCAATCGTGGTTTTTCGCGGTTAGCTGACAATTCTACATTCCAGCTGTGCTGGCTGCTAAGCAACAATTTCGGGTTAACATATGAATCTCAACTCCGGAATGCGATTGGTAGGCTTACACCACTTTTAATAATATCGTAAAACTTAATTTTTGCAAAATCACTCGGAGTTACATGGCGGGTTTTCCAGGTTGTATTGGTCATTTCCAGTTAAAAAGTTTGTTCATTTCTGGTTTGTTCAAACACATCGCCAAGATTTTTAGTTAGCATCAACATTAGTTGGTGTTTACAATTTAACAAAACTTTTTTATAATCCTCAGCAAAGAAGAGGAGTCCCGTAGAAATTTCTTCTCCACTGTTCCATCCAGAATTTAAAAGATTTTGACTTTGAAGATTATCCAGAGGTATACAATTATTTAGGGTGGTAGTCATGCCAACAAATCGTGTTCTATCAATCTCACATCCATTTATTTCGTACTTCATTTTATCCAAAAAGTAAGCCATACAATTATTTTTAAAATAAGTGGTAAGATGATCAGTTGTAGGTCCATTCGGTGAATTTTTTATTTTCGTTAAAAATTAAGGTAACTTTCGTGAGGAAGCACGTTCAAGAGTGGATTTTGGATAGTAATTCGAATTTCATCGTTTGATTTAAATGTTTGATTATACGATGAATAAGTATGAAGCTCTTTCTTCGAAATACTCTCATCTGAGTAAACCTTTTCTGGAACATTTAAAATTTCGTTCGTTGTTTTCCTTTTCACTTAGTATATTATAACTCAAAGCTTCAATCCTAACGACTTTAAAAATAATTTATTTTTCAAAGCAAGTGAGCTTCTTTTTTTATAACTTTACAATTAGTATTGCTTGGCTGAGGACTAAGGCTACGTATTTCTTATTAATAATCATTCTATCAGCCGAATGTACATGCGAATCTAAACGTTTTCACCACGTAAATTCACCAAATCACCGTTTTGGTCAACAATGCGTATAGATAGTGTGCTTTTTTCATCAAAGTTGATTGGTAAATAAACTAGACTATGTGGTGTCACTGTCATTTTATACCCAGGTAACACATTAATTCCAAACTGATGTAACTTATGATTCGGTGTATTATCAAGATATGAACCGCTGATTAAATTACATTCCAAACGAATTGTATTAATTTTTAATATATTCACAGTCTGATCTGATCGATAGGTTTTTGTAGGATGTGGTTCTAGTACTTTTTGATATTCATATTGCCTATTCAATTCGATAGGTGGAAAAAAGTTTGTATTTATAATGGAACTATTTCCATTTAAAGATATTGTAAGTGATCTAGCCATATTGAAATTTATTGATAAACGATGGGATTGTAGGTATCTAACCCAGATTTTATTGATATCACTGCTCAAATCCATTATTCATTTCATCATCCTTGCTATTCAAGATATTTTAAAATTCATACCTGTGCTAATATGATCCCGATATATATAGGAGGTAGATTTGCTCGTTTTCATCGTTAATATTTTTAGCTACACTTTTTCGCTTTTGGCTTATTAAACGCATCTTTCAATCTAATATGATTCATTTAATGAGAAATCTTTGATGATTAAACATCAATAAATATAGAAAACGATTTTATAATCGCTTCAGTCGTATGTTTAATTGTAAACACAAGTTACAGAAACGTTTGAAACGCAAAAATGCAAAAAGCACGATATTGCTTATTCTACAAACAAGGCATTGAGTGAACGACATATTGATTGAAAAAGCAGAAGCTTACTTTGTCTCAAATATAATGAAAGCGAAGAAAAAATGTGGGATGGGATTGTATAAGACGGAAAAGAAGGGGAGGAAAACAATAAAGAAGAATACAATGAAGAAAACAAACCTTTTGACTGTTATTAATGCTGCTACTAAGACATTAAAAAAACAAAAACCATTAGACATTATGAGTGCAATTAAAGTAGCACGTAAATCAATTGATCAATCAATGGGTTCTAGTAAAATGTTAAAATACCTAGTGTAATTAATTAATTAAAAAAACATAAAAACACATTAAAAAAAGCACGTAAATCAATTGATCAATCAATGCCTTCTAAGAAAAATGTTAAAATACCTTGTGTAATTAATGTACCCAAAATTGGAGGTTTTCTACCAATCGTGACGCAATTGCAAAGACAATTAATAATGCAAGAATGGCTAAAAAATATATGGAGGGGAAGAAATGTCACAACAGGAAACTTAAAGGTGTTGCTGTAGGAAAATAATTATATCCTAAGCCCTATATAAAGGGCTATGGTTTCTTTCTCAAGCTTTATAGTAAAGGGAAAAGAATTAAAAAGCGAAAAAACTAATTTCTCTGCTACCCAATACAGTACAGTACAGTACAATACAGCTACAGTACAGCTACAGTACAGACACTGGCGTATAGTTCAAGTAATTACCATCCAAGACCAAGTTACAACGGGTAACAACCGTAGCACGTCCAAAAAGCTCAAACACCATCATGAACTATGAAAACCAGATGAATATTGTAATAAAAGAGTTCAATGAATTTAATAAAAAGACGCTGATATCGAAGACAAAGATGCCTAAAAATGTAAGATTCCCGATCCAAAGGCGGTGCGTAAAACAACAAAGATAGGAGAATCTATTGCTCTCGAGTTTGAGGAACACACCCTCTACATGCCGGAAGGGTACACCCCTCTTCAGGATAATATCATCAATCAGACAGTATAAAGGTAAAACGTGAATTGAAAAATATACAAAATACGATGATGATGAGAAAGAGTTGAACGATTTATACTTTATAACTAATGAGAAAGACCTCCAATCTAATCGAAATATAATTTCACGAAAGTCTTCCGATGAAAGTAATTCCTATAATAAATTCTTTTCACAGACGAATATAGACCATGTAGCAGAAGAGAAAAAGGAGACAGAAAATATTGAAGAAGAAGAGGCAACACTTTCACTAATGTATATAGAAGAGGTCGATATTGGTCTGGACGTAGATCTAGAAGATAAAAACACTAGCTTTAATTATGTTTTTAATATCAGTAATTTGACCAGAGAAAATGTGTATTATCAATGTTATGGACCTAAAAAACTGCACACAATTCATTAACATTGGGGAATAAAGAACTAAAAATTAAAAATAATAAAAAACATTTTCTAGTGGAATGAGTTGTGAACCGACTCCTGGTGTGTACTCTCTAATTTTTCTTATTAAACCTGAAAACTATGTTGATCATGATTATATTAGAAACGAATATACACAGAGTAGGCTTTAATCCTCATAACCGAATCAAGGGTACACGAGCAAACAAATATAGCCATATTATTAAAAAGTTGATAGACAATACTTTCAATGCTACAATTTCTACTCCACTTCGCTCAAAAACAGGTTTTGGTTATAAGACCCTTCAGAAGACAAATCCAGACTATGTATACTGGAATGATGTTAATTAGTTAGTTGAACGGTTGGTGACATCGAGAGCAGCGGGTAACACTACACAAATGTTTTACAATTATAAACAACAGTCTGTCGACAAGGTTGTACATTTTTCTGTTGTTAAGGAAAGATCAGTTAATTTGAAAAGACGTCTTAAGTCTACTGAAGGATTATTCATCGATGAGGACGGTAACTTAAATGCTCAAAATAAACGTAACAAGAATGGAACAAAACCTTTAGATAACGATGAGTTAGCCACGAAACAATATACTGATAAGAACATCGGAAAGTTGGGAGAAGATTTAAGAAAAATTATAACTCAAAATATTAATCGTCGGCTCACAAAAATTTCAAGCTTAGAAAATAAAATTGAATTGTATAATAAGAGGGCAGACAGCGCTGATCAAATTTTTGAGAAAATTCTAAAAAAGATTAAAAGCATTAAGGATTTCATTTTTAAATATGTAACAAAACCGATATCATTACGAAAAAAAACACAATTAAGATAGAAGGTGTCGCTTTTCAGCCTATAAGAGGAAAATTTGATTGGCGTAAGGCAGTAAAGTCAAAGAATGCTAACGATGTTTCTCAAACCATGGAAAGAATATTTAAATCGGGTCATGGAACACCAAAAAACTTGCAAACTGATGATGGTACTGAATTCTTCAATTCGAAATTTAAAGTATTAATGAAAAGTTATAGGATAAAAATTCAACCTTCAGAACTCTAAAGGCATCTATAGTTGAAGGTTTTAATAGAACTTTTAAAGAACTTATGTGGCGAGAATTAAGTTTCAATGGAAAATATAAGTAGAAAGATATGTAAAAGCAATTAATTAATAAATATAATCGGGTGCACAGAACATTTAAAATGAGTCCAAGTAATGTCAATTCTTCCAATAAAAAACAAATATTCCAAACGTCCTATTATCACTTGAAAATATTTGTTCCAAGAAAATGCCGTAAGGGCGACCACGTTCGTATTAATAAATATAAACATGCTCTTAAGAAATAGTATACACCAAACTATACAACTGAAATCTTTAAAATTAGAATGGTGCACAATACCTACCCTAAAACATACTTTCTTGAAGATTTAGATGGTAGTCCGATAGGCGGATTCTATAAAGAAGAACTCAAATAATTTCTTGATTATTCAAGAAAGACAGACGGATATGGCTAGGTCGATTTTATGACTCGACTACTTTTATTGCGTTGCACACTTCTGACTAAAATTATTTTAGCCTCTTCAAGGGCTCAATATGAGAGAGCGCTTTCCTCGCTGGCATCGACTGTTAGATAAGACCGAAGGATGTATGGACGGACATGCCTAGTTAGACTCGGCTAGCGATAAAGATAAATAATTTATATAGTTTATGGGGACGGACACGCTTACTTGCTGTAACGAACTGATTTTTACACTCTGCTCGCTACGAGATTCGTGCAGCTAGCTCAGTAGATTGTGTGTTCGTCCTACCAAACTTATATAATCTTTACCGCTCGGATATTGCCCTCGGTGTCTCCGACAGGTCTGGTAGTAGCTTCTGGATGTAGTTTCCTGGAATCTTTGCCCGCTGCACGTCTCTAACGCGTTGACTCGGCGACTGCTTGGCAACGACTCAGACTCGCGAACGGGTCAGCCGCGCGAGCTTAGGGAACCTTTCTCAGTCTAGGGTGAACAGAATGCCGAGCTCTCCACGATTGCTTCATTTCGTTTCTACGCCAAACGTAAACGAACGTTTCACCCTAGCCTCACCCTTTCCTTTACTGTCCGTGACATTCCTGAGGTATCGATCTATCTTGCGTGGCTGTCGCTATGTGGTGTCTTTCTTGCTATGGTGACGTCCTGAGAACTGCTCCCGGCAGCGTACCGATCGAATGCTTAATAATAATATTAGTTTAATAATATTTTTGTACAATCTTTACTAAAATACATTTTAAAATAAAAAAAAATCTTTTTACAAACTAAAAATATTTTTTTATTTATATTTTCCAAAGTCTCGATTACAATAAAAATCTCCAATTCAATTGATTTCTAAAATAGTTCATTTTCAATGTGTTCTTTTAGCAACTTACGGTTATCTAGTGATTCTCCATCGTTAACATGTTTATTATTTATCATCTCACATCAGCAAAATGAATTAGTTTCTAACCATCCAACATTTTCTAAAAGATCTTTTTCAATTAGTCTGATATGTATTATTGATGTCGTACCATGATATTCATTACTTTAAATTACTTACTAAATTACATTTAAAATTTTCTTTCGTTAAAATTACGTTTCCATTTGTTGTCTTTGCCACAAATAACTTTTCTAACTTTAACTGTAGTTATTTTGTGTGCTTTTGATCCAAAGATTGTCCTATTGCCATAAAGTGGGGTGCCAGTTAATAAAACGTTTTTAATGGTCTTCAATTGTAAGATTTCGTGAACTAATTCCCTTTGCTTAATTGTGTGAACATTCAACTTGATCGATTCTATAAGAACAACCTTTGGATATAGACCTAAAAATTTTGTCATGAGCTTACCGTTAAGCTCATCTTTAAAAAACCTAAACTTTTTTTATAAACTCTTTTCAAGTTATAGAGTTTAATCCTTTCGTCTGAATAGTCCGATGTATCGGACTCAGTTTTTATTATATAGATAAATAATTCGGTATCTATATAATTCAAGAGTAACTTTTCCTGAAACTTCGGCTCCACATATTGATAATGAAAATCATACATTTTCCATTTCGATAAGTCTAATACTGTAAATCCTAAATACATGGGCTTATTAAAAAGAACGGACAATCTTTTCATTTGAATTGCATAGAAATTTTCATTAATTTTAGTTGCACTATGAAAATTGTATTTTAAAATTAAAGTTTTTGCACAATGTGCTTTTCTTCCAGTCTTGTTGCTATCCGGAGCTTCTCATGTACTAAAAAGTTTTATATCGACTCTGCACTCGGGGTCCTGCATTCTTTTTCCGTAAACAGAGTTATTCATCAACTTTAAAAAATGGTCTTCAAATTTTTTTTGCAGTTTACATATGAAATGTATTTAGATCAATAACATTTTTCAACCAAGGCTTTTGTAAGATATGGACTCCTCTATAGATTCTTTTTTGTCTATTTACCAGGTCAGAAATTAATTTTTTTACCTTTTCCTCTTTTGAGGCCTGACAAATTGACGGACAAAATGGAAGGTCATTATGAAGATCATAGAAACGGTACGGATATTTTAGGTCCACTTCCAAAAAATAACCATATTTACCATCAATTGGAATATTATGAATATCAAAATTTTCTATGTTTGTGGAATAATAATCTAAGAAATATTTATTATTGGCTTTGTGTATCTATAACAACATTTGACTAAACCACCTCGAATGCTTTTTGAATAAATCTATACATAAATCTATACAGCAATTCAAGTTCAATATTTGTGGTTTTCAACATCCCAAGAAAGACCTGGTGTCGTAAAATACTGAGCTGGGTAAAGTAAATAAATTTGCATAAAAATTTTTCGGAAATTTACAAAAATGTCTGTGCACAGGAATACATCAGTAACTCTAAGTAGTTCTTTAGAGTTGAACTTGAGAAATGTGACCAAATCTTAACAGCATGATCATAATCTTCCTGAGTTCATAACCTTTCCGTAAAATTACTATAGAATGCTTTCCTTGGTGGAAGGGATTTTTCTTCGAGTCTATTCTAAATAGTCAGAATAGAAATATACCTTTCTTGCGCATTAGTTGAAATTCTTTATCATTACTGAAAAATGACTTCACAGTATTCATTTGATCGTCAATTAAATTAGATGCTGAGGTATCCAAACTTGAGGGCATGAACCTATAGGTATCGAGAAAACGAATTTCAAAACTATTTCCTCAAAAACTACTTTATAATCCAAGTTACATTTAGAGTGAGCTGCACCTCTAAAGTTACCTATGAAATGACAGTGATCTCTAACCCTATCAGTCCCTAATAGAATAGAATAGGCGAATAGAACAATTCAACGAATTATCAAATGTCTTTTGGTCGTCTGAAGTCATTCTAATAGGAACTATTTTATGTAAGTATTCCATACTCATTTTTGTAAGATTATCGATTAATGAATTTACAAAACTGTTTCATGAATTTATTCCAGTTTCTAAAACAAATTTATCTAGTCTAGAATAAAAAGTACACTTTATACAATAGGCTTAAGATATTAGAATATGTTTATTAATATTAAATAATTTGGGGATCACTTCAAAATTCTTTGGTTTCAAAATGCAAAAAATAGACAACGAATTGAACTTGAAGCTGATATTGAACTTGTGTAAATCACATTTCCAGATTGGGGCTGCGGCATCTTAGAGACCTTCCCACTGCATAGCGTCTTGTGTTTCAATGCAGCTTTTTCAGTTCCGGAGAAATTTAAACAAATATTGAAGAAAAACTGCGCCGTCTTCTGATTTGAAAGAAAATATGAATAAATTATTTAATTGTTTAAAAGAGACAAAAAAATAATAAAGAGATGTATCTTGAAGTATTTTTAATGTACATATAATGTCCATTTCCGCCGTCTTCCAAAAACAACATATTGATGTGAAGAGGTTTTTCCACATCCGATTCATTGTATTTAAAAACGCTTAAGCTCATTTGAGTATTCTTTTTTAAAAAATGTTTTATACATTTTATTTTGAAATCTAATTTTATTTCATAATTTAAACGAATTATTTCCAGCGATATGTCAATGTTCTACACCAAACATCTATTACAATTTTTAAGGCAGAAATCAAGGCCCATTTAAAACAATAGTGATCATTTTCATCACATACGTTGACTATCGCCTTTTTCGTTAAAAGGAATCGAGGTAGTGGTATGAATGATGAACCAGCCATCGGTATATAATGTTTCATATTCATTTCCAAGCGAATTAATTTTATAAGAGACCATCCACTATCTCTCTCTTGAAATTCTTGTGTTTTTGAAATTAGTATTGAAGTGGGTTAGTACGTTCATGAAAGATACTCTAAATCAGAATCTTTTCCTTTTAATCTGTTCAGATTCGTCTTTACAAAATTATACTCTGTTTAAAGTTTACTTTTCCTGAAGTATAAATATAAAATAATGAGATAAGGTAGACGACAATCCAGCTTCACTCAAAAAATGTTCAGGTAGGATCAAGTCCGATCTATTGTTTACATACATGTAATGCAATATTCTTCCCCTGAATCCTTCAGAAATTTTTTTGACTCTTCCAACAAGGGGTTGAGTAGAATTTCGCTTATGCGGCTCTGAGCGGACATGGTTTGACCAACGATTTTTTTGCATATCACAATTGCAGGATTAATTTTTCAGGATGTCTTTTTCCCTTTAACTTGACTTGTGCTTGATGCAGCACGGTTAGTCTGCTTCAATACTATTTTTAGAAGACTAACTATTGTCCTCGGTCATTTATAGTGTGTACGAAAATATTGAAAATGAGAGGTGCATATTTAGAATTTTGTAAACTTAAAAACAATTTAGATAGTTCTAGCAGGGCACAGGTATTGATTTTAAAAAATATTGGATACAAGTGTAACCAATGGGACACCCTCAAGTCGATAATTGAGACAGAGAAACATAGAACAAAGGAGAAGGTTCGATTAGGTTACATCGACTATTCATTGGATAGAAAAGATAAGAAGTATATGTTTTGAAAAAGGTTTGATACAAGTGTAAACAATACCATCAATCGGTCAAGGAGATAAAGACAAAAAATTGTAGAACAAAAGAGAAGGTTGGTTAAAGGAGAAAACTTTCGAAAAAATCATTGTGATTTTGGGAAAATCAAAGATATTCATATGTACAGAGTGAAGTAAAAGAAGAATACGAAAACCTATATAAAATGTTCTTTATAAGTTGTGTAAGAATATTTTTAAGGCCAAGACGAGATTGTTGAGTTAGAGAGATATTATGCATTTTCTTAAAATAATAACTTTCTGAAAAAGTTCGGCGGAATTCTGTTTATTGCACACTATGTAGGTCTTCAATACAATCAATACTCTTTGAATGTAATGGAGATAATATGAACAAATCTATTCATGGAAATCATATAGAAATCATGTTCGCAATACCAAAATAATTGAATAAATGTATTATTATGCTACAAAATCAACTTGTGACTTTTAATTTCGAGTTTAAGTTCCAGGTATACTTGTGCGTTGTACCCTTTTGGAAACGTGTCAGAGATAGGTAGTCAGTATGCGTGACCCTCGCACTTGTGTGCGGCATAAGGCCATTGGCGTGTTTCCCTTTTATTGCGGCCCAGTGATTTTCTCAATGAGCGTGCCCCTCGGACTTGTGCGCGTGTCCCTTTTTTTGCGGTTAGGTAGTAGACAAGGGCCCGTGTTCGGGTCTCTGGCTGATATTAAAATGCAAATTGCCCCAGAACCCGCGTTTTCTATTTACTTCCAATGAACTGCATATAATTCCTGCTCAGTAGTACACTTGTTGCTTTCTCCTTTTATAAATGCTATTGCTGCGTATGCAATGGGAAGACTATCATGGGTTTCAGTTAAAACCGCTCCACGTGCTAGCTTACTTGCATCTGTGATTATACAGAATTCTTCAGTAAAATCTGTTTATTGTAGCAAGGTAGGTTCCATAAGTTTTGATTTTAAATATTGGATTGCGTTTTGACATTCATTCGTCAATTGAAAAGGAACATTCTATTTACATAATCTTGTTATATGCCTTGAATAGTCGGGGAAGCTTTTTATAAAACATCTATAATAGTTACAAAATACTATGAAACGGTAGCGCTGTCCGCCTCGAGCGGCACTGTGTAGTTCATAATAATATCATATTTCTTGTCGTCTGGAAGTTTTCCTATATCAGTGCATTTATGACCAGTAAAGACACTTCAAGCACAAAAAAATGAACAATTTTCTTTATGTAACTTTAGGTTGTATTTCCTACATTT
The DNA here is from genome assembly GCF_025231255.1 of Drosophila biarmipes. Taxonomy (NCBI): domain Eukaryota; kingdom Metazoa; phylum Arthropoda; class Insecta; order Diptera; family Drosophilidae; genus Drosophila; species Drosophila biarmipes. Next base: position 75,681 of record NW_026114527.1, read on the forward strand.
CTCTAAAACATCTGTTAAATTCTTAAGCATATGTTTTTCGGAACAACCGATTACTATTAAGTCATCAATATAAAGGAATGCTTGAGAAGGTTATAGGCCAGAGAATGCAATAGTCAACACTCTCTTAAATGAGTTAGGAGCTATTTTTAATCCAAAAGGTAATCGCGTGAAGCGACCACTCTCTGACCACTTTTTGCGAGTTCAATTTGATGGAATCCTGTCATTAAGCCAAATATCATCATTTCTAGGTAGTGGAAATTTATCAGATAGTAATTTTTTAATTATCTGGCGATAGACAATCAGTGCAATCACTGCATAAGCTGAAAAGCTGTGACTAGAACTGTAAAATGAAGTTTTTGAAAATTGAGATAATACAGATTTTTCACTATTTTTTGGATTTGTTTGGACTACATCGTAGCTCGAAAGTGATTCATATGTTAGATTATCTGTACTGACTGCTTGCTCAGTATTTGTTGTATTACGTAGCCTTTTGAGAGCGTTATTGGTTGCTGTACTGGTATTTGTTATGTAAATATCATGCTGAATTTCTTAATTTGGAATTAATACAATGTCTTTATTAAAATTAAGTTGAATTTTTCGAATAAATTGGGATCTTTCTGGCAGAAGTATTGAGTTGTTGCCAGAACTGTGATGTTTTGGTATATTTATTGGAAATTTTAAGTTATTGGGCCTAATTATAAACCAATCTTCAAATGGCTTGAAGTCTAATTTTTTTTTTAAATAATTTATATTTATTCAGAATTAACAGGTATACTGCAACCTATGTGGCAACTTGAGCAGGTTTTAAATATAGGGGATAACAAAGCGTTGGTATAAAGGTTATACAATATTTCTATTCATTTACAATTTACAATTACATCAGACTTCGAGGGTGTTAAATATATCTTAATGGAAGATCATGTGGGTGGTATCTTTTAAGTTTTCTTCTTGTTGGTTTCCAAATTAGCCTCTTCGCCAAGGAGTTATGATGAGACCTAAGACGTCTGAAGTAGTTTTTATACAAGTCTGATTGACAGTTCTGTATACCCTTGCAGAGAGTATAATGAGTCAGAATTTTGCAACGCAGTGAAGGAGACGTTCCGACCCCATACAGCATATATATTCTTGATCAGCGTCACTAGACGAGTCGATCTAACTATGTCCGTCTGGCCGTCTGTCCGTCTGTCTGTCCGTTTCTACGCAAACTGGTCTCTCAGTTTTTAAGCTATCGGGCTGAAACTTTCCCAAAAGTCTTCTTTCTATTGTATAGAAAGAAAGGTATATGTTAAAAAACACGAAAGATATAATTTTTTTTAGTTCCCCGATAGTTCCTATGGGAGCTATAAGATATAGTTGTCCGATCTGGCTGGTTCCGACTTATATACTACCTGCAATAGAAAGAAGACTTTTGGGAAAGTTTCAGCCCTATAGCTTTAAAACTGACAGACTAGTTTGCATACAAACGGACGGAACTCTCGAGAAAAAAATGTTTAAAAAAATTATATCTTTCGTGTTTTTTAACATATATTTTTCTAAGCTTGGATATAAAATTTCTAAATTAGTTCTGAATTTCGAATTAAATTTTATCAAAATCGGAGGACTATATCATATAGCTCCAATAGGAACAATCGAAAAATTAATGGTAAAAAAATATTGAAAAATTATATCTTCGGTGTTTTTTAACACATAACCTCCTACGCTGGGAAATAACATTTTATATTTGGCTTTGAATTTCGAATTAAATTTTATCAAAATCGGACGACTATATCATATAGCTGACATAGGAACGATCGGAAAATTAGTAGGAAAACATGAAATAAAAATTATATCTTTTGTGTTTTTAACATATATCATATATAAGCTTGAAAATAACATTTTTAATTAGTTCTGAATTTCGAATTAAATTTTATTAAAATCGGACGACTATATCATATAGCTGTCATAGCAACGATCGGATAATTGGTGGGAAATAATGTGAAACAAATTATAGCTTTGGGGCTTTTCGACATATTATCTTATAATATTGGGAATATACATTTTTATACTTTTAAGAATTTTGAATTAAATTTAAAAAAATTATTGATTATTTTTTATAGCTCAAGGGTATACAAATTTCGGCTTTCCGAAGCTAACTTCCTTTCTAGTTTTTTTATAAAATCGATTTCTTACATTCGATCGCATGGAATAAGGAATTGTAAACTCACGATATGAAAATCTTGTGGAGTTATATATATAGACATCTGTATTTCAATAGAAACTAGACCTTTGGATTTGGTTATTTCTTGACTTATTCCTTTTATGTCTGTTGGGAAATAGTTCGTCTTTATGTTGAATTTAAATAGTATTACATTTGCTTCTTTACTTTTGCCTATTTACCTATAACCTATTTTTACCTATTACCTATAGTACCTATTTTTGCGCACATCATTGTATTGTAACCATTTGGGAGCTTTAAGCTCACACGCATAGCCGAAATTGCAGTGCAAGGCGTTAGTATTAGAACATCACGCGATCGCTTTTCTGTTCTTTTTCTGCACGTTTTGCAAGCCGGCTGCATTCGCTTGTTGATATTAACCGCAACCGCTCGCTGATAGCAACCCCGCTTAAAGTATTGTAAACCCGCTAAATAGTGAAAATAAATGCATAAAACTATAATAAAAACCATAATACAGTCCACTATTCATAAACATAACAAATTTTGGTCCTTCGAGCCGGATACCCGCGTTTATTTGTGCATTTACTTTTGTGAACATTAGAGACAAATTTACCGTTTTTTCGTCATGAACGCGATAATGCATAGAACGATTCAACAACGTGGTGCCTGCAAGGGGCAAATAACGCGCACCCTCAACAGTGCTGTGGAGTTTTCACAAAGATGTGAGAATGTGGAAACATTGCAATTCAAGCTGGAGCGTTTGGTCGCCACTTTCAACCACTTTATGGAGCTCTCAGATGAGTTAGTGGAATTTCACTTGGAGGAGGGATATGAAGACCCTGGATTGGACATACCCGAATACGAAGACAAGTTCTACGCCGCGCATGCTATTTTTAGTAACGCCATCAAGGACATGGGAGGTCAGGATCATGGACAGGACCAGTCGAACATTCTACTTTCAAGTACAGTGGAACGCCTATTTGAGGGACAAAACAACCTTTTGGAGAAAATTCATACTTCATCGGGAACTGCTGATTTAAGGTTTGAGAAAATTCGGATTCCCACATTTTCTGGTAAATATGAGGATTGGAGCCAGTTTAGTGATCTGTTCTTAAGCTCAGTAAATAGTAACGAAAAGCTCTCCAAGTGCCAAAAGTTTCATTATCTCAAATCATATCTGGAGGGAGAAGCACTGTCCCTAATTAAACATATTTCCGTCTGTAATGATAATTACCAAGACGCATGGGAAAAATTAGAAAATCGTTATAATAAAAGGTCGCTCATCGCTCGATCGTTTGTTCAGAATTTTTTATCGTTGCCAACCGCTAACAATTCGAATATTGCAGAATTACGCAAGGTAATTGACTCGGTCGACGAATGCATTCGAGGCTTACATGCGCTGAACTGTGACAGCCGCGATGTATGGCTCATTCATATTTTGCTGTCAAAGTTAGGTTCAGAAATTAAACAAGCTTGGGCCAACTGCAGTTTATCGGCCACTGAAGACGTCACCATAGAGGAGCTGTTCGCCTTTCTTTTCGCTCATTGTGATACTTTGGAGTCTTGTCAGGATTTACCCGCAATGCAACCCTCAAGACCAGCCCAGAGTAGACGCCGACAAGCCGCTTTTCATGCCAGTGGATCAACTCAGTCGTCTCGCGAATGTATATATTGCCAAGGACAGCATTCTATATATTCATGCAATGAATTCAAGGCACTGGATGTAGTCAGCCGCCGCACCTTCGCCAAGGATACAAAATTATGCTTCAACTGCTTGAGTCGATCGCATCAAGTCAGGGATTGTAAGTCATCGAACACTTGCCGTCAGTGCAACGCTAAGCATCACACGTTAGTACACCCGATTGAAGCAAGATCGGTTCTTGTGGCACCTGCGCACTCGACTGCCGCTGATACGAATACTGCCGCTGTTAGCCATCATATTTTGGAGAGGGCCAACAATCCAGCCCTACTGCCAACTGTTGTCGCCAATGTTATTGACACATGGGGAAACGAGACCTCGTGTAGGTTATTGCTCGATACTGGATCAACAATAACCATGGTATCTGAGTCGTTTATCCAAAGGATCGGAATTCCTCGCACGCATGCCCGCATTTCGGTAGTTGGTTTAGGTGCTAACCCGGCTGGTGTTAGCCGAGGTCGCGCTAGCTTCACCTTACTCTCAAGAACCACGACTGCATCATTGGAAGTCTCTTGTCTAATTATGAGTTCTCTAACTTCTACGATTCCAGCTCAGCAGGTCAAATCAAATGCAACTATTTGGACCAAGATTCGCAGCCTACCGCTAGCTGACCCGACGTTTGCATCTCCGGGCAAAATCGACGTTCTCTTAGGCGCTGATCAGCTGTGGAACTTATATACTGGACATCGCCGAGAGTTTGGTATCGAATACCCCATCGCACTGCATACTAATTTTGGTTGGGTTATTACAGGCAGCTACACTGATGGTAACAAAGCATCTACGCACGCACAAGTTCATCACGCTTATGAAGATTTGGATTCCTTAGTTCGCTCATTTATGGACATGGAACAAGTGCATCCGAGTAAAACAACGATAGACGCCAGTGATCCCGCCGAACAACATTTTCTGAAAACACATGCACGTAGAGAAGATGGTGTTTATATTGTTCAATACCCATTCAAGGAGCCCCGCACGCCAATTGGCTCCACTTTGCCACAGGCTTTAAACCGCCTCGCCGCTTTGGAAAGGAAATTTAGAAGATTCCCCGCACTCAAACAACAATATGTGGATTTCATGGATGATTATTTAAATCGAGGACATATGGAATTGATTCCGGCTGCTGCAGGCGGTGAGGATCCCGCACTTTACAACTATTTGGCACACCATGCAGTTTTTAAGCCAGATAGTACTACCACACGTTGCCGAGTGGTATTTGACGGCTCTGGAAAGGATTCCACGGGTCATTCTCTTAATTCGCGACTGCATATAGGACCGCCTATTCAACGGGACTTAATTGGAGTATGCCTTCGATTTCGTCAGCATCGTTATGTATTTTGTGCAGACATCGAGAAGATGTTTAGAGGCATTTTGGTGTCGGACGAACATACACAGTACCAACGCATAGTTTGGAGGAAGGATGAAAACGCTACGATGGATCATTATCGACTGTTGACAGTAACATATGGATTAGCTTCATCGCCGTTTATTGCAGTTCGAGTTCTTAAACAGCTCTCGAATGACTATGCCGAATTGTATCCCACCGCTGCTGTCGTGCTCAACAGAGACGCGTACGTTGATGATATTCCTACTGGATGCGACAACATCAAGGATCTCATTGCACTCAAAGATGAATTGATTCTGCTTCTTAGCGAAGCTCAATTCAAATTGCGAAAGTGGAGCTCAAACTGTTACGCCCTTTTAAAGTCGTTGCCAAAGGAGATTTGTGAGTATCCACCAGAGGATTTAGAGGAAGACCGCTCAATTCGATTTGCTAAAGTCCTGGGATTGTGTTGGGAACCAAAACCGGACTATATTTTCTTCAAATTAGAAACCCCCGCATTTACGACTGCTCTTACTAAACGCATATTGCTTTCAGAACTAGCCAAGATCTACGACCCGCTGGGTTTGCTTTCGCCAACTGTTGTTTTTCTGAAGATCCTATTTCAAGATAGTTGGCTAAGTTCTGTCGATTGGAATGAAGTACTACCGCAGCAAATATGTACACGATGGCAACAGTTTGCATCGGAAATGCATTTATTGGAAACTTGTCGAGTTCCTCGCTACATATCTGCACCACATCAAGAAATGGAACTGCACGGATTTGCTGATGCATCATCTCAAGCGTATGCTGCCGTCATCTATAGCCGCGTCGAAGTCAAAAATGGATATGCTGTCAAACTGATTATGGCTAAAACTCGCGTAGCCCCTATTAAGCCTATCTCCATTCCGCGACTAGAGTTAAACGCAGCTCATTTACTCTCTAAACTGATTTATCTGGTCAAGCAATCATTAACTGTTCCTATTTCCAGAATTAATTGTTGGTCAGACTCTGAAATAGTCCTGCATTGGCTATCTTCTCCGCCTAGGACTTGGAACACCTATGTTTGCAACCGCACTGCTGAAATTCTAGAGGTTTGCCCACGCAGCTGCTGGCAACATATTCGAAGTGGTGATAATCCCGCAGACTGCGCATCGCGAGGAGTACTGCCAAAGGACCTCGTGGATCATCAAATATGGTGGAATGGACCACCTTGGCTATCTCAGTCACGTTCAGCTTGGCCACCTGTTAAAGCTAAGTTTGTTCTGTCGACAGAAGGAGAGGCCTGCCTAGAGATGAAGGCTGAAACGAAAGTTAATCTACACATTTCCGACGACGGAAATTCGCTATCTTGTATGATCAACAAATCCTCCTCATGGTCCCGTTTATTAAGGATAGTCAGCTACTGCCTTCGCTTCGTTCATCGTCTTCGTGAGAGGAATCGACTTTCACCATTCCTATCGGCGTGGGAGCTACAATATGCACGAGCTAAGATCTTTACGCACGCTCAAAAGGAGTTCTTCAACGTGGAGTACCAGCAGTTAACTACCGGACAGCCATTGTCGAAGAAATCGAAGTTGATCCGCTACACACCCTTTTTAGACGAGCAGAGAGTAATGCGTGTTGGTGGTCGCATCGATAATTCTATAGCTACTTATGACGCAAAGCATCCCATTCTCCTTCCTAAGGAATCTCCAATAGCTGGTCTGCTAGTTCGCTATCAACATGCTGCATTGTTACACGCTGGAGTCGAATACACGTTTCATAGTCTACGCCAAAGGTATTGGATTCTAGGAGCTCGGAACCTCGTCCGCAAAACTGTATTCAATTGCAGAACTTGCTTTCTGCAGCGAAGACACACGAGTTCTCAGCTTATGGCTGATTTACCGGAGTTTCGAGTTCAACCCGCCCGTTGTTTTCTGCACACTGGATTGGATTATGCTGGACCTGTGTCAATCAAAACATCGACAGGCCGGACACCAAGATTTGGCAAAGCTTGGTTTGCGATCTTTGTCTGCCTATCTACAAAAGCGCTTCACATAGAATTGGTCAGCGATTTGACGACATCCGCCTTTATAGCCGCTTTCAAACGCTTTTGGTCTCGACGTGGACCTATATCAGATTTATACTCGGACAATGGAACGACTTTCCATGGAGCCAAAAGAGATTTAGCTGAAATGCAACGAATGGCAATAGCTCAAAGTCAAGATGAAGAAATTTCAAGCTTCATGGCCAGCCACGAGATTAATTGGCGTTTCATTCCGCCATCTGCTCCCCATTTCGGAGGCATTTGGGAGACTGGTGTGAGATCCATAAAGCTGCACTTAAAACGAGTCATTGGCAGCAGTGCCTTGACATTCGAGGAGTATTCGACCCTGTTAATTCAGATTGAAGGGCTTCTGAACTCTCGCCCTTTATGCGCACCTAGCGATCACAGTCTTAACCCGCTAACTCCTTCTCATTTTCTAACAGGTCAGCCTCTCACGTCGGTACCAGAACCATCTTTCCTGGATGTAAATATCAACAGACTGCAGCGCTGGAGACAACTACAGGCCAAGGTTCAAGGTTTCTGGAAACGTTGGAATCTCGAGTATCTCAGCACGCTTCAACCTCGCACGAAATGGCATCAAGATGCTCCAAATGTTGCCGTGGACACACTGGTTGTGCTGAAGGAGCCCAATCAACCGCCAAGCAAGTGGATGCTAGGACGAGTCACCGAAGTTCATCCTGGCCAGGATCAGAGGGTTCGGGTGGTCACCGTTAAAACCGCCAAGGGAATCTACAAGCGCCCTATTACGAAAATTGCTGTGCTTCCTTTGAACTGAACCGTCGTTCAGGGGGGCCGGTATGTTGGGAAATAGTTCGTCTTTATGTTGAATTTAAATAGTATTACATTTGCTTCTTTACTTTTGCCTATTTACCTATAACCTATTTTTACCTATTACCTATAGTACCTATTTTTGCGCACATCATTGTATTGTAACCATTTGGGAGCTTTAAGCTCACACGCATAGCCGAAATTGCAGTGCAAGGCGTTAGTATTAGAACATCACGCGATCGCTTTTCTGTTCTTTTTCTGCACGTTTTGCAAGCCGGCTGCATTCGCTTGTTGATATTAACCGCAACCGCTCGCTGATAGCAACCCCGCTTAAAGTATTGTAAACCCGCTAAATAGTGAAAATAAATGCATAAAACTATAATAAAAACCATAATACAGTCCACTATTCATAAACAATGTCTATAATATAATTATCTTGGGGGTCGTGAAAGATATCAGAAGTTCCTTTTAAAATGGATATGTCGGCACCTGTGTCTATTAGAAAGACAAGTTCTTTTCCAGTAGCTACATTGATAAATGAAACGAATATTTATACCCTTGCAGAGGGTATATTGATTTCATTCAAAAACTTGCAACGCAGTGAAGGAGACGATTCCGACCCCATAAAGTATATATATTCTTGACCAGCGTCACCAGCGTCACTAGACGAGTCGATTTAACCATGTCCGTCTGTCCGTCCGTCTGTCCGTTTCTATGCAAACTAGTCTCTCAGTTTTAAATCTATCCGGAAACTTTCCCAAAAGTCTTCTTTCTTGCGGGTAGTATATAAGTCGGAACCAGCCGGATCGTACCACTATATCTTATAGTTCCCTTAGGAATAAATAAAAAAAATTATATTTTTGGTGTTTTTTAACATATAACCTTTAAAGCTTACAAATAACATTTTTAGAATTTTTAAGAATTTCGAATTCAATTTAATAAAAATTGGACTACTCTAACATATAGAAGTCGAAAAAATGGTCGAAAAAAAGAATGAAAAAATGTATTTATACTATCACTGAAGTCGGCAGCAATCCTGAAAAATTTAACATAGTGTTCTAAAGTTTATTATTTCTTATAACTGCAATGGTATACAAACTTCGGTTTGCCGGAGCTAACTTCCTTTCTTGTTTTTGACTGAGATTAATAGTGTGGACTCTTAAATCTTCTACTGCTGAACATATAGAGGGTTTTGGGAGTTTCCTAATGTATTTTCGGCAACTCTGACATAGTTTTGTTAGGTGTTGTTGTTGTGGCCTCGATTTGAGTTTCCGTGTCCTCTATATTTGCCTCCATATAGGCTTCGTCCTTTAATATTATTCTGGTAGTTGTTGTGGTTGTTATAATAACCCCGAAAATTGCTTCTATAAATTCCACGTCCGCGGTTTGCGCCGCGCTGTTAGTAGTATTCTTGTAGTAAAGGACACTGTTTGATTGTCCAGTTGCTTCTGTGCAACTGTTTATAAATTTTGATACGGCATCGTTCATGGTATTAAAGGTACCAGCTTGCGTGATAAGTTATACCTTATCGATTGTACCATTTTTAGTCATTGCTTTGACTGCATGGTGAGTGGAAAAACTTCTAGCTAACTCTAGAGCTAAGCCGTCTGTGATATATGCACCTTCTTTTGTCATCTGCTCAACATCTTGTGTATACTGGTTAGCATTTTTTTGTTGTAGGTTTATCAGTTTCGCTGACAATACTTCTACAGTTTCGCCTTTGACGTTGCCTTTTAATCTGAACACCACTTTAGTAATTGTTGTTTCGTTTCCGTCTAGATTTCTGGCGACACCTTTTCCCTTTGTTTTTATTATGGAAACTGCCAATAACTTGAAAAGTAATGCATCAAAAAAATTGTTACGTTTTCAGCTTTACCATCGAAAACTGGTATAAGCTTGGATGCTGTACTAATAAAATCAATATTGGATTAAGCCATTGTAATATTGTTATTTATTTTATTCTCTATTATGCTTAAACTATCATCAGAATCTGTAGAATTATCCAGATCTGGCATTAATATAGCTGTAATAGTAAGATTTTTTAAATCTAACTCTTCTATTTTGGGGTTTATTTCTGTAAGTTTTTCTGATTTCAGTTTGTTCTGTTGATTCCGGTTCATCACCAGTTTAATTTGTTATAAAAGTGTTAGGAATGATCAGTACTGATAAATCTGAATTGAACTTGTGTTTAATTGTCTGACCAAAAATTTTTTTATTTGGGAACAATGATCTTGATTTAATTTTTCCCTCTGGCCATGCATAAATATTCGTGCTTCATAAAAGCATTTTACTAGTTTTTCTACATGTTTTTTAATAGCGTTTTTTTGAATTGGCCTGTTTTGATATAATTCGTCAAAGTTAAATTTTTAAAGTTGATAACAGATAAATGTTCCTATTATTGTTGTTCGTGCTCTCTATTATTTATTTGTTTATTCCAAATCATTTGCCATTTGTCCAAATCATTTGCCTGGCTTATATATTTCTTTTTTAGGCATATATTATGTAACTTATACAACAAATTCTGCCAAGCCCCTGCCGAAAAGACCAGAAGCCCGACCGACTGCCCCGAACCTCTCTACTCTGCAACATGTAGTTACGCATGCATGAAGCCGAAGACCAGTGAGAAGACCGGCACCGGACCCGTAAAAGAAAACAAAAGAAAGATAAATAAAAAAGGCCCTTTTAGAAAAGTTGAGGAATAATTCAATAAGTAAATTCAGTGAGGAAATACATGATAATTACACTTATAATTTTAACAAAACAATGATGGCTATAGTAGACGTTAAGTCAGTGGATTCCACTGCTAACGTAACAAATAAAGTTGAACCAAATAACATTGATTTGGAATTTGTAAATATTATGCTAATAAAAATTGTTGTCATAATGTGCGCCAATTGCTTTTATAAATTGTACAAGCTTCATAATAAATGTTTAAAAAAAAGATATATGAGCCGAGCGAATGACTTTGACAAAATTTAAAAAATAAAAGAGAACAAAGCGGACAAACAATATACAATTATGAAAAAAAATATAATTAAATTTTATTTAAAAAGCAACAACAAGGAAATGAAATAAAATAAAGTAAATATTCAAGTATGCATACACAAAGAGAAATTAGCAAAATATATATAAGGGACCCAGATTTCAGTAGGAGAATTTAGCAGATAATATCCTTAACCCCTGTTAGTGTATACGAGTTGGAAATCCTTTATTTAGACACATTTAAATGTCATGCTTCACCACTGTTTCACTGCACTGCAACCCAAAAAGGAATAGCACTAATGATCATTTCCGGTAAGCAAGTTAGATCAAGAATAGATGAGCACCCAATCTTAGGTAGAGCAATTGTTAAATGCTTTAATGAAGCACGAATACTAATATATGAACACAGAGATAAGTTTAATCAAGATCTTTGGTCTCAAGTATAAATGTTTTTGATCAGACAAAGATCCAATTTGACAACTATTAGAGAAAAGTTCAAGCTCGATATATCAATACCTAATACCTCACTAATAATTGAAACTGGTGAAGAAACAGAATCAAAAGAAGTTATTATAATTCTACAGATTCAGACATTAGCTCGAGCACAGTTGAAGAAAAGGTCAAAGGCGAAACTGTAGAAGTAGTATAAGCCAAGCTGATGAATCTACAGTAACGAAACAAAACTGCTAACCAATACACGTCAGAGGCTGCTCAACCTCTGACAACCTATGGCAAAAGCTCTACACAGTCTGCAGTTAAGGCAATGACGAAGAATGGCGGTAATACGTAAAACTTATCATGCAGGCTGGCACCTTCAAAACCATGAATGATGACATATCCAAGTTCGTAAAAAGTTGCACGGAAGCAACCGTTGTTCAGTTGTCCAAATACTGTTCTTTATTATAAACCAAGGACTTGGAAATTTCAGAGGTAACTTTTATGGTCGTAATAATAATTATAACAACTACAACTGTTTCAATTATAATAATAATGCAAGAGGTAACGATCGAGGACGTGGTAACACAAATCGAGGCCACAATAGCAATAACACCGATAACCATGTGAGAGTAGCCCAAAATAATATATATATATATATATATAGATATAAAAGAAATAAGTCAGGAGGTTACAAAATCAAATGGTTTAACCTCTATTGAGATACAGACAACTACATATATAATCCAACACGACTTTCATATCGTGGATTTAGATTTTCTGTTACATGCGATGGCATATTAGGAAACATCTTTATAAAGAAATACAACTCTCAAGCCATCTGAAGATTGGCATACAATCAGACCCGATAACCTTAAGTTTCCAATTTATGTGCCAATAACATACAGCTTTGGCAACAACTCAAAATTTCTGCCAGCAAGATCTCAAGTTATTAGAAATATTCAATTAAATTTCTAAGAAGACAGTGTATTGATTCCAAACCATGAAATTAAAAATGGTATTTACGTAGCTAGTACAACAGCAACAACAAAAAACGGATTCATAAGATTACTTAATACTATAAATAAAGATCAAATAGTCAGTACAAGTAGCTTGGCATATGAACTACGAAGTAGTCAAAACTAATAATGAATATAGAGAAAAGTCTGTATTATCTCAACTTTCAAAAAATTTTCCTTCACAATTTAAGTCACAGCTCTCAAGCTTATGCACCAAATACAGTGATATAAATAATATATATATATATATATATATATATATATATAGATATATATATATATATAGATATAAAAGAAATAAGTCAGGAGGTTACAAAATCAAATGGTTTAACCTCTATTGAGATATAGACAACTACATACATAATCCAACACGACTTTCATATCGTGGATTTAGATTTTCTGTTACATGCGATGGCATATTAGGAAACATCTTTATAAAGAAATACAACTCTCAAGCCATTTGAAGATTGGCATACAATCAGACCCGATAACCTTAAGTTTCCAATTTATGTGCCAATAACATACAGCTTTGGCAACAACTCAAAACTTCTGCCAGCAAGATCTCAAGTTATTAGAAATATTCAATTAAATTTCTAAGAAGACAGTGTATTGATTCCAAACCATGAAATTAAAAATGGTATTTACGTAGCTATTACAACAGCAACAACAAAAAACGGATTCATAAGATTACTTAATACTATAAATAAAGATCAAATAGTCAGTACAAGTAGCTTGGCATATGAACTACGAAGTAGTCAAAACTAATAATGAATATAGAGAAAAGTCTGTATTATCTCAACTTTCAAAAAATTTTCCTTCACAATTTAAGTCACAGCTCTCAAGCTTATGCACCAAATACAGTGATATATTCGGATTGGAAACAGAACCAATCAGTACAAATAATTTCTACAAATAGAAACTGAGACTAAAGGATGATGAACCAGTATACGTCAAAAATTATAGAAGCCCACACAGTCAGCTGAACGAAATACAGAGGCAAGTCGGAAAATTGATCACCGACGGAATAGTCGAACCTTTTGTATTTCAATATAAAGCCCATTATTATTTGTCCCAAAAATATCATCTCCCACTTCAGATTCAAAGAAATGGCGATTAGTGATTGACTACCATCAAATAAACAAAAAATTATTGTCCGATAAATTTCCACTCCCTAGAATTGATGACATTTTAGATCAACTAGGGTGAGCAAAATATTTTTCGTGTCTTGACCTTATGTCAGGATTCCACCAAATTGAAGTCGAAAAAAGTTCATGAGATATAACGTAATTTTTAACTAGCAATGGCTCGTATCGTTTCATGCGATTACCTTTCGGTTTTAAAATAGCGCCTAATTCAATTCAAAGGAGGATGAATATTGCATTCTCTGGATTAGAAGCTTCATAAGTATGCCTTTTATATGGATGACTTAATAGTTATAGGTTCCGAAAAACATATGCTTAAAAACTTAACAAATGTTTTTGAGAAATGCAGGGAATACAACCTAAAGTTACATCCAGAAAAATGTTCGCTTTTATGAGGTGTCTCATAAATGCACATACAAAGGAATACTTCCAGATGACAAGAAATATGACGTCATCATGAATGACCCAGTGCCGCACAATGCGGAGTGCGCTAGACGTTTTGTAGCTTTTTGCAAACCAATGTGTGGACCAAAGAAGACCCGCACGCGTTGAAATTCACAGTCTAATTCTTTACTTTACATCGATCGTCATCTAGTGAACAAGAACTTTGATTATTGTTAACAATAGACTAGAACAGCTGGTAAAAGTTGACAAAGAAACAGATACAGGATAGATACAGTACAGATACAGTACAGATGCTGTACAGATACAGTACAGCTACAGTACAGCTACAGTACAGAAACTGGGGTATAGTTCAAGTAATTACCATCCAAGACCAAGTTACAACGGGTAACAACCGTAGCACGTCCAAAAAGCTCAAACACCATCATGAACTATGAAAACCAGATGAATATTGTAATAAAAGAGTTCAATGAATTTATTAAAAAGACGCTGATATCGAAGACAAAGATGCCTAAAAATGTAAGATTCCCGATCCAAAGGCGGTGCGTAAAACAACAAAGATAGGAGAATCTATTGCTCTCGAGTTTGAGGAACACACCCTCTACATGCCGGAAGGGTACACCCCTCTTCAGGATAATATCATCAATCAGACAGTATAAAGGTAAAACGTGAATTGAAAAATATACAAAATACGATGATGATGAGAAAGAGTTGAACGATTTATACTTTATAACTAATGAGAAAGACCTCCAATCTAATCGAAATATAATTTCACGAAAGTCTTCCGATGAAAGTAATTCCTATAATAAATTCTTTTCACAGACGAATATAGACCATGTAGCAGAAGAGAAAAAGGAGACAGAAAATATTGAAGAAGAAGAGGCAACACTTTCACTAATGTATATAGAAGAGGTCGATATTGGTCTGGACGTAGATCTAGAAGATAAAAACACTAGCTTTAATTATGTTTTTAATATCAGTAATTTGACCAGAGAAAATGTGTATTATCAATGTTATGGACCTAAAAAACTGCACACAATTCATTAACATTGGGGAATAAAGAACTAAAAATTAAAAATAATAAAAAACATTTTCTAGTGGAATGAGTTGTGAACCGACTCCTGGTGTGTACTCTCTAATTTTTCTTATTAAACCTGAAAACTATGTTGATCATGATTATATTAGAAACGAATATACACAGAGTAGGCTTTAATCCTCATAACCGAATCAAGGGTACACGAGCAAACAAATATAGCCATATTATTAAAAAGTTGATAGACAATACTTTCAATGCTACAATTTCTACTCCACTTCGCTCAAAAACAGGTTTTGGTTATAAGACCCTTCAGAAGACAAATCCAGACTATGTATACTGGAATGATGTTAATTAGTTAGTTGAACAGTTGGTGACATCGAGAGCAGCGGGTAACACTACACAAATGTTTTACAATTATAAACAACAGTCTATCGACAAGGTTGTACATTTTTCTGTTGTTAAGGAAGGCAGACAGCGCTGATCAAATTTTTGAGAAAATTCTAAAAAAGATTAAAAGCATTAAGGATTTCATTTTTAAATATGTAACAAAACCGATATCATTACGAAAAAAAAACACAATTAAGATAGAAGGTGTCGCTTTTCAGCCTATAAGAGGAAAATTTGATTGGCGTAAGGCAGTTAAGTCAAAGAATGCTAACAATGTTTCTCAAACCATGGAAAGAATATTTAAATCGGGTCATGGAACACCAAAAAACTTGCAAACTGATGATGGTACTGAATTCTTCAATTCGAAATTTAAAGTATTAATGAAAAGTTATAGGATAAAAATTCAACCTTCAGTACTCTAAAGGCATCTATAGTTGAACGTTTTAATAGAACTTTTAAAGAACTTATGTGGCGAGAATTAAGTTTCAATGGAAAATATAAGTAGATAGATATGTAAAAGCAATTAATTAATAAATATAATCGGGTGCACAGAACATTTAAAATGAGTCCAAGTAATGTCAATTCTTCCAATAAAAAACAAATATTCCAAACGTCCTATTATCACTTGAAAATATTTGTTCCAAGAAAATGCCGTAAGGGCGACCACGTTCGTATTAATAAATATAAACATGCTCTTAAGAAATAGTATACACCAAACTATACAACTGAAATCTTTAAAATTAGAATGGTGCACAATACCTACCCTAAAACATACTTTCTTGAAGATTTAGATGGTAGTCCGATAGGCGGATTCTATAAAGAAGAACTCAAATAATTTCTTGATTATTGAAGAAAGACAGACGGATATGGCTAGGTCGATTTTATGACTCGACTACTTTTATTGCGTTGCACACTTTTGACTAAAATTATTTTAGCCTCTTCAAGGGCTTAATATGAGAGAGCGCTTTCCTCGCTGGCATCGACTGTTAGATAAGACCGAAGGATGTATGGACGGACATGCCTAGTTAGACTCGGCTAGCGATAAAGATAAATAATTTATATAGTTTATGGGTCGGACACGCTTACTTGCTGTAACGAACTGATTTTTACACTCTGCTCGCTACGAGATTCGTGCAGCTAGCTCAGTAGATTGTGTGTTCGTCCTACCAAACTTATATAATCTTTACCGCTCGAATATTGCCCTCGGTGTCTCCGACAGGTCTGGTAGTAGCTTCTGGATGTAGTTTCCTGGAATCTTTGCCCGCTGCACGTCTCTAACGCGTTGACTCGGCGACTGCTTGGCAACGACTCAGACTCGCGAACGGGTCAGCCGCGCGAGCTTAGGGAACCTTTCTCAGTCTAGGGTGAACAGAATGCCGCGCTCTCCACGATTGCTTCATTTCGTTTCTACGCCAAACGTAAACGAACGTTTCACCCTAGCCTCACCCTTTCCTTTACTGTCCGTGACATTCCTGAGGTATCGATCTATCTTGCGTGGCTGTCGCTATGTGGTGTCTTTCTTGCTATGGTGACGTCCTGAGAACTGCTCCCGGCAGCGTACCGATCGAATGCTTAATAATAATATTAGTTTAATAATATTTTTGTACAATCTTTACTAAAATACATTTTAAAATAAAAAAAAATCTTTTTACAAACTAAAAATATTTTTTTATTTATATTTTCCAAAGTCTCGATTACAATAAAACATCTCCAATTCAATTGATTTCTAAAATAGTTCATTTTCAATGTGTTCTTTTAGCAACTTACGGTTATCTAGTGATTCTCCATCGTTAACATGTTTATTATTTATCATCTCACATCAGCAAAATGAATTAGTTTCTAACCATCCAACATTTTCTAAAAGATCTTTTTCAATTAGTCTGATATGTATTATTGATGTCGTACCATGATATTCATTACTTTAAATTACTTACTAAATTACAAATTTCTTTCGTTAAAATTACGTTTCCATTTGTTGTCTTTGCCACAAATAACTTTTCTAACTTTAACTGTAGTTATTTTGTGTGCTTTTGATCCAAAGATTGTCCTATTGCCATAAAGTGGGGTGCCAGTTAATAAAACGTTTTTAATGGTCTTCAATTGTAAGATTTCGTGAACTAATTCCCTTTGCTTAATTGTGTGAACATTCAACTTGATCGATTCTATAAGAACAACCTTTGGATATAGACCTAAAAATTTTGTCATGAGCTTACCGTTAAGCTCATCTTTAAAAAACCTAAACTTTTTTTATAAACTCTTTTCAAGTTATAGAGTTTAATCCTTTCGTCTGAATAGTCCGATGTATCGGACTCAGTTTTTATTATATAGATAAATAATTCGGTATCTATATAATTCAAGAGTAACTTTTCCTGAAACTTCGGCTCCACATATTGATAATGAAAATCATACATTTTCCATTTCGATAAGTCTAATACTGTAAATCCTAAATACATGGGCTTATTAAAAAGAACGGACAATCTTTTCATTTGAATTGCATAGAAATTTTCATTAATTTTAGTTGCACTATGAAAATTGTATTTTAAAATTAAAGTTTTTGCACAATGTGCTTTTCTTCCAGTCTTGTTGCTATCCGGAGCTTCTCATGTACTAAAAAGTTTTATATCGACTCTGCACTCGGGGTCCTGCATTCTTTTTCCGTAAACAGAGTTATTCATCAACTTTAAAAAATGGTCTTCAAATTTTTTTTGCAGTTTACATATGAAATGTATTTAGATCAATAACATTTTTCAACCAAGGCTTTTGTAAGATATGGACTCCTCTATAGATTCTTTTTTGTCTATTTACCAGGTCAGAAATTAATTTTTTTACCTTTTCCTCTTTTGAGGCCTGACAAATTGACGGACAAAATGGAAGGTCATTATGAAGATCATAGAAACGGTACGGATATTTTAGGTCCACTTCCAAAAAATAACCATATTTACCATCAATTGGAATATTATGAATATCAAAATTTTCTATGTTTGTGGAATAATAATCTAAGAAATATTTATTATTGGCTTTGTGTATCTATAACAACATTTGACTAAACCACCTCGAATGCTTTTTGAATAAATCTATACATAAATCTATACAGCAATTCAAGTTCAATATTTGTGGTTTTCAACATCCCAAGAAAGACCTGGTGTCGTAAAATACTGAGCTGGGTAAAGTAAATAAATTTGCATAAAAATTTTTCGGAAATTTACAAAAATGTCTGTGCACAGGAATACATCAGTAACTCTAAGTAGTTCTTTAGAGTTGAACTTGAGAAATGTGACCAAATCTTAACAGCATGATCATAATCTTCCTGAGTTCATAACCTTTCCGTAAAATTACTATAGAATGCTTTCCTTGGTGGAAGGGATTTTTCTTCGAGTCTATTCTAAATAGTCAGAATAGAAATATACCTTTCTTGCGCATTAGTTGAAATTCTTTATCATTACTGAAAAATGACTTCACAGTATTCATTTGATCGTCAATTAAATTAGATGCTGAGGTATCCAAACTTGAGGGCATGAACCTATAGGTATCGAGAAAACGAATTTCAAAACTATTTCCTCAAAAACTTTTTATTTTTTTCGAAACAGAAATATAGTTTTTCTTATTAATTGGTATTATGGAAATCTTCCTAGTTCTTGAATAAATTAATGATTGTCGTAATTCGAAAAATTAGGAAAAAATACTGATATTAATTTGTTTACTTTATAATCCAAGTTACATTTAGAGTGAGCTGCACCTCTAAAGTTACCTATGAAATGACAGTGATCTCTAACCCTATCAGTCCCTAATAGAATAGAATAGGCGAATAGAACAATTCAACGAATTATCAAATGTCTTTTGGTCGTCTGAAGTCATTCTAATAGGAACTATTTTATGTAAGTATTCCATACTCATTTTTGTAAGATTATCGATTAATGAATTTACAAAACTGTTTCATGAATTTATTCCAGTTTCTAAAACAAATTTATCTAGTCTAGAATAAAAAGTACACTTTATACAATAGGCTTAAGATATTAGAATATGTTTATTAATATTAAATAATTTGGGGATCACTTCAAAATTCTTTGGTTTCAAAATGCAAAAAATAGACAACGAATTGAACTTGAAGCTGATATTGAACTTGTGTAAATCACATTTCCAGATTGGGGCTGCGGCATCTTAGAGACCTTCCCACTGCATAGCGTCTTGTGTTTCAATGCAGCTTTTTCAGTTCCGGAGAAATTTAAACAAATATTGAAGAAAAACTGCGCCGTCTTCTGATTTGAAAGAAAATATGAATAAATTATTTAATTGTTTAAAAGAGACAAAAAAATAATAAAGAGATGTATCTTGAAGTATTTTTAATGTACATATAATGTCCATTTCCGCCGTCTTCCAAAAATTGATGTGAAGAGGTTTTTCCACATCCGATTCATTGTATTTAAAAACGCTTAAGCTCATTTGAGTATTCTTTTTTAAAAAATGTTTTATACATTTTATTTTGAAATCTAATTTTATTTCATAATTTAAACGAATTATTTCCAGCGATATGTCAATGTTCTACACCAAACATCTATTACAATTTTTAAGGCAGAAATCAAGGCCCATTTAAAACAATAGTGATCATTTTCATCACATACGTTGACTATCGCCTTTTTCGTTAAAAGGAATCGAGGTAGTGGTATGAATGATGAACCAGCCATCGGTATATAATGTTTCATATTCATTTCCAAGCGAATTAATTTTATAAGAGACCATCCACTATCTCTCTCTTGAAATTCTTGTGTTTTTGAAATAAGTATTGAAGTGGGTTAGTACGTTCATGAAAGATACACTCCTAGTTCTTGAATAAATTAATGATAGTCGTAATTCGAAAAATTAGGAAAAAATACTGATATTAATTTGTTTACTTTATAATCCAAGTTACATTTAGAGTGAGCTGCACCTCTAAAGTTACCTATGAAATGACAGTGATCTCTAACCCTATCAGTCCCTAATAGAATAGAATAGGCGAATAGAACAATTCAACGAATTATCAAATGTCTTTTGGTCGTCTGAAGTCATTCTAATAGGAACTATTTTATGTAAGTATTCCATACTCATTTTTGTAAGATTATCGATTAATGAATTTACAAAACTGTTTCATGAATTTATTCCAGTTTCTAAAACAAATTTATCTAGTCTAGAATAAAAAGTACACTTTATACAATAGGCTTAAGATATTAGAATATGTTTATTAATATTAAATAATTTGGGGATCACTTCAAAATTCTTTGGTTTCAAAATGCAAAAAATAGACAACGAATTGAACTTGAAGCTGATATTGAACTTGTGTAAATCACATTTCCAGATTGGGGCTGCGGCATCTTAGAGACCTTCCCACTGCATAGCGTCTTGTGTTTCAATGCAGCTTTTTCAGTTCCGGAGAAATTTAAACAAATATTGAAGAAAAACTGCGCCGTCTTCTGATTTGAAAGAAAATATGAATAAATTATTTAATTGTTTAAAAGAGACAAAAAAATAATAAAGAGATGTATCTTGAAGTAGTTTTAATGTACATATAATGTCCATTTCCGCCGTCTTCCAAAAACAACATATTGATGTGAAGAGGTTTTTCCACATCCGATTCATTGTATTTAAAAACGCTTAAGCTCATTTGAGTATTCTTTTTTAAAAAATGTTTTATACATTTTATTTTGAAATCTAATTTTATTTCATAATTTAAACGAATTATTTCCAGCGATATGTCAATGTTCTACACCAAACATCTATTACAATTTTTAAGGCAGAAATCAAGGCCCATTTAAAACAATAGTGATCATTTTCATCACATACGTTGACTATCGCCTTTTTCGTTAAAAGGAATCGAGGTAGTGGTATGAATGATGAACCAGCCATCGGTATATAATGTTTCATATTCATTTCCAAGCGAATTAATTTTATAAGAGACCATCCACTATCTCTCTCTTGAAATTCTTGTGTTTTTGAAATTAGTATTGAAGTGGGTTAGTACGTTCATGAAAGATACTCTAAATCAGAATCTTTTCCTTTTAATCTGTTCAGATTCGTCTTTACAAAATTATACTCTGTTTAAAGTTTACTTTTCCTGAAGTATAAATATAAAATAATGAGATAAGGTAGACGACAATCCAGCTTCACTCAAAAAATGTTCAGGTAGGATCAAGTCCGATCTATTGTTTACATACATGTAATGCAATATTCTTCCCCTGAATCCTTCAGAAATTTTTTTGACTCTTCCAACAAGGGGTTGAGTAGAATTTCGCTTATGCGGCTCTGAGCGGACATGGTTTGACCAACGATTTTTTTGCATATCACAATTGCAGGATTAATTTTTCAGGATGTCTTTTTCCCTTTAACTTGACTTGTGCTTGATGCAGCACGGTTAGTCTGCTTCAATACTATTTTTAGAAGACTAACTATTGTCCTCGGTCATTTATAGTGTGTACGAAAATATTGAAAATGAGAGGTGCATATTTAGAATTTTGTAAACTTAAAAACAATTTAGATAGTTCTAGCAGGGCACAGGTATTGATTTTAAAAAATATTGGATACAAGTGTAACCAATGGGACACCCTCAAGTCGATAATTGAGACAGAGAAACATAGAACAAAGGAGAAGGTTCGATTAGGTTACATCGACTATTCATTGGATAGAAAAGATAAGAAGTATATGTTTTGAAAAAGGTTTGATACAAGTGTAACCAATACCATCAATCGGTCAAGGAGATAAAGACAAAAAATTGTAGAACAAAAGAGAAGGTTGGTTAAAGGAGAAAACTTTCGAAAAAATAATTGTGATTTTGGGAAAATCAAAGATATTCATATGTACAGAGTGAAGTAAAAGAAGAATATAAAATATATATATAAAATGTTCTTTATAAGTTGTGTAAGAATATTTTTAAGGCCAAGACGAGATTGTTGAGTTAGAGAGATATTATGCATTTTCTTAAAATAATAACTTTCTGAAAAAGTTTGGCGGAATTCTGTTCATTGCACACTATGTAGGTCTTCAATACAATCAATACTCTTTGAATGTAATGGAGATAATATGAACAAATCTATTTATGGAAATCATATAGAAATCATGTTCGCAATACCAAAATAATTGAATAAATGTATTATTATGCTACAAAATCAACTTGTGACTTTTAATTTCGAGTTTAAGTTCCAGGTATACTTGTGCGTTGTACCCTTTTGGAAACGTGTCAGAGATAGGTAGTCAGTATGCGTGAACCTCGCACTTGTGTGCGGCATAAGGCCATTGGCGTGTTTCCCTTTTATTGCGGCCCAGTGATTTTCTCAATAAGCGTGCCCCTCGGACTTGTGCGCGTGTCCCTTTTTTTGCGGTTAGGTAGTAGACAAGGGCCCGTGTTCGGGTCTCTGGCTGATATTAAAATGCAAATTGCCCCAGAACCCGCGTTTTCTATTTACTCCCAATGAATTGCATATAATTCCTGCTCAGTAGTACACTTGTTGCTTTCTCCTTTTATAAATGCTATTGCTGCGTATGCAATGGGAAGACCATCATGGGTTTCAGTTAAAACCGCTCCACGTGCTAGCTTACTTGCATCTGTGATTATACAGAATTCTTCAGTAAAATCTGTTTATTGTAGCAAGGTAGGTTCCATAAGTTTTGATTTTAAATATTGGATTGCGTTTTGACATTCATTCGTCAATTGAAAAGGAACATTCTATTTACATAATCTTGTTATATGCCTTGAATAGTCGGGGAAGCTTTTTATAAAACATCTATAATAGTTACAAAATACTATGAAACGGTAGCGCTGTCTTTAGGTTGTATTTCCTACATTTCTCTAAAACATCTGTTAAATTCTTAAGCATATGTTTTTCGGAACAACCGATTACTATTAAGTCATCAATATAAAGGAATGCTTGAGAAGGTTATAGGCCAGAGAATGCAATAGTCAACACTCTCTTAAATGAGTTAGGAGCTATTTTTAATCCAAAAGGTAATCGCGTGAAGCGACCACTCTCTGACCACTTTTTGCGAGTTCAATTTGATGGAATCCTGTCATTAAGCCAAATATCATCATTTCTAGGTAGTGGAAATTTATCAGATAGTAATTTTTTAATTATCTGGCGATAGACAATCAGTGCAATCACTGCATAAGCTGAAAAGCTGTGACTAGAACTGTAAAATGAAGTTTTTGAAAATTGAGATAATACAGATTTTTCACTATTTTTTGGATTGGTTTTGACTACATCGTAGCTCGAAAGTGATTCATATGTTAGATTATCTGTACTGACTGCTTGCTCAGTATTTGTTGTATTACGTAGCCTTTTGAGAGCGTTATTGGTTGCTGTACTGGTATTTGTTATGTAAATATCATGCTGAATTTCTTAATTTGGAATTAATACACTGTCTTTATTAAAATTAAGTTGAATATTTCGAATAACTTGGGCTCTTTCTGGCAGAAGTATTGAGTTGTTGCCAGAACTGTGATGTTTTGGTATATTTATTGGAAATTTTAAGTTATTAGGCCTAATTAAAAACCAATCTTCAAATGGCTTGAAGTCTATTTTTTTTTTTTTTAATAATTTATATTTATTCAGAATTAACAGGTATACTGCTACCTATGTGGCAACTTGAGCAGGTTTTAAATATAGGGGATAACAAAGCGTTGGTATAAAGGTTATACAATATTTCTATTCATTTACAATTTACAATTACATCAGACTTCGAGGGTGTTAAATATATCTTAATGGAAGATCATGTGGGTGGTATCTTTTAAGTTTTCTTCTTGTTGGTTTCCAAATTAGCCTCTTCGCCAAGGAGTTATGATGAGACCTAAGACGTCTGAAGTAGTTTTTATACAAGTCTGATTGACAGTTCTGTCCCTTGCAGAGAGTATAATGAGTCAGAATTTTGCAACGCAGTGAAGGAGACGTTCCGACCCCATACAGCATATATATTCTTGATCAGCGTCACTAGACGAGTCGATCTAACTATGTCCGTCTGGCCGTCTGTCCGTCTGTCTGTCCGTTTCTACGCAAACTGGTCTCTTAAAGTTAAAATAGCTTAAAAACTGTTAAGCTATCGGGCTGAAACTTTCCCAAAAGTCTTCTTTCTATTGTATAGAAAGAAAGGTATATGTTAAAAAACACGAAAGATATAATTTTTTTTAGTTCCCCGATAGTTCCTATGGGAGCTATAAGATATAGTTGTCCGATCTGGCTGGTTCCGACTTATATACTACCTGCAATAGAAAGAAGACTTTTGGAAAAGTTTCAGCCCGATAGCTTAAAAACTGAGAGACTAGTTTGCATAGAAACGGACGGAACTCTCGAGAAAAAATGTTTAAAAAAATTATATCTTTCGTGTTTTTTAACATATATTTTTCTAAGCTTGGATATAACATTTCTAAATTAGTTCTGAATTTCGAATTAAATTTTATCAAAATCGGAGGACTATATCATATAGCTCTAATAGGAACAATCGAAAAATTAGTGGTAAAAAAATATTGAAAAATTATATCTTCGGTGTTTTTTAACACATAACCTCCTACGCTGGGAAATAACATTTTATATTTGGCTTTGAATTTCGAATTAAATTTTATCAAAATCGGACGACCATATCATATAGCTGCCATAGGAACGATCGGAAAATTAGTAGGAAAACATGAAATAAAAATTATATCTTTTGTGTTTTTAATATATATCATATATAAGCTTGAAAATAACATTTTTAGTTAGTTCTGAATTTAAATTTAAATTTTATTAAAATCGGACGACTATATCATATAGCTGTCATAGCAACGATCGGATAATTGGTGGGAAATAATGTGAAACAAATTATAGCTTTGGGGCTTTTCGACATATTATCTTATAATATTGGGAATATACATTTTTATACTTTTAAGAATTTTGAATTAAATTTAAAAAAATTATTGATTATTTTTTATAGCTCAACGGTATACAAACTTCGGCTTGCCGAAGTTAACTTCCTTTCTAGTTTTTTTATAAAATCGATTTCTTACATTCGATCGCATGGAATAAGGAATTGTAAACTCACGATATGAAAATTTTGTGGAGTTATATATATAGACATCTGTATTTCAATAGAAACTAGACCTTTGGATTTGGTTATTTCTTGACTTATTCCTTTTATGTCTATAATATAATTATCTTGGGGGTCGTGAAAGATATCAGAAGTTCCTTTTAAAATGGATATGTCGGCACCTGTGTCTATTAGAAAGACAAGTAGCTACATTGATAAATGAAACGAATATTTATACCCTTGCAGAGGGTATATTGATTTCATTCAAAAACTTGCAACGCAGTGAAGGAGACGATTCCGACCCCATAAAGTATATATATTCTTGACCAGCGTCACCAGCGTCACTAGACGAGTCGATTTAACCATGTCCGTCTGTCCGTCCGTCGGTCCGTTTCTATGCAAACTAGTCTCTCAGTTTTAAATCTATCCGGAAACTTTCCCAAAAGTCTTCTTTCTTGCGGGTAGTATATAAGTCGGAACCAGCCGGATCGTACCACTATATCTTATAGTTCCCTTAGGAATAATTAAAAAAAATTATATTTTTGGTGTTTTTTAACATATAACCTTTAAAGCTTACAAATAACATTTTTAGAATTTTTAAGAATTTCGAATTCAATTTAATAAAAATTGGACTACTCTAACATATAGAAGTCGAAAAAATGGTCGAAAAAAAGAATGAAAAAATGTATTTATACTATCACTGAAGTCGGCAGCAATCCTGAAAAATTTAACATAGTGTTCTAAAGTTTATTATTTCTTATAACTGCAATGGTATACAAACTTCGGTTTGCCGGAGCTAACTTCCTTTCTTGTTTTTGACTGAGATTAATAGTGTGGACTCTTAAATCTTCTACTGCTGAACATATAGAGGGTTTTGGGAGTTTCCTAATGTATTTTCGGCAACTCTGACATAGTTTTGTTAGGTGTTGTTGTTGTGGCCTCGATTTGAGTTTCCGTGTCCTCTATATTTGCGTCCATATAGGCTTCGTCCTTTAATATTATTCTGGTAGTTGTTGTGGTTGTTATAATAACCCCGAAAATTGCTTCTATAAATTCCACGTCCGCGGTTTGCGCCGCGCTGTTAGTAGTATTCTTGTAGTAAAGGACACTGTTTGATTGTCCAGTTGCTTCTGTGCAACTGTTTATAAATTTTGATACGGCATCGTTCATGGTATTAAAGGTACCAGCTTGCGTGATATGTTATACCTTATCGATTTACCATTTTTAGTCATTGCTTTGACTGCATGGTGAGTGGAAAAACTTCTAGCTAACTCTAGAGCTAAGCCGTCTGTGATATATGCACCTTCTTTTGTCATCTGCTCAACATCTTGTGTATACTGGTTAGCATTTTTTTGTTGTAGGTTTATCAGTTTCGCTGACAATACTTCTACAGTTTCGCCTTTGACGTTGCCTTTTAATCTGAACACCACTTTAGTAATTGTTGTTTCGTTTCCGTCTAGATTTCTGGCGACACCTTTTCCCTTTGTTTTTATTATGGAAACTGCCAATAACTTGAAAAGTAATGCATCAAAAAAATTGTTACGTTTTCAGCTTTACCATCGAAAACTGGTATAAGCTTGGATGCTGTACTAATAAAATCAATATTGGATTAAGCCATTGTAATATTGTTATTTATTTTATTCTCTATTATGCTTAAACTATCATCAGAATCTGTAGAATTATCCAGATCTGGCATTAATATAGCTGTAATAGTAAGATTTTTTAAATCTAACTCTTCTATTTTGGGGTTTATTTCTGTAAGTTTTTCTGATTTCAGTTTGTTCTGTTGATTCCGGTTCATCACCAGTTTAATTTGTTATAAAAGTGTTAGGAATGATCAGTACTGATAAATCTGAATTGAACTTGTGTTTAATTGTCTGACCAAAAATTTTTTTATTTGGGAACAATGATCTTGATTTAATTTTTCCCTCTGGCCATGCATAAATATTCGTGCTTCATAAAAGCATTTTACTAGTTTTTCTACATGTTTTTTAATAGCGTTTTTTTGAATTGGCCTGTTTTGATATAATTCGTCAAAGTTAAATTTTTAAAGTTGATAACAGATAAATGTTCCTATTATTGTTGTTCGTGCTCTCTATTATTTATTTGTTTATTCCAAATCATTTGCCATTTGTCCAAATCATTTGCCTGGCTTATATATTTCTTTTTTAGGCATATATTATGTAACTTATACAACAAATTCTGCCAAGCCCCTGCCGAAAAGACCAGAAGCCCGACCGACTGCCCCGAACCTCTCTACTCTGCAACATGTAGTTACGCATGCATGAAGCCGAAGACCAGTGAGAAGACCGGCACCGGACCCGTAAAAGAAAACAAAAGAAAGATAAATAAAAAAGGCCCTTTTAGAAAAGTTGAGGAATAATTCAATAAGTAAATTCAGTGAGGAAATACATGATAATTACACTTATAATTTTAACAAAACAATGATGGCTATAGTAGACGTTAAGTCAGTGGATTCCACTGCTAACGTAACAAATAAAGTTGAACCAAATAACATTGATTTGGAATTTGTAAATATTATGCTAATAAAAATTGTTGTCATAATGTGCGCCAATTGCTTTTATAAATTGTACAAGCTTCATAATAAATGTTTAAAAAAATGATATATGAGCCGAGCGAATGACTTTGACAAAATTTAAAAAATAAAAGAGAACAAAGCGGACAAACAATATACAATTACGAAAAAAAATATAATTAAATTTTATTTAAAAAGCAACAACAAGGAAATGAAATAAAATAAAGTAAATATTCAAGTATGGATACACAAAGAGAAATTAGCAAAATATATATAAGGGACCCAGATTTCAGTAGGAGAATTTAGCAGTTAATATCTTTAACCCCTGTTAGTGTATACGAGTTGGAAATCCTTTATTTAGACACATTTAAATGTCATGCCTCACCACTGTTTCACTGCACTGCAACCCAAAAAGGAATAGCACTAATGACCATTTCCGGTAAGCAAGTTAGATCAAGAATAGATGAGCACCCAATCTTAGGTAGAGCAATTGTTAAATGCTTTAATGAAGCACGAATACTAATATATAAACACAGAGATAAGTTTAATCAAGATCTTTGGTCTCAAGTATAAATGTTTTTGATCAGACAAAGATCCAATTTGACAACTATTAGAGAAAAGTTCAAGCTCGATATATCAATACCTAATACCTCACTAATAATTGAAACTGGTGAAGAAACAGAATCAAAAGAAGTTATTATAATTCTACAGATTCAGACATTAGCTCGAGCACAGTTGAAGAAAATGTCAAAGGCGAAACTGTAGAAGTAGTATAAGCCAAGCTGATGAATCTACAGTAACGAAACAAAACTGCTAACCAATACACGTCAGAGGCTGCTCAACCTCTGACAACCTATGGCAAAAGCTCTACACAGTCTGCAGTTAAGGCAATGACGAAGAATGGCGGTAAAACGTAAAACTTATCATGCAGGCTGGCACCTTCAAAACCATGAATGATGACATATCCAAGTTCGTAAATAGTTGCACGGAAGCAACCGTTGTCCAGTTGTCCAAATACTGTTCTTTATTATAAAAATTATACTCAGCTTGGTGGAAACCAAGGACGTGGAAATTTCAGAGGTAACTTTTATGGTCATAATAATAATTATAACAACTACAACTGTTTCAATTATAATAATAATGCAAGAGGTAACGATCGAGGACGTGGTAACACAAATCGAGGCCACAATAGCAATAACACCGATAACCATGTGAGAGTAGCCCAAAATAATATATATATATAT
This sequence comes from Drosophila biarmipes, assembly GCF_025231255.1. NCBI lineage: Eukaryota > Metazoa > Arthropoda > Insecta > Diptera > Drosophilidae > Drosophila > Drosophila biarmipes. The sequence continues at coordinate 104,871 of NW_026114527.1, forward strand.
ATATAAAGATATAAAAGAAATAAGTCAGGAGGTTACAAAATCAAATGGTTTAACCTCTATTGAGATACAGACAAACATATATAATCCAACACGACTTTCATATCGTGGATTTACATTTTCTGTTACATGCGATGGCATATTAGGAAACATCTTTATAAAGAAATACAACTCTCAAGCCATTTGAAGATTGGCATACAATCAGACCCGATAACCTTAAGTTTCCAATTTATGTGCCAATAACATACAGCTTTGGCAACAACTCAAAATTTCTGCCAGCAAGATCTCAAGTTATTAGAAATATTCAATTAAATTTCTAAGAAGACAGTGTATTGATTCCAAACCATGAAATTAAAAATGGTATTTACGTAGCTAGTACAACAGCAACAACAAAAAACGGATTCATAAGATTACTTAATACTATAAATAAAGATCAAATAGTCAGTACAAGTAGCTTGGCATATGAACTACGAAGTAGTCAAAACTAATAATGAATATAGAGAAAAGTCTGTATTATCTCAACTTTCAAAAAATTTTCCTTCACAATTTAAGTCACAGCTCTCAAGCTTATGCACCAAATACAGTGATATAAATAATATATATATATATATATATATATATATATATAGATATATATATATATATAGATATAAAAGAAATAAGTCAGGAGGTTACAAAATCAAATGGTTTAACCTCTATTGAGATATAGACAACTACATATATAATCCAACACGACTTTCATATCGTGGATTTAGATTTTCTGTTACATGCGATGGCATATTAGGAAACATCTTTATAAAGAAATACAACTCTCAAGCCATTTGAAGATTGGCATACAATCAGACCCGATAACCTTAAGTTTCCAATTTATGTGCCAATAACATACAGCTTTGGCAACAACTCAAAATTTCTGCCAGCAAGATCTCAAGTTATTAGAAATATTCAATTAAATTTCTAAGAAGACAGTGTATTGATTCCAAACCATGAAATTAAAAATGGTATTTACGTAGCTAGTACAACAGCAACAACAAAAAACGGATTCATAAGATTACTTAATACTATAAATAAAGATCAAATAGTCAGTACAAGTAGCTTGGCATATGAACTACGAAGTAGTCAAAACTAATAATGAATATAGAGAAAAGTCTGTATTATCTCAACTTTCAAAAAATTTTCCTTCACAATTTTAGTCACAGCTCTCAAGCTTATGCACCAAATACAGTGATATATTCGGATTGGAAACAGAACCAATCAGTACAAATAATTTCTACAAACAGAAACTGAGACTAAAGGATGATGAACCAGTATACGTCAAAAATTATAGAAGCCCACACAGTCAGCTGAACGAAATACAGAGGCAAGTCGGAAAATTGATCACCGACGGAATAGTCGAACCTTTTGTATTTCAATATAAAGCCCATTATTATTTGTCCCAAAAATATCATCTCCCACTTCAGATTCAAAGAAATGGCGATTAGTGATTGACTACCATCAAATAAACAAAAAATTATTGTCCGATAAATTTCCACTCCCTAGAATTGATGACATTTTAGATCAACTAGGGCGAGCAAAATATTTTTCGTGTCTTGACCTTATGTCAGGATTCCACCAAATTGAAGTCGAAAAAAGTTCATGAGATATAACGTAATTTTTAACTAGCAATGGCTCGTATCGTTTCATGCGATTACCTTTCGGTTTTAAAATAGCGCCTAATTCTATTCAAAGGAGGATGAATATTGCATTCTCTGGATTAGAAGCTTCATAAGTATGCCTTTTATATGGATGACTTAATAGTTATAGGTTGTTCCGAAAAACATATGCTTAAAAACTTAACAAATGTTTTTGAGAAATGCAGGGAATACAACCTAAAGTTACATCCAGAAAAATGTTCGCTTTTATGAGGTGTCTCATAAATGCACATACAAAGGAATACTTCCAGATGACAAGAAATATGACGTCATCATGAATTACCCAGTGCCGCACAATGCGGAGTGCGCTAGACGTTTTGTAGCTTTTTGCAATTATTATCGACGATTCATTAAAAACTTCGCCGAATATTCCCGGCACATAACAATATTATGCCAAAGAATGTTCCCTTTAAATGGACAGTTGACTGCCGAGAAGCATTCCAATATTTAAAAAACAAACTTATGGAACCAACTTTATTACAATACCCAGATTTTAATAAAGAATTCTGTATATATACGGATGGAAGCGAACCCAAAACCATTATGGACTCCAACTTCCCATTGCTTATCATCCACTAAAGGAGAAAGTAATAAGTGTAATACTGAGCAGGAACTAGCTGCAATACACTGGACAATATTACATTTTAGACCATATATATATGAAAAACATTTCAAAATACTTAAAAAAAATAGACAACTGTAGATGATGCGTTATCACCTACAAAATATAACTGGCAACCTACTACTCACTCAATAAAGTCACTACAAGATATCAGAATAGACAGAAAATCCGCGTGGAAAGTAAAGAAAAAGAATTGCCTGCGCAATCTTTAGATACATTATTTTTGGAAGAATATGACTCGTGACATCACTGAGTACATACGAAAATGTCAAAAATGCCGAAAAACTAAAATAACTAAACAAAGTAAGATCCCGCTAACAATAACAGACACACCCAAAAATTCTTTCGACAGAGTGATAGTGGACACTATTGGAAAATGTCAACGAGTATGCAGTTACTTTAAAATGTGACTTAACTAAGTATTTAGTTGCCATATGTATTTCAACTAAGAATGCTAATACTGTTGCTAAAGCAATATTTGAATCTTTTATCCTGAAGTAGGGTCAAATGAAGACGTTCATTACAGACATGGGAACAAATATTTAAATGTGAAAATATTAAAAATATTACATCTACAGCACACCACCACCAGACTATTTTAATGAATACATACGATCTTATATATCGGTTGATAAAACTGAGTGGGGCGTATGGCTTCAATATTTTGTCTTTTGTTTCAACACCACCACTATGGCACATAATTATTGTCCATATGAGCTAGTATTTGGTAAAACAAGTAATTTACTAAAACAATTTAATAGCACAGAAACTATATATAAGATAGATGATTACGCTAAAGAAAGTAAATTTAGATTAGAAGTAGCATATAAAAGAGCTAGGATAATGATTTAAGAGCATAAGAATAAAAACAAGGTACTAAACGATCAAAAAGTAAACAAAACAAAAAGTATGTCAGTAGGAGATAAAGTATTATTAAGAAACAAAACAGGTCATAATTTAGATTATAAATATACTGGTCCGTATAAAGTAACGGAAATAGGAGATAGAAATAATGTTATAATAGTTAATGACAAAAGGAAAGACTAAAACTTTTTATTTCATAATCTCACTTAGTATGGCCATACATAGATAATAACATATATAGTGACATATTCACATAATCAGTTATGTACCAAAAATAAATACTAAACAATCCACATCCGGAGCAGGCGACGCCGCTCTTCAATAGCATAAACAATTCTTGCAATCAATAGGTGTCGCACCCTGAGTGGCATTCTTACTCTCAAATTATTGTATACAATTAATATCCCAAACGGACGACTTCGCTCCCAAACTTTTGTAAACAAAGGGCAGCACAAGAAAGATTTTTGTCACTTAATCTTAAGCTAAGTTCATTTGAATAAAGACGTGAAACTAAATTTTCGTTAATTTATTCTTCTTAGCGTTGTCCTTAGTCAACTGAGGGGACATTAATTCGACTCATTAAATTAATAAACAATTTTACTGGCGCAGTCGGTAAGATGAAAAAACCTAGAGTGAAAAATAAATTAAATTTTATAATTCAGTTCTCGATTAACAATTACGCGACCTTTCAACTCTTCAACTTGGATTATAATTCCAATTCGGTTGTCCAACAAAAAGTGGAAGTATAAAAACAAAAAAAAACTCTATAAGTCCAAAGGCAACTAGCAGTTAAAAAGAGAAATAAGTATAACATATAGAAATTAAAGAAAAATTACGTCCAACAAAACTAAAACTTAAATAAGTGAAATCAAAATTTAAATGACGGGACATTAGTTCGACTCATTAATGTAATAAATAATTTTACTATATATATGAATTCTTTTGATATATAAATATTTTTGATCATTTCATTTTCATTATCGTTATTAAGTACAGTCTCAATCTCTCTGGAATTTAAATATAAATTAGGTGTGTTTTAAATTTTAATATTTACCGCGAAAAATATCACAAAGCCGCAGCGAATTCCTCTCCTTATTAAAAATAAGCTGCGGAAAAATGGAAAAACCCAATAGGGAGAGGAATTCGCGCACACAAAAAAAAGAAATTGTAAGGCAATTTCAAAGGCAAAATTATTATGTCGCCTTATGTTATTTTTTTAGCGAAAGCCAAGTTTTTCCCAGGCAACTGGCAGATGAATGTGTTGTAAAAAGTGGGAGAAACAGAAATTCAGGATGTGTTGCAGCTGGAAATGGGGTTTTTAGGGTGCACGGTGGTACGTGAAAATGAGAAAGCAGCTGCTGAACAACAAATGGCAACGCATGCCCTGGCATAAAATTTATTTTCACTCCTGGCTCGACATGATATGTGGCTTTAAATATCTGCAAAAATAAAGGAACGAAAGAAAAGCCAGAGAACCGACAAAAAGCAGAGAAAGAACTATTTTAGATTCGACATCTCAAACGGCAAAAATGGCCATAGGTTGGGCCTATAAACACCGAGCTAAACAAATGTAAGGCATTCAATGTCTTCTTTTTAGTTGGGCGTTTTGTGTGTGGAAGACGAAAAACATAAATTATTTACGCACGGGCTGCCAGGAATGTTCAAAGAGCGAAACGGCCCAATCCATGTTGCAATTGTGACCAAATTTAATTTAATTGCTACCAGCAACTGTGGCAACCAGTCAGGTTAATAACAACCGATATTGGTAGTAATCACGACCATGGCAGCTGTAACAAGTGCCAGTAACTACTACGCTGCGCTTCAAAATATTTGTACAAGAAGTTGTTTTTTATTGCATATTACAATTAGAGAGGATTTTTGTATATTTTTCAGGAATACCTTGTAGATTCCATAACTTGAGTTGTTGGATTCCGATTTTCATTTGGGATACCTAAATGAGTTTGTGGTGGAATTCTCTAACTATCTACATTCAAATATTTTTTTAAGGAAAGGATAACATTTTTAGCCCATTTTCATGTTCCATTTTTCCGTAATTTCACTGGCTTTCGGTACAGGGACCCAAAACTGATCTTCTAGTTTCCATAACTTAAGTTGTTGGATTCCGATTTTGATGTGGGATACCTCTATGAGTTAGTGGAGGAATTTCCTAACGATGTGCATTCAAACAATTTTTTTAAAAGGGGGTCACATTTTTTTATGTATTTTTATGTTCGATTGTCCTTAATTCGACTGACTTTCAGGGGCATAAGGGGCCGTTAAGACGCCTGCCTCTCAAACTTGTAAATTTAGCTGCAGATGTCCTGACCTCAGGCGGTACCAGTGCCGGTCATTGCACAGGTTTCAAACAGGTTGATTTGCAGAATGGACTCTCCATTGGTCCTGGGCAATCCTTGGGCCACTCCTTTTTTCTTTTTGGCAGTCAGATTTATTTGTTCCATTTTAACAGTCTTCAATTGTCCTTTTCGGTTGAATTTTTAATGTTTTTGTTGTTTTTTTCACTTTAGACCCCGACTTGGGTCCATTAAGGGTAATACTTTTAGGTTTACAGGGCTGCAAATGTCACGGTCGCCATGTGGTAAGTTGGGAAAGTCACCATAATGTAGTTAGTATCTTTATTTTGCGGGAGCAGCAATGGTGCCGCTTCAACGTTTATATCGTGTCTGTCTTTACAATATTCTTTTTACTGTTAGTAAGGCCAAATCTCGTCGCTGCGCTTATGCTTATGCATATAGGCTATGCTCTCTTAAGCGGGAGCGCGAGGTATATGCACATGCAACAAAGTGTTACAGTTGGTATACAATATGTGTGCATACAACAACATAGCAGTTAACAAACTGGATTACATGCAAAAGGTACAGGCAATGCTACAGGGCTTTTGAAAGAGATGGCTTCAGATGTACCTCACTAGACCCAGAGAGCGCCGTAAAAATAATACAGGGAGGAAGTACGTTGCTACTGGGGATATTGCGATCATCCAGAATTTAAGCACACCCCGCGGCTTTGAATTTGACCCGCATAATTAAAGTCTATCCAGGCAAGGACGTACTGATACGCGACGTAAAGCTGAAAACTTCATCAGGAGAAATTGTTAGACCCATTTCTATAACTGCCATTCTGCCTTCAGAAACTTAGGGTGGGCCGGAATGTTAATAGCATGTAAGATATTCCATCTTAAATTGGTCTGGTTTCTGTCGACATGAGTAAAAACGGAATTCCTATTGTGAAATAATTGAGTATTGTTAGTGAGCCCAATTCGAAAGTGGTCTTACAAATCATTTGGCTTGATCTATACACCATCACTCTTAAAAGTCGAGACAACGTACATAACCTATATAAGTACATTTAGCTCTAAGTTTAGATTGTGTAGTAAAAGCTAGCATTGTCGAATAATATTGGTTTCCCCAGTTCTGGGTTTTTCAAAGCTTGTTTCGGTTGGGGGATTCTTCAAACGATATTTTGATGCGACCTCGTCTGAACCCGCAATCAAATCAGGTCAAAACTATATATAGCTAAGCCTGACAAGCTTTTGAGAAATCGAAATAAACCTTCTAAATTTTTATACCCTTGCAGAATGTATAATAATTTCAGTCAGAAGTTTGCAACGCAGTGAAGGAGACGTTTCCGACCCCATAAAGTATATATTCTTGATCAGCGTCACAAGACGAGTCGATCTAGCCATGTTCCTCTGCCCGACCACCTGTCCGTCTGTCCGCCCGTTTCTACGCAAACTAGTCTCTCTGTTTTAAAGCTATCGGGCTGAAACTTTCCCAAAATTCTTCTTTTTATTGCAGATAGTATACATATAAGTCGGATCCAGCCGGACAATATAGCTCCCATAGGAACTATCGGGAAAAAATTTAAAAAAACATAATTTCTGTGGTGTTTTTTAACATATACCTTTCTAAGCTTGGATATAACATTTTTAAGTTAGCTCTTTCGAATTAAATTTTATCAAAATCGGACGACTATATCATATATATCTTTATTGTTTTTTAACTTTTAGCCTTCTACGCTTGGAAATAACATTTTTTATTTGGTTTTGTATTTCGAATTAAATTTTACCAAAATCGGGCGACTATATCGTATATCCTTTGTGTTTTTTAACATCTAACCTTATAAGCTTGAAAATACAATTTTTTGGTTCGTTCTGAATTTCGAATTAAATTTTAATAAAATCGTCCGACTATATCAAATAGCTGTCATAGGAACGATCGGAAAATTGGTGGGAATTAATATGAAACAATATGAGGCTTTTTGACATATTATCCTATAATATTGGGAATATACATTTTTATATTTTTAAGAATTTCGAATTCAATTTAATAAAATTATTGATTATTCTTTATAACTTAAAGGGTATACAAACTTAGGCTTGCCGAAGTTAACTTCCTTTCTTGTTCATGATAAATTTCTAAGTGTTTGAACTTTTCCTCAAACTTTGACCGTTGCTAGTAATTTTGGACGTTTTTTTACTTTTTGTACCCGTTACTCGTAGAGTAATACGATTATGCCGTTTTCATCGGAAAGTATGTAACAGGTAGAAGGAAGCGTATTCAACCCTATAAAGTATACATATTCTTAGTTCGGAATACTAGAAGAATTGATATGGCACTCCGACTGCAGCAGCTGTTTTTAACAATACGCCAGTAAGCCGCTAGGAACACCACTAGCTGGGCTCAGCGCCGTTAGAAGTGCTATGTGTGCTAGTGTAAAAAAGATAGCCTGGAAACATATCTGTATCCTCTCGCACTACTTTTAGGTGAGTACTGATACGTTAAAGTCGATTTTCTTTTTGATTTGAACTCGGAAATTAATTGATTTTATATGCATTAAGTAAGCAAAACAACTTTTGATATCCAAACTGTTTTCCTATTGACAATTTGCCACTAATTATTCGTAGATTATTCGTGAAAGAATTCATTTGCCGGTCAATTATTTTTTAATTTAAAACTGTTCTCTTAAGTTTATATCAAGTTACAACTCCTGTACAACTCCTTCAACTTGAACTTTTCGAAAAAGTTTTTACCTGATATTTTGCCCTTATTATTATCCCTAAATTATTCGTGAAAGAATTAATTTAATCGCTCCATAAGTTTTTTTCACATAATTGTTCTGCTAAGTTGTTATTAAGTGAACACTAAAACTCCTTAAGCTTGAACTTTTCGAAAATGCTTTTAACTGTTATATTGCCGTTTTTGAGCCGTATATTATTCGTTAAAGAATTAATTTAGTCGCTCGAGTTTACATTTTTTTGCTTATTTTACCTTTTTTTACATTTGAGGAAAATACCCTTATCCTTAGCACTGTGAGAATTCCCATTTTTTTCCTTTTTTTCAAATGCATCTTTTCTATCAAGAAACGCAGACCAATACAGCAGCAGTGTTAAACATTGTCTGCCATTAAAGCTGCCAACACATTATAATCTGACTGATCTCATTGAAAATGCTTGGCTTTTGTTAATATTTTACATTTTATACTTTTATGTATATATTGTTTTAATAATATTTTTACTTTGGCCATTTAGTTTGCAGAATATGATTATTTTTAACAGGACGTTGTAGAGCGTCCACGTAGTGCACCTTCGGCAAAATGCTTTATAGTGTAAAACTAAATTGTTCATCCTGGTTGTTACTGGATGACCAACAAAATCTATAAATCCGGTTAGGCCATACCATTTTTCAGTCCTTGGCACTTTGGAATTTTTCAGGTATTGAAAAATTACCAAAGGATGGTCAATGTCCTGGAACTATTAAAATGAATTTGAAGTCAGTTAAATTCACTGAAAATTTTTTGCATTTACCTATATTATGAATATTATTATTGCGTATGTCGGCGCACTTATCTTGGTGACATCTAAATCCTTCAAGAACCACATCACACACACTACATGGTATACAGCAGTACCGTTTCCAAGGCCTTCACTCAGCTCCCGTGCGGTTATGGTAATTGTAGTTAACTCGGTAATTCGTGCCTTGCATCCAGAAGGACAAAGCGAAATTTCCTTAATTTAAATATAAAATAAGCCATTACTATGTTGCAGCTGCAATTTTCAAATCAATTTTGTGGCTGTTTTATATAGGTCTTCTTTTTTGTGCTTGTTTTATATAGGTCTTAGCGTCAATTTTGCATTCCGACACATTCAGAACTGTTTCGAATACATAATTTTCTTTTCTTTTCTTTTCTACATACTGTCTTGAAAGACTACAGTCTGAAACTCCAGCCAAGAGTACCTGATAAAGACTATCAACGGCACAAGTGTTGTAGAAAGCAAATGTTGAGCCTTCTACATTTACTAGGCCTAATTGACATTTTTGAAAATCGGTGAAGGGGTACACTCAATGCCATTCTGGGTAAATTATGGGAACAGTCGAAATAGTCTTTGCAACGCTGGATCTTTTTTCCATCTTCATCAAGAATACGACTATCCTTTTTCCAATGCTCATAAAGAAAGCAAGTTACTGAGGTTCCAGCCACAGCTAAATCGGATACATTACTGATATCCAAAAGTGGTTCTCTGGTTTCATAGTGGTTCTCTAGTTGATTTTCTTCATTACTTTCGAAACACCTCCGATCTTCAATGCTCAAATTTCGTTTTGTTTTTTCATACCAATCAATCACATTAGCACTTCCATTGCGTCCATGCGATCTCATCACTTTGCTTTACATTGAGGTAAACTCGATTTCGACTGGTGCGCTACTAGCTGGGATCCTGCCTTATCCGAATTTGTTTCTAGCTATTTTACACCACAGTGAAATCGTCCTGATCTATTTTAGTAGCCGTTTTGAAAAATGGTAGCACTCTCAAAGATTAAGATTGTCGCCTTTCTCCTTTTCTACAATTTCATTTACTTCCCTTTTTATTCAAAGGTATGAACCCAGCATTCATATTCATAATTTACGCACTTGGACAACAAAGGGAAAAGGGAGTGCGGCAAACGACAGCTTCGAAAGCAAACTAGAAATGTTTTAACTGAACATTTGGGGAAGGAATCTACCCTATTTACAGGACAAAAAAGCTTCTGAGCTTATGGGATCGGATGATGATTTGGAGCCACCTCACCTATATTCTGCTTCAGTATGCCGAGTTTCCAAGTGCGAGGCAGGGGAAAAGCAGTATAGGAAGGCAGATCCGCTGGACGGCATATCTGACCTAAAAAAAAGCCAAAGAAGGCAAAAAGTCATTCGCGGGATAGTGAAGGACGCAGGTAAAATTCTTAATTGGTCACCACATCAGGTTTGCGTTTATAACAAACTAAGAAAACCTGCCTGTGTATCGACGCTTCTAGTGGCAGGTTTACATAGATGGACAAAAGTCTCAACACATATTTCTTCGGTTGGTCAGCTAGTAGTATCATCTATGTTCACGGAGAAACAAGACATGGTTACCATTTAAACATGGCTTGGAATCCAAAAGATGTGGTATTTAGGAAAATTTTATACTTATATCAGCAACATATTTTGGCGGATCTGACTGAAAAGTTTTCAATGCTGGGTACAACAAACTACCTTGTACAATATTCTTCGTGCACAAAAAGGGAAGTGAATGAAATTGTAGTAAAGTCTCCTTGTGAGACCAACCATTTTTCAAAACAGCTACTAAAATAGATCAGGACGATTTTACTGTGGTGTAGAATAGCTAGGTACAAATTTGGATATGGTAGGATCCTCGCTAATAGCGCACCAGTCGAAATCGAGTTTTGCTCAATGTAAAGCAAAGTGGTAAGATCCGTATGCCGCATGGATAGAATGGAAGTGCTAATGTGATTGATTGCTTTGAAAAAACTAAACGAAATTTGAGCATTAAAGATCGGAGGTGTTTAGAAAGTAATGAGGAAAATCAACTTGAGAACTACAATGAATCCAGAGAACCACTTTTGGATATCAGCAATGCATCCGAATTAGCTGTTTTGTCGAGGATGGTCGAACTCTTGAAGACGATGGGAAAAAGATGAAGGTTTGCAAAGACTGTTTCGACTGTTCCCATAATTTACTCAGAGTGCCATTGAATGGGGTGGAAAACTAGGGAGGATTGAAGCAACCAACTACAAAAAACCCAACCTTTACATTAATAAGGAGGACTGCGACTTTAAAGATATTTTTTTGCATAGGTGTACCTCTTTGCCGCTTTTAAAAAATTGCAACGATTTTACCTTAGGCCTAGTAAACACAACACTTGTGCTTTTGATAGTCTGTATCAGGTACTCCAGGCTGGAGTTTCAGGCTCTAGTATTTCAAAGCAGTATTTAGGAAACATTTCTTAATGTGTCGGAATGCAAAAAGACTAATAAAAAACAAGAACAAATCAGGATCGGTTTTTTTAAACAGCCATAAAATTGATTTGAAAATGTGGATTGCATATAATATATTAATATCTTCTATTAGACGATGTCTAACAGTGCTGCTATATTGGCACGCTTTTCTTGATAGTAAAGCTGCATTTCAAAGAAAGGGAAAAAAGGAAATTCTTAGAGTGCTAAGGCTCACAAGTAAATAAATTTGTTCGGCAAGAGAGGTCCCTATTGCACATTTGCTTACTCAGACCAAAGTAGCACCTATTGGCAAGTGTGATTCTTCGCTTGAACTCCAGGCTGACGTCATTTTCGGTGTTAATGGCAGTGCCAAGGCACGGGAACTCCTTGACCACTGCGAAAGTATAGCTGTCCGCCACCACATGGGAGTCTAGGCGCCGCGCCTCCCTGCTTGTCGACAGCATATACTTCGTCTTGCCCTCGTTTACCGCCAAACCCACTTTTGCCGACTCTTTTTCGATAGCCGAAAATGAAGCAGTGACATCACGCTTGCTGCGGCCAATGATGTCAAGGAGCTGGACACTTTTATAAAAAATAGTGTCAGATCGATGTACACCGGCTTTCCGCAGAACCCCTTCCATCACGAAATCGAAGAGGTCGCACGCAGGGGGTCGCCTTGTCTAAAACCTCGAACGGTATTAAAAGGTTCTGTGAGGTTCGTTCCTACCTTGACAGAGCTGGTGCTGCTCAATGTCATTCTGCAAAGACGTATTAGCTTTGCAGGAATATCAAACTCAAACATGGTGGCATATATGCGTTCCCTCGTCGGGTTATCGAATGCAGCTTTATCATCGACAAAGAGATGGTGTGTGTCAATGTTATTCTCGTGGGTTTTTTCCAGGATTTGGCGTAATGGGAAGATCTGGTCTATGGTGGACTTACCAGGTCTGAAGCAGCACTGATAAGGTCCGATCAGTGTGCTGGTGTACGGCTTCAGTCGTTCACATATTACGCTCGATAGGACCTTGTATGAGATGGTAATCAGGCTGATTCCCCGGTAGTTGGCGCTTATCGTCGAGTCACGTTTCTTCAGAAGGACGCTGAGATTCCAATTGTTGGGCATGTTTTTTTCTTGCCATATTTCGCACAAGAGCTGATGCATACACCTTATCAGCTCTTCGTAGCCGGTCTTGAACAACTCTGCAGGCAGTCCATCAGCACCGGTTGCTTTGTTGTTTTTGAGCCGCGTTATGGCAATTCGGACCTCGTCATGGTTAGGTAGTGGTATATCCACATTGTCGTCGATTGGTGGTATCGGGCTACTTCCTTCAATGGCGGGATTGGTGCCGTTATCGCCTGCTAGCAGCTTGGAGAAATGCTCCCTCCATAACCTAAGTTAGATGCTCCGGTTTTGAAACCTTGTGTCAGACAGTTGACTTGTTGGTAGAATTTTCGAATATCATAAGTTCCTTGCTTTTCTTGCTCCCGTTTTTTCCGTCTGTAAAGTCGCCTCTCTTCCTTCCTTTTCTCCCTATAACGTTCACACGTAGCTCGCGTTGCGCCAGACTGCAGCGTTTTTCTGTGGGCGGCGTTTTTTGCTGCAGCTGCTGGGTGGGAGCTTGAATCCAATGGTTGTGTCAGCAGCAGCTCCCATGGAGTGGGATATGCCGGCGTCAACAGGGAAGAGGGATAGGTTGGTGGAGCAGTTCCGAGAGGTGAGTGGAGTATGCTATTGCTGTCCGTTGTGATCGCAGCCTAGTGACGTCAATGTTGACTCCACGAAACGAACGCACGTCCATCACGCTTGAGGCATGCTTTCCTTCTATCACAACGGGATCAATCTGGTTGCGCGTATTTTGATCAGGGGACAGCCATGTGACCTTGTGGATGTCGAGGTGCCGAAATCTGGTGCTACTCACTACCATGTTTCGCGCCGCGGCGAAGTCAATCAGCCTGAGACCGTTGTTCGAGGTGGTCTCATGGAGGCTGAATCGACCAACGGTGGGGTCAAAGATGCATTCGCGACCGACCTTTGCATTGAAGTCCCTGGGGATAAGCTTCACGTCGTGGTCTGGGCAGCGTTCTCGAGTCTTGCGTAGAATGCTTCCTTAACAGCATCGTCCTTCTCTTCCATCGGGGCGTGCGCGCAAATTATGCTAAGATTGAAAAACCTAGCTTTGACGCGGATTGTAGCCAGCCGTTCACTCACTGGGGTGAAATTGGAGACGTGGTGGCGAAGTCTCCGGCTTACTACAAATCCGCATCCAAATTCTCGCCTCTCCGCATGGCAGCTGTAGTAGATATCGCAGTTTGCTCGCTTGGAGCAACCTTGTCCTGTCCATCTCATTTCCTGGATGGCGGTAATATCAGCCTTTAATTTTTCGAGGGCATCCGCCAGTTGGATAGAGGCACCTTCCCAATTAAGGGTTCGGACATTCCAGGTTCATATCCTTAAATCTTAGTCCTTTTTCGTTTTGCGGTGGTCGTCATCATATGGGGGATCTTATCCGAGGCCTTCGCCTTGGTCTTCACTGGGCTTCTTTTTTACGAGGCGGGTTCCAAACCCTGCACTCAACCGTTTAACGTCCGGGTGATTCGCTGCACACATTAGCTCACTATCTAGCGGATGCTAAGATAGCTACCCATGAGGTGCCACGAGGAGGCTGTGTGTCAACTTGCAATCCTTCGAAAACAGAGATCGCATTGGCGGCCACCAACTTGACCGCGATCAGAAAACTTTACTTTGTACGAATAAAAGACTTCCCATCCCCGGAGTTGTACTGCCAACTTGAACAAAAATATATATATCTTTGGTGTTTTTAACATATATCTTCCTAAGCTTGGAAATAACAATTTTTAATTGGTTCTGAATTTCGAATTAAATTTTATCAAAATCGGACGACGATTAAAATCCCAAACTTGCAGTATTTCAATCCAAAGCGCAAAGCACAATTGCAGAATCCAGTCCGGTTGCATTGGGAGCGGTATTGCTACAATTTTATGGAGACAGATGTTAAGAAGCGCTATTCACAGACCAAGAAAGAGAGCCTATCATTAGTGTGGGCAGCGGAAAAATTATTCTACTATCTAGCTGGGTTAGAGTTCGAACTAATTACCGATCATAAGCCACTATTAACCATTTTTAAACCATCTTCAAAGCCATCGGCAAGAATCGAAAGCTTTCGCCAAGCTTTCAATTTCATAGTAAAATATAAAACCGGAAAGGAGAACACTGCGGATTCCTTTTCTCGACGGTGTAATCCAGGATATTGCTACGACATGAAAGGCGAACATAGCATTTTCCACGTAATCGAAAACGCTACTCCGTCGTCTATGACGATCACTGAAATTGCAGTGAAAAGCATTCACGACGAGGAGACATAAACTCTCACTTATGGGACCTATTATGATGCGAGGAACCCGCATAGTTATTCCATCGGCGTTAAGACACGCGATTCTAACTTTGGCACACGAAGGCCATCCAGGAAAGTCAGCTATGAAGCGACGATTACGGTCCAAGGTATGGTGGCCACAGATAGATCGAGAGGCGGAGAAATTCGTCAGATCATGAATAGAGTGCGTATTGGTATCGCAAGCATTTAACCCCACTGCTATGAAACGAACCACATTCCCAGAAGGACCATGGGTTTTTGTAGCTACAGATCTATTGGTACCGTTACCTAACAACGAACACTTCCTAGTTTTTATTAACTATTATTCGAGGTAAATACAAGTTTCTAAAATCGATCTTATCAATTTTGTTAATCAGTGCCATGAAAAAAATTTTCACCAGATTAGACTATCCTAAAAAGCTACAAACTGACAACGGAATACAATATGTTAGTGCAGAATTTAAGGAATACTGTAAACAATGCGGAATAAAGCAAGTAACATCCCCACCTTATTGGCCTCAAACCAATGAAGAAGCCGAGAATATGAACAGATCGTTAGTAAAAAGGCTAAAAATTGCATTCACCATGGAACCACAAAGTCTGCACCAACGGAATTGATGTTCAATCGAATAATAAGAGACAAGATTCCGGGTGTTCAGGATTTAATGGGAGAATTCAGTATAAAGAGACCGTGATCTGGTAATCAAACAGAACGGATGAATCAGAACAGATGGAATCGACTTCTGAGATGACATCGGCACGCCGAGAAGGATTGAAGCTGAAGCTCATCAATAAGGGAGGAATGTGGGAACCTGAACCTCTGATGATCTCTGAGAGCGCGAGAGCGAGTCATTATGACTCTCAATAAGACTATTCTTTGATTCTCAACTATTCTTGATTTTCTAGTAAAATTTTTTGAGCCGCGGTAAACAGACCAGCGCGCAAAAATATATGTATAAAACGATTAACAATTGTTGGTATTATTGGTAAGGTTACTGGGTTAATACAAAGAGTATATATTCTTGATCAGGATCACTAGCCGAGTCGATCTAGCCATGTCCGTCTGATCTCGGAAATTATAAGAGCTAGATTATTCATACCTGGCATGCCGATTCCTGGGCTTCCTACGCAGCGCAGTGGAGTACCACGCCCACTGCAACGCCCACAATCCGCGAAAATCTGTAGCGCCTACAGTTTTTATGACAGAAACAAAATTTTAACTGAAATGTATTTGTCTCATCAATAGCTATCGACTCACGCCCACTCTAATGCCCACAAATGGACAAAACGCTTATATGTGTTTGCCGCCTACATCTACTGAAAAAGCCGGTAGACGGCGCCCTAAAATATCGCTTTGCTGCTGATATATAAACAGTTCATCATCCTTTTGCTCCCTTAAGCTGAGTAACGGGTATCTGACAGTCGAGGCACTCGACTAGATCATTCTTCCTTGTTATTATTTATACAAATGACATTTGTGCCTGTAACGATTTTTCTTCTTTATGCCGATGAAGATTCAATATTTCTTCAATAGTATAGATTGTATAGATAGTATCAGTAGGTGGTGTTTCAGGAATAATTTGCATGAGAACAAATGCCACATCGTTCGTTATGCGGAACGTCCATTTACTATTCAATCCACTCATCATATCAAAAACCACCCTCTCTCTAGTTGATCTAGGAAACACCGGAACGAACCCCTGATTTGTATATTACCAAAAACATACGAGTAGGCAATGTTAGGCTTTGCTAGCAAAACACTTTCTTATTCAAAGATTTGTATTTCAGATTATCTGTATACTCTGAGTTTGACCGTTCTAGGGTTGAATATGTTTCCTTTTTTGAAATCCCTTGGAAAATTTTTAGATTAATATGATTATTTGTACTTTCCTGGTGGGGAATATCAATTTAAATGTTCCTGCCAGGACACTAAGGTCTGTAGGAAAGTAATTCCCTGCCTTCAAGCATTAGATTCATCTGGTGGGCCAAGAAAGATATGTTAAGACAAACCCTCATGGAATAATTTTAAAATAGTTTTTAATTATAGGTTTAAGATAAACAAAGAAATTAAAAATGTATCCCTTGGCGACAAAATATAAATAAATTAATAATTAATATTTGTATTTATTATTTAATATTTCATAAATTGTTTAGGGCACAAACACGATCCTCAAAATGTTTTTTACCATACGAAAACCTGCTTTCTTAAAACGTGTTTAATGAGGGACAATACAGTTTTCGATTTCGGTTTTTAGGGGAGAGCTTGATATAGAAGCTTCAAAAATTTGTTTGTGTATTTCATTCTTTTCTACTGCTAATTTGAAGAATTGCATTCGTTCTTGAAAATCCTCCTTTCCCGTTGCTCACGCGTAAATTACCCGAAAAGTTTTTTTTCAGGCTTTGCAACCATTTAGTAATCTATGCTTACTCCTCCCTCCTTAAAGTGATGGCTGTTTTCGGACTTCTTTAGCGGATACGAACGCAAAGTCGGAGTGAAGTTAATAGGTAACAAAGAGGCAACCATAACAAAGTGTTAACGCTGGTAAAAAGTGACCTTCCTAGAATTTCCTCTTTAAGACGCTCGATGTGTTGGAGATTTATGATGCTCGTGGAGAAAAGGCAGAATCAACAGTTCCTTGTGGTCAGTGGTATAAATAATGAGTATTCCGGCATTTGCAGAGGAATTAAAATATATCAATATTTTTGAATGTTTTAATATGATATACTTCTAAAAGATGGGTAATGCTAACATTTTGAGATTTTCGTGATTAATATCTTTAGTTAGTTCATTCTGAATTAAAGGTTTAAGCAAGTTCTTATCTGCCAAAGAAATTAAGAATATTACATTTTCAAGATCATTAATTATAAGCTTATTCTTGGCCATGGTAATTTCAATTTGCGGTCGGATATTATTATCTTTTGTCTCTTCATTGCCTTGCAGAGGGAAAATTGATTCCAGTCAGAAGTTTGCAACGCAGTGAAGGAGACGTTTCCGCCCCCATAAAGTATATATATTCTTGATCAGCGTCCCTAGACGAGTTGATGAAGTCATGTCCGTCAAACTAGTCTCCCAGTTTTAGAGCTCGCAAGTTTTCCCAAAAATCTTATTTCTTTTGCAGATCCTAAGCTTGGAAATAGCATTTTTAATTAGTTTTGAATTTCGTATTAAATTTTGTTAAAAGATCAGAAAATTATAGCTTCGGTGTTTTTTGACATATTCTATAATATTGGGAATATAATTTTTTTAATTATTAAGAATTCCGAACTAAAGTTAATAAAAATCGGACGACTCTAATATATAGCTGTCAATAAATCGGTTAGAGAAAAAATTAAATAATTTTTATTTTTAATATCGCTGAAGCCAGCACTAATCCTTAAAAATTTCACATGGTGTTACTAACTGATTATTTCTTACAACTGCAAGGCTATGCAAACTTTGGCTTGCCGAAGCTTAATTTCTTCTTGTTTACTTAACATTTTTATTTGCCTGAAACTTTTTTACGTAACTTTGCAGAAAATAAGTTTAGACGGATTTGTCCGAAAAAAAATTAATTCTTTAGTTAGAATTTTTTTACAGTTTGTAAAAAAAAGCTAAAAAGTACCCTCTGTTTTATATATATCTGTAAATCCATATTTAGTTATTCGATTGTTTCATGCTTCTTGCATAAAATTTTCTGAAACCTCTGCACTTTAAATACATTTTTTTAAACACACAAATTTCCTAATTTCCTAAAAATAAAAACAAATTTAAATTTAAAAAAATTTTAATATTGCCCTACAAAAATTTTTTTTTATTTAATACGCCTTTTGTTGTCACCTACAATCTGTTTTTTATATAGTTTGGAGCCACTTTTTTAAGATATCGTTGAATGGTATTTCATATTTCTGAGTTATTTTTAACCAACTGTTAATAATTTCTAAATAAAAAGGAAATATATTATATTAAGATAATAGGAGTATTTATTTTACCAACTCAACATTTTTAATTTAAGTTTATTTTATTTGTAGTTATAGGTTTTTTCGTAATATATTTACTACATTTATTATGCAATTACTTTAAAACAAGTCGATTTTTCTAGTAATTCATAATGCTAGGCTGTAGCTACTTTTTGGATTTTTGGTCTAATGCAGTAAAAAAATATCTTTTCCAACTTGTTCTCTTCAACAGTATATTGCGCGTTGGTTGAAAATTTGACTGTTATATTTGGTAGAGACTGGGATGCCCCGAATAACACCCAGAACTACATTACAACACACGCCCACAAACCGCCCAAGACTGTGGCGGTCATAGCCAAAATTGTTTACCACGCCCATAAACGTCTAGGAGGGTGTGCGAAAACGACTACTAAATATACACGAAGAAATGAAAATATGCAAATGAAAATATGTAATCGTCCGACTGTTTCGGGTGATACATCAATCGAAAGGTATTGTAAAACCTAAAAGAATTGCATACCAAGACTTTAAAAAAATTGATTGGCCTATGACAAAAAGTGGTGAAAGTGTAAAAATTAAAATTTGATTTGTTGGGGCCGATAGAGATAGTTACCCCCGCTATCAACCTAGTTATTTTTTTTAACGTCTACCGCTCAAAATTGTAATACGCGAAACAAGATTTTTTAATGGTATTAATCGATGCCAAAAGTTAAATGAAGCAAGTTCATGTTACCAGTATACATAACTTTTGTTTTATATGAAATCAATATAGCCGTTTTTGAAAAATCAGAGAAAAGGCTAAAAAAAACAAAATAAAAAAAACGTTGGATTAGAAATTGTAAACGGTGGTATTTAGGCAAATCGTATAAATTGAAATTTTAAATACCTTTTTAACGATGTAAAGTATACAAAATTAAGCTATTTATTGCTGTTTCCTCGAAAAACTAGCTTGTTGTTTTAGTGGTAGAACTAAGGTTTCTTATATTAAGCTGTTTAACATCTAGAATTATTCGGACTCTAAAATAAGGTTCTGGGACAAACTGACAAACAAAATAAATTTTGAGAGGACCCCTACTACTTTTGAACGGAGCATCCGATTTTAACAGTTGAGGTGTCATTCAACGCGTATTTTATTTGAGAATACAACTAGGTGTTACAACAACAAATCAAATTTTCGAAATTTTAACCTTTACACTTTCACCACTTTTTCTCCCAAATTAGTTCATTTTTGGTTTACAACTCTTTTTGTTTATGTAATACCTTTCGATTGATGTGTCACCCGAAACAATCTGACGATTTCTGTAGACTTTCAATTCTTTGTGTATATATAGTAGTTGCCTTATTGGTAATGATTATATTGCAAAGCATGTTACTATCACTGCCTAATTAACCTAACCTAAGAAGTCTTTGATGTACATATCTCCACCATCAAGAGCATCGACGTCAATGTTGAGAATATCCGATCTAATTTTCAGGTGCTCAAAACAACTTTGCAACCATTTATAATCGCAGTGGGCATCAAAAAATTATTTATTGCACCCCTAAACTATTCCAAGTACTGAATCTAAAATATTCCGATCCATGCAGTTTAGCTTGGACCTTCCTTCAAATTTCTTTGCATTAGATAGAAACTCCCGATCATGCTAGATAAGCATATCTTTGCTAACTTCTAAATTATTTCAATATCAGTCAAAGTTAGATTACGTTTTTCCAGCTGTATTAATTTCATCAAAATATTTAAACTGTTATGGCTACCAACTCAAAGCTTTTGATGCTGGTATTATTATTAATTTAAAACAAGGAAGAAAGCTATAGCCGAGTGCCCCGACTATCAGGTACCCGTTACTAAGTTTGAGGAAGCAAAAGGATAATGAAGATATATAAGCAGCAAAGCGATGTTATAGGGCGCCATCTACCGGCTTTTTCAAAAGATGTTATGTGGGCGGCAGACAGGTTTAAGCGTTTTGGCCATTTGTGGGAGTCAATTTTCACGGATTGTGGGAGTTAGAGTGGGCTACTCACCCCGCTGAAACAAACTTGCGCTGCGTAGAAAGCCCAGGAATCTGCATGCCAGGTATGAATATTATATCTCTTATAGTTCCCGAGATCTCAGCGTTCATACGGACGGACAGACGGACATGGCTAGTTCGACTCAACTAGTGATCCTGATCAAGAATATATATACTTTATGGGGACGCTTCCTTTTACCTGTTACATACTTTCTGTCAAATCTAGTATACCCTATTACTCTACGAGTAACAGGTATAAAAAATTATTTTATGTTAGCTGTAGTTATAGGTGACAATTTCGGTGCCAATGCAGTTTTGTGCATGGAACAATCTTTAAATTCATTTATATTCTGTAGGGCTTGCAGATGCACTAAAGGTGAAAGTAGATTTAAAACAAAAGAACAAAATATTCGAACTACAGAAAATTATATCAAAGATTGTGAGCAAGATAATTCGAAAATCGAATGCCCACTCAATGTTTTAAAATCTCTTAGTTTAGTTAATAATATATCCTTTGATATCATGCACGACGTGGTCGAAGGTGTCTGCTCTTATGACTTTTGTCAAGGGTTTACATCATTAATTAAAGACGCTTGTTTACTTATGACAAACTACAAGCTTCAAATATATGTGCTCACATTACAGCACAATACCTTAAAAAGGATAAGTCTAAAATGAAACCCAGTGAAATGATTTTCTTTATCGTTCATTAGCTATTAATTGGGAATTGGTTATCGTTCTGACTAAAATAGTGGCTTTGATTCGATAGTTGGTGAGGGAGATTTAATTTCATAATTTCATTATATAGCAACCATCACAACTATTTGACGGTTTGGTTCATTAAAGTTCATGTAAGCTATAAGTTATTTCATTTTAATTTGTTATTTTAAATACGTCTTGGCACTTTTTGTTATTGGTAAGTCGCGAAGTATAGCCATTCGTATAAATTCTCATATCTTTGTGTTTGGCATCACACATAATAAGGTAAAATGTTTTCTTTATCAAAACATGTTTCTTTTACATCAAATATAATTTCTGAACTAAATTTATATATCAATTAAAAAATAAAATTTGTATTTAACAAGAAAGGAAGTTAACTTCAACAAGCCGAAATTTGTATACCCTTGCAGTTATAAAAAATAATCAATAATTTTATTAAATTGAATTCGAAATTCTTAAAAATATAAAAAATTATATTCCCAATTTTATAAGATAATATGTCAAAAAGCTATAATTTGTTTCATATTATTTTCCCACCAATTTTCCGATCGTTCCTATGATAGCTTTATGATATAGACGTCCGATTTTGATAAAATTTAATTAAAATTAATGAAAAATGTTGTTTCAAAGCTTAGAAGGTTTCCCACCAATTTTTTGATTTTTCCTATGACAACTAGATGATATAGTCGTCCGATTTTGATAAAATTTAATTTGAAATTCAAAGCCAATTAAAAAATGTTAGTTCCAAGCGTAGAAGATTATATGTTAAAAACTACTAAAGATATATATTTTTTTAATTAATTCCCCGATAGTTGTACGATCAGGCTGGTTCTGACTTGTATACTAAAGTTTCATAGCCTTACAATTGAGAGACTAGTTTGCGTAGAAACGGACAGACGGGCGGACAGACGAACAGACGGACATGGCTAGATCGACTCGTCTAGTGACGCTGGTCAAGAATATATATACTTTATGGTATCTGATTGGATAGTTTATTAATATAAAAGAACACTATAGTCTAGTGCTCCGACTATCAGATACCCGTGCCTCAGCTTAAAGGAGTAAAAGGATAATGAACTGCTTATATATCAGCAGCAATATTTCAGGGCGCCAGCTACCGGCTTTTTCAGTATATGTTATGTTTGCGGCAGACTGTACAGGCATTTTGGCGATTTTTGGGCGTTAGAGTGGGCGTGGCACCACGCTGAAATATACCTGCGCTGCGTAGGAAGCCCAGGAATCTGTTCATATGGACGGACAAACAGACGGACATGGCTAGATCGACTCGGCTAGTTATCCTGATCAAGAATATATATACTTTATAGCTTTCTATCGAATCTAGTATAGCCTTTTAGTCTACGAGTAACGGGTATAACTAAACACTTAAAATTCAAATTAACTTAACCACGATTATAATAATTCCAAAAGACGTTCGCATACAACGTCAACGTGAGTTACACGAGAGACGGATATCAGTACACAGAAATATGGCGCACTTCTTTTTTAAAGCAACCGCGTACGATTACTTCCAACTTGACCGCATTCTTAAACGTAGCGAGAGCGTGTTCTTGCTCACCCTCGTTACCAACGACGTCTCTGCAGACAAAGAGCGCTAATTGTGCCCCAATGCAGGTATGCAGTGACCTACGTTTTTTTTGCACTAACTAGAACTCATTTTTTTAAGAACTTCAACTGTAACTATAACAGAAACTGAAACTCTATCGATTGCGCGCTTAACGAAATCATCAGCAACTTTGTCAACAAAAGCTAGCAGTGAAAAAATGAGTACGTGTGCCTCGGACACATCTACTGCAGTCGAGAAATAAAAGCCAAAGCATCCACCTATATTATTGTATTTGAGAAAAAAGTTCCAATGTTGTGGTCAACAAAATCTTCGAGCTGATTAAAAAGGGCAACATTTAAGAAATAAATGTTCAAAAAAAGTCTTAATATAATTACAGAGTATTATCGATATATCTTACCGAGAAGAAAAATAACTTTTTCATGTATCAGCATAAAAGCAGCAAGGGCCTGCAAGTCGTACTTAAGGGCATAGAGTCCGACGTAACGCCTGCAGAGATATTAAAGGCGCTAAATGAGAAGGGAGCAGCATCTCCTTAAGGTAGAGCTCGCACAAGAAAATAATCCTCTAAAGATCTACAAAGTGCACTTTATATACAATCTCAGTTCCTGTTCAGTTCTGCACTGCAGAATTGCATTTGAAGAACCATTCAAACGCAATGACCCGGTACATGGCCACACAAGGAATATTTTAAACTATGCGCTAACTGAAGAGGTTGCCCAGTTTATAAGGAAATGAAAAGGCGCATCCATCAGAAAGGAACTAGCGGTCGCACACAAACGAAACAGTTAACAACATCTCGACCCTGAGGTCATTTTTTTGACAGGCGCCATATTCTCACTACGACACATAGACTTTGCAACAGGGCTGCCTATTCCTGTTTGAACAAGTTAATCAGCATATCATCAGACATAAAACAGCTTTGTAGCTATGATATGCAGCCTGCAACAAAGCCTTATGCGTACAACTATGCATAACGCGAAATCAAAATCTACTTATTCAAATGCTGGTTTCACAATAATCCAAATAATGACTTCCTTAAGGATGTCTACGTGCAACGCTAAAAGCGTTTCACAGCATAAACTTGAGTTAGCTTAATTCCTACTCGACAATCATATTGACGTAATGCCCCTTTCAGAAGCACACCTTACAAACAAATACAATTTTCAACTACGAGGCTATTCATTCCACGGAACTAAATATCCAGATTGTAAAGTACGTGATGGGACTGGAATTTCAATCAGAAGCCGTATTTAGCACCACTATCATTACAAATTTGGTAAAAACTACAAGGAACTTAAACTAGCCACCGAATAATGCCCCCTCGGCTCACTATGGCAGAGACTACTTTATAGCAGCAGGAGACTACAATGCCAAGCACACACACTAGGAATCTCGTCTCGTGACTCCAACAAGAAAGCAGTTCCATATTGCAAATATAAAAGCCAAGAAAAAGCTCGCCTTTGCTTCTTCTGGTGAACCGACATACTGGCCGGCAGACCCAAAGATTTCCCGATTTATTACCCTTGCCATTACCAAAAAACATTCCTAAAAGTCTGATAAGCGCTTAGTGCCTTTAGTATATTTTATCTGATCACTCGCCTGTCCTATTTATTCTACTCCGACAACCAGGAACTTTGAAGCCATCCTTAAAATTGACCTCACAACAAACCAGTTGGGCTAACATTGAGCAACTTTGTCAACACAATAGAGTGTGTACTCTTCTCTGCAGCTTGTCCTTGAACACCACAAACACAAATACACAATGCCACCAAAAGACGACAAATCTACATATCGAACACTTCGACCTCGAAAAGAGGCGCTTATGTCGAGAGCGGTAATTTTACAGATCGCCATCTGCTAGGCAAAAAATAAGACATGTCTCACGTCAACTCTCTTAAGCTTTGCAGTAAGAAAAAGCATATACCCAGCGCCGCTACATAGATCAATTGTCAACATATAGTACACAACACTGACCCAACTCTAAAAATCCCTGGGCTGCTACCGTAAAACCTCCAATCACTGATCACTGAGCTCACATATTGCGCCGTGCATATCACCCGGCTTTTCAGTGACCTTCTACCAGTTAAAGAAGTGATGCCAGAGCAGCAGGAAAAGTACTTTACCAAGCTATCTTTGCACCCTTACCACCTGGCGAAAATGGTTTGAAGGAATCCTTCATCTTTTAAGACTTTTCAGAAAAAGTAATAGATTTTAAGCAATAGTTGAACTTCGCGAGTTTTTGTAGAATAAATACATAATTTCTCTTGAAGGACCTGACACTTGTCTAACCATAGCTCAAGCTTGTATATGCTCCGGCATATTCACCAGCAAAAAGGGTATCATAAGATAATAGCAGTTAAGATGATAAAGATGCCTTGAATCAATAAAACTTTTAGAGTGGAGGAAATTAAAGAAATTTTGTCAACTCTACTAAAAAAGGATATCAAGAAAGTTGGTGAAATGGTGGTAGATCTGGAGTTGTTTATACGTGCGCACAAAAGTGGATCGAATCCAATTTCTAATCGGCAACTAAAGGTAGCACCCAACCAAACACTGTCTATCCCAAAATTAGAACAATGTGCAGTAGTTCTACGTAGTCGAACTTACCATATTCAAGGCAACCTTGTCAACTCTACTTTGTGAAATGCAAAGAAAGTTATTGAAAGATTTCCAGATTGTGTGAAAGAGTAAAAGGTACTTGAGGCGGAGTCCAATAAATACGACTCTTGTATTGTTAAATTCTTAGTGAGGTTCAGACTGCTGCTGGGAGGCGTAAGAAATTTTCAGTTGTTCCACAAAGCAAGCAATTATTTGTTTCTAGATTCTTGAAATTCTAAGTGTGAAAGTTTCCTTGCAATCTCTATCTGTTTTTGTTACATGTTCTTATATTCCACCTAGCTCTAATCTAGTAATTTACCATCTGTCTGCAATAAAATCTGTTTTATACC
The DNA here is from genome assembly GCF_025231255.1 of Drosophila biarmipes. Classification (NCBI taxonomy): domain Eukaryota; kingdom Metazoa; phylum Arthropoda; class Insecta; order Diptera; family Drosophilidae; genus Drosophila; species Drosophila biarmipes. The sequence continues at coordinate 130,902 of NW_026114527.1, forward strand.
TTCCTTCTAGCAGAGACCTTTTGATTGTTTTAGGTGACTGTAATCTACCTGATATTCTCTTGGTCTCCTCCTACTGACTCATTTGTCGCTATGCCCTTATCCGCCCACGATTTTGTGGATGGCCTTTAGAATTATCGTTACAGCAAGCAAGCTTTATAAAAAATTCCTTAAGTAGACAATTAGATCTTGTATTTGTTTCAAGAAAGCGTCTGAAATCATGGTATGTAGATTTGACGCTCTTGTTGTTTCTGAAGACCGATATCATCCAACTATGGAACTGACAATTTGCCTCCCCTGCTCTGATAGCCTCTCTCCTTTAGTTTTTCCAACTAAAATTATATGTTTTCGTAAATGTGACTATAATAAACTTAACGATACGATTTCTCATTTTAATTGGACAGACTTATACAATTGCATAGACATTGAAAGTGCCACTGAACTTTTCTATACAGTGCTAAATACGTTTTTTAATGAATGCGTACCTGATAGGTTTCTTTCAAACCTGTACAGTCCTCCTTGGTTTACCAATACGCTTCAAAGACTTAAAACCTTTAAATCTAACACTTATAAAAAGTATAAAAAATCGAATAGACCATCCGATTTTTCGAAATATGTGGTGGCTCGAACGGATTTTAAAGATCTCAACAGTCATTGCATTCTATGTATTCTGAAATTGCTGATTTATTTGCTGAGTTCTTCCAAACTACTTATAGTTTGACAATTCTAAGTACCCTAATCCCTTAAATAGGGCAAACTGTATTTTTATACCCTTGCAGAGGGTATAATGATTTCAGTCAGAAGTTTGCAACGCAGTGAAAAAGACGTTTCCGACCCCATAAAGTATATATATTCTTGATCAGCGTCACAAGGCGAGTCGATCTAGCCATGTCCATCTGTCCATCCGTTTCTACGCCAACTAGTCTCTCAGTTTTAAAGCTATCGGGCTGAAACTTACCCAAAAGTCTTCTTTCTATTGCAGGTAGTATTAAAGTAGGAAACAGCCGCATCGAAGAACTATATCTTATAGCTCCCATAGGAACTATCGGGAAAAAAATTTAAAAAAATTATATCTTTGGTGTTTTTTAACATATACCTTTCTTAGCTTGGATATAACATTTTTAAATTTGTTCTGAATTTCGAATTAAATTTTATCAAAATCGGACGACTATAGCTGCCATAGGAAAAATAGGAAAGTTAGACAGAAAATAAGAAATAAAAATTTTATCTTTGGTGTTTTTTAACTTATAGCCTCCTACGCTTGAAAATAACATTTTTTAATTAGTTCTGAATTTCGAATTAAATTTTATTAAAATCGGACGACTATATCATATTGCTGTCATAGGAACGATCGGATGAAACAAATTATAGTTTTGGGGCTTTTAAAATTTTAGAGGTATTTATAAATTATCGGCAATTCCTCCAGCATTTGAACGTATAATCACTTCTCATTTACAACATTTTTGTTCCTCGCTTATATCACCGTGTCAGCATGGTTTTGTTAAGCCAAGATCGACCACCACCAACCTTCTTGAACTGTAATCTAATAATTGTAATAAATGGGTTTAAGAAAAAAATGCAGACTGACATTGTATATACAGATTTTAGTAAGGCCTTTGACTCCGTTAACCACTCACTTCTTTTATTTAAATTAGATCAGCTTGGGTTTCCCGGTAATCAATTATCTTGGATTTCGTGTAACTTGAATGGTAGGACTCAGAGGGTTATATTCAAAAATGCTGTTTCAAAATTGATCTACGTAACATTTGGAGTGCCCTAAGGTAGTATTTGGGCCCTTTGCTGTTTACTTTGTTTATTAACGATCTTTCCTCAATCATAACACAATCTCGTGTACTAATGTAAGCTCATGATGTTAAGCTTTGTTTATCATATAATGATATAGCGTCGGGATTTAACTTACAGTCGGCTATTGATTGTTTTCGTGGATGGTGTGAGTACAATCTTATACATTTTAACTGCCCTAAAAGCAACGTTATGACTTTTTATAGGGGTACTCCTACGTTTATCAGTTACTTTGTTAAACATACGTCACTTGCCCGTATATATACAGTTAACGATTTAGGTTTTCTTCTTGACCCTAAACTTAAATTCGACTGCCACAATATGTCCACTGTTAACAAAGCCATGAGTGATCTTGGGTATATAAAGACTTGGTCAAAAGAATTTGATGACCCTATTTTGGCTGTTGGAGTCAGTACAAAAAAAAATTCTCTTATTTGCCCTGCGTAGTTTACACTGGGATCAAAACGTAAGGCTACCTTCCTAACAGAGTAGATTACAATTGCTTAATTTACCTGCACTCGAAAATCGTAGAGCAATGCTATTTTTATACAACATCTTTTAAACCGCCTAACATTCAATGTTCATGTTAGATTAACACGAAATTATTATCCTCTAAATGGGCTAGAGATCTACGTATCTTGTCACACCACTACGACAGCAAACGTGATCTTCGCACTCTGGAACACTAAATGGGTCAAATGATACAGGTATCGAAAAAAATCGACGCATATTAATAGGGGTCAAAAGTCACTTTGGCCTAATGTCAACGAATAAGATTACTGATGCAGGAATTCTGAAGCATAGGGCAACGCGACTACATTTATACTCTTCAGAAGCGAACTAAGTAAACTTAACCTTAAGAAAACATCAGATTTGGCCAGTTACAGATAATTCACGAGGACTCAGCCCCTCCACAGCACTGGAACTAAGCACGAATTACGGCACTCTGCGCCGGACAATGTACAATGTTCTTTCAACGGGGGTAAAATTTTGGAAAAATGCAAAATTAAGTTTAATTGCTAGCAGAATCTTCCGCCATACATAAATGTCGTGTTTTACGCCCTTCGGTATTTCTGTAAACGACAGAACCTTTAACGCGTTCGCGTAAGTTTCTCTGGAGTATTACTTTCTCTCTTGCTTTCTACGGTTCTATACGCAACGAATTTGGAGAAAGAAATAATTGAAGTCAGCATATAAACTATTATTACTATTTGAGCTTTACATTATAATGTAAAAAAAAACACGCAATTATTACTATTTGAGCTGGCCTTGGAGAACATAAGTATAAAGCTGCGCTTGACGGCATTTTATTTTTGATTTATGCGCAACGTTTTCTCTTACCATTATGATGGGTTTTTGTGCTTTTACGCTAACGCTTGTATGAGAACCTGTTAACCAATTTTCCGATCCTTCTTATGACAGGTATATAATCTTGACAACAGTAATGTTAGGTAGGAGGTTATATGTTTAAAACAAAAAACACCACATTTTCCGATCGTTTCTATGGCAGCTATATGATATAGTCGTCCAATTTTGACAAAATTTAATTTGAAATTCAATATTAATTAAAAAATGTTATTTTCAAGTGTAGGAGATTATATGTTAAAAACACCGAAGATATAATATTTCATATTATTTCAATTCGAAATTACGGCACTCTGCGCCGGACAATGTACAATGTTCTTTCAACGGGGGTAAAATTTTGGAAAAATGCAAAATTAAGTTTAATTGCTAGCAGAATCTTCCGCCATACATAAATGTCGTGTTTTACGCCCTTCGGTATTTCTGTAAACGACAGAACCTTTAACGCGTTCGCGTAAGTTTCTCTGGAGTATTACTTTCTCTCTTGCTTTCTACGGTTCTATACGCAACGAATTTGGAGAAAGAAATAATTGAAGTCAGCATATAAACTATTATTACTATTTGAGCTTTACATTATAATGTAAAAAAAACACGCAATTATTACTATTTGAGCTGGCCTTGGAGAACATAAGTATAAAGCTGCGCTTGACGGCATTTTATTTTTGATTTATGCGCAACGTTTTCTCTTACCATTATGATGGGTTTTTGTGCTTTTACGCTAACGCTTGTATGAGAACCTGTTAACCAATTTTCCGATCCTTCTTATGACAGGTATATAATCTTGACAACAGTAATGTTAGGTAGGAGGTTATATGTTTAAAACAAAAAACACCACATTTTCCGATCGTTTCTATGGCAGCTATATGATATAGTCGTCCAATTTTGACAAAATTTAATTTGAAATTCAATATTAATTAAAAAATGTTATTTTCAAGTGTAAGAGATTATATGTTAAAAACACCGAAGATATAATATTTCATATTATTTCAATTCGAAATTCAAAACCAGTGAGAAAATTTTATTTCCAATTAAAAAATGTTATTTCCAAGCTGAGAAATAAAAAGCACCAAAGCTATAATTTTTTATATTATATTTTCCGACCAATTTTCAGATCGTTCTTCCGATTTTGATAAAATTTAAATTGAAATTTTTTTTTTTTTTTTAAAAACAGCAAAGCTATAATTTGTTTCACATTATTTCCCACCAATTATCCGATCGTTCCTATGACAGCTATATGATATAGTCGTCCGATTTTAGTTTCTAGTTTATGTTGTAATACTTATAAAAGTATAGTTACGTATATTAAACTTAGATCAACGCAAAAAATTTTGCACTTAAAAAAGCACTTACCTGACTTGATTCATATCTAAAAAAAATAAAACAAAATGTGTCGCATCGCACAATTTAAACAGCCAGACTCTTGTTTTTTTCCGGCCCACTGCATGGAATATGCAGAACTTGCTAGACGATTGGGACATGGCAAATTTCTTGCCACGCCCACTTTAATGCCCCCAATTATACAAGAAAAAATTGAAATTAGGAAAAGTGAAATGTATTGGTCTCTGAGATATTTATATTATTGCTTTACAATATCGCTTTCTTTCTTATAAAACTAAATTTCTTATTTATCTAAGAGTCGAAGCACTCGACGAAGGCGCTCTTTTTTCTTTTTTTTTAGTAATGGTCCGGTATTAAATTTTGATGTCATAATGGCCAGATTAGTCGTGGTCCTGAGTGACAAATGTCCCATCTACATTATCGAACAAGAAAATTATCCATAATGGCTTATTAAGGTACTGTTTACAGCAGAAATTTAGGAAAATATTGGAAGATAGCCCTCAGAGTTTTCACTACCTACCCCAATAGCCAAATTTCGAATGCTATTTTATAATTACTTAAGGTTTACACAAAATTCAAAACTAAAATATAAATAGTAATTTAATTAAAAATAAAATAGTTACTGTAACCAGGGCAAATTTAGTAATAAGCAACCAAGTAAGCCATAGCCAATGGAAATAGACGAGTCAATTCAGATTCAGAGTAGATCCAATACCGGTTGTATTAAAGGCCATAGAAAATATCAAAAAAGGAATATCAGTTAGAATAAATGAATCCAAAGTAAAACAAATTGAACCCAGAACACTCAGTCTAGTGCCTCGACTATCAGATACCCGTTACTCAGCTAAAGGGAGCAAAAAGGAAATGGAGATATAAAAGCAGCAAAGCGATATTTCAGTATATGTTATGTGAGCGGCAGACGTATTTAAGCGTTTTAACCGTTTGTGGGCGTTAGAATGGGCGTGGCACATTTTCTTTCCTGGAATACACCCTTATCCTGAAGGCAGACTATACACTAACCCCGGAGGACGAAGAGTACAAGAAAACCAACTGGATGCCATAAGGACCCCCAAGATGAGCAGAAAGACGTCCAAAGTGGCAGTACCACCAATGTCATTAACACCGTGGAGATCGTTGACCGCAAGGCTGATATTTAGGATGTGAACAAGACCATGAAGCTCATAGTTGGACTACCCCTGGTTATAGTGATCTTTAAGGTCGTCAAGATGTACAGACATTCCATTCAGCGACGCCGTGACCAGCATCACGCCCTGGTTAAAATAATCACCCACGTCGGAGCCCAAACATAAGCAGTCGAGGCAAAAGTGCTTATAACAAATAGACAATAAACCAATAAAAGGCGTATTAAGTGGCAATAAACTACAAACAAAAAAAAACCGCCAACAACAATTGAAGATAAACAGCAAATGCACGCATTTTTCAATACAAGTGAAGTAGAACCGACAACTCATACAAGAAATTGGAGCTGCACTGACAAGCTCAAGCTCATGCTTGAACTCCATACATATATACTTATCTATACAGCTGTAGTTATCTTACGTATATACGAGGTGTGTTCAAAAAGTAAGGTGAATTTCAAATTTCGCGGGCAACATATTTTCGATTATCGATTTTTTTTGTTTTGTTATGTTGGTACACTCTTCCCTAACATCTGTACCAAGTTTCAATTGAATCCCCTTTTTTGTTTAGTTGTGAGAGGCGTAAAGGTAACAAGTTGTTTTGCGTGCTCAGCGAATTTTTGCTATCAAAAAATATGGTTCAAAGGATTTGCATCAAATTTTGTGTAAAAAATAAAATTAAGTGCTCCGAAACACTTAAAATGTTGACAGTGGCTTACGGTAAAACTGTTCTGAGTAAAAAAAATGTTTACAAGTGGTACAAACTCTTCCAAGATGGCCGGGAAGATGCCAATGACGAGCTCTGGACGCCTAAGCACGTCAACAACTGATGAAAACGTTTAAGCAGTGAAGAAAATTGTTTTGGAAAATCGTCGAATCACTATCAGAGGAGTTGCTGAAGATGTCGGTATATCGCTTGGCTCGTGCCATGAAATTTTTTCAAACGTTTTGGGCATGAGTCGTGTGTCAGCTTAGTTTGTTCCAAAATTGCTGAATTTTGACCAAAAGAACCGTCGCATGAGCATCGCTCAAGAGCTGTTGGATGACGTCAACGACGACCCAGATTTACTCAAAAGGGTCATAACTGGTGACGAATCATGGGTAGATGGTTATGATATCGAAACCAAAGCCCAATGGAAGAGCCCAGGTGAGCCAAGACCGAAAAAAGCACGCCAAGTTCGCTCAAATGTCAAAGTTTTGCTCACTGTATTCTTCGATTAACATGGCGTGGTGCATCAGGAGTTCTTACCATATGGTCGTACGGTCAATAAACAGTACTATCTGAAAGTTATGCGCCGTTTGCGAGAAGCAATACGAAAAAAACGTCCAGAATTGTGGAAAAACAATTCATGGCTTTTGCATCACGATAATGCCCCTGCTCACTCATCTTTGCTTGTGAGAAATTTTTTGGCCAAAAACAACACCACAATAATGCCTCAGCCACCATATTCACCGTATTTGGCCCCATGTGACTTTTTCTTGTTCCCAAAACTAAAGAGACCTATGAAAGGACGGAGATTTGCAACGTTTGTAGTCGGGAGTGGTCACCGGTGGTAAATTCGATACTATCCGCTTATAAAAATAATTGTCAAGTAAATTGTATTACATATGCCAACATGGTATTACTTATACACGGCACACACCGACATGTGAAAAGGAAATTGAAACTATTGTGAACTAAAACTTTAACAAGGGAGGTGTGCTGATGTAAGAAGTAGAGTAGGTTAAGATAAATCACATAATTTTCGACGGACAACATTGATAATATGGGATCGTATTGCGCGGCCCGCGACGATCCAATGGTACTTGAATGTGTGAAAGGGAGAGAGTATGACCAAAACACAGCCGATCGTATTGCGATCAAGCGACAGCTAAGCTTGTAGGGTAGTGTGGACTGACGACTGGCGAACTTTACACACTAATATTATTTTTCCATGCACTTTAATTATTTATTCTTGTTAGAGAGGAGAGAGGCTATCAATAATTTAACTGTTTTATAGAGCATGGGAAATTAAATGTTTTTTATACGCACGTCCATTTGATAGATTGGCGTCTAGAAAGAGAAGCAAACATAACGGTAACGCAATTATCACTTGCGGTGAGAATGTACAGTTCGTTTGTCGATCCAGGACAGATGGGGGTGGGGAAACGTAAAGCCGACGCCCTACAACTTACTAGACATTGGTCCGGTCGTTTTGCTTGATTCGAGTAGTTTCTATTTCCCTTGACATATATGGGCGGGGGACGATCCGAAATTTATTGGTTCGAGTGGCGGGAGGGTGTTTTTGGACAGATTCTTTTTCTAGATGTTTGGGAAATTTGCGCTGACTAGAAGAGGATAGTAAGGTCACGTTAATTTAGCGGAACCCAGTTGTGTAGAAGGGGCTGACACCCCTAGTTAGGGGAACTTCTTTGGTTTTATTTTTGGGGCTTACAAGTTAGAAGCACCCCTCAGTATATACACATTATTATTGTCGATCTTTTTAGCGTTTACGTCGCTGACCGAGTGTTTGGAAAAGAATCACGTGATTCGGTTATACCAAACTTATAGTGTAAATGTATGTGCATTAGTATGCACAAAGTGACAATCTATTAAGGAAAGCGAGGGCTTTAAAAGAAAGTCCAACTATATAAATGAATGGGCCCAAAAAGAAGGTCCTGTTCCAATCCAGCAGCGGAGGAATGACCCGCGCAACGACGCGTGGAGAAAATCACCAAACCCGGAGTACGAGCGCGCCAAGGCTAGGAGAATCACATGAAAGAGAGCCTTGGGAGCTCCCAGAATCAGCCAAGACAGGTAGACTCCCTGTCCGAAGAAAACAATTTGGACCAAGCCACCGGAATGGAAGGAGCCGCCGGTGGAGCGAATTTACCCCTCGGACCTCCTAGAGGAAGATCAAGTTTTCTTTCCCAATATCAGAGACACGGACAGAGGACAGCTAAGAGGGTGCCGAGCGACGTGAACAGAGATTGATGGAGCTCTTGAAGCAGAGCAACGAGATGCAGCGTGGAATGAGCGCCCATATAGAAGCATTAAAAGCGCAAGTAGCAGAGATGCAGTCTCCAACATCCAGGGGCCCGAACAGAAGGGACTGCCTTTACCAACAGAAACTGTTCCGAATCCGACTGACAGCTTCTTGAGATATCAAGAGACTCCGCCTCTGGAACCGGTGACGGAACTCATCATTTCAGGGACCGAGGTCAAGGGATGTCAGTCTAGACAGATGGAACCTAAAGTTTGACGGCAGTGAACGCGGCATGGCAGTTAAGAGCTTCCTGTTCCGCGTGGACCGATAGAAAGAATTGTATGACCTCAGCCGCCAACAAGACTTTCTTGAATTCCTTCTTCTGTTGACAATTGCGGCTACTAAATGGTATTAACTGCTGATGAAGGACAAGGCTGAAAATCAAGGCACTAATGGATTGCAGACAGGAGACGTACGAAACCTTAAGCGAGTATATCTCGGATATGCACAACTTGCATTTGATAAATGAGCAAGGGAGTACGAACTCGCTCGCGAACGTATCTTCACCGGCTCGGAAGAACCGATGGCGGGATACGAATAACACGAAAGATACTGACTTTATATAATGTCAGAGCAGACTATCGCCGGCTCTAACAAAAAGTGGTGGAAACGGTGGTGAGCATGTAAAACGACAACCGCTTCCTTGTCAAAACGAAGGTCGATGGAGAAGAAATACTCTCGTTACTAGACACAGGGGAGCGAATGCTTTCTTGAAAAACCGGACGTGGCCAATAAGAAAGCTAAGTGAAGAGTGTGTACGCACAGCCAGTGGTGGCGAAACCCAAGTAATCGGAGCAATAACGTTACCTGTAGAATAGGAACGAGAAACAAAGGACCTAGCGTTTTTGATAGACCGAGGCCTGACACAACGATTTTATTTCGAAACTAATTTTTGGAATACGTTTGGTCTCACATTCATCGCTAAAGAAAGGCACGAGGCTGCCACCGTTGACATAACGCAAAACAAAAGCTTTTGTATGCCGAACTTGACCGCATGCTAGGTCTAGGCGTGATAGAGGAGGGCAATAGGGCAATATAAATCGCCTTTGCCAAGATGCACGTAAAGTCAATTCCCGTACTATCAAAAATGCATAACCATTACGGCATATTGAGGGTCTGTTAAGTCGACGTATTACATTTTCGCCATTGACTTAAAAGACGCCTTTTGGAAAATACTTCTCGAAACCAAAAGTAGTGAGAAAACCGCATTCACAGTACCCGGCAGACCACTGTATTAGTTTACAGTCATGCCGTTTAACTTGTGCAATACCGCGATGCTAATGTGCCGACTAATGGATAACGGTATACCAGCGGCGCTACGCGAAAAAGTATTTGTGTATCTGGATGACTTACTGGGATGTTGATTTTCATTTGAAGCTCACCTTGATACGTTGAGCCAGGTCAGCGCCTGCTTACAGCGGGCATAGCTAACAATTAATGTAGATAAAAGCAAGTTTTTCTACAGCAGGCAAGATAACTAATATACGTCTTTGGGGAAGGATGCAACCGAACCGACGATGAGAAAATACAATCGATACATGAATTTCCCCAGTCTTGCTCCACCAAACAGATGCGGAAGTTCCTGGGAATGACTACACCCAGACAGCGGCTCCGCTTTACGAGTGCTTGAAGAAAGACCGGGTGAAGAAATTTGAGATGTCGGAACAAGAAATAAAGGCGTTTGAACTTTTGAAAACCAGCATGCCTTCATCACCTGTACTTGTCTTATTCTTAGCATTACCAAATTCCGTGCACACTTCGAAGGGATTCCCTTCAAAGTCACGCCAGTCTATGGCTGATGGGTCAGAAAGACTTGTCAGGCACACTCGCACGGTGGAGTCTGAAGCTGCAATCGTTTGACTTCACCATAGAACACAGAAAATGAGCACTAAATTTAGTCCCCGATGCACTCTCACGAGTTCATATGACGAACTACATAAGAGTAGTGCGGAAGAACTGGACCTAAACATAAACCTGGATTCGACAGCGTTCCAATCACCGGATTACGTCAAACTGGTGCAGGTGGTGGAATAATTGGATTCTGCCTAAACGACCCCATGGATAAAGCCCGAGCATGGAAACTCTGGGTTCCCGCCGAGCTGCGAATCGACTTGGTCTGGAGAGCACATCATGCCATAACTGCGGGGCATGGCTGGTTGCACGAGTCACTAGCCAAACTAAAACAGAGACTACCCATGGAAGAACAACGTGTCACGGAGCGGGCGGGACAGAGATTGTTTATCGACTTTATGGGACCATACCCAAGGACCAAAGTTGGGAATACTGTGATTTTTGTATGTCTAGACCACTTTTCATAGCTTGTATGGCATCAAATTCCTCGAGACAAAAAAACTTCCACCAGTACGGGGTCCCTGAGTTCATACACTCGGACAACGGCAAACAATTTGTGTTCCAAATATTTGGTGAGCTAATGATCCGACACGTACAGACTGGACTTTACTCCTTGCAAGCGAACGCGGCTGAGATGGTTAACCGATCGGTACTCCAAATTTTACGAGCAACAATTGCAACGGATCAGCGAAATTGGGATACCCAATCGAGTCGAATAGAGTGTGCTCTTAGGAATGGCCAATACGAGTCAATAGGCACGGATCCTTATAACACAGCCTATCCGCTTTCACGGAAGCTAGGTGGTATACAGGCAGGAGACTCCCGAATAAGCCTCAAAACACCCACAGCAATATAGTAGAATTTTCCGTTGAACAAGTTGTCTACAGAAAGAAATACAAGCAGAGTTATAAAGCTGACGGTTATAATGCCAAGTTTGACCCAAACCAATTTTGTTGTATTGTACTCCAACATAAGAGCAAAGCGCTATATGAGCTCGGCAATGCGGCGGGAAAAAGTGTCGGAGTTTTTCATGCCAAAGGACTGTATATCGCTTAAGCTCATGGGCGTAATTCGACGACACAAACAAAAAGATAAGATCACAACTGCAGGATTGCACAAGAAAGTAGGAGCTCCCAATCACATGATGAGTAGAACACGTCATCAGACTAGCCTGCCGCTGCTATAAAAACCCCAATCCGAGACCGATGTAGTACCAGATACGATGCACCCTCAGACAAAACTCGAGGAAGCTATCCAATCCGCCCGTCGGCCTCGCAAGCTACAGGTGCGGTGCAAGGACGAAGCTTCGTACCTGGCACTCCTAGTCGAGTGGATGAATGGCTTGAGCCGGAGTATCCAGCTATGCTGGATACAAATATGCCAGGCCGTCACCCAGGACAAAGTCAACAAGCCAACAAAGGAAATCCAGGCGAAGGACCCGGACGACACAGAAGGGTCAGTGCCAGTTGCGGAGACGCATCGCCAGGCTACAAAAGGCATCAAGGAAGGCGGGCAGGCGCATGAATCGCGCCGCCCGGAAGCTGCACATAAGAAGCCCAAGCCTGGGACTCCAGGCACAGCTGTCATTCCACATATGCAAATGATGCCTAGAAGTAACATTTATTACCTAGATCCATAAAATGTGTATAATAAGTAAAATTTATTATATAAACAAAATAAACAAAAAAAAACATTCTTTTACTTTTTTTGGGAAATAACAACAAAAAAAACACAAGAAAGAAAATTAACTTCGGCAAGCCGATGGGTGTATACACTTGAAGTTATAGGAAATAATCAACTTTAGTAAGACCATGAGAAATATTTAAAGATTGTTGCTGACTTCAGTGTTATTAAAAAAAAAATTTCATTTTTTTTCAGACCATTTTTTTTACACCTAAATAAGAGAAGTTTGATTTTTATTTAATTGAATTCGAAATTCTAAAAAGTATAAAGAATTATATTCGCAATATAAAAGATAATATGTCAAAAGGCCCCAAAGCTTTTATTTGTTTCATATTATTTTCCCACCAATTTTCCGATCGTTCCTATGACAGCTATATGATATAGTCGTCCGATTTTGTTAAAATTTAATTTGGAATTAAAAACCTAAGTGGTTTTATTTTATTTCTAAGCGCAGGAGGTTAAATGTTAAAAAACACCAAAGATATAGTTTTTTATAAATGTTGTTCCCGATACACATTGGGATGAAATGTCTTTATTTTGGCCATAACCGTAATATTAAAGCTAGAAAGCTGAAATTTGGAGAATTTGCTGCTTATATTATATTTGAATTTCTGATTTTTTTTTTAACACTACAACCTTGCCTTCCACATAATTAAACTGCAGTATTTATAAAATTCATATTAATTACACTTTCATATTAGTAATACTTTTCTCTTCCTTATTTTTTATCGACAATTGTTAGAAAATTTTTATACTTTGAAACTTAAAAATACGTACATAAACTTGTATTAATTTAAACTTTCTTCTTCTAAATCAAGATCAAAACATAGTGTACTTTCAAACTCGTCTTCAACACTATATACTTGGGCTGCATCTTCCGGTTTTGGAGGAACTAAAAGTGCAATAACTTCACTTGGCAATGGGTGTGATTTTGAGCTCTTTTTTTGAGCGATGCTTGATAAGTAAGGATCAGAAGAATCCAAAGCTCGGTGAAATACGTCTGTTAAATTGTTCACTCGGCTATTTTTCCTGGCATGCAAAATCCTATCGCGCTTGTAATATTTGTTGCGAGCCTCAGATGCGTTTTCGCCTAAGCAACCAACAGGAAGTACAGATAATTTAATTATTTCTGGACCATGAACTAAAATTTTGTGGACCGTAGCGGTCATTGGATACCACGGATATTTAATTTAATGCAAACGAAGCGTTTCTTCACAAAATTTCTTAAACTTATTAAAACAAACGTCGTATTCGCATGATAAAATTATTAAAATGATTGTTTAAAAGCTCTTAATCCAGTTCTAATATTGAGGCAAATAATTTAACATTCGAAAATGCTCTTCGTGCCGTATTGCCATCGTTGGAATTTCCAGAACCATTCAGACTTGGTTTGTTAATATGTAACCCCATTTCAGACCAAAGCTTTCGCTCAATGTCCTTCTTGCGTACCATCATTATTTCTTTGCCACTTTTGAATACTAACACGATATGAGATGTTGAGAACGAATTCCAAAAACCTAATCCATGCGTGGAGAGGACTAACTCCGTACTGATAAGAATTTGGTTTAGGCTTGAACTTTTGACTGTTAACCTCTGTTTCTTTTAAAAAGTCCTTCGGACTGGCACCACAAATTGGACAGGATTGTGTTGAATTAGTGTCCGTTGAATTTTCCTTTGCAAGTTCGGAAGCAAGTCTTCTTTTATGCCGTAAACTTCCTTCGCCATAAGAGACCCGAGGTCGTCCACCAAGATTATGACTACAATCATCTTTTGAATAAAATATTACCTCCGATGCAAGCCAGCTAGCATTTTCTTCTTTGAAACGACGAATATTTCTGTGCGCTTTGTTCAGTAGTCTCTTAATTTGAAAAATAAAGTTTTTTATTTTGTTTTTAATCACCTCCAAATCGTTTTCCGGAAAATCATTTGGAATTACTTCGACGCAAACCCAATCAAAAGTAGCGTTGACATTGCGATTTTTTTCCATCCAAACTTCTAGTAGGTCTCGACGAATAGCAACTTTGCGTGAATCTGTTGAAATATTTAACCCCCCCGCAAATTCCCGCAAATTATTTAAATGCTATTTGAATATACACATAAAACCTCATACTACCACATAAGTTGTTATTTGAATCCTTTTGTATCTTGCTAGATATGCACCACGAAACACAAATATTTTTAGAATCAACAAACTAGTGTTTACGTATTACCTTAAAAACATGATAATACAAAAGCACATATAATTAAACACTTATACAAATATTTTCTACATACCATGCGAAATATTTTCCATTTTAAGGTATCAATTGCTCAAACTGTTTAAAAATACGAGTACGCCAAAATTTAGAAACTTCACTAATCAGCAAGCTTGCATGCACCACGTGGCAAGAACAGCTGACTTTCAACAGCTGGTGCAAGACGAGGGCTGCACAATAAAATACAAATTAAATATTTTCGATGTCTAGGGACATTTCTTAGCTTAAAATAATTGTAACATTATTTATATATTAACACGAACTTATTAGGTTTTGGCCAAAATAAAGACATTTCATCCCAATGTGCGATAGCGATGGGAGCTATAAGATATAGTTGTCCGATCCGGCTGGTTCCGACTTATATACTACCTACTTCTATCCTCCGTTAAAAAAAGACACCCACAGCTAAAACCTTATCTTGTTTTTGGCATTTAACTATCTCCGAATGTTATTTTTTGTTTTAAACCTATATTTCATTTTCTGTTTAAAGGTATAAATATGAACTATATGGATGTATGTTTCCTCGCGAGGCCGGAAAGCTTCTATTTGTCAGCAACCAACGCAATAGTATCTTATGTAATAATACAATGCCACAGATTTTTTAATAAGCCCGACTAGCTCTTTTAAGACTGGGTTGGAGGCGTGAGTCGCAGCCACACGTCAATGAAAAAAGAAACTTTCGTACGATGCAAGTTATATGACACATTACTTAGGGGCCTTGCCCAATTTATAAACAACTTTGAGCCAAGAGCCTTCAATCGATTCCCACCCAGATCAGTTTCACACTTTCCGCTTCAAACGGATTCTGTAAACATCTGAGCCGATATTGTAAACACCAGAGCCCCAAAAAGGGAGCCCCAAGTCCGCTAATGTAAACACCGATTTCCGGCAGAATTTCAATTCTACAAAATTGCAATTTTAAATTTAATTGACAATTTTCATTATCCTATTTTTCGACTTTCTTGGATGATTCTATTAATCAGATTTTTGTGATAAATGTCTTAAGCCGAGGTTCGATTATGGATTATTGAACCAAAGTCAGGCAGTCCGTTTTTGAATCCGACTTGATCGGTCGACAACTTGAATATCGCGAGCAGTGAAAATTGACTTCGGTACTAATAAAAATGTAAACTAGTGAATAAAAATTATCAATAAAAAAAGTATTTTTTAAAAAAAATTCACTAAGCAATAATTTAATTGTCGCCCAACGTGGGGCGGTGGAATTTAAAAAAATTCCTGAAATACGTTTCAAAACAAAACAGTTTTCGAAAACAAAAAGGAAATTCGCGCCGCTCAAAAACCTAACCGATGACATAATAAAAAGTGTTTACATCGTGAAAATAGCTAAAGGAGGAAAACAATAAATGCAATAATCCCCCTGTTTACAACAATCCTTTAATTAGCGAACGTAATGAAAAACACACTGCTCAAAAAAACTATTACTCTCAAAAACAAATATTTAACAAAAATAAAGATATCTGCAATGGCTTCTAGCAGCCAGATGGTTAATGTAAGCGATTTAATAGCACAAATAGTTAATAATGAATTGAGTCCTTTAAGGAATGAAATCGCGAGCTTAAAGACACAATTAAATCATAATATAAAAAAGGGTGCGGAATTCAAGGTGAAAGCTGTTGATCCAAACGTAAGGTGCAATACTTCTTATGAAATCATTAAGTCAGTTCGAAAATATAAAGGCGAAGAAGATAGTTATGTTAGCTGGAGAGAATCGGCGCAAAAAGCAATGGGACAATACAAAAGGGGAAGTGAAAAATACTTTTCGGCACTATCTATTCTTCAAAATAAAATTACAGGCATTGCCAATGATGCTTTAACTCATAATGGAACCGTATTGAATTTAAACGCCATAATGGCAAGACTAGATTTTGTTTTTAGTGACAAGCGACCTATACATATTTTAGAATAGGATTTAATTGTATTAAGTCAGGGGAAATTATCGATTATGGAATTTTATAATTTGGTAAATAAAAAACTAACTCTCTTGATTAACAAAACCATTATGGCACATGGGAGGAATAAGCCAATTACATCTGAACTTAATGAAAAACATAGAAAGACAGCCCAACGAGTGTTCATAACTGGCCTTAACGGCTATATCTCAGATGTAATATTTTCCATGAATCCACCCGATTTAGCGAACGCAATGGTAATAGTACAAGAACTTGATAGCAACAATTTGAGGGCCCAATTCGTGAACAATTTTATATCATCACAACGCAAAACTAATGAGTCAAACTTATATGGGCAACAAAACTCAAATATCAAACCCAGACAAAACTGAAATAATTATAACAATTTTAGTTAAAATAGAAACAATGCCTGGAATCAGGGAAGATTTAATAATGACCAACAAAATCAGTGGAACTTTTTTAGACAACAAAGTAAGCCAGAGCCAATGGATGTTGATAAATCAATTCAGATGCCAAATAGACGCGATAACAGTAATAATCAGGGATATAATAATTATCAAATAAAATGGAACCAAACTAAAAAAATGGAAACACACAGCAGGAGCAACCTCAAAATAAAAGAGTACAAACAGGAACTGTTAACCAACCGGCTAACAAGACTCTGAGGTTGAACAAGATTGAAGAGGACCATTTTTTAGGGCAAGCTCAGGAGTAGGACTACCCTATATAATAAGGCAGGATAATAAAGTAAATAAAATATTAAAGATATTAATTGATACAGGGGCAACTTATATTAAAACAGGAATTTATAAAAGAGTATCCACAGTGAATGGATATTCAATAATTAAGTTTTATCATATGATAACTATTTTCGATACGCATTATACTTTTTATGAAATAGATGGGCTACACTCAGATTTACTTGTTGGCTACAACATATTTAAAAAATCGGAGCTTTAATTGATACAGAAAAAGGGGTAATAAAGTATAATGGAAAAGAGGAAAAATTACATTTCGATAACGGTAATATTTTAAACCAACATTCTTTGACAGAAGAAAAAAACATTATTCCGTTAAAAGAATTCATAATAAGAAAATACTTTGATCAAAAGCCTCAAATCAGATCCGAATCTGAAGAGGGAAATCAATGTGAATTTCGTTTGGGAAACATAAATCCTGAACACGCCGTCGTTGAATTATCCGACAAAAATAAAATTTTGGGATATAAAAATCCTAAACGCGCCGTTGTCGAAATATCCGAATAATCAAAAAATTAACAATATACAAAATTTATCCTCATGTCAAAGAAAAGATTTTGAGGACAAAATATGAAATATTATTAATAAAGAACATTCCAAAATAAATATGCAGATTCCTCTTAGGACTGACATACGCGGTTTAATAAATACCGAAAACGATAGGGCTATTTATAGTAAGCAATACCCTTATGCTCTATCAGCCTCCGATTTTGTAAATTCTGAAATCGACAGAATGCTTAAAGAAGAAATTATAAGGCCAAGCAGTAGCCCTTATAATTCCCTAGTATTAGTCGTACCAAAAAAAGGTTTTAACGAAGATGGAACTCCCAAACCTAGACTAGTAATAGATTATAAGAAACTTAACGAAAACACCATACCGGATAGATATCCAATGCAGGATCCTTCCGTAATTTTGTCAAACCTCGGGAAGACTTAATACTATTCAACAATTGATTTGGAATCAGGATTCCACCCAATTCTCATGAATGAAACAAACATTTAAAAAACCTCATTCTCAATAAAGAATTGAAAATACGAATTCCTGAGAATGCCATTTGGGTTAACAAACGCCCCTACAATATTGCAAAGAGCGATGGATGATATTTAGAAAAACGTGTCATGGCTATATGGAGGACATTATTATTTTATCAAAAACAATTGAACAGCGTTATAAAGATTTAATTGTTATAATTAACATTTTGCTAAACGCAAACATGAAAATTTTGATTAAAAAATCAAAGTTCTTCAAAGTGGAAACAAACTTTCTCGGTTACGTTGTTTATCACAATGAGTTCAAAACCGATCCCCAAAAAATTTTCACAATCGTACAATATCCAATCCCCAAAAATATTTGAGAGCGTAGAAGCTTCTTAGGCCTTACAGGATACTACAGAAAATTTGTTCAAAACTACGCCAAAATTGCTAAACCGCTAACGAAATATTTAGAAGAGCAAAATGGCAAAATATCAAAGAAGACATCCCGCAAATCTTCTATGCAGTTGGATGAGCCAACTGTAAGAGCTTTCAACAAGCTCAAAAATAATTTAATCGCACAAGTGGAGTTAGTTCAACCCGACTATAATAAAAAATTTACTTTAACCACCAATGCGTCAGATTTGGCTATTGGTGCGGTTCTTTCTTAGGAAAACCAATTACTTTCATATAAAAAACTTTCACAAAAACTGAACAATTATATGCTACTAATAAGAAGCAACTTCTAGCTATAGTTTGTGCTTTTAAAAGTTTACGAAATTATTTATATGGAGTTAGCAACATCGAAATTTACACAGATCATCAACCTTTTTCATTTCAATTTCTCAAAAGAACCCTAATATCGAAATAAAAAGATGGTAGTCTTTGATTGAAAGTTATTCTCCAAAAATTATTAATTTAAGCAACAAATGTTGTTGCAGATGCATTATCTAGGATACATATTAATAACTTAACAGATAGTATCGAGTCGGTCTCAGATCAAAACACTCAGCATTCAGCAGAGAGTAGTTTTGAGATTGTTATACAAGAAACCCGTAAACCCTTAAACCAGTTTAAGCAACAATTGCTAATAGCAACGGGGAGGCATATAATACATGAGTCGATTCGATTAACGTGTTTGGAAATACTAGACATATAAAAGAGTATGACACTCTGCAAAATTTAATAACTCTCTTAAGGGAATACATTCCACCTAATATAACAATTAGAATTCATTGTAGCTTAGAAGACATTTATATAATTCAAAAACCACTTAAGGATAATTTTATAAAAAAATTTGTATTTGCTAGAATATTTGTCCAAGACGCTGAAGACAGAAGTTTATAATAACAGAAACGCATTGTCGAGCATACAGAGGGCTTGATGAAAATTATAAACAAATTAACCGGCTATATTATTGGCCTACCTTATATCAAAAACTAAAAGAGTTTGTTAAGTATTGCACAATCTGCAATCAAAACAAATATAACCGACATCCAGTGCAAATTCCTATCGGTCAAGCACATATTCCGGATAGAGAAGGTTAAAGTTTGCATTTTGACATTTATTACGCCCAAAATCTTATATTCATCACTTGCATAGATTCATTGGCAAAATTTTTAGTCGTAAAAGAAATCTCAAATAAATCCCAAAATATATATCTTTAAATATCTTTATTTTACGCAAATCGTCGACATAGTACTTTCAACGTTCAAATTGAAAGGGCACACTTTACTTTTGCACGTCGCACTAAAGATGATTATTTCGAAATAGTAATAAGAGCAGCACAGAAATACAACTTATCAATTCACTCTATAACCAATCAACGACCGTATGATATATTATTCAATAAAATCAATCTCGATAAAATTTCCCAATTGTTAAAGCAAGCATAGGATAAAATGTTACATTTTCATAATAAAGACAGAAAAGAAAAGGAGTATCACAGAGGAGAAATAATTTACGAAAAGAAACACGGGGAAAGAAATAAGCTTAACTCTAGATATAAAAAACAGGTAGTTAAGGAAAAACATCCTAATAAAGTTATTATTAATAACAGAAACCGTACGATTCATAAAGATAATATTAAATTTTAAACAAATTTAATTATCTTAAAATCCAGATAATGAATTCAATAATGTACTTATTATTGCTGGTAGCTTCAACCAAATACGAAATTATGGACTACACAAACCATGATTTCTTTCTTTACAAGGATACCAAAGAAGTCCTCATTTATGAATCATTCGCGGATTTTTTTCATATACCTAATTTAAGCTTTTATAAAGATATTATTATTCTTGAAACAGAATTTTAAAACGCCATAACGTTCAAAATTCAGAATGGGAAACAACCAACGATTTAAAAATTATAAAA
Organism: Drosophila biarmipes; assembly: GCF_025231255.1. Lineage (NCBI taxonomy): Eukaryota > Metazoa > Arthropoda > Insecta > Diptera > Drosophilidae > Drosophila > Drosophila biarmipes. Next base: position 151,393 of record NW_026114527.1, read on the forward strand.
ATGCTTATTTCTCAAATATTACCCACTAGGTCAAAAAGAGGCATTAATGAATTAGGCACAATTTTGAAATGGATAGCAGGAACACCAGATCATGATGATTTCATAACAGTTCAAAATAAAATTGATGATTTGATAAAAAACAATAACGATCAATTCGTTATCAATTCCAAAAGATTTAAAGAAATAAAATCTCTATCTGACAACTTTAAAACCGCCTTTAAAGATCAAGAAATTCCACTCAGAAAATACCGCCTTCGTTTGCTGACTTACGATCTTATGAATTTAATGGACAAAATTACATTAGCAACAAGAAAAGAAAATAACTTCGGCAAGCCGAAGTTTGTATACCCTTGCAGTTATAAGAAATAATAGTAATTTAATAGTAGTAGTAAGTAATTTAGTAATAAATTTTATCATATTATTTTTCCACTAATTACCAAGCTAAGAAGGTAATATGTCAAAAAGCACTAATTCTACAATTTGTTATATATTATTTTCCCACCAATTTTCCGATCGTTCCTATGACAGCTATATGATATAGTCTCTCGATTTTGATAAAATTTAATTCGAAACTCAGAATTAATTAAAAAATTTCTTTCCAAGCTTAGAAGGTTATATGTTAAAAAACACCGAAGACATAATTTTTCATATTATTTCATTATTTTCATATTATTTTACCACTAATTTTCCGATCGTTCCTATGACAGCTATATGATATAGTCTTTCGATTTTGATAAAATTTAATTCGAAATTCAGAACTAACTAAAAAATGTTATTTCTAAGCTTAGAAGGTTATATGTTAAAAAACACCGAAGATTTTGATAAAATTTTATTTGGAATTAAAAACCACTTAAAAAATGTTATTTCAAAGCGCAGGAGGTTAAATGTCGAAAAACACCAAAGATATAGTTTTTTATAAATGTTGTTCCCGATAGTTACTATGGGAGCTATAAGATATAGTTGTCCGATCCGGCTGGTTCCGACTTATATACTACCTACTTCTATCCTCCGTTCAAAAAAGACACCCACAGCTAAAACCTTATCTTGTTTTTGGCATTTAACTATCTCCGAATGTTATTTTTTGTTTTAAACCTATATTTCATTCTCTGTTTGAAGGTATAAATATGAACTATATGGATGTATGTTTCCGTGCGAGGCCGGAAAGCTTCTATTTGTCAGCAACCAACGCAATAGTATCTTATGTAATAATACAATGCCACAGATTTTTTAATAAGCCCGACTAGCTCTTTTAAGACTGGTTTGGAGGCGTGAGTCGCAGCCACACGTCAATGAAAAAAGAAACTTTCGTACGATGCAAGTTATATGACACATTACTTAGGGGCCTTGCCCAATTTATAAACAACTTTGAGCCAAGAGCCTTCAATCGATTCCCACCCAGATCAGTTTCACACTTTCCGCTTCAAACGGATTCTGTAAACATCTGAGCCGATATTGTAAACACCAGAGCCCCACACCGATTTCCGGCAGAATTTCAATTCTGCAAAATTGCAATTTTAAATTTAATTGACAATTTTCATCATCCTATTTTTCGACTTTCTTGGATGATTCTATTAATCAGATTTTTGTGATAAATGTCTTAAGCTGAGGTTTGATTATGGATTAATGAACCAAAGTCAGGCAGTCCGTTTTTGAATCCGAATTTATCGGTCGACAACTTGAATATCAGCAGTGAAAATTAAGTTCGGTACTAATAAAAATTGTGTAAACTTGTGAATAAGAATTATCAATAAAAAAAATATTTTTTCTTTTAAATTAATTAGCAATAATATAATTTGTATACATATATACATATCTATACAGCTATGGTATTTTTTTTTGTGAAACATAATTTTTGTGTTACGTTTTTGTGAATCGCCATCCAATATCGCATGTGTATGTATATAGATATAAGCCAATTATAACCTCTTCCAAGCCTAATCGCACAGGATTGAAAGGGGGGTATGTTTTTCGGAACGAAGTTTCCACTTTTATGAATATGTCTGTATATACTCGTATATGTATATACTCGTATATATATATTACTAGCCAATTATTAAAAAGAACTTTAGATCATGATCCACAGTTTAATGTAAGAATTCTATATTTACTATCAAAAGCAAGCGAAAGCTAAGCTTGTGGTGCAGTGTGGGCCCTTCAGTGCTTTTTTCTAGACTTGGAAAGGGTAAATACTTTTTCACGATTGTTTTAGAATCTGGATTTCATTAGGTTCTCAGGAATGAAACATACATTCATGAAACCTAATTCTTAAAAAAAAAATAGAAGATACGAATTCCCATACAGTCATAATACGTATTTCCTAATAAATAATGGAAAACAGATTTCCTGAGAATGCTTTTCAGGTTACAAAACCCCCTAGAATATTTCAACTAGCAATGGATAATAAAAGGGAACAAGTCAGTAAAACGTGTCATGTTTATATGGATGACATTATTACACTTTGAAAAACGAGAAAGAAATCAAAAAAGATATTATACCCTTGCAAATATAAGAAATAATTAATGTCACTAACAAAACGTTAAATTTTTTACGAATTTTGCTAGTTTTAGTGCTATTAAAAACTAAATTTTTCCTTTAATAATTATTTCATTACTTCTTAAGAGTTATAAGATTTTAATTCAAATTAATTCAAAATTCTTAAAAATACCGAGGTTATAACTTGTTTAATATTATTTTTCCACCATTTTTCCGATCGTTCCTATTGCAGCTATATAATACTGTCGTCCGATTTTGATAAAACTAAATACAAAACTCAGAACTAATTAAAAAAAGTTATATCCAAACGTTGAAGATTATATGTTTAAAAAACACACAGAGTTTTGGAAAAGTTTCAGCCCGATAGATATGTATTTTAACAATAGAGGTTCACCGTACTCTAAAAGTTTTTCTTTTTTTTTTTAAACCACTCAGAGATAATTTAATTTATATAATTTTATACACAAAAACATTTGTCCAGGATGTTGAAAGCGCCGGATATATATACTCGTATTTTATAATTTCCGAAAATCATTGTTGGGCTTATAGATTTCATTATAAGCATCATTAAGACAAGAAACCTTGGAAAATTATCAACAATTAGACACAGTATAAACTCTATTCGGTCCAGCTAGCACCTATTCCGGAACAAGGAGGTAAATGTGTGCTTATATTCAATGCTTGTATTCAAAATACGCATGTTTGCTTAATTCATGACATTCAAAGAATCTTATTCAAAATACTTAATAGTAATAGAAATTCAAAATATAGTTAACATTGTTTAAAATATTTTGCAACAATTTCCATTAGCCAAAGTGTTTCTTCATCCCCACTTAATGGACGAAGAAATGGGATATCTTTATTTTTTGTGGGTCCTCGACATAATGCGTCAAACCGACTTACTGACACCCTGATAAATCTATGTGCGCTGCGAAGGAAGCCCCGGAACCCTACTAGCTTTAATAGTTTCCGGATAGAACGTCGCACGGACATGGCTAGATCGAATCGGGTAGTGATCCTGATCAAGTGAAAGTGGTCCTTTTTTCGTGTTGTTGTAGCTAGTTCTTAAAGACTGAAGGCTTTGGCGGTTGTGTAATCTATTTTCCAACGTGTCCGCATTCACTACGCTTAGAGGGCATCACTCTTTGTACCAGGATATCGGCCAAAGAGATCCATATATAAACATTAAAAGGGGCGATCTGATGTTAATGGCCAGCCCATTTGTGGCTTTAAAATAAATTTCGGACTCTTAGTAGATCGACATTACTTTCAAATCCAGAAAACTTTCCTGGATTTCTTTAATTATATCAATTAAACTGAGATATTCTGTCGATCTAAATGGACCGAATGCAAATCATCAATAGGACTACTCGCAACAGACGTGTTTTCGCATCAGCTGAAATAGGTAAAAGATTGCAAAATTATCGACCATTTTGCTATATCTTTCTGCCCTATAAGCCATTGTGGTGCAGCATGATCAGTAAAAACCAGGAAGTATAAACCATCTATGAAAGGGCAAATGTCAATGTGCGTCAAAAAAAGCCAACTCTTTTCTCCCTTTTGCACCAGCCCGCAATTACTGCTCCACAACTACAAGACTCTTCAATTACTTCCAGTGCCAGCATCTGATCAACTTAAGTGAAACTTTAGTTTCTCTATTTTGTACAGTACGCGATTCTAGACAACCATTCAACCTATTATCGGGTTTTTTACAATTCCAACAATTTATTATGGCAGGCGACTCTATTTGGGTTTGGTTTCCATTAGTTCCTTTATATAAGAACGTCGAGTGCTTGGCTTAACGGGCCAATACGTATTCGATAAACGTACATTCCATATCGGCAATTGAAAAAAGCTTTTCTTTCGCCTATTCGCCTTTTCTGGTCTTTCCCCATATGTCTAGATCAGTCTCAGCTTCCTCAAACCGTTTATGAAATTCAACAAAAAATTATTCCCAATTAAAATAGGTATTCTTACGGTGAAACCAAAACTTTTTTGGAAAAGAGTAGATACAAATGATCACAAGGCAACTGACAGTCATTACTTAAGTTCTGTCAAAGGTCGAATTGTTTTGGAGCCGTCAAACTTTATACGCCAGTTTTTTATAGTAATGGCAGTTTCTCCTAATGATATTTGAGGATTCGACCAACTTCCACTGTTATTCGAAGAAACGCTGGCCTATCAGGTCCCTTTTTCGAGTATCGCGATTTTTCAATGTTGCATTTTTCTCGCTTAAAATTCATTGCTGCTAGTTGTTAATAAATTGTTTCCTTTATGAAAGCGTTTAAGATCTCAATATTTTTTTTTTAGATATTTTACTAATTCGCCTTGGGTTTTTATTTAAAAAAAAGGATCCCCCTCATCAGGCTTTAGGTATTCTAAGTAACATGCTTTGAATCAAGTAGACATGCCTGTCCTTGATCTGAGAGACCTACCTCTATTTCGACTTTTAGTTTGAAATCTAGAACCTTTTTGATCATTTCTTTCCCGAATTTCCACAAACGCTTTTTCGTTTCTCGCTTCTTCCCCTTGGTTAGTGCGGCTAGCGCAGTAGATTATGTGTTTTCGTCCCACCAAATTTATATAAGCGTGACCGCCCAGCAGTTCAGTGAGAAAGCATAGAATTCACGGGCTCGTAGTGGGTTTAATTGCGGATAAAATTCCAGGCGGTTACCAAGCCGGATGGCCTTGGTAACGCCACTTCTGGTTGCCTCGATGCCCTCTTGAATTGGTAGCTCTCTAAAGATCCTTGCTCGCTGCTTATCCCTGACTCGGTGACTGCTTGGCAACGATTCAGATTCGTCAGGGGGTCAGCCGTGCGGGCTTAGGGAAGCGTCAACGTTCTCAGACTATGGTGAACAGAATGTCGCGCTCTGCAGGATTAATTCTTTTCACACACGACCGCCTGTCCCTTGCTATGTCCCGGATGGTCCCACTGAGGTTTCTGTTCAGATCGTGCGGACAGTCAAGGAAGCTGTCTCGCGCTTCACTTCGCTTCTACGCCTAGTGTAAACGAACGTACTGATCGACCGCTCCCCCTTCTAGCTCGTTATACTTTTTGTTCGGACACGCCGCTCCGGGAAGCCACAAGTCAAAACCGTAGGCTCTCTTGGAAAATTCCACTTGAGACCGTACTGACCTGCTCAATTCCACTTGATGTACGGGGTTTAGACAGGCTCGCCGGCCTTCACTGCTCAAACTCTGACATTTTCTCCAGGCGTAATGCCAAGACTTCGTTGACAGAAATAAACAGATCGCCTTGACCTAGCCGTGTGATTCCTCTGGACCGCTCCGCTGTTAAGATGTGGCACTTCCTCACTTGGTCCAAAGCTCACGGCAGAGTCTAAACTCCGTGGGAGTTTTGTTATTCCGTTTTGCACACGCCACTCTCGCTCTGCACGACAAGTCTCTTTTCTCTCTTAGTTCATTCTTCGACGCTAAACTTTTTTTTAATCTCCAAACTCTCTTCCGCTCCAACCGCTCTTGGCCGCGCCATTACTACGCGAATTCGCCGCGTATCTGGAAAGCAGTGTGAAAGAAGAAAACATGCAGCACAGGTTGGGGGTGTCCAGATCTATACTTTATTGCAAATTGAGCAAAAGAGATCGGCACGCTGGATGTTTTTTGGTTGTTCATTTAATTTCTTATTTCTTCATTCTGGCCAAAAAAAAAAACAAAAAAAATTTCGAATAATTGAAATAGTTGATATCCCTATGTCAGTCTTTTCTCAACTCAATCTCTTCCAAAATGCATTGCACCCGAAAAAGTATTATTTTCTACTGTTTCAGCTAATGAACCATTTGAAATTAGTTTTAAAACTAATCGAATTTATGGGCACTGTCCGAAGCCCTCCAGAACATTGTATTTCGCATTTAGAGGTAGCTTCCCTCGAAATTTCATTTAACGACTTCTCAATTAATTTATACACTTTGGTCAGTCTGAATTAAAACTGGGTGAATCAATGCGCAACGGAATTGCAATCACAAATTTTACCGCTTTAGTTCAGATATATCCTAAATAAGCATCGGTATACTTTATGAAAAAGGTGGCTTTAAAAGGTGAATTTTCTATAACAAAGGATCGATTTTAGGAGCCAAATTGTTACCGAAAATATCGTTTCCGCCCCACGTTGGGCGCCAGTGTGGGAAAGGAGCGATGCCAATATCTAATAGCTATTTCTATCACATTAGCCACATTATTTTAGTTATGACTTACTGTTAGAAGGAACTGGGTGCGCTGGTGCGCAATCTAGCGGTGCTCGGGTCTAGATCGTTGGATTGGTCGGGGTCCTTTCCCTTTTAGCTACCTAAGTTTACGAACGCAAATCATGGTTTAAAGCGTGAATCACAGAAAATATATACACACATCGACACGCATTACGTGAATTCAGGGGATCAAAGGTGTTAGTAATCCCCAACCTCAGGAGTTTCCCTAGAGCACAGATTTATATTATATTACTGATTTTTGTGTGAGGTTAGCATAAGTACTCGACCGACAGAGATAAAAATAATTTTAGTCGCAACGCGGCAGTCTTAGAATTTAAAACAATACTGTGTGGTAAAATGTTTCAACGCTTAACAGCCCATGCAAACAAGTAATTTTCGCTCGAGGAGTATTGGTTTCTTGTTGATATTTTATTATTAGTTCTGGGTGACTGTGCAAAGTTGAGGAATGAAAACAAGTAATTCGGTTCCTTGGTTATGACGATTTTGTGGAGGAGAGTCAGTTTCTTAAATTCGACTAATGAGAAAAAGTGTACCATAGATTCTTTACCATGACTCGAATTTGACTCGTGTGACTTAGTATTGAAAATTAATCTCGCTATGCTTTTGTATGCTACGATCAATTTAATCCTACTTGTTCAGTCACATTTTTCATATATGTAATCGCAGTATAATGCCATTCTATATATTATTGGTAAAATATTCTGGATAAATTTTATTTTCACGGTTGACAATACGTTTTACCAATTCAGTATTAAAAATATTCAAAGATTTAATTTACTTTTTGATTTATATGAGCGTCATTATTATTTGCCCAATTGCTTAGCAGTTTAAGTTCACCATTTGTGAAATCAATTCATTCCGATATACAGTACATATAAAATTAGACAAAACAGTAATGTTCCGAGGACCGAATCTTGGGGGACACCACGCTTACTGAATAAAAGGTCGAAGGTGTGAGATCGGCCCATTAGATATGATCTCATTAAGCTTGTAGCTGGGTTTGAAAAATTATATAGTTTTTCCAACTTAGAGCACAGAATAAAATGCTTAACAGTGTCGTAAGCTTTAATCTAGCAGTGTATCAAATGTAACTTGCCTATTTAATATTTAACATGGACTGAAGGCATTACATGGACTCACACAAGCAAAGATTTCACTAATTATTGAATTCATTAGCTATAATATGTCCATGTCTCTTCTCGTTGCTTTCCTACTCCAATACTTTAATATTTTTTTCAGAATTTTTTTCCAGATTACACATTATTGATTTTCTGTTGATTTTGGGTTTTCAAGAAACTGTATTGCTTGTCAACGTTTACACTTTATGTAGGCCCTATCACACGCAGTTATGGTATTTTTGTATTTCCATGGTATTTCATGGGTTCTTATTCAGCTTAATAATACCCGTTACTCGTAGAAGTTTTCTGACAGTTTTTCTGATAGAAACAATATTTTAACTGAAATGTATTTGTCTTATCAATACCTATCGACTAATCAAAAAAAGGTGCCACGCCCTCCCTTATCTGCCTGCCACCCACATAACATATACTGAAAAAGCCGTTAGGTGGCGCCCTAAACTATCGATTTGCTGCTTATATATCTCTTCCTTCCTTGCTTTTTTTTTTGTTCTGAATGGTATTATTTTTCGTAAGGAAGCTCAATATTACTTTTAAAGAACTATAACTGTAAATCAAGATATACAATACTTGCCAGTTAAAAGATTTTAATTCTGAGTGCAGTTGAGTATAGTTTATATCTTTTAGTTCCCGAAAAGATATGGAGTATTCCTCAGCTCTTTATTCTATGCTTTGCGGCACGTTGATAAAATCATGCATAATAGTTCAGTTAAAAAATCACTGTTGAAATCACCGTCCAAAATCAAATTCTTGTAAATCCATGTTTGCATGCACAACCAATAAAAATGTTTTGAGAATTTGTTCCTTATACTTCTACAAATAAGAATTCTATTAGAATTTATTAAGAGGTTGATTAGGCTCGATTGCAGAAATATGTACTAACAATATAAGTATTTTAAAAAGTAAAGACCTAGAATGAACACACACAACCACAGAAAATATAACAGTATTACTAATTGCAATTAAAAGTTAATATAAATATAATAATATATTTAAACGAAGTAATTTAGGTGAGTCAGTTTCCTCAGGTGTTTTATGCTGATCATTATTAATGTCGTTAAGGTCTCATGGTCTCAATGTATAGGACCTTATTACTGCCCGTCTTTTTTACGTGGATTGTTGCTCGACGAATGATTTTGGCTCTGATGTGACTCTTCAGTTAAGTTACGTGGCTTTTAAGAAAGTCAGTTTGCTCATTAAACTTCTCACATATTTTTTCTCAAAGCCCATCTGCTGGAGAACCTACTCATTGAAAATGGTTCTCTTTGCTGGCAGTGGTCGATGTTTAGACTTTAGTATTTTAAAATTTTGTTGTTTTTGTTCATGCTTTGCTATTTATTTATTGAATCTTCTCCCTTTAGATACTATCAATAAGTGTATCAAAGCTTAAACTAATTAATCTAACTGACAGTGCTATTGCTTGCTTGGCATGTCGTTGCGTTCTAGACGGGATCGGCTGGAAACCCAAGTCAAGCCTCTTGCGAGGCGTTTGGATGCGTTTTTCATTGTAGGATACGGATACGGCATTACAAATAAAGTGCCTAGGTCCCTTTAGATGTTTTGGTTGCGAATATATCATGGTACCCCAGCAAAAGTTGGCAGGATTTTCGATTGAACGCGCTGTATAATGTCTATTTTACTGCTGATTGGGCTTGAAAGTGCGGCTAAGGAACTGAGTAGGCCATAGAGAGCTTTCTTGCGGGATACGACTTAAGAAGCTTGTGAGTTGGTTTTTTTTTTTTGTTAGTGGTGGTTTAAACTCGGAGCTTTGCCTCCTTGTCGAAGTCTGGGAGTTTAACCCAGTAAAAACGATGCGATGCGCAGTTTTTAAGAACTATTGTGGACATGTTGCATACAGCGGACCAATTAACTTCTGATTCAAGCGTAATTTCAACCAGGTTACAAAAGGTTACAAAAGTCTTTGTCTGCAATGTCGAACAGTTTTCCGACGTCATCGATGGTAGATAGCCCCTTTCGATAATCCTACTGCATCTCAGAGAGGCCGTTGGATCCAACAAGGGCACCTTCCAGCCGGGAGTGGATTATTCTTTCAAGAATTTTACCCGCCTTGTTTTCCAGTGACTGGGGAACACACCTTTTGTTAGGCATGCGTTATAGATGTCAACATATTCTTTTGTGTTTGCTTTTATGGAAATGTTTAGTATTTTATTCGGAATTCCATCTAGTCCCGGTGCCTTGTCGTCCTTTATAGTCTTCCGAACCCCGAGGACTTGTCGGCGATGGTCTACTAAATGCCCGAAGCCGTTTTGTGACGAGTTCATATGTGAAGCCCCAAGGGTTAGAGTCTATTTCTTCGCATATATTATTAATCCACCTACCCTACGTTTGCTCTCTTATATGCATTTTTCCAGGGCTCGTGAAATCAAGTTTTCCTTTTGAACGTTGGTATGCGCGTCTTGCCCTATGGCTTCCGCAATGGATTGTTTCCACCAGTATGCAAGTTTTTTTCTTGATGGGGTTTTCCCTTCCTCTAAATAGATGCATTACAGGCTATACTGAAGTAATCTGCGTTGCGGGTTGCCCTTTCTTCGGCTGATTCGCTTGTAAAGAGGTCTTCGGATAACATCTGCACCATCTCCACGTCTAGCGTTTGCGGGGTGGGCCATTTGTAGATTTAATCGTGCAAATTATTGCTGCATGGTCACTGCCCATGTATGTGTCAGCTGGAGCCCAATCCAGCACTCACAAATGTGAAGTCAATGATCTGGAGGAACTGGTGCCGGCTCTAGAGAAAGTCGGTTTTGTTCCAGAGTTCAGCAGTACTAGTTCAAGTGCGGCGAAGCTCTCCAGTAGCGCCCCTCCCCTCGGATTTGTCCGCTCCGGACTCCTCGGATTTTTCCCGGACGTCTTCTGCAATCTCTTCGAGCATAGATATTGCCTGGGGGAGGCTTGGCGGCAGCGACAGCTATAGAAAGCTATACCATTCACATGGGCCCTGTTGAAGCAATTTCTTCTTTTTTTTCTGGTAATCTGGCGCCTTGGGTTTCCGCAGTTTTTTTGTTTTTCTCGTTTTATTGAAAACGTATACTGTCGAACCAGGCACGGCTTTTTGCTGTACCACATTTCAAAAGGTATCTTTCTGCATTCATGTAATGCACTAGTTGGGCTTCTATTAATAAGGTAGGTGGCTGTTAGCACTGCTTCACCCCAGAAAGTTTTCTGAATCTTGCCCCCTATAACTAAAGCTCGAGCTTCTTCCGTTATAGATCTAATCATCCTTTCGGATACACCATTTTGTTGTACCATTATCAATATAAAGGTTAACAATATTTAAATTAAACAAAGCATGCGTTTTAGCTACATAGTCTTAAAATACACTAAAAACTTCTGACTTATAACTCAACAGGTAAGTTACACAATAATGCGTATACTCAACAATAAAAACTACATAATAATTCTTATGATCAACAGTAGATGGGGTTTTTGGATCACATACATCAGAAAATACAACAAATAATGGTCGATCTATGTGGTCCTTATTTTTAAATTTATTAAAACTTAATCTCGCTTGCTTTCCCATGACACAAGCTTAACATAATTCATTTTCTGGTTTTATGTTATTCAGCAAATCTGTATTGTCAAAAATATTTTTGGTTTTAATTTCTAAAAACTTTTCCTTACTCAAATGACCTAGCCTCTCATGCCACAAACTATAATTATTATTTTTAGCTGCATTTGCAATACAAGCTAGTTTACTAGAAAAGAAATTAACCAATGGAACATTTCCAAATATACATCCATTCATTACAATTATTTTACCTTTTCTAACAGTTACACCTCCTCGGTGAAAAACAATGGTAAGGCCTGCCTCCTGCATTTTTTTAACTGATATCAAGTTTTCAGGGATATCAGGACAGTATAAGACATCTTTAAGCTCAATTTTCTCATTTGAATCTGTGTACAGCTTCACTGTTCCCCTCTTACTGCATAAATGAATACATCGTTCTTGGCAACAGAAATTTTAATAGGTTAATCTAGTTCAGTGATAGTTGTAAACAAACTCTCATTGTTGGCCAAATGGTCTGGTGCTTTGATTTTGACATGATAATTTGAATGTCGATTTTAGTAAAAATCAGTATATCCATCTTTATGAAAATTATACAAGATTTCGATCTAGCTACTATAATCGAGAGTCACAACTCTCATGGTTGTGTTTGATCTTTCATATCAAACCGTATCAGTGAAAACGGGTCCTATACTGTTTCGGTTGATGTTCAACATTTCTTTGATAATAATAAAAAAATCAATCCTAGCTTGAATAATAGTTTTTTAATAGAACCACCATATGATTTTACTTTGCTAAATACAAAATCTAGAAAGACTGCAATTTGGTTAACCAATAAACATCACAAAATTTTTTGGAACGACGGAGAAAATAGTTTTCCACAAACTCGAAGGTTTTTGAGGACAATTACAAACGGAAAACTGATAATTTGTAGGGGTGCTCAAAAGAAGCGATTTCTAGATAATTTTTTTGGGAATTATCAGTTTATCAATATCGAGGAAGTGGGCTGTCCTTCATTAAACAGGTTTAAAGGAAACCGGATTTCATATTGACAAACACATCTTATGGGCGGGGTTTGTGCTCCAAACAATGCATACAATATTTTTAACATTTTTTAAATGTAGCATCAAAACAAGAAAATAATTTTATGTACATCATTTTAAGGTTGAGGCTAGATGTGTAAAGAGCTACAAGAAAACAAGATTGATAATATTAAATTTCAAGAGGAAATTTACCAATTCATCGGGCAATTTAAAGGACAGATAATTGGACAGCACACAAACTATGTTTATGAATTAAGGTGGACATGATCTGAAAACTACAAACTATGGTGAACACTATACATTTTGTAATCGTCGTTTAACATCGGCAATGTGCGAATGCGTCTTCTATAAAACTCGCCAGAATGGAGCCAGAAAATTAATTTCAATGAAAAACAAATCATGTTCGCAATACCAAAATAATTGAGTAAATTTATTATTATGCTACAAAATAAACTTGTGACTTTTTATTTCAATTTTAAATTACAGGTATACTTGTGCGTTGTACCCTTTTGGGAACGTGTCAGAGATAGGTAGTCAGTGAGCGCGCCCCTCACACTTGTGTGCGGCATATTGTCATTGGCGCGTGTCCCTTTTATTGCGGTCCAGTAATCTTCTCAATGAGCGTGCCCCTTGGACGTGTGTCCTTTTTATTGTGGTCAGGTAATAGACAAGGGCCCATGTACGGGTCTCTGACTCTGGCTGATATCTTTATGACCCTTTGTGGAAAGGAGAGAATCTTTGATAATTTAACAGTAAAAAGTTCTGGGGCGGAAACGAAATTATGGGTTCCTAAATATTTCCCACATCTGAGAATCATTAACTTGTAAGATTTATTTTATTGGGGTTCTTTTGATTTCTAAACTTGTCTTGCAATCATAGAAAACATTATTCCCAAACATGGTCAGCCATGTTTCTCTGCTATAACAGCCTTTTGTTCCTTGCAAGAATATACGTGTTCGATTACTCCATCTAATTCATGACCTTCATCTGGGTAAGATTAAAAAAATCGTTAGTCAACACAGCATACTTTTATATTATTTGTTTTACATGATAGCGGAACAGAATATTGGCGCTTGTTAATGGTTTGACTAACTGAACTCCATGAATAAAGGGGGATGTTGTATCTGCTAGGCCGCGGATTAAAAAGTATGAATTTGGATTTTATTAGCCGTATTCCCTAAGTAGCATCTTCCTCAACATATCCTTTATAGTTTTCAACAGGCAGACCCAACACACGCTCAGTAAAACCTGAATCTAAGACATAACATTAATTTTTTAAGGGTGTTTGTAAACATAACAGTCCAGAAGTAGGTAGTCAGTTAGTAAATTAAAAAATGTATTTTAATTTTTCATCTTCACGCGTTTTATGCTTTTTGACACAAAGGAATCTGAGGATGTCATCGCCAAGACCAACATTTTCTGGATACATCTAATTTCTGTATATCTTAAAGTATAGTTATGGTTAACTTATTTAAACGTAGAAAATACATGTAAGTGCAAAGATATCCTTTATCCTTATTTACGTAGTGATAGTCATAGGGAGCGCTTCCTGGTCAGATATAACATGATTTTATTTTACTATATTTTCGTTTTTTAATTATTACAGCTAAGGTATTTTTATTTCGATTGAAGCAAATACTAAATTCAATTCGAGTGAATAACAAAATTCGACACTTATTAGCATACATATTATTTCATTTCACCTTGTCCACGTGTTATTGGAACTTACTACGGAAACAAAAAATAATGAATGAGAAATACAAATTCGGGATCTTTTGAATACCCAGATAACGGAAGCTTTGCAGAACACTGAACATCAATTCGAAAAGTCTTTTTTACGCATTAAGTCCAAAATATTTAGTAAAATTTTAGTTTTTTTATATCCGTTAACGAAATTTTCAAATTGTATAAAACTTTTTTTTTAATATTTTTGTGACCATTCCTTGCTCTTTGGCAAGCCTCTAAAGACAGCTGTTCGTGGTAAGTTGGGTTCGTCTTAATTTTTCTGCGGAGCGTGTGAATTAATAATAATAAATAATTAATTATTTTTTAGCAAATATCGAGCATACCAACGGTTAAATTATTAAAAATCTTCGTCAAAACATTTATAATATTGCTTAGAAGGCTTATACTAGAAATACTTTTTTTTTAGTTTTGTATTTAATTGATTAATTAAGCTATTTGATATTTGAAATTTAACCTATAAATATTTGTGTTTCGTGGAGTAGAACTATCAAGAGTACGCAGGAGTGCGAAAAGTGCAAATGTGGTAATGTGCGTTATGGTATATATGATTAAATTAAGTTAATAACTTTTGCGTTCCGTTACCAAAAGAAGCAATTGCGCTTTTTTTTTTGGTGCTTTTTGACATATAACCATCTAAGCTTGGAATGGAATTTCGAATTAAATATTATCGAAGTTGGACGACTACATCATATAGCTGTCATAGGAACGGTCGAAAAATTGGTGGAAAAATTATATGAAACAAGATTTTAAATAGAATACTGTATAAACCTAATGTCTACACATGTTCAGCTGTAAGCTCTCTTAACTCTTCGATCTGCTCGGCTTAGCAAGCGTTCGGTAATAAAAGCAGTAGCATATCATCTTTGAAAGAGAAAATTCGTCTCGGTCTTGAATTTTCGGTCGTTCAATCAGTTTATACTTTGAATTTCCTGCACCCCCATACTCTGATTTAAATGAGTTATAATTAAAGAAAACGCTCTATAATTCACAGTTCATTTTAGCGCCCAACGTGGGGCAGTGTTTGCAAATTTAAAAGTTATAAACAATTGAACAATTCATAAATTATCTTCAAGAAATTCACGGCCGGCAACAAACGTTCATTTTCTCATCTCCCGCTGTTGCCAATCTTCACGTCCCTCTTATCGCTGTCCAAACTTCAGTTTTGCCACTGTTGCCAGACTTCAGCTCGCTCTCGCTCTCGTAGCTACTGAAACTTCAAGTGACTTCTACATTCGTCGCATTCGCACTCATTTCGCACCAGGATCGCTGCTCGCCTCACTTCGTAATTTTATTGCCGTTTAGCATTGCGTTACATAATCTCTACGATGTCAACTATTGAGCAATGCAAGCGCCAACGGACCAACATTAAAAGGAATATAACTCGCATTAAAACCCTCGTAACAACAAGCGCTGGCGAAGACACCGGACTTTCCAGCGTCGAACTGCGATGCCGGCTAGGAATTCTGGAGTCTTACTTCACGCAAGCAATGGCAGTCCAATCTGAGATTGAGACGTTGGATCCCAACGACGGCGGTCGCGGAGAACTGGAGGACAGCTAATGCCCTAAGGGCTCTCTAGGATTCTATCCTATTGGAATTTCGCAGCCTTTCTGCGATGCGCAGTTTTTTAAGAACTATTGTGGCCATGTTACATACAGCGGACCAATTTACTTCTGATTCAAGCATAATTTCCACCAGGTTACAAATGGCTGGCGTCCTCCCAACCATAATGCGCAGATCTCGACGTTCATTTTCAAATCTCGGATAGACAACAAATACGTGCTCTGCGTCTTCATTATATGACTTGCAGAGTGGGCAGTGCGGGTAACGTTCATGCTTAAACCTATTCAGGTACTATTTAAAGCATCCATGTCCTGTCAGCAGTTGCGTTAAGTAAAAGTCCACATGTCCATGCTTCCTTCCCAGCCATCTCTACAGTTCTGGGATAAGGTTATGCGTCCATCGTCCTTTGCCGCTATTTGCCCACCTCTCCTGCCACTTTGCAATGGTAAGTTGTCTGCACCTTTTTCGTAGGGATTCGACAGTTTCGACCCCTGTGCTACCTGTGCGGATACCCGCTGACTCCACTGCTAGCAGGTCCATCGGTATTACTCCTGAAATAACTAGTTCCCCTTTGGGCATCGTGATCATAAGGATCTTGTCTTACATGACATTCCACAACAAAGGGCCTAGGACTGATCCTTGGGACTCCCCCGGTGACCTGTGAGTCGATTGCCCGGATTCAGTTTCGTACAGGAGCAGGCGGCCTTCGAAGTAGCTCGCTATTACTCGCTGTATGTATACTGGGACATTAAGTTTGCTTAATGCATTTAGTGTGTGGTGCCAGCTAGCGGAGTTGAATGCAATATGCAATACTGCTTAGTGCCGTACAAGCCTCCCTCAATGACTTTGTCTGAGATTTCGCACAGTTTACCAATGGCATCGATTGTAGATAGTCCCTTTCGAAAACCATACTGCATCTCAGAGAGGCCGTTGGTTCCGACAAGGGCACCTTCTAGCCGGGAGTGGATTATTCTTTCAAGAATATTACCCACCGTATCCAGCATGCAGAGTGGCCTATACGATGAAGGCTCCTCCGCTGGCTTGTTCCCCTTTGGTATGAGTACCAACCGCTGAGTTTTCCAGCGACTAGGGAACACACTTTCGTTAGGCATGCATTATAAATGTCAACATACTGTTTTATGTTTGCTTTTATGGCTATTTTTAGTACTTTATTCGGGATTCCATCAGGTTCCGGTGCCGTATCGTGCTTTATTGTCTTCAGAACCTCAAGGACTTCCTCAGGACTTGTGAACCTAATGCTTCTCGTGTCTACGATCTGTGCTATACGCGCCATCCCCTTTTGCTCAGGGAATAGTGTTTCTACTACCCTTTTTAGGATGACTGGGCATGTCGGCGACAGTCTACTAAATGCCCGAAGGCGTTTTGTGACGAGTTTATATGCGAAGCCCCAAGGGTTGGAGTCTATTTCTTCGCATATATTATTAAAACACTTGCGTTTGCTTTCTTTTATTAGTTTTTCCAGGGCTTGACTTTTTTCCCTTTAGTATATCTGAAGTGCCCTAAATTCGAGTCTTCCTCTTGCTCGTTGGTATGCGCGTCTTGCTCTATGGCATTCTTTCCTGGCTTCCGCATTGGATTGGTTCCACCAGTATGCCGGTCTTCTCCTTGATGGGAGTTTCCCCTTCCTCTGCATAGATGGATCACAGGCTACCTTGGTGTAATCTGCGATGCGGTTTGCCCTTTTGTATGCTGATCCGTTTGTAGAGAGGTCCTCGAATAACATCTGCAACATCTCCACGTCTACCGTTTCTACTTTGTACCCTATCACGGTCTTTGGAACGCGTGGTGAGCCATCTCTGGACTTAATCGTGCAAATTATTGAATGATCACTACCCATATAGGCGTCACTAACCTCCCAGCTGGATCCCGATGCCAATACAGCGCTCACAAATGTGATGTCAATGATGGAACTTGTTCCGGCTCTAGAGAAAATAGGTGTTGTTCCAGACTTCGGCAGCACTACTTCAAGTGCGGCGAAGCTCTCCAGTAGCGCCCCTCCACTCGCATTTGTCCGCTCCGTAGCCCAGACGTTAAAGTCCCCGGCAATTACGGCAGGGCGATTTTCCCGGGCCTCTTCTGCAATCTCTTCGAGCACATTTATTGCCTGGGGGAGGCTAAGGCTTGGCGGCAGATAGCAGCTATAGAAAGCTATACCATTCATATGGGCCCTGGCGAAGCAAGTTCCGCTTTTTTTCCTGCTAATCTGGCGCCTTGGTTTTCCGCAGCTCCATATTGCCGATTTTTTGCTACAATTCGCTAGCCATTCACCGGAGTTTTTATTTCCATATTGATCGCTTATGAGTGCCATGTCTACGTTTTGCTCGATGACATTTTGGTCCAGCAACGATTGGGCGACCTAGCAGTGGTTTAGGTTGATCTGGAGAATCTTCATTAGCTCCTTAGCCCTTGCAAAGCCCTCCTGAAGTACGGATATTTTCCACTCATTGTTGGGTGGTCACAGTCCTTCTCCTTTTTTCGCTTGCAGAGCATACAGCAGGCCTTTGCTTTGCAGCCTCTGGCTTGGTGTTCCGTCGCGCCGCAGTTGTAGCAGCATTTAGAGCAGTCCTCCTGGGATCTGCAGTTCCCTGCTATATGGTTGAATTCCATACACTTAAAACACCTTTTGGGTGTTATCTTCGACCGGATTCTGCACCAGGTCCATCCCAACCTGAGTTTTCCCTTTTCCATGAGACGCCTCGCTATGTCGGGCAGAACTCTTAGTGTGGCGGTTTGGGTGCCCCCGTACGCCGCCCGTAGTCCTACCACCGCAGATTCTGCCAGTTCCACATCAAACTGTGACTTAACCGCACATATGACATCCGTTTTGCCCATGGTCTCGTCGATGTCCTTCACCTCGATCAGCGTTGTCTCAGTCAGCGCTCTGAGGTCAACATTGCTGCCCAGGACCGCTTTCATTTTGCTCTGAAGCTCTGCGGTTTTTGGGTCAGAGACCTTGTTTAGGAGGATTAGCAGTCCCCCTTTGCTGTTCGCCTGACGGCCTGCACAGCTTGACCTAGGTCTTCCAGCTGCGGATCTGCCTTTACCTTTTTAAGTTGATGTTGCGATAACTATCGCGTCATTTCGTGGCGGACGTACCTTGGGCTTCCTCGCCTTCGGCTCTACTTTTTTCCACTCCTGTGGGGGTTTTTGGGGCTTACTGGTGCTCTCGGTCCCAGCATGTTTACCCCTATTTCCCCCTTGGCTAGCTTCGCTTGCCGGCGCCTTATCTCTTTCCTGTTCTTCGAGTATGCCTTGCACAGCCGACAGAACTTCTCTCTGAAGATACTCAATTTCATCGACTATGTCCCACGTAGGGTTTGTGATGAAGCGCTTTCCGTCCATTAGCTTCTTCAGCTCCCTGGCCTTCGAGCCAAGGTCAGTAAGCTGTTTCAGCACATCCCCTTGTTCTTCATCAGCAGCTTTTTGGCTACCTTTTTCTACTATTGGGGGGGGGGGGGGGGGGGGTGCCAGGCTGGTCTCCGCTCTTTTTTCTGGCGATCTCGCCATTACGTTGCTTTTTTTGAATGGGTCAGCTCCCATGTTGACCCAGTCGGGTAAACTGGACAGTGGCGTGTGAAATCCGTCCGCATTAGCCGGCGCCGCCAACACCAGTTCAACTCCTAGGCTTGCTCCAGGGGGTTGTGCCCCCGGACCCCCGCCTGGGGAACTCACCGGTACTGCACTAAAATTTGGCCCTTTACCCGCAGTGACCTGTTTCTCTTCGATAGGACTTTGCTCAATTATTTAATATAAAAGGAATAAATCTTAGTGAAAAGGCTTAAAAGTTTTTTATTTATAATTTTCCCGCGAAGAAATACCGCCCAAGGTGTTCCTACGTGCTACGGCACGCACTTATGTTCTTGGCCTGCACACTGTCCGAAGCTTGCTGCTATGACACCCGCAGCCCCTTTCGCACACTACGATCAGCTGGTGGCGCAAGCGCTTTTCACCACTGATTTAGTGTTTACGAACAAAAAGCGCGAGTGCAAAATTTGGCAACAACTAAACAAACAACGAGTGGAAATAAGGAAGAGGAAAAAGAAAAAGATGCCTCCCCTCCCTCGCCGACGACCGGCCCCTGCCTGGCCGCCAAACCTGTTGGGGATAAATTCCCGGGTTGTTCCCAGATGTCGTCCACGACCTCCTGGCCACCAGCTGACGTCCAGGTATGTGTCCAGATTCTTCAGACCGGATAGCCGGCTGTTCCTTCGGGTTTTTGCTGAAAACTTGGGAAAATAGACGGAGCGATTTAAAAACGCGACCGCACTCTCTGCTTTCACAACTCTCTCTGTCGCAGTGTTTGAGTGTGCTGGAACGTCATTGTCAATATCTTCAATCAAGCAACGCCACAACACAAGGACCAGTCCATTCAAGCAAGTAATCTCGAAATCAGGCGTATGGGCATAAATCGTTGTTCGCAATCACTCAATCTGCATGTTTGCTATGCTCGTCAGCTGGCCACAAACTGTTTGGATGCCTAACATTTAAATCGATGACAACTCTTGATCGGTTTGAAACAATCAAAAAATTTAATTTGTGCCTCAATTGTCTCGGCAGTGGTCATCGAATCGCTCAATGCTCAATGCCGGCGCCTTATCTCTTTCCTGTTCTTCGAGTATGCCTTGCACAGCCGACAGAACTTCTCTCTGAAGATACTCAATTTCATCGACTATGTCCCACGTAGGGTTTGTGATGAAGCGCTTTCCGTCCATTAGCTTCTTCAGCTCCCTGGCCTTCGATCCAAGGTCAGTAAGCTGTTTCAGCACATCCCCTTGTTCTTCATCAGCAGCTTTTTGGCTACCTTTTTCTACTATTGGGGGGGGGGGGGGTCTCCGCTCTTTTTTCTGGCGATCTCGCCATTACGTTGCTTTTTTTGAATGGGTCAGCTCCCATGTTGACCCAGTCGGGTAAACTGGACAGTGGCGTGTGAAATCCGTCCGCATTAGCCGGCGCCGCCAACACCAGTTCAACTCCTAGGCTTGCTCCAGGGGGTTGTGCCCCCGGACCCCCGCCTGGGGAACTCACCGGTACTGCACTAAAATTTGGCCCTTTACCCGCAGTGACCTGTTTCTCTTCGATAGGACTTTGCTCAATTATTTAATATAAAAGGAATAAATCTTAGTGAAAAGGCTTAAAAGTTTTTTATTTATAATTTTCCCGCGAAGAAATACCGCCCAAGGCGTTCCTACGTGCTACGGCACGCACTTATGTTCTTGGCCTGCACACTGTCCGAAGCTTGCTGCTATGACACCCGCAGCCCCTTTCGCACACTACGATCAGCTGGTGGCGCAAGCGCTTTTCACCACTGATTTAGTGTTTACGAACAAAAAGCGCGAGTGCAAAATTTGGCAACAACTAAACAAACAACGAGTGGAAATAAGGAAGAGGAAAAAGAAAAAGATGCCTCCCCTCCCTCGCCGACGACCGGCCCCTGCCTGGCCGCCAAACCTGTTGGGGATAAATTCCCGGGTTGTTCCCAGATGTCGTCCACGACCTCCTGGCCACCAGCTGACGTCCAGGTATGTGTCCAGATTCTTCAGACCGGATAGCCGGCTGTTCCTTCGGGTTTTTGCTGAAAACTTGGGAAAATAGACGGAGCGATTTAAAAACGCGACCGCACTCTCTGCTTTCACAACTCTCTCTGTCGCAGTGTTTGAGTGTGCTGGAACGTCATTGTCAATATCTTCAATCAAGCAACGCCACAACACAAGGACCAGTCCATTCAAGCAAGTAATCTCGAAATCAGGCGTATGGGCATAAATCGTTGTTCGCAATCACTCAATCTGCATGTTTGCTATGCTCGTCAGCTGGCCACAAACTGTTTGGATGCCTAACATTTAAATCGATGACAACTCTTGATCGGTTTGAAACAATCAAAAAATTTAATTTGTGCCTCAATTGTCTCGGCAGTGGTCATCGAATCGCTCAATGCTCATCAAGGAGTCGTTGCCGCAGCTGCAATCAAGCTCATCACACAATGCTGCACCATGACAAGGACATTCCGGCCATAGCAGCACATCCTGACAGCCGCACAAACTGTCCAGTCCAGCCAAGTGATCCGATAACGTTCTCTCATCTGCACACTCAACCGGGACAAGGTATCCTAGCCACGGTCGTGGTTATGGTTAAAGATGCATCCGGAAAATACAGGCCTGGCAGAGCAAGGAGTCGTTGCCGCAGCTGCAATCAAGCTCATCACACAATGCTGCACCATGACAAGGACATTCCGGCCATAGCAGCACATCCTGACAGCCGCACAAACTTGTCAGTCCAGCCAAGTGATCCAATAATGTTCTCTCATCTGCAAACTCATGTTCTCAGGCTAATCTCATCAAAGAGGAATTAGCCCAAAAACTTCCGCTTCGGCATGAAAAATTCAACATTTGAATCCGCATGGGAGACTCGTCAACTAATATAAAGCACGTGGCCACAACAACCATCCAATCACGCATCACAGATTGTCACTTCCCACTTGAATTCTATGTCATCGGCCACATCAGGCAGATTCTGAGATTGACATCTCGTCTTGGAATCTGCCAACCAACACACCTTTAGCAGATGAAAGATTCCATGAATCTCGTCGCGTCGATCTTCTATTAGGCGCTGAAGTCTTCTACCATTCGCTTGCCGTTAGCCATATAATGCTTTCCAATTTTCCAAAAAACATTGTTCGGCTGGGTGATCGCCGGCCGATGTCAACAACAACAGCAGCAGCAAGTTTCAGAATGTTTTATGTCAATCATAGTCTCGATTGATAACCACTTGCAGAAGCTTTGGGAGCTAGAAGCTGTCGCTGTCTCACCTGAGAGTCTACATCCGCATCACCAAATCTGTGAGGAGCTCTATACAAACACTACAGTTCAGGACTCCCACGGTCGCATTATAGTCCACCTTCCCTTTAAGGATTATCCCTCTCGCCTTGGAAACTCCGCTGAAGTGGCTCGTCGACGATTCTACGCAATGGAACGCCGCATGCTGAAATTTCCTGAGTTGAGATCCCAATATGTCTCATTAATGCAGGAATATCATGCGCTAGGTCACATGTCATTGGTGACCAATCCAGCCCTCGAGCACGTCAACCAAATTGCGAGTGGTTTTCGCCGCCTCGTGCAGAACAACTTTGCAGCTGTCGCTTCATGACCTAATGCTTGTGGGTCCCACTGTGCAAACGGATCTTAATCTGCAGCTTCTCAAATTCAGACTGTTATGTATAAAAGCTGACGTGACAAAGATGTACAGCCAAGTCCTCGTCGATCCAAGCTTTCGAAAATATCAATACATCTTTTGGAGAGAC
Organism: Drosophila biarmipes; assembly: GCF_025231255.1. NCBI lineage: Eukaryota > Metazoa > Arthropoda > Insecta > Diptera > Drosophilidae > Drosophila > Drosophila biarmipes. The sequence continues at coordinate 174,440 of NW_026114527.1, forward strand.
TCCCCAGACCCAGAACTGCAGACGTTCCAGCTAAATACCGTCACTTACGGAACCGTCGCTGCGCCGTATCTAGTAGTGCGCAGTTTACATTACTTGGCTGACAAGTACAAGGAGGAATCCCGACTGGCGCATCGGTTATCAAATCGTCATTTTACGTGCATCTGCTTTGCAGAGCAGATGACATACAAGTTATATGACACATTATTTAGGGGCTCTTACCCAATTTATAAACAACTTTGAGCCGAGAACCAATTTCCAAATAACTCTGACAGACCCGAGATAAATCCGTGGTCAGTTATTTCTTTCAACCAGGCCTCCGAATCATTCCCACTCAGATCAATTTCACGCAGCCCAAATCAAACGGATGCTGAAAACATCCAGTCCGCTAACGTAAACAAAAGATCCCCAAAGCGAGCCCCGAGTCCGTTAACGTAAACAAAAAGATCCCCAAAGCGGTCCCTAAAACTCCGCTAATGTAAATACCAATTTCCGGCCAAGATTGGACTTCAAATTTTATTGGCAAATTGCATCATCCTATTTTCCGACTCTCTTGAGCCATTCTCTTTATCAATTTTTGAGGATAAATTCTCTTAAGCCGAGGTTTGATTATTGATCATTGAACTAGAGATCAGGCAGTCCGTTTTTGAGATCCGAATCGAGCAGTATTGCTAATCGAGTAAAAATAACAAGCAGTGAATTAACTAAGTTCGACGTATTAAAAAATTGTATTAAAGATTAAGTGGTTAATAAATAAAAATAAATTTTTTTAATAAAGAGTACACACCTTGCAACTCATCAAACAAGAAGTCATCGAAGTTCTTCAAAAGGGGAACTTTCCGTTGACCAAGTGGCATTCAAACCAGCCTGAACTCACTGATAACAAGCCCACAAAGAGACTCAACATCTGTGAGGAAACGAGGGCACTCGGCGTCATTTGGAATCAACTCGATAACGCGTTTTTGTTCATCGATGCTCCAAAACGACAAACCTCGCCAGCTACAAAAAGATCCATCTTCCACTCTTTGACCCTCTTGGCTTTTTGTCACCGATCATCACCGTGGCGAAAATCCTTCTTCAGAAACAGTGGATACTCAATCTTAATTGGGACGAATCGGTTCCACAATCTCTAAATGATGCATGGACCGACTACTTAAATTCTTTGAACATGTTGCCAACTCTTCAAGTACCGCGGTGTTGCCAACACCATTCAACTACATAGCCACCACCGTTTGGTTACGGACATCAAAGTCTAGAGTAGCTCCTGTCAAAAAAAAATCGCATGCCGCCCTGTTCACAAGCTCGCTGTACTTCCTATATCTTTTCGGTCGTTCAATCAGTTTATACTTAGAATTTCCTGCACCTTCATACTCTGATTTAAATGAGTTTTAATTATAGAAAACGCTTTATAACTAACCGTTTAATAGCTTTGGGGTTTTTTGACATGTTATCTTATAATATTGGGAATGTATAGTACAAATCAGACTACTTAACATATAGATGTCAAAAAAATTGTCTGAAAAAAAAAATGAAATAATTTTTTCTTAATAGCACTGAAGATTGATAATATTAAATTTCATGAGGAAATTTACCAATTCATCGGGCAATTTAAAGGACAGATAATTGGACAGCACACAAACTATGTTTATGAATTAAGGTGGACATGATCTGAAAACTACAAACTATGGTGAACACTATACATTTTGTAATCGTCGTTTAACATCGGCAATGTGCGAATGCGTCTTCTATAAAACTCGCCAGAATGGAGCCAGAAAATTAATTTCAATGAAAAACAAATCATGTTCGCAATACCAAAATAATTGAGTAAATTTATTATTATGCTACAAAATAAACTTGTGACTTTTTATTTCAATTTTAAATTACAGGTATACTTGTGCGTTGTACCCTTTTGGGAACGTGTCAGAGATAGGTAGTCAGTGAGCGCGCCCCTCACACTTGTGTGCGGCATATTGTCATTGGCGCGTGTCCCTTTTATTGCGGTCCAGTAATCTTCTCAATGAGCGTGCCCCTTGGACGTGTGTCCTTTTTATTGTGGTCAGGTAATAGACAAGGGCCCATGTACGGGTCTCTGACTCTGGCTGATATCTTTATGACCCTTTGTGGAAAGGAGAGAATCTTTGATAATTTAACAGTAAAAAGTTCTGGGGCGGAAACGAAATTATGGGTTCCTAAATATTTCCCACATCTGAGAATCATTAACTTGTAAGATTTATTTTATTGGGGTTCTTTTGATTTCTAAACTTGTCTTGCAATCATAGAAAACATTATTCCCAAACATGGTCAGCCATGTTTCTCTGCTATAACAGCCTTTTGTTCCTTGCAAGAATATACGTGTTCGATTACTCCATCTAATTCATGACCTTCATCTGGGTAAGATTAAAAAAATCGTTAGTCAACACAGCATACTTTTATATTATTTGTTTTACATGATAGCGGAACAGAATATTGGCGCTTGTTAATGGTTTGACTAACTGAACTCCATGAATAAAGGGGGATGTTGTATCTGCTAGGCCGCGGATTAAAAAGTATGAATTTGGATTTTATTAGCCGTATTCCCTAAGTAGCATCTTCCTCAACATATCCTTTATAGTTTTCAACAGGCAGACCCAACACACGCTCAGTAAAACCTGAATCTAAGACATAACATTAATTTTTTAAGGGTGTTTGTAAACATAACAGTCCAGAAGTAGGTAGTCAGTTAGTAAATTAAAAAATGTATTTTAATTTTTCATCTTCACGCGTTTTATGCTTTTTGACACAAAGGAATCTGAGGATGTCATCGCCAAGACCAACATTTTCTGGATACATCTAATTTCTGTATATCTTAAAGTATAGTTATGGTTAACTTATTTAAACGTAGAAAATACATGTAAGTGCAAAGATATCCTTTATCCTTATTTACGTAGTGATAGTCATAGGGAGCGCTTCCTGGTCAGATATAACATGATTTTATTTTACTATATTTTCGTTTTTTAATTATTACAGCTAAGGTATTTTTATTTCGATTGAAGCAAATACTAAATTCAATTCGAGTGAATAACAAAATTCGACACTTATTAGCATACATATTATTTCATTTCACCTTGTCCACGTGTTATTGGAACTTACTACGGAAACAACAAATAATGAATGAGAAATACAAATTCGGGATCTTTTGAATACCCAGATAACGGAAGCTTTGCAGAACACTGAACATCAATTCGAAAAGTCTTTTTTACGCATTAAGTCCAAAAAATTTAGTAAAATTTTAGTTTTTTTATATCCGTTAACGAAATTTTCAAATTGTATAAAACTTTTTTTTTAATATTTTTGTGACCATTCCTTGCTCTTTGGCAAGCCTCTAAAGACAGCTGTTCGTGGTAAGTTGGGTTCGTCTTAATTTTTCTGCGGAGCGTGTGAATTAATAATAATAAATAATTAATTATTTTTTAGCAAATATCGAGCATACCAACGGTTAAATTATTAAAAATCTTCGTCAAAACATTTATAATATTGCTTAGAAGGCTTATACTAGAAATACTTTTTTTTTAGTTTTGTATTTAATTGATTAATTAAGCTATTTGATATTTGAAATTTAACCTATAAATATTTGTGTTTCGTGGAGTAGAACTATCAAGAGTACGCAGGAGTGCGAAAAGTGCAAATGTGGTAATGTGCGTTATGGTATATATGATTAAATTAAGTTAATAACTTTTGCGTTCCGTTACCAAAAGAAGCAATTGCGCTTTTTTTTTTGGTGCTTTTTGACATATAACCATCTAAGCTTGGAATGGAATTTCGAATTAAATATTATCGAAGTTGGACGACTACATCATATAGCTGTCATAGGAACGGTCGAAAAATTGGTGGAAAAATTATATGAAACAAGATTTTAAATAGAATACTGTATAAACCTAATGTCTACACATGTTCAGCTGTAAGCTCTCTTAACTCTTCGATCTGCTCGGCTTAGCAAGCGTTCGGTAATAAAAGCAGTAGCATATCATCTTTGAAAGAGAAAATTCGTCTCGGTCTTGAATTTTCGGTCGTTCAATCAGTTTATACTTTGAATTTCCTGCACCCCCATACTCTGATTTAAATGAGTTATAATTAAAGAAAACGCTCTATAATTCACAGTTCATTTTAGCGCCCAACGTGGGGCAGTGTTTGCAAATTTAAAAGTTATAAACAATTGAACAATTCATAAATTATCTTCAAGAAATTCACGGCCGGCAACAAACGTTCATTTTCTCATCTCCCGCTGTTGCCAATCTTCACGTCCCTCTTATCGCTGTCCAAACTTCAGTTTTGCCACTGTTGCCAGACTTCAGCTCGCTCTCGCTCTCGTAGCTACTGAAACTTCAAGTGACTTCTACATTCGTCGCATTCGCACTCATTTCGCACCAGGATCGCTGCTCGCCTCACTTCGTAATTTTATTGCCGTTTAGCATTGCGTTACATAATCTCTACGATGTCAACTATTGAGCAATGCAAGCGCCAACGGACCAACATTAAAAGGAATATAACTCGCATTAAAACCCTCGTAACAACAAGCGCTGGCGAAGACACCGGACTTTCCAGCGTCGAACTGCGATGCCGGCTAGGAATTCTGGAGTCTTACTTCACGCAAGCAATGGCAGTCCAATCTGAGATTGAGACGTTGGATCCCAACGACGGCGGTCGCGGAGAACTGGAGGACAGCTAATGCCCTAAGGGCTCTCTAGGATTCTATCCTATTGGAATTTCGCAGCCTTTCTGCGATGCGCAGTTTTTTAAGAACTATTGTGGCCATGTTACATACAGCGGACCAATTTACTTCTGATTCAAGCATAATTTCCACCAGGTTACAAACGGCTGGCGTCCTCCCAACCATAATGCGCAGATCTCGACGTTCATTTTCAAATCTCGGATAGACAACAAATACGTGCTCTGCGTCTTCATTATATGACTTGCAGAGTGGGCAGTGCGGGTAACGTTCATGCTTAAACCTATTCAGGTAGTATTTAAAGCATCCATGTCCTGTCAGCAGTTGCGTTAAGTAAAAGTCCACATGTCCATGCTTCCTTCCCAGCCATCTCTACAGTTCTGGGATAAGGTTATGCGTCCATCGTCCTTTGCCGCTATTTGCCCACCTCTCCTGCCACTTTGCAATGGTAAGTTGTCTGCACCTTTTTCGTAGGGATTCGACAGTTTCGACCCCTGTGCTACCTGCGCGGATACCCGCTGACTCCACTGCTAGCAGGTCCATCGGTATTACTCCTGAAATAACTAGTTCCCCTTTGGGCATCGTGATCATAAGGATCTTGTCTTACATGACATTCCACAACAAAGGGCCTAGGACTGATCCTTGGGACTCCCCCGGTGACCTGTGAGTCGATTGCCCGGATTCAGTTTCGTACAGGAGCAGGCGGCCTTCGAAGTAGCTCGCTATTACTCGCTGTATGTATACTGGGACATTAAGTTTGCTTAATGCATTTAGTGTGTGGTGCCAGCTAGCGGAGTTGAATGCAATATGCAATACTGCTTAGTGCCGTACAAGCCTCCCTCAATGACTTTGTCTGAGATTTCGCACAGTTTACCAATGGCATCGATTGTAGATAGTCCCTTTCGAAAACCATACTGCATCTCAGAGAGGCCGTTGGTTCCGACAAGGGCACCTTCTAGCCGGGAGTGGATTATTCTTTCAAGAATATTACCCACCGTATCCAGCATGCAGAGTGGCCTATACGATGAAGGCTCCTCCGCTGGCTTGTTCCCCTTTGGTATGAGTACCAACCGCTGAGTTTTCCAGCGACTAGGGAACACACTTTCGTTAGGCATGCATTATAAATGTCAACATACTGTTTTATGTTTGCTTTTATGGCTATTTTTAGTACTTTATTCGGGATTCCATCAGGTTCCGGTGCCGTATCGTGCTTTATTGTCTTCAGAACCTCAAGGACTTCCTCAGGACTTGTGAACCTAATGCTTCTCGTGTCTACGATCTGTGCTATACGCGCCATCCCCTTTTGCTCAGGGAATAGTGTTTCTACTACCCTTTTTAGGATGACTGGGCATGTCGGCGACAGTCTACTAAATGCCCGAAGGCGTTTTGTGACGAGTTTATATGCGAAGCCCCAAGGGTTGGAGTCTATTTCTTCGCATATATTATTAAAACACTTGCGTTTGCTTTCTTTTATTAGTTTTTCCAGGGCTTGACTTTTTTCCCTTTAGTATATCTGAAGTGCCCTAAATTCGAGTCTTCCTCTTGCTCGTTGGTATGCGCGTCTTGCTCTATGGCATTCTTTCCTGGCTTCCGCATTGGATTGGTTCCACCAGTATGCCGGTCTTCTCCTTGATGGGAGTTTCCCCTTCCTCTGCATAGATGGATCACAGGCTACCTTGGTGTAATCTGCGATGCGGTTTGCCCTTTTGTATGCTGATCCGTTTGTAGAGAGGTCCTCGAATAGCATCTGCAACATCTCCACGTCTACCGTTTCTACTTTGTACCCTATCACGGTCTTTGGAACGCGTGGTGAGCCATCTCTGGACTTAATCGTGCAAATTATTGAATGATCACTACCCATATAGGCGTCACTAACCTCTCAGCTGGAGCCCGATGCCAATACAGCGCTCACAAATGTGATGTCAATGATGGAACTTGTTCCGGCTCTAGAGAAAATAGGTGTTGTTCCAGACTTCGGCAGCACTACTTCAAGTGCGGCGAAGCTCTCCAGTAGCGCCCCTCCACTCGCATTTGTCCGCTCCGTAGCCCAGACGTTAAAGTCCCCGGCAATTACGGCAGGGCGATTTTCCCGGGCCTCTTCTGCAATCTCTTCGAGCACATTTATTGCCTGGGGGAGGCTAAGGCTTGGCGGCAGATAGCAGCTATAGAAAGCTATACCATTCATATGGGCCCTGGCGAAGCAAGTTCCGCTTTTTTTCCTGCTAATCTGGCGCCTTGGTTTTCCGCAGCTCCATATTGCCGATTTTTTGCTACAATTCGCTAGCCATTCACCGGAGTTTTTATTTCCATATTGATCGCTTATGAGTGCCATGTCTACGTTTTGCTCGATGACATTTTGGTCCAGCAACGATTGGGCGACCTAGCAGTGGTTTAGGTTGATCTGGAGAATCTTCATTAGCTCCTTAGCCCTTGCAAAGCCCTCCTGAAGTACGGACATTTTCCACTCATTGTTGGGTGGTCACAGTCCTTCTCCTTTTTTCGCTTGCAGAGCATACAGCAGGCCTTTGCTTTGCAGCCTCTGGCTTGGTGTTCCGTCGCGCCGCAGTTGTAGCAGCATTTAGAGCAGTCCTCCTGGGATCTGCAGTTCCCTGCTATATGGTTGAATTCCATACACTTAAAACACCTTTTGGGTGTTATCTTCGACCGGATTCTGCACCAGGTCCATCCCAACCTGAGTTTTCCCTTTTCCATGAGACGCCTCGCTATGTCGGGCAGAACTCTTAGTGTGGCGGTTTGGGTGCCCCCGTACGCCGCCCGTAGTCCTACCACCGCAGATTCTGCCAGTTCCACATCAAACTGTGACTTAACCGCACATATGACATCCGTTTTGTCCATGGTCTCGTCGATGTCCTTCACCTCGATCAGCGTTGTCTCAGTCAGCGCTCTGAGGTCAACATTGCTGCCCAGGACCGCTTTCATTTTGCTCTGAAGCTCTGCGGTTTTTGGGTCAGAGACCTTGTTTAGGAGGATTAGCAGTCCCCCTTTGCTGTTCGCCTGACGGCCTGCACAGCTTGACCTAGGTCTTCCAGCTGCGGATCTGCCTTTACCTTTTTAAGTTGATGTTGCGATAACTATCGCGTCATTTCGTGGCGGACGTACCTTGGGCTTCCTCGCCTTCGGTTCTACTTTTTTCCACTCCTGTGGGGGTTTTTGGGGCTTACTGGTGCTCTCGGTCCCAGCATGTTTACCCCTATTTCCCCCTTGGCTAGCTTCGCTTGCCGGCGCCTTATCTCTTTCCTGTTCTTCGAGTATGCCTTGCACAGCCGACAGAACTTCTCTCTGAAGATACTCAATTTCATCGACTATGTCCCACGTAGGGTTTGTGATGAAGCGCTTTCCGTCCATTAGCTTCTTCAGCTCCCTGGCCTTCGATCCAAGGTCAGTAAGCTGTTTCAGCACATCCCCTTGTTCTTCATCAGCAGCTTTTTGGCTACCTTTTTCTACTATTGGGGGGGGGGGGTGCCAGGCTGGTCTCCGCTCTTTTTTCTGGCGATCTCGCCATTACGTTGCTTTTTTTGAATGGGTCAGCTCCCATGTTGACCCAGTCGGGTAAACTGGACAGTGGCGTGTGAAATCCGTCCGCATTAGCCGGCGCCGCCAACACCAGTTCAACTCTTAGGCTTGCTCCAGGGGGTTGTGCCCCCGGACCCCCGCCTGGGGAACTCACCGGTACTGCACTAAAATTTGGCCCTTTACCCGCAGTGACCTGTTTCTCTTCGATAGGACTTTGCTCAATTATTTAATATAAAAGGAATAAATCTTAGTGAAAAGGCTTAAAAGTTTTTTATTTATAATTTTCCCGCGAAGAAATACCGCCCAAGGTGTTCCTACGTGCTACGGCACGCACTTATGTTCTTGGCCTGCACACTGTCCGAAGCTTGCTGCTATGACACCCGCAGCCCCTTTCGCACACTACGATCAGCTGGTGGCGCAAGCGCTTTTCACCACTGATTTAGTGTTTACGAACAAAAAGCGCGAGTGCAAAATTTGGCAACAACTAAACAAACAACGAGTGGAAATAAGGAAGAGGAAAAAGAAAAAGATGCCTCCCCTCCCTCGCCGACGACCGGCCCCTGCCTGGCCGCCAAACCTGTTGGGGATAAATTCCCGGGTTGTTCCCAGATGTCGTCCACGACCTCCTGGCCACCAGCTGACGTCCAGGTATGTGTCCAGATTCTTCAGACCGGATAGCCGGCTGTTCCTTCGGGTTTTTGCTGAAAACTTGGGAAAATAGACGGAGCGATTTAAAAACGCGACCGCACTCTCTGCTTTCACAACTCTCTCTGTCGCAGTGTTTGAGTGTGCTGGAACGTCATTGTCAATATCTTCAATCAAGCAACGCCACAACACAAGGACCAGTCCATTCAAGCAAGTAATCTCGAAATCAGGCGTATGGGCATAAATCGTTGTTCGCAATCACTCAATCTGCATGTTTGCTATGCTCGTCAGCTGGCCACAAACTGTTTGGATGCCTAACATTTAAATCGATGACAACTCTTGATCGGTTTGAAACAATCAAAAAATTTAATTTGTGCCTCAATTGTCTCGGCAGTGGTCATCGAATCGCTCAATGCTCATCAAGGAGTCGTTGCCGCAGCTGCAATCAAGCTCATCACACAATGCTGCACCATGACAAGGACATTCCGGCCATAGCAGCACATCCTGACAGCCGCACAAACTGTCCAGTCCAGCCAAGTGATCCGATAACGTTCTCTCATCTGCACACTCAACCGGGACAAGGTATCCTAGCCACGGTCGTGGTTATGGTTAAAGATGCATCCGGAAAATACAGGCCTGGCAGAGCAAGGAGTCGTTGCCGCAGCTGCAATCAAGCTCATCACACAATGCTGCACCATGACAAGGACATTCCGGCCATAGCAGCACATCCTGACAGCCGCACAAACTTGTCAGTCCAGCCAAGTGATCCAATAATGTTCTCTCATCTGCAAACTCATGTTCTCAGGCTAATCTCATCAAAGAGGAATTAGCCCAAAAACTTCCGCTTCGGCATGAAAAATTCAACATTTGAATCCGCATGGGAGACTCGTCAACTAATATAAAGCACGTGGCCACAACAACCATCCAATCACGCATCACAGATTGTCACTTCCCACTTGAATTCTATGTCATCGGCCACATCAGGCAGATTCTGAGATTGACATCTCGTCTTGGAATCTGCCAACCAATACACCTTTAGCAGATGAAAGATTCCATGAATCTCGTCGCGTCGATCTTCTATTAGGCGCTGAAGTCTTCTACCATTCGCTTGCCGTTAGCCATATAATGCTTTCCAATTTTCCAAAAAACATTGTTCGGCTGGGTGATCGCCGGCCGATGTCAACAACAACAGCAGCAGCAAGTTTCAGAATGTTTTATGTCAATCATAGTCTCGATTGATAACCACTTGCAGAAGCTTTGGGAGCTAGAAGCTGTCGCTGTCTCACCTGAGAGTCTACATCCGCATCACCAAATCTGTGAGGAGCTCTATACAAACACTACAGTTCAGGACTCCCACGGTCGCATTATAGTCCACCTTCCCTTTAAGGATTATCCCTCTCGCCTTGGAAACTCCGCTGAAGTGGCTCGTCGACGATTCTACGCAATGGAACGCCGCATGCTGAAATTTCCTGAGTTGAGATCCCAATATGTCTCATTAATGCAGGAATATCATGCGCTAGGTCACATGTCATTGGTGACCAATCCAGCCCTCGAGCACGTCAACCAAATTGCGAGTGGTTTTCGCCGCCTCGTGCAGAACAACTTTGCAGCTGTCGCTTCATGACCTAATGCTTGTGGGTCCCACTGTGCAAACGGATCTTAATCTGCAGCTTCTCAAATTCAGACTGTTATGTATAAAAGCTGACGTGACAAAGATGTACAGCCAAGTCCTCGTCGATCCAAGCTTTCGAAAATATCAATACATCTTTTGGAGAGACTCCCCAGACCCAGAACTGCAGACGTTCCAGCTAAATACCGTCACTTACGGAACCGTCGCTGCGCCGTATCTAGTAGTGCGCAGTTTACATTACTTGGCTGACAAGTACAAGGAGGAATCCCGACTGGCGCATCGGTTATCAAATCGTCATTTTACGTGCATCTGCTTTGCAGAGCAGATGACATACAAGTTATATGACACATTATTTAGGGGCTCTTACCCAATTTATAAACAACTTTGAGCCGAGAACCAATTTCCAAATAACTCTGACAGACCCGAGATAAATCCGTGGTCAGTTATTTCTTTCAACCAGGCCTCCGAATCATTCCCACTCAGATCAATTTCACGCAGCCCAAATCAAACGGATGCTGAAAACATCCAGTCCGCTAACGTAAACAAAAGATCCCCAAAGCGAGCCCCGAGTCCGTTAACGTAAACAAAAAGATCCCCAAAGCGGTCCCTAAAACTCCGCTAATGTAAATACCAATTTCCGGCCAAGATTGGACTTCAAATTTTATTGGCAAATTGCATCATCCTATTTTCCGACTCTCTTGAGCCATTCTCTTTATCAATTTTTGAGGATAAATTCTCTTAAGCCGAGGTTTGATTATTGATCATTGAACTAGAGATCAGGCAGTCCGTTTTTGAGATCCGAATCGAGCAGTATTGCTAATCGAGTAAAAATAACAAGCAGTGAATTAACTAAGTTCGACGTATTAAAAAATTGTATTAAAGATTAAGTGGTTAATAAATAAAAATAAATTTTTTTAATAAAGAGTACACACCTTGCAACTCATCAAACAAGAAGTCATCGAAGTTCTTCAAAAGGGGAACTTTCCGTTGACCAAGTGGCATTCAAACCAGCCTGAACTCACTGATAACAAGCCCACAAAGAGACTCAACATCTGTGAGGAAACGAGGGCACTCGGCGTCATTTGGAATCAACTCGATAACGCGTTTTTGTTCATCGATGCTCCAAAACGACAAACCTCGCCAGCTACAAAAAGATCCATCTTCCACTCTTTGACCCTCTTGGCTTTTTGTCACCGATCATCACCGTGGCGAAAATCCTTCTTCAGAAACAGTGGATACTCAATCTTAATTGGGACGAATCGGTTCCACAATCTCTAAATGATGCATGGACCGACTACTTAAATTCTTTGAACATGTTGCCAACTCTTCAAGTACCGCGGTGTTGCCAACACCATTCAACTACATAGCCACCACCGTTTGGTTACGGACATCAAAGTCTAGAGTAGCTCCTGTCAAAAAAAAATCGCATGCCGCCCTGTTCACAAGCTCGCTGTACTTCCTATATCTTTTCGGTCGTTCAATCAGTTTATACTTAGAATTTCCTGCACCTTCATACTCTGATTTAAATGAGTTTTAATTATAGAAAACGCTTTATAACTAACCGTTTAATAGCTTTGGGGTTTTTTGACATGTTATCTTATAATATTGGGAATGTATAGTACAAATCAGACTACTTAACATATAGATGTCAAAAAAATTGTCTGAAAAAAAAAATGAAATAATTTTTTCTTAATAGCACTGAAGATTGATAATATTAAATTTCATGAGGAAATTTACCAATTCATCGGGCAATTTAAAGGACAGATAATTGGACAGCACACAAACTATGTTTATGAATTAAGGTGGACATGATCTGAAAACTACAAACTATGGTGAACACTATACATTTTGTAATCGTCGTTTAACATCGGCAATGTGCGAATGCGTCTTCTATAAAACTCGCCAGAATGGAGCCAGAAAATTAATTTCAATGAAAAACAAATCATGTTCGCAATACCAAAATAATTGAGTAAATTTATTATTATGCTACAAAATAAACTTGTGACTTTTTATTTCAATTTTAAATTACAGGTATACTTGTGCGTTGTACCCTTTTGGGAACGTGTCAGAGATAGGTAGTCAGTGAGCGCGCCCCTCACACTTGTGTGCGGCATATTGTCATTGGCGCGTGTCCCTTTTATTGCGGTCCAGTAATCTTCTCAATGAGCGTGCCCCTTGGACGTGTGTCCTTTTTATTGTGGTCAGGTAATAGACAAGGGCCCATGTACGGGTCTCTGACTCTGGCTGATATCTTTATGACCCTTTGTGGAAAGGAGAGAATCTTTGATAATTTAACAGTAAAAAGTTCTGGGGCGGAAACGAAATTATGGGTTCCTAAATATTTCCCACATCTGAGAATCATTAACTTGTAAGATTTATTTTATTGGGGTTCTTTTGATTTCTAAACTTGTCTTGCAATCATAGAAAACATTATTCCCAAACATGGTCAGCCATGTTTCTCTGCTATAACAGCCTTTTGTTCCTTGCAAGAATATACGTGTTCGATTACTCCATCTAATTCATGACCTTCATCTGGGTAAGATTAAAAAAATCGTTAGTCAACACAGCATACTTTTATATTATTTGTTTTACATGATAGCGGAACAGAATATTGGCGCTTGTTAATGGTTTGACTAACTGAACTCCATGAATAAAGGGGGATGTTGTATCTGCTAGGCCGCGGATTAAAAAGTATGAATTTGGATTTTATTAGCCGTATTCCCTAAGTAGCATCTTCCTCAACATATCCTTTATAGTTTTCAACAGGCAGACCCAACACACGCTCAGTAAAACCTGAATCTAAGACATAACATTAATTTTTTAAGGGTGTTTGTAAACATAACAGTCCAGAAGTAGGTAGTCAGTTAGTAAATTAAAAAATGTATTTTAATTTTTCATCTTCACGCGTTTTATGCTTTTTGACACAAAGGAATCTGAGGATGTCATCGCCAAGACCAACATTTTCTGGATACATCTAATTTCTGTATATCTTAAAGTATAGTTATGGTTAACTTATTTAAACGTAGAAAATACATGTAAGTGCAAAGATATCCTTTATCCTTATTTACGTAGTGATAGTCATAGGGAGCGCTTCCTGGTCAGATATAACATGATTTTATTTTACTATATTTTCGTTTTTTAATTATTACAGCTAAGGTATTTTTATTTCGATTGAAGCAAATACTAAATTCAATTCGAGTGAATAACAAAATTCGACACTTATTAGCATACATATTATTTCATTTCACCTTGTCCACGTGTTATTGGAACTTACTACGGAAACAACAAATAATGAATGAGAAATACAAATTCGGGATCTTTTGAATACCCAGATAACGGAAGCTTTGCAGAACACTGAACATCAATTCGAAAAGTCTTTTTTACGCATTAAGTCCAAAAAATTTAGTAAAATTTTAGTTTTTTTATATCCGTTAACGAAATTTTCAAATTGTATAAAACTTTTTTTTTAATATTTTTGTGACCATTCCTTGCTCTTTGGCAAGCCTCTAAAGACAGCTGTTCGTGGTAAGTTGGGTTCGTCTTAATTTTTCTGCGGAGCGTGTGAATTAATAATAATAAATAATTAATTATTTTTTAGCAAATATCGAGCATACCAACGGTTAAATTATTAAAAATCTTCGTCAAAACATTTATAATATTGCTTAGAAGGCTTATACTAGAAATACTTTTTTTTTAGTTTTGTATTTAATTGATTAATTAAGCTATTTGATATTTGAAATTTAACCTATAAATATTTGTGTTTCGTGGAGTAGAACTATCAAGAGTACGCAGGAGTGCGAAAAGTGCAAATGTGGTAATGTGCGTTATGGTATATATGATTAAATTAAGTTAATAACTTTTGCGTTCCGTTACCAAAAGAAGCAATTGCGCTTTTTTTTTTGGTGCTTTTTGACATATAACCATCTAAGCTTGGAATGGAATTTCGAATTAAATATTATCGAAGTTGGACGACTACATCATATAGCTGTCATAGGAACGGTCGAAAAATTGGTGGAAAAATTATATGAAACAAGATTTTAAATAGAATACTGTATAAACCTAATGTCTACACATGTTCAGCTGTAAGCTCTCTTAACTCTTCGATCTGCTCGGCTTAGCAAGCGTTCGGTAATAAAAGCAGTAGCATATCATCTTTGAAAGAGAAAATTCGTCTCGGTCTTGAATTTTCGGTCGTTCAATCAGTTTATACTTTGAATTTCCTGCACCCCCATACTCTGATTTAAATGAGTTATAATTAAAGAAAACGCTCTATAATTCACAGTTCATTTTAGCGCCCAACGTGGGGCAGTGTTTGCAAATTTAAAAGTTATAAACAATTGAACAATTCATAAATTATCTTCAAGAAATTCACGGCCGGCAACAAACGTTCATTTTCTCATCTCCCGCTGTTGCCAATCTTCACGTCCCTCTTATCGCTGTCCAAACTTCAGTTTTGCCACTGTTGCCAGACTTCAGCTCGCTCTCGCTCTCGTAGCTACTGAAACTTCAAGTGACTTCTACATTCGTCGCATTCGCACTCATTTCGCACCAGGATCGCTGCTCGCCTCACTTCGTAATTTTATTGCCGTTTAGCATTGCGTTACATAATCTCTACGATGTCAACTATTGAGCAATGCAAGCGCCAACGGACCAACATTAAAAGGAATATAACTCGCATTAAAACCCTCGTAACAACAAGCGCTGGCGAAGACACCGGACTTTCCAGCGTCGAACTGCGATGCCGGCTAGGAATTCTGGAGTCTTACTTCACGCAAGCAATGGCAGTCCAATCTGAGATTGAGACGTTGGATCCCAACGACGGCGGTCGCGGAGAACTGGAGGACAGCTAATGCCCTAAGGGCTCTCTAGGATTCTATCCTATTGGAATTTCGCAGCCTTTCTGCGATGCGCAGTTTTTTAAGAACTATTGTGGCCATGTTACATACAGCGGACCAATTTACTTCTGATTCAAGCATAATTTCCACCAGGTTACAAACGGCTGGCGTCCTCCCAACCATAATGCGCAGATCTCGACGTTCATTTTCAAATCTCGGATAGACAACAAATACGTGCTCTGCGTCTTCATTATATGACTTGCAGAGTGGGCAGTGCGGGTAACGTTCATGCTTAAACCTATTCAGGTAGTATTTAAAGCATCCATGTCCTGTCAGCAGTTGCGTTAAGTAAAAGTCCACATGTCCATGCTTCCTTCCCAGCCATCTCTACAGTTCTGGGATAAGGTTATGCGTCCATCGTCCTTTGCCGCTATTTGCCCACCTCTCCTGCCACTTTGCAATGGTAAGTTGTCTGCACCTTTTTCGTAGGGATTCGACAGTTTCGACCCCTGTGCTACCTGCGCGGATACCCGCTGACTCCACTGCTAGCAGGTCCATCGGTATTACTCCTGAAATAACTAGTTCCCCTTTGGGCATCGTGATCATAAGGATCTTGTCTTACATGACATTCCACAACAAAGGGCCTAGGACTGATCCTTGGGACTCCCCCGGTGACCTGTGAGTCGATTGCCCGGATTCAGTTTCGTACAGGAGCAGGCGGCCTTCGAAGTAGCTCGCTATTACTCGCTGTATGTATACTGGGACATTAAGTTTGCTTAATGCATTTAGTGTGTGGTGCCAGCTAGCGGAGTTGAATGCAATATGCAATACTGCTTAGTGCCGTACAAGCCTCCCTCAATGACTTTGTCTGAGATTTCGCACAGTTTACCAATGGCATCGATTGTAGATAGTCCCTTTCGAAAACCATACTGCATCTCAGAGAGGCCGTTGGTTCCGACAAGGGCACCTTCTAGCCGGGAGTGGATTATTCTTTCAAGAATATTACCCACCGTATCCAGCATGCAGAGTGGCCTATACGATGAAGGCTCCTCCGCTGGCTTGTTCCCCTTTGGTATGAGTACCAACCGCTGAGTTTTCCAGCGACTAGGGAACACACTTTCGTTAGGCATGCATTATAAATGTCAACATACTGTTTTATGTTTGCTTTTATGGCTATTTTTAGTACTTTATTCGGGATTCCATCAGGTTCCGGTGCCGTATCGTGCTTTATTGTCTTCAGAACCTCAAGGACTTCCTCAGGACTTGTGAACCTAATGCTTCTCGTGTCTACGATCTGTGCTATACGCGCCATCCCCTTTTGCTCAGGGAATAGTGTTTCTACTACCCTTTTTAGGATGACTGGGCATGTCGGCGACAGTCTACTAAATGCCCGAAGGCGTTTTGTGACGAGTTTATATGCGAAGCCCCAAGGGTTGGAGTCTATTTCTTCGCATATATTATTAAAACACTTGCGTTTGCTTTCTTTTATTAGTTTTTCCAGGGCTTGACTTTTTTCCCTTTAGTATATCTGAAGTGCCCTAAATTCGAGTCTTCCTCTTGCTCGTTGGTATGCGCGTCTTGCTCTATGGCATTCTTTCCTGGCTTCCGCATTGGATTGGTTCCACCAGTATGCCGGTCTTCTCCTTGATGGGAGTTTCCCCTTCCTCTGCATAGATGGATCACAGGCTACCTTGGTGTAATCTGCGATGCGGTTTGCCCTTTTGTATGCTGATCCGTTTGTAGAGAGGTCCTCGAATAGCATCTGCAACATCTCCACGTCTACCGTTTCTACTTTGTACCCTATCACGGTCTTTGGAACGCGTGGTGAGCCATCTCTGGACTTAATCGTGCAAATTATTGAATGATCACTACCCATATAGGCGTCACTAACCTCTCAGCTGGAGCCCGATGCCAATACAGCGCTCACAAATGTGATGTCAATGATGGAACTTGTTCCGGCTCTAGAGAAAATAGGTGTTGTTCCAGACTTCGGCAGCACTACTTCAAGTGCGGCGAAGCTCTCCAGTAGCGCCCCTCCACTCGCATTTGTCCGCTCCGTAGCCCAGACGTTAAAGTCCCCGGCAATTACGGCAGGGCGATTTTCCCGGGCCTCTTCTGCAATCTCTTCGAGCACATTTATTGCCTGGGGGAGGCTAAGGCTTGGCGGCAGATAGCAGCTATAGAAAGCTATACCATTCATATGGGCCCTGGCGAAGCAAGTTCCGCTTTTTTTCCTGCTAATCTGGCGCCTTGGTTTTCCGCAGCTCCATATTGCCGATTTTTTGCTACAATTCGCTAGCCATTCACCGGAGTTTTTATTTCCATATTGATCGCTTATGAGTGCCATGTCTACGTTTTGCTCGATGACATTTTGGTCCAGCAACGATTGGGCGACCTAGCAGTGGTTTAGGTTGATCTGGAGAATCTTCATTAGCTCCTTAGCCCTTGCAAAGCCCTCCTGAAGTACGGACATTTTCCACTCATTGTTGGGTGGTCACAGTCCTTCTCCTTTTTTCGCTTGCAGAGCATACAGCAGGCCTTTGCTTTGCAGCCTCTGGCTTGGTGTTCCGTCGCGCCGCAGTTGTAGCAGCATTTAGAGCAGTCCTCCTGGGATCTGCAGTTCCCTGCTATATGGTTGAATTCCATACACTTAAAACACCTTTTGGGTGTTATCTTCGACCGGATTCTGCACCAGGTCCATCCCAACCTGAGTTTTCCCTTTTCCATGAGACGCCTCGCTATGTCGGGCAGAACTCTTAGTGTGGCGGTTTGGGTGCCCCCGTACGCCGCCCGTAGTCCTACCACCGCAGATTCTGCCAGTTCCACATCAAACTGTGACTTAACCGCACATATGACATCCGTTTTGTCCATGGTCTCGTCGATGTCCTTCACCTCGATCAGCGTTGTCTCAGTCAGCGCTCTGAGGTCAACATTGCTGCCCAGGACCGCTTTCATTTTGCTCTGAAGCTCTGCGGTTTTTGGGTCAGAGACCTTGTTTAGGAGGATTAGCAGTCCCCCTTTGCTGTTCGCCTGACGGCCTGCACAGCTTGACCTAGGTCTTCCAGCTGCGGATCTGCCTTTACCTTTTTAAGTTGATGTTGCGATAACTATCGCGTCATTTCGTGGCGGACGTACCTTGGGCTTCCTCGCCTTCGGTTCTACTTTTTTCCACTCCTGTGGGGGTTTTTGGGGCTTACTGGTGCTCTCGGTCCCAGCATGTTTACCCCTATTTCCCCCTTGGCTAGCTTCGCTTGCCGGCGCCTTATCTCTTTCCTGTTCTTCGAGTATGCCTTGCACAGCCGACAGAACTTCTCTCTGAAGATACTCAATTTCATCGACTATGTCCCACGTAGGGTTTGTGATGAAGCGCTTTCCGTCCATTAGCTTCTTCAGCTCCCTGGCCTTCGATCCAAGGTCAGTAAGCTGTTTCAGCACATCCCCTTGTTCTTCATCAGCAGCTTTTTGGCTACCTTTTTCTACTATTGGGGGGGGGGGGTGCCAGGCTGGTCTCCGCTCTTTTTTCTGGCGATCTCGCCATTACGTTGCTTTTTTTGAATGGGTCAGCTCCCATGTTGACCCAGTCGGGTAAACTGGACAGTGGCGTGTGAAATCCGTCCGCATTAGCCGGCGCCGCCAACACCAGTTCAACTCTTAGGCTTGCTCCAGAGGGTTGTGCCCCCGGACCCCCGCCTGGGGAACTCACCGGTACTGCACTAAAATTTGGCCCTTTACCCGCAGTGACCTGTTTCTCTTCGATAGGACTTTGCTCAATTATTTAATATAAAAGGAATAAATCTTAGTGAAAAGGCTTAAAAGTTTTTTATTTATAATTTTCCCGCGAAGAAATACCGCCCAAGGTGTTCCTACGTGCTACGGCACGCACTTATGTTCTTGGCCTGCACACTGTCCGAAGCTTGCTGCTATGACACCCGCAGCCCCTTTCGCACACTACGATCAGCTGGTGGCGCAAGCGCTTTTCACCACTGATTTAGTGTTTACGAACAAAAAGCGCGAGTGCAAAATTTGGCAACAACTAAACAAACAACGAGTGGAAATAAGGAAGAGGAAAAAGAAAAAGATGCCTCCCCTCCCTCGCCGACGACCGGCCCCTGCCTGGCCGCCAAACCTGTTGGGGATAAATTCCCGGGTTGTTCCCAGATGTCGTCCACGACCTCCTGGCCACCAGCTGACGTCCAGGTATGTGTCCAGATTCTTCAGACCGGATAGCCGGCTGTTCCTTCGGGTTTTTGCTGAAAACTTGGGAAAATAGACGGAGCGATTTAAAAACGCGACCGCACTCTCTGCTTTCACAACTCTCTCTGTCGCAGTGTTTGAGTGTGCTGGAACGTCATTGTCAATATCTTCAATCAAGCAACGCCACAACACAAGGACCAGTCCATTCAAGCAAGTAATCTCGAAATCAGGCGTATGGGCATAAATCGTTGTTCGCAATCACTCAATCTGCATGTTTGCTATGCTCGTCAGCTGGCCACAAACTGTTTGGATGCCTAACATTTAAATCGATGACAACTCTTGATCGGTTTGAAACAATCAAAAAATTTAATTTGTGCCTCAATTGTCTCGGCAGTGGTCATCGAATCGCTCAATGCTCATCAAGGAGTCGTTGCCGCAGCTGCAATCAAGCTCATCACACAATGCTGCACCATGACAAGGACATTCCGGCCATAGCAGCACATCCTGACAGCCGCACAAACTGTCCAGTCCAGCCAAGTGATCCGATAACGTTCTCTCATCTGCACACTCAACCGGGACAAGGTATCCTAGCCACGGTCGTGGTTATGGTTAAAGATGCATCCGGAAAATACAGGCCTGGCAGAGCAAGGAGTCGTTGCCGCAGCTGCAATCAAGCTCATCACACAATGCTGCACCATGACAAGGACATTCCGGCCATAGCAGCACATCCTGACAGCCGCACAAACTTGTCAGTCCAGCCAAGTGATCCAATAATGTTCTCTCATCTGCAAACTCATGTTCTCAGGCTAATCTCATCAAAGAGGAATTAGCCCAAAAACTTCCGCTTCGGCATGAAAAATTCAACATTTGAATCCGCATGGGAGACTCGTCAACTAATATAAAGCACGTGGCCACAACAACCATCCAATCACGCATCACAGATTGTCACTTCCCACTTGAATTCTATGTCATCGGCCACATCAGGCAGATTCTGAGATTGGCATCTCGTCTTGGAATCTGCCAACCAATACACCTTTAGCAGATGAAAGATTCCATGAATCTCGTCGCGTCGATCTTCTATTAGGCGCTGAAGTCTTCTACCATTCGCTTGCCGTTAGCCATATAATGCTTTCCAATTTTCCAAAAAACATTGTTCGGCTGGGTGATCGCCGGCCGATGTCAACAACAACAGCAGCAGCAAGTTTCAGAATGTTTTATGTCAATCATAGTCTCGATTGATAACCACTTGCAGAAGCTTTGGGAGCTAGAAGCTGTCGCTGTCTCACCTGAGAGTCTACATCCGCATCACCAAATCTGTGAGGAGCTCTATACAAACACTACAGTTCAGGACTCCCACGGTCGCATTATAGTCCACCTTCCCTTTAAGGATTATCCCTCTCGCCTTGGAAACTCCGCTGAAGTGGCTCGTCGACGATTCTACGCAATGGAACGCCGCATGCTGAAATTTCCTGAGTTGAGATCCCAATATGTCTCATTAATGCAGGAATATCATGCGCTAGGTCACATGTCATTGGTGACCAATCCAGCCCTCGAGCACGTCAACCAAATTGCGAGTGGTTTTCGCCGCCTCGTGCAGAACAACTTTGCAGCTGTCGCTTCATGACCTAATGCTTGTGGGTCCCACTGTGCAAACGGATCTTAATCTGCAGCTTCTCAAATTCAGACTGTTATGTATAAAAGCTGACGTGACAAAGATGTACAGCCAAGTCCTCGTCGATCCAAGCTTTCGAAAATATCAATACATCTTTTGGAGAGACTCCCCAGACCCAGAACTGCAGACGTTCCAGCTAAATACCGTCACTTACGGAACCGTCGCTGCGCCGTATCTAGTAGTGCGCAGTTTACATTACTTGGCTGACAAGTACAAGGAGGAATCCCGACTGGCGCATCGGTTATCAAATCGTCATTTTACGTGCATCTGCTTTGCAGAGCAGATGACATACAAGTTATATGACACATTATTTAGGGGCTCTTACCCAATTTATAAACAACTTTGAGCCGAGAGCCAATTTCCAAATAACTCTGACAGACCCGAGATAAATCCGTGGTCAGTTATTTCTTTCAACCAGGCCTCCGAATCATTCCCACTCAGATCAATTTCACGCAGCCCAAATCAAACGGATGCTGAAAACATCCAGTCCGCTAACGTAAACAAAAGATCCCCAAAGCGAGCCCCGAGTCCGTTAACGTAAACAAAAAGATCCCCAAAGCGGTCCCTAAAACTCCGCTAATGTAAATACCAATTTCCGGCCAAGATTGGACTTCAAATTTTATTGGCAAATTGCATCATCCTATTTTCCGACTCTCTTGAGCCATTCTCTTTATCAATTTTTGAGGATAAATTCTCTTAAGACGAGGTTTGATTATTGATCATTGAACTAGAGATCAGGCAGTCCGTTTTTGAGATCCGAATCGAGCAGTATTGCTAATCGAGTAAAAATAACAAGCAGTGAATTAACTAAGTTCGACGTATTGAAAAATTGTATTAAAGATTAAGTGGTTAATAAATAAAAATAAATTTTTTTAATAAAGAGTAAGAAAATTAATTTACACACCTTGCAACTCATCAAACAAGAAGTCATCGAAGTTCTTCAAAAGGGGAACTTTCCGTTGACCAAGTGGCATTCAAACCAGCCTGAACTCACTGATAACAAGCCCACAAAGAGACTCAACATCTGTGAGGAAACGAGGGCACTCGGCGTCATTTGGAATCAACTCGATAACGCGTTTTTGTTCATCGATGCTCCAAAACGACAAACCTCGCCAGCTACAAAGAGATCCATCTTATCCATCTTCCACTCTTTGACCCTCTTGGCTTTTTGTCACCGATCATCACCGTGGCGAAAATCCTTCTTCAGAAACAGTGGATACTCAATCTTAATTGGGACGAATCGGTTCCACAATCTCTAAATGATGCATGGACCGACTACTTAAATTCTTTGAACATGTTGCCAACTCTTCAAGTACCGCGGTGTTGCCAACACCATTCAACTACATAGCCACCACCGTTTGGTTACGGACATCAAAGTCTAGAGTAGCTCCTGTCAAAAAAAAATCGCATGCCGCCCTGTTCACAAGCTCGCTGTACTTCCTATATCTTTTCGGTCGTTCAATCAGTTTATACTTAGAATTTCCTGCACCTTCATACTCTGATTTAAATGAGTTTTAATTATAGAAAACGCTTTATAACTAACCGTTTAATAGCTTTGGGGTTTTTTGACATGTTATCTTATAATATTGGGAATGTATAGTACAAATCAGACTACTTAACATATAGATGTCAAAAAAATTGTCTGAAAAAAAAAATGAAATAATTTTTTCTTAATAGCACTGAAGTCAGCAGCAGTCACTAAAGATTTCGCATGGTGTTACAATGTTGATTATTTCATATAACTGCCAGGATATACAAACTTCGGCTTGCCGAAGTTAACTTCCTTTCTTGTTTTTAATAATTTTGCGATCTTACCTGTGGCACCTATTTCCCCTCCCTAAATTGGGAATGTCTGCTGCCAAAAGCCGGCCCCCCCTGGTTTTGACGCACAGGTGTCAAAAAATACAGTGCTTACCAAGCTTCCTGGGCTTCCGATAAGGTCGCATAAATGAATAACTTCCAATCCATTTAAAAAATTTTAAAAAAGGACGCGATAATAGTTGCCGTGGCCACGTAGTGTGGAGTCTCGGGAACAGTCGCCTTTCGCTATGTAACGGGTATACTAGAGTCGAGGACATAAACTATAGCGTTTTCTGTAGTATTTTTTAGCAGCTTTGTGCTTTGTTGTGTTGTGTTTTACAAAGGCTGTCAGGCTTGGGGTCATAACCTACAGTCGAAATTCAAGTATGGGCCAAAAGAGTATGGATTTTAAAGACTTGTGTTTTGTTAATGGTTTCATTATTATTATATGTTTTTAAACAATACATTTTTTTTATTCAGCTGGAACCATGTTTTGATCTATCAAAGGTTTTGTATCATCTGGATCCAAGCTTAAGCATTCGGCAAAATATTGTTCCATGGAAGAATATACGTGTTCGATTACACCATCTAATTCATGACCTTCATCTGCGTAAGACTAAAGAAATCGTTAGTCAATACAGTATACTTTTATTTTATTTGTTTTACCTGATAGCGGAACAGAATATTGGCGCTTGTTAATGATTTGGCTAATTGAACTCCATGAATAAATGGGGAAGTTGTATCTGCTAGGCCGTGGATTAAAAAGTATGAATTTGGTTTTATTAGCCGTATTCTCTGAGTAGCATCTGCCTCAACATATCCTTTATAGTTTTCCACAGGCAGACCCAGCACACGCTCAGTAAAAGCTGAATCTAAAACATAACATTAATTTTTTAAGGTGTTTTTTAAAAATAATAGTCTAGAAGTCGGTAGTCAGATAGTAATATAAAAAATGAAAATGTATTTTAATTTTGCGTCTTCTCTGTTTTATTTTTTTAGACATAAAGGAATTTGAGGGTGTCATCGCCAAGACCAACATGTTCTGGAAACATTTAATTTCTGTATATCTTAAAGTATAGTTACGGTTAACTTATTTAAACGTAGAAAATACATTTTAGTGCAAAGATATCTTTTATTCCTTATATACGTAGTGAATGCCAAAATTTCTAGGTGATAGTCATAAGAAGGGCTACCTGGTCAGATATAATATGAGTTTATTTTACTTTATTTTCGATTTTTAATTATTACAGCTAACGTAATTTTGCTCTGATTGAAGCAAATTCTAAATTCAATTCGAGCTAATGACAAAATTCGACACTAAATAGCATACCAATTATTATTATATCAACGGTTAAATAATGTATGAAAAATCTTTGTCAAAACATTTATAATATTGCTTAGAAGGCTTACACAAGAAATGCTTTTGTTTCGTTTTGTATTTAATTGATTTATTGAACTATGTAATATTTGTAATTAAACCTATAAATATTTGTGTTTCGTGGAGTAGAGCTATCAAGAGTACACAGGAGTGCGAAAAGTGCTCATGTGGTAATATGTGTTATGGTATATATGATTAAATTAAGTTAATAATTTTTGCGTTCCGTTACCAAAAGAAGCAATTGCGCGAGTTCGATTAAAATTTTGGTTTCGTGGTAAAAAGGGATGGTGAGTAAACTAGAAAAATGTATAACACTTAAATTTTATTTATATATGGGGTATGTGGACCACGACCAGTCAGCGTCAAGATCAAATAAGAATAAAATTACAATAACGTCAGGAGTGAAGATTTTTTTTACTTCATTTTAAGTTGAAGAGTTTCTTAAATAGGTCAAGCTATATCGTTTTTGGTAGACCTTAACACACGAATAGGCCCCTTACTGACCTCTTGGTATAAACGATGCCGTTCTTCGCTCATATGTTGAAAGTCAGTAAGTGGGCACAAGAACAAAAGAGCTCGAAGAAAAAGTCTTTATACATATTTTTGCGATTCCTTATTTTGTTGTATTATGCCCTTGTAGCGCTTGTACTAATACGAATATCGTAACTTGGAAGAAATCAAGTCAGAGTAGCTACATTATTTTACACTTCAGTTTATGCTACCCTTCCAGTTCAATCTGTCCACCATGCCGCCTGATTGTTAAGTCTTTTTGACGTCGAGAAGGCGGAAACAGGCCTGAAATAATTCAAACTCAAAATAACAGCCCTAGTCCAAGTGAAGAATAATTGGCAATACAAACCACAAAACACTTCTTACACGAGCGCGCGGGTTATCTTTTTGGTGGTTTGATTTGGTAAACTAAAATGTTGGACGGTGATGGATGCTTATATCGCACTGCGTCGTCTAATCCAGGGAGCTAACAAGCCTTTCGCTCCCTGAAAGTTATAGGCAGTAGTAGTAGTAGTAGTTATAGACAAGTTTGGTAGACAAAACGACGTCTAGCGACAGCGGCGGCCGCAAATATCCACGCGATGGGCCGTTTTTCCTTTATTAGGTCATGCAGAGGGTGCGGGATGGTGGCAAGCCAAATAAGACACTTTCCTTTTGTTCCAAGGTGGCGCCAATCAAACACTTTATGAATTTTCTCAAGGCACGTCATCTGTTTCATGCAGTAGAACTAACAAAAGTACGCAGAAGTGCGAAAAGTTCAAATGTGGTAATATGTGTTATGGTACATAAGATTAAATGGAGTTACTAACTTTTCCGAATTTTTTTAACACCTCCACTTTAGTAATGAAGAACTGATGGAAGTGTGGCTAAAGAATAAACGCAGCTTTGTCGATGCCCTTAACTGTTGTGCGAAAAGTTCAAAAATATAAATCGACTGTCTAAAAATACGCTGAATGAAATCATTAAGACTTTAATAAATGTTAAAACTACAATGACCTCAATATTATGAACAAAATAATTAAAGTCCGTATCGTTAAAGTTACCTTCGCGGAAAGGGTGTGGTTAAAATCAATAAATAAAGAAACCGAATTTCTCAAATGAAGTTAGGTAATCAAGTAACAACGTCAGAAGTGAAGGTATTTTTACTTAATTGTAAGAGCTTTTAAAATAGGTCAACCCAATTCGTTTTTTGGCTCCTTTTTTGGCTGACCACTTGGTATAAACGATGACGTTCGTCGCTATCTGTTAAAAGTCAGGAAAAGGGTATAAGAACAAAAGGGCTCAAACAAAAAATCTTTATACTTATTTTGCGATTCTTTTTTTTTGTGCTATGTGAAAGTGAAAATTGGTTTTTTTATGCACTTGTAGCGCTTGTACTAACGCGAATATCTTAACTTGGGAGGAATCAAGTCAGAGTGGCCACGAAAGGCGGTAGAAGGTCCAATCAATTTACACTTGAGATTAGGCCCCCCTACCAGTTCAATCTCTCCATCATGCCGCCTGATTGTTAAGTCTTTTTGACGTCGAGAAGGCGTAGGCAGACCTAAAATAACACGAACTCAAATAACAGCCCTAATCCAAGTAAAGAATAAAGGGCAATCCAAATCCACAAAACACTTCTTACACGAGCGCTCGGCCTACCGTTTCGGTGGTTTGATTGGCCATTTGGTAAACTAAAATGTTGGCCCACGGTTCGGCGGGTATGTCCTTTTCTGGCCTTACATTTGGGGCATCGTGTGAGAAAGTTGGTCACCTTAGAGGTTTACCCAAACCATAAGTAGCGTTTCCTCAGCTTAACGGATGTTTTCTTGACCTAATATTGGAGTTATGGGCGTTGCGCAAGGCTTCTTCCTGAAAAGAAACGCCGAGAGACGGCATCACCGTTTTTGGTGATGTATTCTTATACCGCACTGCTGAAGTCGTCCAATCCAGCGAGCTAACCGTCCTTCCGGTCCTCGAAGGATATAGGTAGTAATGGAAAAGTTTGGTAGACAAAACGATGACTAGCAGTTCTCGTTTAATAACGGCGTTTCGCGGCATTACACGCTCATAGCTATTTTGTAGTTGGCTGAGCACGGCGCCAGCACCGTAGTCTGACTCGTCCGTATCCCGGACGACTAATCAGTTTGGAAAAAAAGGGCAGCGACGGCCGCCAATATCCGCCAATATCATGGGCCGTTTAGCCATTGTTATGTCATGAAGAGGGTGCGGTATGGTGGCGAGCGACCTTTTTTTTCTTTTCCTTTTGTTCGAAGATCCATCATTTTACCAATTTTTCAAGGCGCGTCATTAGGAATCTGTGGCTTACAGTATAATCCAGATCATACCTGCAAATCGAGCAACGTGTATCTTCGCTAATATGTAATCCATCTTGGTGGGAGAAACAAGTTTTATATACACACAGAACCGGGTGTAACCATATTTTTTTACTAGGACGAACAGCGATGGCCACGGGCTGAGGGAAGAGCGAATAATACCCTTTGGGCCTCATGTCACTAACCAGCTATTTCACCTCGTCGTTCCTGGCCAGCACTAGGCGACACACTATTTGCTTGCTGAGCCGGGATGAACCAGAATCGATGACATGTCATATTACATATGTATGCCTATAGTCGTCGTCAACTCGAGGAAATACTCCCTGGACGCGGTTAGCCAGTTTTCTCCCATTCTGCTCGAAGATACGTGATTCACTATTGATTGGACTGGAAGCTCAAACCATTTCGCGCTAAGGTTACCTAAGTGCATGGTGCTAGTGTGACTTGAGGTATCCACGAGGTTTGAGAATGAAATCCATGTTCTTGGATAGCTACAGGTAGTCGATATTTCCACCTGCACCACGTGCCGTAACGGTTCGAGTAAAGCACATTATTCGGTTCTGTCGTGTGGCATATAAAGGTAATCATCCCTAAGAGGATCAAATTGCAGATCTTTTAAGTCCACGGTGGCCTTAAAACAGAGCAGGAAGTCTATGTCCACCAGGCTAGGCGTGCTGATGTACCAATCCGTGTACTCGTCGGCGTGTACTCGTCGCTATGGTAGGCTGAACCCGGGTCCCTTGGTGCCTATGTTTCATAAGATGCTCGGCTTGGTGTAGCCAAGGCCAGGGCTTTAACGGACCGATGGTTAGTATCTGGTGGGCTACCCATTCTTCTAGAAGAGAACAGATAAAACCAGAGCTGGCTCTAGGCTATCAACTTTTTGCTTAACATATAACCTCCTAAGCTTGGAAATAACATAATTTATTTGGTTTTGAATTTCGAATTAAATTTATCAAAATCGGACGACTATATCATATAGCTGCCATAGAAACAATTGGAAAACTAGTCGGAAAATATGAAAAAATTATATCTTTGGTGTACGTATAACCTTCTTAGCTTGGAAATAACATTTTTTAATTAGTTCCAACTTTCGAATTATATTTTATCAATATATTAATTTTATTAAATTTAACTTCGGCTTGCCGAAACTTACTTCCTTTCTTGTTCTCTCTGTGTTAGGTCAGGTTTGAATTCTTTGCTTTAACTTTCATGAGCCCTTGATCGTCGAGAATCGGTGAAAGCTCTCCGAGTTTGTTATGTTTGGATAGAAGTTTATTTTATCGCAGTAACTCTTCTAATTAGACTTGAACCACCCGCATCAGTGCAAACAAAGTCTTTTTGAATTCTGCCAGTGAGTCTATTCGCATTTTTCTTGACGTGTATTAAATGAATCGTTCAAAGTAGGCTGTATTATTATAGGAGGAATATGATTCGATCAACGGTTGCAGTTTTATACAAATGTGGGCTTTGATATGATTTAAGGACTGCTCTCCGGAAATAAGTTCTGATCTTGGGGACAGAATTGGATTGACTAGCCAGTCCTCGATTAACGTTCCAAGAACGGGGCTTATGCTTCAGCTGGTAAGGTGGGAGGTGTAGCACAATCTGCCAGGTCACCGCAAACAACATGTGTTGTTAAGACATGCTTTATATCGAAGCCTAACCGACGAGGGATGTTAATCTCTTGAATGTCAGCGAGCTCTTGAATTATCTGTCGCCACCACTTGGCGAGTTGATCTGGCACGGAGTCGTCCCAATCTAAACATGCGGGGGGCTCATCTTTGCTCTCTATACGAAAACTCCAAGCTCCCTTCAGCACGATTTTTGCAGTGATGATCACTGGTGCCAGGAATCCCAACGGATCGAATAAGCGTCCTCTTTTAAGGACCTGAGCGGCAAGAGGATAGCGTTCACGCTCGTCGGGCGCACATCTGATGTATGACTCGAATTACCGTGAGGGGTGCCGAGGCAGTGCCAAGCATTACTGTGGTCAAAAAATATTCCTAAATGAATATCGCGCCAGAAAATTCGCTGATACTGATCTTTCCTTTCCCGCCTGCAAGCAAAATTTGTGCGACTTATTCTAAATTTGTGTCTCATTTGTGTCTTATTGATCGATTGTTGGTATCCTATTGGTTACTGTGAAGAATTTCAAGAGAGAGATAAAGGACGGTACCTTATAAAATTTATTTGCATAGAAATGAATGTGCATCTTTCCTTTAAACGAAAATGATATTATTTAATAAATATATTTTCTTAAAATTGTTTAAAACATTTTAATTTTATTTCATCGCTTAAACGAATTATTTCCAGCGATATGTAAATATATTATTTACATACATTTACATATCGCTGGAAATAATTCGTTTAAGCGATGAAATAAAATTAAATTCCCCATTGAAATAAAATATTTTAAACAATTTTAAGAAAATAAATTTGTTAAAGAACGGGAACACTCAATGTCTAGACAAAGGGTCCCAACAAGACAAGTTTCAAAGAGAATACAAATTTTCAAAAAGAAAACTCAAACATTAAACGTTTTCATATGTAATGAAGATACGAAGGATATAATTCGACCACTTCTTCAGTAGGAAGTGGAAAACCCTTTTCATATCAATATGTTTTTGGAAGACAGCGGAAACGGACATTTTAAAAAATTTTTAATAGAAATAAAAAAAAATAATTTATCCATATTTCAAAGAATAATGACTGGACAAAGTGAAAATCATAAGTGGGCGCCATTTTTCTGCAATGTGTGTTTAAATTTCTCCGGAACTGAGGAAGCTGCTTTAAAACACAAGACGCTCCGTAGTAGGAAGGTCTCAAAGATTTGACCCAAGTTTAACATCAGCCTCAAGTTTATTTAGTTTTTTACGCAGATTTTGAATGCATTCTAAAACCACAGAATCTTGAAGTGAGCCACAAATTATTTAACATTCTTACTTTTGATTCTAGACTAGATAAATTGGGTTTAGAAACAGGAATAAATTTAGAAACCAGTTTTGTAAATTCAATAATGGAAAATTTAACTAAATTGCTATTAGAACGAGTTTAGATTACCAACAGATATATGATAACTCGTTGCATTGTTTTATTTGTCAGAAAGTAAATAAATTCATACCAGTATATATTCTATAATTTTTCGAAATACTACTTTTTTTTATTTATTCAAGAATTGGGAATGATTTTCATAGAAATTTCCGTAATACCAATTAATAATCAAGCCTTTATTTCGCTTTCGAATAAAAGAACAAGTTTTAGTGAAAAAAGTTTTGAAATTCAATACATACAGATTCTACCCTCAAGTATGGATACCCTAGCATCTAACATAATTTACGTTCAAATGAATACTGTGAAGTCTTTTTTCAGTAACGATAAAGAGTTTCGACTTATGCGTAAGAAGGGTATATTCCCTATGAATATTTATTTATTTCCTAATTTATGTATGTAATGTATGTGCAAATAAATTGAATGGTTGGGCAATGTCACAACCTTTACCATATAAAGACTTTAAGTGGATGTCTACCACAGACATAGACAATTTGGATGTTCGAATTATTCCAATTGATAGCAATTATGGTTATATGTTACATGATCTTCAAATTGATCTTCCATTTTGTCCGTCAAATTGTCTGGCCTCAAAAGACGATAAGATGAACAAATTTATTGCTGACTTGGGAAACAAGAAAAATTATGTAAAATATTATCGCAGCTTGCAACAATATTTATAGATTGGGCTTGTACTAAAAAAGGTGGAGTCCAGTTTTTACAAAAGCCTCGGATAAAAAAAATATATGGATCTAATTTATATATATAGTTTGCAAAAGCAAAGTGCAAAAAATATATTGTAAATAAATAATTCTGTTTACATAAAAACAATGAAAGATCCCGAGCGCAAAGTCGGTTGTTAGTGCATGGGATTCTCCGGATAGCAACAAGACTGGACGAAAAACACATTATGCAAAAACTTTTATATGAAAGTCCAATTTTCATAGTTTTTTTTAAAGATGAACTTAACGGTAAGCTTATGAAAGAATTTGCAGGCCTATGCTCAAAGGTTTATTCTTATAGAATACATAGATCAAGTCGAATCTTCACACAATAAAGCAATGGGATTCAGTTCACGAAATCTTAAAATTTATGTCAATAACAATATTTTCGATCAAAAGCACACAAGTAAATATAGTTAAAACTAATAAAAAAAATTCTTTGAGGCAATGATAACAAAAGGAAAAGTAAGAATTTAGTAATGAAGGCCATGGTACGCCTCAACAAAACATCAGAGACTTATTAAAAAGGATGTTTTAGAAAATGTCAAATGGTTAGAATCTAATATTTTTTGCTTCGATAAGATGATATATAACAATTATGTAAATGAAGGAGAATATTGAAAAAAAACTATTTTATACTTCAGTTCAATTGGAGATGTTTTATTATGATCGAGACTTTGGAAAACACAAATAAAAATTATTTTGAGTTTGTAAAAAATATATTTATTATTTTTGTTTTATAAAAGTAATATAAAAGTAAATTATTTTTAAACTAAATATAAGATAAAAGTTATTAAATACATAATTTGCTATATAAAAAAATGTCTTCCTTATTTATCCAACTAGTCTTAGAGAAACTCAGCCACCTAACTAAAACTTTATTTCCTTTTCGCCTTACAACTTGTTCGCGTTGTAGGACTTTAGTTATATTTGTTTTTCATTGGAGAAATTCACATTTCTTGGGCTCATTTTAATGTTTCTATGCACTCCATTATCTACCTATCTACCTTTATTTTCCTATGCAACTAAATTCACGCCACAATTCCATGACCCGATTTGAATATTTCTCCCATGGCTTAAGAAACATCATTAACACTTATCGACTTTACTGCCTCACACCAATAACATTTCTTAATATTATGGCTATTTTTGTGTTCTCGTGTACCCTTTATTCGGCAATTAGGATTAAAGCCTACACTATGTATATTCGTTTAAAATATAACTTTTTTATACATTTAAAAATTTATTTCATCATAGTTTTTAGGTTTACTAAGTAAAATAAAAGAGTACAGATCAGAAGTCAGATCAGAACGCATTCCTAGTGTTTCCTTCTAGGTCTGCATCCAAACCCATAACGACCTCTTCTCTATAGATTGGTGAAGGTGTCGCCCCTTCCTCATCACCCTTTTCCGATTCCTTTTTCTCTTATTCTACATCTTCCTCTATATTCGTTTGTGAATTTGATTCAGGAATTACTTTCATCGGAAACCCATCGTAAATTTATATTTCGATTATATTGGAGGTCTTTCTTATTAGTATAAATCGTCCAACTCTTTCTCATCATTTACGTTTTTTGTAACTTTATTCAATTCACATTTTACTTTTATAATGTCTTTTACATTTGACATCTTTTGTTTTTATTTTTCTTACCAAGTTCATGTTCGGTAATGGGCTTAAAAGTTTCCTGCAATTGTAAATCGTTTGATTTTTAACTTGTTTGAGATCATCGAATTTTCGCTTCAAAGCGAACCTAGCTTTGGTTAACTGAGACAACATATTCATCGAACTATATTTTACGAACTTAATAGGGAAAGAATTTAAATTTTTCGAAATTTATGTAGCCACTCCTCAGTTACTAAACAAATGCTGTATAGTGAACGCCATTATCTTTATTATTTATATACAATTTCCCAATAAAAAAGATTCGATATATTATTTAATTATATTTAAAAAAAAGAGAGATTTAAATAAAAAGGGGTTTTCCTTTCCGGCATGTTCATGATGTGTTCCTTCAACTCGACAGCAATAGATTCTCCAATCATTGTTATATGCGCTCCGCCTTGAGGATCGGGAATCTTACATTGTCAGGCAACCTTGTCTCCGATATCAGTGTCTTTCTATTAAATTTATTAAAACGTTTTGATGACAAGGTTGACCTGGTTTTTCTGATTGATGATGATGGTTGATCTATACTGTATGTATCTGTACTCTATATGTACTGTATCTCTTTAAGTTGGTAACTTACTGTTACAGTTCTTGTCCACTGAAGTAAAGACTTAGACTGTGAATTTTAACGCGTGCGGATCCACTTTTTATACCATACACAGCTCACACATACACGTACCCATACATCGATTTTTAACACTCAAATTTAAATAAACCAATTAAATATACCGGTTATGATTCCACATCTTCCATGAAAGAAACTAGAAAAGCGATGTACAAATTTTTACAGTTGTCTTGAACTCTAACGTAATTGTATTGTTTTATGTTTCCGAAGCTATCGAAATAATGTATGTTATTCTTATTTGTATTAAATGCAACACAAAGTGTATCACTTGATTGTGATTTATCTAAGATTACTATACCCCACTCCCGAGTTCTCATAAATGGACCTTTAAAATGGGGAAAATATTCCTTAGCAAAACGTATAATATCTATTCTTGGTCTATTGGATAGATCAGAATTTGTTTTTTTCGCTTTGATTGATTAGCTTATCGACAGGATCACCAACTTGTATACATTTAAAAATACAATTGAAGCGGTATAAAAACGTTTCCCCGTTTTTATACCTTTACTCGTACACTAGATTTGTCGGAAAGTTTGTAACAGGTAGAAGGAACCGTTTCCGACGCCAAAAAATATATATATTATTGATCAGGATCACTAGCCGAGTCCGTCTGTCGGTAAGACCGCTAAGATCTCGGAAAATATAAAAGCAAGGTGTCACGCCCACTTTAACACCCACCATCCGCGAAAATCTGTAGCGCTTACAGTTTTTATGATAGAACAAAAATTTTAACTGAAATGTATTTGCCTCATCAATACCTATCGATTGAACCAAAAAAAATGTGCCACGTACACTCTAACGTCCACTAACCTCCCACAACTGTGGTGGCCACAATTGTCATGCTAGAAAATTTGTTTTGTGTTTTTCAGCATAGGAGGCTACACTTGGAAATAACATTTTTTATTTAGACTTGAATTTCGAAGTACATTTTCTCAAAAAATGGACGACTATATCATATAGCTGCCAAAAAACAACCGGAAAATTGGTCGGCAAATATTACAAAAAAATTATATCTTTGGTGTACGTATAATCTTCTAAGCTTGCAAATAACATTTTTTAATTAGTTCTGAATTTCGAATCAAATTTTAATAAATCTTTTATCTGTCATAGGAACTTTCAGAAAATTAGTGGGAAATAATATCAAACAAATTTTTGCTTTGGGGCTTTTTGACATATTATCCTATTATATTGGGAATATAATTTTTTATATTTATAAGAATTTCGAATTCAATTAAATAAAAATAGGACTACTCTAACATATAGATGTAAAAAAAAATTGTCTGAAAAAACAATGAAATATTATTTTTTTTTAATATCACTGAAGTCAGCAACAATCCTTAAAAATGTCACATGATGTTACTAAAGTTGATTATTTCTTATAACTGCCATGGTATACAAATTTCAGCAAAGTTCAAAAAGTTTATATCAAGCCAAATATAAGTACTTCGAAAAATTTATCAAACCGATAAAAGGAATGGAATACCAAACATTCTCCCATAATGACGGTGTACTAGACCACAGTGAAGCCAAAAACAATTATATTATGATATTCGATGGCGTAGCTTATGAAAAATAAGACAACATAAGATCTTTGTATTGTTCGAAATAAAAATATCGACTCTTTCTTTATGTCAAACATATACCAAAACATTTGATTCGGGACAATACCATTTTTATTATAATGTTTAAACAGGATGATTTAAAAATGCGGCATATATAACGGAATCTTTTTAACACAAATATGATATATGAAACATTTGTAAATATTTTCAAAAGTGTTGGGAGGATATGCCGTATATAACCTAATTCCTTTTCATTAGCAAGGATGATGAAATGGATAATGGAAGGTACAGAGAAGGATTTGATTATTATTTTTTATTATGATTATTATTATTTATTATGATTTTAGGAGTGATCCCACAGTTTATCAATAGATTTCAGTATGTCTAGATCACTTACATTATATAAATAGAAATAGTTCCATTATAAATACAAACTTTTTTCCATCTAAAAAAGACTCTAAAAGACTTTAACCTTAAAAAGCATTTAAAATTCAAAGTAATAATAATACACATCAAGTTGAAATAACTACCTTACGATAACGAATTTACATTAATAAGGAATGGTCGGTACACAGTGATGAAATAAGCACACTATTTATACGCATTGTTGACCAAGGCGGTGATTTGGTGAATTTACGTGGTGAAAACGTTTCGATTCGCATGCACATTCGGCTGATAGAATGATTATTTATAATAAAAGACGTAGCCTTAGTCCTCATTCAAGCATTACTAATTGTAAAGCTATAAAAAGAGGGCCATCAGTAAAAAGCAGCTCACACACTTTGAAAAATAAATTATTTTTAAAGTAGTTAGGATTAAAGCTTCGAGTATAATATAACAAGTGAAAAGGAAAACAATGAATGAAATTTTAAATGTTCCAGAAAAGGTTTAGCAATATTGGCAATGTGTTTGAACAAACCAGAAATGAACAAATTTTTAAACTACAAATGGCGAATATAACCTAGAAAACTCCTCATGTAACTCTAAGTGATATTGCAAAAATTAGGATGTTCGATATTACCAAAAGAGTAAACCTACCAATTGCATACCGGAGTTGGGATTCATCTGTTAACTCCAAATTGAGACATGGCAGGCATCACAGATGGAATGTATTTTCAAATAATCGCGAAAAATCCGTTTTGCCATACTTGGATTTAACGGAAACAAAAATATGGGTTTGCAAATATTGCCCACATCTGAGAATCATTAACTTGTGAGATATAAGTGCATAGCAACACCTGTGATAAAGAGCCAAAAGGAAACGTGTTAGGAAAATATCCGATCATGTTGTGGAATCACACCTTTCTAAGATAACAACCTTTGAATACTTTGGGTGTGCGATCTTTTTCACGTGCTTATAATGAGCAGGAAGATACATGATAAATATTGTCATATGGAGATGTGTGGGCGAATGGGGCAATCAAGTATACCCTTAATGGACATGATCGTGACATTTTTATGACCTCGAAAACCATTGAAATCAATTAATTTATGGATTATGGTAATTATCCCAGAACGCGCTTATGCAAATGAGTGGTGGGCGGGGGGAGGGGACTATTAAAATGTAAATTGTCCCAGACCCTACTGACGGTCGATAGCCATAGAGCACGATCTTGCCCACCATGCATAACGACAGCTACCCCTACTCCAGCGGCGTGAAGTTATCAATGCAAAACCTCCCACACCATTAGTTACCAATAACCTCAAAATAGACTGCAGCCACAGCGCTAGATATAACGGCAACAAAAACCACAACAACAAATCAAAAGCAAAACAAAATTCAGTGGGTCCGGCCTATCAAACCGGACTCCAAATAGAAAATAAATTAGCCGAGAGATCCAACAGCAATAGGTTTGCTCTTCTAATAGAAAATGAACACGAACAGGCTCAGGAGACCCAACCGGAACCTAAGCCCCCTCCAATTTACATTAGGGTCAGCATTTTTGTGACCGGGGACGGAAACTTTTATGTTGGAGATTTACATGAAACCAAATCTGAAAAACATTAGATGCCATTAAGGAAAACGGGTTTTCGATAAAGAACGTCAGTAACATCACCAACAGGAAAAAAGAGCTGCAACCACTCTTTAAATCGAGCTAGAGCCAGACAGCAGAGTCTTGAAGAAGAATGAAGTGAAACCCATTTATAACCTGTAATACATACTTATTGCACCGAAGAATTAACGTGAATGAGCCACATAAAAGGAACGGCCCAGTGCAAACCAAAAATAGTCAGGAGTATGGATACACCAGGGCATACTGTGCACTTTGGACAGTCTGTGGAGCTTGTGGAGACCTCCACTATTCAGCAAACTGCCAAACAAGAAAGACCCCAAAATGAAAAAATGGGTTAACTGACAAGGTAACCAACATCAAATTGCTGGCGCTGTCCGATCAACAAGGAGATGAAGGACCATATGCGAAAATGCCTACACATACTTGAGTACGACGCCGGTAGAATTTTATGGCTCGGTTGCAAGATCCTCATTTGCTCAATTAAATACCCAAGAACAGGAATGGAAAACCCACTCTCATCTAATGTAGTAAACGCTCAACAGATCTAAATACAGTCACAAAGAACTCTGGAATCTATGATGGAAAGCATGCAACAAAGTATGGTGGAATTTATGTCATTTAAGAAAACGACCATGCAAACACTAGTTCAAAACCAAAACATCTTGTCACAGCTGTTTGCAGATAAACAGTCCACATAACAGATGGCAAATCTAAAAAGAAGAATGAGGAACGCAAATTGCGTTTTAAGGTACAAACTTGAAGTAGCACAGATCCTGAATGAAAATCATATCGAAATTATGCTACTGGTACCACAAACAAATGCAACTCCCAAATAAGAGGTTAAACTTTCTACCGCACTGATTATCCAGATTGGAAAGCCAACGGCAGAACCGATATTTTATCTTATTAACACTTTTACCAAAGGTTTGCAACTAATTACTTAAAAGCCACGTCTATCAAAGTGAAGACAGGTAACGGAAACCTCACCATAGCCGCTGTATACTGCTCACCTCGCTTTTTTTTTCTAAAGAAGAACAATTCAAGGACTTTTACAACTTACTTGGATATCGCTTTATAGCAGCAGGGGACTTATGACTAAAAGCGAACAACAAATAAGACTATGTTTTTCCTGGCAGTCTCACATTCTGGCCAACAGACTCCAGGAAAGTTCCAGACTGACAAAAAGTATTCCGCGCCATATAATGAGGGTTAAGCGCTTTCGGACCTGTCAGACCATTCGCCAGTGCTAATGTAATAACCCTTGCAGAGGGTAATAAGACGAAAGGTTATAAAATTTTTTGTTTTTCATCTTATTTACCTCTATCATAGTTCTAGCCCATAAATATGCTTGTTTTGGCAAACTCGATGTTTTCCCAAAAACTTACTCATACGGCCAGAAATCATGTGGCTTTGCGTGTGTAATATTGAAGCAGTATGCGAAAAATTTTAACCATACGTCCCAATTTATACCAATCGATATGTATGAATTTATGTATTCGTTATATGTTTTGTGACTTCTTTCTTCTATTCCAATTTTTAATTTTTAAATATTTGGACAAGTCGTGCATTTAATTAAATTTTTGTATTAGATTTCCATGTCCGAAATGAACGTCTTTATTAATTTATTATTATCTTATTAATTATATTATCTTAATTTAAAAGATTCGAAATTGGAATGGCAGCTAAATCAAAAAATTATATATTTTGACCTTGGCCAAGAGTAGTATAACAACACGGATACTGGCACCGGAAGTAATATATCAGGTCAAAAAAAGGGGGTGACCCTAATTAGTCACGAATGGTTGCACACAGGTGTTATAATGACCTAATTAGCATAATTATGTAAAAAAATGTCGGAAAAAGAAACGGTCGGGTTGACCGTTAAGTAGAGCACAGGTGTTATAATGACCTAATTAGGGTGGAGTGTTTTGTCATGTCTTGTCTTGTCTTTTCTCACCCCAAAGATGTGTGTGAGGGGTTTTGTCATTCGAACAATTTGCGGTTGTTTAGAGTTATCTATTTTTGTAACCTGTCTTCAGTCTTGTGGTCAGCAGATATTGGTTTGAGGGATATAAGACCTCATTAGATGGGGGATGTAGTGTGAAACAAGCGTTTGTTCGAGGTGACCGAGAACCTCCCCCAATCTTTAGCAAGCATAAGGTGGGATAAATAGTTCGAGAACCTACCCCAAGTGTGAGCATTAGATGGGGGAGGGAGTGTGAAACAAGTGTGTCTTGAATTTTTCAGCTCTATAGAGGGTGGCTCTTATTAGAATATACACAAATTATACAGTTTATTTAGTCAAATACAAGTTAAACTAGTTTTAGTAATAAAAAAATAATTTGAGGGGATTATTTCTTTAGTCTTGCAGGTGTTGGTTTGAGGTATATTAGACCGCATATTTTTGAGGTGTTAAACAAGCGTAAGTTCGAGAACCTCCCACAATTGTGAGCATTAGATTGGGGAGGGAGTGCGAATATCTAAAGTATGTTGCTTCTAACTTTTATAAAGTTAAGGGGAGGGTAATTTTCAATGTTTCAATGTGGAAGTGGTGGTGGAGATCGTTTATTTAGTCAAATACGTTTTTATTTATTACATTAATTTCCATGGAGTTTTTTAAATAAATTATGTATTCTTCCAACAATTTTAGGGCATCTTCTTCTTTCTTTTCAACATGCATACACCTGCAGGTGTCAGGTCTAACTTTACAATCATCGTATGCATGCAGCATGCAATGATTTCAATTTCGTAATATGTTCCTTGAAGATCTCATTCCCATGCTCCTTTAAGAAA
Organism: Drosophila biarmipes; assembly: GCF_025231255.1. Taxonomy (NCBI): domain Eukaryota; kingdom Metazoa; phylum Arthropoda; class Insecta; order Diptera; family Drosophilidae; genus Drosophila; species Drosophila biarmipes. The sequence continues at coordinate 214,088 of NW_026114527.1, forward strand.
GGAAATCATTTTTTTTTTCTTACTTTCAAGTACACGTTTCTATATTATCATAAGAAAATGTACATAAATTTAAATGTTTTATAAACTCTTTCACATCATTAACCATGAACATGTCCCTTGACTCCAGCAGTAATTTCAAGTCCTCTCTTGAAATCATATTACCAAATGTATTACAAAATAAATTAATTCTATTTATCAAGGAAGAACAAATTGGGTACATTAAGGTTGTTATTAGAATCAAACATTTCGTAAACTTCTTTTCTCGACTCTCAAAATGTGAATGAATTAATGGTGAAAAGTTTTTGTAAAAGTTTAAGATTTTATGAGCATTGCTGAGTGAGCAGACACCATCTCGAGTATATAATGAACAATATGGGAAGTGATTTCCATCCATTATTTTTAAAGAGGGAAATCCAATTTCATCAATGTTAATTACATAATAAATTAAAAAAATTTTTTTGGAAATAACCTTTTTATTGATATCCCTTACAAATTATTTCTTTTTTATACCCTTGCAGAGGGTATAATGATTTTAGTTAGAAGTTTGGAAGTGAAGGGGACGTTTCCGACCGTAGTATATAAGTCGGAACCAACCCAACTATCGGGAAAGAATTTTAAAAAATTGTATCTTCAGTGTTTTTTTAACATTTAACCTTAAAAGCTTGGAAATAACATTTTGTAATTGGTTATGAATTTCAAATTAAATTTTATCAAAATCGGATGACTATATCATATAGCTGCCAAAGAAACTATCGGAAAATTAGTGGCAAAATAATATAAAAATTATATCCTCGGTGTTTTTTAACATATAACCTTCTAGGCTTGGAAATAAAATTTTTAAATTGGTTTAGAATTTTGAATTAAAGTTGATTAAAATCGGACGACTATATTATATAGCTGTCATAGAAACGATCGGAAAATTTTTGGAAAAATAATATGAAACATATTATAGCTTTGGTGCTTTTTGACATATAACCTTCCTAGCTTGGAAATAACATTTTTTAATTAGTTCGGAATTTCGATTTCAATTTTATCAAAATCGGACGACTGTATCATAAAGGTGCCATAGAAACGATCGGAAGTAACCTTCTAATCTTGGAAATAACAATTTTTAGGAATTTGGTATTCAACAAAAAAAAAAATTTTTATTTATATCACTGAAGTTAGCAATAATACTTAAGAATTTGACATGGTTTTTCTTATAACTGTAAGAGTATACAACTTCCTTTCTTGTTTCTAATTATTTCTCTTAAATACATTTGTGTTTCTTTGAAAGAGTATACTTCATCGATCCAAAAAATTTTAAAGTTTTTTGGTAAATAAGTCTCTGGTTTTCTAAATTTTTTATTCAACTCAATAAAATTATATGGAAAATGTATGATAAAATTAGAATTCAGGATGGTTTTGTTTTTGAATACGACTCCAATTTCTTTTAAAACAAATTTATTATTATTTTCAAGAAATCTTTAAACATTAATTGCAATAATGTCTTCACTCATTATTGATTGTTAGACAATCCGCTGAACTAGACCATTCAACGGGCTATATTCAACGATTGTGTATCAGCACGTAATATAATTGAACATTTTCGAAAGCGGGTTTGCTAAGTTCAATTAAAATCCTAACATCAATGGGTCCCGACTCAACCATTTCATTTTGATATGATAAGTCCTATTGGGAGCTTTAATTTTAAACTCTGCAGGTGATAGCAAAGGAGATTCACTTCGATTATAGTACCTAGCTTTAAACTTGCAATACATTTCATATAGGTGATCAAATCGCTCTTTCTCAAAGTCCAAATTCAAGTCATCGTAGGTATATGTTTCAGAGTTTAAGTATTAAAGTGTTTGTAATCAGATGGTGACTATCTTTAAATCCAATTCCGTTACTTAATTTATGATTAATGTATGTATTCCAACTACGGAATGCAATCGATAGATAAGATCCACTTTTTATAATATCATACATTTTAATTTTCGTTGAATCTATGGGTTATATGAGGAATTTTTCATGAATGAATTAAATGATGAAATTTTTTTACTAGTTCATGTTTACAATTTAACAAAACTTTTTTGAAATCTTCAGCAAATCCAAAATTGAAAAATTAAAGTGGGGGCTTAAATTGAAATTGTATCCTCCACTCCATCCAGAATTGTAAACTTGCTTTCAAATTGACTTAAAGAAACAAAGTTTTTTATTGTAGAAGTAATACAACTAAACCTTGTTCTGTCCATCTCAACACCATTTATTTCATAGCGTATTTCATCTAAAAAGTATGCCATGCAATTATTTCTTATCCTCCCAACCACATTTTGACTCTCTAACGCTCCCCCTTCCTTATTAGGGTATTATCTCCTTGAAAATTTAAGAGACTCTCATGGGGGAGTACATAAAAATCTTTATTGATATTCTATCTTCGATATACTATCATCAGAGAAAGGTTTTTCTCGTACTGCCAATATTTCATTGAACCCCATAACTTTAGAAAATCGTAATTTGAAGCCTAGTGATTTAAGAATTAACTTATTGTTTAATGTAAGTGTGTGCCTTTTTGGTTTTGATCCTCTTCCTATAACATTATGCTTTAAAGTGTACTGATGATGGTAAGTATCACCTCTTTTATTATGTATAATCATTGTTTTTGAGTTAAACGTAAACGAATTGTATAGTTTTCACCGCGTAATTTTATAAGTTCGCCGTTTTGAACTTAGAGAGTGTACTTATTTCTCTAGTGTTGACTGGTAAGATTGTGTGGTGTGATATTCATTTTATAGCCCGGTGGAACATTAATTCTAAATTCGTATAATGAATGGTCTTGTCTACTGTCAATATATGATCCGCTTACAATATTACTTACTAAGCGTACTGTGTTTATTTTTAAAATGTTAAAAGGCTGATCAGATATATATGTTTTTTTCAGGTGCGGGTAGATTTTTTTTATTGAAACCAAGCAATTGTCCAATGGAGTTGTTTTTACTAAAATAAATAGGTTCCTTGGTAGTTGTAATATGAATCTGAAGTGTGTTATTAGTACTTTCCATTTGAAATGTTTTCTCAAGTTTTTTAGTTTATTATTTAGAAAATAATAAATATCATTGAGTTCATATGATCCTAGGATCATAGGACATATCAGTATTTACATGATCACGATATATATGTCGCATATTTAAATCATCTTGTTGAAACATTATAATCATATTCGCATTATCACGTATTAGATGTTTTGGAATATGAGTATATGTTTGACATAGATAAAAAATCTATATTTTTGTGGAGTCCCAGAAATACAGGAATATGAACGAATGTTGTTTTGTTTTTCATAAGCAACATCATCAAAAATCATAATAGAGTTTTCTTTTGCCATAGCGGGTGGTAAAACTTCATCATTTTGTGATGACCTTTTATCGGTTTAATTAGTTTCTCCAAATACTTATACGTTGGTTGATATAAACTCTTTGAGAATACATACTTTCTTGAATTTAAGCCCGTTTGGACTTTCAATAACACTGATTTTTGTTTTTCTACAGTTTGAGTGACCGACAACCAATGCTCTTCTTGTATTAGGCAATAAAAGTCGTGGAACTGAATTTGTAAATTAGTGATTACCACCCTCGATATTTTTAACATTTACAGCCTTTTATATGTACAGCAATCAAAATTTAAACTTGAAACGAGGTAGTGGTATTATCAACAAAATAATTAACACACTTCCATTTGAAGCACCTGGTTATAATTTTTGTGGACCTAGAAGAAATCTAAAACAAAGGCTGAAGCACGGGGATCGTGGGATAAATTGACATGAGGTTGACGCAGTATTAATAAATAATGCGTGCGAACGTGTTGGTTCAAAAGACATTCGGAATGGGTATGAAGAAGGGAACAAAGGGAAAGTGTAAAAAAAGGAGATCAAAGGTAATAAGAGCCTTAAAAACACAGAAAACTCTAGACCTAATGAGTGCCATAAAGGTTGCACGTAAAGCAGTTAATAAATGAATTGGAAGAAATAATCAAAAAATTAAGATTCCTCGTGTCACTAATGTACCGAAAATTGGTGGTTTTTTACCTATTGTACCCATTTTGACTGCACTAAGTGCATTAGGTATTCTTGGCTCTGGTAGTTCTGGTTAATAATGCAAATATGGGAAAAAAAACAATTAGAAGAGAGTAAGCAACATAATAATAAGATGGAAAGTATGTATGTATGTTTCTTAAAACTTATAAAAAATGTTATGGATTATATCTCAGTCCAGTTAGAGGAAATCCTAAAAACTGATTACTAAGCTACCTATAAAACCTCTTTCAAATTTAGTACCTACTGGGGAAACCTGCCCCTCCAATTCTTACTCTTTACCCCGCCCTAACTGTTTATGGTCAAGTGATTTCTCTACGATTCTTGAAACCCAACCTATTTACATACTATTCGCTGCTATGTTTGGTCGATTGTAATCAAGAATGAAATAAAAAAGGGAAGGTTAGTTTACCTTAATGTATAAAAACTCGGTCAAAGTTACTTCAACTCAAATTTGAAAACCACCTCTAACACTCAGTATCAGCTTAAAAACAGTCTCCACCTAAACAACAATAAACAGAAAAAAACAAGTAAAAGTAAACAAAACAGCTATAAACAGTAAAACAACAACTAACAAGAAAGGAAGTTAACTTCCGCAAGCCGAAGTTTGTATACCCTTGCAGTTATAAGAATCACCATATCAATTTTAAAGGATTGTTGCTGACTTCAGTGATATTAATAAAAAAATTATTTCATCTTTTTTAAGACCATTTTTTTTTGACATATATATGTTAGAGTTGCCTGATTTTTATTAAATTTAATTCGAAATACCTACAAAATAAACAAAAATTATTTCAAAGCAGAAGGTTATATGTGAAAAAACACAACAAATATAATTTTTTTCATAATTTCCGACTAATTTTCCCATCGTTTCTATGGCAGCTGTATGATATAGTAGTCCGATTTTGATAACATTTAATTCGAAATTCAAAACTAATTAAAAAATGTTATTTCCAAGCTTAGAATGTTATATATTAAAAAAACACCAAAGATATAATTTTTTCATATTTTCCGACTAATTTTTCGATTTCTATGGCAGCTATATGATATAGTCCTCCGATTTCAATAAAATTTAACTCGGAATTCAATACTAATTAAAAAATGTTATTTCAAAGCGGAAGAGGTTATATGTTAAAAAACAACAAACTGCAAGGATATGCAAACTTCGGCTTGCCGAAGATAACTTCCTTTCTTGTTTTTAATTTTTTCGCCGATAGTTCCTATGAGAGCTATAAGATATAGTTGTATCATCCGATAGCTTTAAAAGTGAGAGACATACCCTCTGCAGGGGTATAAAAACAGTTACTCAACAACAGCAACAAGAAGCAGTTAAACAGCAACAACAACAGGAACAGCAACAAAGTAATAAAGGCTTTTAATGGGAATGTTACAAAAACCTCTGCTGACAAAGATGAAAATGCAACCAAATGTGCGTTACCCAATTCGTCGAGCACAACGCAAGAATGGAATGTCCCTTGCTCTTGAACTACAGGAGTATTTACTTGCCGGAGCGATATTCATCTTTGGACGACAACAATTGAATATAACAACAATTGAATATATGAAGGATAATCTTTTTTGTATTATTAAAAGGAATGATAATAATCTCTATTTAGAATTAAATAAAGTTTAGCATCAAGAAAATGTATTCATTTTCACACACCCACACATACACGCAGTCACCCTCGAGACACCCCTTAAGAAATAATTATAGAGTCACCCTCTAAAAAATTAGAATCAAAATTTAATTGTAAACAAGCCAATGGAAAATTACCAAGCTATAAGCAAGCCACAGGAAAATTACCATGAAACAAAAACCTCAGCTTGTAGACTAAACAATTAGAACGAGCCGCTGTTTAGACTATCGGCACGTTTCCACAATTCAGGATACTCAGATTTCGGGACCCAAGTCTTGAGTCTAAAGTCCGAAGTTAGAGAGTCACTTAATAGCAACAAATCTCACTCACAAAAAGCGCTAACGCTCTAACGCTAACCGAGGTATGATCATAAATGAAGTAGGAGTTAGAGAGCGAGTTCAGTTTAAGATTTGTCAATAGCAAGTCGGCGCTCTTCAAATATAAAAATTGTAGCCAGTTTAAGAATAAGAATTAAATAAAGCGTTTACTTTAACTTAAACTTAAAATATAATTGGCGCAATCGGTAGGATCTCAAAAGTCCTTTCAAAGTCACCGGTATTGATCAAAAGAAGAAAAATACTATACGACTAGTTTATTCTGACCAGCGTAAATTCCGTGAACAAACAAAGACAATACAAAACGAATCTATGTGTAAATCATTCGCACGAAAAACTTGAATAAAATCGAAATCGGTCAATACGCGCTTAATCTATAAAATTAAAAGTGCCTATATTTAAAAAAAAAAAAAAAACTGAATCAAAAATCTAAATCGGTCAATAGGCGCTCAATGAAAAAATTAAAAGTACCTATATTGGAAACAAAAATAAACGACAAAATGGCTAGTCCATCAGCGCTACCACAGCTGTCCGAGATTCATTTGAATCAATTGATCGGGCAAATCAAAGAATTGCCATACTTTGATGAAAATCCAGCAGATCTAAGCCAGTATATAGCCAGGGTTGAGTACCTCCTACAACTACACCCTACTCAAGATGCCAGACAAACTCACATTATATATGGAGCCATCGAAAGGACCATTGTCGACTCAGCCCACGCAGTCGAAGAAGAAATATCTAACGCTTGGGTAACCTCAAAAGCAGTCCTAATCAAGGCCTTCAAGGATCACATGCTAAATGAAGAAATCATCCAGCACATCCGGGACAACCCATACCAAGGAAGCATTAGTAAGTTCGTAAATAAACTTAAGCTAAGATCTTCAAAAGTACATAATTAATAAGAATTAGAGTCAGACCCAACAAAAAGATTACTTTATACAAGTTCACTAAATAAAACTATTAAGGAAAAAGATGTTACAATTCTTGCTAACTTAAAAAAAGCAGCAATGATTCTAGGCCACTGGGATGCAGACCCATTCGATAAGTATAAACCTATACGTCATGGTAATCGAAGGTACTCGGAAGGTTCACATCAAAATTATTATTATTAAAAATTTAATTCTCAATCACAAAATTATGCAATCTATAACAATAAAAATTCATGGGATAATAATCATTCAAATAATTCATCAAACACTTAAAATTCACAAAATAAAAATCAAATTATCATATCGTATAACGAGTTTAAGAGAAACCTAGATCAAGGTACGGCACAAAATCCTTTAAATTTTCAGGCATCTACATAAAATAATTCACAAAGGGAAACTGACGGGAAGGGATGGACGTAAATTTTCAGCAAACTGCCTCGGATACAGAAAGTTTTACCCATATGTCACAGTAATGATTAAGGGAAACTCCTTAGAGCTATGATAGATACAGGATCATCTACCAATTTAATAAAAAAAAATTTTGCAGGAAATAAAGAAGAAGAAGAAAAAATAAAAGTGTATACAATAAATGGATCAATGGAATTAAGTAAAAGTGTAGATCCTTGCAAAATCTGTCCTACTAAATACAAATTTTATTTACACACTTTTCTGACATATACGATATTTTAATAGGAAGAAATTATTTAAAGAAAGGAAGGAAAAAATAAATAACTTTATATAAAGTATGGAGAAAATGATATAATGACAAAGAATTTCGCAGAAAATAAGAAAGAGGAAGAAACATTAAAAGTGTATACAATAAACGGATCAATGGAATTGAATAAAAGTGTTACATTAGATCCTTGGAAAATCTGTTCCACTAAACAGAAATTTTACTTACATTAATTTTCTGACAATTACGATATTTTGATAGGCAGATATTATTTAAAAGAAAGTAAAACAAAAATTAATTATAAAGAGGAAACAGTGATGTTGGGAGATACGTCACTTTATATAAAGTATTGAGAAAATTATATGGAAAAGAATAAGACCGCAAAAAAATGCCTTAATCCACCATCATTTAAAAAGAAATGTAAAACGATAAGACCGCATTAGAATGCCTTAATCCACCCTTGTCAAATGACCAATCTTTTAATTTTTCCATAAAAGAATGTAATGAATACAGGTTAGAACACTTGGATGAGGAAAAAAAAATGTATAAAAGGTTTTATTTGAATTAATGACATCCAGTACAAGGAAGGTGAAAATTTGACTTTTACAAGTACTATTAAACATTCAATACAAAACATGAAGATCCAGTGTATAGGAAGCCACATAAATACCATCAAACTTTTTATGAAGAAGTTAACAAAAAAATAAATGAAATGATTGAACAGGGAATAATTTGTAAATCAAAATGAAATTCAGATTAGTAGTAGGCTACAGAAATTTAAACGAAATCACAATAAATGATAAATTTCCAATACACCGAATGGATAAAATATCGGACAAATTAGGAAGATGTCAATATTTCACAACCATTGATTTAGCCAAAAAATTCCATCAAATTCAAATGGAACCAGTATCAATAGCTAAAACAGCATTCTCAACAAAATATGTTCATTACGAATATACTCGAAAGCCATTTGTCCTTAAAAACGGCCCCGCTATTTTCCAAAGATGTTTAAACAATTTATTAGAAGATTTAGTCTTTAAAGATTGTTTAGTATATCTAGATGGTACTATAATTATTTCCACTTCATTGGAATAACACATTCTATCATTGAAAAAAGTATTCCAAAAATTACGAGATGCCAATTTAAAATTACAATTAGATAAATGTGAATTTATTAAAAAGGAAATCGAATTCCTAGGTAGTAGTAGTAATCACTACAGGTATAAAACCAAATTCAAAGAAAATAAGTGCCATTAAAAATTTCCCCATACCAAAGGCACCAAAAGAAATTAATTCATATCTAGGACTGTGTGGATTTTATCGGAAATTTATACAGAATTTCGTAAATATTGTAAAACCAATGAGTATGAAATTAAAAAAAGGTGCAACAATCAATATTAAAGACAAACCTTACGTAGAAGCATTTAATTACATCCGACTTTAGGAGTACTATCACAAAACCATAAACCAGTTTGTTATGCCATCAGAACCCTTAACGAACACGAAATAAATTATGCTACGATTGAAAAAGAACTTTTAGCAATCGCATGGGCTACCAAATACTTCAGATCATATTTATTCAGCAGGTCTTTTAAAATATTAAGTGACCACAAACCTTTAGTTTGGTTAAACAATAGCAAAGAACCAAATATGAAATTACTAAGATGGAAAATAAATTTAAACGAATTTGACTATCAGATAAAATATTTACCAAGAAAAGAGAATTACGTAGCCGACGCATTATCTAGAACCAAGATTGAAGAAACTATGTTTACAGACAATGTTGAAGAGGACATACAAAAAGGAACAGATAGTAACGCAGACGCAACAGTGCACAACAGTGCATAGTGTATATTTATATTACTGAGAAACAACTCAATTACTTTTATCGACAAATTGAATTGATTAAAGAAAACGAAGATACGACAGAAGTGAAACACTATTTTCATAAATTAAAAACTAAAATTATTTATAAAGACATGACAGAAACTTCAGCGAAGGAAATAATAAAGAATATTTATGTATCAAAAAGAGTGCAATTTATTTCTACTACGATTCAGATTTTATCATATTTCAGAAAGCTTATGTAGAAATTATAAGTGCAAATCACTTAACGAAACTAGTGAGATGTACAACAAGACTCGAAGATATTCTGACGTACACAGACTTCAAAGAAAAAATTCAAAAACAACAGGAATTGAAAAAAAATTCCAAATGGTTCAGAGAAAAATATTATTTTCCTGACTATCAAAAATCAATTTAAAATATAATAAATGAATGAAAAATTTGTAATTTTGCTAAAACAGAAAATAGAAATACTAAAATGACGTTTAAACTTACCCCAGAAATTCAGAATGTAAATGAAAAATTTGTTATGGGGTAGAGATTGGTTAGAAGGCACTAGAGCAATCATGAAAGTATTCAATGAAATAGAAAAACCCCAAGAAATTAAGGCAGGCATTTATGTGCGTAGATTTATAAAATTGGTTAAACTCAGAAGGAGTTCAAATTCAAATAACAACTAGTAGACATACCAAATTCGAACTAATTCTTAATATTTACTATCACAAAACCAAACATAATGCTACAAATCAGATACCAGCTGATATTTTCATGTATGCAGGAACTCCAGATTACGACACACAAATGAATAAAAGTAACCGAACTGAAAAACTAAATGAAAAATGCCATGATAAGGAGATAAACCTTCGGGTTTATATCGATATAAACAAGCACATTTAGTAAAATCTAAGAACACAAACCCATTTAAAAACACAGGTACTTTAAAGAAAGTTGATGAAAAACATTTTGAAGAAACTAACAGGGGAAGAAAAATAGTACATTTTAAAACCAAATTTAAAAAGAAAAAGAAAATTAATAAAAGCAAATATGATAATAATTCCAGGCTAACGGAAGGAAATGAACGGACCAGTGAAACCAATAATAATCTCTATTATATTAGCAACTGTAAAACCGAAAAAAACATTTGAAAATCTTTGAAACAAGCCGATGACTTCAATGATGTTATTCAAATCCGATATTTGGTAGAGAAACTTAGAAGAGAAATTAATGGAATTACAATGGCAAAACGCAGTAAAAGAGGTTTATTTAATATTGTAGGATCTGATAACAAATATCTGTTCGGAACTCTAGATCAAGAAAATAAATATGAAATGGAACAAAAAATTAATAATTTGATAGACACTAGTGCCCCGAATACTGATTTAAATATGTTTATCGTTATTATAATTAACGGGATTAAAATAATTAATAACCTGAAAGAAAAAGGAGAAAGAGATCAACAGGTCAGCGTATTAATATTTAATTTACAACATTTCACCGAATATGTTTAAGACATAGAATTAGGTATGCAAATTACAAGGTTTGGGTTATTTAATCCAAAATTACTAAAACATGTTTATTTAAAAATATAAGCCTTGAAAAATTGTTAAAAATCAAAGCTTCTAATTGGCTCAAAACTGACACAAACGAAATTTTGATTATTTCCCAAATCCCTTCAGAGATAATCAAAGCTCCTCGAAATTATTCCTTATCCTGACGAAAATGATAATATTTAAACAGAGAATATATTTGTAAAATATTTATTTAATGAAGACAAAGTATTTAATAAAGAAACGGAGAAAATAGTTACTGACGAATATATAAGCGGAATAACTAGACAAGAAAATACCGAATGTAGACTGACTAAAACGTATAAAAATTTCCAAATTAATTATGTTGAACCCAGCATTATCTTTCAAACTCAATGTAAGATTACACACAGATCGTTTGAATAAGTTATAATATAACAAAATTGGAACCATTGTCATATATTCAAACAAAAGAAATAATAGAATCGCATACAAAATATCATAATTTACTTCAAACAATTACTTTAAAAACTTTTGTAATTATTATTATAAGCAGTTTATTGTATTTATGGTATAATTTGAAGAGAAGAATCCAACCTTAATTATAAACAAGCCAATGGAAAATTACCAAGCTATAAACAAGCCACAGAAAAATTACTATGAAACAAAAACCTCAGCTTGTAGACTAAACAATTAAAACGAGCCGCTGTTCAAACTATTGGCACGTTCCCACAATTCAGGATATTCAGATTTTGGGACCCAAGTCTTGAGTCTAAAGTCAAAAGTTAGAGGGTCACCTAATAGCAACCAAACCCACACTCACAAAAAGCTCTAAAGCTCAAAACCGAAGTATGATCATGAAGTATGATATGAAGTCGGAGTTAGAGAGCGAGTTCAGTTTGAGATTTTTCAATAGCAAGTAGGTGTTCTTTAAAAATAAAAATTGTAACCAGTTTAAGAATAAGAATTGAATAAAGTTTTTTTTAACTTAAACCTATAGTGCAAGAATTTAATTATATATATTATTTGAAAAATACAAATAAATAAAATTTCATTTAAATCAACCACATCCTAATAAATAAATCTCTTTACACAATTAAAATAGAAGAAGAAGAAGTAGAAGATATATAAACAGCGTCCACATCCTTACCAACATCATGAACTACAACATCAACAAACAATTGAATCCACACCAAACCTTTTTTATAGTAACAATAACAAGAATAATGTTAAGTTGATAGAAAATACAAAATTAAACCGTCAAAAAACAGAAAAAAATAAAAAAGATAATGAAAATGTAAGTCAAATCTTAGGTATAGTGATAATGATAATGAATTTGAAAGTCCAGAATCTAACAAAACTAATACTTCTCGTCAATGGGTAGTTATGGGTATAAATGATAATGAAAATTATCTGGAAAACAGAAGTAGAGTCCCAATTAAAATGAATGCGAAAAATAATTTAAAGAATACAGAAAACATACATATTTCACAATTAGAAATAACAAAGAAAGCCTTTATAGATAAATAAAAAAAAAATAATTGAAATTGAAAAGAAAATAGAAGTTCATATTGACTAAGGAAGAAGGAAGAGGAAGAAAATGAAAAGAAAATAGAAGGTCATATTGACTTAGGAAGTAGAGGGTTAAATAGGTCATTCATTGTAGATTATGAAAATGCTAAATTAGGTGTTAAGTGTCATTATAATAATATATACAGAAGAACACTAATTTCCGCTACTTTCCTAGCATTATTAAAAATTAATTGTTTTGAAGTTTTAACTCTTACATTACTTGCTGAAGAAGGACGTAGAGAAAGATAATTGTATTCAAAAATATCAAAAGATGGTGATATGACAACAACAATAGGAACAACAACAGCAACATGTAGAACCTGGCTATCTTAGTGACTCGTCATCGGTACATTAAGTTAATATAGACGTTGCAGAACGTCTAAATAGCTTTTATTTAAAAAAAACACGAGAAATTGAATCGAAATTATAAAATGAATACATGAATAAGATAGAAAATGAAAAAGGCACTGACAAAATACCTATTAATGATATTAACGATGTCAAAGTTGTTATTTTAAGTTGCGATAAAGTGCACTGATTAAATAAATATGTCTGTATATTAATAAGAAAAAAATTTTATATTTAGTAAATACCCTATCCTAATACTTCAACTAAATTTAAACACAGTGTGTTACATATTATGATTTTTTATACAAATATTAATAACATTATTTTCAGAATTACAAAACATTAAAAAAGAAAAGGATAGTAATGTTTCTCTTGATTGGGATGATGATGATTCTGATGATGGTTCTGATGATACTCATCCTGAACCCTGTGTCATCTAGTCTAGATCGTCTAGTGAGAATGAAATTATTACTGTACACGGTGGTATCGACAATTGTATACAAACCATACCATTAAATTGAGATAAAAGTAAGTAGATTGACTGTAAGTTCACTAAAACTATTTGATTGCATTTTAAATAAAAATAATATTTTAATCAATAATTAAAAACGGTGTTTGTTTAGAGCTTCAGAAGTTTGCAACGCAGTTAAGGAGACGTTTCCGCCCCATACTTGTACATTCTTGATCAGCGTCACTAGACGAGTCGACCTATCCATGTCCCTCTGTCCGTCCGACTTTCCTAAAAGTCGTCTTTCTATTGCAGGTAGTATCTAAGTCAGAACCAGCCGAATCGGAAAACTATATCTTATAGCTACCAAAGGAACTATCGGGGAAAAAATTAAAAAGAAAAATGATATCTTTCATGTTCTTTAATATATAACCTCCTACGCTTGGAAATAACACTTTTTTAATGGGTTAAAATTAGACGCCTTCATTATATAGCTGTCATAGGAACGATCGAAAATAATAAAAATCGGACTACTCTAACATATAGATGTTAAAAAAATAATTTAAAAAATAGAATAAAATAATTTTTTTTATATTAGTGAAGTCAATAACAATCTTTAAAAATTTTACGTAGTGTTTTTTCTTAAAACTGCAAGGGCTTACAAACTTGGGCTTGCCGAAGTTAATTTCCGTTCTTGTTTAATACGAATTTAATTGTTTTATACCCAATTAACGGTTAAAATCATTTATTCTTTTTCACAATTTAGTTCTAGTTCTGTATAAAACATTCTAAATGTAGAATCATCTATATTTATATTTAATATATTTTATATTTATATTTAAATATTTATATTTCAATTTCTTGATTATTATTTTTATTAGGAAAATTCTCTATTTCTTTTATTCTTTGTTCGCAAACATAAATATTTGCATTTATTTCATCAAGTTTATTTTCTAAGTTTTTTTTTCTCTATTTTATAAATTGGAAAAAAATCTTTTTTAAATGAATTTTTTGCGTTGGTTCTATGAAAGGTATTTAAATCAATATAGGTTCTTAACTAAGGCTTTTGGAAGAAGCATGAATGAATTTTCGTTAAAATCAAGCCATTTTCTAAGCTTTTCTGTAGGTTTTTATAATGAATTTTTTATTTTTCCTTATCCCTTAAATCTGCTATTAATTTTTTAACTTTATCAGATGGGGTTAGTAATTGATTGTTACAACAAAATGGAAGATCATTATGCTTATCGTGAAGCTTGTAGTGTTATTTTAAATCCACTTTAAAAATGTACTCATACTCACTATTATCACTAAGTTCTGAAATGTTTATTGCATTTATCCCTTCCCACGAAAGCCATTCAAAACCTTCATATGGCAACGATTGTAACATTGCCTAGCATATAAATTATTCGCATCCAAATATACAACATGTTACGATTTTTGAGAACTTTTAAAATTATCAACATATTTATTGGCTTTTGAATATCTACATGTGCATTGGACTAAAACACCACGAATACCACTTTGAATAAACTTATTTTAAGCAACAGATCTAGTTCAATTTTTGTGCATTTTAACATTTCTTCCCATGACAATCCTAAAATTATCATGCAAAGACATCGGAAGTTTTCAAAAACATAATAACACATAAGCCGCCAATGCATCTTATGATGAAAGCATAAATTTAAAGGAATCTTTAAACCTAATTTCAAATATTTTTTCATTACTTAAAGTTATAATTTTTGAAAAGGAAATACTCGTATACTGTTTTTTATTTAAAGGGATAACCTTTATTTCACCAGGTATGATAGCTAAATCTTTTATAAATAAGTGGCAATCATACCTGGTGAAATTGTGGAAGAAAACTGGAATGAAGGTGAGGATTTTGTATTTTAAATTTCAAGCATTATGCGCTGCACCCCTTAATTTCCCTGTAAAGTGGCAGTGATCCCTAACTCTATTTGTTAAAAGAGGAAACTCACAGATATAAAAATTTTCTGATCCTTTAAAATCTTCTTCATCAACATTGGACATTAGAATAGGGACATTTATTGAAATATATATTTTTCATAAGTTACAGTTCAGTAACAGTTAAAGTGAAAGAAGGAAATTCATCCCTCAGTTTAATTTAGTTTCTAAAACAAACTTATCTAAACTATTATCATATGTACACTTTATATAGTATGCATATGAAATAGGTGCATGTGAATTAATGATATTTAAATTTAAAGTTTCTTGACTCACATTCGGCTTCAGGATGCATTCAAAGTCAGCGTAGACTGTGAATGGAATCCTCCTTTTGGTAATTGGTGTACCGTAATGAAGCATCCATGATATTGGGGAGTCGGGAAACTTTTTTCCACAAAATTCAGAATGCAAATAGAAATTTGAGAGAAAACCAAGCTAAAAACATATATAAAAATAACACTAGATAATTTGAAATTTAATTATAATAAATCAAAAATAAAAAAATAAAATAAAATAAATATATGTATGTATTTAATGATAATGTTAGCATAATAATACAACTTACCTTGATAAATTTTTAGGCCAAGTGTAACGCGCTTTACACACGTCCTCTAAGAGCAACATATTAATTGAATTTACCCTCACTTCGGGAAGGCAAAAATAGGTCTAAAAATGATTCCATCGTCGTATCCGAAGACTGTGATACTAATGTCGCTGTTATTTGCCGTAAATTTGTTGATATCCGATGGTTTCAATGGGAATTCCAAATCAGTAAAATGTAATATATGGTCATTGTGATGAATAATATCATCATTTATATTAACTTTATATTCCCTGCATCTATTGGAGTTTTTGTGTAAATTGCTTAATGCTGCAGTTATATATACTCCATTTAAAGCAATATTCATCATCAATATTGCATGCACTCTTTGTCTTTTATTAAAAGAGCATATTCCCCAAATAATTCAAAATTTATTTTTATGGAAGAATAGCTCTGTAATAAAGGGTAGAGGTAGGAAAGCTTTTCCTGCTTCCTGCATACATTTTGATGGATGGGTAATATATTTGTTGAGACTTTGAAATACATAGTGGATTATTCTTCCTCTGAATCCTGACGATATTTTTTTAATTCGTTCATCCGCAGGCTCAATCAATTATTGAACTTTTTTTTTTAAATAGTTTTGGAGTTTTTAAATCAATATTTTTTTTAGTAATCAACTTTTACTTGTCAACCACGTAGTGTAGGATCATGTGGGAGTTCACTGTTATTGATTGTATTATATATAAAAAAAACTTTGTATAACTTTATTTTGTTTTTGTTTATTCTTGCGAAAAACTTTATGGTTCACGAAGGACTCGCAGGAGATGTTTGAAGGGTAACGCACGATTCGAATAGTGTTCTTAAGCTGAACTAATTTCCTCATTTCTTTTAATCCCATAAAATTTTTGAAAAATTAGAAAGTAACCGTTTTTAGTTTCTATAAACGTGTAAAAAAATTTGAGGGGAATTAGAACTAGTTTAACTTGTATTTGTCTAAATAAACGATCTCATTTCTTTTTGTGTTTATTCTGTTAGGAACCACCGAAACCTCCACTATAGAAATTATCACACTCCCTCCCCCCTCTAATGCTTATATCTACTTCTCGAACTCACGCTTTTTTCACACCACAAAAGTATGCGGTCTAATATCCCTCAAACCAACACCTACTGACCACAAGACTTGGGGGAGGTTCTCGAACTCACATTCCCACCTAATGCTCGCTAAAGATCGTGGGACGTTCTCAAACACCTAGAACACATGCTTGTTTCACACTTCATCCCCCATATAATGCGGTCTAATATCCCTCAAACCAACATCTGCTGACCACAAGACTAAAGACAGGTTACATGAACGAATACACACCATTTTCGGGTAAAGATCATGTTTTTCATGTTTCAAGAAATAGGTCAGGATTTCTGTCTTCTTTTATATTTTGTAGTGACTTTATTTATATTTTTGGTAATGACTTTTAGCTCTTCGATGGTTATTCTCGATAACGCATATGCTACGTAATTGTCTTTACCCTTCAGATACTCTACAGTGATGTTGTACTCTTCTAATTCAAGCCTTATTCGCGTGAGTTTGGAACTTTATCATGGAAAATAAGTACGTAAGTGCTCTGTGATCAGTTTTGACAGTGAAGTGTCTACTATAAATATATAGTCTGAAGTGCCTTATTGCCCAATGAATTGCTGTAAGTTTTTGTTCGTTGTACTTTTGTCTTTTTCACCCTTTGTAAACGATTTTGATGCGTATGCAACTAGGAGTTGGAGTCCATTTTTGTTTTGAGTTATAGCTGCTCAACAAGCTTGCTTACTAACATCTGTTATTATGCAAATTTCTTTGCTGAAATCTGGGTATTGTAACATTGATTTCTAGTAAAGCTGATAAAAGATGTTCGAATACATGATGGCAGCCAGCTGTGCATTCAAATTTACAAATTTTCTTGCATAACTCAGTTATGTGACAAGATTAGTCGGCAAAGCTTTCAATAAAACGTCTATAATAATTGCAGAATGCTAAAAATCTAGAACTAGATAATTATTTATGACGTCGTATTTTCTGTCGTCGGACAAGATTCCTTTATCAGTGCATATATGACCTAGATAAGTGACTTCATGCATGAACAAGAAAGGAAGTTAACTTTGGCAAGACTAAGTTTGTATATCCTTGCAGCTATAAGAAATAATCAACTTTAGTAATCCACTTTTGTATAGTCGTCCGATTTTGATAACATATAATTTGAAATTCAAAACCAATTAAAAAATGTTATTTCCAAGCGTTGTAGGTTATATGCTGAAAAACACCGAAGATACCATTTTTTCATTTTATTTTACCACTCATTTTCCGATATTTCCTATGGGAGCTATAATATATACTTATCCAATCCGGCTGGTTCCGACTTATATGCTACCTTCAATTGAAAGAAGACTTTTGGGAAAGTTTTAGCCCGATAGTTTTAAAACTGAGAGACTAGTTTGCGTAGAAACGGACGGACAGACGGACGGACATGACTAGATCGACTCGTCTAGTGACGCTGATCAAGAATATATATACTTTATGGGGTCGAAAACGTCTCCATCACTGCGTTGCAAACTTCTGACTGAAATCATTATACCCTTTGCAAGGGTATAAAAATAAGCATTCTACAAGGTTCAGCTCCACTCTCAAGCCTATGTGGAAATATGGCTACCAGCTATTGTGGAACGTGAACAGCAGCAAAATATACAAAAAGCGTAGTACAATGAAGTAATCACCCCAATCGCATCGTAAGAGGTTTGACTTTGGTTTCCAGCCGATTCCGCCTACAACGCAACGACCTGCCAAGCGAGCAATAACTAACAAATTCCTAAGTGCACATCGAACTCCTCGACAGTGGCTCGTTAACGTACAGTGTATTCATAATGTACATAAGCTGCAGTTGTTGTATCGTTTTACCACAAGGTTCCATGATACTGTATAGTTAGTTTCTGTTAATGCCATACGATTTACATCCTGGTTTCGTCTGTCCGGTAGAGCTTGCTTCAAAAAATAAAATTTTTAAATTTTTTAAAGAGATGAATTTTTATGTATAAGCTGCATAAATCAGTCATAAAAAGATGGACAAGATAGGTCCACCTGCATTGCGTAATAGATCGCAGAATATGGATGGGAGGGTGGGCATTGCTGTAAAATGAGCGCTTGATGATCTGTAAATCTGATGATCTGTTGATCTGTAAAATTGTTTTAAGAGCTCTTTAAGGTTGTTGAGTTGAAATTGATAGTAGGATTTAGTTTTCTTTATTTTACCGTCCCTAAAGCCATTTTTGTAAGTTGGGTCGATCTGGAAGATCAGTCCATCTGCATTGCGCACATGTTGCGTACCAATTTTAACGTTTGCACTCTTCTTTGAAAAACCGCGAACTAACACTCTCACAAAAGCAAACACCCGTTAAAGTCTTTCCGCTCGTACTGTGAGCAAACTTTGAAGGAATGGGATGGCAAACTTAACGATTCTAGTGTGTAGAGGGAAATGGCAATGGGCACCGGTTGAATCCGTTATTCTTCTCGATTTCTGGATTCCTTTGTTATTCTAGGTTCCGTTATGGCGATGCAAGTGTCAAATGTTACGTAAATTTGCTGGTTTAAATTAATAGTAGATTTGAAAAAAAGGAGTCTTAAAGTTTGTATTAATAATAACTATAGAAAGCTGTTGAACCTATGAGAGTATGTTCTTGTCATGGACCACCAAAATGTTGTCAGCACCCGCACTCGATCGTCAAAGTTGAGCAGAAGTCTACTTTGGGGGTCTTTTACACATTTTTTAATAAAAAACACTGAAAGACAATGAAGTTCACCAATTGTATTCAGTTGTGTAAGTTAAATTTTTTTCTAAATTCTAGTTTTACAAATAAGGAAAAGAAATATTTTCTTTTAAACGCAACCAGCTTCTCCTTCATGTCTGTTTTTTCTTTTTGCGCTTCTAGCATTAGCAGCAAAAATCTTACATTCGTTGAGAAATCTGCAGTTGTCCACTTATTTTCAGAGTCAACAGAAACCCCTGTTCATGCATTTTGTAGTAGTAAATTATTATCTATGTCTCTAAGGCATTGCAACCAACATAAAATTAATAAAAATACAGTGAAAAGACCAAGCATAGACCGCTTTCGTGTTCCATATGAGGAGATACCGATTTGGGGGGTGAAGCAGCGAGCGTTGCGCCTACTCAAAATAGGCTGCGCAATAAAGCTGCGGAGTGGCCGTCTAACAAATCTGCAGAGTCAGAGATTAAACGCTTTAGATATGCTTCAGAGAGTTCTATGTTAGCTGCTTTTCCTAAAAAAAAATGTAAGACAAAGAGTTCGCGTTTCTGTGTAGGAATTTACTTTCCCATAGGAACTATCGGGGAAAAAATTTAAAAAAAATTATATCTTTGGTGTTTTTTAACAAATAATCTTCTTAGCTTGGAAATAACATTTTTTAATTAGTTCAGAATTTTGAATTAAATTTTATCAAAATCGGACGACTATATTATGTAGCTGCCATATGAACGATCGGAAAATTTGTTGGAAAACATGAAAAAATTATATTTTTGATGTTTTCCTGCGCTTGAAGATAACATTTGTATACCCTTGCAGAGGGTATAATGATTTCAGTCAGAAGTTTGCGACGCAGTGAAGGAGACGTTTCCGACCCCATAAAGTAAATATATTCTTGATAAGCGTCACTAGGCGAGTCGATCTAGCCATGTTCGTCTGTCTGTCCGTCTTTCCGTCCGTTTCTACGCAAACTAGTCTCTCAGTTTTAAAGCTATCGGGCTGAAATTTTCCCGAAAGTATTCTTTTTATTGCAGGTAGTATATAAGTCGGAACCAGCCGGATCGGACAACTATATCTTATAGCTCCCATAGGAACTATCGGGGAAAAAATTTTAAAAAAAATATATCTTCGGTGTTTTTTAACAAATAATCTTCTAAGCTAGGAAATAACATTTTTTAATTAGTTCTGAATTTTGAATTAAATTTGAATTAAATTCAAAATCGGACGACTATATTATGTAGCTGCCATATGAACGATCGGAAAATTAGTATTAAAATAATAATAACAAATTATATCTTCGATGTTTTTTAACATATAACCTTCTTAGCTTGGAAATAACATTTTTTAATTAGTTCTGAATTTCAAATTAAATTGCTGTCATAGGAACAAACGGGAAATGAGTGAAAATTAAAATGAAAAAATTATTTCCTTTAAGTTGATTATTTCTTACACTGCAACTGTATACAAATTTCGGCTTGCCGAAGGTAACTTCCTTTCTTGTTTTGTTTTATATTTCAGCAATCTTCTTTAATTTTTTCAATTAAAGATATTTTATTATCTGCCTGTAACAAGTATTTCGCTAATGCACCTCGAGTGTGCATATGTACTGCGGCGGGAAAGATGTAGGTCGAAATTTCAATGTTAAGAAAGTGGGTCAATTATTATTTTTTGTTTTAGTTTTTTAAAGTTCAACTGGAAAAAAATCGAAGCGGGCACAACTAAACGGTTTCGAGTTTTCTAAATTAAGTTTTATCTCACTTTTAATAACCCTTTCTTTTCCTTTATAATCATCAATTATCGCTTTTATGTGGCGTAAAAGATCTTGATTAACGCATATGTAAAGAGTACCTTTGTCCTCCATATAGTTAGTATGCTATGCATTTTGCGGATTGTTTCATACATATTTCTTTTGTTTCTGTTATTAACTACATCGCCCTCACCACCCCGACCGAAAAACTTATTGTTCCACAATCTTTAAAAGTAAATGCTTTAATACCTGTATGCATCTTTTTGTAAACTTTATTGTAGTATGCACACATCAAATACCTACAGTACCAAGAGTGCTTAAAAGGTATGTACAATACAGTACAGTGTGTATGTAACACTTTGTTGCAGTGTTTACTTAATTCGAATCCACTGTCCAAAATCCAGTTGGGCAAAATATAAACCGATCAGTATGCCTTGGCCTGCACATTGAAAGTGAAAGTCATTATGATATGAACTCAAGAGTATGTGTAAATTAAATAATTAAGACGACTTTGTTTTCGTATTCCCAAAATTCGACTAACTGCTAAGTAAATTAATTCTAAAAATGAAAGCTAGCCCTATGCTCTGAAACTGCTGCCCCGGCGCCTCGTGCATTGAGTTGAGCAGTCGCTGATTCCATCGCAATGCATTGCCCGCTAATTATGCTGATCATAGCACCGTCATTGTGCAATATCCAAAGGTGACGCTGCCCTTCCACATTTCCCATCTGGGTTTGGGGATTAGCTTGGTAACTTTTTTGTTGCCTGGTGACCGTGACAATTTGTATGTGCATATACCCCTGCGCTCCAACCTTAGCGACAATAGCTTTATACCTAAAAATATATAATCTATTTCCGCTGGCGCTGTTGACAGCGCAACTGCTTATAAAAAATAATTTTAAAACAAAAACCCTTGAGATAATAAATATTAAAGCCAAAAATCCACAGTAATGGACTTCTACTGTTTTTCGTAACTGGGATATACTTGTATTAATTTTTTTTTAGGGAAAAAGTTCAAAGTTATAGGAAAAAAGTTAAAAAATTGATTTTTACACAAATTTGTACTTTTCAATAAGTTCTGAATGAGTAAAGAAAAGTTTTGCGGCATTCTAACGGTATTTAAATAACCTTTCCATTGATGTCAAAAGTTAAAAATAGTAAATTGAAATTATGAGTACATCTAACTTTTGTTGCGTTAAAATGCCTATGCCGACCAGTGTACAAACACACCAGCTCCCGCGTGGCCAACAGCCCAGAGATTGCAAAGTGAGCTAGATTTCTTGATTTCAAGACTTAAAAATGCAATCCCAGTCACAACTCACTCAGTGAGAATAAAAACAACTTATGAAAACCAAATAACAAGACTTCCAACTCCACAAACATGTTTTAAATCGTTTGTGCTGGTGTGAGCTTTTAAATTTGTAGATAAGTTGGATTTTTCTTTGGTTTGGCTTCTGAGTCCATGGTTGTTTGTTGATGTTGAAGATTTTTGAGAGTCGTCATTGGTAAGAGAGCGCATTTCTTCATCGAATGTGTCGTAGCCTGCAGGGTTTTGAGATATCTTATTTATTTCTGCCTCTTTTGTTCACTTGTTTGTGTTTGCAAATTTATTTTGATGAGCACTGTTTTTTGGTGATTTAGGATCAACGTAGATGCACGTCTTTACTTAATGAGGTCAAAAGTGATTTTTAATAAATTTTTGCATGGAATGAAACGAACTATTCAAAATATATAATGAAATTGAGCATAAGTTCGACAAATCGTATATGTTGTTATCAAAGAAAAGACCTGTACAAGAGGCAACTGTGAATAAACACTCGCCACATTAGTAGAGTGTTTTAACCAAGAACGTATAGTTCGTACTTGGTTAACGAAGATGAGGAGAACATTGGAAACAAACATTGGAGAAAAGTATCAAGACTTCTGAGAAGACTCTAAATAAACTTATTTTTTTCCAAAAGATAAATTAAAATTGTAAATCTCAATTCCAACAATACTCAGTTGACACTTGAAACCGGCGACGACTCTGAACAAACTTAGAAGAGTCTGTTCTACATGATCTAACCATTCCTGCCATTAACAAAACCAAAAACACAGGAAGACGATACAGACGATTTGGATATAGACTCACTAAGCCTATCGACACTAAAGTCTACCCTAATGACAGATTACATTATTGCAAAGTGGGCATTTATGAATGAGCATATTCATACAAAATACAAATATTAATCACAGCAGTCAAGTTAATTGACTTGACAAAAGGACCATTTGAAAACGAATACACTATTAAGGCAATAATAAAATGGAATAAAGGATAAGACGGCCAAAACAACGCAGAAAGGAAAAAGAAAGGAAAAAGACAGTCCGACAGACGGACGGAAAAATAAGCAGACGGACATGGCCAGATCGACTCGTCCAGTGATGCTGATCAAGAATGTATATACTATAAGGGGTCAGGAACGTCCCCTTCACTGCATTGCAAACTTCTGAGTGAAATAATTTTACCATCTGCAATTACAACTTAACCGATAAAAGATAACGTTTAGTAAATGACCGCAAAATCAATAAGAAAATCTTATCCGACACATTCCCTTTTCCAAGAATAGACTATATTTGCGATCAACTAGGCAGAGCTTTATCCCTTTCATGCTTAGATTAAATTACAGGATTTCATCAAATAGAACTCCAAGAAAGCTCTTCGAACATAACTTCATTTTCCACGAGCAATGGCTCTTATCGACTCAAGCGATTACCTTATGGGGAAAAGTAGCGTCAAATTCCTTTCAAATTATGATGACAATAGAATTTTCACCTATCGAACCTTCATAGACATTCCTATATATGGACGTTTTTGATTGATGAAGGAAATACAACTTTATAGTGCACTGAGAAAGGTGCTCATTTTTTCAGACAAAAAGTAACCTTTCTTGGATACAACTGTATTGACGACGGTATTCTACCAGATAACAAGAAATATGACGTCTAGAAGATTTTTTGCATTCTCCTAAAATAACCGAATATTCATTAATAATTTTTCCGATTATTCATGACACATCACGCGACTATGTGAAATCATTTTCCGAATATTCATGACACATCACGCGACTATGTGAAACTCGAGTGGACTGGAATCAATGTCAGCAAGCCTTTGAGTACCTAAAAATCCAACTGATGAATACAACATTATTACAGTACCAGGATATCAATAAAGAATTTTGTATAACAACGGATGGAAGCAAACAAGCATGCGTAGCCTTACTAACGCAAGAACATAAAAGAACGCAGCTGCCAGTAGCAAACTCATCACGTTCACTTACCAAGGGAAAAAATAATAAAAACACGACAGAGCAATAATTAGCTGATATTAAACCCTTTAAACCATATATCTACAGAAAACACTTCACAGTTAAAACAGACTATAGACCACTTACATCTATTTTCCATGAAAAAAAAGAAAATCTTTTCCATGACTTACCCCAGTTCAAAATTAAGCAGAATAAGACTTGACTTAGAGTAAGACGATTTTACTGTTGAATACCTTAGGGGAAATGAGAATCATATCGCAGATGCGTTACCCCGAATAAGAATCAAAGACCTAAAACACATCCAAAAAGATAAAAATATTCAGAAAAAATCCTGCGCAGAAAAAGAATAAGTAGAATTGCCCCAGCAATCTACAGAAAAAGCTTTTAAGTCTAGCGTTACAGCATCATTAACAATGACAAAATTTCTAAAGTACTCACATTACATGTAAATAATAATTTGTTTTTATTTAATACGAAATGAAAATAAGGGCAAGATTTTTATACTAATGGAACTTTTGACTTATGTCAATTCTTAAAAAGGCTTGAAAAGCAGGCCGGTACTAACAAAATCAGCAAACTAAAAGTGGCACCGTTAGGAAATATCTTTTAACAAGTTTCATTTGATCGTTTCAAGAATGTGTTGACTATAATTAAAAACAAGAAAGAACGGTGTAGTCAAGTGCCTCGACTTTTAGATACCCGTTAGCCAGCTTAAGGGAGCAAAGGCATAATGAAGATATATAAGAAGAAAGCGATACTTTAAGGCGCCACCTACCGGCTTTCAGTAGATGTAAGGTGGTCGGCAGACAGATTTTAGCGTTTAAACCGTTTGTGGGCGTTAGAGTGTGCGTGGCACATTTTTATAAGCAGCAAATTTTAGGGCGATATTTTAGGGCGCCACGTACTGGCTAGTTCAGTAGATGTTATGTGGGCGGCAGACAGATTTATACTTTATGATGTCGGAAACGCTGTTACATACTTTTTGACGAACCTAGTATACTCTTTTACTTTACGATTAATGGGTAATGGGTAAAGTATTGTAACGATTTTGTTGACGTGGAAGGGCGGAATCTCGTCAAGGAAAGCCGAGCGGAACTTCTTTTAGATCGATTCGTGGCCACGATCCCGTCAATACCCACTCCCTCGCCTAAGCCCGACAGAGCACACGCGTGGTTGTAGTTATTTGGCAGTTTTATTGGGTCTTGTGCTTAAAGTGCGTACGAGGCGCCATGTGCTGTTTGGATCCCGTATTTCAGAAGAAGCCGGTTCAAAAGAAAGAGAAAGTAGAGAGAATTCAATGAGACCAGAGAGCCGTACTGTCAAAGTCTCATTTTGGCGCCGCCTGCCCGCAGCGCCCGCAGCGTTGACACCTGTCGGCTTTCGTTACATTATCCCCCTCTCAGACTCGAGCTTCCTGGACGAGTACGGCTGGAGCAAGGCCTCGGTCTGGGGCCAATCGGTTGACATGGATCGTTCGGGTGGTACGCTTCCCTAGTAGACGAATCTCGTATACTAGGTCAGAGTGACGGCGAGTAACGGGGGCGGGTTTAATCTTATCCGACTGAAGTTTCGGGCATTGGCCCACTCTTCGGAAAGGGGAGTAGAGCCAAACCTCTTTTCCAAGGGCGAAATCAACTGGATGTGATTGAAGGTCATAGCGGTACTTGTTGACGTTAGCGGCTGCCACTAAGTTTCGTCTTCGCCAAGCTGCTGTGTGAGTAGGAGACGATCCTGCAATTGTTCCACGTAGGCCGGGTAACTTTCTGAATAAGGGTATAGTCGACCATAAAGCAGTTCACAGTCGGAGTTCCTGACCCAGCATCAGTAGCGACGATGATATTTGGCCAAGTTGTCCAGGGTCCGCTTAAATGTCTCGACCATGCCGTCCGATTGAGGGTGTAGTGGTGTAGTTCGAGTCTTCTTCAAGTCGAGAAGGCGTTGACAAGCTTTGACGGCCTTGGTCCGTATGAGGATAAATGGTGCACCAAAACAATAGAACACTTCTTGGATGAGTGCTCGAACTACCGTTTCGGCGGTTTGTTTGGGCAGAGCTATGCACTCCGGCTATTTGGTGAAGTAGCACATCACTACTGCGATGAAGCGATTCCCGTACCACAGCAGTCTGTCCAATCCAAAAGTAACGCTGTTTGAGCTTTGCAACTGTCTTCTTAATTCCGAAATATCCGTGATTGGTAGATTTGTGATCACTGCGCAGAGCTTCTTTCTAAAGAGAGCAAGGTACTACCAAGGCTTCATTAGAATACCCTTTTCCATGAATAAGTGTTGGAACAAGTGCCAATAGGCTTTTGTCTCGGGGCTTTCACTCCATGTGGTAGATTTAGTTAGTCGTTCTCCTGTTTTTACCCACTGCAGGACCAATGACAATGGGATCTTTCTCCTGGCTACTAGCAATGTCGACTGGTTGGGCCTGTAAGAACAGAAGCCCTTGACCATCGTTTTGTTCTGCGATAGTGCAAATGTGGCATTCACTACATGGGCTGAGAGACAGAGCGTTGGCGTTACCGTGCAGCTTGCCACTGCAGTGCTGGATGAATTCAATCCAGCGAGCGAGATGCCCTTTGGGTTTCTGAAAGTTAAACAGCCATCGGAGGGACGAGTGGTCCGTGCCCACCAAGAATTTCCGGCCGTATAGGTAATGATGGAAATGTTTAGTGGTCAGGACCACGGCTAGCACCTCTCTCCTAGTTACGCAATAGTTGCCTTCAGCAGCATTATATGATTTGATATAATACTCCAATACATGCTCCTGTTCTTCTTGTTGTTGACTGAGCACAGCGCTCGAGCCATGGTTTGACGCATCTGTATCCAAAACGAATACACCATAAAGAGCGGGAAACGTTAGAACAGGCGGTGTTGTAATTTTGACTTTAAGCGTCTTAAAGGCTTCGTGAGCCGATGGGGTTCAGGTAAAGGCACGCTTAGTTTCTGTTAGTTCATGTAGAGAGCGGGCGATGGTGGCAAAGTCCGGAATAATTTAACAGTTGTAAGAATAGAAGCCCACGAAGGATTTTACTTTTTTTTTGTTCTGAGAGGGGACCAATCGACGACTTTTCGAATCTTTTCCGGGTACGCCTTTAAGCCTTTGTGGCTAACTATGTGGCCCAGGTAACTAACCTCGGTTTGGAAGAAATGGAATTTGCTGGGACTCAGCTTTAGTCCTACGCTTTGCGATCTGTCGAAGACTTGTTGTAAGTGGTTCAGATGGTCTTCCGCTGTACGAGAGTGCTCAATGATGTCGTCAATGTACACCAGTGTGGACTTTCAGGTGGGTCCTAAGAATAGACGGTCTATCAGTCTATCGAAGGTCGTGGGCGCGTTTTTCAGGCCAAACGGTATCGCGATAAATTCGAGAAGGCCGGCATCACACGTTAAAGCAGTCTAAGCTCTTGAGGCCTCGTCCCATGGACGAAGGCCCATCGTGGATAACAATCCATCCTTGGGAGGGATGGTAGGGATCACCATCTTTGATGGTGATATCGTTTAGACGTTGAACCGGGTGGAACCGTCCGTTTTCCTTACTAGGACGACTGGGGAGGCCCACGTACTCGTGGACGGGCGAATTATGCCTTTTAGCTTCATGTCGGCAACCAGTTCTTTCACCTCAGCCTTCCTTGCCAGCGCAAGACGACGCACTGGTTGCTTGATAGGGCGGGCTTGGTCCGTATCGATCACATGTCTGGTTAGATTGGTATGCCTGGAGTCGTGTTCACTTTGGGCGAACACTCGTCGGAAGCGGTTTATCAAGGCCGCTCACCTGGAGTAAAGAAGGACTGGCAACTCAGGGGGTACTTCCCTGTTGTGGGAAGTTGCATCATCATTTCCCTCTCGATCCGGGGTGGCGACTAGAATCTCTACTCCTCACACTTGTCCCACAATTGTTTGAGTTGGGAGAGGGTACGTGTGCGTGCTGGTGTTGTTCGTGGTGCTTCCTCGTAAAACTTTGGGGGGCAATTGTGAGTGAGCTTTTATTCCAACAGGGCTGCGGGCAGCTGCTCCTCCGACATGTATCGAACTGTAACGTCGGTGTCGCTATATGGCAGGATAATAGCCGGTGCGGTTAGATAAAGTAGATTCCGCTGTTCCGTGGTCGGGAACCGTAACTGAAGATCGTGCGGTGGCCACAAATTTTTCGGCTGATGGTCCCTGCAGAGTCTCTCGACAAGGTGCACTGGTAGTCGCTTTGGCATATCCCTCTCGTTTAAGAGGGATACGGCGGCACCAGTGTCGACGATCAGCCGTATCGGATGTTTCTGTAAAAAGACAAAACAATGTAAGTGTTGGCCTCCTACGGCACTACTGGTATACGTAGCTTCGGCGGGCCTAGACTGGTTCCCGCTATGGTCCTCTTGTATAGGGTTTGTAGTTGTCCGTTTCGCCGCGGTCTACGTAGGGTGCGGGCGTTGCGGAGTGCGGCAAAGTCTATTACCTGAGATTAGGCGGCACTTTCTCCGGGCGGAGGCGATAGGGGCCACGATGGCTTCAACTCCCTTTGGAGGAGCTCTTAGTCGGGCGCCAGGTTGCTCTGTTGGCGGCCTGCATTGCTTCGGGAATCCCCGGTCCTCTTGCGTTATTGCCCCGAGATCCTCGCGTTCTTCTTCCTGGAGAATATAGGGGATCCTTTACGGCTTCGGCAGCAACGTTCATCACTGCTGCGGCTTGACGTCGTCGGAACTGAGCTTCAATGCAGCACGCCATATCGAGGGCATCCGTTAGAGAGTGCAAGTGGCTGCTAGGGATAGGGACCTAGTTTCCCGTCTCGCGTATCTCCACGATAAAAGGCTGCACAATGATGCTGTTGTAGGTGGCGATTTGTAACTCAGCAAACACAGCTCTGCCCAGGCGTTCCAACTCCATTGCAAAGTCCTCGAATGACTCTCGTGGTCCCTGCATGCGATTGTGGAAGGTGGGATAGCCGGTGTGCGTACTGATTGAAAAGTATTCGCGCATGGCGGCGGACAGGGAGTTGTAGGAGCTGAGAGTGGCTTCTAGTCTGGTAGCGTGAAAACGCTGAGCGCGCTCACGCAGACTCGTATACAACTTTCTGCACTTCTTCCTTTCTGACCAGTGGTACTCTTAGGCTATGTCGTCAGGTAGTCTCATTTTGGCGCCGCCTGGACGACTATCGAAAGCACAACAAGGTTTTCGGCGGCTTTCGTTTCAGTATAATGTCTGTATACCACGGCGATGTATTACAAGTAGGTCATAAAGGCATTACAAAAACCTTGGTAAGATCCCATAAACCAAAAACCTTGGCAAATGTTCCGTGACAGCTTTATTGGAAAAATATGTCTAGGGACGTTAAAGAGTATATAGGAAAATGTCCCAAATGACCCGATTAACAATACAATGGCTTTCACTCTGCGCTTACAGGTAAACTAAGCGTAGACACCACTTAAAAGGATAATAGGATCTCACCTTCACTATTAAACCGGCCTTCTTATGGCCAGGTTGCCATTTAAACTGATTTAAATAAAATAGACAAACAATTAAAGTCGTGTATGAACATCGAACCTACCGCCATCAAACTTATCTGTCCACACTCTTCGCGTCGCTGTCTTTAAATTGTGCTCTAGCAAACAAACGACTCCGCAGCAACACCAACAACATTGTGAGTCCCACCGTGAGCATGTCTAATGCTCCGCCGCCGTGGCTACTAGAGAACCTCAACTCGCGCTTCAATGATCTAACTGAGCAAATAGCATCCTATTTGCGGAACGCAAAGGAGCGTATTATAGATGGGCTTACGAGCCGATTGGAATGCATTGCAGCCGAGATGAAGCAGGAAACCGCATCATCCTCGTGGGAGTAAGGTGGCACGGGGAGTAGCCAAAGATGTAAGTAAACGTCGCAATGCAAAGTTCGTCTGTATATTTGGATATTTGTCCAGATCACAAATTCATTATATTCATCAAAAACTTTAATAGGCTGCATTTATAGACCACACCGATTTTTTGACTACCAAAATGTTATTAACCTATTGTCCTCTATGTCTATCCCTTATTAGGATGTTATCCTTGCTGGGGATTTCAACAGCAATATTCTAAAAGAAAATAAATTATCGGACGACATCAAATCTATTGGCTTTAGTTTAGTAAACTCATCAGTACCTACACACTTTTCAAGCCAATGTGTACCATACCTGACCTATTTTTTCAATGCCAATGTTTTCAAAACACGATCCAGTTTATTTAAAAATATTAACTACGCCATAGTAAGTAGCGACTGTAATTTATATGACTGGGTCTCTATTTATGATTATACAAATATAAATACTCAATAGACTGTCCTACTAGATAATATAATATACTTTTACAATCGATCAGTACCATAAGTGCCGAAAATGTCCAAGGATTGTGAAAATCCATGAATTAGTCCAGCAATCGAAGTACATACTGTAAACGGTATACGGGCAATTCAAAAATTGAAGCGATACAAAACAAGCCAGCACGCAGGGCAATATAAAACTCAAAGAAAAAACAAATATTAATTCTCAATTGACTGTCCTACGAGATAATATAGTATACTTTTACAATCAATCAGAACCATTAGTGCCAAATACGTCTAAGCCTCGTGAAAATCCATGAATTAGTCTAGCAATAGAAGAACATATTGTAAACGGGAGGTATTTAGAAATATTATGTACGCCTTATGAACCCGATTTGTCTTAATACCACCCCTTAATAATTATGGTCCAAAGCACATGGCGGGACTGAAATTCTATTCAGAAGCCGTATAAAGCACTACTATCATAACAAATTTGCTAAAAACTACCTAAAGGCAACATATATAAATGTTCAACTAAATACTGGTATCATGCCCCGCTCGATTCACTTTAGCTGAAGATGACTTTATGCAGTTTTTTAACTCACTAGGAAACCACTTCATAGCAGTAGCAGACTACAATGCCAAGCCCACACATTGGGAATCTCGTCTCGCGAGGAAAGCAGCTCTATTATCCAATTATCAAAAACAAGAACAAGCTCGAACATTCATAAAAATCTGATAGGCGCCGAATGCCTTTCATGCAATCAAAAGAAGACAAATTTACAAATCGACCTGCTCGTTCTCGAAAAGCGACGCTTACGTCGAGAGTGGCAATTTCACAGATCGCCATCTGCTAAGCAAAGCTTAAGACCTATTAAGACCTAAATCCACCGCCGCTGCATAAAGCAATAGGTAATTTCTAGTACAAAACACTCACTATGGAGAGCTCACCCACCTCTGAGCTCACCGAAAGGAACCGTGATGCCTATTAGAAACCCCACAGGAGTCTGAAGCGAAGCGATGCACACAGAGCCAGCATGTTTGCCAACCACCTTAAAAATGTTCTCCAACCAAATCCTGCGTTTACTTTGCCTATGAGCGTCAGCTTCAACAAGAGCCAATTGAGTTTCGCCCAAACGAAACCGTTAACATCATCAAAAATCATATTCGCCGCTTGCACTATCACCTAGCCTTTCAATGCCACCGCAAAACTTTCAGTGAGATGGAAAAAGTCAATTATAAAATAAATAGCATAGCCGGGAAAAGGATATAAGCCTATTTTCATGCTTATCTAAAATCTTTGAAAAATGCGTATTGGCCTGGTTTAAACACGTATCTAAGACTGTAGGAAGGAATCCCGTCACATCAATTTGGGTTTCGTGAAGAACGGAACAATTGAGTAGGTTAACCGGATAGCATCAAAAACTTGGAACGCGTTCGAAAAACGAGAGTAGTGTTATGCCATATTTGTAGATGTCTTTCAAGCTGTTGATAGAGTGTGGCTAGAAAGCTATCGGGCTGAAACTGTTCCAAAGGTCTTCCTTCTTTTGCAGGTAGTATATAAGTCGAGACCAGCCGGATCAGACAACTACATGTTATAGAAAAAAAATTAAAAATAAGTATATCTTTGGTGTTTTTAACACAAAACCACCTAAGCTTGGAAAACAATTTTTTTAATTAGTTCTGAGTTTCGAATTAAATTTTATCAAAATCGGACGATCATGTCATAGTTCTGAATTTCGAATAAAATTTTATCAAAATCGAACGCATATATCATATAGCTGTCAAAGAAACGATCGAAAAATTGGTGGGAAAATGATATGAAACAAATTGTACTTTCGGTGCTTTTTGACATATAACCTTCTAAGCTTGAATATAACATTTTTTAATTACATGTGATGGTCCATGGGTACGCAGCGAATAAACGGGCGACGATGGTGGCTAGCTCCAGAGGACGAGGTTGCAGAATCACGCAGGATCCTGTGAGTATTTCACGGTTTTCTGGATTAACGAATACCGTACCCGAAAGGATGGAGAAAGAAAGAGGGGAGAACAGGCGGGCAGAGCGAGAGTACCGACACTCCGCCGTATTTTGAACTCGGCCGTGAACTTTGGACCAAGAGAGTAAGTGCCACATCTCACCAGCGAAGTGGCACACAGGCGTACCAAATGCATCTCGAGAACCAGCGTGCAGTACAAGCTATATTTGGCCCGGTCCTGCTGCTTTGCCCGAGTCCGCGAACGAAAATTGTCCAGTGGTCCGTACTTCTAATCCCATTTCGTCTCCACTCGTCCGCGCGGGTGATCCCAGCCGCGGAGGAGCTCTTTGTGGCCAGGGATGACCCAGCGGCCCGTACCTGAGTTCACGCACGGAATTTTTCCAGGGGCCCGTACTCGAGTCCGCGTCTGGAAATTTTCAAGCGGCCACGAGAAAGGGGATCAGTCAAAGCTAGCGAATCCAGATGGGGTTCACGAAAAAGGAGAAGATAAACTGTTTATCCCTTTTATTTACTCCCAGCTGTCTTAATATCCAGTGCGCGTTTTGTATATTTTTTACGTCGTTAAAAACCCGACTGATCTTGCCACTTGCTCACGTGGAACACATCGTTCTCCGATTTCTTGGCCGTGACGTGATTCTGCCTAAAACTTTGGCGGCAACGCTGCCCATTGGTGGTGCCTCACACTCCTTCGGTGGGTGGAGTGAACGGAGCTGCTTTTGTTGTAATTAGTGCTCTTTGCCTACTTGGCTTGACTCTGTAAGGTTCTCTTAGTTGTTTTAAAAATATAATTAATTTATCTCGGGCCATTGGTTTTATGCCATATGTGTACTAAGAGAATTGACCTAGCCTTCAATCTTATATGATAACAAAGGAACATGGTGACAGCGGTTTTGTGACTTCGTCACATGGTGGTGCAATGCAGGCAAATATTGGCTTCACCAACCAAAATTAATTTAAAGAAAATTGGTAAATTGTAGAAGCGCTTGTCGCTGGCTTCGATTTCAAATACAATGTACGAGTACAAAACCAATATGCCTAAAAGCTGGCAATGGTTTTTGATGCCGGCTCAACGCCCGGTTAAGCATAGTTTAGTTGTCACAAATAGTCAAAATTTTGCGATTTCA
This sequence comes from Drosophila biarmipes, assembly GCF_025231255.1. Taxonomy (NCBI): domain Eukaryota; kingdom Metazoa; phylum Arthropoda; class Insecta; order Diptera; family Drosophilidae; genus Drosophila; species Drosophila biarmipes. The sequence continues at coordinate 248,236 of NW_026114527.1, forward strand.
TATAAAATCGGAAATCGCTCAGTCAATGATAAATATTAAAAAGCGAGTTAATCTTGTAATAAAAATCAAAATTGATGTAATTTTTATTTTATAGTTTGGAAAATCGGGAAAATAAAAGGAAAAATAAAATTTGCTAGTTTGTATCTTGGAAGTAGTAGGGTTTTGCTCCCAGTTCCAGGGATGATACCCCTTGTCCAGTATCACGGTGACACCGGAAATCATCATGGCGTTCGAAAATAGGGTCTATAAGCGAGATCTTAACCCTGAGCTCGGCCTATTCGCCGCTGAACTCCCAAGAAGATAACTTCGACAATTAGAAAGAGTTTTTTTTAAACCACCCTGATCAGCCTTGCTAGGTTTGATCAACGTGGTCGACAACAGCAATAGGTATTTACATATCCCTTTTTGGTTTTAAAGAAGGTAACTAATAACCTGAAATGGGCAGCAGAGTAGGATTCGAGGTAATTAAGAGGTAATTGTGTTTGCAGGCCATCATGGAAAATCTCAGATTCTCTTCGCCGCAGAATTTCGCTTTTGCAAGTTTAAAAGCTTGTAGGGGCAAAGGGAGAGAGGGGCTAATAACAACAACAAGTCTTGAGAGAGTTATAAGATCGACAGATCCGCCGCCGCTACGATTTAACTCGGAAAGTCGCTTAAAATTAGCTTCAAATTTCGCCGGCATTTCCGCCAAGTTGGTAAAGGCCGAAAAGTGCGGAAAAATCGATTTTTTGCCATGTGCAGGACGGTTGCATAGCCCCCATAGTGCGGTTACATAACCCCTTTAAAATACACATAGCCACCCACAGTGCAAGATTAACTTTTGCGCTAATATAAAATCAGTGCAAAAAGGTATGGGCGGGAATTAGTGTTAATTTTTTTTGTAATATTTTTGGTTAATTTATTGAGAAAAAAAAAGGATGAAGAATATCGGAAACAGAAAAGGAAGATTAAAAATGTGGGAGAATGGTGTGGTGAAAACTAATGTTATACACATAAATGAAAGTGCTAGAAGCAAAATTTAAATAGAAATATAAGAAAAAAAATGAAGAAAAACAAACAAAAAAAATCTATATTAAAATGCGAAAAATTTGAAATTCAAAAGAAATTCGAGAAGAAAGTGGCTAAAATAAAAGTGTCGTGTTTTGGTGCGTTTTAAATAAATAATGCAATAATGACGATGAAAGATGAGTAAAATAAAAGTGAAAAAATTGGCATTGCCAGTCAACAATCGAGAGTCTTCGGCGTTTTCGCCGAACTGAAAATGGAGAGGTAAGTTTTCCAAATGAAATTTTTAAATGAATAAAAACACTGGTTTTTTAGCGTTTTGCTGCTAAACTAAAAGTAAAAAAAGTAAAGTAAATGGAATGGTATGTAAAGTAAATATAAAGTAACATGAATAAAATTAAATAAAATAAAAGGAAGAGTGATCTTATCCCCACATACGCCACATATATATATGAATAGAAATTGCTAATTGTTTTTATATTTATCTTTATACAATAATATCTACCCACAGCACCATTCTCACGATTTATTTCTCAGTGCTTAATAACAAATAAAATATGTTAATATGTAGGAAATAATACAACTTTTCGAGATTTTTATAAGTAATTAAAGAGTACATAATTTTGGTAGGAGTTACTACTGATGTTTTTATGAACATAAAAGAGAGTACACTTAATAAAAACCAGAGACACAGCAAAGCCACTTTCCAAAAAAGATTGGAAGAATGTCTTATGTTATAACTGTGGACATGTCAAGACCCGGTCGGTTGGAAAAGAAGAAGCAAGCTCTAACTGGTCAAAAGCAGTGCAGTTTATTGGGAGCTCTGGATGCGAATAGCTTTGGTCGCACAAAGTGGTGTTTGGATAGTGGACCTACAAGCCACATGTGCTGTAATGAAGACTTGTTTACAACCCTGTAAAAGCACACTCAGACGACTGGATTAGTTGGAGACGGATTTCAGCAGGCGGAGGGAAAAAAAGTAGTCAAGCTAAAGACAGATCAATACACAATTGTACTAAACGATGTCCCATTTGTTCCTACGATGTAGGGAAACTTTGTGTCCACAAGTCAAACCATTTCTAAAGGCAATTTGGTGCACTTTAACGAAAAGCGCGCAAAGATTATTCAGAACGGGGAGTGTTATTGCAGGTAAAAAAAAATGGAATCTATATACATTCGAAGAAAAATCCAATCAGCGCTTTGTTGTTTTCAATGCCTATGGTATTTTATGGCACATGCGATATGGCTACATTAATTATAGCAGTCTGTCTGATATTGTGAAGACGAAAATGGTTCGTGGAATTGAAGATTGTAATTTACCTGAAAACACCTCCTGTAAAACAAACATGTTTAGAAAAATATTCGTACAACCGTTCCCACATAAACCTGAAAACCTAGCCAGTGAAGTATTGGAACTAGTATGTGGTCCTTCTGGAGGGAAATCGATATTTTCTCACGTTCATCGATGACAAGTCACGTCGCATGTTTGTTTACTTTCTGAAAGGCAAATACGAGGTAATCTCCAAGTTCATGGAATTTAAGGAGCTCGTGGAGAGGCAACTGGAAAGCTTCTAAAGTGTATACGAAGCGACTTCGGAAAGAAATTTGACAACTCAATCTTTAACAATTTCCTCAAAGCTAATGGGATCAAGCGGCAGTTGACAATTCCGTACAGCTTACAAGAAAACGGCGTGGTGGAGAGGGCTAACCTTACGTTTGTAGAGATGGCCAGATGCTGGCTGACGCAGTCTTGACTGGTGGGGAGAAGCTATATACACAGCCGTTTATCAACGAAACAGATCGCCTACAAACGCGCTGAAAGACATGACACCAATAAAAGCGTGGAACGGTAAAAAAAACAGTATCTCATTTTTAAATTGCATTGTCATTTTAAAGTTGCAGTTGCATTGGATAACGGCCAAACACGGGCAACCTGGACGCCCACGAAAGCAATTCAATGTTTTAGGAGCAGTAATTAACAGCGACGTACTTATTCCGCTAAGCTACGAAGAAGCAATTAGATGTCCTGAATCTGAATTATGGTTGAAACCGATGACTCGAGTGTACGAAGCTCTTATGAACAACCATACTTGGCAGACGGTAAGCCAAGACAAAACGCTATGGGCTACAAATGTGCTTTTACTGTGAAGAGGGATGCCAATGGCCAAGAGCAGCGATATAAAGCACGGCTAGAAACCAAGGGTTGCTCACAGCAGTATAGAATTAATTACTCAGAGTCTTTCCACCTGGGCGGCAGACAGATTTAAGCGTTTTGGCCATTTGTGGGCGTTAGAGTGGGCGTGGCACTTTACTCTACTTTATTGGGTGGGAAACGATTTTTGTAGAACATGTAAAAACAAGTTTTTTGTTTAAGACTTCCAATTAAAAAAGGCTCTTCTGGTATATTCTGATAAGTCACTTCTAAGTAAATTCCAGAAGTAACTTAAGCGATAACGCACTTTTGATTGCGGAAGTGACTCACGTCTTAAAGAAATGTAACAACGACACTTCCAGAAGTTACTTTGGCGACACTTCTGTAAGTGATTTCGGGGACACTTCAGGAGTGACTGCTAGAATTGTCGCTAAAGTGACTTCAAAAAATGCCGCCGAAGGGGCCAACTTTTTCCTGACGGGAGTCACTTAGGCGGTGCGAATGCGATATCCCGGACGATAGTTTTCATCCTCTGCAAGTCACTTAGAAGTACCTTCCGAGGCAGAAAATGCTTGCAGGGTAGATACTAATAGAACTTTAACTTTTTTTACTATTACTAATACAACTAAAAATTAAAATATTGAATTCAACCAGCCTTAAATCGCAACTTATGCAACCCATAAAAAACTAAAGAAAAGCAAAATAGAATAAAACTTAAAAACGATCAAGAAACTTATTTTATTAAGATCTGTTTTGTCAGTTATTGCAGTAACATACCATTGAATCATACTTACATTATATATTTCTTATTTTTACTTTAATGTTTCACACTGTAGCGTGTAACAAATGATTTCTGTGGTGAATTCTAGGATCTGTCCTTGCGGGTGCACACTATAGGGTCCGGCTATCACTCGTATGCGTTGGGGGTGGAGATCTTGCTTTGACAAATCCGCACACTAGCTACATATTATTTTTTTAAGGCCAGAATTGAGTGTGCTGACGAAATATAATGCGAGATATCAAGGCCAACAGAGAAAATTAATAATTTCAGAAAAAACACAAGACACAAAAAAATCTAAAAAGTTAGAGACAGCGATGCTACAGTTGTTGTCGTTGTCGCGAAATGTCCACCCTACCTATGATGACCATCCTTCAGAGCTAGACTCAGGTGAAACCTAATACCCTAAGGTTGTGGAAGCATCAGCAAAGTTAAAAGAGTGAACTACTCAAGGTTCATTTTTAAATACACTTTTATAAACAGAGATAAAAGACATGGTTTTGATCTTCCTATACCAACTATGCTCATAATTAATTTTCGCTAGATCTGATAAATAATACAATGTTAGATAAATATAATAAATGATCTAAAGGCAGTATAAAAACAAGAAAGAAAGTATATTCCCGATATTATAAGATAATATGTCAAAAAGCCCCAAAGCTAAAATTTGTTTCACATTATTTCCCACCAATTATCCGATCGTTCCTATGACAGCTATATGATATAGACATCCGATTTTAATAAAATTTAATTCGAAATTCAGAACTAATAAAATAAATGTTATTTTCAAGCTTATAAGGTTATAGTTTAAAAACACAAAAGATATAATTTTTATTTCATGTTTTCCGACTAATTTTCCGATTGTTCCTATGGCAGCTATATGATATAGTCATCCGATTTTGATCAAATTTAATTCGAAATTTAAAACCAAATAAAAACTGTTTTTTCCAAGCGTAGGAGGTTATGAGTTAAAAAACACCGAAGATTTAATTTTTCAATATTATTTTACCACTAATTTTCCGTTTGTTCATATGGGAGCTATATGATATAGTCGTCCGATTTTGATAATATTTAATTTGAAATTCAGAACTAATTTAAAAATATTATATTTAAGCTTAGAACGCTATATGGTAAAAAATACGAAAGATATAATTTTTTTAAAATTTTTTTCCACGATATGTCCTATGGGAGCTATAACTATATATATACTACCTGCAATAGAAAGAAGACTTTTGGGAAAGTTTCAGCCCGATAGCTTTAAAACTGAGAGACTAGTTTGCGTAAAAACAGACGGGCAGACGGACGGGCAGACGGACGGGCAGACGGACGGGCAGACGGACGGACAGACGGACATGGCTAGATCGACACATCTAGTGACACTGATTAGGAATATATATACTTTATGGGGTCGGAAACGTCTTCTTCACTGCGTTGCAAACTTCTGACTGAAATTATTATACCCCCTGCAAGGGTATAAAAAAATCTAGGTACTTAAATATTTAAATGATGTTGTCCTTATAAAAGTAAAGTGGTTAGGATGTACATATATATTTAAAGAGAGTAAGAAATAAAAAAAAATGTAACCAGGCATTGTACTTCATCAATAGAAAATTTTACTTTTATGTGCTATTTGGTATTTAAATTCCATTGCTTTAAATTTATTTTTTACTTCACTATCAATCAATCATCTTCGCTCTGTGTTAATATTATACAATTTTCAAGTTTTGTGAGGCTATCGGTATAGGGTTCTTTTATATTCACTCTTTCTTTCATATGGATTATTTAATTCACTTTATAGGCTATTTAGTAATTATAAACAAATGAAATAGATATGAATTCAATACTTATAAAAAGAAAATAAACTCTCCAGCTGAAAAAGATCGATCTCCGGGCAGGTATCTGTAAAACAGACATGTTTCTTTACTGAGTACCGAATATGATACCTTCACTTGACCACAACTTTAACTTTTTATTTACTATTATTTCTGTGATTAGTTTGCATATTTCTGATTGTAATTAAATTTACAAAAAAAAATATATATATATAAATTTTCACGCGCAGGTTAAAATAAATGTAAGACTTTTGCATATGGACGTTAGATAAGAATTATGCGAAAGTTAGGCATTTCACTAGAATTTTGACTTCGACGGCGTGTCTCTATTATTCATTTCATTAAATTTTCTTTACTTTAACACATTTCAGAACGGTAAAATTTTTAAATTTTTAATTGGCACCTAAAAGACATTTTGGTAGTGGGACTTAATGAGATACAACTTATTTATTCCCTTTTTATGCATATTCTATATGTGCTACTGATGCCGCCCTAGGTAGAGAGGGTTAAACATCTCACTTTTCCATCCGATTTACTTTGCGGCACGATGTTAAAATCATGCCCCCACTGTCTAGTAGGGGTGCTCCCAGAAACGCCAATACTGTTGACCAACGTGAGAAATGTATAAGATATATCTAAAGAAAATCTCAGGTTGGGATTCATAAAAATACGATACACGATATTTCAATATATGATATTTTAAATAAAATCTTGGTCGTAGTAAGACAAAGGCACGTCTGGTTATTTCGGATGTCAATCAGAAAATAACCAAATATAGGCCGTGTTAGGCTAGGGTACGGTCGGAAGTTTGCAACAGATGATTAAAACAGATGTCCAAGCCGAGCTTCCCACTGCGTCTCTGGTAAAGCTGTTTTATCAAACAGATGTGTAATTAGCTAAAACTACAAGCCGATCTTTAATTTTTTTAAAGCATGCTTTTAGGACGAACTAAACAATCTGGTCGCTACAGGCGCCGTTAGAATAGGTACGAGGCTTCCTATAATTTAACTGTTATGAACATCTGCCGCGATCTTAGTCCAGTGGTTCTCCATAGATACGTTTTTGAAAGGGTGATCGTTTAACGAGTGATCGTTAATTAGGGTGATAAATTGACAGGTGTCTGTTAATTAATTTAGAATATGGGTTAAAACGGGAGGGATTGGTGACCCAATGACCTAATTATAATAAAAGGTCATTCATGAGGGTAAAACGGTGAGTAGGATTGTTTGAGGGTATTTTGCCATGCATAGGAATTTGTGGTAATCCTTCCCCAAAGAAACGATAGCTCTTGTGATGTCATATCTTGTTTTGTCTTGATAAGAAAAAATTGTGCGGCATACATTTTATATGAAAATCGATGTATATTCAGAATATGCCATTAAATTTAGAAGAAAGTAAGCAGATTCAGTGTGTTTCCACGAAAATATTTTAATTGTTCTTTTAAATAAAACTTGTTATAATAATGTTCTGAATTGTAAGTTCCTTGGTACTCCTTAACCAGATATTTTTTTCCATTACTTTTGTAATTTTATAATTTTGTTATTTATTTTTTTTATTTTGTTACACCGAATCCATATATGGAATAGGCTTCTATTACGGTTAACAAATACCCTTTATTGAATGATGCATATGCCATAACTCATTAATATGCTTTACTATAACTCTACGTCTTAGAAAATTCTTTAATGATGGGCGATGTAACTCATTTACAATCTCTCGTTTACTCATAGCTTTATTTTATTTGCTACAAATGGGTTCATCTCTATAGATTCGGTGTAACTTTTTAAAATTAGCGTTGGAGAAATGATAGAAATGAAAATTTTACTTTCTATTTAATTTTTTTATTTTTTTTTTATCTTACATAAAAATTAAGCAATCAATCAGCCAAATCATGCCCATTTATTGGTTCTGAAAAATTCTTTTTTCTGAACATTTATGTGACCATCAGTGTCAAGATATACATCTATAAGACTTTTAAGTTCCCACGGCGCTGCTTCCGACGACTTTGTTGTGGCTCCCTCGCAGTTTGCTTGCTTGGTATGCATTCAAATGCTTGTCTTGACTGATTGTTCTCGACTGACCATAATCGACTGACTGACTGTGCCCCTGCGTGTTTATATAGGGCATCCGGGAACCGTTATTCCACTTTTGCGCACGGCCCTCCGCAATTCTCCACACCGGGTCCAAAGTCCATGGCTCCAGTTTGACCCACTTGTACTTCATTGTGTGCCGCTTCGCACCTTCTCTCTCGGTCCAAAGTTCACGGCCGTGTCAAAAGTCCTTCGGCGTCCCTTACTCCCTTTTGCACACGGCACTCTCGCTCCGCCCGCCAAGTCTCCGCTCTCTCCTTCTCCGTTCTTGGTCTCCAAACTCTCTTGGTCTCCAAACCCTCTTGCTCTACAAACTCTCTTTTAAATAAAAACCAACGAACCTCGACTTTAACTAAGCCGGGAACCAAGATCGGACCTCAGACCTCAAAGCCAATAGTAAAGACAAAGGCGAATGCAGAGATTGAAATTACTGTTTATAAAAGCCATAAGCGGCCTGGTTTCACGGGTTTAATAACTCTCCCATTTCTAAAATGGATCGTCCCGATTCAATATGTAATTGATTTAATTGGTCTCTTAATTCTGTCAAAAAAAATGTCATGGCTTATGAATTTTTCTGGCTTTTGGTTACAAGTAATATGGCATTTTTGTTTTTTATAATAAGTAGAAAACTCAAAAATGTAATGATTAAAATTAATAATATAAAGGTAAGTGATATTTAAGTATTATTTATTTTAAAATTTGTATATTATTTTCGAGTTATTTGATAAAATATAATGGTTCGTAGTTATCCAGTCAAAAATTTTTTTTTCCAAATTGGTATATGAGATATTATTAACGTTAGTTGTTCCATTAAATGTTATTAAATATGACCCTTTTAAATGGAGTTGTTGATAAGATTGTTATCATTTAAAGGAGTGACACCATGTGCTTTTTTTTCTCAACTTTTTTTTACAACTTGATTTCTTACCATTTAATAATCGGGAAAACAAGTTTTGTCCTTATTTAAAGTGCAATAATTCTTAAAAAGTTCGTTCTTAAAGTTAGACATTTCATAAAACATATTTGCGCATTTTGCGACTTGATTGCTTAATACTAGTCTCCCATAGATATGAGAAATCGCTCTGGTGTAAAATATTTCGCATCTGTTTCTTATTATTAGGTATTTTATATAAACTATTAAAAGTTCTCTATAAAGTGCGATTTTAAAAACAGAGATGTCCATTAAGTCAGCGATAATTACTGGTTTTTGTTCGTGTTTTAATATTTCCATGATGTCATAGTTATTTAAAATGTTGGTATTAAAAACATCAATTTTTGCAAAAAAAACATTTTTAAGAAATAAATCTGCGTTGTATTCTTTTTATATCTAGTTTTAAGTTTATTTCTTTTCCCGTATTTATTTTCATAAAATACTCGTCCTACATGATATTTTATTGCTCTGTTTTATTATACGAGTATACCGACTTATGTATTGTATACCTACCCGTTTCTAATAGCAATTGGTGATTAAACTCGTTTAAGGGTTTACGGGTTTCTTGTATAACATTCTCAAAACAACTCTCTGCTGAATGCTGAGTGTTTTGATCTGAGACCGATTCGTTACTGTCAGTTAAGTAGTTAATATGAATCCATGATAAGGCGTCTGCAACTACATTAGTTGTACCTGGTTTATAAATGACTTTTGGAGTGAAGGAATATCAGCGTTTCATTTCTACATTAGGATTTTTATCAAAGATTGCGAAAGATAATGGTTGGTGATCGGTTTGAATTTCAATTCCAATCACTCCGTATAAGTAATTTCCTTAATTTTTAAGAGCCCATACTGTAGCTTTTGCGTCTTGATTGCTTAATACTAGTCTCCCATAGATTTGAGAAATCGCTCTGGTATGATACATTTTGCATCTGTTTTTTATTATTGGGTATTTTATATAAATTATTAATTATTGCTTATTATTATTTTCAATTAATTTATTGATTTTATTCTGAACTGTAATAAAAGCATCATGATCCGGAGTTCCAGCTAACTATTTGCACCCAGTGCCTAACTTATCTATTCCCCTTTTTTATCTAGTTGAAATAAATTGTGATAAAATTAATTCGGTTACTTCTGTCATATTTAATTTCCCATTGTCTGCTTCCAAGTATTACGTGAAATAAATCTGCGTTGTATTCTTGCTTTTTATAACTAGTTTTAAGTTTATTTCTTTTCCCGTATTTATTTTCATAAAATATTTGTCCTACATGATATTTTATTGCTCTGTTTTATTATACGAGTATACCGTCTTATGTATTGTATACCTACCCGTTTCTTATAGCAATTGGTGCTTAAACTCGTTTAAGGGTTTACGGGTTTCTTGTATAACATTCTCAAAACTACTGTCTGCTGAATGCTGAGTGTTTTGATCTGAGACCCACTCGATACTGTCAGTTAATATGAATCCATGATAAGGCGTCTGCAACTACATTTATTGCTCCTGGCTTATAAATAATTTTTGGAAAATAACTTTCAATGAAAGAACTAAAGCTGAAATGCTGAGTGTTTTGATCTGAGACCGATTCGTTACTGTCAGTTAAGTAGTTAATCTGAATCTATGATAAGGCGTCTGCAACTACATTTGTTGTACCTGGTTTATAAATGACTTTTGGAGTGAAGAAATACGAGCGTTTCATTTCCATAATAGGATTTTTATCAGAGATTGCGAAAGATAATGGTTGGTGATCGGTTTGAATTTAAATTCCAATCACTCCGTATAAGTAATTTCCTTAATTTTTAAGAGCCCATACTATAGCTTAAAGTTCTTTCTTATTAGTTGCATAAGCTTGTACTGTTTTAGATAAGGTTTTTGAAATAAACGTAATATACCTTTTTGAGATAAAACTGCACCAACGACGTCCGAAGCGTCGGTGGTCAGGGTAAATTTTTTATTATAGTCCGGTTAAACTAGTTCTACTTGAGCAATGCGATTTTCTTTCAGCTCGTTAAAAGCTTTAATAGCTGGGTCATCCAGCTCAATTAACATTTTTGTTGACAATCTTTTTTAAATTTTGCCATTATGACCTCCAAGATATTTTGTTAGAGGTTTGGCTATAGAGGCGAAGTTTGAAACAAATTTTCTATGATAGCCCGTAAGGCCTAGGAAACTTCTTAGTTCCCAAATATTTTTTGGAAGCGGATGTTTAGTAATTGTGTCAATTTTTTTCTGGGTCTATCTTAATGAAGTTATAAGAAACGATGTATCCTAGAAAACTGGTTTCGCGTTTAAAAAACGTTTGATTTTTTCAAAAAGATTTTCATGTTTGTCCTTAATAATATATTTATAATTTTTTTAAGTCTTCATAAGGTTGTTCAATTGAATTTGAGAATATTATAATGTCGTCCATGTAGACATGACATATTTTCCCTATTTGTTCTCTTAGGATATCGTCCATTGCTCGCTGAAAAATTGTTTGTGCTCCGGATGGCATTCTTAAAAAATAATAAATTAAATGAAAAAAATTTTCTATTATTTATTGAAAAAGATGTTTTTTCGACATCAGATTCTTTCATTAATATCTGATGAAAACCTGATTCTAAATCTATTGTTGAAAAATATCTTGCTTTTCCCAAATTAGAAAGAATTATTGAGGGGTCTTGCATTGGATACCTGTCAGGTATGGTACTTTCATTTAGTTTTTTATGGTCAAAAACGAGTCTTAACTGACGGCTTCCGTCTTGATTTTCTCCTTTCTTTGGGACTACCAGAACTGGTGAATTTTAAGGGCTTCGGCTAGGCCTTAAAATTTCTTCTAATAACATTCTACTGATTTCGCTATTTACAAAGTCGGTGACAGATAAAGCATACGGATATTTTTTCCCGTACATTGGCCTGTCATGAATAAGATTTATTTCCCACTTTTATGTCTCTTTTAAGAGAAATTTGCATATTTATCTTTGAATGCTCCTTTTAAATACAGTGAACTATTTTTTTTTTAGTCCTTCTTATTAAAATATACCTATATTATTTATCTGTTGTTTGTCGGACAACTCAATGGCGGCGGGCTTGAGATTTTTAGATTTCAAACGATTTTTATTTATTGGATTTTTGACGGTATTTTCCTCGTCGGCACTCTCAGGATTTTTAATTCCCAAGATATTTGTATTTTTGACGGATATTTCTACGTCGGCACTCACCAGATTTTTAAGTCCCAAGATATTTTTATTTTTATTGACGGATATTTCTACTTCGGCGTTCTCAGGATTTTCTAATCCCAAGCTTTTCTCACTATTTTCCACAAATATTGATACTTTATCTTTACTACTTTTATCTTCAATATATTCTATTATAATGGTTTCAGTCAGAAGTTTGCAACGCAGTGAAGGAGACGTTTCCGACCCCAAAAAGTCTGTCGGTCTGTCCGTACGTCTGTTCTTCTGTTTCTACGCAAACTAGTCTCTCAGTTTTTAAGCTATCGGGCTGTAACTTTCCTAAAAGTCGTAATCCTATTGCAGGTAGTATATAAAACGGAACCGGACGGAACGGACAACTATATCTTATAGCTCCCATAGGAACTATCAGGGAAACAATTTTAAAAAAATTTTATCTTCGGTGTTTTTTAACATTTAACCTTCTAGGCTTGGAAATAACAATTTTTAATTAGTTCTGAATTTTGAATTTAATTCTACCAAAGTCAAACTATATCATACAGCTGCCATAGAAACAATCGGAAGTTTAGTCGGAAATTATTAAAAAATTATATCTTTGGTGTTTTTTAACAAATAACCTTCTAAGCTTGGAAATAACATTTTTAATTAAATAAATTTCTTTTTAATATCACTGAAGCCAGCAACAATTCAGCAACAATAAAAATTTCACATTTCGTTACTAAAAATGATTATTTCTTATAACTGCAAGGGTATTCAAACTTCGGCATGCCGAAGTTAACTTCCTTTCTTGTTTTCGTTTTCATTATAATGGTTTTAATATATCAGTGTAAAAACAAATCAATCCATTTTCGTGCGTATTCGTTTGATCGGATACATTTTTATACTTAAATGTTTCAGCATCTACAAGACTATCAAATTCGGTTTCTTCAAAGACATTTTTATGTATAGTTAATGCAATTATTCAAATATACATCTGTTATGCCGGCTTCCCAATCATCGGTCATGTTCTCTGGAATGTTTACAATGTTTGTAAATGCACACTTTACGGTTTCAGGAAAATCAATCATTGAGTCATTTTGTTTATCAGTTGCCGTTAGGTGTTAAAATGCATTAAAACTACTTTGCTTAAATTATGTTTACTTCTAATCACTTTTTAAAAGTTTTCCAAAAATTCCAGAAAGTAATGATCTTATAGAATCGGTAGAAGTCCCCTTTTTTGAATAAGGACTTTTTTCTTACAGTTTAATGTACGCTTTGTGGGGCCAGTCTTAAACGAAAGTATAATTTGGTGTAAGAAATCTAAGCAAGGTCTTTTCGCATATATCGTTCTGAGTAAGAAGACGCCAAGACTGGAACTTGCCCTTTGTTCTTGTATAATTTATAGAAGGCAAACTATTGCGAAATTAAGATCTATGGACAAGTGTTTGGTACAAATTGATTACTTGGTAGAGTGACAAAACAAAGCGAAAGCAAACATTTGAAGGCACGGACAAGATCATTGCGTAAACTAGGAGTGAACAAGGTATACAAAAACATTTTTGGTTGTTATACTATAAAATCTACGAGCACTTTTCAAAAATGCTCTAGCGAAGGCCACTTTTTTGGCGGTTGATCTGCTAAGTCTATAATGTACATATTTCATAATGAGCTCGCTTGAGAGGTGCCCTCAGAATCTCCATTGGTCCGCGAAGGCGGGCGGACTCAGGCTCAGGTTTTTCTGGAAAAGCTGGCCAAGCTCGTTCATTTCCCGCTCCCTCCGCAGTTCCTCGCCCACTTGTTGCCACAGGGACTCAAATCCATTATCATAGGCTGCCATCGACATGTTGCCCTCGCAGGAGCTCTCTTCAAACACAAAGGAGTATTCCATCTGGTAGTCGCACACTCTGGGGTTTTGGGTCTTCGAAGCCACGCTTAACTGATTCGCTCCAAGAAAAAATGTTAAATATGTTTGCATATGCCCATCAGCTTAATGCAGGGTATAGTTGAGAGCATCAAGCATCGTCTAGCTGACCCGCTCTCGCATATTATTATTAAATTTTTTCAAAATCGGGCGACTATATCATATAGCTGCCATAGGAACGATCGGAAAATTAGTGGTAAAATAATATAAAAAAATTATATCTTTAGCGCTTTTTAAAATACTCGTATAGAATTTCCAATTAAATTTTATCAAAATCGGACGACTATATCATATAGCTGCTATAGACATAATCTGAATATTAGTCGGATATTATGAAAAAATTGAATTTTCGGTGTTTTTTGACAAATAACTTCCAAAGCTTGGAAATAAAATCTTTCAACTAGTTCTGAAATTCGAATAAAATTTTATTCAAATCGAACGATTATATCATGTTGGATTCAAACAATCGGAAATTTAGTCGGAAAGTTATGAAAAAATTATATATATGTTGTTTTTTAAAATATAACCTTCTAAGCTTGGAAATAACATTTATAAATAAGTTCTGAACTTCGAATTTAACTTGATCAAAATCGGACGACTATATCATATAGCTGTCATACGATCGATCGGAAAATTTGTGAGAAAATAATATGAAAAAAAAATTATAGCTTTGGGGCTTTTTGACATATTACCTTATAATATTTGGAATATAAATTGTTATATTTTTTAAAAATTTCGAATTCAATTTAATAAAAATTACTATAGCCCAAATCAAAATAGAGAGCAAACTCAAGCTCAAAAACCAGATGGAACTGTTAATCAGTCAGCGAATAAAGTAAATAGATCAAATAATATTAAAGATCTTTTTTTAGACAAGACCCCTACAGGGGGGTAGGATAGATAGAAAAACCAAGAAGTTAAAAATTCTAATAGATACAGGAGTTTAATAAAAAAAATAATTTTTGAAAATAAAAATGAATTATCAATATTTTAAAAAGTAACAGTTCATGGGTATTCAATTATTAAGTATTACAATATTAGAAATAAAAGACACGACATTTATTTTATGAAATAGAAGGATTAGAATCAATATTTTAAAAATTAACTACAGTTCATGGGTATTCAATTATTAAGTATTACCATATTAGAAATACATTTAAAACACGACATTTATTTTATGAAATAGAAGGATTAGAATCTTTCAATTGGATTTAATTTACTATGAAAAATTGTAGCTATTATAAATTTAGATGTCAAAAAAATGGTCTTATCTCTGAAGCCAGCAACAATCCTTAAAATATATACATATCGTTACTAAAGTTGTTTATTTCTTATAACTGCAAGGTTAGTTAATTCTTTTACCAGAAAAATATTATTTTTTTCTTTAATTAAATTTATTTAATTTTTTTCCTCATTATTATAATAATTTATCTTTTCTGTTTTCCCATTACATTCATTTTTAATCCATTAAACCTTTTTGCATAATGAGCACGGAAATTGTTTGATTCTAATTCCTGGACCTTTGCCAAAACATTGGGCAAATCTGGTGGGTTTATTGAGAAAAGAGTTTCTCAGGTAGATCCATTTAATGCGGATATAAATATTCGTAGAGCATTGCTCCTTATTGTTTTCTTTGTTTTCCTTCTAATTACGCTGTCCTTTCCGTGTGCCATTATGGTTTTGTTTATTAGCAAAGTTTTTTTTATTAACTTCGTTATAGTATTCAGTAACTGTCATTCGTCCTTGCCTGAGAATACTTAGTTTGACTCTAGAATATGTATTGGTCGTTTATCATTATATATCAAATCCAATCTAGATAAGACTGCTTAAAAGTTTAAAACGGTGCCATGATTGGTAAGAGCATCCTGGGCAGCTCCCATAATTTTATTTCGTAAAATTGTTAAAGCGATGAAGTTCACTTTGAATTTTATAAAGACTCATAACAGTTTTGTAGCTTCCCTCCAACCTACATATTGTGTTGTTTCCCGGTGAACTTTGGTAGAGCTTTTACCACTACAAGTGTTGTATCGCACTTTATAGTTGGGTCGATTGTTTGTATTATATAACCCTCCACAGTGTTTGCATCTGAGGCTAATCTTCCTTCTAAACCTTTTATTTTTCTGCTCACTTCATTCAACTAAACATTTATTAATCTATTAATTAATTCCACTGTTAGGCCGTGGCTATACTACCTGCAGAGAAATTTGGTGCTGAGCATCCGGTTTCCATTTTTAATTTTAATTCACCAAAACTATTTATTAAATCTTCCAGATTGTTTCTCGACGATATTTCTTAATTCGCGAATCTATCTTAATTCTTTTTTCAATTAAATTATTTTTCTCTATTCCCTGAACTTAAAAAATCTTATTATTTTAAATAAACTCCTCACGAATCTGTCCCAATAGGGTCTTCTTTCTGTTAGGTTGTGGGTTGATCTTCCTTCCTTAGCTTGTTTTATTAATGTGGTGCTGATTTTGGCGAGGGAATGCCCTTTAGCTCTTCCTTCCTTCTTAAGTTTTTTTTTTTGTTATTGTGTTGATTTTTTTATATAACTTATTGGAATATTTTCTTAATTCACTTTGTTGTTCTTTGTTAAATTTTTCCATTTTTATTTATTCTTTTTCTCCACTGTATTTTAGTTTGGTTTTGTTTTTTTTTTTCTTTTGTTTGAGTCTCTTGGAGTTTTCTGATTTATTTATTTCTTTTTTATTTATTGCTTTCACTTTATATTTTGTGTCAATAATAAGTCTATTCGTCCACCTTTAATATATTTCCGGCTTAAATAAATTATACATTAATTGATTTACATTCAATTTTTAAATAACAATCACTGTCACAATGTTAAATGTCATCTATTGTCGATGGATTTTTTAATTTTTACACTAAAAATGTTGGGTTATTGGACGCGCGAGCTCTGTTTCTTTTAAATTTGTTTTTCATTAAATAATTATTAGGAATTTTTTTATAACGCGACCCCACGCTTAGCGCCAATTATTTTTATTCCGGAAATTTTAAAGAAAAATATATAATTTTTATATTTATTTTATATAGATATTTTATGATGTTTTATGATGTTTATTGAAAATATTATTAACACAAAACATTCCTTTCGTTTTACTTAAACATTACTGATCTTGGCTTTGGTCTAAATAAAACTACTTTCTTCCATATTAAATAAAATCTAACGAGCCTCGGCCAGAAGCTTTTCTTTTTGAACTTTTAGAACTTCAATTTATGTTTAGATTAAAAATTTAATATGAAACTGTCGCATGTGAAACTTAATTATGCTGACCGATGCAATTTGGCACGCAAAAGGCGCAATTGATTGGTCTTCGAACGGAAGCTGATGTTTACTTTAATTTTGATTTGTTTAACTTAGCTGGGGAACCAAGATCGGACCTCGGACCTCAAAGCCAAAGGCAAGGACAAAGGCGAATGCATGGGTTGGATAACTACTTTAAGTTTGATTTGTTTAACTTAGTTGGGGAACCAAGATCAGACCTCGGACCTCAAAGTTCTAACAAACTATCCCCTGTTCCACAACAAAAAATACCAAAGATTACAATAAGGTCGTCCACACCTAAAAAGGTACAGTCGCCACCTCTCAAAAAGTCGCCACCTCCCATCGAAAGAATAACGAGAGCCAACACAAAAATGACTGCCACGGCTGCCGAACTCGCCCTAAACCAAACTATTGAAGTTTCTGATCGACTGTCCGAATTGGAATCGCGAATGAACATTCCCTGGGCGGTCTCTCCTACACTATCCGTTCTCAATATTCGCCGAGACGAAATCCGATGCATGTACAGTGTGCATTGTAGCAGCCATAGAAATTGCAGCTGAGAGCTTGCCAGTTCTCAAGGCTAGGTACGGCTACTGCGGCGCCCAGATAGCAGATTTGAAAGCGAAAAATCCGCAACTTTCGCAAACCTTCCCCAGCGCCAGCTGATCCTTCCCAGAAATATATTCCGTCAGGCTGCCGGCTTCCTCCGTGCGATACCGAAGTTTTCACCGGCGATGATCTTCGCTGGCCAACCTTTTGGGATTTGTTTATGGCCATTTATATTAACAATTCGAGGCTAACGCCGGTCGAAAAATTCTTTCACCTCAACGCCAAATCGAGCAGCCAACTATAAATATTGTTCAATGTGCAGTCAGTCACTCAGGAATCTGAGACAGCTTTACGAGAATTGCTAAGCACCATCCAAGGGTGCCTCGAGGTTCTGGAATCAATATCGAAAATTGGGATTGTATTTTGTTTACATGTGCTTCGCTAAACTCCCGAAGCTCACGCTTTCAATATGGGTGCAGTCGCTACATGACAAGGCCAATATTCCTACTTGGCTAGAACTTAATGGGTTCATAACTGAACGTCACCGGACCCTAGAAGCCATAGATGACGTGCGACCATCAGGCTCTAATCAGTCCCAACCCAGAGCATCGACTTCTTCCGCGTCCCGGAGGGTAAATTCCTTCGAGGCAAGAGTATCATCCAATTCTAGAGGGTGCACACAATTGCTTTACGTGGCGCGGCCGCCATTACATGCTACTGCACCGAGGCAACTCACTGTCAGCGCCGTCCAATCCGACTCCGTCGCCCAGATCAAGACCAAATACACCCGTTTTGCGACTACCGGTGCTACGGACTCCACTGTAAAAATTATTTTAAAACAGGGTATAATCACTTTTACCGGGCACCGCCATAATCGATATTTGTCACATGGGTTACAATTTCAAAGCTCGTGTTCAGGCTCTGATGCAACCTTTATCGGCTGTTCAACTTGATTAAATTGCCTCATCAAGTTATCCAAGCTCAGGTACCAGGCTTAAACCATACAGTATACGCTGAATTCAAAAAGCTATGTAAATTTACTATTCGTCCGCCAAATCGGCTCAGCTTGCAGTACGACTTTCTACTTTCTTCGACAACTAGCGGGAAATCTTCCATCCTGTCCGATTCCGCATCATTTTCTCCGTGAGCTTCCCGAACATCCACTACGGGATCTTCTGATCGGGGCCGATATACTCCCATCCATTCTCCTAACCGGTACCCGGCCGAACATCTGTTGCTCTCTTCTCGGTCAAGACAATTTTCGGCTGGATCATAACAGGACCAGTGCCTGCATTAAGGCAAAATACGATTTCTGCCTCTTCCGCGCGAACTTCCCACGCGGCTGAAACCTCCCTAGATAAACTCCTCACTAAATTTTGGGAAGTTGAGGATCTGCCAGTAAAAGTGGCAAGAGCATCGGATGTGACCTGTAAAGAGAACTTCCTTCGCACGACTACGAGAGACAATAGCGGCAGGTCGTAAGACTTCCGTTCCGTGATTTCGAAAACGTCAAGTCCACACTTGGATATTCCAGATACTTCACGTTAGCCCAATTTTTAAGAAATGAGCAACGACTAAAAAGGGATAGTTATACAATAATAAATCGATCTCAACCATATGAGAGAGGTACATCACACCCACGATGCTGCCAACTTTCACCTTAACCACCAAACTTCGGGTAGTATTTAATGCTTTCAGCCCTCCAGTCTTACATTCCGACTTAACCATCCAAATTCTAAAATGATGTTATTTCCGATGCCTCTATAGTGCCGATATCGAGCAGAAGTATCGACAAATCTGGGTAGACACAAAACACACATACGACGGTAGTGCATCTTCTCACGGCCAAAACGCGCGTGGCACCAGTCAAAAATGTGTAGCTTTCCAGGCTAGAGCTTTGTGGAGCTCTATTGTTATCCGAGATGGCCAAATCCATTCTCCCCAATATGCCGATGCTGTCCTCGAAACTCAATTGTTGGACTGATTCCACGATTGTGCTTGCATGGTTAGTCAAGCCAGCATGCTAGTGGACAACGTTCGTTGCCAATTGGGTAATAAAGATTACCCAGTCTACAGAGGCAGCCAATTGGTCGCATGTTCAATCCGAACATAACCCAGCTGACTTGGCTAAGTTAGTGCCCCTTCTAGAATTGGTAGATAACCCCCTTTTCTGGCATGGCCCAACTTAGTTGCACCAGCCACGAGATCAGTGTCCTAGCCAAATCACCGACTTATGGGTGACCGAGGTAGAAAAGCGTCCTGTCGCGTTGTGGCGTTCATTCCATCCCAGACATCCTAGATCCTTTTCAAAGTTAAATAGAGCTTTGCGGGTCCTCGTATGTCCCTCGTTTTGTCCAGCAATGTAGGAAACAGTTACCGATTCCAGAAGTCCGTCTGGAGGCCCAAGAACTTGTCGCCACTGAACGGCACATGGGCCTTGGCACTCAGCGCAGATATTTTGCGAATGCATATCGCTGCTTAAGTCAAAAGCGTACGGTGTCCGCGTCAAGTTCAATCCTCTCCTTGAACCCCTTTCTAGACCAGGTCGTGTGGCCTTATAACTGCCTCCAAGGATTTGCGATATGATGAACGACGTCCTATTATTCACCCATAAGAATGTTCATTCTCGCGACTACTGGTGAACTTTACGCATCTGATTACGTTACACAGAATTAACCAGGTAGTGGTACGTCTCACCCGATCAAGATACTGTGTTCCGAAGATAAGCCCGAAGACAGCCCCTGCAAGGTCTGCGTTATCCACAAGGAGAGATTACAAATCCAGATGATGGTAAATTTTCCGGAAGAGCGAGTTTGTTTTTCCCGGCCATTCACGTTCACAGGGATGGACTACGTCGACCCTTTTGAAGAATTACATTGGAATAGCTTGTCTCATAACAAAAGGGTGTGGGTTGATCTTTGTCTGTTTTTCTACAAAGGCCATGCATTTAGAGCCTACATCCGATCTGACGATCGCTTTCGCTTGCTTTGATTCCAGAAGAGGTTGTCCTCGTCAAGTTCAGTCCGAAAATGGGAAAATCTTTGTCGGCGCTGCCACCCTGCTCTCGCAACATTTTTTACAAGCGATAAAGTCTGTGACTGATGCGTATAGTCATCAGCCGCTCAACTAGAAATTCATTCTTCCTGGGGCACCCCATATGGGAGGCCTCTGGGAAGCTGGTGTCAATCAGTGGAACCCGAAGTGAAGGAAGAATTTAAGTCCATAGTGAGCCGGTGGCACCACTCAAAGTCTCTACATCAGCAATTCCGCACTCGATGGAACGAAGAGTATCTTAGGGAGCTTCATAGGTGCAACAAGTGGCAATTTCGCACCAAAAATCTTCGCGTCGATGACATGGTCGTCATCAAGGACGACAATTTTCCCTCGAATGAGTGGCGACTAGGGTGAATCGATTACGTCATTCCGATAGTTACGTCCGCATAATCGACATCCGTAAGGCACGCGCCGTTGTCCAGCGTCATGACAGCATAAAAAATCTCATTTTGTTCTTTTCTTTTTCCATGATTCACCGTCAGATCCATGTCAACGTAGCGTGCAAGCATTGGAGAGCAGAGGTACTCGAGGTACGCAGTTCTATCGATGCCGAGTCTGCCGAGGAATTCACCCTCTGAAAAGGTTTAAGAGGTTCCAGAAGATGTGCGCAGAGAAGTGGCTCCGAACGGTGCTAATAAACAACTACTGCGCGAACTGTCGCTAGAGAACTGTCGAAGCGATGACCGGTGCAGGATTTGCAACCGGAGTCAAGCTGCTCAATATTAAAAAGCCTCCAAGTACCCATCAGCGTTCAGCTACTCAGCGACGGACCGCTGCTCAGTAGCGCAGATCGCTCTTCGCCGCGCTCAGCCTCCTCGACAACGGCTCTAACGCGCCTCCCTCCTGCAACGGCACAGTGTCAACGTCCTCTTATCGACCCATGCACCCAGACAAGCTACATTGACGCGCCCCTGGCGTCCGCCTTTCGGTTGCGCACAACAATGGCTACGGTTCAGTCGAAGGTCAACGAAGGGACCAAGTTGTAGATAATCCTTAAGGTTGAGCCGAACGTCAGTATCCGAACCCTGATCCGAGCGATCCCTGAGACGGTGGTCCAGAAATTTAATAATCTTACGTTGGCCAACAAGCGTTTTACCTGGCTGGGTGCGGATGTATTCCCAGGTCATCCACCCAGGGTTCCAACTGGTCAACGAGGGACTGCTCTTGGCTCAGAAAAACTCGTTCGGCTGGATCTTCTCCGGGGTCTGCAACTAGGGCTAGTGATGTTGCAACGCCAGTGGTTGCGAGGGGGGTGAATTGTTCAGGCCGCGAAGCACCCGGTCTCAAAAGCATAATGACAAATGTAAGAATATGGGCCAGGTGATAGCGTCCATACGTTTCCACTTGCTTTCATTTTATTTTATTTTGCTTTCATTATGCAGAATATTTAATTTTTTATTGGTTTATTACTTAGATATCTTAATTTAATATTAAATATTTTCCCCAGTGCACAAGTGTGGGAGCGGCACATCTCCAGGCGCTAGCTAAGCCGCACATCTACATTTAAATTATGCAAGTCCTTGCCTAGCCCATTCCATTACATCTGTCTGTGAGTCGGTTTGTTTGTCTAGCCGTCTGTGTCTTTGACTCAGAAGAACACATTCCGCGTTTTATGTTCTGATCTATATAGGTTTTCGTGCTTGTCAGTTTGGGAAATGCCTGCAAACGTTTTTTTTTCAATTCAATAGTATCAATAGAAATGTTGTATATTTTAAAAACCTGTCTTGATATTGAACACACACATTTTATTATTTCAAAAATGGAAAATGCGCTCGCCCTACTTCAAAAATATTATCGTTTTTACAACGTTTCTAAAGGTAACTTATATAAAACCTTTAAAAGGCTAAAGAATATTGAATTTTAATTTAATTGTGACCACACAATGCACATTTACGCGTTTGCACAGTTACACAGAACTGCTATTAAAAAAGTGTTGCATAGAGTCTGCGGATAACGTTTGAACGCCATACAAAAAAAAAGTAAGAGCGAGATGACATGACATAAGGCAGAAGAAACAATAAAAAGGTGAGTAAGTGATTATATGGTAATCCACCACTTGAATTGATGTTAGCATGCGGCCTAGAGGTAGTGTTGTATATTTTAAAAATTTCATAATAAAAACACATTTTATTATTTCAAAAATGGAAAATGCGCTCGCCCTACTTAAAAAATATTATCGTTTTTACAACGTTTCTAAAGGTAACTTAAATAAAACCTTTAAAAGGCTGAAGAATATTGAGTTTTAATTTAATTGTTCCTACTTTTTGTAAGCAGAGTGCAACTATCCTAAGAAACTCACAAAAAAGTTTCTTTGGAGGAGTGGTAGTTACACGAATCTGCAATTTATATAACTAAAAAGAATATTTTATTATTTAAACTCTCTCTAAATTGATACACCAAAGCGCGTATGGAACAGCAATTCTGAGTTTTTACAAAGATTAAAATTTTTTTCTGATCCTAAGCGGGAAAAGATTGTTCAAATCGTGTTAGAAAACTTTTTTTTTAACAGTAAGATCCTCGGTGCAAGTAAGTTCAGTGTTATTTTTCATGAATTTTCAAACGAAAAATAACTTTTATTTTTTAAATATATTTGTTATTCCGACAGAACTATAAATCAATACCACGTATACTGTATACGAAATACACAATCAGCAAACATAAAATGGTCGAAATTACAGAGGTTTTAGATAGACGTCATTTAAATAATTGGGATTTCGTTTGTGATAGATGGTCTCGTTTAAACAAACTAAGACAACCGCTTCTGAAACTCCGAGCCATTTTGATTTCCTTGTTGGATAGCCACTTCTTAAGAATACATGTTTCCCAGAAGTGCTTAAATATACGAGTATATATTTTTTTTATTAAATAAAATTTAAAAAATAAATAATAAATAATAATTTTAAAAATAAATAAAATTTAAAAAATTTTTTACCGATAATTCCAATGGAAGCTATAAGATATAGTTGTCCGATCCGGATTTTATTCTACCTGCAATAGAAAGAAAACTTTTGGAAAAGTTTCAGCCCGATAGCTTCAAAACTGAGACACTATTTTGTCTAGAAACGGACGAACAGACTGTATCAGGCCAGTTAATATAAGTATGCTCTGTTCACACTATTCCTTGATTTACGCTCTCTTGAGAGAGCAGTTACTCTCTCGAGAAAACCGGATACAAAAAACAAGAGACTTATAGAAACGCTAAAACTAAAGTAAAACAAGCCTTAACTAAAGTAAACTAAGCCTACAGTTCCACCCTAAAGCCGAGGCTGTGCACCAATGATTAGCCAGGAGGTGCAGAAGTAATAGACACGGAGGCGGAATGTGCAGAGCTGGAAAGGCGTATGCAGCAAAACCGCATTGAACTGGATAGTTGCCTGAAAACCATGGAGGTGCTGCATCGGGGAATCGAAAATGCCAAGAAAGTTATCGAGAATCTTCAGCAGCAAATCGACTGCGTCGGTTCGAGAATTGGCGCCGTAAGCTACATTTCTGAGAACGGCGGCGGAAACATGTGCGAATGATGTGTAAAGAAACGAAGGAAAAACGGCACGAGTGTTGGCAGAGGCAGGCGACACGTTTTTTCCAAGGAAGTCCTAAAGGACTTATCGGATAATATGTCCGCTCGCTCATGGCTCTCCCAGTGGCACAATATAGCCAAGTTGTATTAGCTGTCAAACACCCAGAGCAGAGTTCTACTTATTGGCAAATTGTAAGGCATCGCGTTGCAGTGGCTGAACGCAGATGCAACCCATTTCGTAAAACCGACGAGTGAGCTGGTGCGCCAGTTACAACTTGCTTTTGGCGGAAACGAGTCAAAAGCAGGTTTGAGGCGAAAATTTGACAGAGAAGCTTGCAGTATACTTCGAAGAGAAACGCAGGCTGGCCCGAGATGTCAACATGGAAGATGACGAGCTGTTGGATGGACTTATTGTCGGCATTCCAGCAACGAATTTGCGTACGCAGACCAAGCGTACGCAGACCAAGCTGCAGTGTTTCGACAACACTGGAAGGGTGTTGATAGCGATTGCTGACATAATGCTGCCGGCAAGGGCTCCTGGAGGGCAAAAGATGCAAACAGTGAGTGAAACACTGTAATGGAAAAGGGCACTGTGCAAAAGATTGCATGAAACCGAAGAGAACTCCAGGGTCCTGCTATGGATGTGGGGCAGTGCATCATTTTATCAGCGGATGTCTCCGAAACAGGAAGGACAGCGCTAATAATAATATATGGACGTTGATGCACTTCGAACAGTACAAACAAGTGGCCCAACGACACCAAGCACGTGCTTCTTATCAATTTCGGCGAAAAATGCGAGTTCGCGATGAGGATACATACATAAAACAAATAGAGACGGGACACAAATGAAAATAAAAGGCACATCTAAGAATGAAGCAAATGAGTTAAATTATGTCAAATTGTTTCATGTCAGATTAGATTCAGGAAGCCCAGTATCGATCCTAAAATATGCCTATGTTCCCAAAAATATGAAATTAGACCCGCAAGAAGGTGACTTTTATGGATTAACCAGAAGCCGATTAAAAAATTATGGAAAAATGTGCTGGGCTAAGTCTTTATGAAAGCATTCAACTTGAAATTTAATTTAGAAACTTTAAATGTGAGTACTGCTAAGAATATTGAAGCCGAACTCGATAAGAGCTCAAATATTAGTTTATTGGATCCAGCCCGAGAGTGTGTAGGAAGTGAAAGGTTAGGAAGTTTAGGATCTGAGAGTTTAGGAAATGAAAGCTTAGAAGAATAAAAGTAAGGGAATAAAAACATAGAAAAGGATGACTTAAAAGTGAAATATTGGGAAAAGAAGAAGAAGTGTAGCATTTTGGTAGGCGGGAATTTAGGGAATATAACTTTTGAAGGGGAGACGTTGGGAGACAATTTTTTGGCAAAGAAATGCTTAAGCAGTAAATCTTTAGTAGTATTAGATAATCAAAATTTAAATATGGATGTCTGGTATGATAACTTTGAAAAGGAAATGATGAGTATAAATATTTTAGAAGATTTTGAGAAATAGAGAATTTTTAATATTGGTGGTCAAGTAAATTATTGTGATCGAGGGAAGTTTATAAAGTTTTTAGAAACAAGTTATATGCAGGTTCAGCGACATGAAATTCCGAAAATAAAATGTGAAATGAACATAATATTAAAAAACTCAAAACCATTTAGTTGTGCACCAAGGAGACTGTCATATTGTGAAAAGGAGGCATTACAAAAATGTTATAGGAATACGTTAGAAAAGGAATTATACAACCTAGTAGTTCGGAGTACCCTTCTCCTATTGTATTAGTGAAGAAGAAGTCGGGAGAACTTAGACTTTGTATAGAATATAGAAGATTGAACAAAAATATGGCTATACATAACTATCCGATACCATAACTAAACGACGAATGTCAGTGGTTACGAAATTGGATCTTAGGAACGGATATTTTCATATACTTGTTAAAAAAGAGTCTGTAAAATATACATCGTTTACTACCCCTTTGGGGCAATTTGAGTTTTAACGGATAGCTATGGGTCTAAAAACAGCTCCACAGGGTTTCCAAAGATTCGTTAATGACATTTTTTCGGACATGATAAGACAAAACAAGGTCATATATATATGGATGATATTTTAGTTGCTAGCAGAAGTTTAAAAGAGCCTTTAGAAGTATTAGTAGAAGTACTTAGGAGAATAGTAGAAAATAAGTTAGAATTGAGAATTGACAAATATACATTTTTAGAAGACAAGGTTAGATATTTAGGTTTTCTGATTTCGAATAATGGTAGCTGACAGCTGATAGTAAAGGTTTAGAAGAATCCAGGCCTTTGCCTGCAAGTCTTTGCAAGCTAGACGATGCTCGATGCTCTCAATATAACCTGCAATAAGCTGTTGGGAATATGCAAACTTATATGCGAAATGACTTTTCTTAGATCTCTTACACCAAATTATACTTTCGTTTAAGACTGGCCCCCACACCACATTTAACTCGCAAGAGATTGAGCTCGCAGAGGGGTTAAGTAAAAAAACAAGGGTCAGTAACTCCATGTCTTTGACACTTCAGGTTCTGATATCTTTTAAGTGGTATACGCCTAAGGACTTATATGCTTCGTTCGCTAACTCGTAATATGTTGAACTCATCTTTTTCGACACCGATGCTTTGATGAAAACTGGTGCAAGTTTGCTACTGAATTGTTTTCCAGCGTTGCATTGAGTGAAACTACGAGCAATACGGTGTATCCAGCTTTCAAGTGAACCGTTCGTCTACGCAAGTCATATACTCTGGCATTGGCTGCATGTGATTCTTTCCTTTTTAGCTTGCTGGCGTGATACTTGCACACTTGCCACATCGTCGGGTAATAAATTCAAATTCTTAAGCAACTCGTAATCCTGTCCCTTGGCTACCATGTTCTGACCAAAACAGAGAAAATGCGGAGAAAATCCCGTACTACTGGGTAGGCTAGATGGCAAAGATGCGCTTATCGCATCGATGTTTACATCCCAATGAGTATGGTCAACTCAGATATACGCTCTAATCGCGGCTAGTATCGATCTAATCACTCGCTCACTTGCGTTAGCTTGTTGCGAATAAATCGCTGTGTAAATATGTTTGACTCTAAATTTCGTTAGGAACGCTCTAAAACAACCTGATTTAAACAGCGATCCGTTATCCATGAGTATGGACTCTGGCGTACCAAATGTGAAAAATACATGTTTCTCTAGATATTCACAAATCCTTTCGGATGTGAATTTCCGCAAGGTCTGTAGAAAGTGAAACTTATTACAATGGTTAACTATAATCAAATGTCCTATATTTTCCTTCTTGGACCGTGGCACTATGGGAAATTTGACCACTTTTTGTGGCATTAATTAATAACTTAAAAACAAAGCAATATTTAAAAGTTTTGTTTTTTGAATTAAGTATATAAAATTTAAAGGAAATGAAATAATTAATATGGACGTGGTCCCTCCTTTTTTTAAAGAAATTTTTTTTTCATTTAACTTAAATAAAAAAGGCATTTTTTTTAAATTGTTTTTTTTTTTAAAGAACGAACTTTAATTAAAAAAAATGTATTGGTATTTTTTCTCCCAATTTTTAAGAAAAATCGCAATTTTACTTTTTATTACCATTATAGTTTTTAAAAAATACTAAAATCCTTTATATCTACGTTAAGTAAGTGAAATGATGTTGTAAAATATATTTTAAATATTTAATTTTTAGAAACAAAGAAAGATTTGTACTGTATTTTTGAGCTAACGTTGGAAGTGAAACCTACCAGACAAAAATACTGGAAATGTACAGTATTAGGTAGGGGTCTTAAAAGCCAAATTTTAGAGAAAGTGCGCAAAAGTGCACTTTTATACTAACTGAGCCTAATGAGAATTAAATGCTCTACAAGATAAAACAAGGTTTTAGAGGTGGAGCGAGCTGGACTCTTTTTGTAGCTCTATTTAAAAATAAAAATTAATTTAAAGATTTTGTTTTTTTAGGTTAGAGCTTACACACGATTATACGAGCACCACAATCAATAAATAATAATAAGGTCAAATACACAAGTTACAAGCCTGTCTGACTAAATGGAATTTCAAAAACGGCAGTCCTTTGCTTTGTCATACACTTTTTAGCCATTTTAACTTTAAAGAATAATTGGTGATTTACTAGAGCTGCCACCTCGTTGAAATAAAAACAGACTTTAACAGCTGAGAACTAAGCACTTTTAACAACTTTTCTACTAGTAACATTGGAGATTGATGTTATCTTAATCCATTCTGATAGTCAAAATCGATTTCAAACCACTTTTGAAAAATGGGTTTCGGCCAAAAAAAGTGGTAAAATTTCCCATAGTGCGTGGATATGGGCCAAGAAGATCCATATACAGTCTTTAAAATGGGCGGTTCGAAGTTGTGGGTGGTCTTAGAACTCTGCTTGGGCTCTTTGTTGACTTGCAAGTAAAGACGAACTTTCGAATTTGAGTGACCATTCCTGGCCAAAATAGATGCCGCCTGAGCTCTTCAATCATTTGATCATGCCGATATGCGCAAGGTCGGCAAAGTTCATTGGATCCCAAAGTTTCCAAGATTTCTCATCTTGCAACAAATCTCCCTTCGCTGATTCTATCCTATTGTACACGAAATTATCCACGACCTTGATCAGGAAGCTTTGATTGATTATCCGTCTTCTCAGTTCGATATACTGTTCTGAATTGAATTTTTTTGAACTTAAGTCAATAGTCGGTCCTCCATCAGCTATGTCAGACACTACTTCTAAACGACACTAAAGTGCATCGCCGACGACATTCTCTGATCCACGGCGATGTTTGATCGTGAATGAAAAACCTTATAGACGAATAGACCATCTAGCCAGGCGGCCGGACAAGTCCTTTTGTCGCATTAGCCATTAAAGTGAAGCATGATCAGTAATCACACAAAAATTTTGACCTTCAATGTAGTCTCTATACTTATTGATGCCCTTAATGACTGCTAAGAACCGAATAATTTCGCTGTGCCGTAGTCCTTTTTAAACATATACGATATTTGTAATTCGACTCCCTCCTTATTTTTTGAGCTTATACACAACCGAGTCCATACAGACTTGAATCGCAAGGCAGAATAAAAGGCTTCTTAAAGTTAGGTGTTCTCAAGATTGGAGATGAGACTAGTTTGGACTTAAGCTGGGTAAGTGCGTCCTCTGCTGCTTGGGTATATGAAAGAATTTTATTTTTCTTGAGCAGATCAGGGAGCTGAACGGCAATGGTGGCATAGTTTGCATCATAAAGTTAGCCTGCGATTTCTTCTAATAACTTCATGAGCGACTCGAAATCATCAGACAAAACCAAGAGGTCGTCCAAGTAAACGAATACTCTAGTACGAAATTTCGCTGGAATAACGAAATTCATTAGTCTACACAAAGTCTACACGAACAGTATCGAGCGGTATTTGTCAAAACGCATGTTTCATATCGAGACCTGTGATATAGCGTGCCGGAGGTAAACGGCTAAGTATCCCGTCTATATGCGGTAGCGGAAAAGCATCCTTTACATTCAACTTATTCACTTCCCTTGAATCGAGACACAAGCGAGCTTTCAATCCTTTCCTACTCCATGGGCTTTTGAACATATTCTCCAACTCGGAAAACATAAGGTTCTCTTTTGCCGGCGATATAGGCCAATGACGCTGTTTTACTGGTTTCGCATCCCCTACATCAATAACATGTTCCAACAGATGTGTTCTTTTCGTAAGATGGTAATTTGTCTATGACTAAGTCTAGACTAGCTTTTTGCTGTGCTGACAGCACATGGACTTTGGTCGACCCAACGTCTTCGTTCTCACGACCTATGGTCTGGTATTACAAAGAATTTTACCGGTTTGGTAAATTCACGATAAGTAATTTCACACTCAAGTCTTCCAACGACTGAACACTTGTCATTGTTTGCTGTTCGAATTTTACCAGAACTCTTCCCCATTTTGGGATGCTGTCCTAATACTTTTGCTGCTGTACCACCTATCAATTAACTTGATGGCATGAACGATAAAATTTCCAGTACCATTTGCTGGCCTTTCCGGCGAAAAACAAATGTAAATGGTCAAACATAAGCTGTCGATCTCCATTTAAATTTGTCTGAGCTAATGCTTGCACCCGGTAAAGGAATTCTTCGATCTGTAAACCATCTTTAGAACCATCAAACATGATGTGGAAATTGACCCGCTGACGCATTCCTACGGAATGAGCTTCCCCTGATTGACCTTGCCTTTTCGTCTAACCTCCTATTCGGGGTTTGAGAAGAACTAGCTATCTGTAGATTTGCTAACTGCTGTTTGTCTCTCTCTATTTTCTCCAGATTCTTTCTCCAGACTTCTGTGTCCAGACTTCGTTCGTGGTTATTCGCTGGATTCTTGCAATTCGACCTCAATGTCATTCCTGTACGCGGTCCCACATCTCTGCGTTGACCTGTATTTCTTCCTCTTCTTCCAGCGGTCCTTCCTCTGTTCACGGCATTACTAGGGTTACTGCCGTTTGCAGATACAACTTCTAGCAGCTTGCAACTCTGCTGACAAGTTGTTGATCGGCAAAGATAACTGCTGTATAGAGACCTCCCCACTGCACACCAGACATCCGTTAAAATCAAGCATATAATTCCTGATGCACTACTGGTGAAATGTATGACCGCAAGGAGTTGATGCTGTTAAATCATTCGCGACCAATGGCTGCGTACAAATCGTACATGATGTAATCTCGCCACCTACCGCGGCTGGTTGATCAAGGTTTCTGTGACGCAATGACATCTTCCCTAAATACTAAGTTCTTTGAGCTTGTTGTATAAAACGCTAACTAGCTCGTGATTGGTACGTTTTAGATTTAGCGTCGCTTGTGAACAGCTGTGTTTACTTTTGTTCTCCGAGTTTTTGTCTTTTTCAGTGGTTTTGTGCGAATGTTCTGTGTGTATTTATTTATAAAGCTTAGCCTAACAATTGCGCTAGTAATTTTAAATAGATCTCCCAGTAAACGGGTAACATTTCTATTAGATTTGTTTAATCTCTTAGCTTTGTTTGTGTACCTTACGCTCCTAAACTTGCTAAAACTCTTTCACTCCTTCTCAATCTCCCTCGCTCTATTTTATAACTGTAACCTGCTTTCTATGCACCCGCTGTATTTCTAGTAGACTTTTTCGGTGCTATTTTCTGCAACTCTCTCTCTTGCTTGATTTACTTTGTATTTGTTCGTGCTGAAAGTTGTTAGTGTCGCACAAGCCACGCTCAGTCGATAGAATATTTTTTTCTCTCGTGCTCTTTTACGTTTTGATAAATTTTCGCGATCTCGCGCTCTTATTTTTTTGTGTGTTTTGTGCCTTTGTGATTTTTGAATATGATCCCACCATGGAATCCAACCCAAATCCGAACTTGGTAGCAGCAGTTCCTGTCGACACAGGGGCAAGCGAACCAACTGTGCGTATCGATACAGCTAGCTAGTAATTTATGAGCACCACTCTCTTCTTTTATTTAAGTTAGATGAACTTGGGTTTCCTGGTAATCTATTATCTACATTATGTCCGATGCTAACAAAGCCATTAATGTTCGCGGGATTGTAAAAAATTTGATGACCCTTATACAACCATATTATTATTTACCTCCTTGTCCGTCCTATTTTGGAATGTTGTTCGTCGGTTTGGAGTCCACAGTATCAAGTGTACACCGACCGTATCGAGTCGGTACAAAAAATTTCTTTTATTTGCCCTGCGTAGTTTGAACTGGGATCAAAACGTAAGGCTACCTTCCTACCAGAGTAGATTACAATTGCTTAATTAACCTACACTTGTAAGTCGTAAAAAAATGCTTGTTAGTATTTTTATACAAAATCGTATAGGAGGTGACATTGATTCTGCAGATCTTTTAACCGCCAAACATTCAATGATCCTCCTAGACTAACACGAAATTATTATCCTCTAAATTTGTCACGATGTACATCAAATTTTTGTATGCACGAGCCCTTTCTCGTTCTATGTAATAACTATAATAACCTTTATGATTTAATTTGCGTTTCAACTTAATAAAAAAAAAAACTTAATGTTAAAATTTAATATTTTAACTCATTTGCTCGATTTTTAGCTGTGCCTTTTATTTTTATTTGTGTCCAGTATCTATTTGTTTTATGTATCTTCCTCGCGAACACGCATTTTTTGCCCAAATTGATAAAAGGGCCCCGCGCGAAACAAGCACGTGCTTAATGTCATTGGGCCACTTGTTGTACTGTTCGAAGTGCATCAACGTCCATATATTTTTATATGACTATAAAATCATACTAGCCATATGAATTAAACTCTCCAATGCTTTTTAATTGCTTGCCAAAAATAAAATTACCCAAAATTAAATTGGTCTGAAAGCTGAATCCTCGAATTACGTGTTCTGAACGGGTCAAAGATCGAAGTTCCGCCGATACAATTCCATTGCTCAGACAATGGCTATCTAAAAGAAAGCTTAAAGAAATTTTATAGAAATGAAGTACCTCTAGGTTCTGGTCGACTAATCCGTAATACCTCGAAATACAATCGCAATAAAGACCTGGTTTGCCGTACTTCAAGTTCACAAACACTTTCTTATCCTCGTTAATTCCCAGTTTTATATGTTAAGATGGTCCGTTAATCTGAGTGGCTAACCCGATTCGCTGATGCTCGAATCGTCGTCGCTATTCCGTCCTCAAAAAACAAAAGATCATTGAAAATAAGGAAACTACCCTTCAGCAGACAAATTTAGTTGAAAACAAGTAAGCAATACGTGAAGTTAAACCTCGTCCTAGTAGCCTGCGGTTTCGATTCATAAAAACATAAACATAAATTGGTTAGCCCCAAGTTCTGGACCAACATTTTTTTCTTATTTATGTAGTTAGTTCTGGTCGGGTGCTTGGCCCTGCGTTGGGCGCCATTTTTTTTTTGTATTATGTAGCAGACAGCCAGGGTCTATAGTTGCCCCTGAGGGTTTCCAGACCTGCGTTTATTAAGTTAAGGGTAACCTAGTGTATAGAAAGACTGAGGGCTACCCAAAGTCTTGCGCTACAAACGAAGGGTTTCGTATTTTCGCATGTTGGACAGCAGGTCTCTTTCCTGTTGCTATCCTCTCAAAAACATCCGCCTATGGCGATGCCTTCTCCATTGGCATTGACTCCTGCGCCGCAAATCGCCTTCCAAAATATCGCTTACTGGGCTAGCCAGAGCTGCCGTGTCAGGTTGGTTCGAATCTATACACAAACTCTCGTTTATTCCGATCGGTTGTCGAAAGAATTAGAACCCGGCGTGTCCACGCCGCGCTGGCGATGTTGTTGCCGGCCGGCTCCGACCGATTCCCTTTCTTTTCCCTATTGAAAAACTACAACTAAAAAAACATGCCACCTTTCTCACACTGCCTTTACTGTTAAATTCGTGCTTTTCTATTTACCAGTAGTTGGATGTAAAACTAACTTGATCCTCTTGATAATGTACACTTGACCGATATACACAAAATTACACTAAGTTAGAACCTCGTGGGTTGTATTTTTCCATTCTATTTCTATTTCTCCTGCAGCAGTGTTGCGTGCGTTCTCATTAAAGTTTGAAACGAAATGAACATGAACTATAACTCAAGTCTTTCCAGATTCGGTTCTCCTTTCTGCCTTCACACGTTTTCGGTGCGCGCGAGAAAGAGAGAGTGCTATGCAGTTAGACAATAAGCGAGAACGGGTCAGGTAGACGATGCTCTCAACTATACCCTGCAGTAAGCTGTTGGGCATATGCAAACATATTTAACACTTTTTCTTGCAGCGAACCAGTTTTGCGTGGCTTCGAAGACCCCCCAGAGTGTGCGACTACCAGATGGAATACTCCTTTGTGTTTGAAGAGAGCTCTTGCGAGGGCAACTTGTCGACGGCAGCCTATAATAATGGATTTGAGTCCCTGTGGCAACAAGTGGGCGAGGAACTGCGGAGGGAGCGGGAAATGAACGAGCTTGGCCAGCTTTTCCAGAAAAACCTGAGCCTGAGTCCGCCCGCCTTCGCGGACCAATGGAGATTCTGAGGGCACCTCTTAAGCGAGCTCATTGTGATATATGTGCATTATAGACTTAGCAGATCAACCGCCAAAAAAGTGGCCTTCGCTAGTAGATTTTATAGTATTACAACCAAAAATGTTTTTGTGTACCTTGTTTACTCCTAGTTTACGCAATGATCTTGTCCGTGCCTTCATATGTTTGCTTTCGCTTTGTTTTGTCACTCTACTCTCTAGTATCACTCTCTAGTAATCAATTTGTACCAAACACTTGTACATAGATCTTAATTTCGCATAAATTATATAAGAACAAGAATTTCCCTCTTCTTGCTCAAATCGATATATGCGAAATGACCTTGCTTTGATTTCTAACACCAAATTATACTTTCGTTTAAGACTGGCCCCCACAAAACGTACACTAAACTGTAAGAAAAAAGTCCTTACTCAAAAAGATGGATTTCTACCGATTCTAATCATTACTTTCTGGAATTTTTGGAAAACTTTTAAAAAGTGATTAGAAGTAAACATAATTTAAGCAAAGTAGTTTTAATGCATTTTAACACCTAACAGCAATTGATAAACAAAATGACTCAATGATTGATTTTCCTGAAACCGTAAAACATTGAAAACATTCCAGAGAACATGACCGATGATTGGGAAGCCGGCATAACAGATGTATATTTGAATAATTGCATTAACTATACATAAAAATGTCTTTGAAGAAACCGAATTTGTTAGTCTTGTAGATGCTGAAGCATTTAAGTATAAAAATGTATCCGATCAAACGAATACGCATGAAAATGGATTGATTTGTTTATACACTGATATATTAAAACCATTATAATGAAAACGAAAACAAGAAAGGAAGTTAACTTCGGCATGCCGAAGTTTGAATACCCTTGCAGTTATAAGAAATAATCATTTTTAGTAACGAAATGTGAAATTTTTACGAATTGTTGCTGGCTTCAGTGATATTAAAAAGAAATTTATTTAATTAAAAATGTTATTTCCAAGCTTAGAAGGTTATTTGTTAAAAAACACCAAAGATATAATTTTTTAATAATTTCCGACTAAACTTCCGATTGTTTCTATGGCAGCTGTATGATATAGTTCGATTTTGGTAGAATTAAATTCAAAATTCAGAACTAATTAAAAATTGTTATTTCCAAGTCTAGAAGGTTAAATGTTTAAAAACACCAAAGATATAATTTTTTTAAAATTTTTTCCACGATAGTTCCTATGGGAGCTATAAGATAAAGTTGTCCGATCTGTCTGGTTCCGACTTATATACTACCTGCAATAGAAAGAAGAATAGCTTTAAAACTGAGGGACTAGTTTGTGTAGAAACGGACGGGCAGACGGACATGGCTAGATCGACTCAAGGGTATAAAAACATTCAATTTAAAAATATTGAATATTATCCTTTAGACATATGGTACCTAATTGAAATCTCTATACTAATTACTGATTTTAATGGATATAAGATACCTTTTACTCTTCACTTTAGAAAAAGAAGAAAGTCAGGACTATAAATAATGCATACCCAAATACTCTTTATTTAGAACTAAAATAGTCATTATGGTGAAATCTTATCAAGACTATTATGCTAATCAGTGTGGTGGGGGACAAAGCAATATCGGAATTACATTACATATCCCCGCACGTAGTGCAATAAGGACGAAGAATCGGAAAT
Source organism: Drosophila biarmipes (assembly GCF_025231255.1). NCBI lineage: Eukaryota > Metazoa > Arthropoda > Insecta > Diptera > Drosophilidae > Drosophila > Drosophila biarmipes. Next base: position 284,178 of record NW_026114527.1, read on the forward strand.
TTTTATAGCGGTCTTTTTAATTACATAAAACCACTTTTTCTTTCGGACATAACTGCTATAAAAAATCAGGCTGCTGAGACTGGTAAGGCTGTAATCAATAAATTTTGGGAGAAAGCCTTTAAGAAACATAATTCAAGAACAAAGTAAAATTGCTTACAAATCTTGCAAATAAAGCAATTGTTGTGAGTCGATAGATGTTGATGAGACAAATACATTTTACAATACAATACAATTTTGATTCTATCATAAAAGCTGTAGGCGCTACAGTATGAAGTATGAATATTCTAGATCCCAGCGTTCATACGGACGGACGGACAGACGAACATGGCTAGATCGATTCGGCTTGTGATCCTAATCGATAATATATATACTTTATGGGATCTGAACGGCTTTCTTTTACCTGTTACATACTTTCGACGAATCTAGTATACCCTTACTCTACGAGTAACGGGTATAATTACCCGTTTTCAAAGTGGAAATGGAAAAAGAAATAAAAAGGTAGGAAATAAGAAAAAACGACCTCATTATAAATCTAAACGACAACGTAATGCAAAATGAGTACTCATATGTATGAAAAAAATATGTATAAAACGCGAATCAGATTTGTTTGCGGCCCACCCCACGCAAAGTTGTATTCTAAGAACTGAAGCAGTGTCAAACAGTCCAATTGCTTCTTTGGACGGCGCCTCTTCAATCGAATTTGTTTGCTTGTAAAATGGTGAAACGTATCAAATGTTTTTTTCTGTACCTATTCAGCAATGTTGAAGTCAAATCATTTACAATATATCCAGACAACAATACACTATCAATAGACAACGCAGTTATTGGACAAATACTAAATTTTCTTGCTTTTTGTATTGTTAAAAACCGCTTTTTATTTTGAACCACTTGCTGAAGCAGGGTCTTGCTTGGTATGCTGTTAATACGATTCAATGATTGATAAGCATAGAAATATTCGTACGATCTTTTAAAATAAATACTTTACAAATTGAGTTTTCCCCTCAGATAGATTACCAAAAACTATTTTGAAGTATCCAGCACTAATAATTACGAATACCGACACATCAGGTCAACCTGGAACTTATTGGATTGCATTTTGTTTTGATAGTCGTAGGCTAGCAGAATTTTTAAATTCATTTGGACAAAATGCCTTCAAAAAGCTCTATCTGTTGGGCGTACATTTTTAAGCAATACTATTTATTTTTCAGGCTGATTTAGGACTGTTGTATGATTTTAAAACTCAGCCCCTTATATTGAAGAATTTTATTTACTTTACTTATTTACTGATAAAAATTCAATTTGAGCGCAGCTATATCTGTTCAAATATTTTCCTTTATAGATCATATGAGTTATTCCATTTTCGTTTAATTTCCTAAATGGTGTCTTTGTAGAAAATTTGTTCACATAACTTTTACGCAAAAATATCCAAACGTCTTTGTTCTCCTTATCAGTTATATATAGAGCTATTTTAGTTCCATGTGGTGTCTTTTTCACCTTACATTCTAAATGGTGTCTTTGTAGAAAATCTTATCAGTTATATATAGAGCTATTTTAGTTCCATGAGGTGTCTTTTTTAGCTTACATCCTAAATGGTGTCTTTTTTTTTTACATATCGAAACGTCTTTGTCCTCCTTATCACTTATATATTGAGCTATTTTATATTTTCCATATGGTGTCTTTTTCAGCTTAGTCTTATACTCAAATCCAATACATAGATTTTCAATTTTTGTATAACAAAAGTTAAGGTCTCTAGAAGTCCTAACAAATTCAACAAATTTAGACGTAAGATTGGAATTGTTGTGCTCAAGTACCTAACCGTTGTATACTAATTCTTTAACCCTAAATTACATGGCTTTTTATACTTGTCAAAAACTTTGTACTTCTAAAAGTAAAGTAAAGTATTCATAAAAAGTAAATTAGATAACAACATGTCTTCATTATATATATCTAAATACTTATTCAAACTATTTAATACTTCAGAATAAATTCAGAAATGCATATCAGTATGTCTATCTCTTTTTATACCCTTGCAGAGGTCAGAAGTTTTTATCGAATAGTAAAAAAATTTAAAAAATTATATTTTTCGCATTTTTTTTACACATAACCTCCTACGCTTGGAAATACCACTTTTTATTTGGTTTTGAAATTCGATTAAAATTTTATTAAAATCGGACAAATATATCATATAGCTGCCATAGGAACAATCAGAAAAATTGTGGTAAAATAATATGAAACAAGAAAGGAAGTTAACTTCGGCAAGCAAGTTTGTATACCCTTGCAGTTATAAAAAATAATCAATAATTTTATTAAATTGAATTCGAAATTCTTAAAAATATAAAAATTTTTATTCCCATTATTATAAGATAATATGTCAAAAAGCCCCAAAGCTATCCGATCGTTCCTATGACAGCTATATGATATAGTGTCCGATTTTAATAAAATGTAATTTGAAATTCAGAACTAATTTAAAAATGTTATTTTCAAGCTTACATATAACTGTTAAAAAACACAAAAGATATAATTTTTATATTATGTTTTCCTTATCAATTTTCCGATCGTTCATATGGCAGCTATATGATAAAGTCGTTCAGTAGTAGTTCAGAATTAATTTAAAAATGTTATATCCAAGCTTAGAAAGGTATATGTTAAAAAACACGAAAGATATACTTTTTTTTACATTTTTTCCCCGATAGTTCCTATGGGAGCTATAAGATATAGTTGTCCGATCCGGCTGGTTCCGACTTTTACACTACCTGCAATAGAAAGAAGACTTTTGGGAAAGTTTCAGCTTGATAGCTTCAGAACTGAGAGACTAGTTTGCGTAGGAACTGAGATCGACTCGTCTTGTGACGCTGATCAAGAATATATATACTTTATGGGGTCGGAAACGTCTCCGTCACTGCGTTGCAAACTTGTTACTGAAATCATTATACCCTATGCAAGGGTATAAAAATTATATCTCCGGTGTTTTTAAACATATAACCTCCTACGCTTGGAAAGACCACTTTTTAATTGGTTTTGAAATTCGAATTAAATTTTATTAAAATTGGTCGACTATATCAATAGCTGCCGTGGAAACGTACAGAATATTAGTCGGAAAATATGAAAAAAAAATATTTTTGGTGGTTTTTAAAATATAACCTTCTTAGCTTGGAAAGAAATTATTTTAATTAATTCAGAATTTCGAATTAAATTTGATCGAAATCATGTAGCTGTCATAGGAACAATCGAAAAATAATATGAAACAAATTTTAGCTTTGGGACTTATTTAAATACTATCTAATAATAATAGGTATATTAAGAAAAATTAAGAAATTAAGAATTATGATATTATTTTTAAAAGTTTATTTTCTGTCCCCTTTGTATTAGTATTTTGTTTAGAAATTGCTGGGTTAAGTCTCAATCTGATTCCGTGAATTTTATTTTCATTTTTAAAACCATAAAATCGGTTTGCAAATTAAGCACGGAAGTTGTTTGATTCTAATTTCTTGAGCTTTGCCAAAGTGTTGGGAAAGTCCCGTGTATTCGATGAGATGAGAAAAGGTTTCTGATATTAAATTACTCAATATAAATTGCGTTGCTCCTCATTGTTAATTACGTTTTCTTTTCAGTATGTCAAAATATATTTTTTAATTAGTTAAGTCAATTTCTTATTGACTTCATTATTGTTGATGAACGCATAGCAGACGTTATTTAATTTAAATCTTATTATCGCTGTGGTATATGAAACTTTGGCATTTTGTGATATATTTTGATGCTGCGTCACTTCTTAGCAATTTTTTAAGACTAAATGTTAAGTATGTTAACTACAACTAAACGCATTGAACACGAAGAAAATTTACCAAGCTTAATAAAAGAAATATGTACAGTCCACTCAAAATTTTGGAAATAAAACGCCATAATTTTGCTTCTTTTCGCTAAATTTATATACTGATTAACATGGATCAGTTAAAAATGTTGAAGGTAGCAAGAAGTCGTGACAAGGCAAGCATTACGCGTTTGCTTACGGCGTTGTAAGATCCAAGTGCGAGATCAAAATGGAAGCTGGATGAAATACAAGTGTCATTGGATAGGCTCAAGAACGTATGGAACGAATTCGAATTCATTAGCGACCACGATTGGCACACGCTTTAATATCCCTTCAACAAAACCCACACAAAAATCGCACACTACCTGCCGTGTGCTTTTGGACAGTGGTTCGGAACTGTCGCACATCTTTGAGCGTTGCGTTCAGTCACTCAGACACTCTTGGTGTCAGGGATTTCCTCTATCAAGGCTGGAAGTGAAGTCAAGGATCTCGGATCACACAATGAAGGTACGTGACCACGTACTTAGCAGAATCACCCCTACATTGGCAAGACACGATATCGCTGCCTCAGCAATCAAGGCATTTGCTGGCTTTGAGCTTGCGGTTTCTGACTATCAGTCGTCGGCGCCGTTCACCGGTCAAACAACAATGAGGGCAACATTCAGATGCCTCCATCAAGGCATATGGCGCAGTCATCTGAAGCAGACTGTTGCAAGCAGATGGCACCGTATCTGTTTCGCTCGTGTGAGGAAACGCCAGTGTTGCTCCGCTGAAGTAGTAGTTTTTACTCTCAAGCTGTGTGGCGCTTTGCTATTTAGCCGACTGTTCTTCTTAGTCAAGGCTACGCTACAACACAAGAACATGCATGGTGGGTCTCAACCATAGTCTTGGTTTGGCTTTCACATCCACCATATAAGCTTCAAACATTTGTAGCAAATAGAACCTCGGAAATACTTGAATTCTTACCGCGCAACTCATGGCATCACATAAACACAAAGGAGAATCCAGCGGACTGCGCAACACGAGGAATGCTTGCTTCAGATATCCTCCATTTCGACTTATGGTGGATGGGACCTCCATGGCTACAAGATCCAGAAATGCTAGCGGTAAAGTTGCGCTGTAAAAAGTTCTGTTCTTCCCTTTCAGAAAACCATGGCAAAGAAGAAGCGAAGACCATCGCATTAACCACTCAGGAAGCGTGCTCATTGTCACCAATCGAAGCTTTGGCTCAACGCATCTCGACCTGGACAAAGCTCTTACGTGTTGTAGCTTACACCTTTCGCTTCATCCAATACACTAAAGCCAATAAATCTTTAAAGCTGACAAATGGAAATATGCTTACCTTTGAAGATATTCAGGCTGTTCGCATTCTTTGCCTGAGGTTTAGAAATTTACCAGGCATCCGTATAACAGAAACTTTACCCTTCTGTCATTCAGGCTGTGATTACGGTGGACCATTCATACTTAAGAAAACAAGAGGCCGCAATCCCCGCAAAACTTAGGGCTACATGTGCCTCCTTGTTTGCCTTGTAACATCAGCCATACCTTTGGAACTGGCCAACGATCTTTGCACAAAAACAATCCTGGCATGTCTTCGGATTTTCATGTCCCTTCTAGGAAAGTTCTCACAGATCTTTAGCGATAATGAGACGAATTTTGTTGGTGCCAAACGGGCTTTAGTTAAGATGCAGCAACTTCTATCTTCGCAAGAGCATCAACGCAATCTAACACAACCGCTGGCCAATGATGGAATCAAGTAGAGTTTCATACCTCATGGAGCAACAAGGAACGAAACATCGCAGTAGACTCCGTAGTTCTTGTCAAGGGCTCAAATCTCCCTCCAGCAGCTTGGCTATTAGATCGTGTATCGGAATCCTTTCATGGACCAGATGGACTTGTACGCACCATAAAACTTAAGACGCCCACTGGAGAGATGACCCGGCCAATCAACAAGTTAGCTTTACTTCCTAGTTCTTAAACCTTAAACCTTTAAACCTATTTGAGATCGGCCCGGGATGTTGATGAACGTTTTGGAGTTTTTAATAAAATATGAATCTTTTAATCCTTATGGTATATGAAATACTAGCTTTGTCATTTTTTGATATATTTTGGTGCTACGTCACCACTTTAAAATTTTTTAGGAACTCATGGGGTTGCCACACTTTGGCGGTCTTTGGAAAGCGGCTGTGAAGATCGCTAAGTATACTTTCTACCGCGCTGTTGGCACTGCTCTTTTAACCTTTTAAGACTCGCGGACTCCGGTGTGTCACATTTCGGCGGTTGTTGATTCCCGACCATTAGTCTCGATTTCAGAAAACCCAGCTGATCTGGATGTGTTAACCCCAGCATATTTCCCAGCGCCTTCCTCTTTCGTCGAGCCAGATGTAACCAGTCTTAACTTTAATCGTTTGGATGGATTGCCACGCGTGGTTTACTTGCAGCAGATCCATTGGTCCCTATGGAAGAAAGAATACTTAACATTACTGCAGCAGCGCTCCAAGTGGCGCACTCCAAAACCTGGCCTAGTTATCGATGACTTTGTTCTGCTCAATGACGAAAATTTGCCTCCTATGAAGTGGCCCCCGCCAGAGTGATCGAGCTTCTGTTCGGTGAAGATGGGCTTGCTCGAGTTGCCGTTCTGAAGACAGCATCAGGAGTAAATAAGCGGGCAATAAACAAGCTGTGTCTGCTTACCCTTAAGGATGATGTTGAAACCCAGGCTTCCAACGGGGTGAGTATGTCGGGTCACGCAGCCGCAGCAGCTAACTAACATCTTAATTCGATCTCTTATATAATTGCATCGCCTAGAATTCGGCTGGCTGTCCCTTTTGTAAAATCAGTACGAAATTTGATGTCTCGTCTAGCTTACTGTATTCTCTTTCGATAATAAATTGTTAACAAGCATAAAGCAACCTGAAATTCGTATTAGCTTATTAGTTCAACAACCATCTGTTTTCTTGCTCCCTTCGTTCAATTAGGCATTAATTAATTTCACTGTTAAGTTATTTGCTCTTACTTAGCCACCTGCAGAAAAATCAGGCGTACCTGCGGTTGCCATTGGCAAATTTAATTAACCGAAACTATCTATCACTCTATTTATGTACTGTGTCGTTTGTTGATGTTTTATATTTTTCAATACAAATTCGAATTGTTGGCTTCGCGAGTTCAGTTTTTAAAATAGAATTTAATTTTCATTAAATTTTAATATTTGGAAATTTTAATGACGCAGCCACTCCCTCTTACATAAACACACCTTTACTTTTTAATATTAGGTATGACCGATCGTTCTGAGTGCTGAGATCTCGGAAAATGTAAAAAAAAAGAATTGTGTCCTGACACGCAGATTCCTGGGCTTATCTGATAGTCGGGGCACTTGACTATAGAATTCTTTCTTGTTTTTGTTTAAATTAAAAGCTTATCCTGAATCCAACGCGTTGTAAAATAAAATGATGCTGGCCGATGCAATTTGAAATCAAAACGCAAGGTGATCTTTAAATTTTTGTTTTAATGTAAAGGATATACTGAAAATTACGGATTCCGTTGTGACATGAAATTATACAGGTCGATGTAATCTCATTGAAAATCGGAACGCTTTCAGATACCCGTTACTCAGCTTGAGGGAGCAAAATTAGAATGGAAATATATAAGCAGCTAATAAATATTGGAAAGCGCCACATACCGGCTATTTCGCTATATGTTATGTGGAAGACCGACTGTTTTAAACGTTAAAGCCATTTGGGGGCGTTTAAGCGGGCGTGGAAAAAATTTTTGTAGTTGAATCAAAAGGTTTTATTGATAAAAATACATTTTAGCAAAAAAAAAATTCTAGTATGACACCTGTGGCCACCACAGCTTTGGGCGGTTAGTGGCCGTTAGAGTGGGCGAGGCCAATTTTTTTGGGTAAATCGATAGGAATTGATGAGACAAATTGTGGGCGTTACCCCTCTGCAAAAATATAAAAGTATAGCTACTCTATTTTATGACACATTAAATAAATTGTATAAACATTAAATTAAAAAATAAATTGGACGACTTTAATATGTTGCTGCCATAAGAATATTTTGTTGTTATATTTTGTTTTCCGCTAATACATACTGTTGTAAATTGAAATGAAATGTTATCTTAATAAATCTGTAAGTGGTTAGGATCATTTTTTTAAACACTCTGGAACGTGATGGAGGCAGCCCTACCCATTCTAGCTGTCATGCGGAATTTACCTAGAAAAGACCTATCTAGTTATAGTCACTAGGAAGTATAAAATACGAAGTCTAACTCTGCCAAAACTACACCAAAAGCGCCTAACCCTTAGCAACCAGAAATAAAAACTCAACTGGACCGACAACATTACAGACCGCAAACGTAAACCGACCATAACACTCTTCGCATGTAAAAAAGCTATATAGAGAAAGTGGGGTTTCTGCCCCGCAATAGTTTACCCATTCTTCTTCTTTACGGAATCATCGTCTGGTAGCTTTCCCCAGAAAAGAATGGCAACCTAATGATTCAATACAATATCGAAAGAAGGGGAGAGCTTCGCATCAGTGGGCCGCTGCGCACCACCCCACTGAAGCATTGAATACAATCCTCGACCTTGAACTTGTGGACATATTTGCCATAAGCTGGGCATCAGCAACAGCGCCGAAGCAGCGGCCTGGGCAGCAGATTAAACTGGTCTCTCTACCTAACAAATCAGAAATCCATCCCACATTCCAGTATCATTTATGGGAGTGCCCATGGCTATTTGTAAGTTCCTTCTCAACCAAAGATTTCACACCCACTCCAAAAAACGTTGGAACACAATCTCACCATGCCACACTTTCAGTCTCACTTGTAAAAACTATAAATGGAAAAAAGATGAAACTCTTCGACAGTACTACAGGGAAGACATCTCCAATTTAAGTATTGTCCTCACGGGCTGTTGTATTTTTGAAGGCTGGGACTCGGCAACGACGACTTCTGCCGCAGCTATAAGCAGGTAGACGAAGGGAACATTATCACAATATCCCCCTTAGAGCCACGCCGTTAACTCTAACTTCCGGCCATTATTTTATGCTTACTACTCAGCACGTTAAATTATATTGATTATTTTTGAACCAGTGATGAAATTCTAGACACCCACCATCACCGTCCGCTGTTATGTAACGACACCAGATGATCGGTGGTGTGAAGAACATTTTCGTCAAACCCATTGTCGCACGAGTAGCAACTCATACCACCGCATGGGTCAATAACCCAATAAGCAAAAATGGAAAATTATAACAGAACAAGCGTAAAAGGCGTATCACTTAATTTAAGATAGAATACACACCCAGTTCCGTGTTTAATAGTATTGAAGCCTTTATAAGCAGTTTACTTAGCTCACCGTCTTATCAGTGGCAATCATTATGATCTGACTTCCACCAGTCACTTGAGAAGAAGCCAATCTCAGCGCTGCTCCGTTTCACATGTGGTCCGTCTTATTAGTCACCCTTTTCACAAATGTCGTAATGCAATTCTCGACCTTTCACCGTCCGGTCATTCGAAACTTTCCTGCGTGCCAACTTTCCCTTATGTAGTGCATTGGTCACCCCGACGTGATCTTATAGTCGGAATAACGACGCTCCAGCTAGCCTAAAATTAGCACTTCCGCCCTACTTAGTGAACTCATTCCTGAAATAAACTGCAAGTATCTATATTGGCCTCAGTTTCGTGATATTTGCGGAAAGTATCGAACTTAACTCAAACTGCATAGGAGAATAATGTTATTGATCAAAGTGATAATTTCATTCAAATTTAGATAGAGCCCGCCTCAGTAGTACCAGTTAGAAATAGCATCTTACTGTCTTTCCTTTCATGTCATGTACTGCTTACGAGCAGTACTAACCGCTTATCTTAAAATAATTATTCATATACGGTATATACAACAGAAACGTGGAAAGTTTTTAATCAATCATTCCGAATTCAGTCGGCTTCAAATAAACTAAAAATTTAGCAGTGAGTTTGGCGGCTTAATAAAAACTGTTCTTTTGCCGAACTATACTCCAAGGTAAATATTTTTGGGACTTACAAAAAATAGAACTAAGATAGTCACCATTTCACAGCCGAGTATTCCTCGCTTAACGTGGATGTGTGATTTATATCTGCATAATTTATATGGGACGACCCACCATATCGTATTACGTACGTTTTTGCATATTGTAACCTACACATATGACTCAAACACTACCCTCTTTAAAAAAGGCGCTAAGGTATTAAAATTTTATTTTTTCATTTTTTCAATTGAATGCATATCTGAAAAATATTGTGCCAAAATTGGAAGTCAATTGAAGCAAAATTGTCGAAGCTATGAGTATTTTTATATCTGCCGGACTTTCTTATTTCCCTGGATTTTTTGTGTTAAAACTGTAAAGCCATATTCCCACAACTCACGTTTTTAAAGTCGTTGCCTATCATAACTTCAAAACTTAGTTTATTAAAAAACCTAATGACTTTTAAGATAAAAGTCTCAAACACCACTAATTTTCAGTCTTTGGCAAAGTGTTTTTTTCGGCAACTTCAAAAAAGATATATGTTGTAACCAATAATAGAACAAGAAAGGGATAGTAATTTCGGCAAGCCAAAGTTTGTATACCCTCGCAGTTATAAATAATAATCAACACCATGTTAAGTTTGTAAGGATTGTTGCTGGTTTCGGTGATATTAAATCAAAATTAATTCATTATTTCTCTGACCGTTTCTTTGACAGCTATTTGTTAGAGTCGTCCAATTTTTATTAATTTTAATTTGAAAATCTTAAAGATATAAACAATTATATTCCCAATATTATAGAATAAAGATATAAACAATTATATTCCCAATATTATAGAATAATACAAGGTGAGTTCCAAAGTAGACATGACTTTTAATAAAAAGACAGAACAAATAGTTTTTTTTCGTCAAAATCAATTTATTTTATTTTAATACAGCGTTGCCCGGTATGGCCGCCAGTATGTCGGTGCAAGTGTTTTTAAATGGCCTCTACGTCTGCATAACGCTTTCTTTTCATCGGCAAATTCATTTTTCCGAAGAGGTAAAAGTCGCACGGTGCCATATCAGGTGAATACGGGGAGTGGTTGATGGTTAAAATGTGATTTTTGGTCAAATAGTCGGACACAAGCGTCGATCGATGAGAAGGCGCATTATCGTGCAACAAACGCCAACTTCCATCTTCGCGATATTCGTACCGAACACGTCGAATACGGCGCACCAAACGCTTCAAAACTCCATGGTAGAAGACCGCATTAACGTTTTGGCCGAGTGGAACAAATTCTTTGTGGACAATACCTTTGGAATCATAAAAACAAATCCGGCGCCTTCCATTCAGCACTCTGGCGTTTTGTTTCGGGATCATATCAAAACACCAAGTTTCGCTACCAGTCACAATCTTGTTAAGGAAGTTCTGGTCTTTTTTTGCCTCTTTAATGATGTCCTTCGAATGTTGGATTCTGAGCAATCTTTGGACGTCAGTCAATTCGTGCAGAAACAAATACACCTTTTGTAAGCCCAAATGTTCGGTCAAAATGCGATAAATCGATGTTTTGGAGATGTTTAATTCTATTTCCATGAATTTCAATTATGATTTCGGCTGATATTTTATAAATTCACGCGCAGTTTCTATGGAACTTTCGGTGATCACGGATTTTGGTTGGCTTACATGTTCATCGTCATTTATATCCTCACGACCACTTTGAAAACGTTGCAACCACTTGTGCACTCTGCTACGGGATAGGCAATCACCGCCATAAACTTGTTTCATCAATTGAAACGTTTCGGTACAAGTCTTTCCAATTTTAAAACAAAGTTTAATGTTGGCTCCATATTCGAAGCTTATTTTCGCACCGCTGACAAAAACATGCTGATACTTAAAATGCAATAACCTCACTTCCAATAGATGAAATGTCATGAAATTTTTACTAGAAGTCGATAGCGATAGCAGATTCTAACTAATTTTTTTTTTTACTCATTTTTTGATTTTTCCTATTACAGCTAGATGATATAGCCGTCTTAGATGGAATTTAATTCGAATTTCAGAACTAATAAAAAATTAAATTTTCAAGCTTAGAAGGTTTTATGTTAAAAAACACCAAAGACATAATTTTTAAACATTTATTTTTCCGATTAATCCTATTTGGGCTATATAATATAGCTGTCCGATCCAGTTGGTTCCGACCTTTATACTACCTGCAAAAGAAAGAAGAATTTTGGGAAAGTTTCAGTCCCATAGCTTTAAAACTGATAGACTAGTTTGCGTAGAAACGGACGGACAAACGGACGGACAGACGGACGAACAGAGGGACATGGCTAGATCGACACGTCTAGTGATGCTGATCAAGGGTATAAAAATGATATCTTTGGTGTTTTTTTTTCACATATAACCTCATAAGCTTGGAAATAACATTTACATAGTATCTTATAATAGTATCTTATAATAATGGGAATATCATTGCTTACATTTTCAGAAAATTTAAATTTAATAAAAATCGAACGACTTAACATATAGCTTTTATTGAAAAGCTCGGAGATAAAATGAAATATGAAGCTAGCAACAATCCTTATAAATTTAACATGGTATTAATTAAGTTGATTATTTCTTATAACTGCAAGGGTTTACAAACTTCGGCTTGCCGAAGCTTACTTCCTTTCTTGTTTTTGGATAATTTCTTTGTATATAGTTGTCCGATCCGGCTAGTTCCGACTTATATACTATCCGCAATGAAAAAAATATGTTTGGGAAAGTTTAAGCCCGATGGCTTTAAAACTGAGAGATTAGTCGTAATTAAAGAAATCACGTTTGAAAGACGTAAATAGTGTTTCTAAATAACTTTCTAACGACATATAGCACAAATAAAATAAAGCCTGTATCTTTAGTAGTTCACAAGTTACGGGTGTACAAAATGTAGCTATTTATAGCTTTTTTCTCGGCAAACAAGATAGTTTTCCAAAATGATTGAATTAATGTTTTTTATATGGAGCTGTTTAACATCACCTAAAAGTTCCAGGATCACAAAACATCATAATGGGACAAACGGACAAGCTGACGTACTGAAAAACAGAATTATTTTTTCATTCTGAGAAGTTCCCCTAATCTTGTTTTGAGTATTACATCCATTTTTGGCAGTTGAGGTGTCATTCGACGTGTATTTGAGAATACAAATAGGTTAAAAGCGAGAATATTGATCCCCACCGTCCCCAAAAGATGAAATTTTTTTAAATTTTAATTTTAACACATTCAACACACTTTCTCACTAACTAATTAATTTTCTAAAAGTCTTGGTATGCAATCCTATTTGTTTTTGCAATACCTTTCGATTGATGTATCACTCTTAACCACGACGATTAGTGTAGGTTTTCATTTCTTTGTATATATAGAATAGTAGCCTTCGCCCACCCTTCTGGTGCGCTTCGTCACTATGCATTCCACAATGATGTAGGCGTTAGAGTGGGCGTGGCAACACTTTTTTTTACATTAATCGAAAAGTTTTGATGAAAATGCATTTTAACAAAAAAATAAGTTCTAGCATGACATCTGTGGCCACCACAGTTTTGGGAGGCTTGTGGGCGGTAAAGTGGGCGTGGCGAATTTTACTTTGATTAATCGGTAGGTATTGATGAGACAAATACGTTTGAGTTAAGACTTTTTCTATCATAATCGCGGATTGTGGACGATAGAGTGGGGGTGGCACGCTGTAACAAACTGGCGCTGCTAAGGAAGCCCAGGAATCTGCAAGCCAAGTCTTAATATTCTAACTCTTATTGTTTTCGAGATCTCAGCATTCATACGGACGGATAGATGGACATGGCGAGATCGACTCAGCTAGTGATCCTGATCAAGAATATATATATCTCATGTGGTCGGTAACGTTTCCTTTCCTGGCACATACTTTTTGACGAATCTAGTATACCTTTTTACTCTACGAGTAACGGGTATAATTATATTTTATTTGATTTATCTGCTAAGCGTTCCATCTGTGCTGAATCGGTGCTTTTTCTTCTGCTCAAAAAAACGGTCAAGAGGGTGCTTTAAAGGGCACCAAATCTGTGCTCTTTTTTGAGCACTGCTGAATCCTAAGACATGCACTTGTTAATTGAAGCAGTCATCAAACAAATTGAGCACTGTATGAACGCTCAGTGTAGTGAATCGGTGCTCATACAGTGCTGAATGGTACTGCAGGGTAAATACTGACATAATAAGCAAAAGAACCATAACAATAATATTTATTGTGACGGTTATAAAACCATGCAGAAAGATAAAAGAGATACTTAAACGCAATCTTCTATCGCCAGCTTGCCTACGGGAATTGTCTAACAACCTGTGCGAGCATGCACCTTTTTGCACCGGTTTACCTTTCAATTGACTGATAAAGACTATTGATTTTGCAAAATTTTATTCCTAAAAAAAAAAATGGAAACAGCCTTCAACTGAATATCAGAAAATTATTTTTACAATTTATATTATGAATTATGCAGAGATCGGTTTAAAAAAAACTGCGGCCGCTACCATAAACGTCACCCTCTTTAAATTCTTTGAAAATCGTACCTATTCACTAATTAGTTTGATTTTGCCTTGATAATATAATGATAATACTTCGACTAAGCGTCAACATGCTGCATTCTTATTCCCGATCTGTGTTCCATCTCGTAGTCATAGTAATAATATTGCGCCATAACCTAATGAGCTTGCATTACAGTGCAACTCTGTCTCATCTCTACAGTGAACAGACCTAATTGCTTCTACGCCCGTTTCGTTTGGTTTTATCCCATCTCCATTAACTGTATATCCCAAGTAATCAATGGACAATTGTAAGAATTCACAACGTTTTGACTTTTTATAGGGGTGCTCCTACGTTTATCAGTTGCTTTCTTAAAAATACGCCACTTGATACTATATATTCAGTTAGCAATTTAGGTGTTCTTCTGAACCCTAAACTTTAATTTGACTGCCACATAATGTCCTATGTTAATAAAGCCATTAGTGTTCTCGGGATTATAAAAAATTTGATGACCCTTATACAAACATATTATTATTTACCTCCCTTGTCCGTCCAATTATTGTTCGTCGGCTTGGAGTCTACAATATCAAGTGCACTTCGACCGTATTGAGTCGTTACAAAAAAATTCTTCGTAGTTTACTTTCCCACCAGAATAGATTACAATTGCTTAATTTACCTACACTTTTAAATCGTAGAACTATGCTTGGTACTACTTTTAAACAAAACCTTACAGGAGGTGACATTGATTCTACAGATCGTTTAAACCGTCTAGCATTCAATGTTCCTGTTAGACTAACACGAAATTATTATCCCCAAAATTTGCCACGATTTTCCTCGTTCTATGTAATAACTATAATAACCTTTATCATTTAATTTGCATTTCAAGTTCTATCCCGGTATTAAAATTTAATATTTGAACTCATTTCAGGCTTCACAGATCGTGGCTGTGTTAAAATTTATATTACTTACTATTGTTATCCCAACCCTATGACGTCATTACGTTGTAATATTAACGACTATTGTGAAATGGTTTTCTTACACAAAAAGTGGTCAGTCAGCATAAAGTTCTTAATATCTGACTGCGAGAAGAACCATGTGTTACAATAGAGGAAAGATCAACAATAAACAGATTAAATAGATAAGGGCCTAAATGTCTTGTAGATAGTCTTGGACATCTGATTCTACCATGCCAATATTTTGGCAGCCATTATAACAGATTATTATAAAATCCGAGCTATACGAATTTTAATAAAAGGAATTTTTAACAGAGTCAAAGACTTTACAAAAGGGATTTATATATCACGACCGTCTGCAATTTCTTGTTGAATACTGCTCTAAGGTTAGTGGTAGTCGATCATCGCTTAACAAAACCATCGAAACCGAAACGAAAAGAGGTTAGTTCCGTAGATGGCTTCATTGAGTTTCTAGATGATACTGAACTAGCCGCACGAATCTTGTAGCGATCAGACTACAACAAACAGTTCGTTACAAATAGCTCTTTTCTTACATTCCTTCCCTGAAACACACTCTCAAAACATGATTGAATTGTTAAAAAAAGTAGTCTCCTCTTCGATAACAACGTGTAAACATGAATTTGTTCGTAAGCGACTCTTTCTTTACTCGAATTAGATCAGATCGGGTTGCGAATAATTCGTTTATTTGTATTTCAAAGTTTTTGAATGGTAGAACTCAGAGGCTTATATTACAAATACGTAACATTTAAACCCTTTGCTGTTTGTTCTGTGTATAAATGATCTTCCCTTTATCTTTCCTCTATCTATGATAATGTTTGATTTTCATATAAATCATGTTCGAAAGACGTAAATAGTATTTCTAAAAAACTTTCTAACGACATATAGCACAAATAACGCCTGTAGCTTTAGTAGTTCACAAGTTACGGGTGTACAAAATGTAGCTATTTATAGCTTTTTTCTCGGCAAACAAGATAGTTTTCCAAAATGGTTGAATTAATGTTTTTTATATGGAGCTGTTTAACATCACCTAAAAGTTCCAGGATCACAAAACATCATAAGAAAAACAGAATTATTTTTTCATTCTGAGAAGTTCCCCTAATCTTGTTTTGAGTATTACATCCAATTTTGGCAGTTGAGGTGTCATTCGACGTGTATTTGAGAATACAAATAGGTTAAAAGCGAGAATATTGATTCCACCGTCCCCAAAAGATGAAATTTCTTTAAATTTTAACTTTAACACATTCAACACACTTTCTCCCTAACTAATTAATTTTCTAAAAGTCTTGGTATGCAATCCTATTTGTTTTTGCAATACCTTTCGATTGATGTATCACTCTTAACCACGACGATTAGTGTAGGTTTTCATTTCTTTGTATATATAGAATAGTAGCCTTCGCCCACCCTTCTGGTTCGCTTCGTCACTATGCATTCCACAGTAATGTAGGCGTTAGAGTGGGCGTGGCAACACTTTTTTTTAGATTAATCGAAAAGTTTTGATGAGAAAAATGCATTTTAACAAAAAAATAAGTTCTAGCATGACAAATGTGGGCGTGGCGAATTTTACTTTGATTAATCGGTAGGTATTAATGAGACAAATACGTTTGAGTTAAGACTTTTTCTATCATAATCGCGGATTGTGGGCGATAGAGTGGGGGTGGCACGCTGTAACAAACTGGCGCTGCTAAGGAAGCCCAGGAATCTGCAAGCCAAGTCTTAATATTCTAACTCTTATTGTTTTCGAGATCTCAGCATTCATACGGACGGATAGATGGACATGGCGAGATCGACTCAGCTAGTGATCCTGATCAAGAATATATATATCTCATGTGGTCGGTAACGTTTCCTTTCCTGGCACATACTTTTTGACGAATCTAGTATACCTTTTTACTCTACGAGTAACGGGTATAATTATATTTTATTTGATTTATCTGCTAAGCGTTCCATCTGTGCTGAATCGGTGCTTTTTCTTCTGCTCAAAAAAACGCTCAAGAGGGTGCTTTAAAGGGCACTGAATCTGTGCTCTTTTTTGAGCACTGCTGAATCCTAAGACATGCACTTGTTAATTGAAGCAGTCATCAAACAAATTGAGCACTGTATGAACGATCAGTGTAGTGACATAAAAAGCAAAAAAAAACTATAACAATAAAATTCATTGTGACGGTTATAAAACCATGCAGAAAGATAAAAGAGATACTTAAACGTAATCTTCTATGGCCAGCTTGCCTACGGGAATTGTCTAACAACCTGTGCGAGCATGCTCCTTTATGCACCATTTTACCTTTCAATTGACTGATAACGACTATTGATTTTGCAAATTTTGATTCCTAATAAAAAATGGAAACAGCCTTCAACTGAATATCAGGCAATTATTTTTACAATTTATATTATGAATTATGCAGAGATCCATATTACGAAGAATTTTTTAGTTGTTATTATTAATACCCCCTATTAACTAAAATAAAAGGGGACATTACAATTTTTGTTTCTTCTTTTTTTCGAGAGAAGCATAGTCGGGTTAAAAAAAACTGCGGCCGCTACCATAAACGTCACCTCTTTAAATTCTTTGAAGATCGTACCTATTCACTAATTAGTTTGATTTTGCCTTGATTATTAAACTTAAGTAATGTTTTGTTGTTTTGAGGGACTCTATATAATAAAATTCGTAGTGCAAAGTTTAGGCATCAGCATGAGATACCGTTTAAAAAAATTCAAATCTACACTGATGCTCCGCTTGGAACCAATCCAAAGGCATTGCAATTTCAATTGGATTTGCAGAAAGTGCTTTGAAAAAAGTAGTAAAATGGTAAATGTTGGGAAAATTTACCTGTTGGTGGCAGTAGAATGAAATGCTAAAGGTTATAAGATTAGTTTTATTCCTATTGAGAATACGCATTATGTGTCAAAACTCGATGCGTCATTCAACAGTTATTGAAAAAAAAAGATTTTGCTCAACTTTCCAAAATAAAATTATTTTCCCTGCAGCTTGTTAGTTTTTTGAATACCTTCATGGTTTTCGGCTCTTTAAGGTAAAAAAGATAGTTTAGGTCTTCTAAAAAGTACCACTAGCTTGGAGGAAAATCCAAGTAACATCCAGCAATAAGAACAGATGGCCGGCCGCTTACTAAATGCCGAAGGCCACGAGAAGCGATATAACGCCAACCATACCGTTGTTATAGTATAACCCACTAAGAACCCGAGAATTTTGTGCTTTCTCACTAAGTTACTGGGCGGTCGAGTTTTGTATAAATTTGGTAGGACATGCTCTTATATTCCTCCTGGCCCTGATGTGAGCACCACCTGTCTGCAATGAAATCTGTTGTATCCTACAATCTGAAAGGATTCTTTTATTTTTCACTTCACGAAAAGGGTGCGAAGACGGATGCCCAGATTATAGAGGTATTTCCTAATTGTCGGCTGTTCCAAATCATTTGAACGTAATATCACTTCTCACTTGCAACATTGACGTTTCTCGATAAAATAACTGGGTCGTCTTGGTGTTGTCAAGTGAAGATCGATCATCACTAACGACATTATACATACAGATTTTAGTAAGGACTTTGACTCTGTCAACCACTCGCTTCTGTTATTCAAATTAGATCAGCTTGGGTTTCCGTAAGCTATTAACTTGGATTTTAAGTTACTTGAATGGTAGGACTCAAAGGGTTATATTTAAGAATGCTGTTACAAACTTGGTCTACGTGACATCTGGAGTGCCGCAGGGTAGTCATTACTTTGTTTATTAACGATCTTCCCTCTGTCCTAACACATTTTTGTATACTTATGTTTGCAGATGATGCTAAGCTTTGTTTATCATATAGTGATAAACCGTCGGCTTTTAACTTACAGTCAGATATGGATTGTTTTCATGGATGGTGTGGACCCTTTAAATTTAAACTGCCTTAAATGCAACGTTATGACTTTTTATAGGGGTACTCCTACGTTTATCAGTTACTTTCTTAAAAATACGCCACTTGATACTATATATTCAGTTAACAATTTAGGTGTTCTTCTGAACCCTAAACTTTAATTTGACTGCCACATAATGTCCGATGTTAACAAAGCCATTAGTGTTCTCGGGATTATACAAAATTTGATAAATTATTTTTTTGCCCTTCGTAGTGTAGTATGCACATATATTGAATACCCACTGTACCAAAAGTACTTAAGGGGTGCACACTGTAACACTTTGTTGCAGTGTTTACATATTTCAAAGTCCCGGTCATAAGCCCTAAGTAGCCGAGATATGAACCGATCGCTATGGCTTAGCCCGCACACAGAAAGTGCTACCGTCGGCATAATTGTAACAAACGGACAGCGTATGCATACCCCTCGCGCCTCCACTCAAGAGCGCATATCAACGTATATAAGTACACTCCTTTATACATAAGTATATAGGTACATAGCCGTCTCTCTGCCGCCGCCTGCGAGCAGCGCAGCTACGAGACTTAGCCTTACTTAGACTTAAAGAATATGGTAAGAAATCAGAGACACTTTGATCGTTGGAGCGGCACCATTGCTGCTCCAACTAAGTAAAATAAGCCCGAAATAAAAACTAAAAGGAACGACTAAATTACCATACAACATGGCGACCGTGACCTGCAACGCAATTTTCGGATAAAGGACAATCGGAAATGGAAGACAGGAAGGAAGACTACAAAAACTAGAACTGGAAAACGGATACACGGGCAAAATTAAAAATCTGAGTGAGTAGAGTGAAAGCAATGGGCAAGCGCGGAGGAGTTGCGCAAAAGATAAAAAAAAGGGTAGCACACTAGAAGTGGCTACTCTACGTAAATACTCCACCTCCCGCGTGGGCTACGGCCCAAAAATTGCAAAACAGAACTTGATTTTCTGCAAGAAAAATTAATAAATAATAAACGCCCAAAACTTGCCTGTACTCACTCAGTGCCAATAAGAAGAATTAATGAAACACTAACAACAACAAAACCCCCATCCCCAAAGCAATTACCAAAACTTCAAAAGATGTGCCCGAAGGATTGCCCTGGACCACTGGACAGCCCCCACTGCAACTACAACTGTGCCAGGACCGGCACCGGTAACGCCTGAGCCCAAAAGGCCACGGACAGCAGCAGCAGCAAATAGAGTGCGGGAAAACGACACCTCCTGCGCCACCGAGGGAGCGTCAGCGTAGCCAAACTGGCGACGACCAGCTGACGTAGAAGGAAGTAAGAGAAACTAACAAAGCTGGAAACAATTTTTTTTTACTCATGCACTGCGCTGCATAATTTATTTTGATTGCACTACGATGCATATTTTTTTTAATATAATATAATATTTTGTAAAATTGAGCGGAACCCTTCTGCCCAATTAGAAAGTGTGGCCCGTAAAGTCGTACAAATGATAGGCAGGAAAATAGAATTGTAAAAAAAAAAACATAAAAGCCAATTTAATATTTTTTTTTCTCACTCTCTTCTAATGAGAAGTAATAGCATAAGTAAAACAGATCAAATAAATGATTCTGACTATTACTTCCTAGAAACATTACACGACAAATGAAAATAAGATTGGAATTGGAAAAAGGAATATCGATACAATATAGATACAAACGTTGTAGATTCCACGGCAAATGTCGTTAATAAAATTGAATCTGAAAAAATTGATCTTCGAACAATCACAATATTGTTTATGATAATCGTTATTATAATGTTGGCAAGCGTATTACTAAAATTGTATAAATTACACAACAAATGTTTAAAGAAAAGATTCCAGAGTCAAGCAAATAACGTGGACAAAATATAAAAATATATACAAAAATATATACAAAATATAAATGTCAACACCCAAAATCTAAGAAAATGAAATAACAAAAAAATAAATATAAAATTATTTTATGTAACCCTTCTTACAAAGTATGGCTAAACTAAAGGCATGGAATGAAACAAATTGTACGGGGAATTATCAAACATTAAAACTAATTTTGACAGATCATACAAGTCACTAACCCAGAATAGACCTATCCAAAAGAACACGGTTAGAAAGCATGTTGAAATATTAGTTGAGTGCTTTAATGAAGCGCGAATGCTAATACATGAACACAGGGAAAGATTAAATCAAGATCATTGGTCACAGGTCACTTTTGATACGACTACGATCTAATTTAATATTTGTTAAACAAAAGTTCAGTTTAGAAATATCGGTACCAACCGTTCTAAACACTCCAATAGCAGTTGACACTGCACCTGACCGGGAATCAAAAGAAACGAACGAATCGGAGTCAGAAGAGCTTCCCAAAGTAAACCTAAAAATAGAAGATGAAGATTTGAATAATTTTACTATTCCGGTGGTATACACTGATCTGGACAATTCAACAGATTCAGATACTTCGAGTGTAATAGAAAACAAAATAAGTAACTCTATCACAATGGCACAATCAAATATTTATTATATTAATACAGCATCCTGAAAAATTTAACAAGTTTCATTGATGCTTTACAAATAATAAAATCAATAAAAGGCGAGCACGAAGAATTAGCTGTCTCCATAATTCAAAC
The DNA here is from genome assembly GCF_025231255.1 of Drosophila biarmipes. Taxonomy (NCBI): domain Eukaryota; kingdom Metazoa; phylum Arthropoda; class Insecta; order Diptera; family Drosophilidae; genus Drosophila; species Drosophila biarmipes. The sequence continues at coordinate 305,980 of NW_026114527.1, forward strand.
AAAGCTAAAAGGTGTCGCCAGAAATCTAATCGGCAATGAAACAACAATTACTGAAGTGATTTCCAGACTAAGAGGCAACGTCAAAGGCGAAACTGTAGAAGTATTATCAGCGAAGCTGATGAACCTACATCAGCGCAATAAAACTGCTAACCAATATACACAAGAAATTGAGCAGATGACGAAAGCCTTAGAAGATGCATATATAACATAACATATAATGGTTTACCTTTAGAGCTAGACGGAAGTTATTCCACGCAGCTTGCAGTCAAAGCAATGACTAAAAATTGTACAATCGATAAGGTAAAACTTATCATGCAAGCTGGCACATTTAGTACTATGAACGAAGCCGTTTCCAAATTTGTCAATAGTTGCACTGAAGAAACTGGACAGTCAAACACCGTCCTATATTTTAAGAATTATCCACAGCGCGGCTCAAATAGCGGACGTGGAAATTATAGAGGTAATTTTCGCGGTAATCACAATAACTACAACCACAATAACTATAACAACAATAAGAGGACGAGACCTATATAGAGGAAACTATGGAGGCGGTGGTAACTCGAACCGATGCCACAATGGCAATAACCAAAGCAATGTAAGAATAACCAAAAATAATAACCAAAACACATGGGAAAACTCCCAAAGCCCTTTAAATACTCAACAATAAAAGATTAAACCATTAATCTCAGCCAAAATATATTCGTTTCATTTTTCAATGTAGCTACTGGGACAGAACTTATCTTTTTAATAGACACGGGTGCAGACATTTCCATTTTAAAAGAAACTTCGGATAACTTCCAAAACATCCAAGATGATTACGTCATAGACATAAAAGGCATAAGTCAAGAAACAATCAATCTTTTCCAACGAGCAACGGCTCATATCGCTTCACGCGATTACTAATTCGTTTCAGAGAATGATGACTATTGCGTTCTCTGGTCTAGAACCTTCTCAAGCATTTCTTTATATGGATGACTTAATAGTAATCGGTTGCTCCGAAAAACATATGCTTAAGAACTTAACAGACGTTTTTGAGAAATGCAGGAAATACAACCTAAAGTTACATCCAGAAAAATGTTCATTTTTTATGCATGAAGTGACTTTTCTAGGTCATAAATGCACTGATAAAGGAATACTTCCAGATGACAAGAAATACGATGTCATTATGAACTCCCAGTTCCGCGCGACGCGGACAGTGCTAGACGTTTCGTAGCATTCTGTAACTATTATAGACGTTTTATAAAAAATTTCCCCGACTATTCACGGCACATAACAAGATTATGTAAAAAGAATGTTCCTTTTAAATGGACTGAGAAAGCATTTCAATACTTAAAAACAAAACTTATGGAACCTACCTTGCTACAATATCCATATTTCACTAAAGAATTCTGTATAATAACAGATCCAAGTAAGCAAGCATGTGGAGCGTTTTTAACTCAAAACCATAATGGTTTTCAACTTCCCATTGCATACGCATCAAGAGCATTTACAAAAGGCGAAAGTAACAAATGTACTACTGAGCAGGAATTACCTGCAATTCATTGGGCGATATTACATTTCAGACCATATATATATGCAAAACATTTCTTAATACACCTTTTCTCAATGACCTATCCCAGTTCTAATCTGACATGAGGCTCGAACTAGAAGAATAGGACTTTACAGTCAAAAATTTACAGGGAAAAGATAATCATGTAGCTGATGCGTTATCAAGGGTAACCATCAAAGATCTACAAAATATAACTAAAAATATATTAAAAGTCACTACTAGATATCAAAGTATACAAAACTTCCTCGCGGAAAATCAAGAACAAGAATTGCCAATGCTATCTTTAAATAAAGCTTTTAAGTCCAATGTATACGACGTCATAAACAATGATGAAGTACGTAAAGTAGTGACCTTGCAGATAAAAGATACGTTATGTTTATTTAAACAAGGCAGAAAAATTACTGCAAGATATGATGTTAGCGATTTATAAACTAATAGAGGTATTGAATTAGATCAATTTTTCCAAGGGCTTGAAATGCAAGCCGGTATACATAAAATAGCCAACTCAAAGTGGCACCGTGGGAAAAAATCTTTGAACATACTTCAATAGATAATTTTAAATTAATGGGCAATAACATTTTGAAAACATTAAGAGTAGCGCTACTCAACCCGGTGACCCAAATAACAAATTTAAAAGAAAAAGAAGCAATTTTGTCTACATACATTTCATGATGATCCAATTCAAGGAGGTCATACTGGCATATCAAAAACTTTGGCCAAAGTATAAAGACACTATTACTACAAAAGCATGTCTAAATATATAACTGAGTACGTAAGAAAATGTCAAAAATGTCAGAAAGCCAAAATAACTATACACACAAAGACCCCTTTAACAATTACAGACACACTAATAAGTGCTTTCGACAGAGTGATAGTGGACACTATTGGTCCACTGCCAAAATCAGAAAATGGCAATGAGTATGCAGTTACTTTACTATGTGATTTAACTAAGTATTAAGTTGCCATACCTGTTCCGAATAAAAACGCTAATACTGTCGCTAAAGCAATATTTGAATCTTTTATCCTCAGGTGAACGAAATACAAAAGCAAGTAGAAAAATTAATCTCTGACGGGGATTGTCGAACCGTCAGTATCCGAATATAATAGCGAATATAATAGCCCATTGTTACTTGTTCCTAAGAAATCATCCCCCGGGTCAAATGTAAAGAAATGGCGATTAGTAATTGACTACCGCCAGATGAATAAAAAATTACTATTTGATAAATTCCAATTACCTAGAATTGATGATATTTTAGATCAACTAGGTCGAGCAAAATACTTTTCATGTCTTGACTTAATGTCAGGATTCCATCAAATTGAACTAGAAAAAGGTTCAAGAGATATAAGTCTTTTTCAACGAGCAACGGCTCATATCGCTTCACGCGATTACTAATTCGTTTCAGAGAATGATGACTATTGCGTTCTCTGGTCTAGAACCTTCTCAAGCATTTCTTTATATCGTTGACTTAATAGTAATCGGTTGCTCTGAAAAACATATGCTTAAGAACTTAACAGACGTTTTTGAGAAATGCAGGAAATACAACCTAAAGTTACATCCAGAAAAATGTTCATTTTTTATGCATGAAGTGACTTTTCTAGGTCATAAATGCACTGATAAAGGAATACTTCCAGATGACAAGAAATACGATGTCATTATGAACTCCCAGTTCCGCGCGACGCGGACAGTGCTAGACGTTTCGTAGCATTCTGTAACTATTATAGACGTTTTATAAAAAATTTCCCCGACTATTCACGGCACATAACATGATTATGTAAAAAGAATGTTCCTTTTAAATGGACTGAGAAAGCATTTCAATACTTAAAAACAAAACTTATGGAACCTACCTTGCTACAATATCCATATTTCACTAAAGAATTCTGTATAATAACAGATCCAAGTAAGCAAGCATGTGGAGCGTTTTTAACTCAAAACCATAATGGTTTTCAACTTCCCATTGCATACGCATCAAGAGCATTTACAAAAGGCGAAAGTAACAAATGTACTACTGAGCAGGAATTACCTGCAATTCATTGGGCGATGTTACATTTCAGACCATATATATATGCAAAACATTTCTTAATACACCTTTTCTCAATGACCTATCCCAGTTCTAATCTGACATGAGGCTCGAACTAGAAGAATAGGACTTTACAGTCAAAAATTTACAGGGAAAAGATAATCATGTAGCTGATGCGTTATCAAGGGTAACCATCAAAGATCTACAAAATATAACTAAAAATATATTAAAAGTCACTACTAGATATCAAAGTATACAAAACTTCCTCGCGGAAAATCAAGAACAAGAATTGCCAATGCTATCTTTAAATAAAGCTTTTAAGTCCAATGTATACGACGTCATAAACAATGATGAAGTACGTAAAGTAGTGACCTTGCAGATAAAAGATACGTTATGTTTATTTAAACAAGGCAGAAAAATTACTGCAAGATATGATGTTAGCGATTTATAAACTAATAGAGGTATTGAATTAGATCAATTTTTCCAAGGGCTTGAAATGCAAGCCGGTATACATAAAATAGCCAACTCAAAGTGGCACCGTGGGAAAAAATCTTTGAACATACTTCAATAGATAATTTTAAATTAATGGGCAATAACATTTTGAAAACATTAAGAGTAGCGCTACTCAACCCGGTGACCCAAATAACAAATTTAAAAGAAAAAGAAGTAATTTTGTCTACATACATTTCATGATGATCCAATTCAAGGAGGTCATACTGGCATATCAAAAACTTTGGCCAAAGTATAAAGACACTATTACTACAAAAGCATGTCTAAAGATATAACTGAGTACGTAAGAAAATGTCAAAAATGTCAGAAAGCCAAAATAACTATACACACAAAGACCCCTTTAACAATTACAGACACACTAATAAGTGCTTTCGACAGAGTGATAGTGGACACTATTGGTCCACTGCCAAAATCAGAAAATGGCAATGAGTATGCAGTCACTTTACTATGTGATTTAACTAAGTATTAAGTTGCCATACCTGTTCCGAATAAAAACGCTAATACTGTCGCTAAAGCAATATTTGAATCTTTTATCCTCAGGTGAACGAAATACAAAAGCAAGTAGAAAAATTAATCTCTGACGGGGATTGTCGAACCGTCAGTATCCGAATATAATAGCGAATATAATAGCCCATTGTTACTTGTTCCTAAGAAATCATCCCCCGGGTCAAATGTAAAGAAATGGCGATTAGTAATTGACTACCGCCAGATGAATAAAAAATTACTATTTGATAAATTCCAATTACCTAGAATTGATTATGTTTTAGATCAACTAGGTCGAGCAAAATACTTTTCATGTCTTGACTTAATGTCAGGATTCCATCAAATTGAACTAGAAAAAGGTTCAAGAGATATAAGTCTTTTTCAACGAGCAACGGCTCATATCGCCTCACGCGATTACTAATTCGTTTCAGAGAATGATGACTATTGCGTTCTCTGGTCTAGAACCTTCTCAAGCATTTCTTTATATCGTTGACTTAATAGTAATCGGTTGCTCTGAAAAACATATGCTTAAGAACTTAACAGACGTTTTTGAGAAATGCAGGAAATACAACCTAAAGTTACATCCAGAAAAATGTTCATTTTTTATGCATGAAGTGACTTTTCTAGGTCATAAATGCACTGATAAAGGAATACTTCCAGATGACAAGAAATACGATGTCATTATGAACTCCCAGTTTCGCGCGACGCGGGCAGTGCTAGACGTTTCGTAGCATTCTGTAACTATTATAGACGTTTTATAAAAAATTTCCCCGACTATTCACGGCACATAACATGATTATGTAAAAAGAATGTTCCTTTTAAATGGACTGAGAAAGCATTTCAATACTTAAAAACAAAACTTATGGAACCTACCTTGCTACAATATCCAGATTTCACTAAAGAATTCTGTATAATAACAGATCCAAGTAAGCAAGCATGTGGAGCGTTTTTAACTCAAAACCATAATGGTTTTCAACTTCCCATTGCATACGCATCAAGAGCATTTACAAAAGACGAAAGTAACAAATGTACTACTGAGCAGGAATTACCTGCATTCATTGGGCGATATTACATTTCAGACCATATATATATGCAAAACATTTCTTAATACACCTTTTCTCAATGACCTATCCCAGTTCTAATCTGACACGTATGAGGCTCGAACTAGAAGAATAGGACTTTACAGTCAAAAATTTACAGGGAAAAGATAATCATGTAGCTGATGCGTTATCAAGGGTAACCATCAAAGATCTACAAAATATAACTAAAAATATATTAAAAGTCACTACTAGATATCAAAGTATACAAAACTTCTGCGCGGAAAATCAAGAACAAGAATTGCCAATGCTATCTTTAAATAAAGCTTTTAAGTCCAATGTATACGACGTCATAAACAATGATGAAGTACTTAAAGTAGTGACCTTGCAGATAAAAGATACGTTATGTTTATTTAAACAAGGCAGAAAAATTACTGCAAGATATGATGTTAGCGATTTATAAACTAATAGAGGTATTGAATTAGATCAATTTTTCCAAGGGCTTGAAATGCAAGCCGGTATACATAAAATAGCCAACTCAAAGTGGCACCGTGGGAAAAAATCTTTGAACATACTTCAATAGATAATTTTAAATTAATGGGCAATAACATTTTGAAAACATTAAGAGTAGCGCTACTCAACCCGGTGACCCAAATAACAAATTTAAAAGAAAAAGAAGCAATTTTGTCTACATACATTTCATGATGATCCAATTCAAGGAGGTCATACTGGCATATCAAAAACTTTGGCCAAAGTATAAAGACACTATTACTACAAAAGCATGTCTAAAGATATAACTGAGTACGTAAGAAAATGTCAAAAATGTCAGAAAGCCAAAATAACTATACACACAAAGACCCCTTTAACAATTACAGACACACTAATAAGTGCTTTCGACAGAGTGATAGTGGACACTATTGGTCCACTGCCAAAATCAGAAAATGGCAATGAGTATGCAGTCACTTTACTATGTGATTTAACTAAGTATTAAGTTGCCATACCTGTTCCGAATAAAAACGCTAATACTGTCGCTAAAGCAATATTTGAATCTTTTATCCTCAGGTGAACGAAATACAAAAGCAAGTAGAAAAATTAATCTCTGACGGGGATTGTCGAACCGTCAGTATCCGAATATAATAGCGAATATAATAGCCCATTGTTACTTGTTCCTAAGAAATCATCCCCCGGGTCAAATGTAAAGAAATGGCGATTAGTAATTGACTACCGCCAGATGAATAAAAAATTACTATTTGATAAATTCCAATTACCTAGAATTGATGATATTTTAGATCAACTAGGTCGAGCAAAATACTTTTCATGTCTTGACTTAATGTCAGGATTCCATCAAATTGAACTAGAAAAAGGTTCAAGAGATATAAGTCTTTTTCAACGAGCAACGGCTCATATCGCTTCACGCGATTACTAATTCGTTTCAGAGAATGATGACTATTGCGTTCTCTGGTCTAGAACCTTCTCAAGCATTTCTTTATATGGATGACTTAATAGTAATCGGTTGCTCCGAAAAACATATGCTTAAGAACTTAACAGACGTTTTTGAGAAATGCAGGAAATACAACCTAAAGTTACATCCAGAAAAATGTTCATTTTTTATGCATGAAGTGACTTTTCTAGGTCATAAATGCACTGATAAAGGAATACTTCCAGATGACAAGAAATACGATGTCATTATGAACTCCCAGTTCCGCGCGACGCGGACAGTGCTAGACGTTTCGTAGCATTCTGTAACTATTATAGACGTTTTATAAAAAATTTCCCCGACTATTCACGGCACATAACATGATTATGTAAAAAGAATGTTCCTTTTAAATGGACTGAGAAAGCATTTCAATACTTAAAAACAAAACTTATGGAACCTACCTTGCTACAATATCCAGATTTCACTAAAGAATTCTGTATAATAACAGATCCAAGTAAGCAAGCATGTGGAGCGTTTTTAACTCAAAACCATAATGGTTTTCAACTTCCCATTGCATACGCATCAAGAGCATTTACAAAAGACGAAAGTAACAAATGTACTACTGAGCAGGAATTACCTGCATTCATTGGGCGATATTACATTTCAGACCATATATATATGCAAAACATTTCTTAATACACCTTTTCTCAATGACCTATCCCAGTTCTAATCTGACACGTATGAGGCTCGAACTAGAAGAATAGGACTTTACAGTCAAAAATTTACAGGGAAAAGATAATCATGTAGCTGATGCGTTATCAAGGGTAACCATCAAAGATCTACAAAATATAACTAAAAATATATTAAAAGTCACTACTAGATATCAAAGTATACAAAACTTCTGCGCGGAAAATCAAGAACAAGAATTGCCAATGCTATCTTTAAATAAAGCTTTTAAGTCCAATGTATACGACGTCATAAACAATGATGAAGTACTTAAAGTAGTGACCTTGCAGATAAAAGATACGTTATGTTTATTTAAACAAGGCAGAAAAATTACTGCAAGATATGATGTTAGCGATTTATAAACTAATAGAGGTATTGAATTAGATCAATTTTTCCAAGGGCTTGAAATGCAAGCCGGTATACATAAAATAGCCAACTCAAAGTGGCACCGTGGGAAAAAATCTTTGAACATACTTCAATAGATAATTTTAAATTAATGGGCAATAACATTTTGAAAACATTAAGAGTAGCGCTACTCAACCCGGTGACCCAAATAACAAATTTAAAAGAAAAAGAAGCAATTTTGTCTACATACATTTCATGATGATCCAATTCAAGGAGGTCATACTGGCATATCAAAAACTTTGGCCAAAGTATAAAGACACTATTACTACAAAAGCATGTCTAAAGATATAACTGAGTACGTAAGAAAATGTCAAAAATGTCAGAAAGCCAAAATAACTATACACACAAAGACCCCTTTAACAATTACAGACACACTAATAAGTGCTTTCGACAGAGTGATAGTGGACACTATTGGTCCACTGCCAAAATCAGAAAATGGCAATGAGTATGCAGTCACTTTACTATGTGATTTAACTAAGTATTAAGTTGCCATACCTGTTCCGAATAAAAACGCTAATACTGTCGCTAAAGCAATATTTGAATCTTTTATCCTCAGGTGAACGAAATACAAAAGCAAGTAGAAAAATTAATCTCTGACGGGGATTGTCGAACCGTCAGTATCCGAATATAATAGCGAATATAATAGCCCATTGTTACTTGTTCCTAAGAAATCATCCCCCGGGTCAAATGTAAAGAAATGGCGATTAGTAATTGACTACCGCCAGATGAATAAAAAATTACTATTTGATAAATTCCAATTACCTAGAATTGATTATGTTTTAGATCAACTAGGTCGAGCAAAATACTTTTCATGTCTTGACTTAATGTCAGGACTCCATCAAATTGAACTAGAAAAAGGTTCAAGAGATATAACGTCTTTTTCAACGAGCAACGGCTCATATCGCTTCACGCGATTACTAATTCGTTTCAGAGAATGATGACTATTGCGTTCTCTGGTCTAGAACCTTCTCAAGCATTTCTTTATATCGTTGACTTAATAGTAATCGGTTGCTCTGAAAAACATATGCTTAAGAACTTAACAGACGTTTTTGAGAAATGCAGGAAATACAACCTAAAGTTACATCCAGAAAAATGTTCATTTTTTATGCATGAAGTGACTTTTCTAGGTCATAAATGCACTGATAAAGGAATACTTCCAGATGACAAGAAATACGATGTCATTATGAACTCCCAGTTCCGCGCGACGCGGACAGTGCTAGACGTTTCGTAGCATTCTGTAACTATTATAGACGTTTTAAAAAAAATTTCCCCGAATATTCACGGCACATAACATGATTATGTAAAAAGAATGTTCCTTTTAAATGGACTGAGAAAGCATTTCAATACTTAAAAACAAAACTTATGGAACCTACCTTTCTACAATATCCATATTTCACTAAAGAATTCTGTATAATAACAGATCCAAGTAAGCAAGCATGTGGAGCGTTTTTAACTCAAAACCATAATGGTTTTCAACTTCCCATTGCATACGCATCAAGAGCATTTATAAAAGGCGAAAGTAACAAATGTACTACTAAGCAGGAATTACCTGCAATTCATTGAGCGATATTACATTTCAGACCATATATATATGCAAAACATTTCTTAATACACCTTTTCTCAATGACCTATCCCAGTTCTAAACTGAGACGTATGAGGCTCGAACTAGAAGAATAGGACTTTACAGTCAAAAATGTACAGGGAAAAGATAATAATGTAGCTGATGCGTTATCAAGGGTAACCATCAAAGATCTACAAAATATAACTAGAAATATATTAAAAGTCACTACTAGATATCAAAGTATACAAAACTTCCGCGTGGAAAATCAAGAACAAGAATTTCCAATGCTATCTTTAAATAAAGCTTTAAGCTAAATACAATGATGAAGTACGTAAAGTAGTAACCTTGCAGATAAAAGATACGTTATGTTTATTTAAACAAGGCAGAAAAATTACTGCAAGATATGATGTTTGCGACTTATAAACTAATGGAGTTATTGACTTAGATCAATTTTTCCAAAGGCTTGAAATGCAAGCCGGTATACAATAAATCAGCCAACTCAAAGTGGCACCGTGGGAAAATATCTTTGAACATACTTCAATAGATAATTTTAAATTAATGGGCAATAAAATTTTGAAAACATTAAGAGTAGCGCTACTCAACCCGGTGACCCAAATAACAAATTTAAAAGAAAAAGAAGCAATTTTGTCTACATTTCGTGATGATCCAATTCCAAAGTAAAAAGACACTATTACTGGAAAAGCATGTCTAAAGATATAACTGAGTACGTAAGAAGAAGATGTCAAAAATGTCAGAAAGCCAAAATAACTATACACACAAAGACAATTTAACAATTAGACAGACCAATAAGTGCATTCGAAAGAGTGATAGTAGACCTTATTGGTCCACTTCCAAAATCAGATAATGGCAATGAGTATGCAGTCACTTTAATATGTGATTTAACTGAGTATTTATTTGCCATACCTGTTCCGAATAAAAACGCTAATACTGTCGCTAAAGCAATATTTTAGTCTTTTATCCTGAGGTACGGTCCAATGAAGACGTTTATTACGGACATGGGAACAGAATATAAGAATTCAATTATAGACGATTTGTGCAAATATTTAAATATTGCAAATATTACATCCACAGCACACCACTACCAGACAGTTGGAACAATAGAAAGAAGTCATAGAGCTTTTAATGAGTACATACGATCTTACATATCGGTTGATAAAACTGATTGACATGTATGGCTTCAATATTTTGTCTTCTGTTTCAGCACGACCCCTTCTATGGCACATACTTTTTGTCCATATGAGTAAATCAAGTAATTTACCAAAACATTTTAGTAGCATAGATAGTGTAGAAGCACTATATAATATAGATGTCTATGCTAAGAAGAGTAAGTATAGATTAGAAGTAGCCTATAAAAGAGCTAGAGTTATGTTAGAAGCAAATAAGAATAGAAATAAACTACTATAGATCATAAAGTAAGGGGTATGGATATATCAGTAGGTGGCAAAGTTATATTAAAAAACGAGACAGGTCATAAATTAGATCCTAAATATACAGGTCCGTATATAGTAACGGAAATAGGAGATAGAGATAACATAGTAATAACAAATAATAAACATAAGAAAGAAACAGTTCATAAGGATAGATTAAAAATCTTTATTTCATAAATTGCACTTATTATGGCCAGACAAAGACACAAATATATAGATAAATAAATACACATATTCTTTCAATAATTTCATTTTCTTTGATTCTAATAACATAATACACAAAAAAATAAACAAATAAATAAAAAAAAGGGATGTATTAATTATAAATTTTATTATCAAAATAACTTCATTATAATACGTTATTTTTCAAAAGGAGGGAGATGTAGTATGCACATATATTGAATACCCACTGTACCGAAAGTACTTAAAAGTTGCGCACTGTAACACCTTGTTGCAGTGTTTACATATTTCAAAGTCCCGGTCATAAGCCCTAAGTAGCCGAAATATGAACCGATCGCTATGGCTTAGCCCGCACACAGAAAGTGCTACCGTCGGCATAATTGTAACAAACGGACAGCATATGCATGCCCCTCGCACATCCACTCAAGTGCGCATATCAAAGTATACAAAAACACTCCTTTATACATAAGTATATAAGTACATAGTCGTCTCTCTGCCGCCGCCTGCGAGCAGCGCAGCTACGAGACTTAGCTTTACTTAGACTTAAAGAATATGGTAAAAAATCAGAGACACTTTGATCGTTGGAGCGGCACCATTGGTGCTCCAACTAAATAAAATAAACCAGAAATAAAATATAAAAGGAACTACTAAATTAATATGCAACAGCAGTACCAGAATAGATTACAATTGCTTAATTTACCTACACTTTTAAATCGTAGAACTATGCTTGGTACTATTTTTATACAAAATCTTATAGAAGGTGACATTGATTCTACAGATATTTTAAACCGTCTAACATTCAATGTTCCTGTTAGACTAACACGAAATTATTATCCCCAAAATTTGCCACGATTTTCCTCGTTCTATGTAATAACTATAATAACCTTTATCATTTAATTTGCATTTCAAGTTCTATCCCGGTATTAAAATTTAATATTTGAACTCATTTCAGGCTTCACAGATCGTGGCTGTGTTAAAATTTATATTACTTACTATTGTTATCCCAACCCTATGACGTCATTACGTTGTAATATTAACGACTATTGTGAAATGGTTTTCTTACACAAAAAGTGGTCAGTCAGCATAAAGTTCTTAATATCTGACTGCGAGAAGAACCATGTGTTACAATAGAGGAAAGATCAACAATAAACAGATTAAATAGATAAGGGCCTAAATGTCTTGTAGATAGTCTTGGACATCTGATTCTACCATGCCAATATTTTGGAAGCCATTATAACAGATTATTATAAAACCCGAGCTATACGAATTTTAATAAAAGGAATTTTTAACAGAGTCAAAGACTTTACAAAAGGGATTTATATATCACGACCGTCTGCAATTTCTTGTTGAATCCTGCTCTAAGGTTAGTGGTAGTCGACCATCGCTTAACAAAACCATCGAAACCGAAACGAAAAGAGGTTAGTTCCGTAGATGGCTTCATTGAGTTTCTAGATGATACTGAACTAGCCGCTCGAATCTTGTAGCGATCAGACTACAACAAACAGTTCGTTACAAATAGCTCTTTTCTTACATTCCTTCCCTGAAACACACTCTCAAAACATGATTGAATTGTTAAAAAAAGTAGTCTCCTCTTCGATAACAACGTGTAAACATGAATTTGTTCGTAAGCGACTCTTTCTTTACTCGAATTAGATCAGATCGGGTTGCGAATAATTCGTTTATTTGTATTTCAAAGTTTTCGAATGGTAGAACTCAGAGGCTTATATTACAAATGCGATGTTTCTAAGATGATCTACGTGACATTTAAACCCTTTGCTGTTTGTTCTGTGTATAAATGATCTTTTCTTTATCTTTCCTCTATCTATGATAATGTTTGATTTTCATATAAATCATGTTCGAAAGACGTAAATAGTATTTCTAAAAAACTTTCTAACGACATATAGCACAAATAACGCCTGTAGCTTTAGTAGTTCACAAGTTACGGGTGTACAAAATGTAGCTATTTATAGCTTTTTTCTCGGCAAACAAGATAGTTTTCCAAAACGATTGAATTAATGTTTTTTATATGGAGCTGTTTAACATCACCTAAAAGTTCCAGGATCACAAAACATCATAAGAAAAACAGAATTATTTTTTCATTCTGAGAAGTTCCCCTAATCTTGTTTTGAGTATTACATCCAATTTTGGCAGTTGAGGTGTCATTCGACGTGTATTTGAGAATACAAATAGGTTAAAAGCGAGAGTATTGATCCCCACCGTCCCCAAAAGATGAAATTTTTTTAAATTTTAATTTTAACACATTCAACACACTTTCTCCCTAACTAATTAATTTTTTAAAAGTCTTGGTATGCAATCCTATTTGTTTTTGCAATTCGATTGATGTATCACTCTTAACCACGACGATTACTGTAGGTTTTCATTTCTTTGTATATATAGAATAGTAGCCTTCGCCCACCCTTCTGGTGCGCTTCGTCACTATGCATTCCACAGTGATGTAGGCGTTAGAGTGGGCGTGGCAACACTTTTTTTTAGATTAATCGAAAAGTTTTGATGAGAAAAATGCATTTTAACAAAAAAATAAGTTCTAGCATGACAACTGTGGCCACCACAGTTTTGGGAGGCTTGTGGGCGGTAAAGTGGTAATCGGTAGGTATTGATGAGACAAATACGTTTGAGTTAAGACTTTTTCTATCATAATCGCGGATTGTGGACGATAGAGTGGGGGTGGCACGCTGAAACAAACTGGCGCTGCGTAGGAAGCCCAGGAATCTGCAAGCCAAGTCTTAATATTCTAACTCTTATTGTTTTCGAGATCTCAGCGTTCATATGGACGGATAGATGGACATGGCGAGATCGACTCAGCTAGTGATCCTGATCAAGAATATATATACCTCATGTGGTCGGTAACGTTTCCTTTCCTGGCACATACTTTTTGACGAATCTAGTATACCTTTTTACTCTACGAGTAACGGGTATAATTATATTTTATTTGATTTATCTGCTAAGCGTTCCATCTGTGCTGAATCGGTGCTTTTTCTTCTGCTCAAAAAAACGCTCAAGAGGGTGCTTTAAAGGGCACTGAATCTGTGCTCTTTTTTGAGCACTGCTGAATCCTAAGACATGCACTTGTTAATTGAAGCAGTCATCAAACAAATTGAGCACTGTATGAACGCTCAGTGTAGTGACATAAAAAGCAAAAAAAACTATAACAATAAAATTCATTGTGACGGTTATAAAACCATGCAGAAAGATAAAAGAGATACTTAAACGTAATCTTCTATCGCCAGCTTGCCTACGGGAATTGTCTAACAACCTGTGCGAGCATGCTCCTTTATGCACCATTTTACCTTTCAATTGACTGATAACGACTATTGATTTTGCAAATTTTGATTCCTAATAAAAAATGGAAACAGCCTTCAACTGAATGTCAGGCAATTATTTTTACAATTTATATTATGAATTATGCAGAGATCCATATTACGAAGAATTTTTTAGTTGTTATTATAAATACCCCCTATTAACTAAAATAAAAGGGGACATTAAAATTTTTGTTTCTTCTTTTTTTCGAGAGAAGCATAGTCGGGTTAAAAAAAACTGCGGCCGCTACCATTAACGTCACCCTCTTTAAATTCTTTGAAGATCGTACCTATTCACTAATTAGTTTGATTTTGCCTTGATTATTCAACTTAAGTAATGTTTTGTTGTTTTGAGGGACTCTATATAATAAAATTCGTAGTGCAAAGTTTAGGCATCAGCATGAGATACCGTTTAAAAGAATTCAAATCTACACTGATGCTCCGCTTGGAACCAATCCAAAGGCATTGCATTTTCAATTGGATTTGCAGAAAGTGCTTTGAAAAAAGTAGTAAAAAGGTAAATGTTGGGAAAATTTACCTGTTGGTGGCAGTAGAAAGAAATGCTAAAGGTTATAAGATTAGATTTATTCCTATTGAGAATACGCATTATGTGTCAAAACTCGATGCGTCATTCAACAGTTATTGAAAAAAAAAGATTTTGCTCAACTTTCCAAAATAAAATTATTTTCCCTACAGCTTGTTAGTTTTTTGAATACCTTCATGGTTTTCGGCTCTTTAAGGTAAAAAAGATAGTTTAGGTCTTCTAAAAAGTACCACTAGCTTGGAGGAAAATCCAAGTAACATCCAGCAATAAGAACAGATGGCCGGCCGCTTACTAAATGCCGAAGGCCACGAGAAGCGATATAACGCCAACCATACCGTTGTTGTAGTATAACCCACTAAGAACCCGTGAATTTTGTGCTTTCTCACTAAGTTACTGGGCGGTCGAGTTTTGTATAAATTTGGTAGGACATGCTCTTATATTCCTCCTGGCCCTGATGTGAGCACCACCTGTCTGCAATGAAATCTGTTGTATCCTACAATCTGAAAGGATTCTTTTATTTTTCACTTCACGAAAAGGGTGCGAAGACGGATGCCCAGATTATAAAGGTATTTCCAAATTGTCGGCAGTTCCAAATCATTTGAACGTAATATCACTTCTCACTTGCAACATTGACGTTTCTCGATAAAATAACTGGGTCGTCTTGGTGTTGTCAAGTGAAGATCGATCATCACTAACGACATTATACATACAGATTTTAGTAAGGACTTTGACTCTGTCAACCATTCGCTTCTGTTATTCAAATTAGATCCGCTTGGGTTTCCGTAAGCTATTAACTTGGATTTTAAGTTACTTGAATGGTAGGACTCAAAAGGTTATATTTAAGAATGCTGTTACAAACTTGATCTACGTGACATCTGGAGTGCCGCAGGGTAGTCATTACTTTGTTTATTAACGATCTTCCCTCTGTCCTAACACATTTTTGTATACTTATGTTTGCAGATGATGCTAAGCTTTGTTTATCATATAGTGATAAACCGTCGGCTTTTAACTTACAGTCAGATATGGATTGTTTTCATGGATAGTGTGGCCCCTTTAAATTTGAACTGCCTTAAATGCAACGTTATGACTTTTTATAGAGGTGCTCCTACGTTTATCAGTTGCTTTCTTAAAAATACGCCACTTGATACTATATATTCAGGTAACGATTTAGGTGTTCTTCTGAACCCTGAACTTAAATTTGACTGCCACATAATGTCCTATGTTAACAAAGCCATTAGTGTTCTCTATACAAAAATGATGACCCTTATACAAACATATTATTATTTACCTTCCTTGTCCGTCCAATTATTGTTCGTCGGCTTGGAGTCTACAATATTTTTTTTTTCCCTTCGTAGTTTACTTTCCTACCAGAATAGATAACAATTGCTTAATTTACCTACACTTGTACATCGTAGAACTATGCTTGGTACTACTTTTAAACAAAACCTTACAGGAGGTGACATTGATTCTACAGATCGTTTAAACCGTCTAGCATTCAATGTTCCTGTTAGACTAACACGAAATTATTATCCCCAAAATTTGCCACGATTTTCCTCGTTCTATGTAATAACTATAATAACCTTTATCATTTAATTTGCATTTCAAGTTCTATCCCGGTATTAAAATTTAATATTTGAACTCATTTGCTTTATTTTTAGCTGTGCCTTTTATTTTCATCTATTTGTCTCTATTTGTTTTATGTACATTCTTCGCGAACTCTTTTTTTGTCCAAATTGATAATAGGGCCCCGCGAGTAACGCGAACGTGCTTGGTGTCGTAGGACCACTTGTTTGTACTGCTCGAAGTGCATCAACGTCCATCACATTATTTTCTCGCAAAGAAGCTTTCGTGAGCCCGTGACAGCAAACAGGCTTCACAGATCGTGGCTGTGTTAAAATTTATATTACTTACTATTGTTATCCCAACCCTATGACGTCATTACGTTGTAATATTAACGACTATTGTAAAATGGATTTTCGGCCACAAAAAGTGGTCAGTCAGCATATAGTTCTTAATATCTGACTGTGAGAAGAAGCCAGACTCGATGTATTATGATAAACAACGCCTTACATTAGTAAGCATGTGTTACAATAGAGGAACGATCAACAATAAACAGATTAAATAGATAAGGGCCTAAATGTCTTGTAGATAGTCTTGGACATCTGATTCTACCATGCCAATATTTTGGAAGCCATTATAACAGATTATTATAAAACCCGAGCTATACGAATTTTTATAAAAGGAATTTTTAACAGAGTCAAAGACTTTACAAAAGGGATTTATATATCACGACCGTCTGCAATTTCTTGTTGAATCCTGCTCTAAGGTTAGTGGTAGTCGATCATCGCTTAACAAAACCATCGAAACCGAAACGAAAAGAGGTTAGTTCCGTAGATGGCTTCATTGAGTTTCTAGATGATACTATCCGCACGAATCTTGTAGCGAGCAGACTACAACAAACAGTTCATTACAAATAGCTCTTGTCTTACATACCTTCCCTGAAACACACTCTCAAAACATGACTGAATTGTTAAAAAAGTAGTCCTCGTATTGTAACATGTCCATGTTCTCCTCTTTAATAACAACGTGTCAACATGGATTTGTTTGTAAACGACTCCTTCTTTACTCGAATTAGTTGAGATCGGGTTGCGAATAGTTCGTTTATTTGTATTTCAAAGTTTTTGGTAGATGTCAGAGGCTTATATTACAAATACGATATTTCGAAATGATCTACGTGACATTTAAACCCTTTGCTGTTTGTTCTGTGTATAAATGATGTTTCCTTTATCTTCCCTCTATTTATGATAATGTTTGATTTTCATATAAAAATAGAGAGACCATTCCTCGAATGGTGACCGTACAAACGGGCCACGCTTTCTAGAATGTACTCTTTTTTCCTTCGTTCGCCCATTCCAGGGTTGGAAGATACATATCGATACTTTTCTAAAACCAGGGATAGCACACATTATACATATCCAGGGCTACACACACACTAGTCTATAATAAACTTAAAACTACGTTGGCCATGTTTACTACAATTCGGCCGTCCTGACTATGAGGATCTCCCGACTACTCGTCGACTTCTAGTTACAACGCTAGTTTGGCTATATTTATTTGTTTATAGTGTCGTTTAGGTCTACGTTTTTACTATTATTTTTAGTACCGCCAGTTTTGTTTTTATCAACAATAATTTTATTTGTATTGCCAACTTCCTCCGCTCGATCTGTTTCCTTATCTTTTACGTCTGGATTTTTATTAACGTCAATTTGTTCTATTCCATTAAGCCAGGGTTTCACATTATGCACCGCCCATATACCCAAATATGGCACTTGGGACTGCTGAAAAGGTTCTGCATCTTCAATTCAGTACCCATCATTATCTAACATTCTACCTGTCCGTTTGGTTGTGGAGAAGATGTTGCTACTTTAACATGCCTTACATTGTTTTGTACAACAAACTCTTCAAATTTCTTTGACGTAAATCAACTGCCTCGATCAGATATTATGTTCTTAGGACTACGGTACGATCTGAAATAGTGTTCTAACACTTCGATTGCTTTCTTGGTACTAGTTGGTTGGATATAATGTGGTGAATTTTGTACATGCGTCAATTATTACTAGTATATGCTCTTTAGTTGTCTCCTTGCTATATATCGGACCATAGTGATCAATATGAATGCCTTTAAACGGACTTGTTCCTTTCGGATTGGAATGTAAAAACCCCTCAGTTTTACCTGATTCATTAGAAAATTCTATACATTTTACGCAGTTCTTTATGTGACTCTCAACTTTCTTATACATGGAAACCAATAACTCTTACTTAATCCGTTAATTTGTCAATTCCCACATGCCCCATTTATACAGAACATTTTCTCTCATTGATTGTGGAACACAAAACAGTAGCCTATCGTTACATTTCTTATATACAACGCCATTTTTTAGTTCCTCTCCTCCCTGACATATAATTAGATTTTCTTCGAAAGTATTTGTTTCAACTAAAATAATCATAATACTTCGACTAAGCGTCAACATGCTGCATTCTTTTTCCCGATCTGTGTTCCACCTCGTAGTCATAGTAATAATATTGCGCCATAACCTAATGAGCTTGCATTATAGTGCAACTCTGTCTCATCTCTACAGTGAACGCATCTAGTTCTTCTTTATTAAAAACAAACTTCTTGTCAAAACATGAGTTTTTATTAATTTTTCCTTAAGTATAGTGAACGCACCCAGTTCTTCTTAAACAACCTTTTTGTCTTTTCTGTTGACCATGTTTACTACAATTCGGCCGTCCTGACTATGAGGATCTCCCGACTACTCGTCGACTTCTAGTAACAACGCTAGTTTGGCCATATTTATTTGTTTATAGTGTCGTTTAGGTCTATGTTTTTACTATTATTTTTAGTACCGCCAGTTTTGTTTTTATCAACAATAATTTTATTTGTATTGCCAACTTCCTCCGCACGATCTGTTTCCTTATCTTTTACGTCTGGATTTTTATTAACGTCAATTTGTTCTATTCCATTAAGCCAGGGTTTCACATTATGCACCGCCCATATACCCAAATATGGCACTTGGGACTGCTGAAAAGGTTCTGCATCTTCAATTCAGTACCCATCATTATCTAACATTCTACCTGTCCGTTTGGTTGTGGAGAAGATGTTGCTACTTTAACATGCCTTACATTGTTTTGTACAACAAACTCTTCAAATTTCTTTGACGTAAATCAACTGCCTCGATCAGATATTATGTTCTTAGGACTACGGTACGATCTGAAATAGTGTTCTAACACTTCGATTGCTTTCTTGGTACTAGTTGGTTGGATATAATGTGGTGAATTTTGTACATGCGTCAATTATTACTAGTATATGCTCTTTAGTTGTCTCCTTGCTATATATCGGACCATAGTGATCAATATGAATGTCTTCAAACGGACTTGTTCCTTTCGGATTGGAATGTAAAAACCCCTCAGTTTTACCTGATTCATTAGAAAAATCTATACATTTTACGCAGTTCTTTATTTGACTCTCAACTTTCTTATACATGGAAACCAATAACTCTTACTTAATCCGTTAATTTGTCAATTCCCACATGCCCCATTTATACAGAACATTTTCTCTCATTGATTGTGGAACACAAAACAGTAGCCTATCATTACATTTCTTATATACAACGCCATTTTTTAGTTCCTCTCCTCCCTGACATATAATTAGATTTTCTTCGAAAGTATTTGTTTCAACTAAAATAATGATAATACTTCGACTAAGCGTCAACATGCTGCATTCTTTTTCCCGATCTGTGTTCCACCTCGTAGTCATAGTAATAATATTGCGCCATAACCTAATGAGCTTGCATTATAGTGCAACTCTGTCTCATCTCTACAGTGAACGCATCTAGTTCTTCTTTATTAAAAACAAACTTCTTGTCAAAACATGAGTTTTTATTAATTTTTCCTTAAGTATAGTGAACGCACCCAGTTCTTCTTAAACAACCTTTTTGTCTTTTCTGTTGACCATGTTTACTACAATTCGGCCGTCCTGACTATGAGGATCTCCCGACTACTCGTCGACTTCTAGTAACAACGCTAGTTTGGCCATATTTATTTGTTTATAGTGTCGTTTAGGTCTATGTTTTTACTATTATTTTTAGTACCGCCAGTTTTGTTTTTATCAACAATAATTTTATTTGTATTGCCAACTTCCTCCGCACGATCTGTTTCCTTATCTTTTACGTCTGGATTTTTATTAACGTCAATTTGTTCTATTCCATTAAGCCAGGGTTTCACATTATGCACCGCCCATATACCCAAATATGGCACTTGGGACTGCTGAAAAGGTTCTGCATCTTCAATTCAGTACCCATCATTATCTAACATTCTACCTGTCCGTTTGGTTGTGGAGAAGATGTTGCTACTTTAACATGCCTTACATTGTTTTGTACAACAAACTCTTCAAATTTCTTTGACGTAAATCAACTGCCTCGATCAGATATTATGTTCTTAGGACTACGGTACGATCTGAAATAGTGTTCTAACACTTCGATTGCTTTCTTGGTACTAGTTGGTTGGATATAATGTGGTGAATTTTGTACATGCGTCAATTATTACTAGTATATGCTCTTTAGTTGTCTCCTTGCTATATATCGGACCATAGTGATCAATATGAATGTCTTCAAACGGACTTGTTCCTTTCGGATTGGAATGTAAAAACCCCTCAGTTTTACCTAATTCATTAGAAAAATCTATACATTTTACGCAGTTCTTTATTTGACTCTCAACTTTCTTATACATGGAAACCAATAACTCTTACTTAATCCGTTAATTTGTCAATTCCCACATGCCCCATTTATACAGAACATTTTCTCTCATTGATTGTGGAACACAAAACAGTAGCCTATCGTTACATTTCTTATATACAACGCCATTTTTTAGTTCCTCTCCTCCCTGACATATAATTAGATTTTCTTCGAAAGTATTTGTTTCAACTAAAATAATCATAATACTTCGACTAAGCGTCAACATGCTGCATTCTTTTTCCCGATCTGTGTTCCACCTCGTAGTCATAGTAATAATATTGCGCCATAACCTAATGAGCTTGCATTACAGTGGAACTCTGTCTCATCTCTACAGTGAACGCATCTAGTTCTTCTTTATTAAAAACAAACTTCTTGTCAAAACTTGAGTTTTTATTAATTTTTCCTTAAGTATAGTGAACGCATCCAGTTCTTCTTAAACAACCTTTTTTTCTTTTCTGGTTAAATCGTACATTGGCCTGCAATAATAGAAAAATTTTTAATAAATCTTCTAAAATAATAGCATATTATGTTCTTAGGACTACGGTACGATCTGAAATAGTTTTCTAACACTTCGATTGCTTACTTGGTACTAGTTGGTTGGATATAATGTGGTGAATTTTGTACATGCGTCAATTATTACTAGTATATGCTCTTTAGTTGTCTCCTTGCTATATATCGGACCATAGTGATCAATATGAATGTCTTCAAACGGACTTGTTCCTTTCGGATTGGAATGTAAAAACCCCTCAGTTTTACCTGATTCATTAGAAAATTCTATACATTTTACGCAGTTCTTTATGTGACTCTCAACTTTCTTATACATGGAAACCAATAACTCTTACTTAATCCGTTAATTTGTCAATTCCCACATGCCCCATTTATACAGAACATTTTCTCTCATTGATTGTGGAACACAAAATAGTAGCCTATCATTACATTTCTTATATACAACGCCATTTTTTAGTTCCTCTCCTCCCTGACATATAATTAGATTTTCTTCGAAAGTATTTGTTTCAACTAAAATAATGATAATACTTCGACTAAGCGTCAACATGCTGCATTCTTTTTCCCGATCTGTGTTCCACCTCGTAGTCATAGTAATAATATTGCGCCATAACCTAATGAGCTTGCATTACAGTGCAACTCTGTCTCATCTCTACAGTGAACGCATCTAGTTCTTCTTTATTAAAAACAAACTTCTTGTCAAAACTTGAGTTTTTATTAATTTTTCCTTAAGTATAGTGAACGCATCCAGTTCTTCTTAAACAACCTTTTTTTCTTTTCTGGTTAAATCGTACATTGGCCTGCAATAATAGAAAAATCTTTAATAAATCTTCTAAAATAATAGCATATTATGTTCTTAGGACTACGGTACGATCTGAAATAGTTTTCTAACACTTCGATTGCTTACTTGGTACTAGTTGGTTGGATATAATGTGGTGAATTTTGTACATGCGTCAATTATTACTAGTATATGCTCTTTAGTTGTCTCCTTGCTATATATCGGACCATAGTGATCAATATGAATGTCTTCAAACGGACTTGTTCCTTTCGGATTGGAATGTAAAAACCCCTCAGTTTTACCTGATTCATTAGAAAATTCTATACATTTTACGCAGTTCTTTATGTGACTCTCAACTTTCTTATACATGGAAACCAATAACTCTTACTTAATCCGTTAATTTGTCAATTCCCACATGCCCCATTTATACAGAACATTTTCTCTCATTGATTGTGGAACACAAAATAGTAGCCTATCATTACATTTCTTATATACAACGCCATTTTTTAGTTCCTCTCCTCCCTGACATATAATTAGATTTTCTTCGAAAGTATTTGTTTCAACTAAAATAATGATAATACTTCGACTAAGCGTCAACATGCTGCATTCTTTTTCCCGATCTGTGTTCCACCTCGTAGTCATAGTAATAATATTGCGCCATAACCTAATGAGCTTGCATTACAGTGCAACTCTGTCTCATCTCTACAGTGAACGCATCTAGTTCTTCTTTATTAAAAACAAACTTCTTGTCAACACTTGAGTTTTTATTAATTTTTCCTTAAGTATAGTGAACGCATCCAGTTCTTCTTAAACAACCTTTTTTTCTTTTCTGGTTAAATCGTACATTGGCCTGGAATAATAGAAAAATCTTTAATAAATCTTCTAAAATAATAGCATATTATGTTCTTAGGACTACGGTACGATCTGAAATAGTTTTCTAACACTTCGATTGCTTTCTTGGTACTAGTTGGTTGGATATAATGTGGTGAATTTTGTACATGCGTCAATTATTACTAGTATATGCTCTTTAGTTGTCTCCTTGCTATATATCGGACCATAGTGATCAATATGAGTGTCTTCAAACGGACTTGTTCCTTTCGGATTGGAATGTAAAAACCCCTCAGTTTTACCTAATTCATTAGAAAAATCTATACATTTTACGCAGTTCTTTATTTGACTCTCAACTTTCTTATACATGGAAACCAATAACTCTTACTTAATCCGTTAATTTGTCAATTCCCACATGCCCCATTTATACAGAACATTTTCTCTCATTGATTGTGGAACACAAAACAGTAGCCTATCATTACATTTCTTATATACAACGCCATTTTTTAATTCCTCTCCTCCCTGTCATATAATTAGATTTTCTTCGAAAGTATTTGTTTCAACTAAAATAATGATAATACTTCGACTAAGCGTCAACATGCTGCATTCTTTTTCCCGATCTGTGTTCCACCTCGTAGTCATAGTAATAATATTGCGCCATAACCTAATGAGCTTGCATTACAGTGCAACTCTGTCTCATCTCTACAATGAACGCATCCAGTTCTTCTGAAACAACCTTTTTTTCTTTTCTGGTTAAATCGTGCATTGGCCTGCAATAATAGAAAAATCTTTAATAAATCTTCTAAAATAATAGCATAGTCCTATAAGGCTTGAGACCTCGCTGACTTTCGAAGGTACTGGAACAGACCTAATTGCTTCTACGCCCGTTTCGTTTGGTTTTATCCCATCTCCATTAACTTTATATCCCAAGTAATCAATGGACAATTGTAAGAATTCACATTTATCAAGTCTAAGCTTTAATTTGTTTTCAACTATACTTAAAGAACTTTTTTTAAGATTTCGAAATCGTCAAACAAACTCACCGTCGCTATCATAATCATATCAAGATAAATCACAACTTTTCCTAGTCGTACCATATCAACAAATAAATCTTTGGAATGTTGGTGGTGTATTCGTCAAGCCAAACTGCATTCTTAGAAATTGAATTAGAATAGAAACTGCCTTAGTGGCGTAGTAAAAGATGTATATTTAATAGAATTATCATCCATGAACAGATGATGAAATCCGTTTTTTAAATCAAGTTTTTTTTTATTCGCTAACCTTTCCAGCAACTCGTCAATTAACGGAATCGGATAATTACCTTTAAGAGTAACTTTATTAAGACGACGATAATCGAAAAAAATTCTTTTATTGTTCTGTTCTTTTTCTTTACAAGAACAATTGGAGACACATATTCGGATTCACTTGGGCCTAAATTGTCGTCGAATATTTTTTGACGGGGGCACCAAAATGGCTTATCAGTTTCAACTGTGTGTATACAAATGTATACAAACGTTTTCTAAATAAAATGAGGTCTTGGTAACCAAGGCAATAAATTACAAAAACAAAAAATAAAACTATTAAAGATATTGAGTTACGATGGTTTACAACAAAGAATTTAATAAAAGCTGTGAACAGTGGATCAGGTGTAATTTATTTCCTTGATGGAGGAGGAACCAAAAAAACGTTCTTAATCTAATTTCTTTGGCAAATCACCAAACACCAATTTGCAACATAGCCAAAAATGGCGCTATGGCCAAGATCTTACAGGTTTGCAAATTAATTGTTTTGGATGAATGGCCCAAAAGAGGTCGCTGGAGGCACTAGACAGAACATTGAAAGATCTTCGTGACAACTAAAATATTTTTGGTGGGACCATTATTCTGTTGTCAGGTGATTCCAGGTTACTCTTTCAGTTATTGCCCGATCAACTGTGGCTGAGGAACTAAATGCATGTCACTCTAATTAACAATTAACATGCGAGTATTTTTGCAACATGATGAAACTGCAAATGTGTTTGCGAAGCAGTTGTTAGACATTGTCAATAATAAAATTGCAATTGACCGAATTCATCACATTGCCCATATATTTCTGTCCCATCATAGATTTAAAAAAAAGAACTTTTTCCTGGAGTTTCCTGGATTACCACCTCAAAACTTGCAGTTAAAATTAGGATCAGTTGTCATAATGTTGCAGAAAATTAATCAAGCTCTACTATGCAATGGAACATGAGTGGCTGTGAAAATGCTGGGGAGTACCGTCAATGAGGCAACAATCAAAAATGGAAAATACAAGGAAGAAGATGTCTTGATATCGCGAATACCGACGATTCCAAATGACTTAACATTCGATTTTAAAAGCTTATAACGCTTACGCCAGATGTACTCGCCTTTGCGACGACAATAAATAAATCGCAAGGACAGTACGAAGTCTGCTGGGTCAGCTAGTTAAATAATACAAATTATTTATGGGTTTGTAAAGCGTTGGTCTCAGGAATTTGATCATTAATAAACTACAAAACTATTACCTCCCTTACCTCCCTTGTCCGTACTAATTTGGAACATTGTGATCGGCTTGGAGTCCACAATATCAAGTCAACAGTATTTTTCGTCAACTATAGTAGGCGCTCGCCTCCAAAAAGATGAATAACGCAAAGCTCTCAACATTTTTTGTACTGGAATATGAGAGCGATCTAAATGGTTTAGACTAGGATAGGCAAACATCAATGCTTCAAAACTATTCCTGTCCGTTTATAAACAATATTCCACAAAGTCGGGTAACTACGGGACAGTTCGATATTCGACTGATTGATCCAAACAAGAAAGTTCAGAGAAGACCTTACAGATTGAGCGTTGAAGAAAAAGAACAAACTCGAGAGTCTATTTAACAGCTGTTGGATGAAAACTTCATAAGACCAAAATCCTCTCCCTTCGCAAGCCTGATGCTTCTTGTAAGCAAGAAAAATAGAACTGACCTAATCTGGGTTAATTAAAGGAAACTGAACACCTTTTCTGACAAGTATTCGTTGCCCAATCGCTACCCTCAAAAGCCAGCTGTGACAGTTTATCGGTCTTGTTTCTTCTTTAAGGCAATTTTTTTCATAGTCTTCACAGTTGTTGAAAACTTTGTTTTGCGTTAACTTCTAAAGACATATCGTACAAATGAAACACGGAGCACTAGCAAGTACGACAAAGACAAATTTCCATGTTTACCAATGAACCCGTACCCACTATATTGCACCCACTTTTTTCGATTGAGCTTCACACTGACGCAGGTGCTGTTGCAATTTCATTGCATAGGATGTAGAACAAACCTCGAGACATCGAGTACTTTAACAAAAGGACTTCGTCAGACGAATCACGATACCACTCAACGAGTTGGAAACGTTTGCAGTATATGTATCTATAATTATTTCAGTCTTTACTTGCATGATCATTAATTTTCGGTATACGGATTGTAAATTGTTCAAAAAAAAACTAAAGCCGAATTAGCGGCTAAAGTATCGAGTATTTTAACAAAAGGACTTCGTCAGACGAATCACGATACCACTCAACGAGTTGGAAACGTTTGCAGTATATGTATCTATAATTATTTCAGTCTTTACTTGCATGATCATTAATTTTCGGTATACGGATTGTAAGTTGTTCAAAAAAAAACTAAAGCCGAATTAGTGGCTAAAGTATAAA
Source organism: Drosophila biarmipes (assembly GCF_025231255.1). NCBI lineage: Eukaryota > Metazoa > Arthropoda > Insecta > Diptera > Drosophilidae > Drosophila > Drosophila biarmipes. The sequence goes on from NW_026114527.1 coordinate 333,264, forward strand.
TATGGTGGTCATATAAATGAATATAAACTAGGTGATAGAAACCTCTCTTTCGAAACATAGTGTTGGAAGATTGTAAAAATTCAAAAGGTTTAATCGAAAAGCGTACAAGCCTGACTAAACAGATGAAGAGACATTATCTACATTATCGAATTGCACAACAGAGAACTTCGTGGGGATATAGCAAACACCTTTCAGTTACATATCATTACTATATAGGAAAATTCAAGGACATGGCAAAACTGACTGTTTTCCTATGATTATTTTGGGTGATTTGTTGTTAACAACGCTTAAGAGGGCATTATACCACTCGGTTGGGAAAAAGCCTTGCAAAAATATATAAGTATTTTTGGTTTGGCAAAATGTCGAAGTATGTCCAAAAGATCGTTGACAATGGCATTTCCTGTAAGCTATCTTATAAAAAAAAAGTGTCACGCCCCCAAACCGCCCAAAACTGTGGTGGCCACAACGTTTTATGAAAGTTGTGCTGAAATTTCATGTCAATCGGGCGAAAATTGAACAAGAAAAAAACTTAACTTCGGCAGGCCGAATTTTGTATACCCTTGCAGTTACAAGAAAAAGTCAACTTTAGTAACACTAAGTGAAATTTTTAAAGATTGTTGCTGACTTCAGTGATATTAAAAAAATTTTTTCCTTCTTTTTTTTGGACCATTTTATTGACATCTGTATGTTGTTAGGGTCCGATATTTATTAAATTGAATTGGAGTTTCTTACAAATATAAAAAATTATATTCCCAATATTATAAGATAATATGTCAAAAAGCCCCAAAGCTATAATATGTTTTATATTGGTTTCATATATAGTGTTTTTCACCATTTTCCTATCGTTCCTACTACAGCTGTAGTTAAAGTCGTCGGATTTTGATAAAATTTAATTCGAAATTCAAAACCTAATAAAATATGTTATTTCCAAGCTTACAAGGTTATATGTTAAAAAGCACCGAAGATATAATTTTTTCATATTATTTTACCAATAATTTTCCGATTGTTCCTATGGCAGCTAAGAAGTCGTCCGATTTTAATAAAATTTAATTCGAAATTGAAAACCAATTACAAAATGTTATTTTAAAGGGTAGGAGGTTACATGTTAAAAAACGCCACAGATATAATTTTTATACCGTTGCAAAGGGTATAATGATTTCAGTCAGTAATCCCGATTTAAAACTGGGAGTCTAGTTTGCGTTGAAACGGACGGAGAGACCGACGGACGACGGTCGGACAGACGGACGGACATAGATCGACTCGTCTAGTACGCTGATCAAGAATATATATACTTTACGAGGTCGGAAACGTTTCCTTCACTGCATTGCAAACTTCTGACTGAAATCATTATACCCTCTGCAAGGGTATAAAAATATACCATTGTAACTATGGAAAATCCTGGCCGTTTTGAAATTTGGCAAATTTTCTGTACCTAAATCCCCAGGCACTGACGTCAAGAGTAGATAAGAAACGCAGGTTCTAGGACACCCAATTATCGCAGGTGTTGCTATGCACTTGAAAAAGGTCGCAGACCTATTGTATCGGAAGGTCGTTATCACGTACCCTTTTACCTCATTATCCCAGGTGTTGCTTGCACTTGAGAAAGGTCGCACACCCGAAGTATCCAAAGGTTGTTATCTTAGGGAAACATGATCGATCATGTTTGGGAATAATGTTTTCTATGATTGCAAGACAAGTTTAGAAATTATAAGAACCCCAATCAAATAAATCTCACAGGTTAATGATTCTCAGATGTGGGAAATATTTTGGAACCCATATTTTCGTTTTCTCCCCAGAACGTTTTTCTGGTAAATTTGCAAAGATTCTCTCCTTTCCACAAAAGGTCATAAAGATATCAGCCAGAGTCAGAGATCCGAACATGGGCCCTTGTATATTACCTGATGGCAATAAAAAGCACACACACAAGCTTCTTGAGAAGATTACTGGACCGCAATAAAAGGGACACGCACCATTGACCTACGCACACAAATGCGAGGGCGCGCTTACTGACTACCACGTTCCCAAAAGGGTACAACTCACAAGTATAGCTGTAATTTAAACTCGAAATAAAAAGTCATAGGTTTATTTTTTAGCATAATAATACATTTGTTTAATTATTTTGGTATTGCGAACATGATTTGTTATACATTGATATATTGATGCGCACGTTGCCGATGTTAAACGAGGATTACAAAATGTACAGTGTTTACCATACTTTGTAGTTTTCAGATAATGTCCACCTTAATTTATAAACATAGTTTTTGTTTTTAGAAGGTATTGAATGTGCTGTCCGTTTATCTGTCCTTTAAATTGTTAGATGAATTGGTCAATTTCCCCAAGAAATTCCATTTGATCAATCTTGTTATCTTGTAGCTCTGTACACATCTAGGCTCAACTTCAAAATTATTTATATAAAATTATTTTCTTGTTTTGATGCTACTCTTAAAAAATGTCAAAATGTTGTATGCATTGTCTAGAGCTGCAAATTCCTTAAGATGTGTTTGACAATATGGAAACCGGTTTCCTCTAAACCCGTTTAATGAGGGACAGCCCACTCCTCGATATTGACAAGCTGACAATTCCCAAAAAAATACTCCAGAAATCGCTTCTCTTGAGTACCCTTACAAATAATCACTTTTCCGTTTGTAATTGTCTTCGAGTTTGAGGAAAACTAATTTCTCCATTGTTCCAAAAAATGTTGTGATGTTTATTGGTTAACCAAATTGCAGTTTTTCTATTCTATTCTATTAAAAAACTATTATTCAAGCTAGGATCTTTTTTGAATACAATTCCAATTTCCTTTAAAATAAATTTATTATTATTATCAAAGAAACCTTGAACATCAACCGAAACAGTTTCTTTGGGTGAGTTCTATTGCAATTCTCACAACAATTGGACCAGTTTTGACTGATTCCTTTTGATATGAAAGATCAACCAAAACAATTGGAGCCATAAATTTAAATTCATTTGGGGTAAAAAATGGTTGTGACTCTCAATAATAGTAACTAGATTGAAATCTTGTATACATTTCATAAAGGTGGGCATACCTATTCTGACTAAAATTGACATTCAGATTATCATATGGATATGACTTAGAATTCAAGTGAACATTCAAGTTTGATAAATTATGTGTGATAAGTTCTCCATTTATTGTAAATCTAAATATGGCAAATCGTGGTTTTTCGCGGATAGCTGACAATTTTACATTCCTGCTGTGTTGGTTGCCATGCCCCAATTTCGGGTTTACATATTAGTCCCAACTCCGGAATGCGATTCGTAGGTTTAATAATATCGTACATCTTAATTTTTGCCAAATCACTCGGAGTAACATGGGGGATTTTCCACGGTATATTCGTAATTTCCAGTTTAAACGTTTGTTCATTTCTGGTTTTTTCAAACACAATGCCAAGATTCTTAGTTAGCATCAACACTAGTTGGTGTTTACAATTCAACAAAACTCTTTTAAATAATCCTCAGCAAGTCCCAACAAATTTTTAATGGTACTGAAAAGTTGAAGTGGGGTCCCGTAGAAATTTTTTTGAAAATTATGGTAACTTTCGTGAGGAAGCACGTACAAGTTTGATTTTGGATGGTAATTCGAATTTCATCCTTTGGTTTTACTGTTTGATTATACGATGAATAAGTATGAAACTCTTTCTTTAAAATACTCTCATCTGAGTAAACCTTTTCTCGAACATTTAAAATGTTTTTCATTATTTTCCTTCTCTACTTTTTATATTATACTCGAAGCTTCAAGCCTAACAACTTTAAAAATAATTTATTTTTCATAGTGACTAAGCTTCTTTTTAGTGATGGTCCTTTTTGTATAGCTTTACAATTAGTAATGCTAGACTGAGGACTAAGGCTACGTCTTTAATTATAAGAATCATTCTATCAGCCGAATGTACATCCGAAACGAAACGTTTTCACCAGGTGAATTCACCAAATCACCGTTTTGGTCAACAATGCGTATAGATAGTGTGCTTATTTTCATCACAGTTTATTGGTAAATAAATTAGGTTATATGGTGTCACTGTCATTTTATACCCAGGTGGAACATTAATGCCAAACTGATGTAACGTGTGATTCGGTGTATTATCAACATATGAACCGCTGATTGTATTACATTCCAAAGGAATTGTATTAATTTTTAATATGTTCACAGTCTGATCTGATCGATAGGTTTTTGTAGAATGCGGATCCAGTACATTTTGATGGAAGCCAAACAGTTGTCCAACCGGCCATTCCTTATTAAAGTAAACTCGTTCCTGTAAGGTAGATATTTCAACTTGAAGTGTATTATTATTACTTTGGATTTTAAATGATTTTCAAGGTTACAGTCTTTCAGTTTATTGTAAATGAAATCGATGTTGTCATTCAATTCGTATGATCCAGTGCGAATCGTAATAACATTGTCATCGATGTGAAATAGATTTATTTTTTCGTCAATATTTGGAACCGAATTATACATATTAAAGTCAATAAGAGCGCATTCATATTGCTTGTAGGTATCTAATCCAGCTTTTATTGATATCACTCCTTAAATCATAATAAATTGATCAAATCCTTTTCTGTACCTTCCATTATCCATTTGATCACCCTTGCTAAGCAAGAGGAATCCGTGCCTTTCCTGCAAACACTTTTGACAAATTTTTACAAATGTTACATAATTCATATCTGTGTTAATATGATCCCGGTATATATGATGCATATTTAAATCATATTGTTTAAACATTATAATAAAGTTGGCATTGTCACAATATTAGTCCATTTGGACTTTCTATTAAACTTAGCATAATATTAGTTTTACCACAATTGGAAGGCCGGACAATTAGAGCTCTTATTGTATTCGGTAAGAGGACACTATGTCGTGGCGGTAGATTTTTATCGTTTTCATCGTTAATATTTCTAAATACAATTTTTTGTTTTTGGCTTATTAAACGCAAACCTGCAAAGAGCTCGATATTGCATATTCTACAAGCAGGGCATTGAGTGAACGACATAGAGCCGATTCCATATAGATTGACAAAGCCTGGTCTGCGTGTCAAGGCATCAGATAGCACTCTTGGTGAAAAGGCAGCAGCATATGTACTTTGTTACAAATATAATGAAAGCGAAGAAAAAATTGGGGATGGGACTGAACAAGACCGAACAGAAGGGGAGGAAAGCGATTAGGTTTTTTACCAATTGTGCCTATCTTGACGGCCCTAAGCGCTCTTGGTAGCTTAGCAAGTGGTAGTGCCGCAGTTGTAAAGACAATTAACAATGCAAGAATGGCTAAAGAAGATATGGAGGAGAAGAAACGTCAAAACAGGAAAAATGAAGGTGTTGCTGTAGGAGAAGGAATATATCTTAAACCCTATAAAAAGGTCTTTGGTTTCTTTCTCAAGCCCTATAGTAAGAGGAAAGGAGTTAAGAAGCGAAAAAACTAATTTGCTTGCTACCCAATAGACTACTAGCCAATATCCACATTAAATGTTTTGCTAAGAAACATGTCCCTAATGTAATGTCCATTTTAGAGGTGTATTTATGAAAGATCTACTCCCAGAAACACCAAGAATTCGGCAGTGTGGTATAGTAAACCTAGATAAATTATTGGTTACATATATTTGGAAATCTTCATCTTGATACGTACAACTGTGGACACCTGTGCCTCGCTTTTCTACTTTCTTTCGTAGAAGATGAGGAGTCATAACAGGTATTTATGGTTGGTTAATTTACATTTGGGGGGGTTGAAAATCAATATGTGGGTACGTGTACGTGTGAGCTCTGTATGGTATATAAAATGGACCCGCACGCGTTGAAATTCACAGTCTAAGTCTTTACTTCACATCGATCGTCATCTGGTGAACAGCTGGTAAAAGTTGACAAATAAACAGATACAGTATAGATACAGTACAGCTACAGTACAGTTACACTACAGAAGCAGTACACCCCTGTTCATTACCATCCAAGACGAAGTCTAAACCATCAAGGTAACAACGGGTAACAACCGTAGTACGGCCAAAAAGCACAATCACCATCATGAACCATGAAAACAAGATGAATATTGTAATCAAAAAGTTGAAGAAATGTAATAAAAAGACGCTGATATCGAAGACAAGGATGGCTGAAAATGAAAGATTCCCGATCCTCAAGGCGGAGCGCAAAACAACAAAGGTTGTAGAATCTATTTCTCCCGAGTGGGTGGAAAGGTACACCTCTCTTCAGGATAATATCATCAATCAGATAGTTGATGGAAAATTTAATATTCATAAAAGTAATGACAATTTATATTTTAAAATAAGCCAATAATCATTAAAAATGTGAGTGTTAAGAATTAAACAATAAATGCACTTTTTTAAATATAATGAAAAAAATATATCGAATCTTTTTTATTGGGAAATGGTATAAAAATATTACAGATAATGGCGTTTCCTAAACAGTATTTGTTTAGTAACTGAGAAGTAACTAAAAAATTTGAAAAAAAAAATTTAAATTCTTTTTCTATAAAGTTTGTAAAATATACTAAGATGAATATTTTGCCTCAGTTAATCAAAGCTAGCATTGTAGCAAAAATTCGATGATTTCAATCAAGTCAGAAATCAGACGAATTTACAATTGGAGGAAACTTTTAAGCCCATTGAGGTTCGGTAATACATAATCTTGTTAAGGAAAATAAAAAAAAAGACATCTAATGTAAAATCTAAACGAAATAAAATTTTAGGAAGGTCTTCCGATGAAAGTAATTCCTATAACGAATTTTTTTCACAGACGAATATAGAGGAAGATGTAAAAAAAGAGAGAAAGGAGACGGAAAAGATTGAAGAAGAAGGGGCAACACCTTCACCAATGTATACAGAAGATAAAACACTAGTTATAATTATGATTTTAATATCAGTAATTTGACCAGAGGAAATGTGTTGGATAAAGGTTATGGACCTAAAAAAAAAACTGCTAACAATTCATTAACATTGGGGAATAAAGAACTAAAAATTAAAGATAATAAAATATAATCTTCTAGTTGAATGAGTTGTGATCTGACCCCGATCTATACTCTCTAATTTTTTTAGTAAGCCTGAAAACTATGATGATCATGATTTAAGAAAAAGAAAATGATATTAGAAACGAATAAACATACAGTAGGCTTTAATCCTAATAACCGAATCAAGGGTACACGAGCATACAAATATAGCCATATTATTAAGAAGTTGGTAGACAATACTTTCAATTTTACAACGTCTACTCCACCTCAAAGACCCCTCAGAAGTCAAGTCCAAGCTATGTTAACTGGAAGGATGTTAATGAGTTAGTTGAACGGCTCGAAATTTTGGTGACATCGAAAGCAGCGGGTAACACTAGTCACAATAATGAAATTGTTTCCATAATAGAGGAGTTGCGTGAGGAAAGGATTATATTTTAATGGGTATAAATAGCAAGTGCACAAATGTTTTACAATTATAAACAACATGTCTTTCGACAAGTTTTGACATTTTTCTGTTGATAAGGAAAGATCAGAAAATTTGAAAAGACGTGTCAAGTCTACTGAACGATTATTCATCGATGAGGACGGTAACCTAAATGCTCAAAATAAACGTATAAAGAATGGAACAAAACCTTTAGATCACGATGATATAGCAACGAAACAATATACTGATGAGAACATCGGAAAGTCGGGAGATTTAAGAAAAATTATAACTCAAAATATTAATGGTCAACTCACAAAAATTTCAAGCTAAAAAAATAAAATTGAGTTGTATTATAAGAGGGCAGACAGCGTTGATCAAATTTTTGACAAAATTCTAGAAAAGATTAAAAGCATTGAGGATTACATTTTTAAATATGTAACAAACCCAATATCATTGCCGAAAAAAACCACAATTGAGATGGAAGGTGTCGCTTTTCATATATGATTAAGCGAGTAATTGTAAATGAGTTGCATGGACCATCTCGGAAAAACTTTCAACGAAGGCGAGTGATTACAAGGGGTATAAATGATCTGTGGCAAGCAGATTTGGTTGAAATGGGAGCCTTTTCAAAATCAAACGATGGGTACAGATACTTGTTGACTGTTATAGACACATTTTCGAAATTTGGTTGAGGAGAGGCATTAAAGTCAAAGAGTTCTAATGATGTTTCTCAAGCCATGGAAACACCAAAAAACCTGCAAACTGATGATGGTACTGAATTCTTTAATTCAAAATTGTAAGTATTAATGAAAAGTTATAGGATAAATCATTATTCAAGCTTCAGTGCTCTACAGGCATCTAAAATTGAACGTTTTAATAGAACTCTTAAAGAACTAATGTGACGAGAACTTAGTTTCAATGGAAAATATAAGTGGATAAATATGTATAAGCAAATATAAGCAAATATTTAATAAACATAATAATCGGGTGCATAAAACAATTAAAATGAGTCCAAGTAATGTCAATTCTTCCAATGAAAAACAAATATTACAAACGTCACTTTAAAATATTTGTTCCAAGTAAATTCCGTTAAGGGGGCCACATTCGTAGTAGTAAATATAAACATGTTTTTGAGAAAGGGTATACACCAAACTATACAACTGAACTGAAGAAGAAGTCAAAAAAACACGATTCCCCCATACATACCTAGTTGAAAAAGTTTTAGGGCGAAAAGGAAATAAAGTTTTAGTTAAGTGGCTGGGTTTTTCGAAGACTAGCTGGATTACTAGGGAAGACATTTTGTAGTATAACAAGTGATTTTTTTAATAACTTTAACTGTAGTTATTTTGTGTGCTTTTTATCTTAACTTTGTTCTATTGCCATAAAGTGGGGTGCCAGGTAATAAAACGTTTTTATAGTGTTCAATTGTAAGATTTCGTGCACTTAATCCCTTTGCGTTATTGTGTGAAGATTCAACTTTATCTATTCTATAAGAATAAACCTTTGAACATAAGTTCATCTTAAACTTTTTTTATTACTTCTTTTAATAGTCCGATGAATCAAATTTGGCTTCAAGATTATTACGAATATCATTACAAAAGTCCTCAGTTTTTATTGTATAGATAAATGAAAAAGTATCCATATAATTCAATAGTAACTTTTCCTGAATCTTTTTATATATTGATGATGAAAGTCATACATTTTCCATTTCGATAAATCTAGTACTGCAAATCCTAAATACATGGGCCTATTAAAAAGAACGGACAATCTTTTCATTTGAATTGCATAGAAATGTTCATTAATTTTAGCTGCACTATAAAAATTGGATTTTGAAATTAATTTTTTGTCACAATGTGATTTTCGTCCAGTCTTGTTGCTATCCGGAGCTTTCCAAGTACTAACAAGCCTTATATCGACTCTGCGCTCGGGGTCCTCCATCGATTTTCCGTAAACATAGTTATTTATCAACTTAAAAAACTCTATTTCAGCAATGACAATTTGACGGATAAAATGAAAGATCTTTATAAAGATCATGTAAATGTTACGGATATATTAAGTCCACTTCCAAATATTATTTGCTGTAAATTGAAATATTATGAATATAAAAATTCTCTATGTCTGATGAAGACATACTCTTAATGTCTATATATTGTAAAGGTTGTGACTTTGCCCAATCGTACAATTACATTAGAAATACAAAACGCCTTAAGTTCTAGTGAGAGCGAGTGAGATGGCTACTGAAAATATCAGAGGGCTTATTACATTAATTTCGATATCTTCAAAACAAAAAGTGGCTCCAACCTATAAAAAAACCGATTGTAGGTGACGAATGGGGCTAATTAAAAATATTGTGTATTTATAAATAGTTATTTAAAAATTAGGGGTTTTACAAGTTGAGTTCCGAAGTTAACATGTCTTAAAAAAAAGACAGAACAAATAGTTTTTTTTCGCCAAAATTAATTGAAAATTAAATTAAAATTTACAATTTAATACAGCGTTTTGCACGGTTCAAAAGCATGTCGAACGAGTGTTTAAGCTCGTTGGCCTCTACGTCTGCATAACGCTGTCCTTTCATCGGCAAATGCATTTTTCCGAAGAGGTAGATGTCGCAGAGTGCCATATCAGGTGAATACGGGGAGTGGTTGATGGTTAAAATGTGATTTTTGGTCAAATAGTCGGACACAAGCGTCGATCGATGAGACGGCGCATTATCGTGCAACAAACGCCAAGTTCCATCTTCGCGATATTCGTGCCGAACACGTCGAATACGGCGCACCAAACGCTTCAAAACTCCAAGGTAGATGACCGCATTTACGTTTTGGCCGGGTGGAACAAATTCTTTGTAGACAATACCCTTGGAATCATAAAAACAAATCAGCATTGTCTTCACTTTTGACTTCTCCAGGCGGGTTTCGGCTCGTCCGGCGCCTTCCATTCAGCACTCTGGCGTTTCGTTTCGAGATCTTATCAAAACACCAAGTTTCGCCACCAGTCACAATCTTGTAAAGGAAGTTCGGGTCTTTTTTTGCCTCCTTAATGATGTCCTTCGAATGTTGAATTCTGAGCAATTTTTAGACGTTAGTCAATTTTTTTTGGTGTTTTGGAGATGTTTAAATATATTTCCATGAATTTCAATGATGATTTCGGCTGATTTTTTATAAATTCACGCGCAGTTTCGATGAAACTTTCGGTGATCACGGATTTTGGTTGGCTTACATGTTCATCGTCATTTATGTCCTCACGACCACTTTGAAAACGTTAAAACCACTTGTGCACTCTGCTACGGGATAGGCAATCACCGCCATAAACTTGTTTCATCAATTGAAACGTTTCGTTTATCGACTTCTAGTAAAAATTTCATGACATTTCATCTATTGCAATAAGCTTGAATTTTAAGTGTCAGTATGTTTTTGCCATCGGTGCAAAAAGAAGTTTCGAATATAGAGCCAACATTAAATTTTGTTTTAAAATTGGAAAAACTTTTATCGAAACTAGAAGTTTACTAGAAGTTCGATAAAAGTTTTTCCAATTTTAAAAATAAAATTTAATGTTGGCTCTATATTCAAAACTTCTTTTTGCACCGATGGCAAAAACATACTGACACTTAAAATGCAAGCTTATTGCAATAGATGAAATGTCATGAAATTTTTACCAGAAGTCGATAAACGATAGCAGATTCTAACGCACCAGTTGACATATAGATGACGCCACTAGAGGGTGCTAGATTAAAAAAGTCCTGTTTATTACTCTGATATCTTTTATGCAAACAAAGGGTAATTTTTACAGACTTGTTTTTTTTAAATCTTTCAAAAATTCTAACTAAAAAAATAATTTAATTTCTGTTAAGTCGTAATTCACGTGTTTACTTATTTTCCGAAATGTATACGTTAAAGAATGTCAACTCAAACAAGAAAGCAAGTTAACTTTGGCAAGCCGAAGTTTGTATACCCTTCCAGTTCCAAACAACGTCAGAAACACCAAGTGAAATTTTTTTAGTATTGTTGCTGGCTTGATTAATATTAAAAATAAAATGATTTCCTTATTTTTCGGACTGTTTCTTTGACAGCTATATATTAGAGTCGTTATTTTTAATTTAAATTCTAAATAAAAAATGCTTTTTCCACGTTAAGAAGGTTAAAAAACAATGAAGCTATAATTGGTTTCATATTATTTTCCCACCAATTTTTCGATCGTTCCTATGGCACCTATATTATATAGTCGTCCGAATTTGATCAAATTTAATTCAAAATTCAGAACTACTTCAAAAATATTATTTCCGAGAGTAGGAGGTTATATGTAAAAAAATACCGAAGCTATAATTTGTGTCATATTATTTTCCAACCAATTTTCCGATCGTTCCTATGGCAGCTATATCATAGAGTCATCCGATTTTGATAAAATTAAATTCGAAATTCAAAACCAATTAAAAAATGATTTTTTTTCTAAATGTAGGAGGTTATATGTTAAAAGAAACCAAAGATATATATATTTTTAAATTTTTTCCCATAGTTCCTATGGGAGCTATAAGATATAGTTGTCCGATCCAGCTGGTTTCGAAAAATATATATCGAATCTTTTTTATTGGGAAATGGTATAAAAATATTACAGATAATGGCGTTTCCTAAACAGTATTTGTTTAGTAACTGAGAAGTAACTAAAAACTTTGAAAAAAAATTTAAATTCTTTTTCTATAAAGTTTGTAAAATATACTAAGATGAATATTTTGCCTCAGTTAATCAAAGCTAGGTTCGCATTGAAGCGAAAATTCGATGATCTCAAACAAGTCAGAAATCAGACGAATTTACAATTGGAGGAAACTTTTAAGCCCATTGTGGTTCGGTAATACATAATCTTGTTAAGGAAAATAAAAAAAAGACATCTAATGTAAAATCTAAACGAAATAAAATTTTAGGAAGGTCTTCCGATGAAAGTAATTCCTATAACGAATTTTTTTCACAGACGAATATAGAGGAAGATGTAAAAAAAGAGAGAAAGGAGACGGAAAAGATTGAAGAAGAAGGGGCAACACCTTCACCAATGTATACAGAAGATAAAACACTAGTTATAATTATGATTTTAATATCAGTAATTTGACCAGAGGAAATGTGTTGGATAAAGGTTATGGACCTAAAAAAAAACTGCTAACAATTCATTAACATTGGGGAATAAAGAACTAAAAATTAAAGATAATAAAATATAATCTTCTAGTTGAATGAGTTGTGATCTGACCCCGATCTATACTCTCTAATTTTTTTAGTAAGCCTGAAAACTATGATGATCATGATTTAAGAAAAAGAAAATGATATTAGAAACGAATAAACATACAGTAGGCTTTAATCCTAATAACCGAATCAAGGGAACACGAGCATACAAATATAGCCATATTATTAAGAAGTTGGTAGACAATACTTTCAATTTTACAACGTCTACTCCACCTCAAAGACCCCTCAGAAGTCAAGTCCAAGCTATGTTAACTGGAAGGATGTTAATGAGTTAGTTGAACGGTTCGAAATTTTGGTGACATCGAAAGCAGCGGGTAACACTAGTCAGAAAAATGAAATTGTTTCCATAATAGACGAGTTGCGTGAGGAAAGGATTATATTTTAATGGGTATAAATAGCAAGTGCACAAATGTTTTACAATTATAAACAACATGTCTTTCGACAAGTTTTGACATTTTTCTGTTGATAAGGAAAGATCAGAAAATTTGAAAAGACGTGTCAAGTCTACTGAACGATTATTCATCGATGAGGACGGTAACCTAAATGCTCAAAATAAACGTATAAAGAATTATAAGAGGGCAGACAGCGCTGATAAAATTTTTGACAAAATTCTAGAAAAGATTAAAAGCATTGAGGATTACATTTTTAAATATGTAACAAACCCAATATCATTGCCGAAAAAAACCACAATTGAGATGGATGGTGTCGCTTTTCATATATGATTAAGCGAGTAATTGTAAATGAGTTGCATGGACCATCTCGGAAAAACTTTCAACGAAGGCGAGTGATTACAAGGGGTATAAATGATCTGTGGCAAGCAGATTTGGTTGAAATGGGAGCCTTTTCAAAATCAAACGATGGGTACAGATACTTGTTGACTGTTATAGACACATTTTCGAAATTTGGTTGAGGAGAGGCATTAAAGTCAAAGAGTTCTAATGATGTTTCTCAAGCCATGGAAACACCAAAAAACCTGCAAACTGATGATGGTACTGAATTCTTTAATTCAAAATTGTAAGTATTAATGAAAAGTTATAGGATAAATCATTATTCAAGCTTCAGTGCTCTACAGGCATCTAAAATTGAACGTTTTAATAGAACTCTTAAAGAACTAATGTGACGAGAACTTAGTTTCAATGGAAAATATAAGTGGATAAATATGTATAAGCAAATATAAGCAAATATTTAATAAACATAATAATCGGGTGCATAAAACAATTAAAATGAGTCCAAGTAATGTCAATTCTTCCAATGAAAAACAAATATTACAAACGTCACTTTAAAATATTTGTTCCAAGTAAATTCCGTTAGGGGGGCCACATTCGTAGTAGTAAATATAAACATGTTTTTGAGAAAGGGTATACACCAAACTATACAACTGAACTGAAGAAGAAGTAAAAAAAACACGATTCCCCCATACATACCTAGTTGAAAAAGTTTTAGGGCGAAAAGGAAATAAAGTTTTAGTTAAGTGGCTGGGTTTTTCGAAGACTAGCTGGATTACTAGGAAAGACATTTTGTAGTATAACAAGTGATTTATTTAATTTCATTATTTTTAGTATATTCAGCTTATCTTATACTTAGTTTAATAATATATTTGTCTATCCTTACTTAAGTAAATTTTAAAATAATAAATAAATTTTTTAAAAACTCAAAATATTTTTTAATTTATATTTTCCAAAGTCTCGATCATAACATAACAACATTTTTCAAAATATATTTTTCAATTAGTCTCTGATGTCTTATTAATGTCGTACCATGATCTTCGTTACTTAACTGTAAAAATTGTGTTTCGTTAAAATTATATTCTTTCTTTAGTTATTAATTATTAATTAATTATTCTTTCTTTAGTTATCTCTGCCACAAAGAACTTTTTAAATAACTTTAACTGAAGTTATTTTGTGTGCTTTTTATCTAAACTTTGTTCCTTTGCCATAAATTGGTGTGCCAGGTAATAAAACGTTTTTATAGTGTTCAATTGTAAGATTTCGTGCACTTAATCCCTTTGCGTTATTGTGTGAAGATTCAACTTTATCTATTCTATAAGAATAAACCTTTGAACATAAGTTCATCTTAAACTTTTTTTATTACTTCTTTTAATAGTCCGATGAATCAAATTTGGCTTCAAGATTATTACGAATATCATTATAAAAGTCCTCAGTTTTTATTGTATAGATAAATGAAAAAGTATCAGTAATTCAATAGTAACTTTTCCTGAATCTTTTTATATATTGATGATGAAAGTCATACATTTTCCATTTCGATAAATCTAGTACTGCAAATCCTAAATACATGGGCCTATTAAAAAGAACGGACAATCTTTTCATTTGAAGTGCATAGAAATATTCATTAATTTTAGCTGCACTATAAAAATTGGATTTTGAAATTAATTTTTTGTCACAATGTGATTTTCGTCCAGTCTTGTTGCTATCCGGAGCTTTCCAAGTACTAACAAGCCTTATATCGACTCTGCGCTCGGGGTCCTCCATCGATTTTCCGTAAACATAGTTATTTATCAACTTAAAAAACTCTATTTCAGCAATGAATTTTTTCACCCTATTCTCTTTTGAGGCTAGACAATTTGACGGATAAAATGAAAGATCTTTATAAAGATCATGTAAATGTTACGGATATATTAAGTCCACTTCCAAATATTATTTGCTGTAAATTGAAATATTATGAATATAAAAGTTCTCTGTCTGATGAAGACATACTCTTAATGTCTATATATTGTAAAGGTTGTGACTTTGCCCAACCTTTACAACCTTTGTACAATTACATTAGAAATACAAAACGCCGTAAGTTCTAGTGAGAGCGAGTGAGATGGCTACTGAAAATATCAGAGGGCTTATTACATTAATTTCGATATCTTCAAAACAAAAAGTGGCTCCAACCTATAAAAAAAACCGATTGTAGGTGACGAATGGGGCTAATTAAAAATATTTTGTATTTATAAATAGTTATTTAAAAATTAGGGGTTTTACAAGTTGAGTTCCAAAGTAAACATGTCTTAAAAAAAAGACAGAACAAACAGTTTTTTTTCGCCAAAATTAATTGAAAATTAAATTAAAATTTACAGCCTCCTTCTGCTTTAATACAGCGTTTTGCACGGTTCAAAAGCATGTCGAACGAGTGTTTAAGCTCGTTGGCCTCTACGTCTGCATAACGCTGTCCTTTCATCGGCAAATGCATTTTTCCGAAGAGGTAGATGTCGCAGAGTGCCATATCAGGTGAGTACGGGGAGTGGTTGATGGTTAAAATGTGATTTTTGGTCAAATAGTCGGACACAAGCGTCGATCGATGAGACGGCGCATTATCGTGCAACAAACGCCAAGTTCCATCTTCGCGATATTCGTGCCGAACACGTCGAATACGGCGCACCAAACGCTTCAAAACTCCAAGGTAAAGACCGCATTTACGTTTTGGCCGGGTGGAACAAATTCTTTGTAGACAATACCCTTGGAATCATAAAAACAAATCAGCATTGTCTTCACTTTTGACTTCTCCAGGCGGGTTTCGGCTCGTCCGGCGCCTTCCATTCAGCACTCTGGCGTTTCGTTTCGAGATCTTATCAAAACACCAAGTTTCGCCACCAGTTACAATCTTGTAAAGGAAGTTCGGGTCTTTTTTTGCCTCCTTAATGATGTCCTTCGAATGTTGAATTCTGAGCAATTTTTAGACGTTAGTCAATTTTTTTTGGTGTTTTGGAGATGTTTAAATATATTTCCATGAATTTCAATGATGATTTCGGCTGATTTTTTATAAATTCACGCGCAGTTTCGATGAAACTTTCGGTGATCACGGATTTTGGTTGGCTTACATGTTCATCGTCATTTATGTCCTCACGACCACTTTGAAAACGTTAAAACCACTTGTGCACTCTGCTACGGGATAGGCAATCACCGCCATAAACTTGTTTCATCAATTGAAACGTTTCGTTTATCGACTTCTAGTAAAAATTTCATGACATTTCATCTATTGCAATAAGCTTGAATTTTAAGTGTCAGTATGTTTTTGCCATCGGTGCAAAAAGAAGTTTCGAATATAGAGCCAACATTAAATTTTGTTTTAAAATTGGAAAAACTTTTATCGAAACTAGAAGTTTACTAGAAGTTCGATAAAAGTTTTTCCAATTTTAAAAATAAAATTTAATGTTGGCTCTATATTCAAAACTTCTTTTTGCACCGATGGCAAAAACATACGGACACTTAAAATGCAAGCTTATTGCAATAGATGAAATGTCATGAAATTTTTACTAGAAGTCGATAAACGATAGCAGATTCTAACGCACCAGTTGACATATAGATGACGCCACTAGAGGGCGCTAGATTAAAAAAGTCCTGTTTATTACTCTGATATCTTTTATGCAAACAAAGGGTAATTTTTACAGACTTGTTTTTTTTAAATCTTTCAAAAATTCTAACTAAAAAAATAATTTAATTTCTGTTAAGTCGTAATTCACGTGTTTACTTATTTTCCGAAATGTATACGTTGAAGAATGTCAACTCAAACAAGAAAGCAGGTTAACTTTGGCAAGCCGAAGTTTGTATACCCTTCCAGTTCCAAACAACGTCAGAAACACCAAGTGAAATTTTTTTAGTATTGTTGCTGGCTTGATTAATATTAAAAATAAAATGATTTCCTTATTTTTCGGACTGTTTCTTTGACAGCTATATATTAGAGTCGTTATTTTTAATTTAAATTCTAAATAAAAAATGCTTTTTCCACGTTAAGAAGGTTAAAAAACAATGAAGCTATAATTGGTTTCATATTATTTTCCCACCAATTTTTCGATCGTTCCTATGGCACCTATATTATATAGTCGTCCGAATTTGATCAAATTTAATTCAAAATTCAGAACTACTTCAAAAATATTATTTCCGAGAGTAGGAGGTTATATGTCAAAAAATACCGAAGCTATAATTTGTGTCATATTATTTTCCAACCAATTTTCCGATCGTTCCTATGGCAGCTATATCATAGAGTCATCCGATTTTGATAAAATTAAATTCGAAATTCAAAACCAATTAAAAAATGATTTTTTTTCTAAATGTAGGAGGTTATATGTTAAAAGAAACCAAAGATATATATATTTTTAAATTTTTTCCCATAGTTCCTATGGGAGCTATAAGATATAGTTGTCCGATCCAGCTGGTTCCGACTTATAAACTACCTGCAATAGAAAGAAGACTTTTGGGAAAGTTCAAGCCGGATAGCTTAAAAACTGAGAGACTAATTCGTATAGCCCCATAGGTACTATCGGGGAAAAAATTTTTAAAAAATTATATCATTCGTGTTTTTTAACATATACCTTTATAAGCTTGGATATCAAATTTTTAAATTAGTTCTGAATTTAGAATTAAATTTTAACAAAATCGGACGACTATATCATATAGCTCCCATAGGAACAATCGGAAAATTATTGGTAAAATAATATTGAAAAATTATATCTTCGTTGTTTTTTAACTTATAACCTCCTACGCTTGGAAATAACATTTTTTATTTGGTTTCGAATTTCGAATTAAATTTTTATCAAAATCGTATGACTATATCATACAGCTGCGATCGAAAAATTAGTAGGAAAGCATAAAAAATAAATTATATCTTCGGTGTTTTTTAACATATAACCTTATAAGCTTGAAAATAAAATTGTTTAATTAGTTCTGAATTTCTAATTAAATTTTATTAAAAGCGGACGACTATATAATATAGCTGTCATAGGAACGTTCGGATAATTGTTGGGAAGTAATGTGAACAAATTATAGAATTTCGAATTCCATTTAATACAATTATTGATTATTTTTAATAACTGCAAGGGTATACAAACTTCGGCTTGCCGAAGTTAAATTCCTTTCTTGTTTAGTTTTCAAAAACGTAATTTTAGCCTAAAATTTCGATGTATCAATCATTATTAAATTAAAAATAGTCAATAAAAAAAAAATTGACAGTAGATAGGAAACGCGGGTTCTGGGACAATTTGCATGTTAATGGATCCCGACCCCTCTCGTTTGCATATTCCGGTTCTGGGACAATTTCCATAATCCATAAATTAACTGATTTTAAGGGGTTTCGAGGTCATAAAAATGTCACGATCATGTCCATAAAGAGTATACTATTCCCGCCCTTCGCCCACACATTACCATGTGACAATATTAATCATGTATCCTCCTCCTCATTATGAGCAATTAATAGTCACGTGAGAAAGGTTCACGTGAAAAAGGTCGCACACCCAAAGTATCCAAAGGTTGTTATCGGTTGTTATCGGTTGTTGACCGATCATGTTTGGGAAAAAAAAACCCAATAAAATAAATCTCACAAGTTTATGATTCTCAGATGTAGGAAATATCCCAAATTTTCGTTTCCGCCCAGAACGTTTTTCTGGTAAATTGTCAAAAATTCTCTACGTTCCACAAAGGGTCATAAAGATATAAGCCAGAGTCAGAGACCCGAACATGGGCCCTTGTCTATTACCTGACCGCAATGAAAGGGACACACGCACAAGTCCGAGGGGCACGCTCATTGAGAAGAGCACTGGGTCGCGATCTCGAAGAAGTATCTTCTGAGACACTTCTGGACGATAGATAGAAAATACAAAAACCAAAGTTACTGGGAAAAAGGAGGACACGGTAATTGCCGTTACCCATTTATTCTGAAAATTCCTCTCCCTTTTCACGAACGCTGTTGTTTTCTGACCGAGCGTAAGTTTATTTCGCACTTTGCATGTGATCAGTCTAGTTTTGTATAAAATTTGTGTGTTGCTTTGTTCTTCGGAATTTTTAAAATTGTATAACACTTTTAAATGTCCAACTCAACGAAGAGTGCGAATTTACGTGAAGCTGTACGATTACTTCAAGATATTTTTACATTACCTTGCTCGATTGCAGTGAAATAAACATTCAAAGATTCTCCACCTAATTATAAAAGGTAATTCCTCCAAATTTCTTTTTATTTTAAATATAAAAAATTTTGCTATGCTTATTTTAGAAATGGTTATTATTAAATTTCTTATGTGAACGGAGCTGGACATAAATAATATTATTAACCAGCATTTTCGGTATGCCAAGGACCGTGTCTGCAAGTGCTCAAGGACCTCATGGAAAAAATAAATGCAAAATATTGCCTAACATGTAAAAACAAGTTTTTTTTATTAAAGGTTTCCATGATTTCCAATGGGGAAAGGCCCTTCTGGTATCTTCTACAAGCGTCTGTTAAGTCACTTCTAAGTAACTTCCAGAAGTGACTTCGGCGATATCGCATTCGGATCGCGGAAGTCACTCCCGTCGGAAAGAAATATGCCTCTTTGGCGGCACTTCTCGAAGTCGCTTCAGCGACACTTCCAGAAGTCACTTCGGCGATATCGCATTCGGATCGCGAAAGTCACTCCTGTCGGGAAGAAATTTGCCACTTCGGCTGCACTTCTCGAAGTCACTTCAGCGACACTTTCAGAAGTATCGCCGAAGTCACTCCTGGAAGTGTCGCCGAAGACACTTCAAGAAGAGTCGCCGAAGTGGCACATTTCCCGACGGAAATGACTTCCGCGATCAGAATGCGATATCGCGGACGATAGTTTTCATCTTCTAGAAGTCACTTATTAGTGTCTTCCGCGATAGAAAATGCTTGCAGGGCAAAAGGGTACAACGCACAAGTATACCTGAGATTTAAACTCGAAATAAAAAGTCACCAGTTTATTTTCTGGCATAATAGAACATTTTTATAATTATTTTGGTATTGCGAATATGATTTGTTATTTGTCATTCTTTTTTCCAGTTTAAAATATATTTTCATAATATTGAGAACCTCATTTTGGTTATCCGAAATTCGATGGCATACACAAGTATCGACTCCCTCGGTGGCTGCCTCATTGCTCCACGCACAAGTGTCTATATGATTACCATGAATAGATATTTTCATAATATCTCCATTACATTCAAAGAGTTTTGATTGTATAAACTGAAGACGTACATAGTGTGCATTGAACAGAATTCCGTCGAATTCGTTTAGAAAGCTATTTATTTTAAGTGAATGCATGATGTCTTTCTAACTCAACAATTTTGACTTGGCCTTTAAATAAAGTCGCACCTTATAAAGATAATTTTATATAAGTTTCCGTATTCTTCTTTTACCTCAAGCTGTACATATGAATATCTTTTATTTTCCCAAAGTCAAAATGATTTTTTCTCCAAACTGTCCCCTGTTGGCTACCTGACTATGACGGTGTGTATAAAAAATTATCTTGCCTTTCCCACCTTCAAGCTTAGTATGCGCGATCTCTTCTAACCTTACAACTCTTTTGTTCTACAATTGTTTGTCTCCTTTATCTCTTTGAACGATTGATGGTACTATAGGTTACACTTCTATCAAACATTTTTCAAAACCTATACTTTTCATCTCTTCTTAACAATGTTTTGTTATCTAATTTACAAAATCTCAATCGAACCTTATCCTTAGTTCTATGTTTCTCCGTCTCCTTTATCGATTCAAAATCAATACTTCTTAACTCTTCTAACCAATTCATAGTTTATGTGACCTGCTGGAACTATCTATATTGTTTTTAAATTTCAAAATTATCGTACACCCCCACTTCAAACACTATAAATAGCCGAGGACAATAGTTAGTCTTCTAAAAAAAAGTATTGACGTGGTTTAGTCTGCTGCATTAAGCACAAGTCAAGTTAAAGTGAAAAAGTGATCGGGAAAAATAATTAAATACAATAAAAAAATGAATACCCAAAATCAGTTTTATCAATCCTGTAAGTGTGATGTGCAAAATAGGAGATCAAACCATGCCCTCTCAGAGTCCCATAAGCGAAATGCAATTCAACCCCTAGACGGAAGAATCAAGAACATTTTTGAAGGATTCACGGGAAGAGTATTGCCTTACATGTAAACGATGGATCGGACTTGATACTACCTTGACTGAAGCTGGATTGTCGTTGCTACCTCATCTCAATATTTTATTAGAAAGTTATACTTCAGCAAAAGTAAACTTTGAACTGTTTGCAGAGTATATTCGTTTTAAAGACGAATCTGAACAGATTGAAATTGTCGATCATGAATAAATATTCTGATTTAGAATGTATCTTTTATGAACATACCATGGAAATAATTTCAAAAACTCAAGAATTTCAAGAGAAAGATAGTGGATGGTCTCTTATAAAATTAATTCGCTTGGAAATTAATGTGAACCATTATACACCGATGGCTGGTTCATCATTCATACCACTACCTCGCTTCCTTTCAACGAAAAAGGGGATAGTCAACGTATGTGATGAAAATGATCAATATTGTTTTAAAAATTGTAAATAGACCGGAAAGATGTTCGGCGTATAACATTGACATATCGCTGAAAATAATTCGTTTAGGTAAAGAATAAAATTAAATTAATCAGGGTTGACATTCCCCCTCTAAATAAAATGTATAAAACATTTTATAAAAAAGAATACTCAAATGAGCTTAAACGTTTTCGGATATAACAAAGACACGAAGGAAATAAATAATTAACACTTTTTCAATCGGTGGTGGATGAGTATACGCTTGCAATTAAAAACGACTCATACAAAATACATTTAAAACCGCCTAAAAAACCTCCGCAACCGCTTTTAATAGCTACTCTTAGCTTAAGGCTTAGGAAATTCGAATGGATGCGTCGCGACATCTTATGCCAATGCTGGCCGACTTTAACTAACCATTTATTCATATCTTGCTTACACAGAGATTGCCTTTCCTTAACCTGTGTCGAAGTTGCACACCTTCGAAATTTACCTACATCCAGACCCCTCCTACACCACGTTCACCCCCGGTAACTTGTTATCAATCCGTGTGTTCGTTTTCCTTCTAATAACCATTCTACTGGGGAATTGGGCTGCTCCTTATGTTCGAGAACCAATCGGATTGGTTCTAGGAGTACAACATGCACTCCCTGTAGATGTCAACCTGTTAAGTGAACATTCTTGACTATAAAAATGACACCACTCAAATTGCTCAGGATCAGTTCTTCAAATGCCTCAGTACTGCATACCTATGGATCCAACCGTAGAATTTATCGATTCGGAAAAAGAGGTTGAGATTGACAACCTGGAATTACCACCCACGCAAGATTCTGATCTTGAAATAATCGAAAACTCGGATTTGGAACTTGTGCAGGTTTCCGAAGCAGAAGATTCGGTTGATCGCCTTCTACAAAGCGTATTTCAGCCGGCTGCATCGTCGACTCAAACTAGGCACCCAGGATTGGAGTCTCTTGAGTGGAGCCAGTTTCCATTGGGGACTACTACGCAGGCTTTCTTGGAATCCCTTATCACACACGAAGAAGGTGAAGATGTATTTCAGTGTGCACAGGAATTTCAATTGGACGACGACCTATCCAGGCCAGAAGATGAGGTTATTCCTAACGACGACCACATCTTTGAAGAACTTATGGGACCTCAACCGCCACCGACTAACCATTATTTAACTTTGCTGGATGATGGAGATGACGACGCATTACTAGATGTTTTATTTGACCTAGATTCTTAACTTTTTAATTATAAATACACCATGCATAAAGAAAAATAAAGTAAAAACTATTTTGAAATTGAGGGCTTATAATTGTTTTTTATTTATTGAACCATTTTTCTTTGCCTTACAAATACTTTTTAGCTCTGCGTTGTGAACCAATAGACGATGCATATTAAAGTCGTATCGCAACCAAATTTTCCGTACTTTAGGACAGAAATAACAATAATAAAAGGAGGATTTAGATTTCTGATAGGCGAAGTTGTGTATTTTTAATGTATGCGCTTTTAGGCCGCTGCGAGTAGTAAAGGATTTTGTTTCTGAACACAACTCGCAATGGTACTCACCATTTCGATGTTTTTAAAAATAAACTGACTTTTCTATAAAAAATGTATCTTATATAGCATTTGAGGGACAATTATTACGTTATATATACTAACTTTATTTTAACGCTATTGAAAGATTTACATAAATATAAAAAGAGATAGACATACTGATATGTATTTTTGACTTTATTCTCAAGAATTACATAGTTTGAATAAGTATTTTGGTGAATATAATGAAGAAATATTGTTATCTCATTTACTCCACATGAATTGATAGACGTGTATAGTTTTTGACAAGTATAAAAGACCATGTAAGTTCTGGTTAAAGAATTAGTATACATCAGTTAGGTACTAGTGCACGACGAATCCAATCTTACGCTGATCAAAAATGGTATGCACATAAATTAAAAGTAAATACTTTATCACCTAATTTTGTTGGATGTGATAGGACTTCTTAGAGACCTTCAATGACGTGAGGCCTGTGATTGGCTACACAAAAATTGAAAATCTATGTATTGGATTTGAGTATAAGATCACTGGATGTAAGCTGAAAAAAACACCATAAGGAACTAAAATAGCTCTGTATTTAACTGATAAGGACGATAAAGATGTTTCGTTATTTCTACCTAAAAGTTATGTGAACAAATTTTCTACAAAGACACCATTTAACGGATGAGAATGGATGAGGGTAAGGAAGTACTAAAACAAGGAAAAAAAGCTAAGACACCATAAGGATTTGAAATAGCTCTGTATTTAACTGATAAGGACGATAAAGATGTTTGGTTATTTCTACCTAAAAGTTATGTGAACCAATTTTCTACAAAGACACCATTTAGGAAATTAAATGAGAATGGAATAACTCATATGCTATATAAAAAAAAAGATCTGAACAGATTTAGTTGTGCTCAAATTGAATTTTTATCAGTAAATAATTAAAGTAATTAAGATTCTTCAATATAAAGAGCTGAGTTTTTAAATCCAACAACAGTCTTGAATCAGTCTCAAAAAGAAATAGTTTTCCTTAAAAATGTACGCTCAATAGATAGAACTATTCTTGATGCAATTTGAAGGCATGCTTTTTGAGCAACACCTACAACGGATGGAGTTCCTAAAAGCTACTTTGGAGGATTTAGAGGAAAAAGAGTTGATCCATTCGAAGTTTGGATTCCGTTATAAACTTTGTCCCTGGAGCGACGATGATGCCTCATCTGGACCAGACACATGTCAGTGTCATATGCTGCCTGCACTGAATGAGGAAGCCCTTAGTCTAATGATTAAATATTATAAGTTAAACAAACGTATTGCTCCAAAACCATAAATAAAACGAATTAATTTTACTTAAATATATATATATGTTTTTTATTTTTTAAAATGGTTCTTAAACATTTTTATTATTAATTTATCATTAAATGAATAGTCGTTTTTCTTGAATTTTCTTAAAAAAGAATTTAGTGTTTTCTTTTTACTTTTAAAAAGACCGAACAGCATACAATAATGTCCGCAAGTGTTAGAAAAGTATCCCTGCAGTTGTTGCTTATTAAAACAAAATTTATAAGCATTAGATTTTAAAAATTTTAAAAATTCTTTTTTCTGGGGATATTGACCATATGAATCGAAATATATGCTGACCTACGACTATCAAAATAAAATGCAATGCAATGAGTTCTAGGTTGATCTGAAGTGTCGGTATTCGCAATTATTAGTGCGGGATACTTTAAAATAGTTTTTGGTAACCTATCAGAAGGAAAAACTCCTTTAAAAATAGATTTTGTCTTTGAATGCTTAGAAAGAAAATGTTCAATTTGTAAAGTATTCATTTTAAAAGAGCGTACGAATATTTCTATGCTTATCAATATCAATCATTGAATCGTATTCACAGTATGCCAAGCAAGTAACTGCTTCAGCAAGTGGTTCCGGAAATCTTCCTTCGATTCTTATAGTACCTTGAGAGATTAAATTTGAACATATAGTTGAATTTGATTGATCAGCAGTTAAGTCAAAGGCTAATAAAAATTTTTGAATCAAACATTTCCTTGGTAATTTGTAGTCCACAATCGTAATGTTTAATTCCACATGATCTAAAAAGCATATTATAACCTCTTGAACTCTGAACCGTTTCAGCGTTCAAGTAATCGAACTCCAGAGCCTGGAAAGGAACTTGAACTTCGTTAACCAATAGGTTAAAGCGTTGAATTTTAAAATGTTCAAATTGAAATGGGTCTAAGCCTCGGTTTCCTATGTATGAGCGGATCTTAACCATACAAGAGGCCAGAAAATTTGGTATTTGACCAATAACTGCGTTGTCTATCGACAGTGTATTGTTGCCCGGATATATTGTAAATGATTTGACTTCAACCAAGCTGAATGGGTACAGAGCATTTTTTGTTTGTAAAACATGATGATGAGCCAATAAAATGCTTGGGTTAACTGTTATGTGGTTCATGAAAAGTTGTGCTTCAAGTATCTTTAAATTTGATTCAGTACCAGTTTCCATTAAATAAAACGCTGTTTTTTCAATATTGAAATTGATTCTTAAATCAACATTGTTAACAAGCAGTTTGGTTTGATTGAAAATATCTCCATGAACTTTTCTGAATAACTCAACCTTGTTACTATTTTGAAACATATTTTAAAGGGTTTCATTCGAGTCCGGATAAACATATTTCCCTGCTGTTATTCTTCCAAAATTGGGAAAATAACCTTGGGAGGCCAAGTGACTTTCAGAGGCGTCACTCCCATAGTTTAAAATTGTTTGCAAATACGCTCTATAGTGATAATTATTATCACTTTGCGATACCAGTATATTATTTAAATAAACTGACGAACTTCTAAATATTGAATGTAGGGTATTGTTTACAACACCAACAGCATTTCCTTCAATGCTGTTGTTATCATTTTTTTTAAGTTGCACAACAAGTCGTAAATAAACACTGGATAAATCTCGATACGTTTAACCATTTCCCAAGCAAACAAATTCGATTGAAGAGGCATCGTCCAAAAAAGCAATTGGGTTGTATGAGACTTCTTCAGTTCTTAGAATAGAACTTTGGGTGGGGTGTGCCGCAAACAAATCTAATTCACTTTTCATACATTCGATATGCGTACTCATTTTGCTTTAGAAAAAATATCTTTAATATTTAATTTTCTTGTTGATTTTTTTTTTTTTATGTTGCGTTTGGGTATGTTTATTATTACCTATTACCTAGCCTTTTATTTCTTTTTCCACTTCCACTTTGAAAACGGGTAATTTTATCAATTGCTTTATTTGAAAGATTTTGTAAAGCAATTTTACTTTGTTCTTGAATTATATTTTTTAAAGGCTTTCTCCCAAATTCATTGATTACAGCCTTACCAGTCTCAGCAGCCTGATGTTTTATAGCTGTTATGCCCGAAAAATAAGTGGTTTTATGTAATTAAAAAGACCGCTAAAAAAATTTCCGATTCCTCGTCCTTGTTGCACTATATGCGGAGATATGTAAATGTTGCTGGTTGCTTAAGCCCCCACCACACTGATTTACATAATAATCCTGATAAGATTTCACCATGATGACTATTTTGGTTCTAAATAAATAATATTTGGGTATGCATTATTTATAGTCCTCACCTTCTTCTTCTTCTAAAGTGAAGAGTAACGAAAATCGGAACAGCTGAATTTTCAAATGGTACCTTATATCCATTGGAATCAGTAATTAGTATTGAGATTTCATTTGGCGACCATATGTCCAAAAGGTAATATTCAATATTTTTAAATTGAATACTTCTTTCCTTTCCATTATAATGCATTACACGAAGATATCGCGGTCTTTTACTACCTACTGACCTTGGTTTTATTATGTCAGTGTAAATAAAAATCAATTCATTTTCAGGAATATTCGTTTGAACGGCAACATTTTTATACCTAAGTGTTTCAGCATATACAAGACTAACAAGCTCGGTTTCTTCAACGATATTATTATCTTGGTTAGGTGTATATTTAATGTAATTATTCAAATATTTGTCTGAAATATCTACTTCCCAATCATCGTTCATGTCTTCTGGAATGTTAACAATGTTTGTAAATGCACACTTTACGTTGTCAGGAAATACATTCATTGAGTCATTACTTAACAATGTGATAAAAATCTCATTTAAATAACCCATATTTGATTTCTATAGAAGTTATTAATACGAAATCCAATTTAATTTATTTTTACCAGTTTGCACTGGATTTTTTGTTCTAACCGTAAGGTAATGTTTCCGTTTTCAATTTTTCTAGTTTTGCTTTGAGTTTGCGTTGTTGTTCATTAAGCTTCGCTTTGAGCACTGGTTTCTCTAATCCTATTTTCTTTTTATCTGTTTCACTATCTAAAAAAAGGTATCACTCACTTTTCTTTTATCTGATACAACATTTTCTTTTTTATTTGAATTAAAATCCTCATTATCGCTTACAGGTGGTAAATCGGGAAACTCAAATTTTTCCGGACGTGAGTGATCGTACTTTGATGTTGATTTTGATGTGCTGGGTTTTATGTCAATCCAATCAGTGGTTTGGGATTCAATTGTTTTGGTTGTAATAGGATTCGATTTTTGTTCATTTTGAAAATTCCATGATTTATTATGTTTTTCATTTTGATAGTAACTTAATTCTTGACGAATTTTGATCCATTTATCGAAATCACATATTTTGTTGTTATTTAATATTGGTAAAAATTTTATATTTATTGATTAATTTCCTCTATCATTGTTTATCAATTTCTGATAGCTGTTAGGATGCATTAAAATTACTTTGTTTAAATTATGTTTATTCTTAAGCATTTTTTAATAGTTTTCCAAAAATTCCAGAAAGCAATGAAGTTATTAGAATCGGTAGAAATCCCCCTTTTTGAATAAGGACTTTTCTCTTACAGTCTAATGTACGCTTTGGGCACGAAAGGTAGCGCAATGCATTTTTATACTTTTTTAGAGCATTAAGATGGAATTTAGTAACTTTATGGTTTCCCTGTAATGTGTTCAATACAATCTCTACTATTGTTTTTGCCAGGTCACTATTACTATTGTATACACATACAATAAATGTTTATTCGCTTTCAAGCGATTTAGGCTCTTTTTGTAAACCATTTTCATTTGAATAGCACACAGAATATTCTGAATTAAAAATGTCAGATCTAAATCTTAAGAGATCGTTAATGCCCTGAGTGAGATCAATAAGTAAATATCCGTGAGGTTGCTCCGTTACTTCTTTATATATTCTAAATAGCTCCGTGGGGTTTTCTGGGTAAATTTGTCTTGCTTAACATTGAAATTGAAGCTTATCACGAGGATTTTTCAAAGCAACAATGTATTTGGTATTTAGTGAAATATCTCTGGTGTGCGAAGATTTATGAAGTATGTTCTGAGTTACCACTATTACTGATAAATTCCTATGGTGTGATCCTTTTGTAAACAGCTCACACACATTTTTATTAAAGGCTTGATGATGCATCAAGTCATCCGATATTAAAAGAAATGGTTCATTCGTTTCATTTTCAACTGTTTCAGGGATTCCTTTAAAATATTCAATCTTTTCGAAATTGGGCTTGGCACTCTCCTCTGCAAAACACCAAATAATTCGATCTATTAAAATATTAAAAATAGCATTCTTTTTGCTGATTAGATTTTCTAAAAAGGTTGTTTTTCCCGATCCTGAGGGTCCACAAATAAGCATTGTAAAAGGATGTATAAATTGTGTAAACCTTTTTTATTAAAAAAATTTTTTTATTTCGAATAAATTTTAATATATTATATTATTACTAATTGCTTATATAATGTTTTTAAGTTATACTAGGTTTTATTAATATTCTCTTGATCGCGTTTCTTGGAGCAGTTCTTCTTGAAATGAGTATCAGATCCGCAATAATTACAATAAATAAGTTGCGTGTATCCATTTTTACGGGGATCATTTCACAAAAATCTCTTAAAAGAATCCATAATAAGACACAACCTGATAGGACCATGAATTTCTTTTTACTAAATTTTAAACACATGTGTCACCATTACTAAATTAAATAAAATTAAATAAATTAAATTATTTAATGAACATCGAAGTGGAAGTTTTTTCTTGTGTATTCTACAATTCGTAAAAAAAATGGGTAGTTGAGTTAAACTTCTTCCGATGTCTATATCGATAATGTTTGTTGATAAATACTTGATTAAAAAATTCTTTTTAATTTCACCACGAACAAGAACTGTGTGATACTTATTGAGTGGTGTGAGTATTTCTTCCATACTTGTGTATGGAATATCTCCAGCTGACCAATCCAATCCGTTTATGTTCTGCTGGTTAAGGTGCTGCTGCTTAAGAGCTCCATTATCCAATTCTTTTATGTTATATGGCGGTTTGAAATGGAAAAAATTAGGTATAACAGTTCCAGCAGGCATAAACGCCAGCACCTTAACGAAAACTTGTTTGTTGTTACCAAGTACATATTGAAAATCTACTATAATGCTTGAATTACGATCGACTGTGTTCATCATTGGTTGAGATTTTTAATCAACTGAGGGTGTGCTTGCTAGGGCTTTCTCCTTTATATACCGGTAAGACTAGAACATACTTACAGTTTATTTAAAGTAGTCTTACCTGATGGGCATGTGTGTAACTAAAAGAAACAAAACTTCTCGAACGAAACAGGACCACGAAGTCATTTTTGGATTCGAGTATTGTGTTGTTCATAACTTAAAATTGAAATGTGGTCGAAAATGTACTCGACAATTTTTGCCGATGGTTTGGATGCAGCAAAGTAAAAATAATTTCATTGGATTTGACAAAGACGAATGGATGCAACTGCTTACGTATAAGAAATTTATTCAGTTGAAACTGGACCAGTATGACTTCTTGATGCCTGATACAATTATTGATCATCCGTGCTTGCACTCCATAAAATGTAACTTTAGATTTAGGAAATCAGATAATCAGTACGTTTTTGTGATTAATCAGTATGGTAACAAAATTGAGTTTGATTCTGAGTCCTGGAGATCATTACTAAGATTAGGCATATTTTTTACTACATTTTTATGTTGGAACTCTATATTAAGACAGCAAGTAATATATCTTTACAATAATCATATTATTCCTAAGTGTGTATCTTTACAAAGATTTGATATTTAACTATCTGATTTAGAAGGTACCTATGATAAGGATGTGCAAATAGATTTACCACGATTATGTTTTGAAATTTAAAAAAAGATGCGTTCAGAAATAAAAAGGGATGTTCTTGTATATAAGCAAGCATTATTGACTAAGCAACCATCGACATCAAATAAATAAAAACACTAATAAATCAACACCTTAAGTTGAGCAAACAACAAGATGTCGATGAAATTCATAAGGCAGCGCGAAAAAACTTTATACGGCGAAAGTTCGTTCAAAAAGGGATAAATGACACATGGCAAATTGATTTAGTTGAAATGATACCGTTTTGGAAAGAAAATAAGTGTTTTAGATATTTACTGACCGTTATTGACACGTTCTCAAAGTATGCATACGCCGAGGCAGTTAAGTCAAAGTCTGCCCTGGGTGTAGCAGAGGCAATGAAAGCTGTTTTTAAAAAGAGTAAAAGTACACCCAAGAATATTCAGTCAGATCAAGGGAAAGAATTTTTTAATTCTTCTTTTAGGAAATTAATGGATAAATTTGATATAAATCATTATCATACTTATACGCATATCAAGGCTTCTATATGTAAACGCTTTAATAGAACATTAAAAAATCGTATGTGGAAAATGTTTAGTATGCAGGGTAAGTATAAGTGGATTCATAACATCAATTATCTCGTGAATCAATACAATAATTTATATCACCGAACAATTAAAATGAAGCCTATAGATGTCTGCACGAAAAATGAAGAGTTAATTTTAAAATCGGTATATAATATACCAAAAATATTTCCAAAACATAAATTTGTAGTAGGTGATTTTGTTAGAATAAGAAAATACAAGGGAGCATTTATGAAGGGGTACGAACCTAATTGGACCACAGAAGTTTTTAAAGTTTTAAAAGTCAAGTATACATACCCCGTAACATATGAAATACAAGTTTATATGGGTACCCCTATTAATGGGTCATTTTATGAAGAGGAACTTCAAAAAGTGAAAGACAAAAATGCTTTCCTAGTAGAGAATATACTAAAAAGGAAAAATAATCAAGTGCTTGTAAAATGGAGCGGTTTCGATTCCAGCCACAACTCATGGATATCTGTAAATGACCTGCTAAAGTAATAAAACGCAACAATATTAAGTTTAATTTTTTATCTATTTATTAACAAATTTTTATTCTTATAATATAAACATATAAACATTTATTTAATAACGGGTTTAGTTTTGACTACTTAATATATGTTCAATATTATAATGGCCATGAGCCAATGTATTACAATTATCTGATAAAATATATCTCTTATCATCCTTATAATTAAGACTTATTTTATTCATAATTTCAGTATAGAGGATGTGCGACCTACTTCGAATAACTCGCTGGGATCCATAAAATGTTTTTTTATATTTTATACATTCTATATAATCTTCATGATTCAGTTTTTTAATAACTGATTTCTTAACTCCTTTAATTTTTTTTATACATTCGTTTTCGTTTCCTTCCTTATCAACTAAACAAGAGTATGCCTTAGCCCTAAGTCCAGCAAAAGAAGTCATAACCCTGCCAGGTTCCCTATTATTAGCTTGAACTATATTAAATTGGTTTTCTAGCTTATAATTTGAGGTATCAAATCGTTCAGGATTTTCTTTAATAGTTTCGTAAAAGTCTTCCTCTGAAGATAAAATAAATGAATCTGTATCCATATAAATTATTTTCGAAGAAGGACTTTTAAGTAATAGAAAATTATAAAAAAAATATAAAAAATTATATAAAATTTATACATTAACCATTTAGATAATTCTAAAACAGCAACTCCTATGTTTATTGGCTTATCATACATAATTTTTGATGGTGTTGATTCAATCGCTGCAAGATCTGTCCCAAATATCTCATGTCTAGCTATGCGTTGCCTGAAGCCTGTCGAATTTTGTCTTGATTTATAATGTTTTACTAATACTATATTTCTACGCTTGGCGACATTTTCCATTTGCCGTATTCTGCATTATTCATTAAGTTAAAAATGATCAGTGTTTAAATCAATATAGGGCTTTAACCAGCATGATTGTGTAAAAGACAAAACCCTATGTATTTTTTTTACAATTAAACCATGCTGTATACAAAGTTGAAGCAGTTTTAAGTGGATAATGTATTCGCTTTTATTCGATAAATCAGCTATAAGTTTTTGCTGCTTACCTCCTGGAGGAACTTTGTTTTCTGGACAGAAAGGCAAGTAGTTATTATTATAAATCCACTTCTAATATATATCCTACATTTCCATCAGCAGAAATATTTTTGAAATCGAAAGATTCTAATTGATCATTACTTAAAAATTTAAACCCTGAAAGCGGTAAGGGTTGACTCATTGCCCAACCATATAAATTATTTGCATCAATATAGCTGAGGTAGTTATTTAGTTTACTTGAATCGATGTTAGTTATATATTTATTATAAGCTATAGAAATTCTTTGGGTACATTGAGTTAACCCACCCCTTATCGCTCTTTTTAAAAATGTCTCCGTCACTAATAAGTTCTAAATTTACATTGGTATACTTGAGCATAGCATCCTAAGATATTGACGGTGCTGTAACATAGTTAATAGGGTCAAGCTTATAAATTTTCTGACAAAATTTTCTAAAATTTTCGAAAACATCGGTCAAAATTAAAACATCACTTTCTAAATAAAGTTTTATATAATCTTTTATAGTATTACAGTTTAAAGTTTTCCAAACCTTTTGTGCAAAATTGTAATCATCTATACTACAATTTTCTTCGCTGAGAGAATTGTAAAAACTATCAATGTCAGGAAGCTGGGTATCCTCAAAAAGGGAAAACAACCTTACTACGCATTTGCTTAAATTTTTCTCCCTGAAATTTAGTACTTAGAATTTTACAATCTTTGTCCTCCATGTAGCTCGGTAGTTTTTTTTTCTAAGCTAGAATTTAAAAATCTAATCGAATCGATGCATTTTGATGCATTTATTTTAATTGTCTGCGTTAGCGCTATATAAAGTTCTTTAATACAGGGTATGGGGCTTAAGTCTCCTTTTAATTCAGTAATGAATAAAGGTATGTCATATTTAGATAAGTTATGAAATACTACAGGAAAGAAGCGATCACTTAATTTGTACTTTGGCTTACAATTTTTATGAATCGGACCCATGTATTTTCCAGAAAATTGATCAAAATATTTGTCCAGGTCGACAGTGTTTATTTCCTTTTCACAGGCACAGCAATTTCCTTCCTGTTCATGGATTGGGCTAGCAATCGGGTTTTTGGGGGTCGACCAGTACATGTAAAACAAGCTCGTAGTTTTTTCCTTTAGTGATTTTCAGAATTTTTGTATGCAGTCAGCGCCTATAAAATTATACAAAATTTTAATAAGTTTTTAAAATTCTAAGAAATGAATTATTTAATGTTTTTTACATACCTTCATATGTCCACAATTCGTTAAGATCCGGATTATATTTATGTGCTATATAAAATGATACGGCACATGCAGTATGCTTCTGCACTTTTGTTGTTGACGACGTTGAAGACGAATTTAGGCATGTTCTATAGTTTTCAAGAACAGCCTCAATATCGGCATATATCACCACCGGAGGAGATAATTTTTTATGAAAGCGCTTGAATGAAGTTGTAGTTTTTGGTTCGGGGTAAAACGAGGCCACTTTTCCGCATTCAAGTTTGTTGTGGGTAGTATTATTAACTGTGAAAAACTGTAGACATTTATCACAAAAATATCCTCCTGATTTGGCCTTGGAATGCTGTGAGTAGCATAATCTTTTTACACTTGTAATGTAAGCGTAAAGCATACTGTCTTGGTTTACGTTATTTATTCCCAATATATTGATGTGGTTAGGTTGAATACATTTGGTTCTAAAATGCCAGTATGCACCATTTGAAACAAAATAAGTCAGTATTCTGCTCTTATAGCAGGAATGTTTTCTAGCTATATTATAGTAATTTCAAAATAATTGAAATTTTTTATTGCCCAACCAGAGTCTTTTTCTTGAAACTCACTGCTCGATGCTAGTAAGCTATCTACTGCCATATTAAGTTCATCGATAGTGCTTTTATTTTGGTATACAGATTTATATGATGTCCCAAAATGTTTTGTTGTTTCAACAGTAACTCCTTCGTCTGTTTGTTTAATATAAACTCTTAGGTTGAATTTAATGGCTCTATATTCTATCATGAAATGCTTTATAATTTCGATTATATTTTTTTGGCAATGCTGATAAAAATCTTTTAAGTCAATAGTGTTTTGGACTGTACTATTGATTCGATATAATTTAATAGGAAAAACACTTTGAGAGTTAAGAAGAATTATGTTTTCATTTTTTTTTAATTCTCTGGCTGATGCATTTTTATGCTTATCAGTCAATTTATGTTGTCGTTCCCTTGATGCAAGATGTTTGTCACCACAAGTAGAACATAAAAGTTCTAATTTTAAATCATTTTTATTTTCGCTAATCTTAGCTTTTTTTCCTTGTTTGAGTACTTCCTTACCCTGATCCATTCTCATCCGTTTGAGAGCACTTGATGATGTGGGATGATCGTCCAAATGATTTGGCCTTCTGTTTTGTGGTTGCCGTTTTTCAACATTCATTAAAACATTGAAGGCATTTATAGGTCCATTACAATTTTGATAGTGCTCGTCAAATTCGTAATTATGAACTAAGGTAGAGCATAAATCACACCTTATTTTTGATTTACACATTAAAACCTCGAAGGCATTCCGAGGCTTTGAGCATTGAGCATAATGAGTTTCAAACTCACTCATCTCCACATTTTTGGTGCACAAATCACAAGCAACAAATGAGTCCATTTTTAGGGTTTTAGTTTTAATATTTTTATTTAAAAAATATATTGTTATATGTTGTAATGTTGTTAACAATTTTCACCCACTCGTTATAAAGGTAAAGAGCACGATAATGTTGTTACCAATTTTCACCCACTCGTTTAAAAGGTAAAAAGCACGATTAGAATTGTTAGGCGCGATTGCAAGCACCGATGTGGATCTAATTATTTAATGAGAATACAGTACTGAGGCATTTGAAGAACTTATCCTGAGCAATTTGAGTGGTGTCATTTTTATAGTCAAGAATGTTCACTTAACAGGTTGACATCTACAGGGAGTGCATACAGGAGGAGTACAACATCCTAGAGCCAATCCGATTGGTTCTCGAACATAAGGAGCAGCCCAATTCCCCAGTAGAATGGTTATTAGAAGGAAAACGAACACAAGGATTGATAACAAGTTACCGGGGGTGAACGTGGTGTAGGAGGGGTCTGGATGTAGGTAAATTTCGAAGGTGTGCAACTTCGACACAGGTTAAGGAAAGGCAATCTCTGTGTAAGCAAGATATAAATAAATGGTCAGTTAAAGTCGGGCCAGCATTGGCATAAGATGTCGCGATGCAACCATTCGAATTTCCTAAGCCTTAAGCTAAGAGTAGCTATTAAAAGCGGTTGCGGAGGTTTTTTAGGCGGTTTTAAATTTATTTTGTATGAGTTGTTTTTAATTGCAAGCGTATACTCATTCCAGAATCAGTGTGTTTGGTATTCCACGAAACCCTCCTTTTTTATTGCAGTTGTTGGTCAAATACCAAATTTTCTGGCCTTTTGTATGGTTAAGATCCGCTCATACATAGGAAACCGAGGCTTAGACCCATTTCAATTTGAACATTTTAAAATTCAACGCTTTGACCTATTGGTTAACGGAGTTCAAGTTCCTTTCCAGGCTCTGGAGTTCGATTACTCGAACGCTGAAAAGGTTCAGAGCTCAAGAGGTTATAATATGCTTTTAGATCATGTGGAATTAAACATTACGATTGTGGACTACAAATTACCAAGGAAATGTTTGATTCAAACATTTTTATATTAGCCTTTGACTTAACTGCTGATCAATCAAATTCAACTATATGTTCAAATTTAATCTCTCAAGGTACTATAAGAATCGAAGGAAGATTTCCGGAACCACTTGCTGAAGCAGTAACTTGCTTGGCATACTGTGAATACGATTCAATGATTGATATTGATAAGCATAGAAATATTCGTAAGCTCTTTTAAAATGAATACTTTACAAATTGAACATTTTCTTTCTAAGCATTCAAAGACAAAATCTATTTTTAAAGGTGTTTTTCCTTCTGATAGGTTACCAAAAACTATTTTAAAGTATCCCGCACTAATAATTGCGTATACCGACACTTCAGATTAACCTGGAACTCATCGTAGGTCAGCAGAATTTTTCGATTCATATGGTCAATATCCCCAGAAAAAAGAATTTTTAAAATTTTTAAAATCTAATGCTTATAAATTTTGTTTTAATAAGCAACAACTGCAGGGATACTTTTCTAACACTTGCGGACATTATTGTATGCTGTTCGGTCTTTTTAAAAGTAAAAAGAAAACACTAAATTCTTTTTTAAGAAAATTCAAGAAAAACGACTATTCATTTAATGATAAATTAATAATAAAAATTGTTTTTTAAGAAAATTCAAGAAAAACGACTATTCATTTAATGATAAATTAATTATAAAAATGTTTAAGAACCATTTTAAAAAATAAAAAACATATATATATATTTAAGTAAAATTAATTCGTTTTATTTATGGTTTTGGAGCAATACGTTTGTTTAACTTATAATATTTAATCATTAGACTAAGGGCTTCCTCATTCAGTGCAGGCAGCATATGACACTGACATGTGTCTGGTCCAGATGAGGCATCATCGTCGCTCCAGGGACAAAGTTTATAACGGAATCCAAACTTCGAATGGATCAACTCTTTTTCCTCTAAATCCTCCAAAGTAGCTTTTAGGAACTCCATCCTTTGTAGGTGTTGCTCGAAAAGCATGCCTTCAAATTGCATCAAGAATAGTTCTATCTATTGAGCGTACATTTTTAAGGAAAACTATTTCTTTTTGAGACTGATTTAAGACTGTTGTTGGATTTAAAAACTCAGCTCTTTATATTGAAGAATCTTATTTACTTTAATTATTTACTGATAAAAATTCAATTTGAGCACAACTAAATCTGTTCAGATCTTTTTTTTTATATAGCATATGAGTTATTCCATTCTCATTTAATTTCCTAAATGGTGTCTTTGTAGAAAATTGGTTCACATAACTTTTAGGTAGAAATAACCAAACATCTTTATCGTCCTTATCAGTTAAATACAGAGCTATTTCAAATCCTTATGGTGTCTTAGCTTTTTTTCCTTGTTTTAGTACTTCCTTACCCTCATCCATTCTCATCCGTTAAATGGTGTCTTTGTAGAAAATTTGTTCACATAACTTTTAGGTAGAAATAACGAAACATCTTTATCGTCCTTATCAGTTAAATACAGAGCTATTTTAGTTCCTTATGGTGTTTTTTTCAGCTTACATCCAGTGATCTTATACTCAAATCCAATACATAGATTTTCAATTTTTGTGTAGCCAATCACAGGCCTCACGTCATTGAAGGTCTCTAAGAAGTCCTATCACATTCAACAAAATTAGGTGATAAAGTATTTACTTTTAATTTATGTGCATACCATTTTTGATCAGCGTAAGATTGGATTCGTCGTGCACTAGTACCTAACTGATGTATACTAATTCTTTAACCAGAACTTACATGGTCTTTTATACTTGTCAAAAACTATACACGTCTATCAATTCATGTGGAGTAAATGAGATAACAATATTTCTTCATTATATTCACCAAAATACTTATTCAAACTATGTAATTCTTGAGAATAAAGTCAAAAATACATATCAGTATGTCTATCTCTTTTTATATTTATGTAAATCTTTCAATAGCGTTAAAATAAAGTTAGTATATATAACGTAATAATTGTCCCTCAAATGCTATATAAGATACATTTTTTATAGAAAAGTCAGTTTATTTTTAAAAACATCGAAATGGTGAGTACCATTGCGAGTTGTGTTCAGAAACAAAATCCTTTACTACTCGCAGCGGCCTAAAAGCGCATACATTAAAAATACACAACTTCGCCTATCAGAAATCTAAATCCTCCTTTTATTATTGTTATTTCTGTCCTAAAGTACGGAAAATTTGGTTG
The DNA here is from genome assembly GCF_025231255.1 of Drosophila biarmipes. Lineage (NCBI taxonomy): Eukaryota > Metazoa > Arthropoda > Insecta > Diptera > Drosophilidae > Drosophila > Drosophila biarmipes. The sequence goes on from NW_026114527.1 coordinate 371,869, forward strand.
CGATACGACTTTAATATGCATCGTCTATTGGTTCACAACGCAGAGCTAAAAAGAATTTGTAAGGCAAAGAAAAATGGTTCAATAAATAAAAAACAATTATAAGCCCTCAATTTCAAAATAGTTTTTACTTTATTTTTCTTTATGCATGGTGTATTTATAATTAAAAAGTTAAGAATCTAGGTCAAATAAAACATCTAGTAATGCGTCGTCATCTCCATCATCCAGCAAAGTTAAATAATGGTTAGTCGGTGGCGGTTGAGGTCCCATAAGTTCTTCAAAGATGTGGTCGTCGTTAGGAATAACCTCATCTTCTGGCCTGGATAGGTCGTCGTCCAATTGAAATTCCTGTGCACACTGAAATACATCTTCACCTTCTTCGTGTGTGATAAGGGATTCCAAGAAAGCCTGCGTAGTAGTCCCCAATGGAAACTGGCTCCACTCAAGAGACTCCAATTCTGGGTGCCTATTTTGAGTCGACGATGCAGCCGGTTGAAAGACGCTTTGTAGAAGGCGATCAACCGAATCTTCTGCTTCGGAAACCTGCACAAGTTCCAAATCCGAGTTTTCGATTATTTCAAGATCAGAATCTTGCGTGGGTGGTAATTCCAGGTTGTCAATCTCAACCTCTTTTTCCGAATCGATAAATTCTACGGTTGGATCCATAGGTATGCAGTACTGAGGCATTTGAAGAACTGATCCTGAGCAATTTGAGTGGTGTCATTTTTATAATCAAGAATGTTCACTTAACAGGTTGACATCTACAGGGAGTGCATACAGGCATGTTGTACTCCTAGAACCAATCCGATTGGTTCTCGAACATAAGGAGCAGCCCAATACCCCAGTAGAATGGTTATTAGAAGGAAAACGAACACAAGGATTGATAACAAGTTACCGGGGGTGAACGTGGTGTAGGAGGGGTCTGGATGTAGGTAAATTTCGAAGGTGTGCAACTTCGACACAGGTTAAGGAAAGGCAATCTCTGTGTAAGCAAGATATGAATAAATGGTCAGTTAAAGTCGGGCCAGCATTGGCATAAGATGTCGCGATGCAACCATTCGAATTTCCTAAGCCTTAAGCTAAGAGTAGCTATTAAAAGCGGTTGCGGAGGTTTTTTAGGCGTTCTTAAATGTATTTTGTATGAGTTGTTTTTAATTGCAAGCGTATACTCATTCCAGAATCAGTGTGTTTGGTATTCCACGGAACCCTCCCTTTTTATTGCATTTCAAATAATGTGATATTATAGGATAATATGTCAAAAGCCCCAAAGCAATAATAATATTTTTTAATTTATTTTAAATTTTGAATTAAATTGTATCAAAATTGGACGACTATATCATATAGCTGCCATAGAAACGATCGGAAAATTACTCGAAAAATATGAAAAAATGATATCTTTGGTGTTTTTTAACATATCACTTTCTAAGCTTGGAAATAATCTTTTTTAATAATTTCTGAATTTCGAATTAATTTTTATCAAAATCGGACGTCCATATCATATAGCTGCTTTAGAAACGATCGGAAAATTAGTCGGAAAATATGAAAAAATTATATCTTTGGTGGTTTTTAACATTTAATCTGTTAATTATTTCTTATAACTGCTAGGGTAGTCAGTTGATATGAGAGCTATAAGATATACTTGTCCGATCCGGCTGGTTCCGACTTATATACTACATGCAATAGAAAAAAGACTTTTAGAAAAGTTTCAGCCCGATTGCTTTAGAACTGAGTGAACAGACGGACGAACAGACGGACATGGCTAGATCAACTCGTCTAGTGATGCTGATCAAGAATATATATACTTTATGGAGTCGGAATCTCCTCCTTCACTGCGTGGCAAACTTTTGACTGAAATCATTATACCCTGTATAAAAATAATAATATAAAAATGTTAAGTCGCATGGGTAAATACTGGGCTTCGCAAGTGTATATAATTATAGTTTAGTAGTACAGTAGTTATAGGAGTAGTACAGTAGTATAGTAAAGTAAAAGTGTATAATGTGTATATAAACATGTATGAAAAAAAGGATTGCCTATATTGCCTTCAAGGCAACTGCAGATATCTACCCACGGTGTGGTGGGTTTTCGTCTGCGCAACTTGGATTGGTGGCTGGCGCGGGTGCTCCTCGGGGGAACTCCGAATCGCTGGTCAATATGGGTGCTTCTCAGGACAACGGATGAAGTCAAATTTGTCACCTAGCGAAAAAGAACGACCTACGTGTGAGCAAAAACCTTCGATCACTAAAAACTTTTTCCACCAACCTTACAAATGCACTCGCGCGAGTTTGTTACTAGGGAAAACCACTTTTAGCTAAATTCGTTCTGCCGCTTGCTTTTATATATCAAAGTTTTACCGAATTGGTACGAATACAATTTTATACGTCTGACGCGGGTTCGATTGAAAAGAAAGTTAAAAAACCATGCGACGTTGGTTTCGACTATTGCATGAAATTTCAGACAATTCAAAGATGCTGATTAGTATTTTTTAAAAACACTTATTAGCGAAAAATTGGAGCATACTTTTGGGCTGAACATAACTGAGAATTTTCTTCAGGCGCGACTACAAGCCCCCTTCGAAAATCTGGCTAGGAATTTTTCTCTACCCTAGACTGATAGGAGCTTAAAACTTTGTTCTCTTGTCGCATTTCAAAAGACACAATTCTAGATCGAAGAATTAATCACTCCTCGTTTATGTCACGCTTTCCCTGCATTAACTTGCAAGCTATATAGGGAACAATTTCAAACTAATCTCGACTATCAAATTTCATAGAACGATCATCTAGTGAAATGAACTTCCTTAACAAAGAGTATGTACTGCCGCATGTAATCATATGTTGTCTGAAGATGCGGATGCGTAATGCCATATCGCTGCATTTCTTTCTGAAAAGCGTGAGAGAGCGAAATGGTTGTGGGACACCAGAGCAGTCGCAGTCGCAGTACACAATTTGGAACTTTAGTGGTTTTATACACTTCACATGCATTATATAAGCCTTCAAATCTAGCAACAAGCCTGGCCAAAAATAGTACCGCCTTACTCTCTCAATAGTTTTGTGTATGTAGCCGTGGGACGATAATGGACGTTCGTGACCTCACGAGACGACTTCTAGAAACAGTTATTTAGGTATCCAGATTTTCCAGACATACTCGACATGGACTTGCTTTCCACGTAAATGTTTGGCTTTCCCATAAACGTAACCACTGTCAGACTTAAGATAATTTCAATTTTCTTGGGTTTCTTTTACTTTTTCTACAAGAAAAACAAACTCAGCTGATCGGAAATTTTCTGAGTCCATGTCTACTAAAAATCCTTTTACTCTAGAAAATCTATCTTAATTCTTAAAATGCGGAAAATAAAATTTTCCACTGACACTCTTACACCAGAAAATTGTGTTTCCCAGCCGTTCAAATTATGAAAAATAAATCTGCATCGGCAGTTTGAAGCGACGCAGGAGAACCCGGAGCTAGAATGCCTTGCCTAGAATTAACAACGGTTTCTGTTTGGACTCTGTTGTAACTATTTCCGACTTTTTGATGATTGAAAGGTTGACTCACCTCGCTTGGATTTCTGTAAGCCCCTTGATCAGACATTACCCTTGACAAAGCTTTTGAAACGATTTTTTGAAATTAATCGGCCATAATATCGGTAAGTGTAGCCAACAATCTACGCTCCATTGCTATAAAAGTGATGGCATTTGCAGTAATAACACCTGGATTAGTATTACCACTGTTGTTAGAAGAAGTTATATCACCTGGTACTTGTTTGCCAGCGTTATCTGCGGGCTGACGGTTCTTCGGTTGGCTAGCCGGATACAGTGGGCTTTTCCGCTTTTCCGCTTTTTTCCGCTTTATGTTGACACAATGTAAGGCAAACCTTGACTGTATATGCTTCGGTCTTGCATATCGGACAGACTATGTTTGCGCCCGCTTCGACTACCCTTTCCGTTGATCGGTCTACCCCCATCATGAACGCGTGTGCTAATAAAAATAGTTTTAGCAAGAAAATGTATATAAACGGTAATATTAAAAATAAAAGCGGTACGATAGTAGTTTGATCTATAATAAAATATCAGGGGTATAATAGTAGTTCCAGTGAAGAAATATAGAAGGTAATCCGAAGTTTGTTTACCTTTGCAGTTATACATTTTTTCCCCGATAGTTCCTAATGGAGCTATAAGATATAGTTGTCCGATCCTGCAATATAAAGAAGACTTTTGGAAAAGTTTCAGCCCGATAGCTTCAAAACTGAGAGACAAGTTTGCGTAGAAACGGACGGACAGGCGGACGGGAAGACGGACATGGCTAGATCGACTCGTCTTGTGACGCTAATCAAGAGTATATATACTTTATGGGGTCGGAAAACTCTCCTTCACTGCGTTGCAAACTTGTTACTGAAATTAATATACCCTCTGCAAGGGTATAAAAATCTGGTCTGAAGTCACTGAATGAATCACTGAAGTCAGCAACAACCCTTAAAAATATTATATGGTGTTACTAAAATTGATTAGTTCTTATATCTGCAAGGGTGTACAAACTTCGGCTTGCCGAAGTTAACTTCTTTTCTTGTTTTTTTTACAATTATACAAACTTCGGCTTGCCGAAGTTTACATCCATTCTTGTTTTTTTTTTTTTTGTAATTTCTCGGAAATAGGGAATTGTAAAGAGAAAAGATGAGAACTTACATACTTTATTTAGACTCGGTTAGCGGATTGCTTGAAAACATACTCACACGTATTCCAACTCTCGACACTCAACACAAACATTCGATCACTAAAAATTTTTCTACCAACCTTGCAATGCTGTAGAGTTTCAGCCTAGAAAAAGTACAACAATTCAACTCACAAAATGATTTGTTACTTGGGAAAACCACTTTTAGCTAAATTCCGCGTGCTTTTATATATTAAAGTTTTACTGAATTGGTACGAATACAATTTTCCACGTTTGTCTGCCACGCTGACTTGATTAAAAAGAAAGTTCAATATTATGAGTCGTGGGTTTCGGCTATTGCCGAAAATTTCATCCACCTGAGAAGTCCGTCGTTCCGGCTTAGTGTTGTTTTCGGAAATCGAATAATTGCAAAGTTGGTTCTCCAATTATAAAAGTTGTACGTTTTTAAATTCATCAAGATTTGGTGTATCAAATATTGCTCCCTTTTATTAACATTTGGTAATTGATTTGGCTAATCTGCGTGGATTGGGATAAATTTATGATAATATTTGGTTAATTGTAGGAAAGTTTTTATCTCTTTTACTTTTGTTGGAATTGAATTTAAAACAAGGAAGAACGCTATAATCGAGTGCCTCAACTATCAGATACTCATTACTCAGCTTAAGAAAGCAAAAGGAAAATGTAGATATATAAGCAGCAAAGCGATATTTTAGATCGCTACCTACCGGCTATTTCAGTAGATATCATGAGGGCGGCAGACAGATTTTAAGCGTGTTAACCGTTTATGGGCGTGGCAGATTTTGATAAGCAGCAAGACTATATTTTAGGGCGCAACCTACAGGCTATTTCAGTAGATGTTATGTGGACCATACATTTTTAATGGTTTTAACCGTTTGTGGGCTTTAGAGTGGGCGTGGCACATCTTTTAGGTCAGCCGATAGGTATTGATGAGACAAACATATTTCAGTTAACATTTTTGTTTCTAAAAAAAAAAGGCGAAAAAGTTATGTCACTCAGTTTTCTTTGATCAATTACTACTCTATACATAATTTCCCCAAAAGCATGCTCTTCTTTGAATAGTACCGAGGTATGAATACCTTACTAAACCCTGATTAAGCATTTCCCGCCCATGGTTTTCGACTTAATTTTGCTGGGTTTGACCGAGGGGGTAATGTTTTGAATAAATAATAATAATAAATAATAAAAATATATTGTTTTCCCCATTCTCCTATCCTCCTAGTCGTTTGCGAACCGTGAAGCTAGTATTTTTAGTTGTGGAGAGTTGTTGTAATTCAGTGTATATATTTTCTTTAAAGTATGCTGTTTCGGGATTAAGATTAATATAATTGGAATGTTGTGGGAATGGATTTTTGTTAGTAATTGGGTGTGTGTTCATGTATTGCTTTGGCATTTGCTACATACCTTGGTTGTTAAGCATCTGCTGTGTATTGATTACAATTAGGTTGAAATGGTTGAGAATATTGCGGCTAACTTGATCGATATTAAGCTTGGGTCATTTTATTGAATTTGTGTGACTTCGAATTCTGATTAGAATTTGCGTTTTTATTACGGTTTTCTGAATTTTTATTCAATTCTAAATTATTATGTTTTTTATGTATTTCCTCAATTTCTGCAATAGTAAATAAGGATCTGAAGTCTGTAATGTCATGGTAAACCAAGGAAGTGAATATTGCCTATTTTCTGATCAGTATTTTAATTGAATATTTAATCGCCTGAAAGTAAATAATTAAATCTGGTTCGTTATCTTCCAATTTTAAAATCAGTAGTTGACGTCGTTTTTCCGCTTCTTCACAAAATGCACTGAGATTTCCAAGAAAACACCTTACGCTTTCTTGCAGTTCAAGAGGTTGCAGAGTTAATGAATTAAAGGCAAAAAAGGCACAAAAACTAAACTGCAGAATTTAAACAACAACACCTCTGAACGAGTTAAAAACCTAGTGACGATCGCACCTACTGCAAACAAAAGTTATGATATCAACCTTAGTCACGAAAATGTATTGTACGATACACCTAATAATTACATTTTCTTAATTTTTTACATCCGGCACGCTATACATTAGCATATTGAATTGCAGTTTAAAAATTACTTGTGTACAAAATGTATCTATTTATTCCTGTTTTCTGGCCAAACTAACAAGAAGATTTAAAATAAAAATTTTGAGAAATCAGAAAAAATCTAAAACAAAAAAACTTCCGACCAAGTTTTTAAACGTTGGTATTTAGACAAATCGTGTTTAAAAAGCGAACAATGTATTTTGAAATATCTTTCTAAAGACCTATAGCGTCGGTAGTTCACAAGTTACGGGAGTACACAATTTAGGTAATTATAGCTGTTTTCTTGGCAAACTAGCCAATCATTATTTTATTTAAATAATTTCTAAATTGTTACCTAATTTAATTAAACTTTGAAACATATTTATTTATATAAGTAAAGCTTTTAGAATAACATATTTAATAATTTTATTGTTCACATATACAAAAACTATTTTAAATTCATTAACAATCACCTTTAAAAGAATGATTTTTCTTTCGGAAATTGTCGCAAAATAAATTTAAAGACTTAATCGAAAATATGACCCTAATGATTTTTGCCACTCTTAATAAAACATAATAAGGTTTCATATTTTCTCTCATGTGGGTGTAGCTTGTTTTATATCATTTTTTTTTTTAATTTTACCTTCCTCTAGTTTTTATTTTAAAAAATCTATCCCCCTGGCAAAATTGCATAGTGCAGTCAGGAATGGAAACCTCTCCACAGCTTCTGTCGCCTCGGTTTACAACTTCAAGGGACAGGCAAGCCAAATACTTTAAAACTAATATGCATGTAGCATATTGTCCTAGAGGACAACGTGCCTGGCAAACAAACAAATCGCCTTCATCTTAACGACGTCTTTAGAAACTCGCAAACTAAACCAAACTCTAAAGCAAGAAACAAAAAATGCAATGCTACTAAATGTAGTCTGTGGAGGGCCAACCCAAATCTAAGGTCACTCCGTTAAAAAATTCATCAGGCAGTTGAGTCCGCAGCGACGAAGATTGAAACTTTTGCTTCACATCTCCAAAGCGTTTTCCAGCCGAACACTTCCACTGGTTCGTTTGTCCTAAGTGGCAGATCATAAGTCTTGGCTACTATCCGAGAAAATGGAAAAATCTATCATCATAATGATTCATCAGCCCGGAAAAAAACACGTTGTTTCGTCATCCTACAGACCAATAAGTTTATGTAACCCAACACATTCTTACGACTACATTGTCGAAACTGAAGTCCCGCAAGAAAGCGCACTACTATTGTGGAACATTATAGACATTATACAGCGCGCTAAATCAGAAACCTTACGACTTATTTTTTGCCACCATGGTATATTCGCAACCAAAAAGACATCCACAGGTTCCTGAAAAAGACTAACAAGAAGCGTCCTACAATAAAACACTCTCTGTGCACCCAAATCGTATCGCAAGAGGGTTGAGCAGATCCAGCCTAAAACGCAAAGACCTCTCAGCCCAGCAATAATTTTAGGGCTCCCTGATAACAGTCATTGGACTGTGACTTAATTAACAGCAGATAATTAAGATTTAAAACTCTTTTTGTTTGCATCCAAAGAAAGAAAATTGAATAAAAACAAGAAAGGAAGTTAAATTCGGCAAGCCGAAGTTTGTATACCCTTGCAGTTGTATAAAATAATCAATAATTTTATTAAATTGAATTGGAAATTCTTAAAAATATAAAAATGTATATTCCCAATATTATAAGATAATATGTCAAAAGCCTTAAAGCTATAATTTGTTTCCCATTATTTCCCACAAATTATCCGATCGTTCCTATAACAGCTATATGATGTAGTCGTCCAATTTTGATAAAATTTAATACGAAATTCGAAACTAAATAAAAAATGTTATTTCCAAGCGTACGAAGTTATAAGTTAAAAAACACCGAAGATATAATTTTTTAATATTAATTTACCACTAATTTTCCCATTGTTCGCATGGGAGCTATATGATATTGTGGTCCGTTTACATTACAGACTTACACAACAGACAGTGTAGTCTAACCTTTCTTGATGCGACACATTGTCCCAAGCTCTGACTAAGAATCCAGTTCATCATTCCAGAACAAAACATATTAATATACGCTATATGTATAAATGCACTAATGAAATGATTGCTGATATTTTGACCAAAAATATCCCAAAGAAGAAACATGAATAACATTTAATTCAAAATTCAGAACTAGAAAGGTATATGTTAAAAAACAAGAAAGAAATAATTTTTTTTAAATTTTTTCCCCGATAGTTCCTATGGGAGCTATAAGATATAGTTCTCCCATGCGGCTGGTTGCGCCTTATATACTACCTGCAATAGAAAGAAGACTTTTAGGAAAGTTTCAGCCCGATAGCTTTAAAACTGAGTTCGAGTAGAAACGGACGGACAGACGGGCAGACGGACGGACAGACGGTCATGGCTAGATAGTCGATCTATGTGACGCTGACTTTTTTTCCTTTATTTTTTATTTCACTTATTAAGGTTTTAGTATATTTTTTAACTTAATTTAAAAAAAAAACACTTTATTTGTTGTTTGATTTGGGATATTTTTTTAAAACAATATTTACAGAGTTCATGTCACTGAGGGAGTGCCACTTATAGATGGGAAGAACTGTATATGTTATTAAAGACCAGCATCGCATACTCTGGATGTGGTGTGTTCATATTATTGTTTTTTTTTGTTTGTTATTATTATTGTTATATAGTTAAACGTTGATGAACTATTTTACCGAAAAAACATTTTAACAAATTAAATTTGGAATTTATTGGGACAAGCATTTGACTCCCAATTATGAATTTAAACATTTTAGCAACCCTTTGTAACCTCACTACAAACTAATGGCAAACATGACGGACATGGATAGAACGACTCGCCTAGAGATCCTGATTAAGAATATATTCAAGGTGAGTTCCAAAGAAAACAGGACTTTTATAATTTAGCGCCCTCAAGTGGCGCCATCTATATGTCAACTGGTGCGTTAGAATCTGCTATCGTTTATCGACTTCTAGTAAACATTTCATGACATTTCATCTATTCGAAGTGAGGTTATTGCATTTTAAGTGTCAGTATGTTTTTGCCATCGGTGCAAAAATAAGCTTCGAATATAGAGCCAACATTAAATTTTGTTTTAAAATTGGAAAAACTTTTACCGAAACGTTTCAATTGATGAGCAGACTGCACGAGTGGTTGCAACGTATTCAAAGTGATCGTGAGGATATATATGACGATGAACATGTAAGCCAACCAAAATCCGTGATCACCGAAAGTTCCATCGAAACTGTGCGTGAGTTTATAAAATATTAGCCGAAATCATCATTGAAATTCATGGAAATAGAATTAAACATCTCCAAAACATCGATTTATCGCATTTTGACCAAAATTGGTCAGAATTCAACATTCGAAGGACATCGTTAAAGAGGCATAAAATGACCCGAACTTCCTTTCCAAGATTTTGACTGGTGGCGAAACTTGGTGCTTTGATATGATCCCGAAACGAAACGCCAGAGTGCTGAATGGAAGGCGCCGGACGAGTCGAAACCCGCCTGGAGAAGTCAAAAGTGAAGACAATGCTGATTTGTTTTTATGATTACAAGGGTATTGTCCACAACGAATTTGTTCCACCCGGCCAAAACGTAAATGCGGTCTTCAACCTTGGAGTTTTGAAGCCTTTGGTGCGCCGTATTCGACGTGTTCGGCACGAATATCACGAAGATGGAAGTTGGCGTTTGTTGCACGATAATGCGTCGTCTCATCGATCGACGCCTGTGTCCGACTATTTGACCAAAAATCACATTTTAACCATCAACCACTCCCCGTATTCACCTGATATGGCACTCTGCGACATCTACCTCTTCGGAAAAATGCATTTGCCGATGAAAGGAAAGCGTTATGCAGACTTAGAGGCCATTCAAGAAACTTGCACCGGCATATTGGCGGCCATACCGGGCAACGAGCTAAAACACTCATTCGACATTCTTTTGAACCGTGCAAAACGCTGTATTAAAGCAGAAGGAGACTATTTTGAATAAAATAAATTGATTTTGACGAAAAAAAACTATTTGTTCTGTCTTCTTTTTTTAAGTCCTGTTTACATTGGAACTCATCTTGTAAAACCCCTAATTTTTAAATAACTATTTATAAATACACAATATTTTTAATTAGCCCCATTCGTCACCTACAATCGGTTTTTTTAATAGGTTGGAGCCATTTTTTGTTTTGAAGATATCGAAATTAATGTAATAAGCCCTCTGATATTTTCAGTAGCCATCTCACTCGCTCTCACTAGAACTTAAGGCGTTTTGTATTTCTGAGTTATTGAACCAACTGTTTATAAGTTCTATATAAAAAATAAAATATATTTAACAATAATCAATGCGAATTTTTAGAAAATTATGGTTTTGTACTTCAATATTCGGTCCAGGGAGTTTATTGGAATAACAACCAAGCAACATTGCTTCCGTTTGCGATAAATTTCAGGAATATTGAAGGAGAAATCGCTTTTAAAAGCCTGGTAATCATTTGCCAATGTTAGCATCACGATACAATGGCTTTACATGTCTTTCAACAACAATTAGTAGATTTTTATACCCTTGCACAGGGAATAAGGATTTCAATCAGAAGTTTGAAACGCAGTGAAGGAGACGTTTCCGACCCCATATAGTATATACATATAGTAGCTGAGTATAGTACATATACTAGCTGAGTCGATCTAGCCATGTTCGTCTGTCCGTCTGTCTGTCCGTTTCTACGCAAAGTAGTCTCTCAGTTTTGAAGCTGAAAGTTTCTTCTATTTCAGGTAGTATATAAGTCGGAATCGAAAAACTATATCTTACAGCTCCCATAAGAACTATCGGGGAATATAAAAAAAAAATTATATCTTCTGTGTTTTTTAACATATAACCATTTAAGCTTTGAAATAAATTTTTTTTAGTTCTGAATTTATACTATACTATACGCTAGATTAAAAAAGTCCTGTTTACTTTGGAACTCACCTTATATGCAAAAGACGTGAAATTACTCTGGAATCTTTTATGCAAACAAAGGGTAATTTTTAAAGACTGTTTTTTTTTAAATCTTTCAAAAATTCTAACTAAAAAAATAATTTAATTTCTGTTAAGTCGTAATTCACGTGTTTACTTATTTTCCGAAATGTATACGTTAAAGAATGTCAACTCAAACAAGAAAGCAAGTTAACTTTGGTAAGCCGAAGTTTGTATACCCTCCCAGTTCCAAACAACGTCAGAAACACCAAGTGAAATTTTTTTAGTATTGATTAATATTAAAAATAAAATGATTTTCAGCTGACAGCTATATCATAGAGTCATCCGATTTTGATAAAATTAAATTCGGAATTCAAAACCAATTAAAAAATTATTTTTTTTCTAAATGTAGGAGGTTATATGTTAAAAGAAACCAAAGATATATATATTTTTAAATTTTTTCCCATAGTTCCTATGGGAGCTATAAGATATAGTTGTCCGATCCAGCTGGTTCCGACTTATAAACTACCTGCAATAGAAAGAAGACTTTTGGGAAAGTTCAAGCCGGATAGCTTAAAAACTGAGAGACTAATTCGTATAGCCCCATAGGTACTATCGGGGAAAAATTTTTAAAAAATTATATCATTCGTGTTTTTTAACATATACCTTTATAAGCTTGGATATCAAATTTTTAAATTAGTTCTGAATTTAGAATTAAATTTTAACAAAATCGGACGACTATATCATATAGCTCCCATAGGAACAATCGGAAAGTTAGTGGTAAAATAATATGAAACAAATTATATCTGCGGTGTTTTTTAACATATAACCTTCTAAGCTTGGAAACAACATTTTTTATTTAGTTCTGAATTTCAAATTAAATTTTATCAAAATCTGGCGACTATATCATATAGATGCCATATGAACGCTCGGAAAATAAGTGGTAAAATAATAATAAAAAATTATATCTTCTGTGTTTTTATATCCTTGCAGAGGGTATAATGATTTCAGTCAGAAGGAAACGTTGGGCTGAAACTTTCGCAAAAAAACGTATTTCTATTGGAGGTAGTATATAAGTCGGAACCAGCCGGATCGGACAACTATATCTTAAAGCTCCCATAGAAACTATTGGTGAAAAAATTAAAAAAAAAGAAATTAAGTTAACTTCGGCAAGCCGAAGGTTGTATACCCTTGCAGTTATAAAAAACAATCAATAATTTTACTAAATTGAATTCAAAATTCTTAAAAATATAATAATATATAATTTAATTTATATTCCCAATATTATAAGATAATATGTCAAAAAGCCCCAAAGCTATAATTTGTTTCATATAATTTCCTATCAATTATCCGATCGTTCTTATTACAGCTATATAATAGTCTTCCGCTTTGGATAGAATTTAATTCAAAATTCAAAACTAATAAAAAAATATTATTTTCAAGCTTAAAAGGTTATATGTTAAAAAACACCAAAGACATAATTTTTTCATATTATTTTACCACTATTTTTCAGATCGTTACTATGGCAGCTATATGATATAGTAGTCCGATTTTGATATAATTAATTCGAAATTCAGAACCAAATAAAAAAGTTAAAAAACATCGAAGATATAATTTTTCAATATTATTTTTTCCGTAGCACCAAAGCTACAATGTGTTATATATTATTTTCCCATCAGTTTTCTGATCGTTCCTATGACAGCTATATAATATATTCATCCGATTTTGATCAAATTTAATACGAAAAAAAAAATATTAATTCCAAGCTTATAAGGTTATATGTTAAAAAATACCGAAGATATAATTTTTTTTTTTCATTTTTTCCCCGTTAGTTCCTATGGGAGCTATAAGATATAGTTGTCCGATCCGGCTGGTCAGACTTATATACTACCTGCAATAGAAAGAAGACTTTTCAGCCCGATAGCTTTAAAACTGAGAGACTAGTTCGCATAGAAACGGTCGGACATACGGACGTACAGACGGACATGGCTAGATCGACACGTTTAGTGACGCTGATCTAGAATAAATATACTTTATGGGGTAGGAAACGTTTTCTTCACTGCGTTGCAAACTTTTGACTGAAATCATTATACCCTCTGCAAGAGTATAAAAATACCGAAGGTATCATTTTTTATTTTTACTTTACCACTAATTTTCCTATCGTTTAATTCAAAATTCAGAATTAATTAAAAAATGTTATTTCCAAGCTTAGAAGGTTATATGTTAAAAAATACCGAAGATAGCATTTTTTTTACATAGTTCCTATGGGATCTATAAGATATAGTTTTTCGAAAAATTATTTCTTATGCTTTAGCAAACTTTAAATTGCTTATACACGGCATATGCCGAAATGCATATATTAATCAATAAACTTATAATGTGAAAACGAATTTGAAACTATGGTGATCTAGAATTTTAACATGGGGGGTGAGCTGATGTAAGAAGTGGAGTAGGTCAAGAACAATAACATTACTTTCAACGGACAACCTTGACAATAGGGGATCGTTTTGCGCGGCCCTCGACGATCCATTGGCACACGAATGTGTGAAGGGGAGGGAATATGGCCGAAACACAGCCCAATCGTATTGCGATCAAGCGACAGCTAAGCTTGGGGGGCAGTGTGGACTGACGACTGACGAACTTTACACTCTAATATTATTTTTCCAGGCACTTTAAATATTTATTCTTGTTCTGTTGGAGAGGAGAGAGGCTTTCCAAGATCCCACTACCCGAATACGACGTAGCTTATGCCTTCAAAAATGGTGCCTGAACATCGGACGCCTCTCCCTCGGCACGAGTCTATTTCAGGACCCAGGCACTAATATGCCCACGTAACAGAATTGGCGCCCATCGAAGGGTTTTAAATTAAAATGTTTTAATTATAAAAAAATTCGGTGATTTTTGCATGGCCAATAAGCCGGAATTTCCTTAAATCAATAGGTACGACCTTTTTATAAACGACACTTACAGTATGTGCTGACAGAATATTTATTGAAGTTAACGTAAATATAATTTAGAGGGGCTTTCTGGCCGACGTCCTACGTCGTACTAGGCATTGGTCAGGTCGTTTTATAGGTTTGAGTCCAGAATAGCAGGAGCGCAAACATTACGGTAACCCAATTGGCCCTTGCGGTGCGGATGTACTGTTCCTTTGTCGATCAAGGACAGATGGGGGTGGGGGAACTGACAGGAAACGTAAAGCCGACGCCCTACAACGTACCACGCAGTTGTCCGGGCGTTTGCTTGGTTCGAGTCTTTACTGTTTCCCTTGACATACTTGGGCGGGGGACGATCTTTAGTTTCTCTGACCGACGCCCTACAACGTATTAGACTAGTTTGTCAGGTCGTTTGCTTGGTTCGAGTCCAGAGAAATAGGAAGGCGGTTGTGGAGCCCGAGAATGATCGGTCAAACAACCGGATTTCTGACGACTGGGGGGAGGTGGATTTTGGACAGATTCCTGGTCTACATGCAGCCCGTTTTCGTTTGAAACATTTGCGCGGACTAGAAAAGGAAAGTAAGGTTAAGTTAGCTTAGCGAAACCCAGTTGTGAGAAGCGGCTGACACCCCTACAAAGGAATACGCGTTTTGTTTTTGGGGCTTAAATATCGGACGGTTCTTGACCGAAGAGAGACTTGCGGAGCGTTTACGTCGTTGAAAAGAGGCACGTGATCCGTTTCTACCAAACGTAAAGTGAAAAGTGAGTGCTAGCATTAGCCAGCACAAGTGACAATCTATAAAAAAAAGAGCGAAGGCCTTAAAGGAAGGTCTAACTATATACATGAAAGGGGCCAACAAGAAGGTCCTGTTCCAACACAGCACCGAAAGAGTGACCCGCGCAACGACGCGAGGAGAAAACCATCAACACCGGAGTGCGAGCGCGCCAAGGTTAGGAGAATCACCTGAAAGAGAGCCTTGGGATCTCTCCCAGAATCAGCCAGGTCAAGTAGAGCGACGTGAACAGAGATTGATGGAGCTCTTGAGGCAGAGCAACGAGATGCAGAGCGGTATGAGCAGACAGATAGAAGCATTTCAAGCTCAAAAGGCAGAGATGCAGTCTCAAATATTCATAGGACCCAAACAGAATGCACTGCCTTTACCAACCCGAACTGTTCTTGGGATATCAAGAGTAGCTATTAAAAGAGGTTACGGAGTTTTTTTAGGCGGTTTTAAATGTATTTTGTATGAGTTGTTTTTAATTGCAAGCGTATACTCATCCCAGAATCAGTGTGTTTGGTATTCCACGGAACCCTCCCTTTTTATTGCATTTCAAATATTGTGACCCCTCGTTATATTCTGAGAATGAGCAGGAGAAAGTGAACGTGCGTACCCACGAACCCGAATCTCACCTCCTACTCTCGAGTCCTTGCTCATGACTGCTTGTCCGCAAAGGTGTGAAATTTTAATTTTGTGAGTTTTGTTCAAATGTGTTTTTATTTTAGAACAGAGAAAATTATACCATTGGAAAGGGCTTGAAAAATGCTTTTCAATGACACAAAATTTTCACCTTTTTCAGTCGAGTAGTGGGAATATACGCGAGGAGGCAGAATTTGAAATTCGGTACAATTTTCCGCTTCAGTGCACCGTTTTAAGAAATTCTTAAAACTAAATTTCTTATTCTACACATAAATATTATTGGGTGGCCCTTAGATATAAACCCTGAAAAGTGTTCCCAATAAGAAATTTTATACATAAACCTTAAAGTGATTCCACTAGCTAATTTTTCTATACAAACCCGTCTAACTTTATCGTAGACACACACAATTTCGATATCCTCAGCCCTGAAAAGTGATCCTATAAGTCTTATACAACTTGAACATTAAAGTGATTCTTCAGCTCATTTTTCCTAGACACACTCCTCAAAAGGAATCGTATAACATATAAGAAAAACTAGAGTATAAGACCGCAGAGGCGGTCATCGCAGCGGCAGTCTCGGCAGCGTCCAAACCTCCGCTGCGAAAACCGCCGCTCCCGTATATTCCCACTACTCGACTGAAAAAGGCAAAAAACGACAATGACCTCCGATACCCTAAATAGTATACCCATTCACTAAAAAAAAAAAAAAAAATTAGTATCATTGGAAAGCATTTTTCAAGTACTTTCCAATGGTATAATTTTCTCTGTTCTAAAATAAAATCTGCACATTTTGAAAAAAACTAACAAAATTAAAATTTCATACCTTTGCGGACAAGCAGTCATGAGCAAGGACTCGAGGGTAGGGGGTGAGATTCGGGTTCGTGGGTACGCACGTTCACTTTCTCCTGCTCATTCTCAGAAGGTAACGAGGGGTCACAATATTTGAAATGCAATAAAAAGGGAGGGTTCCGTGGAATACCAAACACACTGATTCTGGGATGAGTATACGCTTGCAATTAAAAACAACTCATGCAAAATACATTTAAAACCGCCAAAAAAACCTCCGCAACCGCTTTTAATAGCTACTCTTAGCTTAAGGCTTAGGAAATTCGAATGGTTTCATCGCGACATCTTATGCCAATACTGGCCCGACTTTAACTGACCATTTATTCATATCTTGCTTACACAGAGATTGCCTTTCCTTACCCTATGTCGAAGTTGCACACCTTCGATATTTACCTACATCCAGACCCCTCCTACACCACGTTCACCCCCGGTAACTTGTTATCAATCCTTGTGTTCGTTTTCCTTCTAATAACCATTCTACTGGGGTATTGGGCTGCTCCTTATGTGCGAGAACAAATCGGATAGGTTCTAGGAGTACAACATGCCTGTATGCACTCCCTGTAGATGTCAACCTGTTAAGTGAACATTCTGGACTATAAAAATGACACCACTCAAATTGCTCAGGATCAGTTCTTCAAATGCCTCAGTACTGTATTCTAATAAAATAATTAGATCCACATCGGTGCTTGCAATCGCGCCTAACAATTCTAATCGTGCTTTTTACCTTTTAAACGAGTGGGTGAAAATTGGTAACAACATTATCGTGCTGTTTACCTTTATAACGAGTGGGTGAAAATTGTTACCAACATTACAACATATAACAATATATTTTTTGAATAAAAATATTAAAACTTGTGATTGAAAATCTATGTATTTGATTTGAGTATAAGATCACTGGATGTAAGCTGAAAAAGACACCATAAGGAACTAAAATACCTCTGTATTTAACTGATAAGGACTGTAACGAACTGTTTTCTTTGGTTTCTGCTCGCTACGGTATTTGTGCGGCTAGCTCAGTAGATTGTGTGTGTTCGTCCCACCAAATTTATATAAACGTGACCGCCCAGTAGTTCAGTGAAAAAGCACAGAATTCTCGGGTTCGGAGTGGGTTTATTGCGGGTATGACTGCAGTCGGCTTTATAACTTGCTTGTCTCGCTGTCTCCGACGGTGTGGGTTGTTTTGTCGCTCCTCGAAGATCCTTGACCGCTGATTGCTCCTGACGTGGCTGGCTCGGTGACTGCTCGGCCACGATTCAGACTCGCTATGGGGTCGGCCGTGCGGGCTTAGGGAAGCGTCACCGTTCTCACACTAGGGTGAACAGACTGACGAGCTCTCCAGGATCACTCCTCTCGATGCCCGACCTCCTGTCCCTTGCTCTGTCCCGGATGGTCCCACGGGCTTCCGCTCAGATCGTGCGGACAGTCAAGGCAGAACGCCAGGAAGCTGCCTCGCTTTTCACTTCGTTTCTGTGCCTCGTGTAAACGAACGTTCCACCCTAGCCTCACCCTTCCGCGTACTGTCCGTGCCGTTCCTGCGGGCTCGATCCTCCTTGCGTGGCCGTTGCGGTGTGGTGTTCTGCTTGCTGGTGGCGATGTCCTGCGAACTGCTCCTGACAGGTGGCTGTAGGTCTTGACTTCTGTGCTGGGTTCGAGGGCATACGCCGATCCGGGACTTCTCTCTCTTCTGCCTCGTGACTCTCAGGTTCTGTTGCGCCGTTCCGGGACTTCTCTCCCTTCTGGCTCGCTACTCTAGGGGTTCCGTTGCGCCGCTCCGGGACTTCTCTCCCTTCTGGCTCGCTACTCTAGGGGTTCTGTTACGCCGCTCCGGGACTTCTCTCCCTTCTGGCTTGCTACTCTCGATTTCAAATCTCAGTCTAGTAGACCCTCCAGGCGTAACGCCAGGACTTCGTCGGCAGGACAGATCAGAACTTAGCCGTGTGGTGCCTCCTTAGACCTCAGCCACCTGTGCCTCAGTTCGGAGATTCCTAGTAATCCCAATCCCGAACGTCTCGACGTGACGATCTTGCTCCTCGTAGGCTCCCACGGCGCTGCTTCCGACGACTCGCCCTGGTGTGGCTCCCACGTAGCTTGCTTGGTTGGATTTCGTTCGACTCCTTGCTCTCGACTGACTGCTCGCTCTTGACTGACTGATCTCGACTGAATGCTCTCGACTGAATGATTGATCTCGACTGAATGCTCTCGACTGAAAGATTGATCTCGCTGCCAGCGCCCTGCGGTATGTTTGTGTGCCGCACCGCTGCTGAGATGTGGCACCTGCTTTCCAAAGTCCAAAGTCTGGTGGCGTCCCGTTACTCCTTTTTGCACACGGCACTCTAGCTCCGCCCGCCAAGTCTCCGCTCTCTCCTTCTCCATTGTTGGTCTCCAAACTCTCTTGGTCTCCGAACCCTCTTGCTCTCCAAACTCTCTCACCCTCCAAACTCTTGTCTCCAAACTCTCTTCCTCTCCAAACTCTCTCGCTCTCCAAACATTTGTCTCCAAACTCTCTTCCTCTCCAAACTCTCATCCTCTCCAAACTCTCACGTTCTCCGTCCTCGATCTCCAAACTCCCTCGTTCTCCGTCCTCGATCTCCAACTCTCTCGTTCTCCGTCCTCGCTCTTCGCCGCGCCGCCACTACGCGAATTCGCCGCGTACCTGGTGAGCGGCCGGCCATCTGCTGCTGGGATTTGTGGGGAGTTATTCCACTCCCCACATTCCCCCCTTACTTCGGGAAGGATTAAGAAAACTCAGCGCTCCCACTCTCCGGCGTTCACTTGTATATCCTAGCCATTGAGTCAGGGCGCATCTCGTTTCGGTTCCCTCGGTGTTCCCTCGTTGCTCCCTCGACGTTCCCTCGACGCTTTCCATCTTGTTTCCTTTCCACAGCGCCGGTCGTCCTCCGTATAGCAATTTCAAATCTCCCGCGCCGATCCTCCCTCTGTTCCCACTGGGCACCGATATTAATCAGCTATCGATACCCAGAGGGCCTGCTCGCGATATCGATATCGCAGGTGCGGCGTTGCCACTTGCGACCCGCGATGTTCATCATCACCGATATTTCACTTTTCTTGTGCCCATCGATCGGACTATCGTCCAGTGCCAATCGACCGCCTATCGAGGCGCCCCCTTCCCTGTTATCTGGTGAGTCTGCAAAATTGGCGACTTCTCAAGGTGAGTTTCCATTTCCTTTTCCCAATTTCGCTCCTATCCTTTCGGCGACTTTCCTTCACTTTCCTCCTTCATTCGCCCTCAGCTGGCTGACCGGGCTCCACGCGGACTTCTTCGTGAGCGGGAGCGGAGAGGACTCAGAATTCACTTCGCAGCGGGTAAGTAAGCTGGAGTTCTTGTCTTTGCCTCCGCCCTAACCCTTCCCCTTCATTTTCAGGTTGCTGCCATGTATGCCCCCTTCTTCACGCTTTCATCCGCGCTCCCGCCCTCTCCGGTCATTAGCTTCTGCGTGTTTTATTTTCACGATTTCTTTTTACTACTGCTCCATGAAAACCCTCATGCCCGCGAGCCCCAGCCTCACGCGATACGTTCGTCCGCCACTCCTGATCCGCACACTGCGCCTGCTGCACAGGTTGCGAGCCTCGCATACCGCCGGTTCCTCCGCGATTCCTGCGGGCCACTCCTGCTCCGGGACTCCCAGCCATCGCTGGCCTTCCGGCGCCGACATCGTCCGCGCCAACTTAGGAGGCGCCGCCGATGCGGGCTCCACGGGCGCCGAATGTTGTCGTTTTAAGCTTGGCCTTCCACCTCCCGTCGGTTCCGGCCATTTCCACGGCCCCCTCTCCTGAGGCTCCGCCGCTTCCGCCTCGTTTCGCGTCGCTGCCGGTGTCGTTGGCCCTGTACCTGGAGTCGATGGCCGTGTACTCGGTGTCGGCGGGGTCCATAGGTCCGGCCGTCCACGGGTCCTGGGATCCATCGGGCTCACCCGAGGTCCCGTCTCCTCCCAAATCCGGGGCTCCTCCACCGTCGCCTTCTCCGCGGGGCCCTCCGGCCATGTCCAGACGACCGTCTGTTGCCGCCACCTCACACCTTCGACAACGAACGAACGCACGCTATGGGTCACGTGCGCCGCCGGGATGTCCGTTCGGACGTGGTGTCCCACCGGGCTCCGGGTTGGTATTGCGGCGTGTCCGGCCGCGGGTGCGATCCTACCGCCGGCGGCCGTTCGAACCTCGGCGTGGGTGGTCGCGCGGGTTCCAACCGGGGAGATTCCCCGCCGTGCCTCGCCGGTGAAGGTGGCGTAACCGGTTGCGGCGGTGGTGGCGACCGGGGAGGGAGCGCCTCGCCTTTCGATGAGGGTGGTCGCGTCGGCGACCCCTCGTACCGCGGCGTAAGCGGCACCCCACGGTTCGACGACATACCTCGGAGTGGGTGGGCATGCCGGTTCCTCCCACAACTGCTGCTCCTCCTCCTCGGCCCGTCGCAAACGGGCCTGCCATTCCGGGTCCTCCTCCATCTCTCGCAGTTGAGTTTCCTCCGACTTCCGCCGCGCCTCCAGGTTCAGCCGAAACTCCAGCGTGGCGGCTGCCACCTGCTCCTCGTGGCTGCGGGGAGTCCGTCGCTCCGCAGGTGGCTCCTCGCTGGCCCACTCGACATGGGTTGTGCCGGTTGAGATGCGGCCGTCGGTGTCGCTGGTGGCCTTCTGAAGCCGCCACCTCCTCTGCTCCAACCGCGGATCCTCGACCAGCTCGACGTCGCTGTCGGAGCTGATCACCGGATCGGGCTTCCCTCGCCTCGAGATCAGCCGCGAGGTTCGGGTAGGCCGTGTGGTGGACCACCCTTGCCCCGGTCAAGATCTCTCGGCCGGCTGGCGGGCAGTCATCGCTTTCCTTGCGTCGCTCCTTGCTACTCGGGTGCTCATGGTGGTGTTCTCGCTAAATGACCGTCTGCCGCCGGGCGTTCCTTCCTCGACACCTCGGTTCTAAGCCTTACACTTTGCTCGGTACCACTATTTCTCACAGCCTCCCTCCTTTTCCACTTCGTTTTTACAGCTCTCTGACCTGTACCGTCTTCCCCCTTCCTTCGGCGGACTATCGCTGGACATTTTCCTTTTAGTCATCATCGAGCGTTTGGACGTTCCGGTCTACTGTTTGTGTCTTCTCTGCCCTCCAGTTGAAAAATTCTTTTTTTTTCCCCTCGAGATATTCTTTATTCCTGAGCATCCTTGTAAGTATCTTCGGACTTTTTCCTTATGTCCTTTGGGTATCCTTGGAGGTATCCTTGGACCCCGTTCCTCGTGTCCTTCGGGTATCCTTGGAGGTATCCTTGGACCCACTTCCTCGTGTCCTTCGGGTATCCTTGGAGATATCCTTGGACCCTATTCCTCGTGTCCTTCGGGTATCTTTGGAGGTATCCTTGGACCCCTTTCCTCGTGTCCTTCGGGTATCCTTGGAGGTGTCCTTGGACCATTTTCCTCGTGTCCTTCGGGTTTCCTTGGAGGCATCCATGGACCCCTTTCCTCGTGTCCTTCGGGTATCCTTGGAGGTATCCGTGGACCCCTTTCCTTGTGTCCTCCGGGTATCCTTGGCCCCTTTTTCTCTACCGTATCTGCTTGTGGCTGCTCGTATGTGTTCTGTGTTTGTTGTTGTTTCAGCTCGCTCACATGGATAGTCCTCTCTTTCCTAAGGCGGTTCTTTCCCATTCTGTTTATGTTGCTTTCACCGCTGGGACAATCACGTTTTAGGAGCCAGATGTAACGAACTGTTTTCTTTGGTTTCTGCTCGCTACGGTATTTGTGCGGCTAGCTCAGTAGGTTGTGTGTGTTTGTCCCACCAAATTTATATAAACGTGACCGCCCAGTAGTTCAGTGAAAAAGCACAGAATTCTCGGGTTCGGAGTGGGTTTATTGCGGGTATCACTGCAGTCGGCTTTATAACTTGCTTGTCTCGCTGTCTCCGACGGTGTGGGTTGTCTTGTCGCTCCTCGAAGATCCTTGACGTGGCTGGCTTGGTGACTGCTCGGCCAAGATTTAGACTTGCTATGGAGTCGGCCGTGCGGGCTTAGGGAAGCGTCACCGTTCTCAGACTAGGGTGAACAGACTGACGAGCTCTACATGATCACTCCTCTCGATGCCCGACCTCCTGTCCCTTGCTCTGTCCCGGATGGTCCCACGGGCTTCCGCTCAGATCGTGCGGACAGTCAAGGCAGAACGCCAGGAAACTGCCTCGCTTTTCACTTCGCTTCTGTGACTCGTGTAAACGAACGTTCCACCCTAGCCTCACCCTTACGCGTACTGTCCGTGCCGTTCCTGCGGGCTCGATCCTCCTTGCGTGGCCGTTGCGGTGTGGTGTTCTGCTTGCTGGTGGCGATGTCCTGCGAACTGCTCCTGACAGGTGGCTGTAGGTCTTGACTTCTGTGCTGGGTTCGAGGGCATACGCCGCTCCGGGACTTCTCTCCCTTCTGGCCCGCTACTCTGGGGGTTCTGTTGCGCCGTTCCGGGACTTCTCTCCCTTCTGGCTCGCTACTCTAGGGGTTCCGTTGCGCCGCTCCGGGACTTCTCTCCCTTCTGGCTCGCTACTCTAGGGGTTCTGTTACGCCGCTCCGGGACTTCTCTCCCTTCTGGCTTGCTACTCTCGATTTCAAATCTCAGTCTAGTAGACCCTCCAGGCGTAACGCCAGGACTTCGTCGGCAGGACAGAACAGAACTTAGCCGTGTGGTGCCTCCTTAGACCTCAGCCACCTGTGCCTCAGTTCGGAGATTCCTAGTAATCCCAATCCCGAACGTCTCGACGTGACGATCTTGCTCCTCGTAGGCTCCCACGGCGCTGCTTCCGACGACTCGCCCTGGTGTGGCTCCCACGTAGCTTGCTTGGTTGGATTTCGTTCGACTCCTTGCTCTCGACTGACTGCTCGCTCTTGACTGACTGATCTCGACTGAATGCTCTCGACTGAATGATTGATCTCGACTGAATGCTCTCGACTGAAAGATTGATCTCGCTGCCAGCGCCCTGCGGCATGTTTGTGTGCCGCACCGCTGCTGAGATGTGGCACCTTCTTTGCAAAGTCCAAAGTCCGGTGGCGTCCCGTTAGTCCTTTTTGCACACGGCACTCTTGCTCCGCCCGCCAAGTCTCCGCTCTCTCCTTCTCCATTGTTGGTCTCCAAACTCTCTTGGTCTCCGAACCCTCTTGCTCTCCAAACTCTCTCGCCCTCCAAACTCTTGTCTCCAAACTCTCTTCCTATCCAAACTCTCTCGCTCTCCAAACACTTGTCTCCAAACTCTCTTCCTCTCCAAACTCTCATCCTCTCCAAACTCTCACGTTCTCCGTCCTCGATCTCCAAACTCCCTCGTTCTCCGTCCTCGATCTCCAACTCTCTCGTTCTTCGTCCTCGCTCTTCGCCGCGCCGCCACTACGCGAATTCGCCGCGTACCTGGTGAGCGGCCGGCCATCTGCTGCTGAGATTTGTGGGGAGTTAATCAACTCCTCACACGACGATAAAGATGCTTGGATATTTCTACCTAAAAGTTATGTGAACAAATTTTCTACAAAGACACCATTTAGGAAATTAAATGAGAATGGAACAACTCATATGGTATATAAAGGAAAAGATCTGAACAGATTTGGTTGTGATTAAATTGAATTTGTATCAGTAAATAAGTAAAGTAAATAAGATTCTTCAATATAAAGAGCTGAGTTTTTAAATCCAACAACAGTCTTAAATCAGTCTCAAAAAGAAATAGTTTTCCTTAAAAATGTACGCTCAATAGATAGAACTATTCTTGATGCAATTTGAAGGCATGCTTTTCGAGCAACACCTACAAAGGATGGAGTTCCTTAAAGCTACTTTGGAGGATTTAGAGGAAAAAGAGTTGATCCATTCGAAGTTTGGATTCCATTATAAACTTTGTCCCTAGAGCGACCATGATGCCTCGTCTGGACCAGACACATGTCAGTGTAACTGAAAGAGGAAGCCCTTAGTCTAATGATTAAATATTATAAGTTAAACAAACGTATTGCTCAAAAACCATAAAAGAAACGATTTAATTTTACTTAAATATATATATGTTTTTTATTTTTTAAAATGGTTCTTAAACATTTTTATTATTAATTTATCATTAAATGAATAATCGTTTTTCATGAACAGCATACAATAATGTCCGCAAGTGTTAGAAAAGTATCCCTGCAGTTGTTGTTATTAAAACAAAATTTATAAGCGTTAGATTTTAAAAATTTTAAAAATTCTTTTTTCTGGGGATATTGACCATATGAATCGAAAAATTCTGCTGACCTACGACTATCAAAATAAAATGCAATGCAATGAGTTCCAGGTTGATCTGAAGTGTCGGTATTCGTAATTATTAGTGCGGGATACTTTAAAATAGTTTTTGGTAACCTATCAGAAGGAAAAACTCCTTTAAAAATAGATTTTGTCTTTGAATGCTAGAAAGAAAATGTTCAATTTGTAAAGTATTCATTTTAAAAGAGCGTACGAATATTTCTATGCTTATCAATATCAATCATTGAATCGTATTCACAATATACCAAGCAAGTAACTGCTTCAGCAAGTGGTTCCGGAAATCTTCCTTCGATTCTTATAGTACCTTGAGAGATTAAATTTGAACATATGGTTGAATTTGATTGATCAGCAGTTAAGTCAAAGGCTAATATAAAAATGTTTGAATCAAAAATTTCCTTGGTAATTTGTAGTCCACAATCGTAATGTTTAATTCCACATGATCTAAAAAGCATATAATAACCTCTTGAGCTCTGAACCTTTTCAGCGTTCGAGTAATCGAACTCCAGAGCCTGGAAAGGAACTTGAACTCCGTTAACCAATAGGTTAAAGCGTTGAATTTTAAAATGTTCAAATTTAAAAGGGGATAAGCCTCGGTTTCCTACGTATGAGCGGATCTTAACCATACAAAAGGCCAGAAAATTTGGTATTGACCAACAACTGCAATAAAAAGGGAGGGTTCCGTGGAATACCAAACACACTGATTCTGGAATGAGTATACGCTTGCAATTAAAAGCAACTCATGCAAAATACATTTAAAACCGCCTAAAAAACCTCCGCAACCGTTTTTAATTGCTACTCCTAGCTTAAGGCTTAGGAAATTCGAATGGTTGCATCGCGACATCTTATGCCAATGCTGGCCCGACTTTAACTGACCATTTATTCATATCTTGCTTACACAGAGATTGCCTTTCCTTAACCTATGTCGTTGCACACCTTCGATATTTACCTACATCCAGACCCCTCCTACACCACGTTCACCCCCGGTAACTTGTTATCAATCCTTGTGTTCGTTTTCCTTCTTATAACCATTCTACTGGGGTATTGGGCTGCTCCTTATGTTAGAGAACCAATCGGATTTGTTCTAGGAGTACAACATGCCTGTATGCACTCCCTGTAGATGTCAACCTGTTAAGTGAACATTCTTGACTATAAAAATGACACCACTCAAATTGCTCAGGATCAGTTCTTCAAATGCCTCAGTACTGCATACCTATGGATCCAACCGTAGAATTTATCGATTCGGAAAAAGAGGTTGAGATTGACAACCTGGAATTACCACCCACGCAAGATTCTGATCTTGAAATAATCGAAAACTCGGATCTGGAACTTGTGCAGGTTTCCAAAGCAGAAGATTCGGTTGATCGCCTTCTACAAAGCGTATTTCAACCGGCTGCATCGTCGACTTAAAATAGGGACCCAGGATTGGAGTCTCTTGAGTGGAGCCAGTTTCCATTGGGGACTACTACGCAGGCTTTCTTGGAATCCCTTATCACATACGAAGAAGGTGAAGATGTATTTCAGTGTGCACAGGAATTTCAATTGGACGACGACCTATCCAGGCCAGAAGGTGAGGTTTTTCCTAACGACGACCACATCTTTGAAGAACTTATGGGACCTAACC
The DNA here is from genome assembly GCF_025231255.1 of Drosophila biarmipes. NCBI lineage: Eukaryota > Metazoa > Arthropoda > Insecta > Diptera > Drosophilidae > Drosophila > Drosophila biarmipes. Next base: position 398,636 of record NW_026114527.1, read on the forward strand.
CGCCACCGACTAACCATTATTTAACTTTGTTGGATGATGGAGATGACGACGCAATACTAGATGTTTTATTTGGCCTAGATTCTTAATTTTTAATTATAAATACACCATGCATAAAGAAAAATAAAGTAGAAACTATTTTAAAATTGAGGGCTTATAATTGTTTTTTATTTATTGAACAATTTTTCTTTGCCTTACAAATACTTTTTAGCTCTGCGTTGTGAACCAATAGACGATGCATATTAAAGTCGTATCGCAACCAAATTTTCCGTACTTTAGGACAGAAATAACAATAATAAAAGGAGGATTTAGATTTCTGATAGGCGAAGTTGTGTATTTATAATGTATGCGCTTTTAGGCCGCTGCGAGTAGTAAAGGATTTTGTTTCTGAACACAACTCGCAATGGTACTTCACCAATTCGATGTTTTTAAAAATAAACTGACTTTTCTATAAAAAATGTATCTTATATAGCATTTGAGGGACAATTATTACGTTATATATACTAACTTTATTTTAACGCTATTGAAAGATTTACATAAATATAAAAAGAGATAGACATACTGATATGTATTTTTGACTTTATTCTCAAGAATTACATAGTTTGAATAAGTATTTTGGTGAATATAATGAAGAAATATTGTTATCTCATTTACTCCACATGAATTGATAGACGTGTATAGTTTTTGACAAGTATAAAAGACCATGTAAGTTCTGGTTAAAGAATTAGTATACATCAGTTAGGTACTAGTGCACGACGAATCCAATCTTACGCTGATCAAAAATGGTATGCACATAAATTAAAAGTAAATACTTTATCACCTAATTTTGTTGAATGTGATAGGACTTCTTAGAGACCTTCAATGACGTGAAGCCTGTGATTGGCTACACAAAAATTGAAAATCTATGTATTGGATTTGAGTATAAGATCACTGGATGTAAGCTGAAAAAGACACCATAAGGACGATAAGATAAGGACGATAAAGATGTTTGGTTATTTCTACCTAAACGTTATGTGAACCAATTTTCTACAAAGACACCATTTAGGAAATTAAATGAGAATGGAACAACTCATATGGTATATAAAGGAAAAGATCTGAACAGAAGAACAGATTTAGTTGTGCTCAAATTGAATTTTTATCAGTAAATAAGTAAGTAAATAAGATTCTTCAATATAACGAGCTGAGTTTTTAAATCCAACAACAGTCTTAAATCAGTCTCAAAAAGAAATAGTTTTCCTTAAAAATGTACGCTCAACAGATAGAACTATTCTTGATGCAATTTGAAGGCATGTTTTTTGAGCAACACCTACAAAGGATGGAGTTCCTAAAAGCTACTTTGGAGGATTTAGAGGAAAAAGAGTTGATCCATTCGAAGTTTGGATTCCATTATAAACTTTGTCCCTGGAGCGACGATGATGCCTCATCTGGACCAGACACATGTCAGTGTCATATGCTGCCTTCACTGAAAGAGGAAGCCCTTAGTCTAATGATTAAATATTATAAGTTAAACAAACGTATTGCTCCAAAACCATAAATAAAACGAATTAATTTTACTTAAATACATATATATGTTTTTTGTTTTTTAAAATGGTTCTTAAACATTTTTATTATTAATTTATCATTAAATGAATAATCGTGTTTCATGAATTTTCTTAAAAAAGAATTTAGTGTTTTCTTTTTACTTTTAAAAAGACCGAACAGCATACAATAAGGTCCGCAAGTGTTAGAAAAGTATCCCTGCAGTTGTTGCTTATTAAAACAAAAGTTATAAGCGCTGACAAAATTATTCTGCTGACCTACGACTATCAAAATAAAATGCAATGCAATGAGTTGCAGGTTGATCTGAAGTGTCGGTATTCGCAATTATTAGTGCGGGATACTTTAAAATAGTTTTTGGTAACCTATCAGAAGGAAAAACTCCTTTAAAAATAGATTTTGTCTTTGAATGCTTAGAACGAAAATGTTCAATTTGTAAAGTATTCATTTTAAAAGAGCGTAAGAATATTTCTTTGCTTATCAATATCAATCATTGAATCGTATTCACAGTATACCAAGCAAGTAACTGCTTCAGCAAGTGGTTCCGGAAATCTTCCTTCGATTCTTATAGTACCTTGAGAGATTAAATTTGAACATATAGTTGAATTTGATTGATCAGCAGTTAAGTCAAAGGCTAATAAAAATTTTTGAATCAAACATTTCCTTGGTAATTTGTAGTCCACAATCGTAATGTTTAATTCCACATGATCTAAAAAGCATATTATAACCTCTTGAGCTCTGAACCTTTTCAGCGTTCGAGTAATCGAACTCCAGAGCCTGGAAAGGAACTTGAACTCCGTTAACCAATAGGTTAAAGCGTTGAATTTTAAAATGTTCAAATTGAAATGGGTCTAAGCCTCGGTTTCCTATGTATGAGCGGATCTTAACCATACAAAAGGCCAGAAAATTTGGTATTTGACCAACAACTGCGTTGTCTATCGACAGTGTTTTGTTGCCCGGATATATTGTAAATGATTTGACTTCAACCTTGCTGAATGGGTACAGAGCATTTTTTGTTTGTAAAACATGATGATGAGCCAATAAAATGCTTGGGTTAACTGTTATGTGGTTCATGAAAAGTTGTGCATCAAGTATCTTTAAATTTGATTCAGTACCAGTTTCCATTAAACAAAACGCTGTTTTTTCAATATTGATATTGATTCTTAAATCAACATTGTTAACAAGCAGTTTGGTTTGATTGAAAATATCTCCATGAACTTTTCCGAATAACTCAACCTTGTTACTATTTTGAAACATATTTTTAAGGGTTTCATTCGAGTCCGGATAAACATATTTCCCTGCTGTTATTCTTCCAAAATTGGGAAAATAACCTTGGGAGGCCAAGTGACTTTCAGAGGCGTCACTCCCATAGTTTAAAATTGTTTGCAAATACGCTATATAGTGATAATTATTATCACTTTGCGATACCAGTATATTATTTAAATAAACTGACGAGCTTCTAAATATTGAATGTAGAATATTGTTTACAACACCAACGGCATTTCCATCAATGCTGTTGTTATCATTTTTTTTAAGTTGCACAACAAGTCGTAAATAAACACTGGATAAATCTCGATACGTTTAACCATTTCCCAAGCAAACAAATTCGATTGAAGAGGCATCGTCCAAAAAAGCAATTGGGTTGTATGAGACTTCTTCAGTTCTTAGAATAGAACTTTGGGTGGGGTGTGCCGCAAACAAATCTAATTCACTTTTCATACATTCGATATGCGTACTCATTTTGCTTTAGAAAAAATATCTTTAATATTTAATTTTCTTGTTGATTTTTTTTTTTTTATGGTGCGTTTGGGTATGTTTATTATTACCTATTACCTAGCCTTTTATTTCTTTTTCCACTTCCACTTTGAAAACGGGTAATTTTATCAATTGCTTTATTTGAAAGATTTTGTAAAGCAATTTTACTTTGTTCTTGAATTATATTTTTTAAAGGCTCTCTCCCAAATTCATTGATTACAGCCTTACCAGTCTCAGCAGCCTGATTTTTTATAGCTGTTATGCCCGAAAAAAAAGTGGTTTTATGTAATTAAAAAGACCGCTAAAAAAATTTCCGATTCCTCGTCCTTGTTGCACTATATGCGGAGATATGTAAATGTTGCTGGTTGCTTAAGCCCCCACCACACTGGTTTACATAATAATCCTGATAAGATTTCACCATGATGACTATTTTGGTTCTAAATAAATAATATTTGGGTATGCATTATTTATAGTCCTCACCTTCTTCTTCTTCTAAAGTGAAGAGTAACGAAAATCGGAACAGCTGAATTTTCAAATGGTACCTTATATCCATTGGAATCAGTAATTAGTATTGAGATTTCATTTGGCGACCATATGTCCAAAAGGTAATATTCAATATTTTTAAATTGAATACTTCTTTCCTTTCCATTATAATGCATTACACGAAGATATCGCGGTCTTTTACTACCTACTGACCTTGGTTTTATTATGTCAGTGTAAATAAAAATCAATCCATTTTCAGGAATATTCGTTTGAACGGCAACATTTTTATACCTAAGTGTTTCAGCATATACAAGACTAACAAGCTCGGTTTCTTCAACGATATTATTATCTTGGTTAGGTGTATATTTAATGTAATTATTCAAATATTTGTCTGAAATATCTACTTCCCAATCATCGTTCATGTCTTCTGGAATGTTAACAATGTTTGTAAATGCACACTTTACGTTGTCAGGAAATACATTCATTGAGTCATTACTTAACAATGTGATAAAAATCTCATTTAAATAACCCATATTTGATTTCTATAGAAGTTATCCAATCCAATTTAATTTATTTTTACCAGTTTGCACTGGATTTTTTGTTCTAACCGATCGCATTAACCTTTCACGTCCTGTTACATATTTAAAATTTTGATAAGGTAATGTTTCCGTTTTCAATTTTTCTAGTTTTGCTTTGAGTTTGCGTTGTTGTTCATTAAGCTTCGCTTTGAGCACTGGTTTCTCTAATCCTATTTTCTTTTTATCTGTTTCACTATCTAAAAAAGAGGTATCACTCACTTTTCGTTTATCTGAAACAATATTTTCTTTTTTATTTGAATTAAAATCCTCATTATCACTTTCAGGTGGTAAATCGGGAAACTCAAATTTTTCCGAACGTGAGTGATCGTACTTTGATGTTGATTTTGATGTGCTGGGTTTTATGTCAATCCAATCAGTGGTTTGGGATTCAATTGTTTTGGTTGTAATAGGATTCGCTTTTTGTTCATTTTGAAAATTCCATGATTTATTACGTTTTTCATTTTGATAGTAACTTAATTCTTGACGAATTTTGATCCATTTATCGAAATCACATATTTTGTTGTTATTTAATATTGGTAAAAATTTTATATTTATTAATTAATTTCCTCTATCATTTTTTATCAATTTCTGATAGCTGTAAGGATGCATTAAAATTACTTTGCTTAAATTATGTTTATTCATTATCATTTTTAATAGTTTTCCAGAAAGCAATGAAGTTATTAGAATCGGTAGAAATCCCCCTTTTTGAATAAGGACTTTTCTCTTACAGTCTAATGTACGCTTTGGGCACGAAAGGTAGCGCAATGCATTTTTATACTTTTTTAGAGCATTAAGATGGGATTTAGTAACTTTATGGTTTCCCTGTAATGTGTTCAATACAATCTCTACTATTGTTTTTACCAGGTCACTATTACTATTGCTTATAACTGCCTTATGTAGTCTATTGTCGGCATTTTTGAGCACATACAATAAATGTTTGTTCGCTTTCAAGCGATTTAGGCTCTTTTTGTAAACCATTTTCATTTGAATAGCACACAGAATATTCTGAATTAAAAATGTCAGATCTAAATCTTAAGAGATCGTTAATGCCCTGAGTGAGATCAATAAGTAAATATTCCCGAGGTTGCTCTGTTACTTCTTTATATATTCTAAATAGCTCCGTGGGGTTTTCTGGGTAAATTTGTCTTGCTTAACATTGAAATTGAAGCTTATCACGAGGATTTTTCAAAGCAACAATGTATTTGGTATTTAGTGAAATATCTCTGGTGTGCGAAGATTTATGAAGTATGTTCTGAGTTACCACTATTACTGATAAATTCCTATGGTGTGATCCTTTTGTAAACAGCTCACACACATTTTTATTAAAGGCTTGATGATGCATCAAGTCATCCAATATTAAAAGAAATGGTTCATTCGTTTCATTTTCAACTGTTTCAGGGATTCCTTTAAAATATTCAATCTTTTCGAAATTGGGCTTGGCACTCTCCTCTGCATAACACCAAATAGGTCCACAAATAAGCATTGTAAAAGGATGTATAAATTGTGTAAACCTTTTTTATTAAAAAAATTTTTTTTATTCGGAGTGAATTTTAATATATTTTATTATTACTAATTGCTTATATATTGTTTTTAAGTTATACTAGGTTTTATTAATATTCTCTTGATCGCGTTTCAGATCCGCAATAATTACAATAAATAAGTTGCCTGTATCCACTTTTACGGGGATCATTTCACAAAAATCTCTTAAAAGAATCCATAATAAGAGACAACCTGATATTACCATGAATTTCTTTTTACTAAATTTTAAACACATGTGTCACCATTACTATATATTTCATAATTGGTGTTTTCTAAGAATAAAAATAGCTTAAATAAATTATTTAATGAACATCGAAGTGGAAGTTTTTTCTTGTGTATTCTACAATTCGTAAAAAAATTGGGTAGTTGAGTTAAACTTCTTCCGATATCTATATCGATAATGTTTGTTGATAAATACTTGATTAAAAAATTCTTTTTAATTTCACCACGAACAAGAACTGTGTGATACTTATTGAGTGGTGTGAGTATTTCTTCCATACTTGTGTATGGAATATCTCCAGCTGACCAATCCAATCCGTTTATGTTCTGCTGGCTAAGGTGCTGCTGCTTAAGAGCTCCATTACCCAATTCTTTTATGTTATATGGCGGTTTGAAATGGAAAAAATTAGGTATAACAGTTCCAGCAGGCATGAACGCCGGCTCCTTAACGAAAACATGTTTGTTGTTACCAAGTACATATTGAAAATCTACTATAATGCTTGAATTACGATCGACTGTGTTCATCATTGGTTGAGATTTTTTAATCAACTGAGGGTGTGCTTGCTAGGGCTTTCTCCTTTATATACCGGTAAGACTAGAACATATTTACAGTTTATTTAAAGTAGTCTTACCTGATGGACATGTGTGTAAATAAAAGAAATAAAACTTCTCGAACGAAACAGGACCACGAAGTCATTTTTGGATTCGAGTATTATGTTGTTCATAACTTAAAATTGAAATGTGGTCGAAAATGTACTCGAAAATTTTTGCCGATGGTTTGGATGCAGCAAAGTAAAAATAATTTCATTGGATTTGACACAGACGAATGGATGCAACTGCTTACGTATAAGGAATTTATTCAGTTGAAACTGGACCAGTATGACTTCTTGATGCCTGATACAATTATTGATCATCCGTGCTTGCACTCCATAAAATATAACTTTAGATTTAGGAAATCAGATAATCAGTACGTTTTTGTGATTAATCAGTATGGTAACAAAATTGATTTTGATTCTGAGTCCTGGAGATCATTACTAAGATTAGGCATATTTTTTACTACATTTTTATGTTGGAACTCTATATTAAGACAGCAAGTAATATATCTTTACAATAATCATATTATTCCTAAGTGTGTATCTTTACAAAGATTTGATATTCAACTATGTGATTTAGAAGGTACCTATGATAAGGATGTGCAAATAGATTTAACACGATTATGTTTTGAAATTTAAAAAAAGATGCGTTCAGAAATAAAAAGGGATGTTCTTGTATATAAGCAAGCATTATTGACTAAGCAACCATCGACATCAAATAAATAATAACACTAATAAATCAACACCTTAAGATGAGCAAACAACAAGACGTCGATGAAATTCATAAGGCAGCGCGAAAAAACTTTATACGGCGAAAGTTCGTTCAAAAAGGGATAAATGACACATGGCAAATTGATTTAGTTGAAATGATACCGTTTTGGAAAGAAAATAAGTGTTTTAGATATTTACTGACCGTTATTGACACGTTCTCAAAGTATGCATACGCCGAGGCAGTTAAGTCAAAGTCTGCCCTGGATGTAGCAGAGGCAATGACAGCTGTTTTTAAAAAGAGTAAAAGTACACCCAAGAATATTCAGTCAGATCAAGGGAAAGAATTTTTTAATTCCACTTTTAGGAAATTAATGGATAAATTTGATATAAATCATTATCATACTTATACGCATCTCAAGGCTTTTATATGTGAACGCTTTAATAGAACATTAAAAAATCGTATGTGGAAAATGTTTAGTATGCAGGGTAAATATAAGTGGATTCATAACATCAATTATCTCGTAAATCAATACAATAATTCATATCACCGAACAATTAAAATGAAGCCTATAGATGTCTGCACGAAATTAAGAGTTTATTTTAAAATCGGTATATAATATACCAAAAATATTTCAAAAACATATATTTTTAGTAGGTGATTTTGTTAGAATAAGTAAGTACAAGGGAGCATTTATGAAGGGATACGAACCTAATTGGACCAGAGAAGTTTTTAAAGTTTTAAAAGTCAAGTCTACATACCCCGTAATATATGAAATACAAGATTATATGGGTACCCCTATTAATGGGTCATTTTATGAAGAGGAACTTCAAAAAGTGAAAGACACAAATGCTTTCCTAGTAGAGAAAATACTAAAAAGGAAAAATAATCAAGTGCTTGTAAAATGGAGCGGTTTCGATTCCAGCCACAACTCATGGATATCTGTAAATGACCTGCTAAGTAATAAAACGCAACAATAACAAGTTTAATTTTTTATATTTACTTACAAATTTTTATTCTTATAATATAAACATATAAACATTTATTTAATAACGGGTTTACTTTTGACTACTTAATATATGTTCAATATTATAATGACCATGAGCCAATGTATTTCAATTATCTGATAAAATATATCTCTTATCATCCTTATAATTAAGACTTATTTTATTCATAATTTCAGTATAGAGGATGTGCGACCTACTTCGAATAACTCGCTGGGATCCATAAAATGTTTTTTTATATTTTATACATTCTATATAATCTTCATGATTTAGTTTTTTAATAACTGATTTCCTAACTCCTTTAATTTTTTTTATACATTCGTTTTCGTTTCCTTCCTTATCAACTAAACAAGAGTATGCCTTAGCCTTAAGTCCAGCAAAAGAAGTCATAACCCTACCTGCATGTTCATGCTTTATTTTGCCAGGTTCCCTATTATTAGCTTGAACTATATTAAATTGGTTTTCTAGCTTATAATTTGAGGTATCAAATCGTTCAGGATTTTCTTTAATAGTTTCGTAAAAGTCTTCCTCTGAAGATAAAATAAATGAATCTGTATCCATAACAATTATTTTCGAAGAAGGACTTTTAAGTAATAGAAAATTATAATAAAATTCATACATTAACCATTTAGATAATTCTAAAACAGCAACTCCTATGTATATTGGCTTATCATACATAATTTTTGATGGTGTTGATTCAATCGCTGCAAGATCTGTCCCAAATATCTCATGTCTAGCTATGCGTTGCCTGAAGCCTGGCGAATTTTGTCTTGATTTATAATGTTTTACTAATACTATATTTCTACGCTTGGCGACATTTTCCATTGTTTCGCCGTATACTGCATTATTCATTAAGTTAAAAATGATCAGTGTTTAAATCAATATAGGGCTTTAACCAGCATGATTGTGTAAAAGACAAAACCCTATGTATTTTTTTTACAATTAAACCATGCTGTATACAAAGTTGAAGCAGTTTTAAGTGGATAATGTATTCGCTTTTATTCGATAAATCAGCTATAAGTTTTTTCTGCTTACCCCCTGGAGGAACTTTGTTTTCTGGACAGAAAGGCAAGTAGTTATGCGAGTCATGCCGATCAGTAGGATATTCAAAATCCACTTCTAATATATATCCTACATTTCCATCAGTAGAAATATTTTTGAAATCGAAAGATTCTAATTGATCATTACTTAAAAATTTAAACCCTGAAAGCGGTAAGGGTTGACTCATTGCCCAACCATATAAATTATTTGCATCAATATAGCTGAGGTAGTTATTTGGTTTACTTGAATCGAAGTTAGTTATATATTTATTATAAGCTATAGAAATTCTTTGGGTACATTGAGTTAACCCTCCCCTTATCGCTCTTTTTAAAAAGTTGTACATGTCTCCGTCACTAATAAGTTCTAAATTTACATTAGTATACTTGAGCATAGCATCCCAAGATATTGACGGTGCTGTAACATAGTTAATAGGGTCAAGCTTATAAATTTTCTGACAAAATTTTCTAAAATTTTCGAAAACATCGGTCAAAATTAAAACATCACTTTCTAAATAAAGTTTTATATAATCTTTTATAGTATTACAGTTGAAAGTTTTCCAAACCTTTTGTGCAAAATTGTAATCATCTATACTACAATTTTCTTCGCTGAGAGAATTGTAAAAACTATCAATGTCAGGAAGCTGGGTATCCTCAAAAAGGGAAAACAACCTTCCTACGCATTTGCTTAAATTTTTCTCCCTGAAATTTAGTACTTAGAATTTTACAATCTTTGTCCTCCATGTAGCTCGATAGTTTTTCTAAGCTAGAATTTAAAAATCTAATCGAATCGGTATATCTTATTTTATATCTATTTGATGCATTTATTTTAATTGTCTGCGTTAGCGCTACATAAAGCTCTTTAATACAGGGTATGGGGCTTAAGTCTCCTTCTAATTCAGTAATGAATAAAGGTATGTCATATTTAGATAAGTTATGAAATACTACAGGAAAGAAGCGATCACTTAATTTGTACTTTGGCTTACAATTTTTATGAATCGGACCCATGTATTTTCCAGAAAATTGATCAAAATATTTGTCCAGGTCGTCAGCGTTTATTTCCTTTTCACAGGCACAGCAATTTCCTTCCTGTTCATGGATTGGGCTAGCAATCGGGTTTTTGGGGGTCGACCAGTACATGTAAAACAAGATCGTAGTTTTTTCCTTTAGTGATTTTCAGAATTTTTGTATGCAGTCAGCGCCTATAAAATTATACAAAATTTGAATTAGTTTTTAAAATACTAAGAAATGAATTATTTATTGTTTTTTACATACCTTCATATGTCCACAATTCGTTAAAATCCGGATTATATTTATGTGCTATATAAAATGATACGGCACATGCAGTATGCTTCTGCACTTTTGTTGTTGACGACGTTGAAAACGAATTTAGGCATGTTCTATAGTTTTCAAGAACAGCCTCAATATCGGCATATATCACCACCGGAGGAGATAATTTTTTATGAAAGCGCTTGAATGAAGTTGTAGTTTTTGGTTCAGGGTAAAACGAGGCCACTTTTCCGCATTCAAGTTTGTTGTGGGTAGTATTATTAACTGTGAAAAACTGTAGACAGTTATCACAAAAATATCCTCCAGATTTGGCCTTGGAATGCTGAGAGTAGCATAATCTTTTTACACTTGTAATGTAAGCGTAATGCATACTGTCTTGGTTTACGTTATATATTCCCAATATATTGATGTGGTTAGGTTGAATACATTTGGTTCTAAACGATGGACCGATTATTTTATCACCATCACCGTCGAACTCATAAACATTTATACTAAAGTCTTTATTATTTTTCTCGAAATGGATAATCCCTTTATTCGTTATTGGAAACTCGATTCCTGAAAAGTCCAATCCTATTCCGTCATATACAATTATTACATTATTAATATTAATGTGGTAAGTTGTGGGCTTTGTCATTTTCTCTCGTGAATACTTTTTTTGCTTTGCTGTTGTAAAGGTAGCACTCTCATGAGTTTTGTTAGCTATGAATGCCAGTATGCACCATTTGAAACAAAATACGTCAGTATTCTGTACGTTTTTAAGTGCATTTCGGGCTCTTATATTCTTCGGGGCCTGAATGTATCCGCTACCAGCTTTATTATAGTAATTTTTTAAATAATTGAAATTTTTATTGCCCAACCAGAGTCTTTTTCTTGAAACTCACTGCTCGATGCTAGTAAGCTATCTACTACCATATTAAGTTCATCGATAATGCTTTCATTCTGGTATACATATTTATATGATGTCCCAAAATGTTTTGTTGTTCCAACAGTAACACCTTCGTCTGTTTGTTTAATATAGGTACCATAAACTCTTAGGTTGAATTTAAGGGCTCTGTATTTTATCATGCAATGCTTTATAATTTAAATTATATTTTTTTGGCAATGCTGATAAAAATCTTTTAAATCAATAAAGTTTTGGACTGTCCTATTGATTCGATATAATTTAATAGGAAAAACACTTTGAGAGTTAAGAAGAATTATGTTTTCATTATTTTTTAATTCTCTGGCTGATGCATTTTTATGCTTATCAGTCAATTTATGTTGTCGTTCCCTTGATGCAAGATATTTGTCACCACAAGTAGAACATAAAAGTTCTAATTTTAAATCATTTTTATTTTCGCTAATCTTAGCTTTTTTTCCTTGTTTGAGTACTTCCTTACCCTCATCCATTCTCATCCGTTTGAGAGCACTTGATGATGTGGGATGATCGTCCAAATGATTTGGCCTTCTGTTTTGTGGTTGCCGTTTTTCAACATTCATTAAAACATTGAAGGCATTTATAGGTCCATTACAATTTTGATAGTGCTCCTCAAATTCATAATTATGAACTAAGGTAGAGCATAAGTCACACCTTATTTTTGATTTACACATTAAAACCTCGAAGGCATTCCGAGGCTTTGAGCACTGAGCATAATATGTTTCAAACTCCCTCATCTCCACATTTTTGGTGCACAAATCACAAGCAACGAATGACTCCATTTTTAGGGTTTTAGTTTTAATATTTTTATTTAAAAAATATATTGTTATATGTTGTAATGTTGTTAACAATTTTCACCCACTCGTTATAAAGGTAAAGAGCACGATAATGTTGTTACCAATTTTCACCCACTCGTTTAAAAGGTAAAAAGCACGATTAGAATTGTTAGGCGCGATTGCAAGCACCGATGTGGATCTAATTATTTAATGAGAATACAGTACTGAGGCATTTGAAGAACTTATCCTGAGCAATTTGAGTGGTGTCATTTTTATAGTCAAGAATGTTCACTTAACAGGTTGACATCTACAGGGAGTGCATACAGGCATGTTGTACTCCTAGAACCAATCCGATTGGTTCTCGAACATAAGGAGCAGCCCAATACCCCAGTAGAATGGTTATTAGAAGGAAAACGAACACAAGGATTGATAACAAGTTACCGGGGGTGAACGTGGTGTAGGAGGGGTCTGGATGTAGGTAAATATCGAAGGTGTGCAACTTCGACATAGGGTAAGGAAAGGCAATCTCTGTGTAAGCAAGATATGAATAAATGGTCAGTTAAAGTCGGGCCAGTATTGGCATAAGATGTCGCGATGAAACCATTCGAATTTCCTAAGCCTTAAGCTAAGAGTAGCTATTAAAAGCGGTTGCGGAGGTTTTTTAGGCGGTTTTAAATGTATTTTGTATGAGTTGTTTTTAATTGCAAGCGTATACTCATCCCAGAATCAGTGTGTTTGGTATTCCACGGAACCCTCCCTTTTTATTGCATTTCAAATATTGTGACCCCTCGTTATCTTCTGAGAATGAGCAGGAGAAAGTGAACGTGCGTACCCACGAACCCGAATCTCACCCCCTACCCAGAAGTCATTGCTCATGACTGTGCGCGAAGGTGTGCCATTTTAATTTTGTGAGTTTTGTTCAAAATGTGCAGTTTTTATTTTAGAACAGAGAAAATTATACCATTGGAAAGGGCTTAAAAAATGCTTTCCAATGACGCCAATTTTTTTTTTTTTTTAGTGTAGAGGTATACTATTTAGGGTATCGTAGGTCATCGCCGTTTTTTGCCTTTTTCAGTCGAGTAGTGGGAATATACGCGAGGAGGCAGAATTTGAAATTCGGTACAATTTTCCGCTTCAGTGCACCGTTTTAAGAAATTCTTAAAACTAAACTTCTTATCCTACACATAAATATTATTGGGTGGCCTTTAGATATAAACCCTGAAAAGTGTTCCCAATAAGAAATTTAAAACATAAACCTTAAAGTGATCCCACTAGCTAATTTTTCTATACACACCCGTCTAACTTTATCGTAGACACACACAATTTCGATATCCTCAGCCCTGAAAAGTGATCCTATAAGTCTTATAAAACTTGAACATTAAAGTGATTCTTCAGCTCATTTTTCCTAGACACACTCCTCAAAAGGAATCGTATAACATATAAGAAAAACTAGAGTATAAGACCGCAGAGGCGGTCATCGCAGCGGCAGTCTCGGCAGCGTCCAAACCTCCGCTGCGAAAACCGCCGCTCCCGTATATTCCCACTACTCGACTGAAAAAGGCAAAAAACGACGATGACCTCCGATACCGTAAATAGTATACCCCCTCACTAATTCAGTAATGAATAAAGGTATGTCATATTTAGATAAGTTATGGAATACTACAGGAAAGAAGCGATCACTTAATTTGTTTTTTGGCTTACAATTTTTATGAATCGGACCCTTGTATTTTCCAGAAAATTGATCAAAATATTTGTCCAGGTCGTCAGCGTTTATTTCCTTTTCACAGGCACAGCAATTTCCTTCCTGTTCATGGATTGGGCTAGCAATCGGGTTTTTGGGGGTCGACCAGTACATGTAAAACAAGATCGTAGTTTTTTCCTTTAGTGATTTTCAGAATTTTTGTATGCAGTCAGCGCCTATAAAATTACACAAAATTTGAATTAGTTTTTAAAATACTAAGAAATGAATTATTTATTGTTTTTTACATACCTTCATATGTCCACAATTCGTTAAAATCCGGATTATATTTATGTGCTATATAAAATGATACGGCACATGCAGTATGCTTCTGCACTTTTGTTGTTGACGACGTTGAAAACGAATTTAGGCATGTTCTATAGTTTTCAAGAACAGCCTCAATATCGGCATATATCACCACCGGAGGAGATAATTTTTTATGAAAGCGCTTGAATGAAGTTGTAGTTTTTGGTTCAGGGTAAAACGAGGCCACTTTTCCGCATTCAAGTTTGTTGTGGGTAGTATTATTAACTGTGAAAAACTGTAGACAGTTATCACAAAAATATCCTCCAGATTTGGCCTTGGAATGCTGAGAGTAGCATAATCTTTTTACACTTGTAATGTAAGCGTAATGCATACTGTCTTGGTTTACGTTATATATTCCCAATATATTGATGTGGTTAGGTTGAATACATTTGGTTCTAAACGATGGACCGATTATTTTATCACCATCACCGTCGAACTCATAAACATTTATACTAAAGTCTTTATTATTTTTCTCGAAATGGATAATCCCTTTATTCGTTATTGGAAACTCGATTCCTGAAAAGTCCAATCCTATTCCGTCATATACAATTATTACATTATTAATATTAATGTGGTAAGTTGTGGGCTTTGTCATTTTCTCTCGTGAATACTTTTTTTGCTTTGCTGTTGTAAAGGTAGCACTCTCATGAGTTTTGTTAGCTATGAATGCCAGTATGCACCATTTGAAACAAAATACGTCAGTATTCTGTACGTTTTTAAGTGCATTTCGGGCTCTTATATTCTTCGGGGCCTGAATGTATCCGCTACCAGCTTTATTATAGTAATTTTTTAAATAATTGAAATTTTTATTGCCCAACCAGAGTCTTTTTCTTGAAACTCACTGCTCGATGCTAGTAAGCTATCTACTACCATATTAAGTTCATCGATAATGCTTTCATTCTGGTATACATATTTATATGATGTCCCAAAATGTTTTGTTGTTCCAACAGTAACACCTTCGTCTGTTTGTTTAATATAGGTACCATAAACTCTTAGGTTGAATTTAAGGGCTCTGTATTTTATCATGCAATGCTTTATAATTTAAATTATATTTTTTTGGCAATGCTGATAAAAATCTTTTAAATCAATAAAGTTTTGGACTGTCCTATTGATTCGATATAATTTAATAGGAAAAACACTTTGAGAGTTAAGAAGAATTATGTTTTCATTATTTTTTAATTCTCTGGCTGATGCATTTTTATGCTTATCAGTCAATTTATGTTGTCGTTCCCTTGATGCAAGATATTTGTCACCACAAGTAGAACATAAAAGTTCTAATTTTAAATCATTTTTATTTTCGCTAATCTTAGCTTTTTTTCCTTGTTTGAGTACTTCCTTACCCTCATCCATTCTCATCCGTTTGAGAGCACTTGATGATGTGGGATGATCGTCCAAATGATTTGGCCTTCTGTTTTGTGGTTGCCGTTTTTCAACATTCATTAAAACATTGAAGGCATTTATAGGTCCATTACAATTTTGATAGTGCTCCTCAAATTCATAATTATGAACTAAGGTAGAGCATAAGTCACACCTTATTTTTGATTTACACATTAAAACCTCGAAGGCATTCCGAGGCTTTGAGCACTGAGCATAATATGTTTCAAACTCCCTCATCTCCACATTTTTGGTGCACAAATCACAAGCAACGAATGACTCCATTTTTAGGGTTTTAGTTTTAATATTTTTATTTAAAAAATATATTGTTATATGTTGTAATGTTGTTAACAATTTTCACCCACTCGTTATAAAGGTAAAGAGCACGATAATGTTGTTACCAATTTTCACCCACTCGTTTAAAAGGTAAAAAGCACGATTAGAATTGTTAGGCGCGATTGCAAGCACCGATGTGGATCTAATTATTTAATGAGAATACAGTACTGAGGCATTTGAAGAACTTATCCTGAGCAATTTGAGTGGTGTCATTTTTATAGTCAAGAATGTTCACTTAACAGGTTGACATCTACAGGGAGTGCATACAGGCATGTTGTACTCCTAGAACCAATCCGATTGGTTCTCGAACATAAGGAGCAGCCCAATACCCCAGTAGAATGGTTATTAGAAGGAAAACGAACACAAGGATTGATAACAAGTTACCGGGGGTGAACGTGGTGTAGGAGGGGTCTGGATGTAGGTAAATATCGAAGGTGTGCAACTTCGACATAGGGTAAGGAAAGGCAATCTCTGTGTAAGCAAGATATGAATAAATGGTCAGTTAAAGTCGGGCCAGTATTGGCATAAGATGTCGCGATGAAACCATTCGAATTTCCTAAGCCTTAAGCTAAGAGTAGCTATTAAAAGCGGTTGCGGAGGTTTTTTAGGCGGTTTTAAATGTATTTTGTATGAGTTGTTTTTAATTGCAAGCGTATACTCATCCCAGAATCAGTGTGTTTGGTATTCCACGGAACCCTCCCTTTTTATTGCATTTCAAATATTGTGACCCCTCGTTATCTTCTGAGAATGAGCAGGAGAAAGTGAACGTGCGTACCCACGAACCCGAATCTCACCCCCTACCCAGAAGTCATTGCTCATGACTGCTTGTGCGCGAAGGTGTGCCATTTTAATTTTGTGAGTTTTGTTCAAAATGTGCAGTTTTTATTTTAGAACAGAGAAAATTATACCATTGGAAAGGGCTTAAAAAATGCTTTCCAATGACGCCAATTTTTTTTTTTTTTTAGTGTAGAGGTATACTATTTAGGGTATCGTAGGTCATCGTCGTTTTTTGCCTTTTTCAGTCGAGTAGTGGGAATATACGCGAGGAGGCAGAATTTGAAATTCGGTACAATTTTCCGCTTCAGTGCACCGTTTTAAGAAATTCTTAAAACTAAACTTCTTATCCTACACATAAATATTATTGGGTGGCCTTTAGATATAAACCCTGAAAAGTGTTCCCAATAAGAAATTTAAAACATAAACCTTAAAGTGATCCCACTAGCTAATTTTTCTATACACACCCGTCTAACTTTATCGTAGACACACACAATTTCGATATCCTCAGCCCTGAAAAGTGATCCTATAAGTCTTATAAAACTTGAACATTAAAGTGATTCTTCAGCTCATTTTTCCTAGACACACTCCTCAAAAGGAATCGTATAACATATAAGAAAAACTAGAGTATAAGACCGCAGAGGCGGTCATCGCAGCGGCAGTCTCGGCAGCGTCCAAACCTCCGCTGCGAAAACCGCCGCTCCCGTATATTCCCACTACTCGACTGAAAAAGGCAAAAAACGACGATGACCTCCGATACCGTAAATAGTATACCCCCTCACTAATTCAGTAATGAATAAAGGTATGTCATATTTAGATAAGTTATGGAATACTACAGGAAAGAAGCGATCACTTAATTTGTTTTTTGGCTTACAATTTTTATGAATCGGACCCTTGTATTTTCCAGAAAATTGATCAAAATATTTGTCCAGGTCGTCAGCGTTTATTTCCTTTTCACAGGCACAGCAATTTCCTTCCTGTTCATGGATTGGGCTAGCAATCGGGTTTTTGGGGGTCGACCAGTACATGTAAAACAAGATCGTAGTTTTTTCCTTTAGTGATTTTCAGAATTTTTGTATGCAGTCAGCGCCTATAAAATTACACAAAATTTGAATTAGTTTTTAAAATACTAAGAAATGAATTATTTATTGTTTTTTACATACCTTCATATGTCCACAATTCGTTAAAATCCGGATTATATTTATGTGCTATATAAAATGATACGGCACATGCAGTATGCTTCTGCACTTTTGTTGTTGACGACGTTGAAAACGAATTTAGGCATGTTCTATAGTTTTCAAGAACAGCCTCAATATCGGCATATATCACCACCGGAGGAGATAATTTTTTATGAAAGCGCTTGAATGAAGTTGTAGTTTTTGGTTCAGGGTAAAACGAGGCCACTTTTCCGCATTCAAGTTTGTTGTGGGTAGTATTATTAACTGTGAAAAACTGTAGACAGTTATCACAAAAATATCCTCCAGATTTGGCCTTGGAATGCTGAGAGTAGCATAATCTTTTTACACTTGTAATGTAAGCGTAAAGCATACTGTCTTGGTTTACGTTATTTATTCCCAATATATTGATGTGGTTAGGTTGAATACATTTGGTTCTTTATTCGTTATTGGACACTCGATTCCTGAAAAGTCCAATCTTATTCCGTCATATACAATTATTTCATTATTAATATTAATGTGGTAAGTTGTGGGCTTTGTCATTTTCTCTCGTGAATACTTTTTTTGCTTTGCTGTTGTAAAGGTAGCACTCTCATGAGTTTTGTTAGCTATGAATGCCAGTATGCACCATTTGAAACAAAATACGTCAGTATTCTGTACGTTTATAAGTGCATTTCGGGCTCTTATATTCTTCGGGGCCTGAATGTATCCGCTACCAGCTTTATTATAGTAATTTTAAAATAATTGAACCAACCAGAATCTTTTTCTTGAAACTCACCGCTCGATGCTAGTAAGCTATCTACTGCCATATTAAGTTCATCGATAGTGCTTTCATTTTGGTATACAGATTTATATGATGTCCCAAAATGTTTGGTTGTTTCAACAGTAACTCCTTCGTCTGTTTGTTTAATATAGGTACCATAAACTCTTAGGTTGAATTTAATGGCTCTATATTCTATCATGCAATGCTTTATAATTTCGATTATATTTTTTTGGCAATGCTGATAAAAATCTTTTAAATCAAATTTGGACTGTACTATTGATTCGATATAATTTAATAGGAAAAACACTTTGAGAGTTAAGAAGAATTATGTTTTCATTATTTTTTAATTCTCTGGCTGATGCATTTTTATGCTTATCGGTCAATATACGTTGACGTTCCCTTGATGCAAGATATATATCACCTCAAGTAGGACATAAAAGTTATAATTTTAAATCATTTTTATTTTCGCTAATCTTAGCTTTTTTTCCTTGTTTTAGTACTTCCTTACCCTCATCCATTCTCATCCGTTTGAGAGCATTTGATGATGTTGTGGGATGATCGTCCAAATGATTTTGCCTTCTGTTTTGTGGTTGCCGTTTTTCAACATTCATTAGAACATTGAAGGCATTTATAGGTCCATTACAATTTTGATAGTGCTCGTCAAATTCGTAATTATGAACTAAGGTAGAGCATAAGTCACACCTTATTTTTGATTTACACATTAAAACCTCGAAGGCATTCCGAGGCTTTGAGCATTGAGCATAATGAGTTTCAAACTCACTCATCTCCACATTTTTGGTGCACAAATCACAAGCAACAAATGAGTCCATTTTGAGGGTTTTGGTT
Organism: Drosophila biarmipes; assembly: GCF_025231255.1. Lineage (NCBI taxonomy): Eukaryota > Metazoa > Arthropoda > Insecta > Diptera > Drosophilidae > Drosophila > Drosophila biarmipes. The sequence goes on from NW_026114527.1 coordinate 418,380, forward strand.
TTAATATTTTTATTCAAAAAATATATTGTTATATGTTGTAATGTTGTTAACAATTTTCACCCACTCGTTATAAAGGTAAAAAGCACGATTAGAATTGTTAGGCGCGATTGCAAGGACCGATATGGATGTAATTATTTTATTAGAATACAGAACTGAGGCATTTGAAGAACTGATCCTGAGCAATTTGAGTGATGTCATTTTTATAGTCCAGAATGTACACTTAACAGGTTGACATCTACAGGGAGTGCAGACAGGCATGTTGTACTCCTAGAACCAATCCGATTGGTTCTCGAACAGAAGGAGCAGACCAATACCCCAGTAGAATGGTTATTAGAAGGAAAACGAACACAAGGATTGATAACAAGTTACCGGGGGTGAACGTGGTGTAGGAGGGGTCTGGATGTAGGTAAATATCGAAGGTGTGCAACGACATAGGTTAAGGAAAGGCAATCTCTGTGTAAGCAAGATATGAATAAATGGTCAGTTAAAGTCGGGCCAGCATCGGCATAAGCTGTCGCGATGCAACCATTCGAATTTCCTAAGCCTTAAGCTAAGAGTAGCTATTAAAAGCGGTTGCGGACGTTTTTTAAGCGTATACTCATTCCAGAATCAGTGTGTTTTGTATTCCACGGAACCCCCCTTTTTTATTGCAGTTGTTGGTCAAATACCAAATTTTCTGGCCTTTTGTATGGTTAAGATCCGCTCATACATAGGAAACCGAGTCTTAGACCCATTTCAATTTGAACATTTTAAAATTCAACGCTTTAACCTATTGGTTAACGGAGTTCAAGTTCCATTCCAGGCTCTGGAGTTCGATTACTCGAACGCTGAAAAGGTTCAGAGCTTAAGAGGTTATTATATGCTTTTTAGATCATGTGGAATTAAACATTACGATTGTGGACTACAAATTACCAAGGAAATGTTTGATTCAAACATTTTTATATTAGCCTTTGACTTAACTGCTGATCAATCAAATTCAACTATATGTTCAAATTTAATCTCTCAAGGTACTATAAGAATCGAAGGAAGATTTCCCGAACCACTTGCTGAAGCAGTTACTTGCTTGGTATATTGTGAATACGATTCAATGATTGATATTGATAAGCATAGAAATATTCGTACGCTCTTTTAAAATGAATACTTTACAAATTGAACATTTTCTTTCTAAGCATTCAAAGACAAAATCTATTTTTAAAGGAGTTTTTCCTTCTGATAGGTTACCAAAAACTATTTTAAAGTATCCCGCACTAATAATTGCGAATACCGACACTTCAGATCAACCTGGAACTCATTGCATTGCATTTTATTTTGATAGTCGTAGGTCAGCAGAATTTTTCGATTCATATGGTCAATATCCCCAGAAAAAAGAATTTTTAAAATTTTTAAAATCTAACGCTTATAAATTTTGTTTTAATAGGCAACAACTGCAGGGATACTATTCTAACACTTGCGGATATTATTGTATGCTGTTCGGTCTTTTTAAAAATAAAAAGAAAACACTTAATTCTTTTTTAAGAAAATTCATGAAAAACGATTATTCATTTAATGATAAATTAATAATAAAAATTTTTAAGAACCATTTTAAAAAATAATAAACATATATATATATTTAAGTAAAATTAATTCGTTTTATTTATGGTTTTTGAGCAATACGTTTGTTTAACTTATAATATTTAATCATTAGACTAAGGGCTTCCTCATTCAGTGCAGGCAGCATATGACACTGACATGTGTCTGGTCCAGATGAGGCATCATCGTCGCTCCAGGGCGAAGTTTATAATGGAATCCAAACTTCGAATGGATCAACTCTTTTTCCTCTAAATCCTCCAAAGTAGCTTTTAGGAACTCCATCCTTTGTAGGTGTTGCTCGAAAAGCATGCCTTCAAATTGCATCAAGAATAGTTCTATCTGTTGAGCGTACATTTTTAAGGAAAACTATTTCTTTTTGAGACTGATTTAAGACTGTTGTTGGATTTAAAAACTCAGCTCGTTATATTGAAGAATCTTATTTACTTACTTATTTACTGATAAAAATTCAATTTGAGCACAACTAAATCTGTTCAGATCTTTTCCTTTATATACCATATGAGTTGTTCTATTCTCATTTAATTTCCTAAATGGTGTCTTTGTAGAAAATTGGTTCACATAACTTTTAGGTAGAAAAAACCAAACATCTTTATCGTCCTTATCAGTTAAATACAGAGCTATTTCAAATCCTCATGGTGTCTTAGCTTTTTTTCCTTGTTTTAGTACTTCCTTACCCTCATCCATTCTCATCCGTTAAATGGTGTCTTTGTAGAAAATTTGTTCACATAACTTTTAGGTAGAAATAACCAAACATCTTTATCGTCCTTATCAGTTAAATACAGAGCTATTTCAAATCCTTATGGTGTCTTTTTCAGCTTACATCCAGTGATCTTATACTCAAATCCAATACATAGATTTTCAATTTTTGTGTAGCCAATCACAGGCTTCACGTCATTTAAGGTCTCTAAGAAGTCCTATCACATTCAACAAAATTAGGTGATAAAGTATTTACTTTTAATTTATATGCATACCATTACAATTTTGATGGTGCTCCTCAAATTCATAATTATGAACTAAGGTAGAGCATAAGTCACACCTTATTTTTGATTTACACATTAGGCATTCGAAGGCATTCCGAGGCTTTGAGCACTGAGCATAATGAGTATCAAACTCCTTCATCTCCACATTTTTGGTGCACAAATCACAAGCAACGAATGACTCCATTTTTAGGGTTTGTTTTTAATATTTTTATTCAAAAAATATATTGTTATATGTTGTAATGTTGTTAACAATTTTCACCCACTCGTTATAAAGGTAAAAAGCACGATAATGTTGTTACCAATTTTCACCCACTCGTTTAAAAGGTAAAAAGCACGATTAGAATTGTAAGGCGCGATTGCAATTGGATCTAATTAATAATTGTGGATCTAATTATTTTATGAGAATACAGTACTGAGGCATTTGAAGAACTTATCCTGAGCTATTTGAGTGGTGTCATTTTTATAGTCAAGAATGTTCACTTAACAGGTTGACATCTACAGGGAGTGCATACAGGCATGTTGTACTCCTAGAACCAATCCGATTGGTTCTCGGACATAAGGAGCAGCCCAATACCCCAGTAGAATGGTTATTAGAAGGAAAACGAACACAAGGATTGATAACAAGTTACCGGGGGTGAACGTGGTGTAGGAGGGGTCTGGATGTAGGTAAATATCGAAGGTGTGCAACTTCGACATAGGTTAAGGAAAGGCAATCTCTGTGTAAGCAAGATATGAATAAATGGTCAGTTAAAGTCGGGCCAGCATTGGCATAAGATGTCGCGATGCAACCATTCGAATTTCCTAAGCCTTAAGCTAAGAGTAGCTATTAAAAGCGGTTGCGGAGGTTTTTTAGGCGGTTTTAAATGTATTTTGTATGAGTCATTTTTAATTGCAAGCGTATACTCATCCCAGAATCAGTGTGTTTGGTATTCCACGGAACCCTCCCTTTTTATTGCATTTCAAATATTGTGACCCCTCGTTATCTTCTGAGAATGAGCAGGAGAAAGTGAACGTGCGTTCCCACGAACCCGAATCTCACCCCCTACCCTCGAGTCCTTGCTCATGACTGCTTGTGCGCGAAGGTGTGCAATTTTAATTTTGTGAGTTTTGTTCAAAATGTGCAGTTTTTATTTTAGAACAGAGAAAATTATACCATTGGAAAGGGCTTGAAAAATGCTTTCGACAGTTGACAGCTTCCTGTTCCGCGTGGACTGACTGCAAGAATTTTGCGACCTCTATCGCCAACAAGTCTTTCGTGAGTTTCATCTTCTGTTGAGCGGTGCGCCCACTAATTGGTATTGGCAACTTATGGAGGATAAGGCGGAAGATGACGATTTCGACTACTACTCATTAACCCAGGAAATGAGACGGGCGTTTTACACTACCACTGCGAGCGACCTCAAGAAAGTCAAGGAACTAATGGATCGCAGACCACACAAAATTTTTAGCGTTTATGTTTCGGATATGCACAACTAGTATTTCAAGCTCAAGCACAAGATCGCGGAAGAAGAATTTGTCGAGCTTTTGAAGGACAATATGAACTCCCAAATGGGGGGACTGATGTTAACATCCCCGATAACCTCATTGGCAGAGCTCAAAAGAGAACGTCTCCGAGTTGATCGCTGGTTAAAGAACACCGGGAGAAACGTGCCGCGGTCAACGAAATAGAGGAATTTCCGACCCTGGAGGACGTCCCTGCGGGACGCGGTCACAGTGAAAGAGTTTAACCGGCAGCAAAAAGAACCTCGGGGGCGTTGTGGGGATGGACAAGAATGCTCAGGTCCACTACACGCCCTAGTGTGCTATCAGTGTGGTAAAAGGGCGTGCTTCTACAGGAAGCACTCTTCAAAGGAAGAATCCTGCCCCAGCAAATTCAATGATGCAACTTGCAGGTTCTGGGAAGACATACCCCCAGCGGCCACCCAGCGGCTTTTGCGCGAAGTCTGTCAAGCAAAACCGTGATAGCCGGGCGGACAAAGACCAATCCTTTCCAGTAAAAGCATCAAAACCAAAGCAAATCTCCCCTCATAAGAGCCTAGAACAACGAAAAAGGGAGTACGAACTCGACCGCGAACGTATCTTCACCGGCTCGGAAGATGCCAATGGCGAGAAACAAACAGCGCGAAAGATACTAAAGTTATATGATGTCAGAGCAGACTATCCCAGCTCAAACAAAAAGCGGTGGACACAATAGTGAGAATGCGAAACGACAATCGCTTCTTTCCCAAAAAGATGGTCGATGGAGAAGAAATAATCGCGTTACTAGACACAGGCGCTGGTGCGAACTGTAATGGCAGAGGAGCGAGTGCCTTCTTGAAAAACAGGATGTGACCAGAAGAAAGCTGAAAGAAGAGTGTGTTCGCACAGCGAGCGGTAGCGAGACCCAAGTAATCGGAGCAATAACCTTACCGATAGAATGGGAGGGGGAAGCCAAGGACCTAGAGTTTTTGATAGTGCCAGGTCTGACACAACGATTTTATTTCGGAATTAATATCTGGAATACATTCGGCCTCACATTCCTCGGTAAAGGTAGACGCGAGGTTGCCACCATTGGAACAACACCAGATGTCAACCTTATGACTGGGGACCTGGATATGAGCGAAGCGCATCAGCTCACTCCAGAAGAACATTCGAAGCTGCAGCACGTATCCCTCATGCCTCGAAAAGAGATTAGGAAAGAGCAGCCTAGAGCAGCATATAATGGAAGTAACCAACGAGGACCTATCCTCAGCTAATCAAAAGCTGGTGTAAGCCGAACTAGACCACATGCTAGGTCTAGGCGTGATCGAGAAGAGCAACAGTAGCTAGAGTTCCCCGGTGACTCTGGTGCAAAAGGGTCAGAAAAATCGCCTGTGCCTCGATGCACGTAAAGTCAATTCGCAATGAAAGATGCATACCCGCTACCGCATATTGAGGGTCTCTCATCGACTACAGGAAACGTATTAAATTTCTGCCATTGACTTAAAAGACGCCTTTTAAAAAATACCTCTCGAGACCAAAAGTAGAGAGAAAACCGCATTCACAGTACCCGGCAGACCACTGTATCAGTTTACAGTCATGCCGTTTGGCTTGTGCAATGCCGCACAGAGAATGTGCCGACTAATGGATAAGGATATTCCAGCGGAGCTACGCGAAAATGTATTTGTGTATCTAGATGACTTGCTGGTTTGTTCACCTACATTTGAAGCTCACCTAAATATGTTGAGCCGGGTAAGCGCCTGCTTACAGCTGGCATGTAGACAAAAAAAATGTTGCTACAGCCAGGCAAGGTATCTAAGGTATGTGGTTGGGGGAGGATGCATCCGAGCTGACGAGGCAAAAATACTATCGATACAGGAACTTCCTCAGCCTAGCTCCACCAAACAGATGCGAAGGCTCCTGGGTATGACTGGCTGGTACAGGAGGTTTATTTAAAACTACGCCCAGACAGCGGCTCCGCTTCACGATTGCTAAAAGAAAGACCTTGTGAAGAAATTTGAGATGTCGGAAGAAGTAATTAAGGCGTTTGAACTGTTGAAAACCAGCATAGCCTCAGCACCTGTACTTGTCACCCCAGACTTCAAGAAACCATTTAGAGAGGAGTTTGGTTCCAAGCCCATGACTCAGGCGGGGAACACCCGATTGATTATATGTCAGCCAAGTTGAACAAGGCGCAGCGGAACTCCAGCATAACCGAATTGGAATGTTAGGCCCTTTTCTCAGAATTATCAAATTCCGTGCATTATTAGAAGGGATGCCCTTCAAAGTGATCACCGATCACGCTAGCCTTAAATGGATGATGGGTCAGACAGACTTGTCAGGCAGACTCGCACGGTGGAGTCTGAAGCTGCAAGCGTTTGACCTCCCACAGAACACAGAAAAGGACCATCAAATGTAGTCCCCTATGCACTTTCACGAGTTCATGTGGACGAACTACAGAAGACTGGTGCGAAAGAACTGGACCTACACATCAACCTGGATTCGACAGCGTTCCAATCACCGGATTATGTCAAACTGGTGCACACGGTGGAACAACAGTTAGGTAAAATTGCCGACCTTCAAACATCGGAAGGCTACGACTACAAACGGATGGGATTCTGCCTAAACGACGCCGTGGATAAAGGCCGAGCACTAAGCTCTGGGTTCCCACTGAGCTACGACCCGACTTGGTCTGGAGAGCACATGATGCCATAACTGCGCGGCAAGGGGGGTTGCACAAGTCACTAACCAAACTGAGACAGTTCTACTACTGGCGAGGGATGGCTGTAGATGTCAAAAAGATAGTAAAAGAGTGCGGGGTCTGTAGATGTCCAAAAGATAGTAAAGGAGTGCGAGGTCTGTAAAAGACCTCTGTACCAAGACCGCCAACAAAAATTACCAACCACCCATGAGAGAACAGCGTATCACAGAAAGGGCTGGACAGAGATTATTTATCGACTATATGGGACCATACCCAAGGACCAAAGCCGGAAACTTTGTGATTTTTGTATGCCTAGACCACTTTTCAAAGTTTGTCTGGCGTCAAGTTCCTCGAGACAAAAATCTTCCACCAGTACGGTGGACAACGGCAAGCAGTTTGTGTCCCAAATATTTGGGGAGCTAATGACCCGCTATGGTATTCGTATGGTAAATTGGCCATTACTCCCCACGAGCGAACGCGGCTGAGAGAGTAAACCGATCGCTATTTCAAATTTTACGAACAACAATTGCAACGGATCAGCGGAATGGGAATACCCAATTAAGTCGAATAGAGTGTTCTCTTAGGAATGGGCAACATGAGTCAATTGGCATGGAAACTTATTACGCCATGTTCGGAACGTGTATGGTTACCCATGGTACGGCCTATCCAATGTTACTGAAGCTAGGTGGTATACCGGCAGGAGACTGCAAGATAAACCTCCCAGACAAGATGGAACTCTTACGCCAAAAAGTGACCCAGGGACTCAACCGAACTCATTAACGTTTGACAAGGGCATATAACACCCGCAGAATGAACCTTAAATCCTTTTCTGGAGGACACCGTAATCCTGAAGGAAGTCCGCATTTCAACCCCGGAGTACGAAGAGTGCAGCAAAATCAACTGGAGGCGATAAGGACCCCCCAAGATGGGCAGTAAGACGTCCAAAGTGGACAGTGGAGAACGTTGACCACAAGGATGATATCCAGGATGTAAACAAGACCATGAAGCTCATAGTTGGCCTACTCCTGATAATAGTGCTCCTTAAGGTCGTGAAGATGTACAGACGTTCCATTCAGCGACGCCGTGACCAGCACCCCGCACTGAAGAAAGTAGTGACCCACATCAGAGCCTAAGAAGGAAAACGCAGTCGAGGCAAAAGTGTTTATAAAGAAAAAAAGAAAAATAAAAACAATAAACCGATAAAAGGCAAAATAGGTGGCAATTAATAATAAATAACAGTAAATCGCCAAAAACAATAGACACCAAAAAGCAAGTGCGTGCGTTTTTTTTTCAATACAAGTGAAGCAAGCCCGACAACTAATGCAAGAAATTGGAGCTGACCAGCTCAACCATTGAAATTGACGTGTGCCGCTGTGGAACTCCCGTACGATGCATACTTATATACATATTTATACAGCTATAGGGCTATTTTTTTTATCTTACGTAATTTTCGTTTTATGTTTTTGTGAGCCGCCATCACATATACATATATAAACCAATCTTAACATCTTCGAAAACCCAGGATCCAGAACGTCGAGATCTCATCGGCCAGGATTAAATAAAAAGGGGTAAGTGTTCAATATTTGTTATCGAAAACATAGCTGTAGATGATTTTGAGAAATTATATATTGAGACCTTTGGTGTAGAATTTTCACCACTCATTCATTGTAATAGGACTAAAAAGGCATTGTAATAGGACTACCAACAGTTCCCACAGTCATTGTTTTCTCTCGTCCATTTTTTTGGGCAATGTCAATATATTCCTAGTAAAGACCAAGAATTAATCCTATTCAAAATAACTATTTTAATATATGCCCTTAGCTCTATATTCCTTTTTATAAGTTTTATATATTTTACGTTTAAACATATACAGTAATTAAATTTAATATTTTAGAGGCGAGTATCAGGCTTGTTGTTGTATGTACAAGTTCAAGAGCCCTCTGAGCGACGTTTGCAGTCGTGAATGGTCAGCGTTTTGCTGATGTGCGCACCTTATGGGCGGTAATTTCGATACTCTCCGCTAATAAAAAGTCAAGTTGAATTATTTCTTATGCTTTAGCAAACTTTATATTGCTTATCCACGGCATATGCCCACATGCATATATTAATCAATAAACTTATAATGTGAAAATGAATTTGAAACTATGGCGAACTAGAATCTTAACATAGAAATTTAACATGCTGATGTAAGAAGTGGAGTAGGTCTTGAATAGGGGATCGTATTGCGCGGCCCGCGACGATCCATTGCCATATGAATGTGTGAAGGGGAGGGAATATGGCCGAAACACAGACCGATCGTAGTGCGATTAAGGGACAGCTAAGCTTGTGTGTACGCTCTAATATTAATATTAAATATTTAATCTTGGTGTTTCGGTGTTTTTTAACTTATAACCTCCTACGCTTGGAAATAACATTTTTTATTTGGTTTTGTATTTGGAATTAAATTTTATTAAAATCGGACGACTATATCACAATGCTGCCATAGAAACGATCGGAAACTTAGTTGGAAAATATGAAAAAATTATATGTTTGGTGTTATTTAGCATATAACTTCCTACGCTTGGAAATAACATTTTTATACCCTTGCAGAGGGTATAAATTTTCATTCGAAGTTTTCAACGCAGTGAAGGAGACGTTCCCGACCCCATAAAGTAAATATATTCTTGATCAGCGTCACTAGATGAGTCGATCTAGCCATGTCCGTCTGTCCGTTCGTCTGCCTGTCCGTCTGCCCAACCGTATGCCCGTCCGTCTGCCCGTCCGTCTGCCCATCCGTTTCCACGCAAACTAGTCTCACAGTTTTAAAGCTATCGGGCTGAATTTTTCCGAAAAGTCTTTTTTTATTGCAGGTAGTATATAAGTCGGAACCAGCCGGATCAGACAACTATATCTTATAGCTCCCATAGGAACAATCGGGGAAAAAATTAAAAAAAAAATATATCTTTCGTGTTTTTTAACATATACCTTTCTTAGCTTGGATATAACATTTATAAATCAGTTCTAAACTTTGAATTTAACTTAATCGAAATCGGAAGACTATATCATATATCTGTCATAGGAGCGATCGGAAAATTTGTGGGAAAATAATATATAACAAATTGTAGTTTTGGTGGGAAAATCTTATGAAAAATGTATTTACTAAAGTTGATTTTTCTTATAACTGCATGGGTATACAAACTTCGGCTTGCCGAAGTTATCTTCCTTTCTTGTTTATTATAACAAAATAATATATTGTTCACAGATACCAAGGACACGATATTCGCTCCGTTCTCATTGCTACCAAGGGAGGGAAAAGAGGATCTTCGGGGAACTTGAAGTTTGAGTATACCATTCAGGACTTACGGGACCATTTATCATCTTTAAAAGCACCGAGAGAAAAATTCAATCGCACCTTAATAAGATAGTTGAGAACTTTGAAAATAAAAAATCTATGCAACCCATCATTTGCTCCATTGGTTAAAGTCCATAAAGCTTTGAAAATTTGTTGCCTACCTATCGAGAATATTTTCTATTTTTAAAAAGCGTTGAGATTTTCACAAAAAGTGTTTGTCTAATAAACACCTATCGACTGAGAAAAAAAAGTGTACCACGCCCACTCTAACGCGTACAAACGGCTTAAACGCTTAAATCTGTCTGTCGTCCATATAACATCTACTGAAATTGTCGGTAGGTGGCGCCCTAAGATTTGGGTTCCCCAAGTATAAAAATATATTTCTCCACAAACTCACAAATCTTTTTCGATGTAAATTTTTATAACGGACATTTGAGGAGTAACGAGTATTTTCAGTGAGAATACAACTACAATTTTACATTTTCACCACATTTTCTCCCAAACCAATTGTTTTTTTCCTAATGTAACACAAGCATAAAAAGGTGAAGAAAATGTATTTATTTAATAGATTGTATAATTTATTTTCGTCCCCTAAACGTCGCTTAGGTTGTTTTTGTTTGATTATATTCTACTTTAAGTCCTATGCTGAAAGTTGGTCTGAATCTAGCTGGGGCAATCAATTCCAATTCCTGAAATTTAAATAGCTATTGATTCACTTAGATACCCTTAACTACAGACCTATAAATCCAAGTTGCACCAATACTAGAAAAACCTTAAGCTCTCCCAATCAACTTTGGTAGATCGATTCTGATAACGAATCGAATCCTCAAATTAAGAAAGCTAACTAAAAAATATTTTTTAATATCTCTAAAATTCCAACGCAAAACTATTGATCATTTATTTACTGGATTTTTTTTTTAATACATGGAGAATACCTCAAACTTTTTACTGGATTTTAATACATGGAGAGTATATCAAACTTTTTGGTTTTAGCCTGTAATGGTACGGCTGTGAATTGTTTAGTCTACAGCCTCGGTTGGTGAGGGAATCTAAAGTTCAGTGCACTACACTGCACTCTGTGTTCAGCTAGTCGGTATTACGGTCGGGGTTTTTGCTATCCCTGTTCTCCTTCAATTCTTCACTTGATAAAAGTGCACTTCCGGTCATTACTTTAATCAATACTAAAACATGTAAAATATCACACCCCAAACGGTGTAGCTGGTGGAAAGAGCTAAGTAGTCCAATGTATTGCGCGTAATCCTAGTTGGAATTGATCCCGCGTGCCTCTATACCTATCCAACCAAAATTGTTGGAGGTACTGCCAAAGTAAAGTAAAGTGAACGTAACATTGTGTTCAACCGCGATAATTCATTGGCTTAAGACGGGCAAACTTTTATTTACTTTGTCATATTAGAAATTTCATAGCATATGAATTTATATAATCGTACATTTTCTATACACGCGACTTTATCAAATACGTTCTACAAATCCTAAATCAAATTCAACTTTGATTCAAAAGAAAGCCTTTACACAAAGATGTCACCAATATCCTTAGAATCCTTTTAAGAAGCTAAAGAATCGCGACTTAATTGTAAATTTTACCACTTAATAACAGATTTTGGGCTCAACAACTGTTTGGTTAGCGTTAGTCAAAAATATTTGAATATGTACACCTATATACTGGGTTTTGTGTGTGTAAGTAATAAATTCAGGCTGATATTTTGTTGATAGCTATCGGTACATGGGCTTTTACATTACTATTAATTAAATTTGTGCATTTAATCTATTGTTTATCTCAATTGGTTACCTAAAAAAAGATCGTGAAAATACTCAACGAGTTTTACAAATTGGCTAGGAAATTGCTCGTCGCGTAAACAAAAGAAAAGGCCAATACGGTAGTAAAATTACAAGACTGCCGCACTACCAGCCGATGCAGGTATGTGAGCTTTCGATTCAACCGTCACTCCGAAATCTTTGACGTCAGCATACCCTGGAGTTGTTGGTACTGTACAGTACTGAGGTTTCCTCTTTTGTGGTTTTTTCTAAATGGTTCTGCAGCTGCCTGCGAATCTATGTGGTCTCTCGCGAATTTCTTTTGGTAGAGAATCTAAGGGTTTGTTCTAGAACTCTCCCAAATATGTAAAGCGAACTGCGACTTCGCAAAGTTGAGACACGGGCGGTAGCGAACTGTGTACATTCGTCTGTATGTAAGAGTATCTAAAAGTGTTGCAGCGCCAGCGCTGGGTTCACCGCCGGTGACCAAGAAAACTGTAACGGTTTAATAATTAGCTACGCACAGAAACTTCTAAAACTATCATCGAAATTACTTCCAATAATTCTGTTATACAATTCTGGATTTTTTCTTACCACTACAGGTAGACTACAAGTCTCCTGATCGCTGCTCAAATTTAGCTGTCCTTAGCCTTCTTGGGCGTGGCACATTTATTTAAGTCAGCCGATGACATTGATGAGACAAACACAATTCAGTTAAAATTTTGATCCTATCATAACAACGGTAAGCGCTACAGATTTTCTCGGATTGTGGGCGTTAGAGTAGGCGTGGCTACCCGCTGAAACAAACTTGCGCTGCACAGGAAGCCCAGGAATCTGCATGTCAAGTCTTCCTCTTCTAGCTTTTATAGTTTCCGAGAGCGTTTATACGGACAGACGGACTGGCTAGATCAAGAATATATAAGTTAACTAAGTTAACCGGACAATAAGTCCGCGACCATGCATCTGATTCTTTGCTGACCCAGCATTGGACTTTTTGTATCCGCACAGACGGCCAACTCAGCATATTTGCGTAGCCACTGTGAGAAAACCTTTTGTTAGCTTTAAGTTTATACTCCTGTATTCAGTTCTGATTTTATGAAGCGAGCGAGCGGTTCCTCCTCGTAATAAATAAACTTTGTTTCTCTGTGGCAGCTCCGCGCCACATAACAATTATTAAATATCTAAATATATTGACTTATATTAATTTATATTCTTTGTAGGGTCGGAAACGCTTCCTTCTACTTGTTACATACTTTCCCACGAATATAGTATACCTTTTTTCTCTATGAGTAACGGGTACAAATATGCAACTTTATATTACCTTTTGGTTTTAAATTAAGTTTTTTCATATATATTTTAATGACAAAACATGTAATTCCTGCCACAAGAGGCCCGTTGCCACGACTGTTTTCTCCGAAAATGTTATCTTGCTTATTATATACCCAAATCAAACAGCCCTACACAAATATTTGATTAAGCTTTGAAGTTAATATTTTGTTTAATATTGTGGAATGGTGCCAGTATAACCTTTCCAATTTGAACTATCTAAAATGCAACGGTGTGACTTTTTATAGGGGTACAGAAACTGGACATCTCACTGGACCAAATATATGTTTAGGTGTGCTCCTAAATCATTATTGAAGCTATGAATGCTCTTAGGCGTTGGTCTGCAAAATTGAAGTTATAACAAAATTCTTATTTTTGCATTACGTGCTTTGAACGGGGATCCAAACGCAGATAAAGTGCTTTTATGCATAATCTTATCAACAGTCATTTTGATTACGTACTTAACCTTTAATGTTCCTGCAGGAATAACGCGCAACTACTATCCAATTAACTTGCCACCTTTCGTATTTCGTATTTTTTGAAATAATTATAGCACCCTCAACATCTATACGGTAGAGCGGTACGCTTATGACTTAAAAATCCTGACCTTTACCTATTTAAATTCGGAAAAATTGTTTTGAGAAAATATAAAAAATGTAGCTTTTAGACGTTAAATGGTTAAAAGTGCGTTAAAACTCTTATAACTACGCCTTAAATTGAATGTAAAATACTTTTGTGCTTATTTTTTTCGTTGTGTTTTAAAACGTGTTAATGACAATTTCGTCCCGTGCTATCAATATCTGTCTTCATGTCACCGTTCTGCAGTGCTTCTTAGAACCAATCGTTCCTGCCTAACTTATTTTAAAGTAACCACAAAAACGCTAAAAGAAAGCATTATCAGACTTTCAACATTACCGTATAACGCACCAGACAGATTAGTACCGAAATAGTCGTTCATGAATATAAAAAAAATACAGATTATTTATATGGATAGATAAAAATAAAAGTTCTCAGTTTTTGGAATAGTTTGTTATTATCTGCAGCTTATAAAAAACTATTCAAAAATACAAATTTTTACCTGTGTGACGAAAATGTATTATACGATCTTAATAAATACATTTCTTAATTTTTTCATATTCGGCAGGCTTTACGAAAATTGTACAGCAAGCACAAGCATATTAAAGCAGCGTGCTGAATGTAAGAAAATTAACCGTCCCAAACTCTGGCGGCCACAAATTTACCTAAAATGTATTTGTATTATCGATTGATTTAACAATTCCGATTAGGTTAATGTAAGCTGTAAATTGGAAATAAATAATGAAATTGCGCGGGAGGGGGTTTTTTCTCTTTGCATTACACCTCTCTCCATTCTGAACCGTATTTGACATAGGAAAGAAAGTTAAGGAATATCGTTTACCCAGCGTTGAAAGTACTAGAAGGCAGTGTAAGGACCGAAAGTTTGTACCCGTAATATTGGGCAATAATCTTGGCAGCATTGTATATCATTCAGTTTCACCATAAGTCTATGACTAACTTTCGTACGGCAAGAGCCGTGTACCTAAGCGTATTTCAAATTTAAAGCTGTCATCTTAACTAATTTTTTATAAATTTTTTATTTAAAAGATGAGTAATAGTCGAAACACTCGACAGATTTTTATTCATCTTATGATGAAATGATACTAATAGAATGGGCTTCATCTCTTAGATCGTCCACACACTATTTTCCAAGAACAAATCACTGACAGGATAAGCTTAAAGGATAAGATAGTTGCCACTACACCTATAGTCCGACAGCTTGGGTATTTACGTTAAGACAAATTTAGGGAGATGACGATTTCCTTACGCGTATTTTTGTATAACTAAAAAACTGGACAAAGAAGTATAATAATCATTCCGTTACAAGTGTAATTCTTAGCTCGTGTTTGATTTATCATCCCACAATGCGCTTAAAAAATGATATTTTTACTAATATTTTAAAGTGAAATATTCAATCAAAATCAATAATTCCGATTAGGGTAATGGGAGCGGTATTTTTGCTCTTTGCATAACCCCTCTCTCCATTCTGACCAGCAGTCCATTCATATGGGAAAGAAAGGGAAGGAAAATCGTTTACCCAGTGTTGAAAATCACAACAATACTGGTGGGTTAGGATGTTTGTTACATTCAGATTTACAGAGCATTCAGTAAAAATTAAGAAAAAATGCATTATATTGCGAACATATAACGCGAAATGGAATTTAATATTCGTTTTACAAATATTTAGCGCAATAGGTCGAAGGTGACGAGTTGACCTTACAGGGATGGAGAACCGTATTTGACCGAGAAGGTAGCTTGAACTTACCATTCCAGTGTTTAGATTGTGAAGGAACATTACACCGTGGCAGATCCAACGATCTTTGAGTGAGGGCAGGTTCAGTAGACGCAGTCTGTCCGCTTAAGATAGTTTCCCAGTTTAAACTTTGCAGTGCAAACTGCTTCTGAACCGATTCGATCAGATCCTGATACTTGGCATATTGAGGTGACCAAACACACGAGCAGTATTCCAGGATTGGACGAACCAAGGAAATGTAAGTATAGGTGTTTCGTGGTAACGTTTGGCAAACAAAGCAAAACCTTTTTCTTTACTAACTATGATGCCAATGTGATCCGTGAAGTTTAAGTTGAGGTTAAATAAGACTCCAAGGTCTGTAGCGGAATTTGTGCGTTCAAGATCATTCGACCCGAAAAATATATCTTACGAGAAAGCGAATTTTCAGATAAATGGACATAAAGTTCTACTTAGAGTTGTTAAGGAACAGCAAATTCTGGATGCACCAAGAATTCAAAAGAGCACGGACATCGGATTTCGTTAACGTCAAGCGAAGAACGCTGACAATGAACATCACATGACATGAGAGAACATGAGAGGAGAGAACTTCTTAAGGCAAGTTATTAATAAAAATTCCAAAAGGAAGAGGTTCTAGGTAGCTTCCTTGCGGAACCCCAGAGGTCACGTGGACATGGTTACAGTTTGATCTTTTATAAGATAAATATGTTTGAAGTCCACGTAATCAACGTGATCGGGAATCCCATTAGATTTTGGTTTTTCAATAATAACAGATGGTCCACGAATTCAAAAGCCTTTAATAAAAAAAATTGTCATAAAATTTACATCAGCTTGCTAATTATTTTTAAAAGCGTTTCTGATGATTGAAATAAATTTCAGAAGACTGGTAGACGTTGACCTTCGCTTCATATAGCCATGCTGAGTCGGGGACAGAATTGAACACCATTGGCGCTGTTGTTGAGCGGTTAAAAAAAATTTGGAATCGCACTCAGATTTAGGGAGTGGAATGATTACAAAATCCTTTCAAATTTTAGGTTTTTTTAGTTTTCCCAATAAACTGGGTACATTTTGGTAGTGTCGGGAAAAATTTTGGTTGACGGAATCTGAGGCCCGTGAGCCCGAGGATTAAGCTTGTTTACGTACGCATGAGCTTAACTTGACGTAGAATTTAAAGTATATTTGTAAATTTGTTGGTCGTTACAACGCCTGATTATTGATAGCTAGCAGGCGCGTATCCCAGCAGATATCGCTAATAATATACCCCCATTGACTCGACAAGCAACGTTCTTAGAAAAAATACCATAGAAATGTTAGATTAATAAAGCCCTACAAATTCCTTAGCTTTACATTTCAAGTAATTCCCTTTCTCGTTTTGTTTTATTTTATTTATTTTTTCTTAATGTTAGGCACTCCTTCTTTAACAAGTATTCAAATTTTTTATTTTGCTTACCTGCTCGCGCTTTGAGTAGCCTAATATAACCACTTCACAGTGTTTTTCAAGTAAGCGTTGAAGATCTCAACAGTACAGTTGTGCAATTAAATGTACCAAAAGTAATTTAAAATTCGTACCGGAATTGAACGCAGTCTTCCAAATGTATTAGTAGTTTTAGCTTTGTCTGTGTTTATGAATTTGAAGGTTTGAAGACTTATCTAATTTCAACAAAGTAGGTCTAGACTCAATAAAAAGCTTCTGAAAACCATAACTTAATAACAAACTGAGTCAAACCGAGGAAAATCTCATTGATCGCAAAATGTATGTGAAGTAAGTTAAATTATAGATACCCTCCAGGAGTCGTATAGGGTTTTAAAAGACTGCCGACAGCAACAGTCGGGTAAAAAAGGGAAGATATTCAGAGATTTCCCTTTCTTTCTCTGTCATTAAGTCTTTGCCATTCGGCGCTCGCAATTCGGTGCTATTCTGTCTTCTTGCTAATATGCATTAGGCAAGCAAAACAAGACAAAAAACCAGTAATCGGGTGAGAAAAAGGCTTAACTTCTTTCGGCGCTAGCTGACGAAAACATGCACTTTTTAAAGGTGCTTTTGCCATTTTCCGTTTGCGTTTAAAAGCTTAAGAAAAGTATGTAATATTAAAATAAAAAAAAAGCGAAAAAATAATATAGTAAAAAATTGAATATTTAAAATAAAATGTAATTTTAATTTACATAACATGTAAATGGCCCCTTGAATTATCAGGAATGAAAACATTTGTTTTGTAAAAAACACTTTTAATGTCAAATTTACGATCGCTGACTAATAGACCATAGCAAGGAAAACACTATTAGAATATTTAGCATGGATATCAAAATCTTAATGATTCTTACAATAATAACACTCCTCCAAAAAATCAACATTACAAAGGGTCCAAACCGATTTCTTTTGAAATTTTCCAAAAGCTGGGAATTTGCTGAATGTAAGAAATAAATGCTCATGCACAAATGAAAACTCAGAAACCTCATATCTTAAGAAAGATACAAAAGCGGAACAATTAAAATAGCTTAAAACCACAATTTTTGCAATTTAATATTACATAACATAAATATTATAAGGACGATAAAGCGATGCTTGATTGCACTGATAAAAAAATGGAAAACTAAATTAAAATATCCACCTATTGAATCCGTTTCTTATTTCACATTTAAATTAAATACTGTAGAGTATAACGTATTCCCCTGAAGTTAAACACCAACACAAATATGACTTCTAGTCTTTTCTTTTATTTAATTTAATTTGGTCTGTTTAGGATCACGGTCGGCGTTCAACTGCTCTCGCTCTCAGCTCACGATCCGCATCAACCCCCGATTCACTGAGAGAGTGTGAGAGATATGAGATTGAGAGAGAGAGTTAGAGAACAGTGAACGGCATCGTACAACAACAACAACTTATTCTTAGAACTTACACGAATGATCTAGAAGGAATACAATAACATACAAATACATTCATACTACGACGTAGCAATCCTGCTACAATTCGGCTGTCCTGACATTTTAAGATCCCCTGATCTTGTGTTAATTTACAATTGATTTTGGCTTATATTTAACTTAGTTTCTATAATTTAGTTTTGTTTTTACAAATTCTTAGATTTATTCAAAACTTTATTTTCGTTTTCCAATCCCAATGCTTAATATTTTGGCTACTCCAGACACCTTGATAAGGGCAACGCGATAATTGAAAACCCTCAACATCTTTTATTAAGTATCTATCATTCCTCAAAACTTTATCTATAACATAAGGACCCTTGTGTTTAGGTATTAGCTTTCTTGCGACTCCTACTGAGCTATCAAAATTTTTTACCATGATATAGTCTCCTACTTTGTACTCCGAACTCTTTGTTCTTTATCTCTGTTCGTTGTCTTTTTGTAATTTTCTTTGCGCTTCTGAACCATATTTTCTAATTTTGTCTAAATCTCTAAAATCACTAACATTATCTAATTCATCAATAGCTTTTCCTTTCTGCTCGATTCCAAACAACATTTTACTTGGCATTTATGCTATGCTTCTTTGCTTCGTGTTGTTCAATGAAAACTCAACATCTTCCACAACTGTGTCCCAATGCATTTTCTATTCTGGATCTGCTAACTTAGCTATCATTGGTCCCACAATTCTATTAATCCTTTCTACTTGTCCATTGGCTTGAGGTGACCCAGTCGCAATTTTGACATGTTTAATATTACATTCTTCCATAAATTTTCCAAAATCTTCCGACGTAAAACAGCTTTCCCTATACGAAACTAAACAAGTTGGCCTGCTGTAAGACCTAAAGTAGTCTTTCTATGCCATAATAACTTCCATTGTGTTCGTCGTCTATAACCACAAAGAGATGTTTCTTTGCTCTTCCATTATCAACCGGTCCATAATGATCAATATGTATAATTTCGAGTGGCACATTTCCTTTTGGTATACTGTGCAACAGTCCTTCCCCTTTTCCTGACTTTGGCGAATATGCTACACATCTTATACAATTTTCAATATGTCTAGCCACTTTCTCTTTCATATTCGAAAACCAACACGTCCTAACAATTGCATCCATAACTTTATCTCTTCCTAAATGACCTAATTCATTGTGATATTTGTATAATATCTTTTCCTCCATTTCTTCTGGAAAACAAAATAACAGCTTTCCATTATTCGACTTTCTATATATAACTCCATTCCTAATCTCAAACATTTTATTTTTCTCATTTTCCAACTTTTTTCTAACATTTTTTAATTTTTCATCTTTTGCTTGATAAATAATTAAATTATCTTCAAACTTATTCGTTTCAACCACCATTATGTTTGTATTTCTACTTAACGCGTCAACGTGTTGCATAAGTTTTCCCGATTTATGGACTAATTCAAAGTCATACTCTAGCAATTCTAATGCCCACCGTGCAATACGGGGGTTTAACTCAATTCTAAACCTTCTAAGAGCGTAAATTATTGCTAACGTTTCCAGTTCAAAACTATGATACTTTGCTTCATCTTTTGTTGTTGCTTTTGAAAAATAAAATATAGGATGAAGCTTTTTATCCTCTTTTCTTTGCAGCAAAACTGCCCCAAAACCTTGTGCGCTGGCGTCTGAATGCAATTCTACCTCGTCCTTGTAATAATATAATCCTAACACTGGAGCTTCCACAAACTTTTTCTTAAGCATTTCAAAACATTGCAATTCCTTTTTTTCAATTACAAATTCTTTATCCTTTTTAAACAATTCATATAGAGGTTTAGCGATTATCGAAAAATCTTTAATGAACCTTTTAAAATACGTACACAACCCCAGAAAGCTTCTAACATTGTGTACTTTGTCTGGAACGGGAAAATCTCTAACAGCTTCTATTCCTTTGTCGTTAGCCTGTATTCCTTTGCTAGTTACCAAAAATCCTAAGTATTGTACACTTGCTTGTAGAAACTCACACTTGTCCGCTCTTAATTCTAGTTTGTTCCTTGCTAATCGATCAAAAACTTCTCTAAGAACACTTAAATGTTCTTGCATTTCTTTACTCGCAATCATGATATCGTCCATGTATATAACTACCTTACCATCCCTTATCATGTTTGCAAAAATCTTATTGATTAATCGTTGAAACACCGCTGGTGCATTCTTTAGCCCCATTGGCATCCGCATAAACTCAAATTGTCCTAAAGGCGTCATAAATGAGGTAGCCATGCTTTAAATCCAATTTCGAAAATAATGTTTTAATTACTAATGTATCTAATAAGTCGTCAATCAAAGGTAACGGATAATTATCTTTCACCATAGTCTGGTTAAGCTTTCGGTAGTCTACACATAGTCGTAAGTCGCCTGACTTCTTTTTAACTCACACTATTGGAGATGCATACTCAGATTCACTCGGCCTTATAATTCCTTCCCTTAAGTATTCGTCTAATATCACCTGTAATTTTTCTTTCTCTGTGTAAGCTAAACGTCTGGGCGAACAACTGAATGGTTTTGAATCCTCTAATTTCAATTTCATTTCGCATCTAACCTCCGGTTCCTTTGGCCTTTCTTTATTTACATAACAACTTTCTACCATCCTAACAAACTGACACCTAACATTATAATTCACATTATCACCAACTTTGTATTCTACACTTTCGTCCGTTAAATTTATATTAAATAATTCCTTTTCCACTAGATTTATTTCCGGCTCAATATAATATTTATTCATAACTTCTTCTTCATCTCTGATTTTGCTAAAAATTTCTTTATTCCTAACATTACTAACAACATCACCAATTATTTGCTTTTCATCACTAACATCATCGCTAACTATCTGCTTTTCATCAGTAACATCATCACTAACTATCTGCTTTTCATCATTAACATCATCGCTAACTATCTGCTTTTCATCACTAACATCATCTCTAACTATTTGCTTTTCATCACTAACATCAGAAGGATTTTCAATATTCTCAACCGTAACCATTTTCAAAGTGTCAAGGTTCAAATTTAGATTACAAGCATCCATAAAATCTCGTCCCAAGATTACATCATGACTCATAGATTCATTTGCCATAATAACTAAATTAAAATATACTTTATCTAAATTTTTCAAATCGTAACATAGTATTTTTCCATAAGGTTTTAGGTAACTTTTGTTAAACCATAATATGAACTTAAAACTGGTAATTTTGAAATGTCTTCGGGCACTTTGGATATTTTAATAAATGAAATTGGGCTTCCTGTATCTATGAGGCATTCTGCAATTAACCTGGTATTAGAATCGTTAACAAAATTAATTTCAACATATCTTACATATTTGTTTTCGCTCTCGTTCTTGTTTTTGTTTTTCAAGCATTTCGTAACAAAGTGTCCCATCTTTTCGCACGCATAGCATGATCCTTTTTACCGCTTCGACTTCCTGCATTCATACGCCCAATGCCCTTTGGCATTGCAATTGAAACAACGAGTCTCCTTGCTGTCCTTGGGATCCGTTGATATCGTCGGCCTGCCAACTCCATATAGCTTTGGCAAGCTTACATCCGCAAACGCCCTCTTCATGTGCCCAAAATCCACAAAGCATTGAATATGCGCCTGATTGCGTAGCCCTTGATTGGGGATACCTTCGATGATGCAGCTAAACATTTCATCTGTATCAATATTAATTCCCTGAGCAAGCATTATCTTATCGTCGACATAGCTGCCGAAACTTTCGCTTTGTTTCCATTTGCGCCCTTCGAATTTGCGTCGTATCTCCAACTTCGATGATTTTCCCCTAAACGTTGAGATCAGCTCTGCCATTATGTCATCCAACGGTAGCAACACGCGGTCTGCATCTGCGTGCAGCCACTCATAAGTTTTTCCTTTTATTTTGCTCATCATAAGCATCTTTACAAATTTTGCTTTTATTCCGTAAATGGTCGCAATATTTTGCCATTGAGTAGTCCATTTGCGGGCACACGACCCGCCAGAAAACTCACTCAACACCTGTGTTAAGTGTTGCCATGCCCAACGAGACGTCGATGCTCTCGTTAAAATTTTCCACTACCGCTTTACGTTCGCTGCTTTTTGCGTTTCTAGACTGGTCTCCAGCCTGGTTGTGCATGTCGCCTTCTGCGTAATTGTCGTTCCTTCTACCGTCTTCGTTTTGTTCGCCGCCTTTTTCGTTGCTCCGTTTGCCTCTAATTCTGAGAATGCTGCCAGCCACTTCGTCACTCGCTTCACCATCTTCGCTGTTAGTTTCGCCGTCTTCTTCGCTGTAATTCCCAATGCCGCCGTCTTCGCCTTTACTTTTTTCGCCGTCTTCTTCCTGGAAAATTCCGCCGCCGTCTTCGAAAATTTCGTCGCTGCTGTCATTGCCCTTACTTTTATCGCCGTCTTCATCTCCTTTTTGTTTCGCCATTTCATCAATTTTTCCACGAACTTCCTTTGGTACTTTATTTAACCGTAAGATCAATTCCTTTTTCGTTCCGGTTGTTGATACCTTCAACACACTCAACCACCTTTTTAATTGTTCGATCGAAGCGTTATTTAATTCCATTTTAATTTTCTTTTTGTTTTTAATTAATTGGCTCGTGATCGGCCCACTTCTGATTTTGTAGGGGTATAACGTATTCCCCTGAAGTTAAACACCAACACAAATATGACTTCTTTTATTTAATTTAATTTGGTCTGTTCAGGATCACGGTCGGCGTTCAACTGCTCTCGCTCTCAGCTCACGATCCGCATCAACCCCCGATTCACTGAGAGAGTGTGAGAGATATGAGATTGAGAGAGAGAGTTAGAGAACAGTGAGCGGCATCGTACAACAACAACAACTTATTCGTAGAACTTACACGAATGATCTAGAAGGAATACAACATACAAATACATACATACTACGACGTAGCAATCTTGCTACAATACAAAAAACATTGATTTAATACGAAACATATTAATTTGCTTAGTTTAATATTAAAAATATTTAAATCAAAGAAAAGCATATTTAATTTAATTTTGGTTATACATATTTTAAAAAATATTGTATTTATCGTTAATATATTCAGAATTAAAAAAATCCGTATATAAATTAAAAGTGTTTCCTATTAATTTTAAGTATTCAAATTATTTTATTTTAGAGTTATTTTATATTTAAAATAAATATGTTTGTAATAATAATATGCAAAGTGTCAATTTGTCAGTGTTTTTCAATGTTTATATGAAATAAAAACACCTCAAAGTTTTTATCTTTTATATTTATATACAAATTTATTAATTAAAATGTATTTTATTTTTTGTTTATCACTTTTTAATATGTTTCATATTTAAATATAAGTTTCTGCCCTATCCGGTTTTAAGTTTGGTAATATTTAAAATAAATATTTTAATTTTAAGCTGACTTCTTAATAAAAATATTTATTTCATAAACTATATCCTCATTATACTTTTTAAAATCAATTTGATATACATTAAAGTAATTCGACATACATATGTAAATAAGAATGTAAATGGGCCAAAAACAAACGAAGGCGCTTTGATATTTTTTGGCGGTTATCTTTTGTTCTATGCCACACACATTCATTCTTTCGCGTTTGCTTTGATCAATGACTCTTCCTCTTCTTTACCACTACACGACGCGTGCCATTGAAACGTTGCAGCCAAAGAAGTTGGACGTGTCGGGCCTTTTTATAAAGCGAAGTCGTCAAGTTTCTTTAAATAAATAGCAATATTCAAATCAAAAAAGAACACATATACACATACAGTTGATTCCACTTCTTCAACACAGCACGACGCTTGCCATTTCATAATTACATAAAAAGTATAGTGAAAACAGCCTAAGCATAAATATATACATACAAAGTTAAATTAAAATTATTAAACTAAAATTATTACTTATATTTTGAAGAATCTAACAAATTAGCGCGCGTCGTCACACCCATACATATACATATGCTCATAGTGGATAAACGGAAATCTAACTAAAGTGAAGCTTGTATTAATTATTAAGTGACTTCAAGTTTTCGGTTCTCAGAAACATATGTATGTATGTACAGACATTGAAGAGCAGCTACACACTTTATCACAGCGTGCTTTTACCGTTGCTTGGTCGCCAACAAAGTTGATCGTACCCTAGCGAACATACACATGTACATTTGCTTCAACGCAACTACCCAAATACAGCGTGCATTTACCGTTCCAGACAAAGTCGACCGACTACATTCAGATTTTTATTAATTTTATGTGCTCTTTTGATTTCTTTCAGATTCAAATAGATTTTAAGCTTTTGTTCCCCGGTAGAGAGGACGCATTGTCTGGTAAATGGGAAAATTTAAAGGAAAAAATATATCTTTTTATGAATCAAATATTCATAGCCCTAGCTGCAGGGAACTGCTAAAAACTTCAACCAAAGCGGAGAATATTGGTAATTTTATATTTTGCTTAAAGTCTTTAAAATGAAATCTCTAATTTTCTTTTTTATCTTATTATTTATTTCTGACGAATCTTATTTTGACTATTCTGTTACCGTCGGTGCTACCATCGAATACCTGAGTTTCATCAAAAACATCAAGGACCAGGACAAAAAATATTTTCTATACAGAAATCTGTAAAATAAGTATAAGTGTAACTGTATTATATGTATCTTCCAGCAAACCATTAAGAAAAATAAATGTTTAAATAAAATCGAAAAATCAAAAAAAAAATTTGTGTACTAATTTTTTTAGTGTACAAAAATATTTGAATACTTATCATATTTACTATTACAATTGGCATATTAAAATTAAATATGTAAAGTATTAAATCTTAATGACTTTTAACATTTTAAATTGAATTTTAACATTTCGGTTATTCATTTCACTGTTTAAATGTTTAAGTTTATTTTAATATGGTTTCTGTTTGTACACGTGTTTAGTACTATTTATTTTAAATTTTTTAAATTTGAAATCAAATAGTCATTGTATTGAATAGAAATATGCATTGTATTTAATTTAAATATGTCTTATATTTAACATAAATATTTAAAGTACTAAAAACTACTCCAAAAATATTTAAATTTAATAAGAAAAAAAAGTTAATATGCGCATATTTAAAGTTAATAAAAACCGCAATGGATGAAAATCGAAGCGAAAATATTTGGGTTGAATATGAAATATTTGGATTTACTACGTTATCTTTGTCAGTGTAGAATATATATCGAATGTCTTGGTAAGTTAAAGTATGAAGCTAATATTTATAGGACTTGACGATGCCATCCCTGATGTAAATGTCTCTTGTATTCTGAACTGAAATCTTTTCTTTGGCACTTTGGGAAAGGACGTTGCCGTAGGATCAGGTTATGATTTTCAGAGGTGGGAACCGACTCTTAGACTATTAATATTCTTAATTTAATTTCTTACTATAGTAAAGCCAATCTGCGATCGGGGAAATTGCAATTCCACATTTAAAAACGTCCTGCTGTGTACCGAGAACCATTGACGTTACATAGCCCCCGTATCCCCAACCCCACATACCAACTCTAGTTTCATCTAAATAGCCAATAGTATCAAGCAAATACCTAAAATAATATAAATTACGTTTAAAATATTAAAAAATATATGATTTAAGTTCTTACCTCAACACAGATATTTGATCTAATACTTCTATTCCTCCTATATGACGGTATATTGCTTTTTTGCTTTGTCCCTTAGAACCTCTGACATCTAGACGAATATAAACAACATCATTTCTTGATGACATGTATGTACCCCAGTCAATTTTAAACTGCTCGGAAACTGATGCGGAACCAGGACGACCATTTCTGAAAAAGAATACATTGATCAAATAATTTATGATTGATTTTGGTGTCGAATAAGGTATGCGACTTTTAAAAATGTTTTGCAAGTAGGGACGTGCAAATGTGATAGATTTTGTTAATTAAATACTATATAACAACGTGACTTCAATGACTGTATATGTTAAGGAGTATTTTCTTGGACAAGTATTTAAAATACCTAAAGACATATAGCACAAGACTGTAGCTTTGGTATATTCATTTTGAACGGAACATTCGGTTTTGCAATTTTTATAGTTTTTGTATGCATAACTTTCATTGTATGCATAACTCATAACAATCCACTATGGGTAATTTTAACACGTTTTTTTTGGGCAAAACCCATTTTCAAGAGTGGCTTGAAATTGATTTTGACTATCAGAATGGATTAAGATAATATTAATCTCCAGACATAAAATTTTAACAGACTGCACCACATTTTAGTTATCAGCTGTTTAAGTCTGTTGTTATTTCAACGCGGTGGCAGCTTTAGTAAATCACCAATTATTCTTAAAAGTTAAAATGGTTAAAAAGTGTAAAACTAAGCAAATAACTGCCGTTTTTGAAGTGTCATTTAATCAGACAGGCTTGTAACTTGTGTATTTGATATTGTATTTATCGATTGTGGTGCTCGTATAATCGTGGGTAAGTTCTAACTTAAAAAAAAGAAATCTTGAAATTAATTTTTATTTTTAACAGAATTATTTTTTTAAGAATTATAATGGTAATTAAAAGTAAAATGGGGGTTTTTTCTAAAAAAATGGGGGAAAAAAATACCAATATATTTTTTTTTATTTAAGGTTCTGTCTTTTTATAAAAAAAAAAAACAATAAAAGATAATTTTTTTTTATTTTAGATAAAAGAAAAAAATGTTTCTTTGAAAAAGAGGAGGAACTACGGCCATATTTATTTATTTTTTCCTTTAAATTTTATATACTTAATTCAAAAAACAAAACTTTTAAATATTGCTTTGTTTTTAAGTTATTAATTAATGCCACAAAAAGTGGTCAAATTTCCCATAGTGCAATCGGACGATTACTGTAGATTTTCTTTTCGGACACCATTCTGGTGCCCTTCGTCACTACGTGATTCTACCCGTTATTTGTCGAGTAAACGGGTGAATTGTATTCGGCGAAAAGTATGTAACACTAAAGCGTCAATGACCACATAAAATATATATATATTTTTGATCAGCTTCACTCTACGAGGCGATCCAGCCATTTCCATGTGAATGCTGCCAACTCGGAAAGTATAAGAGCTAGAGAGGTGGGATTTCAGATTAACATTCCTTATCTTCAAACGCAGGGCCCACCTTAACGGCCATCTACTTTTCCCTTCCATAAGCTGAGATACGGGAATCTTTATTAACAAAACTTTCAGTATCTGTATTTAATATACAAATATTTGAATTACATACTTAAATAAAATCAAAAGACCTTCAGTATTTAAGATTACGTACTGTTTTGTTAGTGATAAGGAAAGTTCTTTGCTCGGGGATCAGAACTTAATATGCAACTTCGAGAACCCACTGGATTTATTAAAATCAATTTATAAACTTTTATTCTTTATGTGTTCTTTAAGTAGGACGTTGGTACTTAGAGCTTTTTTAACTTAGTATATTATAAAATCATATATTTTTTATTTCAAGGAAATTCCTATGAAATTGGTTGGGGTAAATTTCTTCAAAATTGCCTAAAAAAATCACAAAATAATTTAACCTAATTTTTTATTTCTTCAAAATTTTCTGTATTTATCTAGTTTTCCTAATCTACAAATAAATTAATAATAATAAATAATTAACTAATAACTAATAATTTTAAACTATTGAGGATTTGGCAACTAACAATTTTTCGTTTTTGGGTTTTTGTTTCTTTCTGGTGTTATTTTTGGAGACCCTTTTCATTGTTTTTTGAAGCGCCTCTTTAATTTTTTTCTCGGAAACTCGTTAAGCCTGCTGGCTTCTGTAAATATAATAAATACAAAATGCAGGAGAAATATTAAAGTCATTGCTAGATTAACCATTATTTATAATAAATTATTTTGTAATAAACTAATTCTTTTCATATATATATTTTAGTTTTCTGCCACTATGGTAGAAAAACAGTAAGCAACAATTTTGTTATAAAAAAACCTTAAAGACAGTTAAAAAATTGCATTTTTTGATTCGTCATTGTACCCTAAGTAAAACATCAAATTAAAGGGATGGAGAAGAATGCCAAGTGCGCTTTTCAATATACTTACCATTATTTGAACACAGTACGTAATAAATTTCTTTTTTTTTTTAATTTCGATATAAATTTAAGGTATCGAAATTTTTTCTCGATAAGAACCTGGCACAGAAGTAGCCTCCACTGAAGAAGTATGTCGATTTCAGACCATATTTAAGAATATAATATGGCCTTGCTTCGACAAAACAACGCTCCAATGAGTCTGAATCTTGATTGGCCCCGGTTTCTTTCCATTGTGGTGGAAAGTAATCTGTTAAATTAGTGCTGCACATTCTACAAAGCTCACTCCGTGGTGAAGCAAGAAACCTTATCAAGGCGGATATGACTACACTACAACGAATTAAGCCAGGTACCAAAACGGCAAAATTTTAGTTTTTGCTGCAATAGGAAGAATCGGCTGCGCAACAGCTACGAGCACTTCGTGGCACAGTGAGAAAGATTTGTAGCACCCATAAAAACCTCGATATCTGCTCAAAATCCTGGGATACTATTCTGTCGTTTATTTTCAAAAGAAAACTAGACCAACATACTCTAGCGTCACTGGAAAATTAAAGTGATGCACCACCACTGAGTGGCGCGCTTTCGTGCTGAAAAAGATAGGTGCACAACCTACAACAGCACTCCACCAACAGTTAGTCCGCAACGAAAAGAGTTGCATGTAACGTGTAACGTTCGACTGAGGGACTAATTTTCGAAAGAATCTGTGATGGCGTGGCACGCTGTAGGTCCGGCGCTAGCTCGTGGCTTTGGGGTGGAGATCTTGCTCTCACAGATTCAGTTACGATGCACACATTATTATTAACATCTCAAGAAATTGAGCGTGCTCGCGACATTGAAAGGAGCTAGTCATATAAATCGGAAGAACGATAAACCAAATCAAAAAAAAAAAAAAGAAAGGGAAAAAACAGCATGTAAAGTAAAGTTCAAAGAAAGAAGAATGTAACTATTTGCGTGCCTGCTGGTGTAATTGCGTCCGCTTATCGCCCACCCTACCTAGGTCGCCTTCCGCTAGAGCATGGCTCTGGTGACCCCTTTTTTTCCCTACGACCGTGGAATCATCAGCTCAGTTCAGCAATACGTTTCTTATAAGTTTCCATTTTTAATGACAAAATTCAAAAGATCTTAATATTATCAAAGAAAATATAGAAAATCAGGTTTATAATAATAATATAGAGTGTAATAGTAATATAAGCAAAAAGAATAATTCATTATAATATTTTTCAGTAAAAAATTTGTTCAGGTATAGGCATAAATTTCGTACTTATATAAATTTTTGTGAGCGTATTTAAAACCCAAGAATATGTCTAAGATATCAACTTCATTATCGGGTTTTTTTTCCACGTATAATTTTTTCCACAATTTCCACAATTTTTTTATAAGTTAATTAGATTGGTTTAAATGACCCGAATTAATTTCTTTTCAAGGTATAGAATTGATGAACTACTAATATTAATTTAATATTGAAATATCTAGTAAAACATATTATAATTAATATTGTTTCCTTTTCCTTATTTATTTGTTTTCTTGTAATTGGTGTCTATTAATTCTCGCCCAAGACTAAACAAAAGTTTCACCCATAGATTCAGATACCATTCGAATGCGAACATAAATTAAACAAAGACAACTCTCAACACAACACTCAGGTTTCCATCGGCGAAAGATCGATCTTCCGTTCAACGTACATGCTGAAAAAAATCAGGCGTTTCATACCGCCCTATGGGTTAAAATACTTTCACTTTTCTTGGCGAGTGCAAACGATTGGAAGAAAACTTTTCTGATCATCAACCCGGCATTTTACATCGCGAATATCTCTCTCTCAAAAAAAATATATGGCCTAGATCTTTCTGTCTTGTGCAATTGGTTAACTGTCGGAAGTCGCTCCTCTTCTACACTAGTTGTCTGGGGCTAGTCGAACGTCGCTGGCACCAATGGGTCAAACCCCAGTGGCTCACGCAATGACGACGCCAACCGGGGAATCTAATCTGCTCCTCTGACGGCTAAGCGAACTAGCGATGCGCGCGCCGCAGGCAGCGGTCTCTTGGGCACTTCTCCGGCGGGTGCTTCTCCGATGTGGCTGGTCCTCCGTTAGGGCTTCCTTTTACGGCGGGGCTACTCCGGTGCGCGCTCCTCGACAGGGCGCTCCTCTGGCGGATGCTTCTCAGATGCGGCCAAAGAGGGTACCGCTCCGACGTGTGCGGTGTGGGCAGGGTGCTCCTCTGGCGTGCGCTCCGCGGCAGGGTGTTCCTCTGGCGTATGCTCTGCGGCGGGGTGCTCCTCTGGCGTGCGCTGTGCGGCAGGGTGCTCCTCTGGCGGATGCTTTTCAGGTGCGGCAGGGTGCTCCTCTGGCGTGCGCTGTGCGGCAGGGTGCTCCTCTGGCGTATGCTTCTCCGATTTGGCTGCCTTTCTGCAGCTCTGCGAAATTTGTATGGCTACTGTAAATTTTTAAGTGCGGGGAAAATCGAGCACAAGGTTTACCCACCTGGTGGTTTTGGGGTTCTTATGCCCCAAAAAAAAATGTTCCACAGATTTAAAAAAAAATAAATTCGTGATCGGATTTAGGGCCCTATCTCAGGGGCTTTCTTGCATCTCCTGCCTGAGCTACACGTGGGATGTTACCAATTTTATCGGAATAGAGAGTGAGTACATCTGCACTCAATGACGACTTGATTTGAAAAGACCGAATTAAAAATAGGGTGGGGTAATTGGGGCCATCGGCGGAAATGTTTCAGAGCTGAGTCGAGCTTTCCAAAGACTCCCTGTGCCGGCTGACCTTCGATGAATTACCATTCTCATTGGAATTACCCCGATAGCATTGCACCAAAATTTCGGATATGCAACGAAGCTCGGCTTACAGATACTGAAGAGAAGCATACTTCTAGGATGAACTGAAACCGCCGATTCAGTCGCCACTACATGCAAGACCTAGGACCACATCACTTTTGGCCGTGCGACCATTTTTAAGAAATGGACTCCAAAGCGTGGCACTAAGCTACTATTCATGTAGGAGCGTGCACAAATAGTTTGTCTACAGCTCATAAGGTTGAAAACTATGGATCACTTGTCGAAACTGTTCAATGCGTTGAAGTTTTATGAGCTCTTTTCATGTCAATATGTTAATCTAACTAAAGCTTTTTAACGAGTAATGATTGTTATTATTTCGAATAAGTAAATACTCTTTCTAAAATGTTCTCATTCTGCCCGCTTCAGCGAAATATTTCAAGTTCTTGCATTTAAGGAATATTGTATTAAAAAATATTATCATATTACTGTTGCATACTTTTGGCCATGCAAGTGAATTTTTTTTATTGGTATATATCTTATATATATCAAAATTTCAGTAATCTCAAGGGCTAAAAACCTAAAAACTTAGAAAGAAATAATTCGGTTCAAATTTGAGAAAATAATAAAAAAAAAACATTTTGTCATAACTCTAAATCTATTATATTCAGACAATTTCACTATAGGAAGAGTATTTAGAAAAATAAATTATCTTTTCAGAGTGTTTAGAAATTATTAGCATTTTAAATTTACTTGTTTTTTAATTTTCCGCTAAACTAGCGGGTTTTTCCAAATATCGTAGAGCAAACGTTTTCTATATCGAGCTACTATATACACCCACAGGGTTCCCAAAACCCTTAAACTAAGATGGGATGCAAACAAATCCACATTTTTAGAAAAAGAAAATCTTGGTTTGGAAATTACTTTTAAACGGAACATGTCAGAACGGATGTCAACAAAAATAAAATTAAAAATTAAAATTTGGAAAATCTGTTGGGGCCGGTTAAGATTTTCGTTTCTTCGTGTATGTATAATAATAGTCGCTTTCCCTCCCCCTCCTGGTACGCTTCGTCACATTACTTTTACCTTTTTAAGAGTTGCTTTTGTTTGATATAGTTCTTACACTGGAAAACGGTCACTTTGCGGGATACCGTTGATAGGGCTCCCGTTCAAGTAAACCGATGTGGTCTCTTCGTATAAGTATATTTTAAGAATTTCATGTTAGTTACGTGAGCGATGACTTTCACAATGTTACACAAAGAGCCGATTAGACATACTATGGTCGGTGCAGTAACTATTGCAGGCCACGACAGCCTCAGAGGACATGCTCGCGATCGCCAAGGTAACAGTACAAGATCCTACCGGCCAAGCTGCAAGTTTGCAAGATTGCAGACATCCTATCTCGACCGAGAGCAAGGTGTGGCTGCCGTCTGAACCCTCGGAGCCAGGGGATACCCTTAGCCTGACGTGGTTTAATCCGAAGTTTCCGACAGATAGATGAAAAGTAGATAAGGTGTCAGCTGACTCAGAGTTCACCAAAAACCTGAAGAAGCTGTGTATTCAGGGCACGACCAGACCGGGGCGCAATGTTCTCCAGGGGGCATGGTGAAGTATCTACAGATAAATCTGCACCACAGCAAGGTAGCATCTGCTTCCCTCCCCATCCGCCTGGCAACAGGCAAAATAGAAGTAGTCCTCATTCAAGAGCCATGGATAGTTGCTAACAACATCTGTGGCTTATCACCCCCTATATAAGCTATTTTACACCAAGAGTAAGGGTAAAACCAGAACCTGCATTCTTACCAAGATACAAATTAACTAATATCTTATTCCACAGCTTAGCAAAGGCGACTTCTCCACGGTCAGACTGGAGCTTTACGCACACACCTCACTCACATCACACGCAATGGGGAAGTTTAAACACTAACGAAGGGGGGAGTTACTCTTTAACTATCTCTCTCCTTTAATCAAATAAATTCTTCTAGAACAAAGGTAATTAACTAGCTTTCAACACTAGAAATAGGAGGGAAGTCTCAGACATTACACTTATATCTGGTCCCCTGCTTAATAAGCTCGAAACGTGGAAGGTGGGGGGAAAACAGTCATTCTCCACCACCGGTACATATAATTTCCAATAACTCTATAACCTGCCGAGAACATTACAAATTTAAGATCAACCAACTAGGGCTACCACAAATATCTCTTCAAGAAACTTGCTCTACCGAGGCACGTTCTCAACGGTCAAGAACTAGAAAGCCTAGTTAATACTTTCACTGACAGCCGTGAAACCATAGATGTGAAAGCAGAGCGCAAACCACCCTGGTGGAACACAGTCCTGACGAATCTTAAAGGCGAGTGCAACACAACAACAACGAATCTTTCTGGAACTTAAACCACCAGAAGCTGAGCCTTTAAAAAAAAGAGAGGAATATTAAATCAAAAAGCATGGGCTAACTTCTGTAGTAGTATGGAATCTACTACGAAGGCATCCTGAGTCAGAAGTATTTAAGAAATATCTGTAGTATGCGCATATATTGAGGGTACACTGTACCAATAAACTAACATTGTTTAAGCATAAATATACCAGCAATAAATTGTTGCAGTACACAACGTATCATGCGATTATGCTTATACTTGTAAGACAAAATATGTATGAAGCCGCTCCGCCATTGGCGTAACCGGCAGCGGAGCTAAGCTTACAAAATATTCACAAAAAATAAAGTCAAACGTCACAGATGTGTCAGTGCAATTAATAAATTTTACTAGATGTTGGCACACTACATGGCGACTGAGACGTAGTCTAACGTGTAGACCAAGACTGGAAGGAGTGAAACGAAAACGGAAAAAGTATGAGTGAGCAAGATTGAGCGTAATGGAGGACGAGGAGGTGTGAAGAAGAAAACTAAAAAAAAAATAGTGCACGTTAAGTGGCTGTTATACTCAAAAGTACCACCTCCTGCGTGGGCAACTGCTCAAAAACTCCAAAGTTAAAGTTATTTCTCGAAAAGCGCAAATACAAGTTATTAATGCAAACAAAAAACTAAAGGGGAATTCTCCAAAACATCTATCACAGATGCCAAAATTTAGCCCGGAGTAGCTATTAAAAGCGGTTGCGGAGGTTTTTTAGGCGGTTTCAAATGTATTTTGTATGAGTTGTTTTTAATTGCAAGCGTATACTCATCCCAGAATCAGTGTGTTTGGTATTCCACGGAACCCTCCCTTTTTATTGCATTTCAAATATTGTGACCCCTCGTTATCTTCTGAGAATGAGCAGGAGAAAGTGAACGTGCGTACCCACGAACCCGAATCTCACCCCCTACCCAGAAGTCATTGCTCATGACTGCTTGTGCGCGAAGGTGTGCCATTTTAATTTTGTGAGTTTTGTTCAAAATGTGCAGTTTTTATTTTAGAACAGAGAAAATTATACCATTGGAAAGGGCTTAAAAAATGCTTTCCAATGACGCCAATTTTTTTTTTTTTTTAGTGTAGAGGTATACTATTTAGGGTATCGTAGGTCATCGTCGTTTTTTGCCTTTTTCAGTCGAGTAGTGGGAATATACGCGAGGAGGCAGAATTTGAAATTCGGTACAATTTTCCGCTTCAGTGCACCGTTTTAAGAAATTCTTAAAACTAAACTTCTTATCCTACACATAAATATTATTGGGTGGCCTTTAGATATAAACCCTGAAAAGTGTTCCCAATAAGAAATTTAAAACATAAACCTTAAAGTGATCCCACTAGCTAATTTTTCTATACACACCCGTCTAACTTTATCGTAGACACACACAATTTCGATATCCTCAGCCCTGAAAAGTGATCCTATAAGTCTTATAAAACTTGAACATTAAAGTGATTCTTCAGCTCATTTTTCGTAGACACACTCCTCAAAAGGAATCGTATAACATATAAGAAAAACTAGAGTATAAGACCGCAGAGGCGGTCATCGCAGCGGCAGTCTCGGCAGCGTCCAAACCTCCGCTGCGAAAACCGCCGCTCCCGTATATTCCCACTACTCGACTGAAAAAGGCAAAAAACGACGATGACCTACGATACCCTAAATAGTATACCTCTACACTAAAAAAAAAAAAAAATTGGCGTCATTGGAAAGCATTTTTTAAGCCCTTTCCAATGGTATAATTTTCTCTGTTCTAAAATAAAAACTGCACATTTTGAACAAAACTCACAAAATTAAAATGGCACACCTTCGCGCACAAGCAGTCATGAGCAATGACTTCTGGGTAGGGGGTGAGATTCGGGTTCGTGGGTACGCACGTTCACTTTCTCCTGCTCATTCTCAGAAGATAACGAGGGGTCACAATATTTGAAATGCAATAAAAAGGGAGGGTTCCGTGGAATACCAAACACACTGATTCTGGGATGAGTATACGCTTGCAATTAAAAACAACTCATACAAAATACATTTAAAACCGCCTAAAAAACCTCCGCAACCGCTTTTAATAGCTACTCTTAGCTTAAGGCTTAGGAAATTCGAATGGTTTCATCGCGACATCTTCTGCCAATACTGGCCCGACTTTAACTGACCATTTATTCATATCTTGCTTACACAGAGATTGCCTTTCCTTACCCTATGTCGAAGTTGCACACCTTCGATATTTACCTACATCCAGACCCCTCCTACACCACGTTCAGCCCCGGTAACTTGTTATCAATCCTTGTGTTCGTTTTCCTTCTAATAACCATTCTACTGGGGTATTGGGCTGCTCCTTATGTTCGAGAACCAATCGGATTGGTTCTAGGAGTACAACATGCCTGTATGCACTCCCTGTAGATGTCAACCTGTTAAGTGAACATTCTTGACTATAAAAATGACACCACTCAAATTGCTCAGGATAAGTTCTTCAAATGCCTCAGTACTGTATTCTCATTAAATAATTAGATCCACATCGGTGCTTGCAATCGCGCCTAACAATTCTAATCGTGCTTTTCACCTTTTAAACGAGTGGGTGAAAATTGGTAACAACATTATCGTGCTCTT
The DNA here is from genome assembly GCF_025231255.1 of Drosophila biarmipes. Classification (NCBI taxonomy): domain Eukaryota; kingdom Metazoa; phylum Arthropoda; class Insecta; order Diptera; family Drosophilidae; genus Drosophila; species Drosophila biarmipes. Next base: position 454,571 of record NW_026114527.1, read on the forward strand.
TACCTTTATAACGAGTGGGTGAAAATTGTTAACAACATTACAACATATAACAATATATTTTTTAAATAAAAATATTAAAACTAAAACCCTAAAAATGGAGTCATTCGTTGCTTGTGATTTGTTCACCAAAAATGTGGAGATGAGGGAGTTTGAAACTCATTATGCTCAGTGCTCAAAGCCTCGGAATGCCTTCGAGGTTTTAATGTGTAAATCAAAAATAAGGTGTGACTTATGCTCTACCTTAGTTCATAATTATGAATTTGAGGAGCACTATCAAAATTGTAATGTAATAAATGCCTTCAATGTTTTAATGAATGTTGAAAAACGGCAACCACAAAACAGAAGGCCAAATCATTTGGACGATCATCCCACATCATCAAGTGCTCTCAAACGGATGAGAATGGATGAGGGTAAGGAAGTACTCAAACAAGGAAAAAAAGCTAAGAATAGCGAAAATAAAAATGATTTAAAATTAGAACTTTTATGTTCTACTTGTGGTGACAAATATCTTGCATCAAGGGAACGACAACATAAATTGACTGATAAGCATAAAAATGCATCAGCCAGAGAATTAAAAAATAATGAAAACATAATTCTTCTTAACTCTCAAAGTGTTTTTCCTATTAAATTATATCGAATCAATAGTACAGTCCAAAACACTATTGATTTAAAAGATTTTTATCAGCATTGCCAAAAAAATATAATCGAAATTATAAAGCATTTCATGATAGAATATAGAGCCATTAAATTCAACCTAAGAGTTTATGGTACCTATATTAAACAAACAGACGAAGGTGTTACTGTTGGAACAACAAAACATTTTGGGACATCATATAAATCTGTATACCAGAATGAAAGCATTATCGATGAACTTAATATGGTAGTAGATAGCTTACTAGCATCGAGCAGTGAGTTTCAAGAAAAAGACTCTGGTTGGGCAATAAAAAATTTCAATTATTTAAAAAATTACTATAATAAAGCTGGTAGCGGATACATTCAGGCCCCGAAGAATATAAGAGCCCGAAATGCACTTATAAACGTACAGAATACTGACGTATTTTGTTTCAAATGGTGCATACTGGCATTCATAGCTAACAAAACTCATGAGAGTGCTACCTTTACAACAGCAAAGCAAAAAAAGTATTCACGAGAGAAAATGACAAAGCCCACAACTTACCACATTAATATTAATAATGTAATAATTGTATATGACGGAATAAGATTGGACTTTTCAGGAATCGAGTGTCCAATAACGAATAAAGGGATTATCCATTTCGAGAAAAATAATAAAGACTTTAGTATAAATGTTTATGAGTTCGACGGTGATGGTGATAAAATAATCGGTCCATCGTTTAGAACCAAATGTATTCAACCTAACCACATCAATATATTGGGAATAAATAACGTAAACCAAGACAGTATGCTTTACGCTTACATTATAAGTGTAAAAAGATTATGCTACTCACAGCATTCCAAGGCCAAATCAGGAGGATATTTTTGTGATAACTGTCTACAGTTTTTCACAGTTAATAATACTACCCACAACAAACTTGAATGCGGAAAAGTGGCCTCGTTTTACCCTGAACCAAAAACTACAACTTCATTCAAGCGCTTTCATAAAAAATTATCTCCTCCGGTGGTGATATATGCCGATATTGAGGCTGTTCTTGAAAACTATAGAACATGCCTAAATTCGTCTTCAACGTCGTCAACAACAAAAGTACAGAAGCATACTGCATGTGCCGTATCATTTTATATAGCACATAAATATAATCCGGATCTTAACGAATTGTGGCCATATGAAGGTATGTAAAAACAATAAATAATTAATTTCTTAGTATTTTAAAAACTAATTCAAATTTTGTATAATTTTATAGGCGCTGACTGCATACAAAAATTCTGCAAATCACTAAAGGGAAAAACTACGAGCTTGTTTTACATGTACTGGTCGACCCTCAAAAACCCGATTGCTAGCACAATCCATGAACAGGAAGGAAATTGCTGTGCCTGTGAAAAGGAAATAAGCGCTGACGACCTGGACAAATATTTTGATCAATTTTCTGGAAAATACAAGGGTCCGATTCATAAAAATTGTAAGCCAAAAAACAAATTAGGTGATCGCTTCTTTCCTGTAGTATTCCATAACTTATCTAAATATGACATACCTTTATTCATTACTGAATTAGTGAGGGGGTATACTATTTACGGTATCGGAGGTCATTGTCGTTTTTTGCCTTTTTCAGTCGAGTAGTGGGAATATACGGGAGCGGCGGTTTTCGCAGCGGAGGTTTGGACGCTGCCGAGACTGCCGCTGCGATGACCGCCTCTGCGGTCTTATACTCTAGTTTTTCTTATATGTTATACGATTCCTTTTGAGGAGTGTGTCTACGAAAAATGAGCTGAAGAATCACTTTAATGTTCAAGTTCTATAAGACTTATAGGATCACTTTTCAGGGCTGAGGATATCGAAATTGTGTGTGTCTACGATAAAGTTAGACGGGTGTGTATAGAAAAATTAGCTAGTGGGATCACTTTAAGGTTTATGTTTTAAATTTCTTATTGGGAACACTTTTCAGGGTTTATATCTAAAGGCCACCCAATAATATTTATGTGTAGGATAAGAAGTTTAGTTTTAAGAATTTCTTAAAACGGTGCACTGAAGCGGAAAATTTTACCGAATTTCAAATTCTGCCTCCTCGCGTATATTCCCACTACTCGACTGAAAAAGGCAAAAAACGACGATGACCTACGATACCCTAAATAGTATACCTCTACACTAAAAAAAAAAAAAAATTGGCGTCATTGGAAAGCATTTTTTAAGCCCTTTCCAATGGTATGATTTTCTCTGTTCTAAAATAAAAACTGCACATTTTGAACAAAACTCACAAAATTAAAATGGCACACCTTCGCGCACAAGCAGTCATGAGCAATGACTCGAGGGTAGGGGGTGAGATTCGGGTTCGTGGGTACGCACGTTCACTTTCTCCTGCTCATTCTCAGAAGATAACGAGGGGTCACAATATTTGAAATGCAATAAAAAGGGAGGGTTCCGTGGAATACCAAACACACTGATTCTGGGATGAGTATACGCTTGCAATTAAAAACAACTCATACAAAATACATTTAAAACCGCCTAAAAAACCTCCGCAACCGCTTTTAATAGCTACTCTTAGCTTAAGGCTTAGGAAATTCGAATGGTTTCATCGCGACATCTTATGCCAATACTGGCCCGACTTTAACTGACCATTTATTCATATCTTGCTTACACAGAGATTGCCTTTCCTTACCCTATGTCGAAGTTGCACACCTTCGATATTTACCTACATCCAGACCCCTCCTACACCACGTTCACCCCCGGTAACTTGTTATCAATCCTTGTGTTCGTTTTCCTTCTAATAACCATTCTACTGGGGTATTGGGCTGCTCCTTATGTTCGAGAACCAATCGGATTGGTTCTAGGAGTACAACATGCCTGTATGCACTCCCTGTAGATGTCAACCTGTTAAGTGAACATTCTTGACTATAAAAATGACACCACTCAAATTGCTCAGGATAAGTTCTTCAAATGCCTCAGTACTGTATTCTCATTAAATAATTAGATCCACATCGGTGCTTGCAATCGCGCCTAACAATTCTAATCGTGCTTTTTACCTTTTAAACGAGTGGGTGAAAATTGGTAACAACATTATCGTGCTCTTTACCTTTATAACGAGTGGGTGAAAATTGTTAACAACATTACAACATATAACAATATATTTTTTAAATAAAAATATTAAAACAAAAACCCTAAAAATGGAGTCATTCGTTGCTTGTGATTTGTTCACCAAAAATGTGGAGATGAGGGAGTTTGAAACTCATTATGCTCAGTGCTCAAAGCCTCGGAATGCCTTCGAGGTTTTAATGTGTAAATCAAAAATAAGGTGTGACTTATGCTCTACCTTAGTTCATAATTATGAATTTGAGGAGCACTATCAAAATTGTAATGTAATAAATGCCTTCAATGTTTTAATGAATGTTGAAAAACGGCAACCACAAAACAGAAGGCCAAATCATTTGGACGATCATCCCACATCATCAAGTGCTCTCAAACGGATGAGAATGGATGAGGGTAAGGAAGTACTCAAACAAGGAAAAAAAGCTAAGATTAGCGAAAATAAAAATGATTTAAAATTAGAACTTTTATGTTCTACTTGTGGTGACAAATATCTTGCATCAAGGGAACGACAACATAAATTGACTGATAAGCATAAAAATGCATCAGCCAGAGAATTAAAAAAAATGAAAACATAATTCTTCTTAACTCTCAAAGTGTTTTTCCTATTAAATTATATCGAATCAATAGTACAGTCCAAAACACTATTGATTTAAAAGATTTTTATCAGCATTGCCAAAAATATATAATTTAAATTATAAAGCATTGCATGATAAAATATAGAGCCCTTAAATTCAACCTAAGAGTTTATGGTACCTATATTAAACAAACAGACGAAGGTGTTACTGTTGGAACAACAAAACATTTTGGGACATCATATAAATCTGTATACCAGAATGAAAGCATTATCGATGAACTTAATATGGTAGTAGATAGCTTACTAGCATCGAGCAGTGAGTTTCAAGAAAAAGACTCTGGTTGGGCAATAAAAAATTTCAATTATTTAAAAAATTACTATAATAAAGCTGGTAGCGGATACATTCAGGCCCCGAAGAATATAAGAGCCCGAAATGCACTTAAAAACGTACAGAATACTGACGTATTTTGTTTCAAATGGTGCATACTGGCATTCATAGCTAACAAAACTCATGAGAGTGCTACCTTTACAACAGCAAAGCAAAAAAAGTATTCACGAGAGAAAACGACAAAGCCCACAATTTGCCACATTAATATTAATAATGAAATAATTGTATATGACGGAATAAGATTGGACTTTTCAGGAATCGAGTGTCCAATAACGAATAAAGAACCAAATGTATTCAACCTAACCACATCAATATATTGGGAATAAATAACGTAAACCAAGACAGTATGCTTTACGCTTACATAACAAGTGTAAAAAGATTATGCTACTCACAGCATTCCAAGGCCAAATCAGGAGGATATTTTTGTGATAACTGTCTACAGTTTTTCACAGTTAATAATACTACCCACAACAAACTTGAATGCGGAAAAGTGGCCTCGTTTTACCCTGAACCAAAAACTACAACTTCATTCAAGCGCTTTCATAAAAAATTATCTCCTCCGGTGGTGATATATGCCGATATTGAGGCTGTTCTTGAAAACTATAGAACATGCCTAAATTCGTCTTCAACGTCGTCAACAGCAAAAGTACAGAAGCATACTGCATGTGCCGTATCATTTTATATAGCACATAAATATTATCCGGATCTTAACGAATTGTGGCCATATGAAGGTATGTAAAAACAATAAATAATTAATTTCTTAGTATTTTAAAAACTAATTCAAATTTTGTATAATTTTATAGGCGCTGACTGCATACAAAAATTCTGCAAATCACTAAAGGGAAAAACTACGAGCTTGTTTTACATGTACTGGTCGACCCTCAAAAACCCGATTGCTAGCACAATCCATGAACAGGAAGGAAATTGCTGTGCCTGTGAAAAGGAAATAAACGCTGACGACCTGGACAAATATTTTGATCAATTTTCTGGAAAATACATGGGTCCGATTCATAAAAATTGTAAGCCAAAGAACAAATTAAGTGATCGCTTCTTTCCTGTAGTATTCCATAACTTATCTAAATATGACATACCTTTATTCATTACTGAATTAGAAGGAGACTTAAGCCCCATACCCTGTATTAAAGAGCTTTATATAGCGCTAACGCAGACAATTAAAATAAATGCATCAAATAGATAAAAAATAAGAAATATCGATTCGATTAGATTTTTAAATTCTAGTTCAGAAAAACTATCGAGCTACTTGGGGGACAAAGATTGTAAAATTCTAAGTACTAAATTTCAGGGAGAAAAATTTAAGCAAATGCGTGATTACAATTTTGCACAAAAGGTTTGGAAAACTTTCAACTGTAATACTATAAAAGATTATATAAAACTTTATTTAGAAAGTGATGTTTTAATTTTGACCGATGCTTTCGAAAATTTTAGAAAATTTTGTCAGAAAATTTATAAGCTTGACCCTATTAACTATGTTACAGCACCGTCAATATCTTGGGATGCTATGCTCAAGTATACTAATGTAAATTTAGAACTTATTAGTGACGGAGACATGTACAACTTTTTAAAAAGAGCGATAAGGGGAGGGTTAACTCAATATACCCAAAGAATTTCTATAGCTTATAATAAATATATAACTAACTTCGATCAAGTAAACCAAATAACTACCTCAGCTATATTGATGCAAATAATTTATATGGTTGGGCAATGAGTCAACCCTTACCGCTTTCAGGGTTTACATTTTTAAGTAATGATCAATTAGAATCTTTCGATTTCAAAAATATTTCTGCTGATGGAAATGTAGGATATATATTAGAAGTGGATTTTGAATATCCTACTGATCGGCATGACTCGCATAACTACTTGCCTTTCTGTCCAGAAAACAAAGTTCCTCCAGGGGGTAAGCAGAAAAAACGTATAGCTGATTTATCGAATAAAAGCGAATACATTATCCACTTAAAACAGCTTCAACTTTGTATACAGAATGGTTTAATTCTAAAAAAAATACATAGGGTTTTGTCTTTTACACAATCATGCTGGTTAAAGCCCTATATTGATTTAAACACTGATCAAAGAAAAATAGCCGAAAATGATTTTGAAAAAAATTTTTTTAAGTTTATTAATAATGCAGTATACGGCGAAACAATGGAAAATGTCGCCAAGCGTAGAAATATAGTATTAGTAAAACATTATAAATCAAGACAAAATTCGCCAGGCTTCAGGCAACGCATAGCTACACATGACTTCCATAGCGTTGAGATATTTGGGACAGATCTTGCAGCGATTGAATCAACACCATCAAAAATTATGTATGATAAGCCAATATACATAGGAGTTGCTGTTTTTGAATTATCTAAATGGTTAATGTATAAATTTTATATAATTTTTTATATTTTTTTTATAATTTTCTATTACTTAAAAGTCCTTCTTCGAAAATAATTGTTATGAATACAGATTCATTTATTTTATCTTCAGAGGAAGACTTTTACGAAACTAGAAAAGAAAATCGTGAACGATTCGATACCTTAAATTATAAACTAGAAATCCAATTTAATATAGTTCAAGCTAATAATAGGGAACCTGGAAAATGAAGGAAGAACATGCAGGTAGGGTTATGACTTCTTTTGCTGGACTTAAGGCTTGTTTAGTTGATAAGGAAGGAAACGAAAACGAATGTATAAAAAAAATTAAAGGAGTTAAGAAATCAGTTATTAAAAAACTGAATCATGAAGATTATATAGAATGTATAAAATATAAAAAAACATTTTATGGATTCCAGCGAGTTATTCGAAGTAGGTCGCACATCCTCTATACTGAAATTATGAATAAAATAAGTCTTAATTATAAGCATGATAAGAGATATATTTTACCATATAATTGTAATACATTGGCTCATGGTCATTATAATATTGAACATATATTAAGTAGTCAAAAGTAAACCCGTTATTAAATAAATGTTTATATGTTTATATTATAAGAATAAAAATTTGTAAGTAAATATAAAAAATTAAACTTGTTATTGTTGCGTTTTATTACATTAGCAGGTCATTTACAGATATCCATGAGTTGTGGCTGGAATCGAAACCGCTCCATTTTACAAGCACTTGATTATTTTTCCTTTTTAGTATTTTCTCTACTAGGAAAGCATTTGTGTCTTTCACTTTTTGAAGTTCCTCTTCATAAAATGACCCATTAATAGGGGTACCCATATAATCTTGTATTTCATATATTACGGGGTATGTAGACTTGACTTTTAAAACTTTAAAAACTTCTCTGGTCCAATTAGGTTCGTATCCCTTCATAAATGCTCCCTTGTACTTACTTATTCTAACAAAATCACCTACTAAAAATATATGTTTTTGAAATATTTTTGGTATATTATATACCGATTTTAAAATAAACTCTTAATTTCGTGCAGACATCTATAGGCTTCATTTTAATTGTTCGGTGATATGAATTATTGTATTGATTTACGAGATAATTGATGTTATGAATCCACTTATATTTACCCTGCATACTAAACATTTTCCACATACGATTTTTTAATGTTCTATTAAAGCGTTCACATATAAAAGCCTTGAGATGCGTATAAGTATGATAATGATTTATATCAAATTTATCCATTAATTTCCTAAAAGTGGAATTAAAAAATTCTTTCCCATGATCTGACTGAATATTCTTGGGTGTACTTTTACTCTTTTTAAAAACAGATTTCATTGCCTCTGCTACATCCAGGGCAGACTTTGACTTAACTGCCTCGGCGTATGCATACTTTGAGAACGTGTCAATAACGGTCAGTAAATATCTAAAACCCTTATTTTCCTCCGAAAATGGTATCATTTCAACTAAATCAATTTGCCATGTATCATTTGTCCCTTTTTGAACGAACTTTCGCCGTATAAAGTTTTTTCGCGCTGCCTTATGAATTTCATCGACATCTTGTTGTTTGCTCATCTTAAGGTGTTGATTTATTAGTGTTATTTTTTATTTGTTGACGATGGTTGCTTATATACAAGAACATCCCTTTTTATTTCTGAACGCATCTTTTTTGAAATTTCAAAACATAATCGTGTTAAATCTATTTGCACATCCTTATCATAGGTAACTTTTAAATCAGATAGTTGAATATCAAATTTTTGTAAAGATACACACTTAGGAATAATATGATTATTGTAAAGATATATTACTTGCTGTCTTAATATAGAGTTCCAACATAAAAATGTAGTAAAAAATATGCCTAATCTTAGTAATGATCTCCAGGACTCAGAATCAAAATCAATTTTGTTACCATACTGATTAATCACAAAAACGTACTGATTATCTGATTTCCTAAATCTAAAGTTATATTTTATGGAGTGCAAGCACGGATGATCAATAATTGTATCAGGCATCAAGAAGTCATACTGGTCCAGTTTCAACTGAATAAATTCCTTATACGTAAGCAGTTGCATCCATTCGTCTGTGTCAAATCCAATGAAATTATTTTTACTTTGCTGCATCCAAACCATCGGCAAAAAGTTTTCGAGTACATTTTCGACCACATTTCAATTTTAAGTTATGAACAACATAATACTCGAATCCAAAAATGACTTCGTGGTCCTGTTTCGTTCGAGAAGTTTTATTAATTTTAGTTACACACATGTCCATCAGGTAAGACTACTTTAAATAAACTGTAAATATGTTCTAGTCTTACCGGTATATAAAGGAGAAAGCCCTAGCAAGCACACCCTCAGTTGATTAAAAAATCTCAACCAATGATGAACACAGTCGATCGTAATTCAAGCATTATAGTAGATTTTCAATATGTACTTGGTAACATCAAACAAGTTTTCGTTATACCAAATTTTTTCCATTTCAAACCGCCATATAACATAAAAGAATTGGATAATGGAGCTCTTAAGCAGCAGCACCTTAACCAGCAGAACATAAACGGATTGGATTGGTCAGCTGAAATATTCCATACAAAAGTCTTGAAGAAATATTCACACCACTCAATAAATATCACACAGTTCTTGTTCGTAATGAAATTAAAAAGAATTTTTTAATCAAGTATTTATCAACAAACATTATCGATATAGATATCGGAAGAAGTTTAACTCAACTACGCAATTTTTTTACGAATTGTAGAATACACAAGAAAAAACTTCCACTTCGATGTTCATTAAATAATTTATTTAAGCTGTTTGTATTCTTAGAAAACACCAATTATGAAATATATAGTAATGGTGACACATGTGTTTAAAATTTATTAAAAAGAAATTCATGGTCCTATCAGGTTTTCTCTTATTATGGATTCTTTTAGGAGATTTTTTGGAAATAATCCCCGTAAAAATGGATACACGCAACTTATTTATTGTAATTATTGCGGACCTGATACTCATTTCGACAAGAACTGCTCCAAGAAACGCGATGAAGAGAATATTGATAAAACCTAGTATAACTTAAAAACATTATATAAGCAATTAGTAATAATATAATATATTAAAATTCACTCCGAATAAAAAAAATTTTTTTAATAAAAAATGTTTACACAATTTATACATCCTTTTACAATGCCTATTTGTGGAACCTCAGGATCGGGAAAAACAACCTTTTTAGAAAATCTAATCACCAAAAAAAATGCTATTTTTAATATTTCAATAGATCGAATTATTTGGTGTTATGCAGAGGAGAGTGCCAAGCCCAATTTCGAAAAGATTGAATATTTTAAAGGAGTCCCTGAAACAGTTGAAAATGAAACGAATGAACCAATTCCTTTAATATTGGATGACTTGATGATGGGAGCCTTTAATAAAGATGTGTGTGAGCTGTTTACAAAAGGATCACACCATAGGAATTTATCAGTAATAGTGGTAACTCAGAACATACTTCATAAATCTTCGCACACCAGAGATATTTCACTAAATACCAAATACATTGTTGCTTTCAAAAATCCTCGTGATAAGCTTCAATTTCAATGTTTAGCAAGACAAATTTACCCAGAAAACCCCACGGAGCTATTTAGAATATATAAAGAAGTAACAGAGCAACCTCGGGAATATTTACTTATTGATCTCACTCAGGGCATTAACGATCTCTTAAGATTTAGATCTGACATTTTTAATTCAGAATATTCTGTGTGCTATTCAAATGAAAATGGTTTACAAAAAGAGCCTAAATCGCTTGAAAGCGAACAAACATTTATTGTATGTGCTCAAAAATGCCGACAATAGACTACATAAGGCAGTTATAAGCAATAGTAATAGTGACCTGGTAAAAACAATAGTAGAGATTGTATTGAACACATTACAGGGAAACCATAAAGTTACTAAATCCCATCTTAATGCTCTAAAAAAGTATAAAAATGCATTGCGCTACCTTTCGTGCCCAAAGCGTACATTAGACTGTAAGAGAAAAGTCCTTATTCAAAAAGGGGGATTTCTACCGATTCTAATAACTTCATTGCTTTCTGGAAAACTATTAAAAATGATAATGAATAAACATAATTTAAGCAAAGTAATTTTAATGCATCCTTACAGCTATCAGAAATTGATAAAAAATGATAGAGGAAATTAATTAATAAATATAAAATTTTTACCAATATTAAATAACAACAAAATATGTGATTTCGATAAATGGATCAAAATTCGTCAAGAATTAAGTTACTATCAAAATGAAAAACGTAATAAATCATGGAATTTTCAAAATGAACAAAAAGCGAATCCTATTACAACCAAAACAATTGAATCCCAAACCACTGATTGGATTGATATAAAACCCAGCACATCAAAATCAACATCAAAGTACGATCACTCACGTCCAGAAAAATTTGAGTTTCTCGATTTACCACCTGAAAGTGATAATGAGGATTTTAATTCAAATAAAAAAGAAAATATTGTTTCAGATAAACGAAAAGTGAGTGATACCTCTTGTTTAGATAGTGAAACAGATAAAAAGAAAATAGGATAAGAGAAACCAGTGCTCAAAGCGAAGCCCAATGAACGACAACGCAAATTCAAAGCAAAACTACAAAAATTGAAAACGGCAACTTTACCTTATCAAAATTTTAAATATGTAACAGGACGTGAAAGGTTAATGCGATCGGTTAGAACAAAAAATCCAGTACAAACTGGTAAAAATAAATTAAATTGGATTTCGTATTAATAACTTCCATAGAAATCAAATATGGGTTATTTAAATGAGATTTTTATCACATTGTTAAGTAATGACTCAATGAATGTATTTCCTGACAACGTAAAGTGTGCATTTACAAACATTGTTAACATTCCAGAAGACATGAACGATGATTGGGAAGTAGATATTTCAGACAAATATTTGAATAATTACATTAAATATACACCTAACCAAGATAAAAATATCGTTGAAGAAACCGAGCTTGTTAGTCTTGTAAATGCTGAAACACTTAGGTATAAAAATGTTGCCGTTCAAACGAATATTCCTGAAAATGGATTGATTTTTATTTACACTGACATAATAAAACCAAGGTCAGTAGGTAGTAAAAGACCGCGATATCTTCGTGTAATGCATTATAATGGAAAGGAAAGAAGTATTCAATTTAAAAATATTGAATATTACCTTTTGGACATATGGTCGCCAAATGAAATCTCAATACTAATTACTGATTCCAATGGATATAAGGTACCATTTGAAAATTCAGCTGTTCCGATTTTCGTTACTCTTCACTTTAGAAGAAGAAGAAGGTGAGGACTATAAATAATGCATACCCAAATATTATTTATTTAGAACCAAAATAGTCATCATGGTGAAATCTTATCAGGATTATTATATAAATCAGTGTGGTGGGGGCTTAAGCAACATCGGAAGTCTTTACATATCTCCGCATATAGTGCAACAAGGACGAGGAATCGGAAATTTTTTTAGCGGTCTTTTTAATTACATAAAACCACTTTTTCTTTCGGACATAACAGCTATAAAAAATCAGGCTGCTGAGACTGGTAAGGCTGTAATCAAAGAATTTGGGAGAAAGCCTTTAAAAAATATAATTCAAGAATAAACTAAACTTGCTTTACAAAATCTTTCAAATAAAGCAATTGATAAAATTACCCGTTTTCAAAGTGGAAGTGGAAAAAGAAATAAAAGGCTAGGTAATAGGTAATAATAAACATACCCAAACGCAACATAAAAAAAATCAACAAGAAAATTAAATATTAAAGATATTTTTTCTAAAGCAAAATGAGTACGCATATCGAATGTATGAAAAGTGAATTAGATTTGTTTGCGGCACACCCCACGCAAAGTTCTATTCTAAGAACTGAAGAAGTCTCATACAACCCAATTGCTTCTTTGGACGATGCCTCTTCAATCGAATTTGTTTGCTTGGGAAATGGTTAAACGTATCGAGATTTATCCAGTGTTTATTTACGACTTGTTGTGCAACTTAAAAAAAATGATAACAACAGCATTGATGGAAATGCCGTTGGTGTTGTAAACAATATTCTACATTCAATATTTAGAAGCTCGTCAGTTTATTTAAATAATATACTGGTATCGCAAAGTGATAATAATTATCACTATATAGCGTATTTGCAAACAATTTTAAACTATGGGAGTGACGCCTCTGAAAGTCACTTGGCCTCCCAAGGTTATTTTCCCAATTTTGGAAGAATAACAGCAGGGAAATATGTTTATCCGGACTCGAATGAAACCCTTAAAAATATGTTTCAAAATAGTAACGAGGTTGAGTTATTCGGAAAAGTTCATGGAGATATTTTCAATCAAACCAAACTGCTTGTTAACAATGTTGATTTAAGAATCAATTTCAATATTGAAAAAACAGCGTTTTATTTAATGGAAACTGGTACTGAATCAAATTTAAAGATACTTGAAGCACAACTTTTCATGAACCACATAACAGTTAACCCAAGCATTTTATTGGCTCATCATCATGTTTTACAAACAAAAAATGCTCTGTACCCATTCAGCAAGGTTGAAGTCAAATCATTTACAATATATCCGGGCAACAAAACACTGTCGATAGACAACGCAGTTGTTGGTCAAATACCAAATTTTCTGGCCTTTTGTATGGTTAAGATCCGCTCATACATAGGAAACCGAGGCTTAGACCCATTTCAATTTGAACATTTTAAAATTCAACGCTTTAACCTATTGGTTAACGGAGTTCAAGTTCCTTTCCAGGCTCTGGAGTTCGATTACTCGAACGCTGAAAAGGTTCAGAGCTCAAGAGGTTATAATATGCTTTTTAGATCATGTGGAATTAAACATTACGATTGTGGACTACAAATTACCAAGGAAATGTTTGATTCAAAAATTTTTATTAGCCTTTGACTTAACTGCTGATCAATCAAATTCAACTATATGTTCAAATTTAATCTCTCAAGGTACTATAAGAATCGAAGGAAGATTTCCGGAACCACTTGCTGAAGCAGTTACTTGCTTGGTATACTGTGAATACGATTCAATGATTGATATTGATAAGCAAAGAAATATTCTTACGCTCTTTTAAAATGAATACTTTACAAATTGAACATTTTCGTTCTAAGCATTCAAAGACAAAATCTATTTTTAAAGGAGTTTTTCCTTCTGATAGGTTACCAAAAACTATTTTAAAGTATCCCGCACTAATAATTGCGAATACCGACACTTCAGATCAACCTGCAACTCATTGCATTGCATTTTATTTTGATAGTCGTAGGTCAGCAGAATAATTTTGTCAGCGCTTATAACTTTTGTTTTAATAAGCAACAACTGCAGGGATACTTTTCTAACACTTGCGGACCTTATTGTATGCTGTTCGGTCTTTTTAAAAGTAAAAAGAAAACACTAAATTCTTTTTTAAGAAAATTCATGAAACACGATTATTCATTTAATGATAAATTAATAATAAAAATGTTTAAGAACCATTTTAAAAAATAAAAAACATATATATATATTTAAGTAAAATTAAATCGTTTCTTTTATGGTTTTTGAGCAATACGTTTGTTTAACTTATAATATTTAATCATTAGACTAAGAGCTTCCTCTTTTAGTTACACTGACATGTGTCTGGTCCAGATGAGGCATCATCGTCGCTCCAGGGACAAAGTTTATAATGGAATCCAAACTTCGAATGGATCAACTCTTTTTCCTCTAAATCCTCCAAAGTAGCTTTTAGGAACTCCATCCTTTGTAGGTGTTGCTCGAAAAGCATGCCTTCAAATTGCATCAAGAATAGTTCTATCTATTGAGCGTACATTTTTAAGGAAAGCTATTTCTTTTTGAGACTGATTTAAGACTGTTGTTGGATTTAAAAACTCAGCTCTTTATATTGAAGAATCTTATTTACTTTAATTATTTACTGATAAAAATTCAATTTGAGCACAACTAAATCTGTTCAGATCTTTTCCTTTATATAGCATATAGTTATTCCATTCTCATTTAATTTCCTAAATGGTGTCTTTGTAGAAAATTTGTTCACATAACTTTTAGGTAGAAATAACGAAACATCTTTATCGTCCTTATCAGTTAAATACAGAGCTATTTTAGTTCCTTATGGTGTCTTTTTCAGCTTACATCCAGTGATCTTATACTCAAATCCAATACATAGATTTTCAATTTTTGTGTAGCCAATCACAGGCTTCATCGAAATCGTGAAGTATCATTGCGAGTTGTGTTCAGAAACAAAATCCTTTACTACTCGCAGCGGCCTAAAAGCGCATACATTAAAAATACACAACTTCGCCTATCAGAAATCTAAATCCTCCCTTTATTATTGTTATTTCTGTCCTAAAGTACGGAAAATTTGGTTGCGATACGACTTTAATATGCATCGTCTATTGGTTCACAACGCAGAGCTAAAAAGTATTTGTAAGGCAAAGAAAAATGGTTCAATAAATAAAAAACAATTATAAGCCCTCAATTTCAAAATAGTTTTTACTTTATTTTTCTTTATGCATGGTGTATTTATAATTAAAAAGTTAAGAATCTAGGTCAAATAAAACATCTAGTAATGCGTCGTCATCTCCATCATCCAGCAAAGTTAAATAATGGTTAGTCGGTGGCGGTTGAGGTCCCATAAGTTCTTCAAAGATGTGGTCGTCGTTAGGAATAACCTCATCTTCTGGCCTGGATGAGGTTGCGTAGTAGTCCCTAATGGAAATTGGCTCCACTCAAGAGACTCCAATCCTGGGTCCCTATTTTGGATCGACGATGCAGCCGGTTGAAATACGCTTTGTAGAAGGCGATCAACCGAATCTTCTGCTTCGGAAACCTGCACAAGTTCCAGATCCGAGTTTTCGATTATTTTAAGATCAGAATCTTGCGTGGGTGGTAATTCCAGGTTGTCAATCTCAACCTCTTTTTCCGAATCGATAAATTCTACGGTTGGATCCATAGGTATGCAGTACTGAGGCATTTGAAGAACTGATCCTGAGGAATGAATAAATGGTCAGTTTCCTAAGCCTTAAGTAGCTATTAAAAGCGGTTGCGGAGGTTTTTTAGGCGGTCTTAAATGTATTTTGTATGAGTCATTTTTAATTGCAAGCGTATACTCATCCCAGAATCAGTGTGTTTGGTATTCCACGGAACCCTCCCTTTTTATTGCATTTCAAATATTGTGACCCCTCGTTATCTTCTGAGAATGAGCAGGAGAAAGTGAACGTGCGTACCCACGAACCCGAATCTCACCCCCTACCCACGAGTCATTGCTCATGACTGCTTGTGCGCGAAGGTGTGCCATTTTAATTTTGTGCGTTTTGTTCAAAATGTGCAGTTTTTATTTTAGAACAGAGAAAATTATACCATTGGAAAGGGCTTAAAAAATGCTTTCCAATGACGCCAATTTTTTTTTTTTTTTAGTGTAGAGGTATACTATTTAGGGTATCGGAGGTCATCGTCGTTTTTTGCCTTTTTCAGTCGAGTAGTGGGAATATACGCGAGGAGGCAGAATTTGAAATTCGGTACAATTTTTTCTGCCCTTTAGTCGCAAACCCTAACATTAGAATGGAATGCGGTTATAGAAAAAATGTTCTCTACCTATTCGCCGCTAGAGTTAAATCAACTTCGGATGCTGCCATCTTCGGTCTGGGATTCTAATAAGCTCATCGCGTCTCTATATCGCAATTTTATATGAGTAGTAATATACTTCACTGTGCTCTTCACACCCTCTCTCTATTGACGCAATTTGTTCTGCGCTCTTTGGATGTCCCTCGCAGAACAGGCATGCGTCCATAATAATATCACCAAACAATTAATGATGATCTTAACCTGCCTATAAAAATACGTGCGGATAAGTTGCGAAAGGTACCTAATATTATTTAAAATCATGCAAGGCCGACATCTATTTGGATGACTGGCAACCTACTAGGGGCTTGTCTGCAGTAAATTTAAACAGCCTCCACTAAGGTAATATTGCCTTAAAAATATACTTCCAAAATATATCCGAAATGAGAAATAAAACGGCATTAGAAAAAAAATGTCTTTATGAATACTTCCAACAGTAATTATGATATTATCATACTGGTTAAAACTTTGCTTAATTCTGACTTTAGTTCGAATGAATTTTTTTAACCCAAATTATTTTAAGTTTTTCGTAAAGATGAGACTTTGACAGAATGCAATGCAAAAGAGGAGGGGATGTCATCGTGGCCGTAAGACGTAAATTCTGTAATGAGACTTCGTAGTGACACGCTTCTATACCAGTTGGCGGTGAAGGTGCCTGGCTCATCAGGGAAGATACCGATTGTGGCTTTTGGTAAGTCGATAGGTATTGATGAGATTAATACATTTCTGTTAAAATGTTGTTTCTATCATAAAAACTGTAGGCGCTACAGATTTTCGTGGATTGTACACGTTAGAATGGACGTGGCACCACGCTGAAACAAACTTGCTCTGCTTAGGAAGCCCAGAAATCTGCATGCCAAGTATGAATATTGTACTCTCCGCGTTCATACGGACGGACGGGCAGACGGACATGGCTAGGACAATTCGGCTAGTGATCCCGATCAAGAATGTATATACTTTATGGGATCGGAAACGCTTCCTTTTACCTGTTACATACTATTACCAAGTTTATAAGGCAATGTGTCAAGAAGCACCAAAGCTATAATTTGTTTCATATTATTTTCCCACCAATTTTCCGATCTTTCCTATGACAGCTATATGACATAGTCGTCCGATTTTGATAAAATTTAATTCGAAATTCAAAACCAATTAAAAAATGTTGTTTCCAAGCGTAAAAAGTCTTATGTAAAAAAACACCAAAGATATAATATTTTTAATTTTTTCCCCGGTAGTTCCTATGGGGAGCTATAAGATATAGTTGTCCGATCCGGCTGGTTTCGACTTATATTGACCTGCAATAGAAGGAAAGTTTCATCCCGATAGCTTTAAAACTGAGAGACTAGTTTGCGTAGAAACGGACGGACAGACGGACGGACAGACTGACATGGCTAGATCGACTCGTCTTGTGACGCTGATCAAGAATATATAAACTTTATGGGGTCGGAAACGTCTTCTTCACTGCGTTGCAAACTACTAACTGAAATCATTATATATATGTATAAAACATATAACCTAGCCGATGATGAAAGATACAGGCAGTACAAACGTGAGTTTGAGTTACTCAAAAAATTTGTATGTAAAGAATACATTTGTGAAGTTTTAAGGCAAGGCATCGCCGTACGTTTTGGAACTTTGTTAACTCCTAAAATTCATTCGGTTATACCGTCAACATGTCGTGCGGTGATGTTGTTGCTTTCACCGAGACCGATATCGCTAATTTGTTTGCTGTTAGCCATTTTTATATATGTATTAAGCTGACAGAGACAGTAACAATAACAAAGCGCAGTTGGACACAGATTAGACTGACAAAGAGAGAGAGAGAGAGAGAGAGAGAGTGCAAAATAACGTACGTATGTACATACGTTTGTATGTATGATACGAACTGAGTTACAGAATTAGTGAAGCAGTTTCATTAAATAAATTACATATATGACATATGTTAAGAAACTTGGTTCCATCTGGCGACGAAAGTTTTGCCAAATTTGATCTGCGCCTAAGGCAAAAATTTTATAGTTTCGATTTTGGATAAACGAAATCTGATATCGAAAAGATTTGCCCCAAAGATAAAGAATTCGACACATGTGCGTCGGCAGCTTTGAAAAGGAAACTATTAGAAAAAGAACTTTCACTGGATAAAATACTCGAAGCTTGCCAAAGTGACGAGGAATTAAGAAAAGAATCAGCGATGATGACAAAGAATACAAAGGAGCCGGTAAATAGAGCCACGACAAGTAAACCGAAAGGAAATAGGTGAAATTCGTTTATGCCAAGTGAAAATCACTCTTTACCGACATTTGAAAAGTTCATGACTCAACTCAGAGACGCTAGATATTTTTCCAGGCTAGACCTCAAGGATGCAAAACCATCAACTAGAGCAACATGAGGAAAGCCAAGAAATAACATTTATAACTCCGTTAAGAGCAGTGGAAAAATTCTTCTACTATCTATCTGAGTTAGAGTTCGAACTATTAACCGATCATAAGCCACTATAGACCATTTTTAAACCACCGGCGAGAATCGAAAGATGGCTTGTCCCCCTCCAAGCTTTCAAATTCTTTGTCAAATATAAAACCGGAAAGGGGAACATTGCGGATTTCTTTTCTCGACTGTGTAAATTAAATCCAGGATATTGCTACAACATGATAGGCGAACATAGCTTTCTCCACCTAATCGGTCCAAGGTATGGTGGCCACAGGTAGATCGAGACGAAAAAATTCGTCAAATCATGCAGAGATTGCATAATGGTATCGCAAGCATTAAGCCCCACTGCTATGAAAGGAACCACATACCCAGAAGGACCATGGATTTTTGTAGCTACAGATCTATTGGGACCGTTACCTAACAACGAACACATCCTAGTTTTCATCGACTATTATTCGAGGTATAAGGAATAAAAGTTTCTAAAATCGATCTCATCAATTTTGTTAATCAGTGCCATGAAAGAAATTTTCACCAGATAAGGCTATCCTAAAACTGACAACGGAAAACAATATGTTAGTTCAGAATTTAAGGAATACTCTAAGCAATGCGGAATAGAGCAAGTAACATCCAGCCACCTTATTGGCCTCAAGCCAATGGGGAAGTCGAGAATATGAACAGATCGTTAGTAAAAAGGCTAAAAATGGAATTGATGTTCAATCGAATAATAAGAGACAATAATCAAGGTGTTCAGGATTTAATGGGAGTAATCAGTGATTCAGTAAAAAGTGACCGTGATCTGGTAAACAATTAGAAAGGCAAAGAATATGCCGACAAGAGGAGAGGAGCCAAAGAAATCAATGTTGAAGTGGGACACAAGGTTTTTCTTAAAAATTTAATTCTTCCCCACAAAACTTACCACAAATTTTGACACACAATGATTCCACGAACACAGTTTTTAGCTGAGACCGGTGATTACCCTTAACACACCCGCAGCACAGGTGACGATCTGCAGCCTTCCAATTTTAGGACACTGGATGAATCATTGTTGGTATTATTGGTACGGTTACCGGGTTAATACAAAGTATATATATTCTTGATCAGGATCACTAGTCGAGTCGATAGCCATGTCCGTCTGTCCGTCCGTATTAACGCTGAGATCTCGGAAACTATAATAGCTAGAATATTCACCCGACTGCGCTTCCTACGCAGCGCAGTGGGGTACCACGCCCACTTTAATGCCCCAATCCGCGAAAATCTTTAGCGCCTACAGTTTTTATGGCAGAAACAAAATTTTAACTGAAATGTATTTGTTTCATCAATATCTATCGACTCACCAAAAAATAGGTTCTAACGCCCACAAATGGACAAAACGCTTATATCTGTCAGCTGCCCACATTACATCTACTAAAAAAGCCGGTAGATGGCACCATAAAATATACTTGAAATATAAGCAGTTCATTATCCTTTTGCTCCCTTAAGGTGAGTAATTTGTTTCTGATAGTCGATCGTTCTTCCTTATTTTTTAATATGACTAAAGCTAGCAACAATCCTTAAAAATTAAAAATGGTCTTATCAATGTTGAATATTTCTTATAACTGCAAGGGTATATAAACGTATGCTTGCCGAAGTTAACTTATTTTCTTGTTATTAAAGAATAACAATATATTTCAATTTAAAGTTGTCTCATACTTTTAATTTTTCTTGGCAGATTTATTATTTTTACTTTAGCGTTAAATATATATTAATTATTGTGATTATGCAATCAAATTCGGTTAAAAATTAGGACTTTAAACATGGCCAATAAGTAACATATCACCTTAATTATTCCAATTATAAAAAGGCTTCTATTTGTTGGTGGCGTTGCTGTAAAAATTGTAAACAATCGCGAGCAAACAAAAACGATTCAGCAATTACAGACTTATCAGCTCATAGTGCGACTTAACTTCGCAAAAACGAAAATTTTTATATATTTTTTCAATTCCTTCTTATTATTTTTTCCTCTAAAATCTCACTAATGATAAATAATTAAAAACTTCTGATTTAATTTTCTCCTTTTATATTCTATTCACATTTCTACATACTTTTTACTTAATTATATTTTTACTAGCTTTACTCTTCGGCACTAAGCCATATTTTTAAATATGTATAAAACCTTGCAGAGGGTATAATGATTTCAGTCGGAAGTTTGCAATGCAGTGAAGGACACGTTTCCGACCACATAAAGTATATATATTCTTGATCAGCGTCAGTAGACGAGTCGATATAGTCATGTTCGTCTGTCCGTCCATCTGTCCGTCTTTTGTTCGGACGGACACCGTCTGTTCGTCTGGCCGTCCCTTTCTACGCAAACTAGTCTCTCAGTTTTATAGCTATCGGGCTGAAACTTTACCATTTCTTTCTATTGCAGGCAGTATATAAGTCGGAAACAGCCGGATCGGACAACTATATCTTATAGCTCCCATAAGAAATATCGGGGAAAAAATTAAAAAAAATATATATCTTCGGTGTTTTTTTTTCATATAACCTTCTAAGCTTGGAAATAAAATTCTTTAGTTTCTTCTGAATTTCGAATTAAATTTTGTCAAAATCTGACGACTATATCATACAGCTGCCAACGATCGAAAAATTATTCGTAAAATAATATACAAAAACTATCGATGCTTTTTAACATAAAAACTTCTAAGCTTGGAAATAACATATTTTAGTTAGTTTTGATTTTCGAATTAAATTTTATCAAAATCGGACGACTATATCATATAGCTGCCATAGGAACGATCGGGTAATTGGTGGGAAATAATGTGAAACAAATTATAGCTTTGGGGCTTTTTGACATATTATCTTATGATATTGGGAGTATAAATTTTTATATTTTTAAGAATTTCGAATTCAATTTAATAAAATTATTGATAATTTTTTATAACTGCAAGGGTATATAAACTTCGGCTTGCCGAAGTTAACTTCCTTTCTTGTTTCCTCTTAAATCTCACTACTAATAAATAATCAAAAACTTCTTGTTTAAATTTCTCTTTTTATAATCTATTCACATTTCTACAACCTATTTACTTAATTATATTTTTACTACTTTTACTCTTCGGCATTATGCTATATTTTTAAATTTGTTCTTTTTTTCTAATTAATAATTCATTTAACATTTAATATTAATTTTTAAATGTTCCTTGACGATTTATTGATTTTAGAGTTTAATTCTTTATATTTTGATTTGCAAAGGGGATCTATATATTTTTATTTATTCATTATCTAATATCTGGTACACTACTGTATTACTATATAAAACCTAGATATACATCCCGTTGGCCATGGATGATTACCTGCAGCGGGCCAACGGGTTGGGAACACCTTTTGGCTTTTAAATAATTGCTTTTCTTAGCATTATAACATAACAAAAACGAACTACCAACCTTAAGCGACGGCTATTGGCTTTTGGTTGTTGTTGCTGAAGGGGTATCACACCTCACCGCACTGGGAGTTATATAAACGGAGTGAGCGCGCCGAAGACAAACTGAGCTTCTTGGAATGGGACTCAATTCTGCTATGCTTGCTGCTTCTGGCTCAGCGGCAGAGGTAATCGGTGTTATTCATAAGCCCGAATCCCTCGCATATAATGTTGCCAATTGCAATGCCTACCGCCCGCTAGGTGTCGTGGTACCCCAAGTATCTGTGGTTGTAGGCTTGCTACTTATATGTGGATAGAATTGTATTTCGAAATACTAAACACGATTTGTCTAAATACACCTTTTTTAACATATAAATATTTAATAACGTTGATCATCCAACTTAATGGTTATAAAACATTGAGAATAACAATATAAAGAAAACAATTAATATGCATACATAACAGATACATACATAACAATTTGTATAACAATTGAACCAAAACAATTTTATAACTTTAGGACTGACGTCCTCTTGTCCAGGGATCACCAGGGTGCCTTCGCTTTAGTTTTCTTCTGGTCGTTTGATTGGCCAAGGCAGCAGCTAGGTGGTTTGTGCGCGCTGTGAGGCGTTCGTTGTACCGACTGGAGTGTCGGTTTATTTGCTCCCGGACAGAGGGAGCAACGAGGTCAATGGCTAGGGCTTAATTCCTGACGAACCACGGCGCATCTACAATCCTACGTAGCGCCCAGTTTTGGATCCCTTGCACTTTTATGACGTTTAAGTCTGAAGCCATGCCCCATAGTTGGATGCAGTATGTCATCGAGGGCATCACTATCTGTTTGAACAGCAACACATTGTGGCCAAGGCTTAGCTTGCACGTTGGCTTAAGCAACCAGTTAAGCTTCCAAGCTTAGCTGGACATGTAGGAGATATTTTAGTTGTGTGCTGATTCCAGGTGGGCCTCTTGTCCTGGATTAGGCCCAGGTATTGTGCCTGTGGTGTTTGTGGGATGGTGATACCGTGAAGTGCAACAGTATAAAGGATCTGTGGTCTCAATGAGAAATTGCAGTGTTGCGACTTTCTTCCGTTTATCGAGATATTCAACCTGTTGGTCCATTTGCCGTACGCGTCAAGAAACTCCAGGGTGATTCTTGACGCTTCGGTTCGACATGAGGAGTTTACAAGGAAGACAGTGTCGTCAGCGTATGTGGCCAGAAGCGTGCCCGGCTTATTGGGACACGGCAAATCGGATGTAAAGAGGGTATATAGGACGGGACCCAGAACGCTCCCCTAACGCCCGCTCGGGCTATTCTAATGTTAGACCTTTCTCCTCTCACCTCGACCATAAAACTTCGACCAAGCAGGTATGATTTGAGCAGGAGAAATTGAGCAGTCGGTAGAAGGGACTTCAGCTTTTAAAATAAGGCATCATGCCACACGGGGTCGAAAGCTTCCTTGACGTCGAGAAAAATAGCAGAGCTATATTTAAAAGCATTAACGATATGATCAACATCCCGATGTGCTTGTTCAAGAGTCCCATGTTGATGTCTAAAACCAAATTGGTGGTCTGGAATAGCGTCTTGTACTCTTCGCGCTTTTCTTCCATGCAGCTAACTTCTTCTGGGCTAAGATGTTTGATTGGCAACGCAAGCGGGGAAGAAGCGTTAAGAAAGGCAAGCGTTTCTTCAACGTCCTCGCGTCTCATGAGATCATATGGCTGGAAGTGTCTCTCAAGTTTGTCCGCAAAAGCAGAAGAAATTTCTGTGTCGGACCTGCACAATGTATCGTTAGATTTCTTTATACGGGATCTTTCGGAGTGGCTGTCGTTTCATTTTCCGTATACATTTCCATAGGTTAAATCTGTATGGCTTGGTAGGGTCAGCATTGAGAAGCATAGTATCAAAATATTCTCGCTTCGTTTTATAAAGAAGCTTCTTAATATCGTCTTCGGCTCGAGGATATGCCCTTTTGTCGACTGGATCTTGAAATCTCATAAATCTGCGACGAAGTGAGCGTTTCAACCTTACCAGATCCTTAACCTCAGGTTTTAAATGAGCGTGAGGTGGATTGGAGGGGCTTGAGACTTTTCCAGATGTTGAGGACTCGGCAGCTATATGGATGTTCCAGACAAGTAGCTCGACAGCGTCGTTGATGGCGTCAGGAGAGCTTAAGAGCATATTAAGGTTAACAAGCTGGTTGTGATCAGAGTGGGTTGTGATCAGAGCTTAGCTCATAACTTTCTGAGATAGGGAGGCACACAGGCTGAATCCCTCTGAGGACAGCGAAGTCAATTGCTGTTGGTGTTCTTTGGTTGTAAGAATAATGCATAGGTCCTCCGGTTGCAAGAACCTGCACATTTGACCGTTCAACAAAGTCTGCTAGACCTCTTCCACGGATGGTGGAGTTACAAGACTCCCAGAGACGGTGGTGAGCATTCCAGTCACCTGCGTTTAAAAAATTAGTTCCCAGATCGCCGAAGAGTTTTTCAAAGTCGTTAGCAGAAAGTTAAAAGTTTGGTGGACAGTAGACAGACGCGATAGCTATTTCACTGCTCTGCTTTTACTTTGACGGGAACACATTGATTGGGCTTTGTAAACTACACAACAGGTAACATTGATCACAATATTTAATTAAAATTGCAGAGCCACCGCGTTTCCAATCAGCAGGATGAGTTTATTGATGGATATCGAACCCGAGCAACTTATAGTACGATAATGTTATGACTTTTCACAAAGAGGTCCAGCTCAAGTGCTGTGTTGGCAAGTCAGTCGTGGTTCTACACATCAACGTCAACGCCGATTTGACTCATGGTTGTGGAGCATTAACTGGGACGTAGTCAGCGAATGCTTGAGCAGTTCCTGGAGAATTTTGTTGCAAGAGTTTTTAGATAATTCTCATCATAGACACCATCATTTGAAAAAGCTTGGCCATCGTCGCTGCCATTCATCCATTACTGTGAGCTGCGTCGCAGTTATGTGATATAGTCGTCTGATTTTGATAAAATTGTATTCAAAATTCAAACCAATTAAAAAATGTTATTTCCAAGCGTAGGGGGGTTTAGTGTTAAAAAACACCGAATTTTACATTTATTTTTAATTTTTTCTTATATACTACCTGCAATAGAAAGAAGTCTTTTGGTAAAGTTTCAACCCGATAGCTTAAAAACGAAGAGACTAGTTTGCGTAGAAACGGACGGACAGATGGACATGGCTATATCGTCTTGCCTAGTGATGCTGATCAATAATATATATACTTTATGGGGTCGGAAACGTCCCCCTTACTGCGTTGCAAACTTCTGACTAAAATCATTATACCCTCTGCAAGGATATAATAAAAAGGACAAAAATTCCAATTCAGAGCATCTGGAAATTTAAGATGACGTTAACCAGCTTGATAGGAGAAACTTTACTTCTACTACTTTTAGAAAGAAAGATAGTTTGACGAGAAAAAAACTATAAATAGCTAAAATTTTTGACATTCGTAACATTAGAACTACTAAAGCTACATGTTACATATGTTAGTAGAAGGGTATTTTGAAAGGTTTTTTTTTTGTCTTGGATTTTGATGCACTATGGTCAGTACAAACATGGACATGGAAAAAGACGATATAGCAGTAGACAGTTAAAAATACATGCTCACATAAAATGGTTAGCAACATAGAAATCTACAAATCATTAGAAGATGGAAAATCGATACGTTTATCGTAGTTAGTTGCAACCTCGCACTCGAATTCCTGTAACCCAGTTTAAACCTCTCAAAGCAAATAAAAGGAATTGTTTTTGAACTGACTATAGCATATTTTGGTAACAGCTAATTTGAGGTGACCAAGAATAGAAACATATAAAAGCTTTGGATCATTAAACTTCCTTGACCAATGCTTCATAAGCGCCAGGAGACTTCTTTGTTATCTATAGTAGATATATGGTCTTTAAAACTAAGTATCTGATCAAATAAATCGCCAGGATCCTGAAATGTAAAAATACGTTCAAGGGCATTATTTCCGAAAGAATAAAAATACAGAGATGGATTACAACTATAAAATTTCATAAAGTTACATTTAGAAGGTCTTTACATGAATTAGGTAAGCGGATGGCCAAACATAGCTTAACATCATCTGCCTACATTAAAACAGTTGATGATTTCATTACATAAGGTAGATCATTACTAATTAATTATTAATTAAGTAAGGGTCCCAGGTGGCTACCCTGTGGCACTCCATAAGTAACATTAATTATTTTTGAATTTTTATACCCTTGCAGAGGGTATAATGATTTCAGTCAGAAGTTTGCAACGCAGTGAAGGAGGCATTTCCGACCCCATAATGTGTTTCGAATTAAATTTAATCAATGCCATAGAAACGATCGGAAAATTAGTCGGAAAATATGAAAAACTTATATTTTTGGTGTTTTTTAACATGTATAGAACATATAACCTTCTAAGCTTAGAAATAACATTTTTTAATTAGTTCTGAATTTCGAATTACATTTTATCAAAATCGGACGAGCGGGAAATTGGTGGGAAAATAATATGAAACAAATTATAGTTTGGGGCTTTTTGTCATATTGTCTTATAATATGGGGAATAAAATTTTTTATATTTTTTAGAATTTCGAATTAATTTTAATAAAAATCGGACTACTCTAACATATAGATGTCAAAAAAATAGTCTAAAAAAAGAAAAAAAAAATTCACATGGTGTTACTAAAGTTGATTATTTTTTATAATTGCAAGGGTATACAAATTTGGGCTTGCCGATGTAAACTTCATTTCTTTTTAAACCCTTGCAGAGGGTATAATGATTTCAGTCAGAAGTTTGCAACGCAGTGAAGGAGACTATTCCGACCCCATAAAGTATATATATTCTTGATCAGCGTCACAAGACGAGTTGATCTAGCCATGTCCGTCTGTCCGTCCGTTTCTACGCAAACTAGCCTCTCAGTTTTAAAGCTATCGGTCTGAAACTTTTACAAAAGTCTTCTTTCTATTGCAGTTAGTATATAAGTCGGATCCAGATGGATCGGACAACTATATCTTATAGCTCCCATAAGAACTATCGGGAAAAAAAATTTACAAAAAAATAATACCTTCGGTGTTTTTTAACATATAACCTTCTAGCTTGGATATAACAATTTTTAATTAGGTTTGAATTTCGGACTAAATTTGATGAAAATCGGAAGACTATATCATATAGTTTCCATAGGAACAATCGGAAAATTAGTGGTAAAATAATATTGAAAAATTATATCTTCAGTGTTTTTTAACTTATTACCTCCTACGCTTGGAAATAACATTTTTTATTTGGTTTTGAATTTCGAGTTAAATTTTATCAAAATCGGACGACTATATCATATAGCCGTCATAGGAACGATCGGAAAATTAGTGGGAAAATAATATATAACAAATTTTTTAGCTTTGGTGCTATTTGACATATAACCTTCTTGGCTTGGAAATTAGTGGGAAAATAATATGAAAAATTTATTTACTAAAGTTGATTATTTCTTATAACTGCAAGGGTATACAGACTTCGGCTTGCCGAAGTTATCTTCCTTTCTTGTTATTGTTAAAAGCGGTCATTTGTGTGCTTTTAGAAAGGTAGGAAAATATCCACTCTAGTAGGTTCGAAGGACAACCTGAAAAGGGCAATTTAAAAATACTGAATCAAAAGTTTTAGAAAAATCGGTATAAATCACATAAGTTTGATGATGTGTCAAAGAGTCTAGAACCTAGAAGAACAGTGACATCAAGTGAAACCATGCTGACAAGGGGAAATAATAGATCGGCAATGATGCTGCAAATGACAGGTAATAATTTTTTCAAAAAGTTTAGGAATTTAACTGAGTTTAGCAATACCACGATAATTTGAGATATCGCACTGGTTCCCTATTTTAAACAATGGAATGATTACAGATTCTTTACAAATGGATGGAAATCTACATTGACTCAGGATGAACAATTCCTGAGTATACAACTTGGTATTCTGTCAGGACCGGTTTGAAGATAGAGTTCAAATGAGGAAGTGGTAATGGATAATATTCATAAATGACTTTGTTGTCGATTGAAAAAAGTCTGCGAATAAGTTGGAAATATCATTATCACCAGATGCTACATTATTATTGAAAAAAATGGAAGAAAGCAGCTAAATTTTCGTTTAGAATTGACGAAAAAAAAAGGTGGGGATTACTTTTGAAATCGCGCTTATTACGAGACAGGTAATGTTTGTAACAGTCAGAATTGTAAAATTGGCGACGAGGATTTAAATTCGATGTATTAATATACATCAGACAAAAACACAGTTTTGTAAATACAAAATTTAAATGGCAGGTGACCAAAAACCTGAGATGTCTTCTCCAACCTCAACACCTACATTTTATCAGACATCCGCCATTCCGGAGCTTTCTGCAAGCAAGGAGTCGTTCGAAATCTGGAAGTAAAAATCTGACATCCACTTCTGTGAACTTAACTTAACAGATGAAAATTTGAAGAAGGCAACGCTTTTGAAATCAATCGGATCTGCACCATATAGTGTTTTACACAGCTTATGCCTTTGCAAAAACCGTATGCAGAAATCTGCTCGATTCTAATCACACATTATACACAGCCAACTTGTGAAAATGTTCCACGATTGAAGTAGTTGGCGCTGAAGTGTAAATTTGGACAATATTTGGAAGCATTTGTTTTTAACCAATTCATTATGAGTCTTCCTGGTACAATATTTGAGCGCATTTGAGAAGAAGAACCTGAAGCATTAAGGCAATGATAGTCGAAACAAAGATAACCACAAAAAATTTAAATGAGAGCATTAATTACGTAAATAGGAACAACAACAGCACGAAACAGAGTCAAAACGGATTCAACAAAAAACAACGGCAGCGGGAGCCCTCTCAAAATTTCAAGGGCAATGGAAGTCAGCAAGGTCCCAAGGGTGAAAACCCCGGAGAAGTTTGCAGTAATGTACAGCATCGGAAACCGTGTAGACATTGCGGCTAGAAAAATCACTTCTCGGATACTTGTAAATACAAAAATTGTCGCTGCAACAAATGTAAAAAAATAGGGCTCTTGGCTTGATTTGTAAATTAAAATCAAAATGTGTAGCAAATTCTCAATAAGAAAAAAAAGATGATTGTATTAATTATAATTTTTCTATATTTAGTGTGTCTTCGACTCTGTCTGGTGTAGTTTATTTTCTATCCGTGAATATCGATGGTGTTCATGTGAAAGTTGCTTGTGATACGGGTGCACCATGCACATTAATTCCGAAAAAACACTCTTTAAGAAACAATTACGGAATTGTTGTACTGCATATGTTGATTACAATGGAGATAATATTGAAGTTGTTGGTGAGTACGACGCAAATGTAGAGTTCCAAAATGCGAACAAAGAAATTGTCATCGTAGTTACAAACACGTCCACCTTTACTTGGAAGGAACTTTTTAAGAACTTTTAACTTCGAGTTACGGCAAGTAAACACTATCAATTTGCAAGATCAGCTCTAAATCACAGAAGGAAAAATTAGTAATGAGTATTTTGATGTATTTAAATCAGAGATAGGAACTTATAATGTCTGCACTGTAAATTTACAACTGGAAAACCAGAAGAAGCCTATATTTTTCAAGCCAAGACCTTTACCATTAGCATAGCAAAACAAGGTACAGCTAAAGTTACGCATGTTAGTTGAACAGGGTGTGCTAGAACACGTAGACAGTTCTGTATGGGGTACGCCATTAGTTCCAATTCTAAAGCCAAATGGTGACATTAGGATTTGCGGTGATTACAAAGTAACTTTGAACCGGCATTTAATAGATGTTATGTATCCTTTGCCAAGAATAGACAAGATTTTCGCAGCACTCGTGGGAGGTACATTATATACCAAACTGGATCTATCTAACGCTTATAATCAGCTTCACTTAAATGAAAAGTCCCAGCTATTGTGTACCTGGAGCACTCATATAGGATTACTTAAGGTCAAACGATTACCTTTTGGTATAAAAACAGCCGCAGCCATTTTTCAAAAAGTCATGGAAAGTTTTTTTCAGAGCTTAAAATGAGTTGTTGTTTACCAAGACGATATAACTGTAACGGGAAAAGACCTTCAAAAGCACGTTCAAAATTTGAAAAATGTCTTGGATAAATTGAAACTTGTTGGATTGCGACTAAATATAGAAAAATGTGCATTTTTCAAGTCCAAAATTGACTATTTACGAATTTCAGTTGATAAAAATGGTCTTAGCAAGAATAATTACAGAATTTCAAGTGTTTCTCAAGCGCCAGTTCCATCCAATGTGTCGGAGCTTCGTGCCTTTATTGAAATGGTCAATTCTAAATTCATCCATAATTTTGCAAAGAAAATGAGCGTACTTTATTTATTACTTCTTAAAGGGGTAAAATTCGATTGGTCTCAGGAGTGCCAAAGGGCATATGATGCGATTAAAAGAGACGTAACTTCAGACCAGGTATTAGTCCATTTTAATTCTAAATTACCTATTGTTTTGACAACTGACGCAAGTAACAATGCAGTGGGTGGCATTTTGTGTCTAGAGCTTTGTTGAAAAGTGAACAAAACTACTGCACTATTGAACAAGAAGCGTTATCAATTATTTATCGTGTTACCAAACTTAAACAATACCTTTTGGGAAATAGGTTTACTTTAATGACAGAAGTGTTACATAAGATGCACAGATCTCTTCTAGGAATTGTTAAAACAAAAATGTTAGCACGTTCTTACATTTGGTGGCCCGGAATGGATACGCAAATAGAAGAACTGATTAGACAGTGTGAACCATGTCAACAATTGCAGTCTAGTCCAGAAAAGGGTTTTTTAATTCCTTGGAAATCAATCGGTCAAGTTTAAAGCCGACTTTACATAGATTTTGCAGGGCCAATTCAAAACTTTCATTTGTTGATAGTCATTGACTCTTATTCGAAATGGTTCGAAGTTTTTAAAACAAAGGAGATTACTTTATGTTAACCATACAAATTTTAAGAGACTTGTTCTGCAGATACGGCTTAGTAGATGTTTTAGTGAGCGACAATGGTCGCCAGTTTATCTCTAATGATTTTAACACTTTCATGTTAAATAACGGAATCCGGCACAGTTTGACAGCTCCTGGACACCCTTCGACAAACGGACAAGCTGAAAATTTCGTAAAAACTGTAAAAAATCCCTTTACGCGAACATGAAAGGTTATAGTTATCAAGACTTTGACACCGTCTTGAACAGATTTTTGATAGACTACAGAAACACAGTTCATTGCACAACAAGAGAATCACCAGCTAAGTTATTTTAAGGTCGAACTTTAAAAACCAGATTCTCGTTTATGAAACCACCCAAAGTCACAGAGCGCATAGAAAGTAGACAGCAGCAATCAATTGTAAACTATAAGGGCAAACGCAACGTAAATTTTAGACAAGGACAAGTAGTTTTAGTCTGAGATTACACAAATCCTAACAAGGCAAGTTGGACTCAGGCGACTGTAAAACAGCAGTTAGGCTGTCGATCCTACAGTTGTGCTTTATCCAACAATGACCGTGAAATAAAGCGTCAAATGGATCAAATAAAAAATAATGAAAATTGTTCAGAAACTAGAGAACATAATGAGGATAACACTCCCATTATAAGCAACCATTCTAGTGAATTTCCGAACGATAATAATGACACCACTGAGAATGTTGAAATAGCTCCAACCAGAAGAGAGTTAAGACTTCGTGTGGAGGGTAAGATCAAGCCACACACATATCCAAAATAACACACTTTAAAATC
Source organism: Drosophila biarmipes (assembly GCF_025231255.1). NCBI lineage: Eukaryota > Metazoa > Arthropoda > Insecta > Diptera > Drosophilidae > Drosophila > Drosophila biarmipes. Next base: position 486,854 of record NW_026114527.1, read on the forward strand.
ATTTTAAATATATAGAAATTAGTAATCTTAAGAAGTCTTTTGTTAAATGTAATGCAGTTTTCTTTAATAATATTCAATATAATTCTCTACACACATGCTATAAGATTAAAGTCTAAGAATTGAATTACCCTAGCTTTAAAATCTTGAGTTGGAACACAAAATATAGGAGGGACATGTTATGTAATCGATACTTATATACAATATCGTAAGTCAAGATTACAGGAAGAATGAAACTCGGGCTTACTCGAGGAGGAACAAAAAGGGACAAGAAAAGAAACTAGCTAATAAAAGAACAAGATGAAAATTGGGGAACCGCGTGTCTTTTTATTAATAGTGTAATACACTACAAAAACTATTTATGGCGAAGTAGTCTGCAAGCCGGATATTTTGAACTGATTACGAAGTCTTTTTTTTTTATTCTTTAGATAAGCTAAACTATGGAGAGCTTTAAAAATTCTTAATGGACAAAAAAGGGACATGTTCATCAAAGAAAAGGAAAAGGACCTCATTAAAGTACCCAACTGCAAATGAAAAGTTAACTAGATAGGACCAGCTTACTGTCGATAAAATGAAATAGAAAGTATGAATTAACCTTACTTCTATATGTAAGTAGGAAAAATTTTACTTTTTGGAAAAGATAATTTAACGGAAATAAATTCAATACATTATGATTTAAAAATATAAACAAACCCAGAAGTTAAATTGTGTTTGACTCCAATCAGAACGCTTCCACCTCGACAGACCTGACGATCCTTCCGATAAACAAAAAATTTATTAAACAAAATCGCACTATCGTGTACGGATACAAGCGTATAGAGTTTACTAAGAAGCCTCCGAACATTCTGATAGTGAATTAGAAAATATAGTTTTTTTAATTTAAATCAGAGCTGTGCACCGACGAAGGAGTCATGCAAAGGGACAGTTTTATCAGCAGGCCAAAAATTGCTGCGAATCCGGAACAAGTATTTTAAATGAAGAGTAATTTCGTATCTGTAGATTTTGGTGATGTCGATACAGGTTTGTGACAATATGATGCATCGCGTCTTTAACTGTTAGTGCTGCTTCAACCTGTGCGGCAGAGCCCCCGAAGTGACGACAGCCGGTGAACGGTTAGAAGGCCTCAATGACTTAGGCGTAACTATAGTCACCGAATCTGGTAGAGATTGCATCGTGGCGTCATTCGTTGATTACTCGTTCTTAGTGGAATAGTCCTTATCGCACGGCACATAGATGGCAGTGAGGCTTGAAACAGAGAGGTTTGTGGGGAGATCTGGAACATGATTTTAAATCCCTAAATGCCGAAAATGTAATTTACGATCTACAAAATAAATACCCTTTCTAGATTTTTATACCCGTTACTCGTAGGCTAAAAGGGTATACTAGATTAGTCGGAAAGTATATAATAGGTAAAAGGAAGCGTTTCCGACCCTATAAAGTATAACCTACTACGCTTGGAAACAACGTTTTTTTAATTGGTTTTGTGTTTCAAGTTTAATGTTATCAATGCCATAGAAACGATCGGAAAATTATTTGGATAATCTTAAAAACTTATATCTTTGGTGTTCTTTAACATATACAGAACATATAACTTTCTAAGCTTGGAAATAGCATTTATTAAATAGTTTTGAATTTCGAATTACATTTTATCAAAATCGGAAACTGTATCATATAGCTGTCATAGGGACGATCGGAAAATTGGAGGGAAAATAATATAAAACAAATTATAGCTTTGGTGCTTTTTGACATATTGTCTTATAATATGGGGAATATAATTTTTTATATTTTTAAGAATTTCGAATTTAATAAAAATCGGACTAGTCTAACATATAGATGTCAAAAAAAATAGTCTAAAAAAGAAAAAAAAATTGGGCTTGCCGATGTTAACTTCCATTCTTCTTATTGTTAAAACAGGTAATTTGAGTGGTAGGAAAATATCCACTCTAGCAGGTTGGGAGGAAAACCTAAAAGGGGCAATTTAAAAATAGTGAATCAAAAGTTTTAGAAAAATCGGTATAAATGACATCAGTTTTATGATGTGTCAGAGAGCCTAGAACCTAGAAGAACAGTGACATCAAGTGAAACCATGCTGACAAGGTGAAATGATAGATCTGCAATGATGCTGCAAATGACAGGCAATAATTTTTTCAAAAAGTTTAGGAATTTAACTGAGTCTAGCAATACCACGATAAATTGAGATATCACACTGGTTCTCTATTTTTAAACAATGGAATGATAACAGATTCTTTACAAATGGATGGAAATCTACATTGACTCAGGATAAACAATTCCTGAGTATACAACTTGGTATTCTGTCAGGACCCGGTGAAAATGACAGATTGAGAGTACTTAGACTTACAGGTTTGAAGATAGAGTTCAAATGAGGAAGTGGTAATGGATAATATTTATAAATGACTTTGTTGTCGATTGAAAAAAGTCTGCGAATAAGTTGGAAATATCATTATCACCAGATGCTACATTATTATTGAAAAAATGGAAGAAAGCAGCTAAATTTCCGTTTAGAATTATCGAATAAAAAGGTTAGGATTACTTTTGAAATCACGTTTACTACGAGACAGGTAATGTGTGTAACAGTCAGAATTCTACAAATACAGAATTGGACAAATTCCGTTATAGCTGAACTACATATAACTATATATGGCGAACTAGTCTGCAAGCCGGAAATTTTGAACATAGATGGCAGTGAGACTTGAAACAGAGAGGTTTGTGGGGAGATCTGGAACATGATTTTAAATTCCTAAATGCCGAAAATGTAATTTACGATCTACTAAATAAATACCCTTTCTAGATTTTTATACCCGTTACTCGTAGACTAAAAGGGTATACTAGATTAGTCGGAAAGTATGTAATAGGTAAAAGGAAGCGTTTCCGACCCTATAAAGTATACATATTCTTGATCAGGATCATTAACCGAGTCGATCTAGCCATGCACGTCTGTCCATCCGTCCGTCTCGCCGTATGAACGCTGAGTTCTTGAACACTATATGAGCTAAAATATTCAGACTTGGCATGCAGATTTCTGAGCGTCCTGCGCAGCTCAAGCTTAGCGGTGGGCCACGCCCACTTTTATGTCCACAATCCGTGAAAATCTGTATCGCCTACAGTTTTTATGATATAAATGATTTAAACTGAAACTTATTTGTCTCATAATAACAACGCTCACTCTAATAAATTAATTATTCTCAGATGTTAGAAATATTTTCGAACCCTTATTTTTGTTCCAGATCCAGTACGTTTTACTGGTAAACTGTCTAAGATTTTCTCCTTTCCAAAAAAAGGTTATAGAGCTACCCGAAAAGCTCCGTTACCTGACCACAATAAAAGGCACACACGCCAATGGCCCTATGGCTCGCAAGTCCATAAGGACTGAGAACATTACTTACTACCTATTTCTGGCACGTCCCATTACAGGTATACCTGTATTTATCGATCATTAAATCATTAAATTATTTTGATATTGCGAACATGATTTCCATAAAAAAGGCAAGCACACGTTTCTGATTTTAAATCAGGCTTACAAAATGTAAAGCGTTCACCATAGTTCGTAGTTTTCAGATCATGTTCACCTTGATTCATGAACATAGTTTTTGTGTTTAGATGGTATTGAAAGTTCTGACCAATTATCTGTTCTCTAAATTTTTCGACGAATTGGTCAATTTCGCAACATTAAAATTATGTATATAACAGTACTTTTAAAAAATGTTAAAATATTGTATGCATTGCTAAGACCACAAACCCCTCCCTTAAGATATGGAAACCGGTGTTCTTTAAACCTCTTAAAAGACGGAAAGCTCACTTACATTACTGATGTTTCCATCTTCTCTAGAAATCGTTTCTTTTCAACACCCTTACAAATAATCAGTTTTCCGTTTGTAATTGTCCCCAAAAACTTTTGAGTTTGTGAAAAACTACTTTCTTTATCGATCTAAAAAAATGTTGTAATGTTTATGGGTGAACCAAATTGCATTCTTTTCAGATTTAGTATTAAGCAAAGTAAAATCATGTGGTGGTTGTATTAAAAAACTATTATTTAAGCTTCGATTTTTTTTGAATACAATACCAAGTTCCTTTAGAATAAAATTATTATTATTATCAAAGAAACCTTGGACATCATTCGAAACAGTATCTTTCCTCATTTCCTCAGCACTAAACAACTCGTTGTATGAGTTCATTCAATTGGTTATATTCAATTAAACTATCCTGGATAAGAATACAATAACAAGTGAACTTTTAAGTTTGATAAATTATTTGCGATAAGTTTGCCATTTAGTGTAAATACAATTATAGCAAATCGTGGTTTTTCGCGAATAGTCGACCATTTCACATTCCAGCTGTGTTGACTGCCATGCCCCAATTTGGGGTTAGCATAAGAATCCCAACTCCGGAATGCGATTGGTAGGCTTACACCACTGTTAATAATATCTTACACTTTAATTTTTACAAAATCAGTCGGAGTTACATGGGCGATTTTACAGGTTACATTCGTGATTATCATTTGTTAAGTTTGTTCATTTTTGGTTTGTTCAAACACATCGCCAAGATTTTAAGTCAGCATAAACACTAGTTCGTGTTTATAATATAACAAACTATCCCAATAAATTTTTTAATTAAACAGAAAGTTAAAGTGGGGTCTTCTAGAAATTTCGTCTCCACTGCTCCATCCAATTTTGACTTTGAAGATTATCCAGAGATATACAATTTTTTAGGGTGGTAGTCATGTCAACAAATCGTGTTCTATCAATCTCACATCCATTTATTTCGTACTTCATTTCATCCAAAAAGTAAGCCATACAATTATTTAAAAAAAAAGTGGTAACATTATCAGTTGTAGGTCCATTTGGTAAATCTTTTTTAATAATTCCTTGAAATATAAGGTAAATTTTCTAAGGAAGCACGTACAAGTCTTGATTTGGTTCTAGTACTTTTGTTTGACAGTTGTTTACCGACATTTCCTTATTAAAATAAACTGCCTCTAGGGTGGTAATTATTTCAACTTCAAGTTTTTTATTACTTTGGATTTTAAATGTTTTTTCAGGGTTATAATCTTTAAGTTTATTGTTGATGTTATTGATGTTATTCAATACGTGAGATCAATTAGAAATTGTATTTGGAATCGAATTATAAATATTAATGTCAATAAGACCGCAACCATATTGCCCATTTAATTCGATAGATGGAAAAAGTTTGTATTTATACGGAACTATTTCCATTCAAAAATAATGTAAGTGATACAGATTTCAATACATCTATTCATAATCTGTGGGATTGTAGGGATCTAATCCAGCTTATATTGATGTCACTACTGAAATCATAATAAATTGATCAAATTCTATCCGGTGCCTTCCGTTATCCATTTCATTATCCTTGCTAATTGAAAGGAATCCGTGCCTATCCTTTCAACACTTTTGACAAACTTTCATAAATGTTTTATAATTCATGAGAGTGTTAATATGATCCCGATATATATGCTGCAAATTTAAATCATCTTGTTTAAATATTATACTAAAGTTGACATTGTCACCAATCAAATGTTTCAGTATATGACTATATGCTTGACAAAAATAAATAGAGTCGATACTTTTATGTCGACCCATACAAAAATAGGAATATCACAATAGAATTCCTTTTGGCTTCACTGGGCTCTAGCTTACCATCTTATTGGGAGAATGTATGATATACCGATCATTTTATTGGTTTTATTTATTTCTCCAAGTACTTATATTTGGGTTTATATAAAATTTTTGAAAAATATAAAAACATTTTCGAATTTTAATCCATTGGGATTAAATTTAGCATAATATTAGTTTTGCCACAATTGAAAGGCCCGACAATTATAGCTCTTATTGTGTTCCGTAAGAGAGCACTATGTCGTGGTGGAAGAATTTCCCCGTTCTTATAGCTAATATTTCTGACTAAAATTTTTTCCATTTGCCTTATTAAACGAATCTTTTAATCTAATGAACTTCACTCAATGTGATTTCAATGAAATGGGAAAACATATTTATAATCGCTTCAGTCGTTATTTAATTGTAAACACGGTGGTGGTCTTGTCGATAAGCTCATCAATACATTACCGTCTGAAGCGTTTATCCCGGGATATAACTTTTGTTACGGAAAATCAAGGATAAAAAGCATTGGGTGAAGCCTGCAAAGTGCACAATATTACATATTCTCCAAATAAGGCATTGAGTTAACTACAGAGAGCCGACTCCTTATCGATTAACAAAGTCTTCTGTCAAGCCACCAGAAAGAATTTTTGGTGAAAAAGCAGAAGCATACTTTGTTACAAATATATATAAAAAAAAGATTGAATAAAACGGAAAAGAAGGGGAGGAAAACGAAGAGGAAGAGTAAAATGAAGTAGACTACTGTTATTATTGCTGATAATAAGACATTTATAAACAAAAAGAATTTTGACAGCCCTCAGCACTTTTGGTAGTTTAGCAAATGGTAGTGCGGCGATTGCAAAGACAATTAATAATGCAAGAATGGCTAAATAAATATATGGAGGAAAAGAAACGTCACAACAGAAAATTTAAAAAAATTGATGAGATAAACACACTTTAGTTCTCGGAGAACGGGCATGGCAAGTTTGGCTGTTCTAGCTTTTATAGTTTCCGAGATCTCGGCGTTTATACGGGTAGACAGACAGACAAACCGACGGACATGGCTAGATCGACTTGGCTAGTGTTCCTGAACAAAAATATATATATTTTATGAGGTCGGTAACGTTTCCTTCTGCCTGTTACATACTTTCCGTCGAATCTAGTATACCCTTTTGCTTTATGGGTGACGGGTATAACTATTTCTACTAAAACTCTCATTTTGGTTAGATTTTCTATTAATGAATTTACAAAACTGGTTCCTGAATGTATTCCTGTTTCTTAAACAAATTAATCTAGTCTAGAATCAAAAGTACACTTTATATAATATGTTCATTAATATTAAATAATTTGGGGCTCACTTTAAGGTTCATTGTTTCTAGAATGCATTCAAAATCCGCGTAGACAACGAATGGAACTTGAAGCTGATGTTGAAGTTGGGCTAATTTCGGTTTATTATTCTGGGGCTGCGGCATCTTTGAGACCTTGCTACTGCATAACGTCTTGTGTTTCAATGCAGCTTCTTTAGTTCCGGAGAAATTTAAACACACATAGTAGAAAAATTGCACCATCTTCTGATTTCCTCTTTGTTTACCCATTTGTCGTTAAAACGAATTACGAAATCTAATTTTATTCCATTGCTTCAACGAATTATTTCCAGCGATAGGTCAATATTATACGCCAAACATCTTTAAGTATTTCTAACAAACATTCTAAATCAGAATCTTTATTCATGATCGACGTAGGATAAATCCGATCCATCGGTTACATACAAGTAATGCAATACTCTTTCCCTGAATCCTTCAGAAATTTTCTTGACTCTTCTGTCAAGGGATTGAAATGCATTTCGCTTATGCGACTCCGAGTGGACATGGTTTGCCCATCTATTTTTTTGCACAGAAAACTTGCAGAATTGGCAAAACTGATTTTGGCTATTCATTTTAAATTTTATTTAATTATTTTTCACGATCACTTCTTCATTTTTACTTGAGTCGATTTTTATACCCTTGTAGAGGGTATAATGATTTCAATCAGAAGTTGTCAACGCAGTGAAGGAGACGTTTCCGACCCCATATAGTATATATATTCTTGATCAACGTCACAATACGAGTCGATTTAGCCATGTCCGTCTGTCCGCCCGTCTGTCTGTCTGTCCGTCTGTCCGTACGTCTGTTCTTTCGTTTCTACGCAAACTAGTCCCTCAGTTTTAAAGCTAGCGGGCTGAAACTTTCCCAAGCGTCTTGTTTCTATTGCAGGTAGTATATAAGTCGGAACCAGCCGGATCGGACAACTGTATTTTATAGCTTCTAGGCACTATCGAAGAAAACATTATAAAAAAATTATATCTTTGGTGTTTTTTAACATATAACCTTTTAAGTTTGGAAATAACATTTTTTTATTTTAATGAAATTCTGATTAAATTTTTAATTAAATTTGAACAAAATCGGACGACTATATCAGATAGCTGTGATAGGAATGAGCGGAAAATTGGTGGGATAATAATATGAAACAAATTATAGCTTTGGGGCTTTTTGACATATTATCTTATAATATGGGGGGGAATAACATTTTTCATATTTTTACGAATTTTGAATTCAGTTTATAAAAATCGGACTACTCTAAAATATAGATGTCAAAAAAATTGTGTGAAAAAAAATTAAATTTGTTTTTTTAATATCACTGAAGTCAGCAAGAATCCTTAAAAATTTCACATGGTGTTACCAAAGTTGATTATTGATTATAACTGCAAGGGTATACAAACTACGGCTTGCCGAAGTTAACTTTTCTTGGGTCACCTATAGGTATTGATGAGAAAATTACATTTCAGTTAAAATTTGTTGTCTATCATAAAAACTGTAGGCGCTACTGATTTTCGCGGATTGTGGGCGTGGCACCCCGCTGAAACAAGCTTGCGCCGCGTTGGGAGCCCAGGAATCTGATTGCCAAGTCTGACAGTTCTAGTTCTTATAGTTTTCGAGATCTCAGCTTTCATACGGACGGAAGGACAATGGAGAAACAGAAATGGCTAGATCGACTTGGCTAGTGATCCTGATCAAGAATATATATACTTTATGGCTTCGGAAACGCTTCCTTTTACCTGTTACATACTTTCTGACGAATCTAGTATACCACTTTACTCTACGAATAACGAATAAAAAATATAACATATAATGTTCACAATACCAAAATAATTGAATAAATGTATTACCAAGCTACAAAATAAACTTCTTACTTTTTATTTCGAGTTTAGGTAATGGACCTTTTTGGGTAGCTCTGTCTGATATCTTTATAATGCTTTTGCGGAAAGGAATAAAATTCTTGGACAATTTACGAGTAAACGGTTCTGGGTCGGAAACAAAAATATGGGTTTGAAAATATTCCCCACATCTGAGAAACATTAACTTGTGAGATTTATTGGGGTACTTCTGATTTCTAAGCTTGTCTTGCAATCAGAGAAAACATTATTTCCAAACATGATTAAACTTATTTCTCTGAGATAACAACTTTTGGATACTTTGGGTGTGCGACCTTTCACAATTGCATAGCAACATCTGTGGTAATGAGGCGAAAGGGTACGTGATCACATATTTCACTAACTTGATCGGATACGTTCCTCTAATATAACAACCTTCAGATACTTTGGCTGCACTTTTCTCACGTGACTAATAATGGCTCATTATGAGGATACATTATCAGTATTGTCCCATGGGGATTTGAGGCGATGGGGGAAATCAAGTATACTTTTTATGAACATGATCGTAACATTTTTATGACCTCGAAACCCATTAAAATCAGTTAATTTATCGATTATGGTAATTGTGCCGAAACCCGCATAATCAAATGGCGGGGGGACGGGGGCCACTAATCAACCGCAACAGGCATTTGGAATCAACTTACCAAATATTGCAGTTTCAGCTGGTCAATACTCTGAAATTGATAGTAGAATTAAGCTTACAACAGTCTCTTGAAAGAACTTCAGTCACGGCACAATAGTCGTCTAGATTGCAAAATTAGCTGTTAATGCTGAATTCTTAATACCAGAAAATTGCGTCTCATGGCGGTATCGTTTTAATTGCCAATTATTTGTCAACTCTTTCGTAGCAAAATTAACCCTAGCTCCGGTTATAGCAAAATTCTATCGAACGGTTTGTCTCATGACTGAACTTGAACCTTGACAAAGTCTGCGTAAAAACTTGATGCAAAAAGGTGCAGTCTTTGCGAATTTGAACGAGCTTCTCTCAAGATATTTGCGAAAGAGGTACAACTTTTAATGACATGATAATGTGACTTGCAAAAGTAATATTTAGATATTGGGTTTTTTTTAGGTCAGGAAACTGCTAACGGTAGCTTGCTATATCTAAGCTTGTTTCCTAGCTGCCTCTGTTTACCTTCTGTCTGTCGAATCTAAGTTTTAATAACGTTTATTAAGCGCTCCTAAGCAATCTTTCCATAACGGAATCAAAGCGTAACTAAGTTGTTTTTCCTATCGGGATCACGTTTTGGAATTATTATTGCGTTGAACGTACCGCTGCAGCTAATGAATGACGCTTGAAGTTTTGGAATTTCAAACAAGTGAGATATACTTTTAAAATATATTATTAGGCACGGAATATCATAAGCCCTAATGGAGGCCGCATGGGCCTTTGCGTGATTTGCTTCTATGATCAGGTAACCCTTTACTCTTCATAACGCTACTTTTCTTAACAAGATAACAAATGATTTATCTTTTCGATGATAAACAGCAAACAAACAAACCTGTAACATTTTTGATCCCGGCGTAGTTGCCGTCAAATGTTATGAGTTTCATTTGTAGAACTATTTTGCTGTGACTTGATGAGGAATTTAAACTCTCTATATATGCTAAGGTAAAAGGATTTCTATTTTCTGCAGACCGATTGCAATTTGATATTAACAAGGCCTTAGCTGATGCACATAATTCTTCTAACTACTCTCTAAATGATTATTTATGATTAATTTCCTCTATTTTTTGTTGCAACTCAAATGCCTTTTCGATTTATGTTGCATTGAAAATATTTTAAGGACATTTCATTTCGTACGCATTAGGTGGAGTTACTTGACTAACAACTGTGAAATCAATTCTATTTATATTATTCTTATTTCGCTCAAACGGTTCCAGCAAATCGTTTGTGTCGTACTCTGCTGAGGGTATTTTACCAATACGTTTCCGACTTCCATCCATTGTGACCAGCAACTTTCCTTGCTTTTATATTATTTTTAACAAGTAAATGCTAATGCTATTCTGCTGGTAGCGATAGAGTGCTTCACTCAATTTGCTAGGCTATGAACGATATGCGATTGAGGCGAAAAGTCCGACAGAAGCAAAAAGCGAGTGAAAAACGAGGCAGCCTCAGTCGTAAATGACAGCATTCCACATGCGTTCTTTCATCATATAACGGCATCAAAAAGGTTTTCCGCAAATGATTGTCTGACCAATCCTTTTTTATGGTTGCGGAAAGTATATAACTGGAATTCACCTGGAAGAAACAAACTAAAAACGTTCTGGGTGCACTATTTTTTAATGCACCTGGAAGCAACACACTAAACACCTTCTGGTGCACTCTATTTTATTGCACCCAGAAGCAACATAATAAACACCTTCTGGGTGCACTCTTTTTTATTGCACCAGTAAAATTTACCCAGGAAGCATTCAAAAATCAAATATCTGGAAGTTTCCCAAGGAATACATAAAACATGGAAGCGACATACTAAACATCTTCTGGGTGCACTCTTTTTTTAATGCACCTGTAAAATGTACCCAGGAATAAACCCAGAAGTATTAAAAAATCGAATATCTGGAAGATTTTCCAAAGGAATACAAAAAACTGCATAAAAATCATAACTTTTAGTTTTATTTCAACATGGCTTGCTGCTTCCTGCTTTGGTTTTTGCTTTTCTTACCCTTGCAGAGGGTATAATGATATCAGTCAGAAGTTTGAAACGCAGTGAAGGAGAGGTTTCCGACCATAAAGTATATATTTTCTAGATCAGCATCACTAGACGAGTCGATCTAGTCATGTCCGTCTGTCCGTCTGTTTCTACGTAAACTAGTGTCTCAGGCGCTCAGACTGGGTCCTTCAGCGACGATATAGATATTTTGAAATTTTCCACAAAAGTTGATATTAAAATATGTTGTTGTTGTAGGTGTGATCGTTACAATATTTTTACATCGTTAAGAGTTGTTTTTGTTTGACATCAGAAGTTTTATACTTTCCCAAAGACGTAATTCATAATCTAAGTTAAAAAGTTTCATAACAAATTAAAAGATTTCAGGCCTTTTTCGTATGTTCAAAGTTGAGGAATTTTAAGGGCTATACACTTTAAAATGAAATTAGAAATCGTTACGGCTGATTTCCGGAAATCAGAAAATAGATTATAAAGTCGGAATAAAAAAAAACGTTTTCCATAATTTTAAATCCGTGGTATATGGGCAAAACATGTACGCAAGTCTTTCCAAATACATTTTCAACGATATTCAGCACAACCATTTATTTTTAGAAACATTGTGTACGCACAAATAACGGTTATGGCGCAGATAGTGTAAGATGTTCTGAACTTGTAAATGTGGCCATTTACAATAATACAATACAAAACACATATCTTACAACGTATAGCACAAGCCGGGAGCTTTAGTGTTTACAAGGATCGGGTGTACTAAACTTAGCTATTCAAAAAAATAATACTCGCTTTTTTAAAAAGTAGTAGAACCAATGTTTCTTATGTTGAGCTTTTTAACATTGCCTAAAATTTCCAGGGCCCTTAATAACGCTTTAGTCACCCGAATTTTTGTTTCGTCATTCGACGCGTATTTTAAGTGAGAATACAACTAGTTTAATAACGAGGTTTACTTATCCCCACCGGCCCCAACAGATCTAACTTTCGCCTTGCACACTTTTACACTTTCAACTCTCTTTCCCCCACATCCAATTAATTTTCTGCAATCCATTTAGTTTTTAAAATACGTTTCGGTGGATGAATCGTTACAATCGTTACAATCGGACGATTACAGTAACATTTCATTTCGCCCTGGTGGGCTTCGTCACTACATGGACTGCCAACCGTTACAGACTTCCTTAAATTCCTTGATGATCGTTGGGATGATTTTTAAGTAATCCAAGCTACATTGGCAATCAAATTCGACTATGGCACACGGACGAGCCTTTCAAAGCAAAGCGCACATTTATTTTAGTGAGCCGTGGCAATTGTGGTAAGTGTGGCTCCCCTAACCATCAGCTGTATAATTGATCTCAATTTTAAAATCTTTTCAAAGTCGAAAGCCAAGAGTTTGGAGACAGTTGGAAAGGCGCTGTTTCACCCTTTTATGCTGTAGAACGTCGCCTAAAGCGTATTCAAAATGTATGAACGAATATCTAAGCCTAGGACATATGCGTAAGCTGGGTCCAGAAGAATGCAATATATCAGCCAAAACATTTTACATGCTACACCACCCAGTTTAAGGCTAGAAGCTGCGCGTGTTATTCGATGGGTCATTTGAAGAGGTAAACAGCCACGCCACTTATCGGACCTAGTATTCAACGTAACCACTTTCATGTATGCATTCGCTTACGAATGCACAAGTTTGTCTTTTCGGCTGACATAAACAAAATGTTTCGCCAGATCTGGGTAGCCCCGGCGCACTGCAACTTTTAACGCATCGTATGGAGATATGCCCCGAGAGATCTCTTTCAACATTTTTTACTCTGTACAGACACCTGCGGAGAGTGCTGTGCACCGGTTTTTTGCTGTCAGAGTACTGGAACAACTAGCGTGAGACCACCAGGATGAGTTTCCCACAGCCTCAAATATTGTGCTTGAGGACTTTTACGTAGACGTTGTCCCCCCGGTGCTGAAACTTAAGACGAATTAGTTTGCCGCCTCGATATCAAAGACTAAGCTTGAGTTTGGCAAAGGGGTGTTTAACAGCAGCCGCATCAGCCACATATTCTGCCGAAACGTCATCACATTTCACTGCTTATTTTGGAACACGAACACAGGATGCATCTTCATCCGAGTGTGACAGCACTTTTCGTCATCGTTCGCCATCAATAATGAATAGTTTGCGCACGCAACATGATTTGAAGGCTGACATGCCTGTCACTAGTGATTTGGTCAACGACACAAAACAATTGATCAATACATGGCTGACTTGCCAGCTGTTCGAGTACTTCAAGCCTACCCATTTAAAAATACTGGGTGCCACTTTGCCGGACCGGATTTACTCAAAGTGGTAAAGTAAGAATAATAATAATAATTTTTATTTTGTTTTTTCTTGTTTATTTTTTTATATATTTTTTTTATTTCTTTTTTATTTTATTTATTAGCAATAAAGAAAATGAAAAAAATTAAATACATTTATGAAATAAAAATGTTTAATATATCCTTACGAATTCTTTGCTTCTTATATTTATTATTTGATATTATAATTTTAACTCTATCTCCTATTTTCGTTATCCGGACCCGAGTATTTAGGATCTAACTTATGACCTGTTTCGTTTTGGTAAAACTTTATATCCTATTGATATATCTATATTTTTAACCTTCTGATCATATTGTATTTTATTTCCATTAATATTTTTTCCTAACATAGCTCTAGCTCTTTTATATGCTTCCTCTAGTCTATATTTACTATCCTTATCGTAGTCATCTGCATTGTATATTGTTTCTTTGTTATCTATACTATTAAATTCTATTGGTAAATTATTTATTTTACCAAATACCAACTCATATGGACAATAATTATCTGCCATTGATGGGTTCGTGTTGAAACAAAAGACGTAGTATTGAAGCCATACATCCCAATAAGTCTGGTGGTGATGTGTGGTAGATGTTATATTTTTAATGTTCAAATATTTTCACAAGTCATTTATAATTGAATTCCTTTATTCTGTTCCCAAGTCCGTAATAATTCAAATATTCTTTTAGCGACAGTATTTGCGTTTTTTTTTTGCAACTGGTATGGCAACTAGATACTTTGTTAAGTCACATATTAGCGTGACTACATTTTCATTGCCATTTTCTCATTTTGTCCACTATCACTCTGTCGTGTATCGTTATAGGTGTATCAGGTATTGTTAATGAAGTCCTTGTACGCGATATAATTTTCGCTTTCTGACATTTTTGACATTTTCTGACGTACTCAGTTATATCTTTAGACATACTTTTCCAGTAATAGTGTCTTCTTACATTGGTTAAAGTTTTAGATATGCCAGTATGACCTGATTTTCGCACGATGCCAGTTTTAGTTAGCTGATTGGACTTTGGATTGATCATTGAAAATAGATATATTAGAGGTCTGTGATCCATTTTAATTATAAAACGTATTCCTTAAATATATATTCGTAAATGTAATATTGCCAAATAGTAGATAGGAAACGCGGGTTTTGGGACAATGTGCATATTAATGGCCCCGTCCCTTCCGCCACCCTCATTTGCATATGCAGGTTCTGGGCCAATTACCATAATTCATAAATTAACTGATTTACTGATTGCCCCCTTCGCCCACACATCCCCATATGACAATATTGATCTTGTATCCTCCTCCTCAGTATGAGCAATTACTAGTCACGTGAGAAAGGTGCACGCGAAAAAGGGCGCACACCTATAGTATCCGAAGGTCGTTATCATGCACCCTTTTTTTCTCATTATGCCAGTTGTTGCTATGCACTTGCGAAAGGTCGCACACCCAAAATATTCAAAGGTTGTTATCTCAGAGAAACAAGACCGATCATGTTAGGGAATAATGTTTTCTATGATTGCAAGACAAGTTTAGAAATCATAAGAACACCAATAAAATTAAGCTCACAAGTTAATGATTATCAGATGTGGGAAATATTTTTGTTTCCGCCCCAGAACGTTTTACTGGTAAATTGTCAAAGATTCTCTGCTTTCCACAAAGAGTCATAAAAATATCAGCCAGAGTCAGATACCCAAACATGGGCCCGTGTCTATTACCTGAAATCAGTTTTCTGTTTGTAATTGTCTTCTAAAATCTTCGAGTTTGTGGAAACTATTTTCTCTATCGTTCCAAAAAATGTTGTGATGTTTATTGGTTAACCAAATTGTAGTCTTTCTAGATTTTGATTATTCTATTATTCAAGCTATGACCTTTTTCGAATACAATTCCAATATCCTTTAGAATAAATTTATTATTATTATCAAAGAAACCTTGAACATCAACCGAAACAGTTTCTTCATTTTCTTAACTTTAAACAACTCCCTGTACTAGTCCGTTTTATGGGTTATATTCAACTAAACGATCACGTATATATTTTCATGACTTGGTGACCTGAGTTCTTTTGAAATTCTCACATCAATAGGACCAGTTCTCACTGATTCGTTTTGATATGAAAGAACAACCACAACAATGGGGGTTTACATTTTAAATTCATTTGTGGTCAAAAAAGGTTGTGACTCTTTATTATAGTAACTAGATTGAAATCTTGTATACATTTCATAAAGGTGGGCATACTGATTTTAACTAAAATCGACATTCAGGTTATCATATGGATATGACTCAGAATTTAAGTGAACTTTCAAGTTTGATAAATTATTTGTGATAAGTTCTCCATTTAGTGTAAATCCAATTATGGCAAATCGTGGTTTTTCGCGGTTAGCTGACAATTCTACATTCCAGCTGTGCTGGCTGCTAAGCAACAATTTCGGGTTAACATATGAATCTCAACTCCGGAATGCGATTGGTAGGCTTACACCACTTTTAATAATATCGTAAAACTTAATTTTTGCAAAATCACTCGGAGTTACATGGCGGGCTTTCCAGGTTGTATTGGTCATTTCCAGTTAAAAAGTTTGTTCATTTCTGGTTTGTTCAAACACATTGCCAAGATTTTTAGTTAGCATCAACATTAGTTGGTGTTTACAATTTAACAAAACTTTTTTATAATCCTCAGCAAAGAAGAGGGGTCCCGTAGAAATTTCTTCTCCACTGTTCCATCCAGAATTTAAAAGATTTTGACTTTGAAGATTATCCAGAGGTATACAATTATTTAGGGTGGTAGTCATGCCAACAAATCGTGTTCTATCAATCTCACATCCATTTATTTCGTACTTCATTTTATCCAAAAAGTAAGCCATACAATTATTTTTAAAATAAGTGGTAAGATGATCAGTTGTAGGTCCATTCGGTGAATTTTTTTTATTTTCGTTAAAAATTAAGGTAACTTTCGTGAGGAAGCACGTTCAAGAGTTGATTTTGGATAGTAATTCGAATTTCATCGTTTGATTTAAATGTTTGATTATACGATGAATAAGTATGAAACTCTTCCTTCGAAATACTCTCATCTGAGTAAACCTTTTCTGGAACATTTAAAATTTCGTTCGTTGTTTTCCTTTTCACTTAGTATATTATACTCAAAGCTTCAATCCTAACGACTTTAAAAATAATTTATTTTTCAAAGCAAGTGAGCTTCTTTTTTTATAACTTTACAATTAGTATTGCTTGGCTGAGGACTAAGGCTACGTATTTCTTATTAATAATCATTCTATCAGCCGAATGTACATGCGAATCTAAACGTTTTCACCACGTAAATTCACCAAATCACCGTTTTGGTCAACAATGCGTATAGATAGTGTGCTTTTTTCATCAAAGTTGATTGGTAAATAAACTAGACTATGTGGTGTCACTGTCATTTTATACCCAGGTAACACATTAATTCCAAACTGATGTAACTTATGATTCGGTGTATTATCAAGATATGAACCGCTGATTAAATTACATTCCAAACGAATTGTATTAATTTTTAATATATTCACAGTCTGATCTGATCGATAGGTTTTTGTAGGATGTGGTTCTAGTACTTTTTGATATTCATATTGCCTATTCAATTCGATAGGTGGAAAAAAGTTTGTATTTATAATGGAACTATTTCCATTTAAAGATATTGTAAGTGATCTAGCCATATTGAAATCTATTGATAAACGATGGGATTGTAGGTATCTAACCCAGATTTTATTGATATCACTCCTCAAATACATTATTCATTTCATCATCCTTGCTATTCAAGATATTTCAAAATTCATACCTGTGCTAATATGATCCCGATATATATAGGAGGTAGATTTGCTCGTTTTCATCGTTAATATTTTTAGCTACACTTTTTCGCTTTTGGCTTATTAAACGCATCTTTCAATCTAATATGATTCATTTAATGAGAAATCTTTGATGATTAAACATCAATAAATATAGAAAACGATTTTATAATCGCTTCAGTCGTATGTTTAATTGTAAACACAAGTTACAGAAACGTTTGAAACGCAAAAATGCAAAAAGCACGATATTGCTTATTCTACAAACAAGGCATTGAGTGAACGACATATTGATTGAAAAAGCAGAAGCTTACTTTGTCTCAAATATAATGAAAGCGAAGAAAAAATGTGGGATGGGATTGTATAAGACGGAAAAGAAGGGGAGGAAAACAATAAAGAAGAATACAATGAAGAAAACAAACCTTTCGACTGTTATTAATGCTTCTACTAAGACATTAAAAAAACGAAAAACCATTAGACATTATGAGTGCAATTAAAGTAGCACGTAAATCAATTGATCAATCAATGGGTTCTAGTAAAATGTTAAAATACCTAGTGTAATTAATTAATTAAAAAGACATAAAAACACATTAAAAAAAGCACGTAAATCAATTGATCAATCAATGCCTTCTAAGAAAAATGTTAAAATACCTTGTGTAATTAATGTACCCAAAATTGGAGGTTTTCTACCAATCGTGACGCAATTGCAAAGACAATTAATAATGCAAGAATGGCTAAAAAATATATGGAGGGGAAGAAATGTCACAACAGGAAACTTAAAGGTGTTGCTGTAGGAGAATAATTATATCCTAAGCCCTATATAAAGGGCTATGGTTTCTTTCTCAAGCTTTATAGTAAAGGGAAAAGAATTAAAAAGCGAAAAAACTAATTTCTCTGCTACCCAATACAGTACAGTACAGTACAATACAGCTACAGTACAGCTACAGTACAGACACTGGCGTATAGTTCAAGTAATTACCATCCAAGACCAAGTTACAACGGGTAACAACCGTAGCACGTCCAAAAAGCTCAAACACCATCATGAACTATGAAAACCAGATGAATATTGTAATAAAAGAGTTCAATGCATTTAATACAAAGACGCTGATATCGAAGACAAAGATGCCTAAAAATGTAAGATTCCCGATCCAAAGGCGGTGCGTAAAACAATGTAGCAGAAGAGAAAAAGGAGACAGAAAATATTGAAGAAGAAGGGGCAACACTTTCACCAATGTATTTAGAAGAGGTCGATATTGGTCTGGACGCAGATCTAGAAGATAAAAACACTAGCTTTAATTATGTTTTTAATATCAGTAATTTGACCAGAGAAAATGTGTTTTATCAATGTTATGGACCTAAAAAACTGCACACAATTCATTAACATTGGGGAATAAGGAACTAAAAATTAAAAATAATAAAAAACATTTTCTAGTGGAATGAGTTGTGAACCGACTCCTGGTGTGTACTTTCTACACAGGGTACAGGGGCAAACAAATATAGCCATATTATTAAAAAGTTGATAGACAATACTTTCAATGCTACAATTTCTACTCCACTTCGCTCAAAAACAGGTTTTGGTTATAAGACCCTTCAGAAGACAAATCCAGACTATGTATACTGGAATGATGCTAATTAGTTAGTTGAACGGTTGGTGACATCGAGAGCAGCGGGTAACACTACACAAATGTTTTACTATTATAAACAACAGTCTGTCGACAAGGTTGTACATTTTTCTGTTGTTAAGGAAAGATCAGTTAATTTGAAAAGACGTCTTAAGTCTACTGAAGGATTATTGATCGATGAGGACGGTAACTTAAATGCTCAAAATAAACGCAACAAGAATGGAACAAAACCTTTAGAAAACGATGAGTTAGCCACGAAACAACATACTGATAAGAACATCGGAAAGTTGGGAGAAGATTTAAGAAAAATTATAACTCAAAATATTAATCGTCGGCTCACAAAAATTTCAAGCTTAGAAAATAAAATTGAATTGTATAATAAGAGGGCAGACAGCGCTGATCAAATTTTTGAGAAAATTCTAAAAAAGATTAAAAGCATTAAGGATTTCATTTTTAAATATGTAACAAAACCGATATCATTACGAAAAAAAACACAATTAAGATAGAATGTGTCGCTTTTCAGCCTATAAGAGGAAAATTTGATTGGCGTAAGGCAGTAAAGTCAAAGAATGCTAACGATGTTTCTCAAACCATGGAAAGAATATTCAAATCGGGTCATGGAACACCAAAAAACTTGCAAACTGATGATGGTACTGAATTCTTCAATTCGAAATTTAAAGTATTAATGAAAAGTTATAGGATAAAAATTCAACCTTCAGTACTCTAAAGGCATCTATAGTTGAACGTTTTAATAGAACTTTTAAAGAACTTATGTGGCGAGAATTACGTTTCAATGGAAAATATAAGTAGATAGATATGTAAAAGCAATTAATTAATAAATATAATCGGGTGCACAGAACATTTAAAATGAGTCCACGTAATGTCAATTCTTCCAATAAAAAACAAATATTCCAAACGTCCTATTATCACTTGAAAATATTTGTTCCAAGAAAATGCCGTAAGGGCGACCACGTTCGTATTAATAAATATAAACATGCTCTTAAGAAATAGTATACACCAAACTATACAACTGAAATCTTTAAAATTAGAATGGTGCACAATACCTACCCTAAAACATACTTTCTTGAAGATTTAGATGGTAGTCCGATAGGCGGATTCTATAAAGAAGAACTCAAATAATTTCTTGATTATTCAAGAAAGACAGACGGATATGGCTAGGTCGATTTTATGACTCGACTACTTTTATTGCGTTGCACACTTCTGACTAAAATTATTTTAGCCTCTTCAAGGGCTTAATATGAGAGAGCGCTTTCCTCGCTGGCATCGACTGTTAGATAAGACCGAAGGATGTATGGACGGACATGCCTAGTTAGACTCGGCTAGCGATAAAGATAAATAATTTATATAGTTTATGGGGACGGACACGCTTACTTGCTGTAACGAACTGATTTTTACACTCTGCTCGCTACGAGATTCGTGCAGCTAGCTCAGTAGATTGTGTGTTCGTCCTACCAAACTTATATAATCTTTACCGCTCGGATATTGCCCTCGGTGTCTCCGACAGGTCTGGTAGTAGCTTCTGGATGTAGTTTCCTGGAATCTTTGCCCGCTGCACGTCTCTAACGCGTTGACTCGGCGACTGCTTGGCAACGACTCAGACTCGCGAACGGGTCAGCCGCGCGAGCTTAGGGAACCTTTCTCAGTCTAGGGTGAACAGAATGCCGCGCTCTCCACGATTGCTTCATTTCGTTTCTACACCAAACGTAAACGAACGTTTCACCCTAGCCTCACCCTTTCCTTTACTGTCCGTGACATTCCTGAGGTATCGATCTATCTTGCGTGGCTGTCGCTATGTGGTGTCTTTCTTGCTATGGTGACGTCCTGAGAACTGCTCCCGGCAGCGTACCGATCGAATGCTTAATAATAATATTAGTTTAATAATATTTTTTTACTAAAATACATTTTAAAATAAAAAAAATCTTTTTACAAACTAAAAATATTTTTTTATTTATATTTTCCAAAGTCTCGATTACAATAAAACATCTCCAATTCAATTGATTTCTAAAATAGTTCATTTTCAATGTGTTCTTTTAGCAACTTACGGTTATCTAGTGATTCTCCATCGTTAACATGTTTATTATTTATCATCTCACATCAGCAAAATGAATTAGTTTCTAACCATCCAACATTTTCTAAAAGATCTTTTTCAATTAGTCTGATATGTACCATGATATTCATTACTTTAAATTACTTACTAAATTACATTTAAAATTTTCTTTCGTTAAAATTACGTTTCCATTTGTTGTCTTTGCCACAAATAACTTTTCTAACTTTAACTGTAGTTATTTTGTGTGCTTTTGATCCAAAGATTGTCCTATTGCCATAAAGTGGGGTGCCAGTTAATAAAACGTTTTTAATGGTCTTCAATTGTAAGATTTCGTGAACTAATTCCCTTTGCTTAATTGTGTGAACATTCAACTTGATCGATTCTATAAGAACAACCTTTGGATATAGACCTAAAAATTTTGTCATGAGCTTACCGTTAAGCTCATCTTTAAAAAACCTAAACTTTTTTTATAAACTCTTCAAGTTATAGAGTTTAATCCTTTCGTCTGAATAGTCCGATGTATCGGACTCAGTTTTTATTATATAGATAAATAATTCGTTATCTATATAATTCAAGAGTAACTTTTCCTGAAACTTCGGCTCCACATATTGATAATGAAAATCATAAATTTTCCATTTCGATAAGTCTAATACTGTAAATCCTAAATACATGGGCTTATTAAAAAGAACGGACAATCTTTTCATTTGAATTGCATAGAAATTTTCATTAATTTTAGTTGCACTATGAAAATTGTATTTTAAAATTAAAGTTTTTGCACAATGTGTTTTTCTTCCAGTCTTGTTGCTATCCGGAGCTTCTCATGTACTAAAAAGTTTTATATCGACTCTGCACTCGGGGTCCTGCATTCTTTTTCCGTAAACAGACTTATTCATCAACTTTAAAAAATGGTCTTCAAATTTTTTTTGCAGTTTACATATGAAATGTATTTAGATCAATAACATTTTTCAACCAAGGCTTTTGTAAGATATGGACTCCTCTATAGATTCTTTTTAGTCTATTTACCAGGTCAGAAATTAATTTATTTACCTTATCCTCTTTTGAGGCCAGACAAATTGACGGACAAAATGGAAGGTCATTATGAAGATCATAGAAACGGTACGGATATTTTAGGTCCACTTCCAAAAAATAACCATATTTACCATCAATTGGAATATTATGAATATCAAAATTTTCTATATTTGTGGAATAATAATCTAAGAAATATTTATTATTGGCTTTGTGTATCTATAACAACATTTGACTAAACCACCTCGAATGCTTTTTGAATAAATCTATACATAAATCTATACAGCAATTCAAGTTCAATATTTGTGGTATTCAACATCCCAAGAAAGACCTGGTGTCGTAAAATACTGAGCTGGGTTAAGTAAATAAATTTGCATAAAAATTTTTCGGAAATTTACAAAAATGTCTGTGCACAGGAATACATCAGTAACTCTAAGTAGTTCTTTAGAGTTGAACTTGAGAAATGTGACCAAATCTTAACAGCATGATCATAATCTTCCTGAGTTCATAACCTTTCCGTAAAATTACTATAGAATGCTTTCCTTGGTGGAAGGGATTTTTCTTCGAGTCTATTCTAAATAGTCAGAATAGAAATATACCTTTCTTGCGCATTAGTTGAAATTCTTTATCATTACTGAAAAATGACTTCACAGTATTCATTTGATCGTCAATTAAATTAGATGCTGAGGTATCCAAACTTGAGGGCATGAACCTATAGGTATCGAGAAAACGAATTTCAAAACTATTTCCTCAAAAACTTTTTATTTTTTTCGAAACAGAAATATAGTTTTTCTTATTAATTGGTATTATGGAAATCTTCCTAGTTCTTGAATAAATTAATGATAGTCGTAATTCGAAAAATTAGGAAAAAATACTGATATTAATTTGTTTACTTTATAATCCAAGTTACATTTAGAGTGAGCTGCACCCCTAAAGTTACCTATGAAATGACAGTGATCTCTAACCCTATCAGTCCCTAATAGAATAGAATAGGCGAATAGAACAATTCAACGAATTATCAAATGTCTTTTGGTCGTCTGAAGTCATTCTAATAGGAACTATTTTATGTAAGTATTCCATACTCATTTTTGTAAGATTATCGATTAATGAATTTACAAAACTGCTTCATGAATTTATTCCAGTTTCTAAAACAAATTTATCTAGTCTAGAATAAAAAGTACACTTTATACAATAGGCTTAAGATATTAGAATATGTTTATTAATATTAAATAATTTGGGGCTCACTTCAAAATTCTTTGGTTTCAAAATGCATTCAAAATCCGCGTAGACAACGAATTGAACTTGAAGCTGATATTGAACTTGTGTAAATCCCATTTCCAGATTGGGGCTGCGGCATCTTAGAGACCTTCCCACTGCATAGCGTCTTGTGTTTCAATGCAGCTTTTTCAGTTCCGGAGAAATTTAAACAAATATTGAAGAAAAACTGCGCCGTCTTCTGATTTGAAAGAAAATATGAATAAATTATTTAATTGTTTAAAAGAGACAAAAAAATAAGAAAGAGATGTATCTTGAAGTATTTTTAATGTACATATAATGTCCATTTCCGCCGTCTTCCAAAAACAACATATTGATGTGAAGAGGTTTTTCCACATCCGATTCATTGTATTCAAAAACGCTTAAGCTCATTTGAGTATTCTTTTTTAAAAAATGTTTTATACATTTTATTTTGAAATCTAATTTTATTTCATAATTTAAACGAATTATTTCCAGCGATATGTCAATGTTCTACGCCAAACATCTATTACAATTTTTAAGGCAGAAATCAAGGCCCATTTAAAACAATAGTGATCATTTTCATGACATACGTTGACTATCGCCTTTTTCGTTAAAAGGAATCGAGGTAGTGGTATGAATGATGAACCAGCCATCGGTATATAATGTTTCATATTCACTTCCAAGCGAATTAATTTTATAAGAGACCATCCACTATCTCTCTCTTGAAATTCTTGTGTTTTTGAAATTAGTATTGAAGTGGGTTAGTACGTTCATGAAAGATACACTCCAAATCAGAATCTTTTCCTTTTAATCTGTTCAGATTCGTCTTTACAAAATTATACTCTGTTTAAAGTTTACTTTTCCTGAAGTATAAATATAAAATAATGAGATAAGGTAGACGACAATCCAGCTTCACTCAAAAAATGTTCAGGTAGGATCAAGTCCGATCTATCGTTTACATACATGTAATGCAATATTCTTCCCCTGAATCCTTCAGAAATTTTTTTGACTCTTCCAACAAGGGGTTGAGTAGAATTTCGCTTATGCGGCTCTGAGCGGACATGGTTTGACCAACGATTTTTTTTCATATCACAATTGCAGGATTAATTTTTCAGGATGTCTTTTTCCCTTTAACTTGACTTGTGCTTGATGCAGCAGGGTTAGTCTGCTTCAATACTATTTTTAGAAGACTAACTATTGTCCTCGGTCATTTATAGTGTGTACGAAAATATTGAAAATGAGAGGTGCATATTTAGAATTTTGTAAACTTAAAAACAATTTAGATAGTTCTAGCAGGGCACAGGTATTGATTTTAAAAAATATTGGATACAAGTGTAACCAATGGGACACCCTCAAGTCGATAATTGAGACAGAGAAACATAGAACAAAGGAGAAGGTTCGATTAGGTTACATCGACTATTCATTGGATAGAAAAGATAAGAAGTATATGTTTTGAAAAAGGTTTGATACAAGTGTAACCAATACCATCAATCGGTCAAGGAGATAAAGACAACAAATTGTAGAACAAAAGAGAAGGTTGGTTAAAGGAGAAAACTTTCGAAAAAATCATTGTGATTTTGGGAAAATCAAAGATATTCATATGTACAGAGTGAAGTAAAAGAAGAATACGAAAACCTATATAAAATGTTCTTTATAAGTTGTGTAAGAATATTTTTAAGGCCAAGACGAGATTGTTGAGTTAGAGAGGTATTATGCATTTTCTTAAAATAATACCTTTCTGAAAAAGTTCGGCGGAATTCTGTTCATTGCACACTATGTAGGTCTTCAATACAATCAATACTCTTTGAATGTAATGGAGATAATATGAACAATTCTATTCATGGAAATCATATAGAAATCATGTTCGCAATACCAAAATAATTGAATAAATGTATTATTATGCTACAAAATCAACTTGTGACTTTTAATTTCGAGTTTAAGTTCCAGGTATACTTGTGCGTTGTACCCTTTTGGAAACGTGTCAGAGATAGGTAGTCAGTATGCGTGACCCTCGCACTTGTGTGCGGCATAAGGCCATTGGCGTGTTTCCCTTTTATTGCGGCCCAGTGATTTTCTCAATGAGCGTGCCCCTCGGACTTGTGCGCGTGTCCCCTTTTTTGCGGTTAGGTAGTAGACAAGGGCCCGTGCTCGGGTCTCTGGCTGATATTAAAATGCAAATTGCCCCAGAACCCGCGTTTTCTATTTACTCCCAATGAATTGCATATAATTCCTGCTCAGTAGTACACTTGTTGCTTTCTCCTTTTATAAATGCTATTGCTGCGTATGCAATGGGAAGACTATCATGGGTTTCAGTTAAAACCGCTCCACGTGCTAGCTTACTTGCATCTGTGATTATACAGAATTCTTCAGTAAAATCTGTTTATTGTAGCAAGGTAGGTTCCATAAGTTTTGATTTTAAATATTGGATTGCGTTTTGACATTCATTCGTCAATTGAAAAGGAACATTCTATTTACATAATCTTGTTATATGCCTTGAATAGTCGGGGAAGCTTTTTATAAAACATCTATAATAGTTACAAAATACTATGAAACGGTAGCGCTGTCCGCCTCGAGCGGCACTGTGTAGTTCATAATAATATCATATTTCTTGTCGTCTGGAAGTTTTCCTATATCAGTGCATTTATGACCAGTAAAGACACTTCAAGCACAAAAAAATTAACAATTTTCTTTATGTAACTTTAGGTTGTATTTCCTACATTTCTCTAAAACATCTATTAAATTCTTAAGCATATGTTTTTCGGAACAACCGATTACTATTAAGTCATCAATATAAAGGAATGCTTGAGAAGGTTATAGGCCAGAGAATGCAATAGTCAACACTCTCTTAAATGAGTTAGGAGCTATTTTTAATCCAAAAGGTAATCGCGTGAAGCGACCACTCTCTGACCACTTTTTGCGAGTTCAATTTGATGGAATCTTGTCATTAAGCCAAATATCATCATTTCTAGGTAGTGGAAATTTATCAGATAGTAATTTTTTAATTATCTGGCGATAGACAATCAGTGCAATCACTGCATAAGCTGGAAAGCTGTGACTAGAACTGTAAAATGAAGTTTTTGAAAATTGAGATAATACAGATTTTTCACTATTTTTTGGATTTGTTTTGACTACATCGTAGCTCGAAAGTGATTCATATGTTAGATTATCTGTAC
This sequence comes from Drosophila biarmipes, assembly GCF_025231255.1. NCBI lineage: Eukaryota > Metazoa > Arthropoda > Insecta > Diptera > Drosophilidae > Drosophila > Drosophila biarmipes. The sequence goes on from NW_026114527.1 coordinate 513,660, forward strand.
TGACTGCTTGCTCAGTATTTGTTGTATTACGTAGCCTTTTGAGAGCGTTATTGGTTGCTGTACTGGTATTTGTTATGTAAATATCATGCTGAATTTCTTAATTTGGAATTAATACACTGTCTTTATTAAAATGAAGTTGAATTTTTCGAATAAATTGGGATCTTTCTGGCAGAAGTATTGAGTTGTTGCCAGAACTGTGATGTTTTGGTATATTTATTGGACATTTTAAGTTATTGGGCCTAATTATAAACCAATCTTCAAATGGCTTGAAGTCTAATTTTTTTTTTTTAAATAATTTATATTTATTCAGAATTAACAGGTATACTGCTACCTATGTGGCAACTTGAGCAGGTTTTAAATATAGGGGATAACAAAGCGTTGGTATAAAGGTTATACAATATTTCTATTCATTTACAATTTACAATTACATCAGACTTCGAGGGTGTTAAATATATCTTAATGGAAGATCATGTGGGTGGTATCTTTTAAGTTTTCTTCTTGTTGGTTTCCAAATTAGCCTCTTCGCCAGGGAGTTATGATGAGACCTAAGACGTCTGAAGTAGTTTTTATAGAAGTCTGATTGTCAGTTCTGTATACCCTTGCAGAGAGTATAATGAGTCAGAAGTTTGCAACGCAGTGAAGGAGACGTTCCGACCCCATACAGCATATATATTCTTGATCAGCGTCACTAGACGAGTCGATCTAACTATGTCCGTCTGGCCGTCTGTCCGTCTGTCTGTCCGTTTCTACGCAAACTGGTCTCTCAGTTTTTAAGCTATCGGGCTGAAACTTTCCCAAAAGTCTTCTTTCTAATGTATAGAAAGAAAGGTATATGTTAAAAAACACGAAAGATATAATTTTTTTTAGTTCCCCGATAGTTCCTATGGGAGCTATAAGATATAGTTGTCCGATCCGGCTGGTTCCGACTTTTATACTACCTGCAATAGAAAGAAGACTTTTGGGAAAGTTTCAGCCCTATAGCTTTAAAACTGAGAGACTAGTTTGCATAGAAACGGACGGAACTCTCGAGAAAAAAATGTTTAAAAAAATTATATCTTTCGTGTTTTTTAACATATATTTTTCTAAGCTTGGATATAACATTTCTAAATTAGTTCTGAATTTCGAATTAAATTTTATCAAAATCGGAGGACTATATCATATAGCTCCAATAGGAACAATCGAAAAATTAGTGGTAAAAAAATATTGTAAAATTATATCTTCGGTGTTTTTTAACACATAACCTCCTACGCTGGGAAATAACATTTTATATTTGGCTTTGAATTTCGAATTAAATTTTATCAAAATCGGACGACTATATCATATAGCTGCCATAGGAACGATCGGAAAATTAGTAGGAAAACATGAAATAAAAATTATATCTTTTGTGTTTTTAACATATATCATATATAAGCTTGAAAATAACATTTTTAATTAGTTCTGAATTTCGAATTAAATTTTATTAAAATCGGACGACTATATCATATAGCTGTCATAGCAACGATCGGATAATTGGTGGGAAATAATGTGAAACAAATTATAGCTTTGGGGCTTTTCGACATATTATCTTATAATATTGGGAATATACATTTTTATACTTTTAAGAATTTTGAATTAAATTTAAAAAAATTATTGATTATTTTTTATAGCTCAAGGGTATACAAACTTCGGCTTGCCGAAGCTAACTTCCTTTCTAGTTTTTTTATAAAATCGATTTCTTACATTCGATCGCATGGAATAACGAATTGTAAACTCACGATATGAAAATCTTGTGGAGTTATATATATAGACATCTGTATTTCAATAGAAACTAGACCTTTGGATTTGGTTATTTCTTGACTTATTCCTTTTATGTCTATAATATAATTATCTTGGGGGTCGTGAAAGATATCAGAAGTTCCTTTTAAAATGGATATGTCGGCACCTGTGTCTATTAGAAAGACAAGTAGCTACATTGATAAATGAAACGAATATTTATACCCTTGCAGAGGGTATATTGATTTCATTCAAAAATTTGCAACGCAGTGAAGGAGACGATTCCGACCCCATAAAGTATATATATTCTTGACCAGCGTCACCAGCGTCACTAGACGAGTCGATTTAACCATGTCCGTCTGTCCGTCCGTCTGTCCGTTTCTATGCAAACTAGTCTCTCAGTTTTAAATCTATCCGGAAACTTTCCCAAAAGTCTTCTTTCTTGCGGGTAGTATATAAGTCGGAACCAGCCGGATCGTACCACTATATCTTATAGTTCCCTTAGGAATAATTAAAAAAAATTATATTTTTGGTGTTTTTTAACATATAACCTTTAAAGCTTACAAATAACATTTTTAGAATTTTTAAGAATTTCGAATTCAATTTAATAAAAATTGGACTACTCTAACATATAGAAGTCGAAAAAATGGTCGAAAAAAAGAATGAAAAAATGTATTTATACTATCACTGAAGTCGGCAGCAATCCTGAAAAATTTAACATAGTGTTCTAAAGTTTATTATTTCTTATAACTGCAATGGTATACAAACTTCGGTTTGCCGGAGCTAACTTCCTTTCTTGTTCTTGACTGAGATTAATAGTGTGGACTCTTAAATCTTCTACTGCTGAACATTTAGAGGGTTTTGGGAGTTTCCTAATGTATTTTCGGCAACTCTGACATAGTTTTGTTAGGTGCTGTTGTTGTGGCCTCGATTTGAGTTTCCGTGTCCTCTATATTTGCCTCCATATAGGCTTCGTCCTTTAATATTATTCTGGTAGTTGTTGTGGTTGTTATAATAACCCCGAAAATTGCTTCTATAAATTCCACGTCCGCGGTTTGCGCCGCGCTGTTAGTAGTATTCTTGTAGTAAAGGACACTGTTTGATTGTCCAGTTGCTTCTGTGCAACTGTTTATAAATTTTGATAAGGCATCGTTCATGGTATTAAAGGTACCAGCTTGCGTGATAAGTTATACCTTATCGATTGTACCATTTTTAGTCATTGCTTTGACTGCATGGTGAGTGGAAAAACTTCTAGCTAACTCTAGAGCTAAGCCGTCTGTGATATATGCACCTTCTTTTGTCATCTGCTCAACATCTTGTGTATACTGGTTAGCATTTTTTTGTTGTAGGTTTATCAGTTTCGCTGACAATACTTCTACAGTTTCGCCTTTGACGTTGCCTTTTAATCTGAACACCACTTTAGTAATTGTTGTTTCGTTTCCGTCTAGATTTCTGGCGACACCTTTTCCCTTTGTTTTTATTATGGAAAATGCCAATAACTTGAAAAGTAATGCATCAAAAAAATTGTTACGTTTTCAGCTTTACCATCGAAAACTGGTATAAGCTTGGATGCTGTACTAATAAAATCAATATTGGATTAAGCCATTGTAATATTGTTATTTATTTTATTCTCTATTATGCTTAAACTATCATCAGAATCTGTAGAATTATCCAGATCTGGCATTAATATAGCTGTAATAGTAAGATTTTTTAAATCTAACTCTTCTATTTTGGGGTTTATTTCTGTAAGTTTTTCTGATTTCAGTTTGTTCTGTTGATTCCGGTTCATCACCAGTTTAATTTGTTATAAAAGTGTTAGGAATGATCAGTACTGATAAATCTGAATTGAACTTGTGTTTAATTGTCTGACCAAAAATTTTTTTATTTGGGAACAATGATCTTGATTTAATTTTTCCCTCTGGCCATGCATAAATATTCGTGCTTCATAAAAGCATTTTACTAGTTTTTCTACATGTTTTTTAATAGCGTTTTTTTGAATTGGCCTGTTTTGATATAATTCGTCAAAGTTAAATTTTTAAAGTTGATAACAGATAAATGTTCCTATTATTGTTGTTCGTGCTCTCTATTATTTATTTGTTTATTCCAAATCATTTGCCATTTGTCCAAATCATTTGCCTGGCTTATATATTTCTTTTTTAGGCATATATTATGTAACTTATACAACAAATTCTGCCAAGCCACTGCCGAAAAGACCAGAAGCCCGACCGACTGCCCCGAACCTCTCTACTCTGCAACATGTAGTTACGCATGCATGAAGCCGAAGACCAGTGAGAAGACCGGCACCGGACCCGTAAAAGAAAACAAAAGAAAGATAAATAAAAAAGGCCCTTTTAGAAAAGTTGAGGAATAATTCAATAAGTAAATTCAGTGAGGAAATACATGATAATTACACTTATAATTTTAACAAAACAATGATGGCTATAGTAGACGTTAAGTCAGTGGATTCCACTGCTAACGTAACAAATAAAGTTGAACCAAATAACATTGATTTGGAATTTGTAAATATTATGCTAATAAAAATTGTTGTCATAATGTGCGCCAATTGCTTTTATAAATTGTACAAGCTTCATAATAAATGTTTAAAAAAAAGATATATGAGCCGAGCGAATGACTTTGACAAAATTTAAAAAATAAAAGAGAACAAAGCGGACAAACAATATACAATTATGAAAAAAAAAATAATTAAATTTTATTTAAAAAGCAACAACAAGGAAATGAAATAAAATAAAGTAAATATTCAAGTATGGATACACAAAGAGAAATTAGCAAAATATATATAAGGGACCCAGATTTCAGTAGGAGAATTTAGCAGTTAATATCTTTAACCCCTGTTAGTGTATACGAGTTGGAAATCCTTTATTTAGACACATTTAAATGTCATGCCTCACCACTGTTTCACTGCACTGCAACCCAAAAAGGAATAGCACTAATGATCATTTCCGGTAAGCAAGTTAGATCAAGAATAGATGAGCACCCAATCTTAGGTAGAGCAATTGTTAAATGCTTTAATGAAGCACGAATACTAATATATGAACACAGAGATAAGTTTAATCAAGATCTTTGGTCTCAAGTATAAATGTTTTTGATCAGACAAAGATCCAATTTGACAACTATTAGAGAAAAGTTCAAGCTCGATATATCAATACCTAATACCTCACTAATAATTGAAACTGGTGAAGAAACAGAATCAAAAGAAGTTATTATAATTCTACAGATTCAGACATTAGCTCGAGCACAGTTGAAGAAAATGTCAAAGGCGAAACTGTAGAAGTAGTATAAGCCAAGCTGATGAATCTACAGTAACGAAACAAAACTGCTAACCAATACACGTCAGAGGCTGCTCAACCTCTGACAAACTATGGCAAAAGCTCTGAATTAGCCAAAAGTTTTTCTACACAGTCTGCAGTTAAGGCAATGACGAAGAATGGCGGTAAAACGTAAAACTTATCATGCAGGCTGGCACCTTCAAAACCATGAATGATGACATATCCAAGTTCGTAAATAGTTGCACGGAAGCAACCGTTGTCCAGTTGTCCAAATACTGTTCTTTATTATAAAAATTATACTCAGCTTGGTGGAAACCAAGGACGTGGAAATTTCAGAGGTAACTTTTATGGTCGTAATAATAATTATAACAACTACAACTGTTTCAATTATAATAATAATGCAAGAGGTAACAATCGAGGACGTGGTAACACAAATCGAGGCCACAATAGCAATAACACCGATAACCATGTGAGAGTAGCCCAATATATATATATATATATATATATATATATATATCTATATATAGATATATATATATATAGATATAAAAGAAATAAGTCAGGAGGTTACAAAATCAAATGGTTTAACCTCTATTGAGATACAGACAACTACATATATAATCCAACACGACTTTCATATCGTGGATTTAGATTTTCTGTTACATGCGATGGCATATTAGGAAACATCTTTATAAAGAAATACAACTCTCAAGCCATCTGAAGATTGGCATACAATCAGACCCGATAACCTTAAGTTTCCAATTTATGGAATTCATAAGATTACTTAATACTATAAATAAAGATCAAATAGTCAGTACAAGTAGCTTGGCATATGAACTACGAAGTAGTCAAAACTAATAATGAATATAGAGAAAAGTCTGTATTATCTCAACTTTCAAAAAATTTTCCTTCACAATTTAAGTCACAGCTCTCAAGCTTATGCACCAAATACAGTGATATAAATAATATATATATATATATACATATATATATATATATATAGATATATATATATAGATATAAAAGAAATAAGTCAGGAGGTTACAAAATCAAATGGTTTAACCTCTATTGAGATATAGACAACTACATATATAATCCAACACGACTTTCATATCGTGGATTTAGATTTTCTGTTACATGCGATGGCATATTAGGAAACATCTTTATAAAGAAATACAACTCTCAAGCCATCTGAAGATTGGCATACAATCAGACCCGATAACCTTAAGTTTCCAATTTATGTGCCAATAACATACAGCTTTGGCAACAATTCATAACTTCTGCCAGTAAGATCTCAAGTTATTAGAAATATTCAATTAAATTTCTAAGAAGACAGTGTATTGATTCCAAACCATGAAATTAAAAATGGTATTTACGTAGCTAGTACAACAGCAACAACAAAAAACGGATTCATAAGATTACTTAATACTATAAATAAAGATCAATTAGTTGAAAACCAATGTGTGGACCAAAGAAGACCCGCACGCGTTGAAATTCACAGTCTAATTCTTTACTTTACATCGATCGTCATCTAGTGAACAAGAACTTTGATTATTGTTAACAATAGACTAGAACAGCTGGTAAAAGTTGACAAATAAACAGATACAGGATAGATACAGTACAGATACAGTACAGATACAGTACAGATACAGTACAGCTACAGTACAGAAACTGGGGTATAGTTCAAGTAATTACCATCCAAGACCAAGTTACAATGGGTAACAACCGTAGCACGTCCAAAAAGCTCAAACACCATCATGAACTATGAAAACCAGATGAATATTGTAATAAAAGAGTTCAATGAATTTATTAAAAAGACGCTGATATCGAAGACAAAGATGCCTAAAAATGTAAGATTCCCGATCCAAAGGCGGTGCGTAAAACAACAAATATAGGAGAATCTATTGCTCTCGAGTTTGAGGAACACACCCTCTACATGCCGGAAGGGTACACCCCTCTTCAGGATAATATCATCAATCAGACAGTATAAAGGTAAAACGTGAATTGAAAAATATACAAAATACGATGATGATGAGAAAGACTTGAACGATTTATACTTTATAACTAATGAGAAAGACCTCCAATCTAATCGAAATATAATTTCACGAAAGTCTTCCGATGAAAGTAATTCCTATAATAAATTCTTTTCACAGACGAATATAGACCATGTAGCAGAAGAGAAAAAGGAGACAGAAAATATTGAAGAAGAAGAGGCAACACTTTCACTAATGTATATAGAAGAGGTCGATATTGGTCTGGACGTAGATGTAGAAGATAAAAACACTAGCTTTAATTATGTTTTTAATATCAGTAATTTGACCAGAGAAAATGTGTTTTATCAATGTTATGGACCTAAAAAACTGCACACAATTCATTAACATTGGGGAATAAAGAACTAAAAATTAAAAATAATAAAAAACATTTTCTAGTGGAATGAGCTGTGAACCGACTCCTGGTGTGTACTCTCTAATTTTTCTTATTAAACCTGAAAACTATGTTGATCATGATTATATTAGAAACGAATATACACAGAGTAGGCTTTAATCCTCATAACCGAATCAAGGGTACACGAGCAAACAAATATAGCCATATTATTAAGAAGTTGATAGACAATACTTTCAATGCTACAATTTCTACTCCACTTCGCTCAAAAACAGGTTTTGGTTATAAGACCCTTCAGAAGACAAATCCAGACTATGTATACTGGAATGATGCTAATTAGTTAGTTGAACGGTTGGTGACATCGAGAGCAGCGGGTAACACTACACAAATGTTTTACAATTATAAACAACAGTCTATCGACAAGGTTGTACATTTTTCTGTTGTTAAGGAAGGCAGACAGCGCTGATCAAATTTTTGAGAAAATTCTAAAAAAGATTAAAAGCATTAAGGATTTCATTTTTAAATATGTAACAAAACCGATATCATTACGAAAAAAAACACAATTAAGATAGAAGGTGTCGCTTTTCAGCCTATAAGAGGAAAATTTGATTGGCGTAAGGCAGTAAAGTCAAAGAATGCTAACGATGTTTCTCAAACCATGGAAAGAATATTCAAATCGGGTCATGGAACACCAAAAAACTTGCAAACTGATGATGGTACTGAATTCTTCAATTCGAAATTTAAAGTATTAATGAAAAGTTATAGGATAAAAATTCAACCTTCAGTACTCTAAAGGCATCTATAGTTGAACGTTTTAATAGAACTTTTAAAGAACTTATGTGGCGAGAATTACGTTTCAATGGAAAATATAAGTAGATAGATATGTAAAAGCAATTAATTAATAAATATAATCGGGTGCACAGAACATTTAAAATGAGTCCACGTAATGTCAATTCTTCCAATAAAAAACAAATATTCCAAACGTCCTATTATCACTTGAAAATATTTGTTCCAAGAAAATGCCGTAAGGGCGACCACGTTCGTATTAATAAATATAAACATGCTCTTAAGAAATAGTATACACCAAACTATACAACTGAAATCTTTAAAATTAGAATGGTGCACAATACCTACCCTAAAACATACTTTCTTGAAGATTTAGATGGTAGTCCGATAGGCGGATTCTATAAAGAAGAACTCAAATAATTTCTTGATTATTCAAGAAAGACAGACGGATATGGCTAGGTCGATTTTATGACTCGACTACTTTTATTGCGTTGCACACTTCTGACTAAAATTATTTTAGCCTCTTCAAGGGCTTAATATGAGAGAGCGCTTTCCTCGCTGGCATCGACTGTTAGATAAGACCGAAGGATGTATGGACGGACATGCCTAGTTAGACTCGGCTAGCGATAAAGATAAATAATTTATATAGTTTATGGGGACGGACACGCTTACTTGCTGTAACGAACTAATTTTTACACTCTGCTCGCTACGAGATTCGTGCAGCTAGCTCAGTAGATTGTGTGTTCGTCCTACCAAACTTATATAATCTTTACCGCTCGGATATTGCCCTCGGTGTCTCCGACAGGTCTGGTAGTAGCTTCTGGATGTAGTTTCCTGGAATCTTTGCCCGCTGCACGTCTCTAACGCGTTGACTCGGCGACTGCTTGGCAACGACTCAGACTCGCGAACGGGTCAGCCGCGCGAGCTTAGGGAACCTTTCTCAGTCTAGGGTGAACAGAATGCCGCGCTCTCCACGATTGCTTCATTTCGTTTCTACACCAAACGTAAACGAACGTTTCACCCTAGCCTCACCCTTTCCTTTACTGTCCGTGATATTCCTGAGGTATCGATCTATCTTGCGTGGCTGTCGCTATGTGGTGTCTTTCTTGCTATGGTGACGTCCTGAGAACTGCTCCCGGCAGCGTACCGATCGAATGCTTAATAATAATATTAGTTTAATAATATTTTTTTACTAAAATACATTTTAAAATAAAAAAAATCTTTTTACAAACTAAAAATATTTTTTTATTTATATTTTCCAAAGTCTCGATTACAATAAAACATCTCCAATTCAATTGATTTCTAAAATAGTTCATTTTCAATGTGTTCTTTTAGCAACTTACGGTTATCTAGTGATTCTCCATCGTTAACATGTTTATTATTTATCATCTCACATCAGCAAAATGAATTAGTTTCTAACCATCCAACATTTTCTAAAAGATCTTTTTCAATTAGTCTGATATGTACCATGATATTCATTACTTTAAATTACTTACTAAATTACATTTAAAATTTTGTTTCGTTAAAATTACGTTTCCATTTGTTGTCTTTGCCACAAATAACTTTTCTAACTTTAACTGTAGTTATTTTGTGTGCTTTTGATCCAAAGATTGTCCTATTGCCATAAAGTGGGGTGCCAGTTAATAAAACGTTTTTAATGGTCTTCAATTGTAAGATTTCGTGAACTAATTCCCTTTGCTTAATTGTGTGAACATTCAACTTGATCGATTCTATAAGAACAACCTTTGGATATAGACCTAAAAATTTTGTCATGAGCTTACCGTTAAGCTCATCTTTAAAAAACCTAAACTTTTTTTATAAACTCTTTTCAAGTTATAGAGTTTAATCCTTTCGTCTGAATAGTCCGATGTATCGGACTCAGTTTTTATTATATAGATAAATAATTCGTTATCTATATAATTCAAGAGTAACTTTTCCTGAAACTTCGGCTCCACATATTGATAATGAAAATCATACATTTTCCATTTTGATAAGTCTAATACTGTAAATCCTAAATACATGGGCTTATTAAAAAGAACGGACAATCTTTTCATTTGAATTGCATAGAAATTTTCATTAATTTTAGTTGCACTATGAAAATTGTATTTTAAAATTAAAGTTTTTGCACAATGTGCTTTTCTTCCAGTCTTGTTGCTATCCGGAGCTTCTCATGTACTAAAAAGTTTTATATCGACTCTGCACTCGGGGTCCTGCATTCTTTTTCCGTAAACAGAGTTATTCATCAACTTTAAAAAATGGTCTTCAAATTTTTTTTGCAGTTTACATATGAAATGTATTTAGATCAATAACATTTTTCAACCAAGGCTTTTGTAAGATATGGACTCCTCTATAGATTCTTTTTAGTCTATTTACCAGGTCAGAAATTAATTTTTTTACCTTATCCTCTTTTCAGGCCAGACAAATTGACGGACAAAATGGAAGGTCATTATGAAGATCATAGAAACGGTACGGATATTTTAGGTCCACTTCCAAAAAATAACCATATTTACCATCAATTGGAATATTATGAATATCAAAAATTTCTATGTTTGTGGAATAATAATCTAAGAAATATTTATTATTGGCTTTGTGTATCTATAACAACATTTGACTAAACCACCTCGAATGCTTTTTGAATAAATCTATACATAAATCTATACAGCAATTCAAGTTCAATATTTGTGGTTTTCAACATCCCAAGAAAGACCTGGTGTCGTAAAATACTGAGCTGGGTAAAGTAAATAAATTTGCATAACAATTTTTCGGAAATTTACAAAAATGTCTGTGCACAGGAATACATCAGTAACTCTAAGTAGTTCTTTAGAGTTGAACTTGAGAAATGTGACCAAATCTTAACAGCATGATCATAATCTTCCTGAGTTCATAACCTTTCCGTAAAATTACTATAGAATGCTTTCCTTGGTGGAAGGGATTTTTCTTCGAGTCTATTCTAAATAGTCAGAATAGAAATATACCTTTCTTGCGCATTAGTTGAAATTCTTTATCATTACTGAAAAATGACTTCACAGTATTCATTTGATCGTCAATTAAATTAGATGCTGAGGTATCCAAACTTGAGGGCATGAACCTATAGGTATCGAGAAAACGAATTTCAAAACTATTTCCTCAAAAACTTTTTATTTTTTTCGAAACAGAAATATAGTTTTTCTTATTAATTGGTATTATGGAAATCTTCCTAGTTCTTGAATAAATTAATGATAGTCGTAATTCGAAAAATTAGGAAAAAATACTGATATTAATTTGTTTACTTTATAATCCAAGTTACATTTAGAGTGAGCTGCACCCCTAAAGTTACCTATGAAATGACAGTGATCTCTAACCCTATCAGTCCCTAATAGAATAGAATAGGCGAATAGAACAATTCAACGAATTATCAAATGTCTTTTGGTCGTCTGAAGTCATTCTAATAGGAACTATTTTATGTAAGTATTCCATACTCATTTTTGTAAGATTATCGATTAATGAATTTACAAAACTGCTTCATGAATTTATTCCAGTTTCTAAAACAAATTTATCTAGTCTAGAATAAAAAGTACACTTTATACAATAGGCTTAAGATATTAGAATATGTTTATTAATATTAAATAATTTGGGGCTCACTTCAAAATTCTTTGGTTTCAAAATGCATTCAAAATCCGCGTAGACAACGAATTGAACTTGAAGCTGATATTGAACTTGTGTAAATCCCATTTCCAGATTGGGGCTGCGGCATCTTAGAGACCTTCCCACTGCATAGCGTCTTGTGTTTCAATGCAGCTTTTTCAGTTCCGGAGAAATTTAAACAAATATTGAAGAAAAACTGCGCCGTCTTCTGATTTGAAAGAAAATATGAATAAATTATTTAATTGTTTAAAAGAGACAAAAAAATAAGAAAGAGATGTATCTTGAAGTATTTTTAATGTACATATAATGTCCATTTCCGCCGTCTTCCAAAAACAACATATTGATGTGAAGAGGTTTTTCCACATCCGATTCATTGTATTCAAAAACGCTTAAGCTCATTTGAGTATTCTTTTTTAAAAAATGTTTTATACATTTTATTTTGAAATCTAATTTTATTTCATAATTTAAACGAATTATTTCCAGCGATATGTCAATGTTCTACGCCAAACATCTATTACAATTTTTAAGGCAGAAATCAAGGCCCATTTAAAACAATAGTGATCATTTTCATGACATACGTTGACTATCGCCTTTTTCGTTAAAAGGAATCGAGGTAGTGGTATGAATGATGAACCAGCCATCGGTATATAATGTTTCATATTCACTTCCAAGCGAATTAATTTTATAAGAGACCATCCACTATCTCTCTCTTGAAATTCTTGTGTTTTTGAAATTAGTATTGAAGTGGGTTAGTACGTTCATGAAAGATACACTCCAAATCAGAATCTTTTCCTTTTAATCTGTTCAGATTCGTCTTTACAAAATTATACTCTGTTTAAAGTTTACTTTTCCTGAAGTATAAATATAAAATAATGAGATAAGGTAGACGACAATCCAGCTTCACTCAAAAAATGTTCAGGTAGGATCAAGTCCGATCTATCGTTTACATACATGTAATGCAATATTCTTCCCCTGAATCCTTCAGAAATTTTTTTGACTCTTCCAACAAGGGGTTGAGTAGAATTTCGCTTATGCGGCTCTGAGCGGACATGGTTTGACCAACGATTTTTTTTCATATCACAATTGCAGGATTAATTTTTCAGGATGTCTTTTTCCCTTTAACTTGACTTGTGCTTGATGCAGCAGGGTTAGTCTGCTTCAATACTATTTTTAGAAGACTAACTATTGTCCTCGGTCATTTATAGTGTGTACGAAAATATTGAAAATGAGAGGTGCATATTTAGAATTTTGTAAACTTAAAAACAATTTAGATAGTTCTAGCAGGGCACAGGTATTGATTTTAAAAAATATTGGATACAAGTGTAACCAATGGGACACCCTCAAGTCGATAATTGAGACAGAGAAACATAGAACAAAGGAGAAGGTTCGATTAGGTTACATCGACTATTCATTGGATAGAAAAGATAAGAAGTATATGTTTTGAAAAAGGTTTGATACAAGTGTAACCAATACCATCAATCGGTCAAGGAGATAAAGACAAAAAATTGTAGAACAAAAGAGAAGGTTGGTTAAAGGAGAAAACTTTCGAAAAAATCATTGTGATTTTGGGAAAATCAAAGATATTCATATGTACAGAGTGAAGTAAAAGAAGAATACGAAAACCTATATAAAATGTTCTTTATAAGTTGTGTAAGAATATTTTTAAGGCCAAGACGAGATTGTTGAGTTAGAGAGATATTATGCATTTTCTTAAAATAATAACTTTCTGAAAAAGTTCGGCGGAATTCTGTTCATTGCACACTATGTAGGTCTTCAATACAATCAATACTCTTTGAATGTAATGGAGATAATATGAACAAATCTATTCATGGAAATCATATAGAAATCATGTTCGCAATACCAAAATAATTGAATAAATGTATTATTATGCTACAAAATCAACTTGTGACTTTTAATTTCGAGTTTAAGTTCCAGGTATACTTGTGCGTTGTACCCTTTTGGAAACGTGTCAGAGATAGGTAGTCAGTATGCGTGACCCTCGCACTTGTGTGCGGCATAAGGCCATTGGCGTGTTTCCCTTTTATTGCGGCCCAGTGATTTTCTCAATGAGCGTGCCCCTCGGACTTGTGCGCGTGTCCCTTTTTTGCGGTTAGGTAGTAGACAAGGGCCCGTGTTCGGGTCTCTGGCTGATATTAAAATGCAAATTGCCCCAGAACCCGCGTTTTCTATTTACTCCCAATGAATTGCATATAATTCCTGCTCAGTAGTACACTTGTTGCTTTCTCCTTTTATAAATGCTATTGCTGCGTATGCAATGGGAAGACTATCATGGGTTTCAGTTAAAACCGCTCCACGTGCTAGCTTACTTGCATCTGTGATTATACAGAATTCTTCAGTAAAATCTGTTTATTGTAGCAAGGTAGGTTCCATAAGTTTTGATTTTAAATATTGGATTGCGTTTTGACATTCATTCGTCAATTGAAAAGGAACATTCTATTTACATAATCTTGTTATATGCCTTGAATAGTCGGGGAAGCTTTTTATAAAACATCTATAATAGTTACAAAATACTATGAAACGGTAGCGCTGTCCGCCTCGAGCGGCACTGTGTAGTTCATAATAATATCATATTTCTTGTCGTCTGGAAGTTTTCCTATATCAGTGCATTTATGACCAGTAAAGACACTTCAAGCACAAAAAAATTAACAATTTTCTTTATGTAACTTTAGGTTGTATTTCCTACATTTCTCTAAAACATCTATTAAATTCTTAAGCATATGTTTTTCGGAACAACCGATTACTATTAAGTCATCAATATAAAGGAATGCTTGAGAAGGTTATAGGCCAGAGAATGCAATAGTCAACACTCTCTTAAATGAGTTAGGAGCTATTTTTAATCCAAAAGGTAATCGCGTGAAGCGACCACTCTCTGACCACTTTTTGCGAGTTCAATTTGATGGAATCTTGTCATTAAGCCAAATATCATCATTTCTAGGTAGTGGAAATTTATCAGATAGTAATTTTTTAATTATCTGGCGATAGACAATCAGTGCAATCACTGCATAAGCTGGAAAGCTGTGACTAGAACTGTAAAATGAAGTTTTTGAAAATTGAGATAATACAGATTTTTCACTATTTTTTGGATTTGTTTTGACTACATCGTAGCTCGAAAGTGATTCATATGTTAGATTATCTGTACTGACTGCTTGCTCAGTATTTGTTGTATTACGTAGCCTTTTGAGAGCGTTATTGGTTGCTGTACTGGTATTTGTTATGTAAATATCATGCTGAATTTCTTAATTTGGAATTAATACACTGTCTTTATTAAAATTAAGTTGAATATTTCGAATAACTTGGGCTCTTTCTGGCAGAAGTATTGAGTTGTTGCCAGAACTGTGATGTTTTGGTATATTTATTGGAAATTTTAAGTTATTAGGCCTAATTAAAAACCAATCTTCAAATGGCTTGAAGTCTATTTTTTTTTTTTAATAATTTATATTTATTCAGAATTAACAGGTATACTGCTACCTATGTGGCAACTTGAGCAGGTTTTAAATATAGGGGATAACAAAGCGTTGGTATAAAGGTTATACAATATTTCTATTCATTTACAATTTACAATTACATCAGACTTCGAGGGTGTTAAATATATCTTAATGGAAGATCATGTGGGTGGTATCTTTTAAGTTTTCTTCTTGTTGGTTTCCAAATTAGCCTCTTCGCCAGGGAGTTATGATGAGACCTAAGACGTCTGAAGTAGTTTTTATAGAAGTCTGATTGTCAGTTCTGTATACCCTTGCAGAGGGTATAATGAGTCAGAAGTTTGCAACGCAGTGAAGGAGACGTTCCGACCCCATACAGCATATATATTCTTGATCAGCGTCACTAGACGAGTCGATCTAACTATGTCCGTCTGGCCGTCTGTCCGTCTGTCTGTCCGTTTCTACGCAAACTGGTCTCTCAGTTTTTAAGCTATCGGGCTGAAACTTTCCCAAAAGTCTTCTTTCTAATGTATAGAAAGAAAGGTATATGTTAAAAAACACGAAAGATATAATTTTTTTTAGTTCCCCGATAGTTCCTATGGGAGCTATAAGATATAGTTGTCCGATCCGGCTGGTTCCGACTTTTATACTACCTGCAATAGAAAGAAGACTTTTGGGAAAGTTTCAGCCCTATAGCTTTAAAACTGAGAGACTAGTTTGCATAGAAACGGACGGAACTCTCGAGAAAAAAATGTTTAAAAAAATTATATCTTTCGTGTTTTTTAACATATATTTTTCTAAGCTTGGATATAACATTTCTAAATTAGTTCTGAATTTCGAATTAAATTTTATCAAAATCGGAGGACTATATCATATAGCTCCAATAGGAACAATCGAAAAATTAGTGGTAAAAAAATATTGTAAAATTATATCTTCGGTGTTTTTTAACACATAACCTCCTACGCTGGGAAATAACATTTTATATTTGGCTTTGAATTTCGAATTAAATTTTATCAAAATCGGACGACTATATCATATAGCTGCCATAGGAACGATCGGAAAATTAGTAGGAAAACATGAAATAAAAATTATATCTTTTGTGTTTTTAACATATATCATATATAAACTTGAAAATAACATTTTTAGTTAGTTCTGAATTTAAATTTAAATTTTATTAAAATCGGACGACTATATCATATAGCTGTCATAGCAACGATCGGATAATTGGTGGGAAATAATGTGAAACAAATTATAGCTTTGGGGCTTTTCGACATATTATCTTATAATATTGGGAATATACATTTTTATACTTTTAAGAATTTTGAATTAAATTTAAAAAAATTATGATTATTTTTTATAGCTCAAGGGTATACAAACTTCGGCTTGCTGAAGTTAACTTCCTTTCTAGTTTTTTTATAAAATCGATTTCTTACATTCGATCGCATGGAATAAGGAATTGTAAAATCACGATATGAAAATTTTGTGGAGTTATATATATAGACATCTGTATTTCAATAGAAACTAGACCTTTGGATTTGGTTATTTCTTGACTTATTCCTTTTATGTCTATAATATAATTATCTTGGGGGTCGTGAAAGATATCAGAAGTTCCTTTTAAAATGGATATGTCGGCACCTGTGTCTATTAGAAAGACAAGTTCTTTTCCAGTAGCTACATTGATAAATGAAACGAATATTTATACCCTTGCAGAGGGTATATTGATTTCATTCAAAAATTTGCAACGCAGTGAAGGAGACGATTCCGACCCCATAAAGTATATATATTCTTGACCAGCGTCACCAGCGTCACTAGACGAGTCGATTTAACCATGTCCGTCTGTCCGTCCGTCTGTCCGTTTCTATGCAAACTAGTCTCTCAGTTTTAAATCTATCCGGAAACTTTCCCAAAAGTCTTCTTTCTTGCGGGTAGTATATAAGTCGGAACCAGCCGGATCGTACCACTATATCTTATAGTTCCCTTAGGAATAATTAAAAAAAATTATATTTTTGGTGTTTTTTAACATATAACCTTTAAAGCTTACAAATAACATTTTTAGAATTTTTAAGAATTTCGAATTCAATTTAATAAAAATTGGACTACTCTAACATATAGAAGTCGAAAAAATGGTCGAAAAAAAGAATGAAAAAATGTATTTATACTATCACTGAAGTCGGCAGCAATCCTGAAAAATTTAACATAGTGTTCTAAAGTTTATTATTTCTTATAACTGCAATGGTATACAAACTTCGGTTTGCCGGAGCTAACTTCCTTTCTTGTTCTTGACTGAGATTAATAGTGTGGACTCTTAAATCTTCTACTGCTGAACATTTAGAGGGTTTTGGGAGTTTCCTAATGTATTTTCGGCAACTCTGACATAGTTTTGTTAGGTGCTGTTGTTGTGGCCTCGATTTGAGTTTCCGTGTCCTCTATATTTGCCTCCATATAGGCTTCGTCCTTTAATATTATTCTGGTAGTTGTTGTGGTTGTTATAATAACCCCGAAAATTGCTTCTATAAATTCCACGTCCGCGGTTTGCGCCGCGCTGTTAGTAGTATTCTTGTAGTAAAGGACACTGTTTGATTGTCCAGTTGCTTCTGTGCAACTGTTTATAAATTTTGATAAGGCATCGTTCATGGTATTAAAGGTACCAGCTTGCGTGATAAGTTATACCTTATCGATTGTACCATTTTTAGTCATTGCTTTGACTGCATGGTGAGTGGAAAAACTTCTAGCTAACTCTAGAGCTAAGCCGTCTGTGATATATGCACCTTCTTTTGTCATCTGCTCAACATCTTGTGTATACTGGTTAGCATTTTTTTGTTGTAGGTTTATCAGTTTCGCTGACAATACTTCTACAGTTTCGCCTTTGACGTTGCCTTTTAATCTGAACACCACTTTAGTAATTGTTGTTTCGTTTCCGTCTAGATTTCTGGCGACACCTTTTCCCTTTGTTTTTATTATGGAAAATGCCAATAACTTGAAAAGTAATGCATCAAAAAAATTGTTACGTTTTCAGCTTTACCATCGAAAACTGGTATAAGCTTGGATGCTGTACTAATAAAATCAATATTGGATTAAGCCATTGTAATATTGTTATTTATTTTATTCTCTATTATGCTTAAACTATCATCAGAATCTGTAGAATTATCCAGATCTGGCATTAATATAGCTGTAATAGTTAGATTTTTTAAATCTAACTCTTCTATTTTGTTTCTGTAAGTTTTTCTGATTTCAGTTTGTTCTGTTGATTCCGGTTCATCACCAGTTTAATTTGTTATAAAAGTGTTAGGAATGATCAGTACTGATAAATCTGAATTGAACTTGTGTTTAATTGTCTGACCAAAAATTTTTTTATTTGGGAACAATTATCTTGATTTAATTTTTCCCTCTGGCCATGCATAAATATTCGTGCTTCATAAAAGCATTTTACTAGTTTTTCTACATGTTTTTTAATAGCGTTTTTTTGAATTGGCCTGTTTTGATATAATTCGTCAAAGTTAAATTTTTAAAGTTGATAACAGATAAATGTTCCTATTATTGTTGTTCGTGCTCTCTATTATTTATTTGTTTATTCCAAATCATTTGCCATTTGTCCAAATCATTTGCCTGGCTTATATATTTCTTTTTTAGGCATATATTATGTAACTTATACAACAAATTCTGCCAAGCCACTGCCGAAAAGACCAGAAGCCCGACCGACTGCCCCGAACCTCTCTACTCTGCAACATGTAGTTACGCATGCATGAAGCCGAAGACCAGTGAGAAGACCGGCACCGGACCCGTAAAAGAAAACAAAAGAAAGATAAATAAAAAAGGCCCTTTTAGAAAAGTTGAGGAATAATTCAATAAGTAAATTCAGTGAGGAAATACATGATAATTACACTTATAATTTTAACAAAACAATGATGGCTATAGTAGACGTTAAGTCAGTGGATTCCACTGCTAACGTAACAAATAAAGTTGAACCAAATAACATTGATTTGGAATTTGTAAATATTACGCTAATAAAAATTGTTGTCATAATGTGCGCCAATTGCTTTTATAAATTGTACAAGCTTCATAATAAATGTTTAAAAAAATGATATATGAGCCGAGCGAATGACTTTGACAAAATTTAAAAAATAAAAGAGAACAAAGCGGACAAACAATATACAATTATGAAAAAAAATATAATTAAATTTTATTTAAAAAGCAACAACAAGGAAATGAAATAAAATAAAGTAAATATTCAAGTATGGATACACAAAGAGAAATTAGCAAAATATATATAAGGGACCCAGATTTCAGTAGGAGAATTTAGCAGTTAATATCTTTAACCCCTGTTAGTGTATACGAGTTGGAAATCCTTTATTTAGACACATTTAAATGTCATGCCTCACCACTGTTTCACTGCACTGCAACCCAAAAAGGAATAGCACTAATGACCATTTCCGGTAAGCAAGTTAGATCAAGAATAGATGAGCACCCAATCTTAGGTAGAGCAATTGTTAAATGCTTTAATGAGGCACGAATACTAATATATAAACACAGAGATAAGTTTAATCAAGATCTTTGGTCTCAAGTATAAATGTTTTTGATCAGACAAAGATCCAATTTGACAACTATTAGAGAAAAGTTCAAGCTCGATATATCAATACCTAATACCTCACTAATAATTGAAACTGGTGAAGAAACAGAATCAAAAGAAGTTATTATAATTCTACAGATTCAGACATTAGCTCGAGCACAGTTGAAGAAAATGTCAAAGTCGAAACTGTAGAAGTAGTATAAGCCAAGCTGATGAATCTACAGTAACGAAACAAAACTGCTAACCAATACACGTCAGAGGCTGCTCAACCTCTGACAACCTATGGCAAAAGCTCTGAATTAGCCAAAAGTTTTTCTACACAGTCTGCAGTTAAGGCAATGATGAAGAATGGCGGTAAAACGTAAAACTTATCATGCAGGCTGGCACCTTCAAAACCATAAATGATGACATATCCAAGTTCGTAAATAGTTGAACGGAAGCAACCGTTGTCCAGTTGTCCAAATACTGTTCTTTATTATAAAAATTATACTCAGCTTGGTGGAAACCAAGGACGTGGAAATTTCAGAGGTAACTTTTATGGTCATAATAATAATTATAACAACTACAACTGTTTCAATTATAATAATAATGCAAGAGGTAACAATCGAGGACGTGGTAACACAAATCGAGGCCACAATAGCAATAACACCGATAACCATGTGAGAGTAGCCCAAAATAATATATATATATATATATATATATATATATAAATATAGATATATATATATATAGATATAAAAGAAATAAGTCAGGAGGTTACAAAATCAAATGGTTTAACCTCTATTGAGATACAGACAACTACATATATAATCCAACACGACTTTCATATCGTGGATTTAGATTTTCTGTTACATGCGATGGCATATTAGGAAACATCTTTATAAAGAAATACAACTCTCAAGCCATCTGAAGATTGGCATACAATCAGACCCGATAACCTTAGTTTCCAATTTATGTGCCAATAACATACAGCTTTGGCAACAACTCAAAACTTCTGCCAGCAAGATCTCAAGTTATTAGAAATATTTAATTAAATTTCTAAGAAGACAGTGTATTGATTCCAAACCATGAAATTTAAAATGGTATTTACGTAGCTAGTACAACAGCAACAACAAAAAACGGATTCATAAGATTACTTAATACTATAAATAAAGATCAAATAGTCAGTACAAGTAGCTTGGCATATGAACTACGAAGTAGTCAAAACTAATAATGAATATAGAGAAAAGTCTGTATTATCTCAACTTTCAAAAAATTTTCCTTCACAATTTAAGTCACAGCTCTCAAGCTTATGCACCAAATACAGTGATATATTCGGATTGGAAACAGAACCAATCAGTACAAATAATTTTTACAAACAGAAACTGAGACTAAAGGATGATGAACCAGTATACGTAAAAAATTATAGAAGCCCACACAGTCAGCTGAACGAGATACAGAGGCAAGTCGGAAAATTGATCACCGACGGAATAGTCGAACCTTTTGTATTTGAATATAAAGCCCATTATTATTTGTCCCAAAAATATCATCTCCCACTTCAGATTCAAAGAAATGGCGATTAGTGATTGACTACCATCAAATAAACAAAAAATTATTGTCCGATAAATTTCCACTCCCTAGAATTGATGACATTTTAGATCAACTAGGGCGAGCAAAATATTTTTCGTGTCTTGACCTTATGTCAGGATTCCACCAACTTGAAGTCGAAAAAAGTTCATGAGATATAACGTAATTTTTAACTAGCAATGGCTCGTATCGTTTCATGCGATTACCTTTCGGTTTTAAAATAGCGCCTAATTCAATTCAAAGGAGGATGAATATTGCATTCTCTGGATTAGAAGCTTCATAAGTATGCCTTTTATATGGATGACTTAATAGTTATAGGTTGTTCCGAAAAACGTATGCTTAAAAACTTAACAAATGTTTTTGAGAAATGCAGGGAATACAACCTAAAGTTACATCCAGGAAAATGTTCGCTTTTATGAGGTGTCTCATAAATGCACATACAAAGGAATACTTCCAGATGACAAGAAATATGACGTCATCATGAATTACCCAGTGCCGCACAATGCGGAGTGCGCTAGACGTTTTGTAGCTTTTTGCAATTATTATCGACGATTCATCAAAAACTTCGCCGAATATTCCCGGCACATAACAATATTATGCCAAAGAATGTTCCCTTTAAATGGACAGTTGACTGCCGAGAAGCATTCCAATATTTAAAAAACAAACTTATGGAACCAACTTTATTACAATACCCAGATTTTAATAAAGAATTCTGTATATATACGGATGGAAGCAAACCCAAAACCATTATGGACTCCAACTTCCCATTGCTTATCATCCACTAAAGGAGAAAGTAATAAGTGTAATACTGAGCAGGAACTAGCTGCAATACACTGGGCAATATTACATTTTAGACCATATATATATGAAAAACATTTCAAAATACTTAAAAAAATAGACAACTGTAGATGATGCGTTATCACCTACAAAATATAACTGGCAACCTACTACTCACTCAATAAAGTCACTACAAAATATCAGAATAGACAGAAAATCCGCGTGGAAAGTAAAGAAAAAGAATTGCCTGCGCAATCTTTAGATACATTAT
This sequence comes from Drosophila biarmipes, assembly GCF_025231255.1. Classification (NCBI taxonomy): domain Eukaryota; kingdom Metazoa; phylum Arthropoda; class Insecta; order Diptera; family Drosophilidae; genus Drosophila; species Drosophila biarmipes. Next base: position 536,115 of record NW_026114527.1, read on the forward strand.
TTTTGGAAGAATATGACTCGTGACATCACTGAGTACATACGAAAATGTCAAAAATGCCGAAAAACTAAAATAACTAAACAAAGTAAGATCCCGCTAACAATAACAGACACACCCAAAAATTCTTTCGACAGAGTGATAGTGGACACTATTGGAAAATGTCAACGAGTATGCAGTTACTTTAAAATGTGATTTAACTAAGTATTTAGTTGCCATATGTGTTTCAACTAAGAATGCTAATACTGTTGCTAAAGCAATATATGAATCTTTTATCCTGAAGTAGGGTCAAATGAAGACGTTCATTACAGACATGGGAACAAATATTTAAATGTGAAAATATTGAAAATATTACATCTACAGCACACCACCACCAGACTATTTTAATGAATACATACGATCTTATATATCGGTTGATAAAACTGAGTGGGGCGTATGGCTTCAATATTTTGTCTTTTGTTTCAACACCACCACTATGGCACATAATTATTGTCCATATGAGCTAGTATTTGCTAAAACAATTTAATAGCACAGAAACTATATATAAGATAGATGATTACGCTAAAGAAAGTAAATTTAGATTAGAAGTAGCATATAAAAGAGCTAGGATAATGATTTAAGAGCATAAGAATAAAAACAAGGTACTATACGATCAAAAAGTAAACAAAACAAAAAGTATGTCAGTAGGAGATAAAGTATTATTAAGAAACAAAACAGGTCATAATTTAGATTATAAATATACTGGTCCGTATAAAGTAACGGAAATAGGAGATAGAAATAATGTTATAATAGTTAATGACAAAAGGAAAGACTAAAACTTTTTATTTCATAATCTCACTTAGTATGGCCATACATAGATAATAACATAAATAGTGACATATTCACATAATCAGTTATGTACCAAAAATAAATACTAAACAATCCACATCCGGAGCAGGCGACGCCGCTCTTCAATAGCATAAACAATTCTTGCAATCAATAGGTGTCGCACCCTGAGTGGCACTCTTACTCTCAAATTATTGTATACAATTAATATCCCAAACGGACGACTTCGCTCCCAAACTTTTGTAAACAAAGGGCAGCACAAGAAAGATTTTTGTCACTTAATCTTAAGCTAAGTTCATTTGAACAAAGACGTGAAACTAAATTTTCGTTAATTTATTCTTCTTAGCGTTGTCCTTAGTTAACTGAGGGGACATTAGTTCAACTCATTAAATTAATAAACAATTTTACTGGCGCAGTCGGTAAGATAAAAAAACCTTGAGTGAAAAATAAATTAAATTTTATAATTCAGTTCTCGATTAACAATTACGCGACCTTTCAACTCTTCAACTTGGATTATAATTCCAATTCGGTTGTCCAACAAAAAGTGGAAGTATAAAAACAAAAAAAAACTCTATAGTCCAAAGGCAACTAGCAATTAAAAAGAGAAATAAGTATAACATATAGAAATTAAAGAAAAATTACGTCCAACAAAACTAAAACTTAAATAAGTGAAATCAAAATTTAAATGACGGGACATTAGTTCGACTCATTAATGTAATAAATAATTTTACTATATATATGAATTCTTTTGATATATAAATATTTTTGATCATTTCATTTTCATTATCGTTATTAAGTACAGTCTCAATCTCTCTGGAATTTAAATATAAATTAGGTGTGTTTTAAATTTTAATATTTACCGCGAAAAATATCACAAAGCCGCAGCGAATTCCTCTCCTTATTAAAAATAAGCTGCGGAAAAATGGAAAAACCCAATAGGGAGAGGAATTCGCGCACACAAAAAAAAAGAAATTGTAAGGCAATTTCAAAGGCAAAATTATTATGTCGCCTTATGTTATTTTTTTAGCGAAAGCCAAGTTTTTCCCAGGCAACTGGCAGATGAATGTGTTGTAAAAAGTGGGAGAAACAGAAATTCAGGATGTGTTGCAGCTGGAAATGGGGTTTTTAGGGTGCACGGTGGTACGTGAAAATGAGAAAGCAGCTGCTGAACAACAAATGGCAACGCATGCCCTGGCATAAAATTTATTTTCACTCCTGGCTCGACATGATATGTGGCTTTAAATATCTGCAAAAATAAAGGAACGAAAGAAAAGCCAGAGAACCGACAAAAAGCAGAGAAAGAACTATTTTAGATTCGACATCTCAAACGGCAAAAATGGCCATAGGTTGGGCCTATAAACACCGAGCTAAACAAATGTAAGGCATTCAATGTCTTCTTTTTAGTTGGGCGTTTTGTGTGTGGAAGACGAAAAACATAAATTATTTACGCACGGGCTGCCAGGAATGTTCAAAGAGCGAAACGGCCCAATCCATGTTGCAATTGTGACCAAATTTAATTTAATTGCTACCAGCAACTGTGGCAACCAGTCAGGTTAATAACAACCGATAATGGTAGTAATCACGACCATGGCAGCTGTAACAAGTGCCAGTAACTACTACGCTGCGCTTCAAAATATTTGTACAAGAAGTTGTTTTTTATTGCATATTACAATTAGAGAGGATTTTTTTATATTTTTCAGGAATACCTTGTAGATTCCATAACTTGAGTTGTTGGATTCCGATTTTCATTTGGGATACCTAAATGAGTTTGTGGTGGAATTCTCTAACTATCTACATTCAAATATTTCTTTAAGGAAAGGATAACATTTTTAGCCCATTTTCATGTTCCATTTTTCCGTAATTTCACTGGCTTTCGGTACAGGGACCCAAAACTGATCTTCTAGTTTCCATAACTTAAGTTGTTGGATTCCGATTTTGATGTGGGATACCTCTATGAGTTAGTGGAGGAATTTCCTAACGATGTGCATTCAAACAATTTTTTTAAAAGAGGGTCACATTTTTTTACGTATTTTTATGTTCGATTGTCCTTAATTCGACTGACTTTCAGGGGCATAAGGGGCCGTTAAGAGGCCAGCCTCTCAAACTTGTAAATTTAGCTGCAGATGTCCTGATCTCAGGCGGTACCAGTGCCGGTCATTGCACAGGTTTCAAACAGGTTGATTTGCAGAATGGACTCTCCATTGGTCCTGGGCAATCCTTGGGCCACTCCTTTTTTCTTTTTGGCAGTCAGATTTATTTGTTCCATTTTAACAGTCTTCAATTGTCCTTTTCGGTTGAATTTTTAATGTTTTTGTTGTTTTTTCACTTTAGACCCCGACTTGGGTCCATTAAGGGTAATACTTTTAGGTTTACAGGGCTGCAAATGTCACGGTCGCCATGTGGTAAGTTGGGAAAGTCACCATAATGTAGTTAGTATCTTTATTTTGCGGGAGCAGCAATGGTGCCGCTTCAACGTTTATATCGTGTCTGTCTTTACAATATTCTTTTTACTGTTAGTAAGGCCAAATCTCGTCGCTGCGCTTATGCTTATGCATATAGGCTATGCTCTCTTAAGCGGGAGCGCGAGGTATATGCACATGCAACAAAGTGTTACAATATGTGTGCATACAACAACATAGCAGTTAACAAACTGGATTACATGCAAAAGGTACAGGCAATGCTACAAGGCTTTTGAAAGAGATGGCTTCAGATGTACCTCACTAGACCCAGAGAGCGCCGTAAAAATAATACAGGGAGGAAGTACGTTGCTACTGGGGATATTGCGATCATCCAGAATTTAAGCACACCCCGCGGCTTTGAATTTGACCCGCATAATTAAAGTCTATCCAGGCAAGGACGTACTGATACGCGACGTAAAGCTGAAAACTTCATCAGGAGAAATTGTTAGACCCATTTCTATAACTGCCATTCTGCCTTCAGAAACTTAGGGTGGGCCGGAATGTTAATAGCATGTAAGATATTCCATCGTAAATTGGTCTGGTTTCTGTCGACATGAGTAAAAACGAAATTCCTTCTGTGAAATAATTGAGTATTGTTAGTGAGCCCAATTCGAAAGTGGTCTTACAAATCATTTGGCTTGATCTATACACCATCACTCTTAAAAGTCGAGACAACGTACATAACCTATATAAGTACATTTAGCTCTAAGTTTAGATTGTGTAGTAAAAGCTAGCATTGTCGAATAATATTGGTTTCCCCAGTTCTGGGTTTTTCAAAGCTTGTTTCGGTTGGGGGATTCTTCAAACGATATTTTGATGCGACCTCGTCTGAACCCGCAATCAAATCAGGTCAAAACTATATATAGCTAAGCCTGACAAGCTTTTGAGAAATCGAAATAAACCTTCTAAATTTTTATACCCTTGCAGAATGTATAATGATTTCAGTCAGAAGTTTGCAACGCAGTGAAGGAGACGTTTCCGACCCCATAAAGTATATATTCTTGATCAGCGTCACAAGACGAGTCGATCTAGCCATGTTCCTCTGCCCGACCACCTGTCCGTCTGTCCGCCCGTTTCTACGCAAACTAGTCTCTCTGTTTTAAAGCTATCGGGCTGAAACTTTCCCAAAAATCTTCTTTTTATTGCAGATAGTATACATATAAGTCGGATCCAGCCGGACAATATAGCTCCCATAGGAACTATCGGGAAAAAATTTAAAAAAACATAATTTCTGTGGTGTTTTTTAACATATACCTTTCTAAGCTTGGATATAACATTTTTAAGTTAGCTCTTTCGAATTAAATTTTATCAAAATCGGACGACTATATCATATATATCTTTATTGTTTTTTAACTTTTAGCCTTCTACGCTTGGAAATAACATTTTTTATTTGGTTTTGTATTTCGAATTAAATTTTACCAAAATCGGGCGACTATATCGTATATCCTTTGTGTTTTTTAACATCTAACCTTATAAGCTTGAAAATACAATTTTTTGGTTCGTTCTGAATTTCGAATTAAATTTTAATAAAATCGTCCGACTATATCAAATAGCTGTCATAGGAACGATCGGAAAATTGGTGGGAATTAATATGAAACAATATGAGGCTTTTTGACATATTATCCTATAATATTGGGAATATACATTTTTATATTTTTAAGAATTTCGAATTCAATTTAATAAAATTATTGATTATTCTTTATAACTTAAAGGGTATACAAACTTAGGCTTGCCGAAGTTAACTTCCTTTCTTGTTCATGATAAATTTCTAAGTGTTTGAACTTTTCCTCAAACTTTGACCGTTGCTAGTAGTTTTGGTCGTTTTTTTACTTTTTGTACCCGTTACTCGTAGAGTAATACGAATGATTAAAAAAAATAGATTTTGAATTATTTCGATTAGATCACCTAAATCAGGAGGAAACTACAAGGTTGAAAGGTTTATTAAATAATTTTAAAAATCTTCAATATGAAGAAGGAGACAATCTAACATTTACAAACGTACTAAATACAACACATAATTCCCCAATTTATTCAAAACAGTACCCACCTGGTCAAGCACACGAAATTGATGTCGAAAACCAAGTGCAAGAAATGCTTAATCAGGGATTAATTAGAGAAAGTAATGTACCATACAATAGTCTTACCTGGGTAGTAACAAAAACTGATGCTTCTGGTAAATTTAAATATAGCGAAGTAATTGATTATAGGAAACTCAATGAAATAACCATCCCTGACAGATATCCAATACCGAATATGGACAAAATCCTCGGTAAACTAAAAAATGCCAATACTCTACTACTATTGATTTAGCAAAGGGATTTCATCAAAAATAAATTGACCCAGAATTAATATCTTAAACGGCCTTTTCCACCAAAAGCGGTCATTATAAATACCTCAGAATGCCATTTAGTCTTAGAAATGCACCCGCTACTTTTCAAAGGTGCATGAATAATATCCCTAGTCCGTTGCTTAACAAACACTGTTTAGTGTATTTAGATGATGTTATAATTTTTTTCACGTCCCTTACCGAACATTTAAATTCATTACAACTAGTTTTTTCCAAACTTGCAGAAGCTAATTTAAAAAAAGAAGCTAGCTTTCTTGGTTACATCGTAACCCCTAATGGCATAAAGCCAAACCCCCTTAAATTGAAAGCCATAGTTTCATACCCAATTCCAACAAAAGTAAAAGAGATCCGAGCATTCCTTGGATTAACCGGCTATTATAGTAAATTTATCCCAAACTACGCAAACATAGCCAAACCCATGACCAGATGTTTAAAAAAGGAGAAAAGATATTTACACTAAATCTCGACTACATAGAAGCATTCAAAAAACGTAAAGTTTTAATTTTTAAAGAACCAATTCTTCAATTACCCGATTTCGAAAAAAAAATTCACTTTTACCACAGATGCCAGTAATTTAGCCCTGGGAGTCGTGCTATCTCAAAATGGCCATCCTTTATCCTTTATTAGCAGAACACTCAATGAACACGAATTAAATTACAGTGCTATCGAAAAGGAGTTACCTGCCATAGTTTGGGCTTTTAAAACTTTTCGACATTATTTACTAGGACGACATTTTTTCATTGCTAGTGACCATCAACCTCTAGATGGCTGCATACATTAAATTAACCGAATGCAAAGTTACAGAGATGGAGAGCTAAATTAAACGAATACCAATTGAAAATCGACTATATTAAAGGGAAGGAAAATTCAGTTGCTGATGCAATCTTATTCATTCAACAGAAAAACCAATAAATTATTTCAAGAAACAAATAATTTTCATTAAATCTGATAAAAATAAAGTAGATAATTCAACAATATTTGGTAACTCCATTACCACAATTCAATATAATGAAATGACGTTCGAAAAGGCCAAACAGATTTTACTTGATTATTTTATTCATAAAAACATTTCCATTTATATTGAGAGCGATGTAGATTTTAAACTTATTCAAAGAACACAAAGAGAAATTATTAATACCACCTACACGAAAGTAGTTCGCAGACTCTACCTTTTAAAGAATGTTTGTTCATATGCCGAATTTAAAGAAATTATACTTCAATAACATGGAAAACTCTTACATCCTGGTATACAGAAAATGACCAAATTATTAAAGAAAATCACACCTTTCCCAATAGCCAATTATTAATTCAGAACATAATAAATGAATGCAACATATGCAATCTGGCTAAAACAGAACACAGAAACACAAAAATGTCTTTTAAAATCACACCCAACCCTGAACATTATAGAGACAAATTTGTAGTAAATATTTATTCATCTGAGGGAAAACATTACATCAGTTGCATTGACATTTATTCTAAATTCGCTACACTTGAACAAATTAAAACAATGAACTGGATAGAATGCAGGAACGCACTAATGCGTATTTTAAATCAGTTAGATAAACCCAAATTACTAAAAGCAGACAGAGACGGAGCTTTCTACAGCTTGACTCTTAAGCGGTGCCTTGAAGCAGAAGGAATTGAATTACAACTCAATACGGCAAAAAACGACGTAGCAGACGTCGAAAGACTTCATAAAACAATAAATGAAAAAATCCGAATAATCAATTCATCTGATGATGAAGAAGTCAAGTCAAATTAAGCAAGATAGGAACAATCCTTTACACATACAACCATAAAATTTAACATAACACTTCTGACAAACACAATATTCTTATAAGCTGGGCATCCAATATTAGACACTCAAAATATTAAAAAAAGGAAAATAGATAAACTAAATGAAGATCGACAGGAATTTAACATTGACACTAGATACAGAAAAGGACCAATTTAAAAGGGTAGCATAGAAAATCCATTTAAAGCAAATAAAAATGTAGAAAAAACAGACGAAGACCATTAAAAACCAAATACTACAAAACACAATTTAAGAAACAAAAGATAACTAATGCCGTTAAGCTCCCAGGTGAACCTTCTGTACAATGATGTTGTTTCTATTATTCACCACGGGCCACACTCAACAAATTCAAATAACCAACCCAGATTTAAACCTTGGCTATTTACTCTTCTCAAGCATTCCAATTCAAATACCGGTAGTGTATGAACATCACTGACTTAGAATTAATTTAACGGAAATCAATATCATCACAAATTCTTTTGGTAACAAAATCACAGACTCGCCCAGAATGAAATACTTGTACAACAAACTACTACAAAAATTAAATGGTATAACTATTCATCAGCAAAATAGGCAGAAACGTGGACTATTTGACATAATAGGTTCATCCTTTAAATTTCTTTTTAGCACACTTGATGAAAATGATAAATTAAAAATTAACAACAAATAAATATAATTGCAGAAAAATTCAAAAATTAAATGATGTTATAAGGTTTGTGAATGAAGGATTACAGAAACTTACTAACTACGAAAATAACCGCAATAGTATTGACACGCTTGTTTTTGAACTCATGCAATTTATTAACTACATTGTAGACATAGAAATGGGCATGCAACTTTCTCGTCTTGGACTTTATAGCCCAAAAGGCTCAATTACGATAAACTAGAAAGCATTGACAGTCAAAATATAATTTTAACTAAAACATCAATTTAGATTGACCATAAAAATAACACATATCCCTATTAAGCAGAAAACCATTAACACCATTAAAATAATTCCTTATCCCGACCGTAATGGGTATCAGTTAGACTATTCAGACAAACAATCATATTTTGAAGATGAGATTAAAATTTATAATCAAGACAATAAAGAAGTTAATAATGAATGTATTAAAAATATAATAAAGCGCAAGAACCCAACCTGTAATTTTATACCAACTCTCTCAAAAGAAATATTCAAATTCAAAAGAAATTCAATACGTCGAGCCAAATATTATACTTACATGGATTCTAACTAAAACTACAATCGCACAAGATTGTCAAGAATTAAATGGCGATATAAAAATAAATGGAAACAAAATAATTCGAATAAAAAAATGTAGAGTTAAAATTGAAAATGTTATTTTTAGCGAAAATTTGTTAAGTCCAGAATTTGATTTAACACCATTGTATTCCCCAATTAAGGCAACTAAGATAAAAATGGTAGAACACAATGACGTTTTAAAAATAATTTCAGAAAATAGCATTACACTTTACGTAATTATAATAATTGAAGTTATTGTTCTTATTATTTTTCTTGCCCTATCAAAATTGTTTACACTAAATCCACTCACCATTTTATATACAAAATTTAGAAAACAAGAAAAAATAAGCAAGAACCACAACAAGAAATAGAACCGGCACGAGACCAGTTGCCTGCACTGTACCCTCAAATGCCAGCCCAAGCATAGGCAACCCTTTTTAAGGGGAGAGAATTTTCATAATCACATATTCATATGAATCAAAAAAATGAGAATATGCTGCGTAGACGATCCAACGCTGAATCAATGTAAACAATCCACATCCGAAGCAGGCGACGGCGCTCTTCAATAACATAAACAATTCTTGCAATCAATAAGTGTCGCTCCCAAACTTTTGTAAACAAAGTGCAGTACAAGAAAGATTTTTGTCACAATAAATTAGTCTTAAGCTTAGTTCATTTGAATAAAGACGTGAAACTAAATTTTCGTTAATTTATTCTTCTTAGCGTTGTCCTTAGTCAACTGAGGGGACATTAGTTCAACTCATTAAATTAATAAACAATTTTACTGGCGCAGTCGGTAAGATAAAAAAACCTTGAGTGAAAAATAAATTAAATTTTATAATTCAGTTCTCGATTAACAATTACGCGACCTTTCAACTCTTCAACTTGGATTATAATTCCAATTCGGTTGTCCAACAAAAAGTGGAAGTATAAAAACAAAAAAAAACTCTATAAGTCCAAAGGCAACTAGCAGTTAAAAAGAGAAATAAGTATAACATATAGAAATTAAAGAAAAATTACGTCCAACAAAACTAAAACTTAAATAAGTGAAATCAAAATTTAAATGACGGGACATTAGTTCGACTCATTAATGTAATAAATAATTTTACTATATATATGAATTCTTTTGATATATAAATATTTTTGATCATTTCATTTTCATTATCGTTATTAAGTACAGTCTCAATCTCTCTGGAATTTAAATATAAATTAGGTGTGTTTTAAATTTTAATATTTACCGCGAAAAATATCACAAAGCCGCAGCGAATTCCTCTCCTTATTAAAAATAAGCTGCGGAAAAATGGAAAAACCCAATAGGGAGAGGAATTCGCGCACACAAAAAAAAAGAAATTGTAAGGCAATTTCAAAGGCAAAATTATTATGTCGCCTTATGTTATTTTTTTAGCGAAAGCCAAGTTTTTCCCAGGCAACTGGCAGATGAATGTGTTGTAAAAAGTGGGAGAAACAGAAATTCAGGATGTGTTGCAGCTGGAAATGGGGTTTTTAGGGTGCACGGTGGTACGTGAAAATGAGAAAGCAGCTGCTGAACAACAAATGGCAACGCATGCCCTGGCATAAAATTTATTTTCACTCCTGGCTCGACATGATATGTGGCTTTAAATATCTGCAAAAATAAAGGAACGAAAGAAAAGCCAGAGAACCGACAAAAAGCAGAGAAAGAACTATTTTAGATTCGACATCTCAAACGGCAAAAATGGCCATAGGTTGGGCCTATAAACACCGAGCTAAACAAATGTAAGGCATTCAATGTCTTCTTTTTAGTTGGGCGTTTTGTGTGTGGAAGACGAAAAACATAAATTATTTACGCACGGGCTGCCAGGAAAGTTCAAAGAGCGAAACGGCCCAATCCATGTTGCAATTGTGACCAAATATAATTTAATTGCTACCAGCAACTGTGGCAACCAGTCAGGTTAATAACAACCGATAATGGTAGTAATCACGACCATGGCAGCTGTAACAAGTGCCAGTAACTACTACGCTGCGCTTCAAAATATTTGTACAAGAAGTTGTTTTTTATTGCATATTACAATTAGAGAGGATTTTTTTATATTTTTCAGGAATACCTTGTAGATTCCATAACTTGAGTTGTTGGATTCCGATTTTCATTTGGGATACCTAAATGAGTTTGTGGTGGAATTCTCTAACTATCTACATTCAAATATTTCTTTAAGGAAAGGATAACATTTTTAGCCCATTTTCATGTTCCATTTTTCCGTAATTTCACTGGCTTTCGGTACAGGGACCCAAAACTGATCTTCTAGTTTCCATAACTTAAGTTGTTGGATTCCGATTTTGATGTGGGATACCTCTATGAGTTAGTGGAGGAATTTCCTAACGATGTGCATTCAAACAATTTTTTTAAAAGAGGGTCACATTTTTTTACGTATTTTTATGTTCGATTGTCCTTAATTCGACTGACTTTCAGGGGCATAAGGGGCCGTTAAGAGGCCTGCCTCTCAAACTTGTTAATTTAGCTGCAGATGTCCTGACCTCAGGCGGTACCAGTGCCGGTCATCCTTGGGCCACTCCTTTTTTCTTTTTGGCAGTCAGATTTATTTGTTCCATTTTAACAGTCTTCAATTGTCCTTTTCGTTTGAATTTTTAATGTTTTTGTTGTTTTTTCACTTTAGACCCCGACTTGGGTCCATTAAGGGTAATACTTTTAGGTTTACAGGGCTGCAAATGTCACGGTCGCCATGTGGTAAGTTGGGAAAGTCACCATAATGTAGTTAGTATCTTTATTTTGCGGGAGCAGCAATGGTGCCGCTTCAACGTTTATATCGTGTCTGTCTTTACAATATTCTTTTTACTGTTAGTAAGGCCAAATCTCGTCGCTGCGCTTATGCTTATGCATATAGGCTATGCTCTCTTAAGCGGGAGCGCGAGGTATATGCACATGCAACAAAGTGTTACAGTTGGTATACAATATGTGTGCATACAACAACATAGCAGTTAACAAACTGGATTACATGCAAAAGGTACAGGCAATGCTACAAGGCTTTTGAAAGAGATGGCTTCAGATGTACCTCACTAGACCCAGAGAGCGCCGTAAAAATAATACAGGGAGGAAGTACGTTGCTACTGGGGATATTGCGATCATCCAGAATTTAAGCACACCCCGCGGCTTTGAATTTGACCCGCATAATTAAAGTCTATCCAGGCAAGGACGTACTGATACGCGACGTAAAGCTGAAAACTTCATCAGGAGAAATTGTTAGACCCATTTCTATAACTGCCATTCTGCCTTCAGAAACTTAGGGTGGGCCGGAATGTTAATAGCATGTAAGATATTCCATCGTAAATTGGTCTGGTTTCTGTCGACATGAGTAAAAACGAAATTCCTTCTGTGAAATAATTGAGTATTGTTAGTGAGCCCAATTCGAAAGTGGTCTTACAAATCATTTGGCTTGATCTATACACCATCACTCTTAAAAGTCGAGACAACGTACATAACCTATATAAGTACATTTAGCTCTAAGTTTAGATTGTGTAGTAAAAGCTAGCATTGTCGAATAATATTGGTTTCCCCAGTTCTGGGTTTTTCAAAGCTTGTTTCGGTTGGGGGATTCTTCAAACGATATTTTGATGCGACCTCGTCTGAACCCGCAATCAAATCAGGTCAAAACTATATATAGCTAAGCCTGACAAGCTTTTGAGAAATCGAAATAAACCTTCTAAATTTTTATACCCTTGCAGAATGTATAATGATTTCAGTCAGAAGTTTGCAACGCAGTGAAGGAGACGTTTCCGACCCCATAAAGTATATATTCTTGATCAGCGTCACAAGACGAGTCGATCTAGCCATGTTCCTCTGCCCGACCACCTGTCCGTCTGTCCGCCCGTTTCTACGCAAACTAGTCTCTCTGTTTTAAAGCTATCGGGCTGAAACTTTCCCAAAATTCTTCTTTTTATTGCAGATAGTATACATATAAGTCGGATCCAGCCGGACAATATAGCTCCCATAGGAACTATCGGGAAAAAATTTAAAAAAACATAATTTCTGTGGTGTTTTTTAACATATACCTTTCTAAGCTTGGATATAACATTTTTAAGTTAGCTCTTTCGAATTAAATTTTATCAAAATCGGACGACTATATCATATATATCTTCATTGTTTTTTAACTTTTAGCCTTCTACGCTTGGAAATAACATTTTTTATTTGGTTTTGTATTTCGAATTAAATTTTACCAAAATCGGGCGACTATATCGTATATCCTTTGTGTTTTTTAACATCTAACCTTATAAGCTTGAAAATACAATTTTTTGGTTCGTTCTGAATTTCGAATTAAATTTTAATAAAATCGTCCGACTATATCAAATAGCTGTCATAGGAACGATCGGAAAATTGGTGGGAATTAATATGAAACAATATGAGGCTTTTTGACATATTATCCTATAATATTGGGAATATACATTTTTATATTTTTAAGAATTTCGAATTCAATTTAATAAAATTATTGATTATTCTTTATAACTTAAAGGGTATACAAACTTAGGCTTGCCGAAGTTAACTTCCTTTCTTGTTCATGATAAATTTCTAAGTGTTTGAACTTTTCCTCAAACTTTGACCGTTGCTAGTAGTTTTGGTCGTTTTTTTACTTTTTGTACCCGTTACTCGTAGAGTAATACGAATGATTAAAAAAAATAGATTTTGAATTATTTCGATTAGATCACCTAAATCAGGAGGAAACTACAAGGTTGAAAGGTTTATTAAATAATTTTAAAAATCTTCAATATGAAGAAGGAGACAATCTAACATTTACAAACGTACTAAATACAACACATAATTCCCCAATTTATTCAAAACAGTACCCACCTGGTCAAGCACACGAAATTGATGTCGAAAACCAAGTGCAAGAAATGCTTAATCAGGGATTAATTAGAGAAAGTAATGTACCATACAATAGTCTTACCTGGGTAGTAACAAAAACTGATGCTTCTGGTAAATTTAAATATAGCGAAGTAATTGATTATAGGAAACTCAATGAAATAACCATCCCTGACAGATATCCAATACCGAATATGGACAAAATCCTCGGTAAACTAAAAAATGCCAATACTCTACTACTATTGATTTAGCAAAGGGATTTCATCAAAAATAAATTGACCCAGAATTAATATCTTAAACGGCCTTTTCCACCAAAAGCGGTCATTATAAATACCTCAGAATGCCATTTAGTCTTAGAAATGCACCCGCTACTTTTCAAAGGTGCATGAATAATATCCCTAGTCCGTTGCTTAACAAACACTGTTTAGTGTATTTAGATGATGTTATAATTTTTTTCACGTCCCTTACCGAACATTTAAATTCATTACAACTAGTTTTTTCCAAACTTGCAGAAGCTAATTTAAAAAAAGAAGCTAGCTTTCTTGGTTACATCGTAACCCCTAATGGCATAAAGCCAAACCCCCTTAAATTGAAAGCCATAGTTTCATACCCAATTCCAACAAAAGTAAAAGAGATCCGAGCATTCCTTGGATTAACCGGCTATTATAGTAAATTTATCCCAAACTACGCAAACATAGCCAAACCCATGACCAGATGTTTAAAAAAGGAGAAAAGATATTTACACTAAATCTCGACTACATAGAAGCATTCAAAAAACGTAAAGTTTTAATTTTTAAAGAACCAATTCTTCAATTACCCGATTTCGAAAAAAAAATTCACTTTTACCACAGATGCCAGTAATTTAGCCCTGGGAGTCGTGCTATCTCAAAATGGCCATCCTTTATCCTTTATTAGCAGAACACTCAATGAACACGAATTAAATTACAGTGCTATCGAAAAGGAGTTACCTGCCATAGTTTGGGCTTTTAAAACTTTTCGACATTATTTACTAGGACGACATTTTTTCATTGCTAGTGACCATCAACCTCTAGATGGCTGCATACATTAAATTAACCGAATGCAAAGTTACAGAGATGGAGAGCTAAATTAAACGAATACCAATTGAAAATCGACTATATTAAAGGGAAGGAAAATTCAGTTGCTGATGCAATCTTATTCATTCAACAGAAAAACCAATAAATTATTTCAAGAAACAAATAATTTTCATTAAATCTGATAAAAATAAAGTAGATAATTCAACAATATTTGGTAACTCCATTACCACAATTCAATATAATGAAATGACGTTCGAAAAGGCCAAACAGATTTTACTTGATTATTTTATTCATAAAAACATTTCCATTTATATTGAGAGCGATGTAGATTTTAAACTTATTCAAAGAACACAAAGAGAAATTATTAATACCACCTACACGAAAGTAGTTCGCAGACTCTACCTTTTAAAGAATGTTTGTTCATATGCCGAATTTAAAGAAATTATACTTCAATAACATGGAAAACTCTTACATCCTGGTATACAGAAAATGACCAAATTATTAAAGAAAATCACACCTTTCCCAATAGCCAATTATTAATTCAGAACATAATAAATGAATGCAACATATGCAATCTGGCTAAAACAGAACACAGAAACACAAAAATGTCTTTTAAAATCACACCCAACCCTGAACATTATAGAGACAAATTTGTAGTAGATATTTATTCATCTGAGGGAAAACATTACATCAGTTGCATTGACATTTATTCTAAATTCGCTACACTTGAACAAATTAAAACAATGAACTGGATAGAATGCAGGAACGCACTAATGCGTATTTTAAATCAGTTAGATAAACCCAAATTACTAAAAGCAGACAGAGACGGAGCTTTCTACAGCTTGACTCTTAAGCGGTGGCTTGAAGCAGAAGGAATTGAATTACAACTCAATACGGCAAAAAACGACGTAGCAGACGTCGAAAGACTTCATAAAACAATAAATGAAAAAATCCGAATAATCAATTCATCTGATGATGAAGAAGTCAAGTCAAATTAAGCAAGATAGGAACAATCCTTTACACATACAACCATAAAATTTAACATAACACTTCTGACAAACACAATATTCTTATAAGCTGGGCATCCAATATTAGACACTCAAAATATTAAAAAAAGGAAAATAGATAAACTAAATGAAGATCGACAGGAATTTAACATTGACACTAGATACAGAAAAGGACCAATTTAAAAGGGTAGCATAGAAAATCCATTTAAAGCAAATAAAAATGTAGAAAAAATAGACGAAGACCATTAAAAACCAAATACTACAAAACACAATTTAAGAAACAAAAGATAACTAATGCCGTTAAGCTCCCAGGTGAACCTTCTGTACAATGATGTTGTTTCTATTATTCACCACGGGCCACACTCAACAAATTCAAATAACCAACCCAGATTTAAACCTTGGCTATTTACTCTTCTCAAGCATTCCAATTCAAATACCGGTAGTGTATGAACATCACTGACTTAGAATTAATTTAACGGAAATCAATATCATCACAAATTCTTTTGGTAACAAAATCACAGACTCGCCCAGAATGAAATACTTGTACAACAAACTACTACAAAAATTAAATGGTATAACTATTCATCAGCAAAATAGGCAGAAACGTGGACTATTTGACATAATAGGTTCATCCTTTAAATTTCTTTTTAGCACACTTGATGAAAATGATAAATTAAAAATTAACAACAAATAAATATAATTGCAGAAAAATTCAAAAATTAAATGATGTTATAAGGTTTGTGAATGAAGGATTACAGAAACTTACTAACTACGAAAATAACCGCAATAGTATTGACACGCTTGTTTTTGAACTCATGCAATTTATTAACTACATTGTAGACATAGAAATGGGCATGCAACTTTCTCGTCTTGGACTTTATAGCCCAAAAGGCTCAATTACGATAAACTAGAAAGCATTGACAGTCAAAATATAATTTTAACTAAAACATCAATTTAGATTGACCATAAAAATAACACATATCCCTATTAAGCAGAAAACCATTAACACCATTAAAATAATTCCTTATCCCGACCGTAATGGGTATCAGTTAGACTATTCAGACAAACAATCATATTTTGAAGATGAGATTAAAATTTATAATCAAGACAATAAAGAAGTTAATAATGAATGTATTAAAAATATAATAAAGCGCAAGAACCCAACCTGTAATTTTATACCAACTCTCTCAAAAGAAATATTCAAATTCAAAAGAAATTCAATACGTCGAGCCAAATATTATACTTACATGGATTCTAACTAAAACTACAATCGCACAAGATTGTCAAGAATTAAATGGCGATATAAAAATAAATGGAAACAAAATAATTCGAATAAAAAAATGTAGAGTTAAAATTGAAAATGTTATTTTTAGCGAAAATTTGTTAAGTCCAGAATTTGATTTAACACCATTGTATTCCCCAATTAAGGCAACTAAGATAAAAATGGTAGAACACAATGACGTTTTAAAAATAATTTCAGAAAATAGCATTACACTTTACGTAATTATAATAATTGAAGTTATTGTTCTTATTATTTTTCTTGCCCTATCAAAATTGTTTACACTAAATCCACTCACCATTTTATATACAAAATTTAGAAAACAAGAAAAAATAAGCAAGAACCACAACAAGAAATAGAACCGGCACGAGACCAGTTGCCTGCACTGTACCCTCAAATGCCAGCCCAAGCATAGGCAACCCTTTTTAAGGGGAGAGAATTTTCATAATCACATATTCATATGAATCAAAAAAATGAGAATATGCTGCGTAGACGATCCAACGCTGAATCAATGTAAACAATCCACATCCGAAGCAGGCGACGGCGCTCTTCAATAACATAAACAATTCTTGCAATCAATAAGTGTCGCTCCCAAACTTTTGTAAACAAAGTGCAGTACAAGAAAGATTTTTGTCACAATAAATTAGTCTTAAGCTTAGTTCATTTGAATAAAGACGTGAAACTAAATTTTCGTTAATTTATTCTTCTTAGCGTTGTCCTTAGTCAACTGAGGGGACATTAGTTCAACTCATTAAATTAATAAACAATTTTACTGGCGCAGTCGGTAAGATAAAAAAACCTTGAGTGAAAAATAAATTAAATTTTATAATTCAGTTCTCGATTAACAATTACGCGACCTTTCAACTCTTCAACTTGGATTATAATTCCAATTCGGTTGTCCAACAAAAAGTGGAAGTATAAAAACAAAAAAAAACTCTATAAGTCCAAAGGCAACTAGCAGTTAAAAAGAGAAATAAGTATAACATATAGAAATTAAAGAAAAATTACGTCCAACAAAACTAAAACTTAAATAAGTGAAATCAAAATTTAAATGACGGGACATTAGTTCGACTCATTAATGTAATAAATAATTTTACTATATATATGAATTCTTTTGATATATAAATATTTTTGATCATTTCATTTTCATTATCGTTATTAAGTACAGTCTCAATCTCTCTGGAATTTAAATATAAATTAGGTGTGTTTTAAATTTTAATATTTACCGCGAAAAATATCACAAAGCCGCAGCGAATTCCTCTCCTTATTAAAAATAAGCTGCGGAAAAATGGAAAAACCCAATAGGGAGAGGAATTCGCGCACACAAAAAAAAAGAAATTGTAAGGCAATTTCAAAGGCAAAATTATTATGTCGCCTTATGTTATTTTTTTAGCGAAAGCCAAGTTTTTCCCAGGCAACTGGCAGATGAATGTGTTGTAAAAAGTGGGAGAAACAGAAATTCAGGATGTGTTGCAGCTGGAAATGGGGTTTTTAGGGTGCACGGTGGTACGTGAAAATGAGAAAGCAGCTGCTGAACAACAAATGGCAACGCATGCCCTGGCATAAAATTTATTTTCACTCCTGGCTCGACATGATATGTGGCTTTAAATATCTGCAAAAATAAAGGAACGAAAGAAAAGCCAGAGAACCGACAAAAAGCAGAGAAAGAACTATTTTAGATTCGACATCTCAAACGGCAAAAATGGCCATAGGTTGGGCCTATAAACACCGAGCTAAACAAATGTAAGGCATTCAATGTCTTCTTTTTAGTTGGGCGTTTTGTGTGTGGAAGACGAAAAACATAAATTATTTACGCACGGGCTGCCAGGAAAGTTCAAAGAGCGAAACGGCCCAATCCATGTTGCAATTGTGACCAAATTTAATTTAATTGCTACCAGCAACTGTGGCAACCAGTCAGGTTAATAACAACCGATAATGGTAGTAATCACGACCATGGCAGCTGTAACAAGTGCCAGTAACTACTACGCTGCGCTTCAAAATATTTGTACAAGAAGTTGTTTTTTATTGCATATTACAATTAGAGAGGATTTTTTTATATTTTTCAGGAATACCTTGTAGATTCCATAACTTGAGTTGTTGGATTCCGATTTTCATTTGGGATACCTAAATGAGTTTGTGGTTTAATTCTCTAACTATCTACATTCAAATATTTCTTTAAGGAAAGGATAACATTTTTAGCCCATTTTCATGTTCCATTTTTCCGTAATTTCACTGGCTTTCGGTACAGGGACCCAAAACTGATCTTCTAGTTTCCATAACTTAAGTTGTTGGATTCCGATTTTGATGTGGGATACCTCTACGAGTTAGTGGAGGAATTTCCTAACGATGTGCATTCAAACAATTTTTTTAAAAGAGGGTCACATTTTTTTACGTATTTTTATGTTCGATTGTCCTTAATTCGACTGACTTTCAGGGGCATAAGGGGCCGTTAAGAGGCCAGCCTCTCAAACTTGTAAATTTAGCTGCAGATGTCCTGATCTCAGGCGGTACCAGTGCCGGTCATTGCACAGGTTTCAAACAGGTTGATTTGCAGAATGGACTCTCCATTGGTCCTGGGCAATCCTTGGGCCACTCCTTTTTTCTTTTTGGCAGTCAGATTTATTTGTTCCATTTTAACAGTCTTCAATTGTCCTTTTCGGTTGAATTTTTAATGTTTTTGTTGTTTTTTCACTTTAGACCCCGACTTGGGTCCATTAAGGGTAATACTTTTAGGTTTACAGGGCTGCAAATGTCACGGTCGCCATGTGGTAAGTTGGGAAAGTCACCATAATGTAGTAAGTATCTTTATTTTGCGGGAGCAGCAATGGTGCCGCTTCAACGTTTATATCGTGTCTGTCTTTACAATATTCTTTTTACTGTTAGTAAGGCCAAATCTCGTCGCTGCGCTTATGCTTATGCATATAGGCTATGCTCTCTTAAGCGGGAGCGCGAGGTATATGCACATGCAACAAAGTGTTACAGTTGGTATACAATATGTGTGCATACAACAACATAGCAGTTAACAAACTGGATTACATGCAAAAGGTACAGGCAATGCTACAAGGCTTTTGAAAGAGATGGCTTCAGATGTACCTCACTAGACCCAGAGAGCGCCGTAAAAATAATACAGGGAGGAAGTACGTTGCTACTGGGGATATTGCGATCATCCAGAATTTAAGCACACCCCGCGGCTTTGAATTTGACCCGCATAATTAAAGTCTATCCAGGCAAGGACGTACTGATACGCGACGTAAAGCTGAAAACTTCATCAGGAGAAATTGTTAGACCCATTTCTATAACTGCCATTCTGCCTTCAGAAACTTAGGGTGGGCCGGAATGTTAATAGCATGTAAGATATTCCATCTTAAATTGGTCTGGTTTCTGTCGACATGAGTAAAAACGGAATTCCTATTGTGAAATAATTGAGTATTGTTAGTAGCCCAATTCGAAAGTGGTCTTACAAATCATTTGGCTTGATCTATACACCATCACTCTTAAAAGTCGAGACAACGTACATAACCTATATAAGTACATTTAGCTCTAAGTTTAGATTGTGTAGTAAAAGCTAGCATTGTCGAATAATATTGGTTTCCCCAGTTCTGGGTTTTTCAAAGCTTGTTTCGGTTGGGGGATTCTTCAAACGATATTTTGATGCGACCTCGTCTGAACCCGCAATCAAATCAGGTCAAAACTATATATAGCTAAGCCTGACAAGCTTTTGAGAAATCGAAATAAACCTTCTAAATTTTTATACCCTTGCAGAATGTATAATGATTTCAGTCAGAAGTTTGCAACGCAGTGAAGGAGACGTTTCCGACCCCATAAAGTATATATTCTTGATCAGCGTCACAAGACGGGTCGATCTAACCATGTTCCTCTGCCCGACCACCTGTCCGTCTGTCCGCCCGTTTCTACGCAAACTAGTCTCTCTGTTTTAAAGCTATCGGGCTGAAACTTTCCCAAAAATCTTCTTTTTATTGCAGATAGTATACATATAAGTCGGATCCAGCCGGACAATATAGCTCCCATAGGAACTATCGGGAAAAAATTTAAAAAAACATAATTTCTGTGGTGTTTTTTAACATATACCTTTCTAAGCTTGGATATAACATTTTTAAGTTAGCTCTTTCGAATTAAATTTTATCAAAATCGGACGACTATATCATATATATCTTTATTGTTTTTTAACTTTTAGCCTTCTACGCTTGGAAATAACATTTTTTATTTGGTTTTGTATTTCGAATTAAATTTTACCAAAATCGGGCGACTATATCGTATATCCTTTGTGTTTTTTAACATCTAACCTTATAAGCTTGAAAATACAATTTTTTGGTTCGTTCTGAATTTCGAATTAAATTTTAATAAAATCGTCCGACTATATCAAATAGCTGTCATAGGAACGATCGGAAAATTGGTGGGAATTAATATGAAACAATATGAGGCTTTTTGACATATTATCCTATAATATTGGGAATATACATTTTTATATTTTTAAGAATTTCGAATTCAATTTAATAAAATTATTGATTATTCTTTATAACTTAAAGGGTATACAAACTTAGGCTTGCCGAAGTTAACTTCCTTTCTTGTTCATGATAAATTTCTAAGTGTTTGAACTTTTCCTCAAACTTTGACCGTTGCTAGTAATTTTTGGACGTTTTTTTACTTTTTGTACCCGTTACTCGTAGAGTAATACGATTATGCCGTTTTCATCGGAAAGTATGTAACAGGTAGAAGGAAGCGTATTCAACCCTATAAAATATACATATTCTTAGTTCGGAATACTAGAAGAATTGATATGGCACTCCGACTGCAGCAGCTGTTTTTAACAATACGTCAGTAAGCCGCTAGGAACACCACTAGCTGGGCTCAGCGCCGTTAGAAGTGCTATGTGTGCTAGTGTAAAAAAGATAGCCTGGAAACATATCTGTATCCTCTCGCACTACTTTTAGGTGAGTACTGATACGTTAAAGTCGATTTTCTTTTTGATTTGAACTCGGAAATTAATTGATTTTATATGCATTAAGTAAGCAAAACAACTTTTGATATCCAAACTGTTTTCCTATTGACAATTTGCCACTAATTATTCGTAGATTATTCGTGAAAGAATTCATTTGCCGGTCAATTATTTTTTAATTTAAAACTGTTCTCTTAAGTTTATATCAAGTTACAACTCCTGTACAACTCCTTCAACTTGAACTTTTCGAAAAAGTTTTTACCTGATATTTTGCCCTTATTATTATCCCTAAATTATTCGTGAAAGAATTAATTTAATCGCTCCATAAGTTTTTTTCACATAATTGTTCTGCTAAGTTGTTATTAAGTGAACACTAAAACTCCTTAAGCTTGAACTTTTCGAAAATGCTTTTAACTGTTATATTGCCGTTTTTGAGCCGTATATTATTCGTTAAAGAATTAATTTAGTCGCTCGAGTTTACATTTTTTTGCTTATTTTACCTTTTTTTACATTTGAGGAAAATACCCTTATCCTTAGCACTGTGAGAATTCCCATTTTTTTCCTTTTTTCAAATGCATCTTTTCTATCAAGAAACGCAGACCAATACAGCAGCAGTGTTAAACATTGTCTACCATTAAAGCTGCCAACACATTATAATCTGACTGATCTCATTGAAAATGCTTGGCTTTTGTTAATATTTTACATTTTATACTTTTATGTATATATTGTTTTAATAATATTTTTACTTTGGCCATTTAGTTTGCAGAATATGATTATTTTTAACAGGACGTTGTAGAGCGTCCACGTAGTGCACCTTCGGCAAAATGCTTTATAGTGTAAAACTAAATTGTTCATCCTGGTTGTTACTGGATGACCAACAAAATCTATAAATCCGGTTAGGCCATACCATTTTTCAGTCCTTGGCACTTTGGAATTTTTCAGGTATTGAAAAATTACCAAAGGATGGTCAATGTCCTGGAACTATTAAAATGAATTTGAAGTCAGTTAAATTCACTGAAAATTTTTTGCATTTACCTATATTATGAATATTATTATTGCGTATGTCGGCGCACTTATCTTGGTGACATCTAAATCCTTCAAGAACCACATCACACACACTACATGGTATACAGCAGTACCGTTTCCAAGGCCTTCACTCAGCTCCCGTGCGGTTATGGTAATTGTAGTTAACTCGGTAATTCGTGCCTTGCATCCAGAAGGACAAAGCGAAATTTCCTTAATTTAAATATAAAATTAGCCATTACTATGTTGCAGCTGCAATTTTCAAATCAATTTTGTGGCTGTTTTATATAGGTCTTCTTTTTTGTGCTTGTTTTATATAGGTCTTAGCGTCAATTTTGCATTCCGACACATTCAGAACTGTTTCGAATACATAATTTTCTTTTCTTTTCTTTTCTACATACTGTCTTAAAAGACTACAGTCTGAAACTCCAGCCAAGAGTACCTGATGAAGACTATCAACGGCACAAGTGTTGTAGAAAGCAAATGTTGAGCCTTCTACATTTACTAGGCCTAATTGACATTTTTGAAAATCGGTGAAGGGGTACACTCAATGCCATTCTGGGTAAATTATGGGAACAGTCGAAATAGTCTTTGCAACGCTGGATCTTTTTTCCATCTTCATCAAGAATACGACTATCCTTTTTCCAATGCTCATAAAGAAAGCAAGTTACTGAGGTTCCAGCCACAGCTAAATCGGATACATTACTGATATCCAAAAGTGGTTCTCTGGTTTCATAGTGGTTCTTTAGTTGATTTTCTTCATTACTTTCGAAACACCTCCGATCTTCAATGCTCAAATTTCGTTTTGTTTTTTCATACCAATCAATCACATTAGCACTTCCATTGCGTGCATGCGATCTCATCACTTTGCTTTACATTGAGGTAAACTCGATTTCGACTGGTGCGCTACTAGCTGGGATCCTGCCTTATCCGAATTTGTTTCTAGCTATTTTACACCACAGTGAAATCGTCCTGATCTATTTTAGTAGCCGTTTTGAAAAATGGTAGCACTCTCAAAGATTAAGATTGTCGCCTTTCTATTTTTCTACAATTTCATTTACTTCCCTTTTTATTCAAAGGTATGAACCCAGCATTCATATTCATAATTTACGCACTTGGACAACAAAGGGAAAAGGGAGTGCGGCAAACGACAGCTTCGAAAGCAAACTAGAAATGTTTTAACTGAACATTTGGGGAAGGAATCTACCCTATTTACAGGACAAAAAAAGCTTCTGAGCTTATGGGATCGGATGATGATTTGGAGCCACCTCACCTATATTCTGCTTCAGTATGCCGAGTTTCCAAGTGCGAGGCAGGGGAAAAGCAGTATAGGAAGGCAGATCCGCTGGACGGCATATCTGACCTAAAAAAAAGCCAAAGAAGGCAAAAAGTCATTCGCGGGATAGTGAAGGACGCAGGTAAAATTCTTAATTGGTCACCACATCAGGTTTGCGTTTATAACAAACAGGTTTACATAGATGGACAAAAGTCTCAACACATATTTCTTCGGTTGGTCAGCTAGTAGTATCATCTATGCTCACGGAGAAACAAGACATGGTTACCATTTAAAGATGGCTTGGAATCCAAAAGATGTGGTATTTAGGAAAATTTTATACTTATATCAGCAACATATTTCGGCGGATCTGACTGAAAAGTTTTCAATGCTGGGTACAACAAACTACCTTGTACAATATTCTTCGTGCACAAAAAGGGAAGTGAATGAAATTGTAGTAAAGTCTCCTTGTGAGACCGACCATTTTTCAAAACAGCTACTAAAATAGATCAGGACGATTTTACTGTGGTGTAGAATAGCTAGGTACAAATTTAAATATGGTAGGATCCTCGCTAATAGCGCACCAGTCGAAATCGAGTTTTGCTCAATGTAAAGCAAAGTGGAAAGATCCGTATGCGCGTGGATAGAATGGAAGTGCTAATGTGATTGATTGCTTTGAAAAAACTAAACGAAATTTGAGCATTAAAGATCGGAGGTGTTTAGAAAGTAATGAGGAAAATCAACTTGAGAACTACAATGAATCCAGAGAACCACTTTTGGATATCAGCAATGCATCCGAATTAGCTGTTTTGTCGAGGATAGTCGAACTCTTGAAGACGATGGGAAAAAGATGAAGGTTTGCAAAGACTGTTTCGACTGTTCCCATAATTTACTCAGAGTGCCATTGAATGGGGTGGAAAACTAGGGAGGATTGAAGCAACCAACTACAAAAAACCCAACCTTTACATTAATAAGGAGGACTGCGACTTTAAAGATATTTTTTTGCATAGGTGTACCTCTTTGCCGCTTTTAAAAAATTGCAACGATTTTACCTTAGGCCTAGTAAACACAACACTTGTGCTTTTGATAGTCTGTATCAGGTACTCCAGGCTGGAGTTTCAGGCTCTAGTATTTCAAAGCAGTATTTAGGAAACATTTCTTAATGTGTCGGAATGCAAAAAGACTAATAAAAAACAAGAACAAATCAGGATCGGTTTTTTTAAACAGCCATAAAATTGATTTGAAAATGTGGATTGCATATAATATATTAATATCTTCTATTAGACGATGTCTAACAGTGCTGCTATATTGGCACGCTTTTCTTGATAGTAAAGCTGCATTTCAAAGAAAGGGAAAAAAGGAAATTCTTAGAGTGCTAAGGCTCACAAGATAGTTTCCTTATCTCTAATGTAAGGAAACGTAAAAAAAGCGCCCAATAACTAAAATAAATTAACTAAAATAAATTTGTTCGGCAAGAGAGGTCCCTATTGCACAGTTGCTTACTCAGACCAAAGTAGCACCTATTGGCAAGTGTGATTCTTCGCTTGATCTCCAGGCTGACGTCATTTTCGGTGTTAATGGCAGTGCCAAGGCACGGGAACTCCTTGACCACTGCGAAAGTATAGCTGTCCGCCACCACATGGGAGTCTAGGCGCCGCGCCTCCCTGCTTGTCGACAGCATATACTTCGTCTTGCCCTCGTTTACCGCCAAACCCACTTTTGCCGACTCTTTTTCGATAGCCGAAAATGAAGCAGTGACATCACGCTTGCTGCGGCCAATGATGTCAAGGAGCTGGACACTTTTATAAAAAATAGTGTCAGATCGATGTACACCGGCTTTCCGCAGAACCCCTTCCATCACGAAATCGAAGAGGTCGCACGCAGGGGGTCGCCTTGTCTAAAACCTCGAACGGTATTAAAAGGTTCTGTGAGGTTCGTTCCTACCTTGACAGAGCTGGTGCTGCTCAATGTCATTCTGCAAAGACGTATTAGCTTTGCAGGAATATCAAACTCAAACATGGTGGCATATATGCGTTCCCTCGTCGGGTTATCGAATGCAGCTTTATCATCGACAAAGAGATGGTGTGTGTCAATGTTATTCTCGTGGGTTTTTTCCAGGATTTGGCGTAATGGGAAGATCTGGTCTATGGTGGACTTACCAGGTCTGAAGCAGCACTGATAAGGTCCGATCAGTGTGCTGGTGTACGGCTTCAGTCGTTCACATATTACGCTCGATAGGACCTTGTATGAGATGGTAATCAGGCTGATTCCCCGTTTCTTCAGAAGGACGCTGAGATTCCAATTGTTGGGCATGTTTTTTTCTTGCCATATTTCGCACAAGAGCTGATGCATACACCTTATCAGCTCTTCGTAGCCGGTCTTGAACAACTCTGCAGGCAGTCCATCAGCACCGGTTGCTTTGTTGTTTTTGAGCCGCGTTATGGCAATTCGGACCTCGTCATGGTTAGGTAGTGGTATATCCACATTGTCGTCGATTGGTGGTATCGGGCTGCTTCCTTCAATGGCGGGATTGGTGCCGTTATCGCCTGCTAGCAGCTTGGAGAAATGCTCCCTCCATAACCTAAGTTAGATGCTCCGGTTTTGAAACCTTGTGTCAGACAGTTGACTTGTTGGTAGAATTTTCGAATATCATAAGTTCCTTGCTTTTCTTGCTCCCGTTTTTTCCGTCTGTAAAGTCGCCTCTCTTCCTTCCTTTTCTCCCTATAACGTTCACACGTAGCTCGCGTTGCGCCAGACTGCAGCGTTTTTCTGTGGGCGGCGTTTTTTGCTGCAGCTGCTGGGTGGGAGCTTGAATCCAATGGTTGTGTCAGCAGCAGCTCCCATGGAGTGGGATATGCCGGCGTCAACAGGGAAGAGGGATAGGTTGGTGGAGCAGTTCCGAGAGGTGAGTGGAGTATGCTATTGCTGTCCGTTGTGATCGCAGCCTAGTGACGTCAATGTTGACTCCACGAAACGAACGCACGTCCATCACGCTTGAGGCATGCTTTCCTTCTATCACAACGGGATCAATCTGGTTGCGCGTATTTTGATCAGGGGACAGCCATGTGACCTTGTGGATGTCGAGGTGCCGAAATCTGGTGCTACTCACTACCATGTTTCGCGCCGCGGCGAAGTCAATCAGCCTGAGACCGTTGTTCGAGGTGGTCTCATGGAGGCTGAATCGACCAACGGTGGGGTCAAAGATGCATTCGCGACCGACCTTTGCATTGAAGTCCCTGGGGATAAGCTTCACGTCGTGGTCTGGGCAGCGTTCTCGAGTCTTGCGTAGAATGCTTCCTTAACAGCATCGTCCTTCTCTTCCATCGGGGCGTGCGCGCAAATTATGCTAAGATTGAAAAACCTAGCTTTGACGCGGATTGTAGCCAGCCGTTCACTCACTGGGGTGAAATTGGAGACGTGGTGGCGAAGTCTCCGGCTTACTACAAATCCGCATCCAAATTCTCGCCTCTCCGCATGGCAGCTGTAGTAGATATCGCAGTTTGCTCGCTTGGAGCAACCTTGTCCTGTCCATCTCATTTCCTGGATGGCGGTAATATCAGCCTTTAATTTTTCGAGGGCATCCGCCAGTTGGATAGAGGCACCTTCCCAATTAAGGGTTCGGACATTCCAGGTTCATATCCTTAAATCTTAGTCCTTTTTCGTTTTGCGGTGGTCGTCATCATATGGGGGATCTTATCCGAGGCTTTCGCCTTGGTCTTCACTGGGCTTCTTTTTTACGAGGCGGGTTCCAAACCCTGCACTCAACCGTTTAACGTCCGGGTGATTCGCTGCACACATTAGCTCACTATCTAGCGGATGCTAAGATAGCTACCCATGAGGTGCCACGAGGAGGCTGTGTGTCAACTTGCAATCCTTCGAAAACAGAGATCGCATTGGCGGCCACCAACTTGACCGCGATCAGAAAACTTTACTTTGTACGAATAAAAGACTTCCCATCCCCGGAGTTGTACTGCCAACTTGAACAAAAATATATATATCTTTGGTGTTTTTAACATATATCTTCCTAAGCTTGGAAATAACAATTTTTAATTGGTTCTGAATTTCGAATTAAATTTTATCAAAATCGGACGACGATTAAAATCCCAAACTTGCAGTATTTCAATCCAAAGCGCAAAGCACAATTGCAGAATCCAGTCCGGTTGCATTGGGAGCGGTATTGCTACAATTTTATGGAGACAGATGTTAAGAAGCGCTATTCACAGACCAAGAAAGAGAGCCTATCATTAGTGTGGGCAGCGGAAAAATTATTCTACTATCTAGCTGGGTTAGAGTTTGAACTAACCGATCATAAGCCACTATTAACCATTTTTAAACCATCTTCAAAGCCATCGGCAAGAATCGAAAGCTTTCTCCAAGCTTTCAATTTCATAGTAAAATATAAAACCGGAAAGGAGAACACTGCGGATTCCTTTTCTCGACGGTGTAAATTAAATCCAGGATATTGCTACGACATGAAAGGCGAACATAGCATTTTCCACGTAATCGAAAACGCTACTCCGTCGTCTATGACGATCACTGAAATTGCAGTGAAAAGCATTCACGACGAGGAGACATAAACTCTCACTTATGGGACCTATTATGATGCGAGGAACCCGCATAGTTATTCCATCGGCGTTAAGACACGCGATTCTAACTTTGGCACACGAAGGCCATCCAGGAAAGTCAGCTATGAAGCGACGATTACGGTCCAAGGTATGGTGGCCACAGATAGATCGAGAGGCGGAGAAATTCGTCAGATCATGAATAGAGTGCGTATTGGTATCGCAAGCATTTAACCCCACTGCTATGAAACGAACCACATTCCCAGAAGGACCATGGGTTTTTGTAGCTACAGACCTATTGGTACCGTTACCTAACAACGAACACTTCCTAGTTTTTATTAACTATTATTCGAGGTAAATGGAATACAAGTTTCTAAAATCGATCTTATCAATGGGAGAATTCAGTATAAAGAGACCGTGATCTGGTAATCAAACAGAACGGATGAATCAGAACAGATGGAATCGACTTCTGAGATGACATCGGCACGCCGAGAAGGATTGAAGCTGAAGCTCATCAATAAGGGAGAGATGTGGGAACCTGAACCTCTGATGATCTCTGAGAGCGCGAGAGCGAGTCATTATGACTCTCAATAAGACTATTCTTTGATTCTCAACTATTCTTGATTTTCTAGTAAAATTTTTTGAGCCGCGGTAAACAGACCAGCGCGCAAAAATATATGTATAAAACGATTAACAATTGTTGGTATTATTGGTAAGGTTACTGGGTTAATACAAAGAATATATATTCTTGATCAGGATCACTAGCCGAGTCGATCTAGCCATGTCCGTCTGATCTCGGAAACTATAAGAGCTAGATTATTCATACCTGGCATGCAGATTCCTGGGCTTCCTACGCAGCGCAGTGGAGTACCACGCCCACTGCAACGCCCACAATCCGCGAAAATCTGTAGCGCCTACAGTTTTTATGACAGAAACAAAATTTTAACTGAAATGTATTTGTCTCATCAATAGCTATCGACTCACGCCCACTCTAATGCCCACAAATGGACAAAACGCTTATATGTGTTTGCCGCCTACATCTACTGAAAAAGCCGGTAGACGGCGCCCTAAAATATCGCTTTGCTGCTGATATATAAACAGTTCATCATCCTTTTGCTCCCTTAAGCTGAGTAACGGGTATCTGACAGTCGAGGCACTCGACTAGATCATTCTTCCTTGTTATTATTTATACAAAAGACATTTGTGCCTGTAACGATTTTTCTTCTTTATGCCGATGAAGATTCAATATTTCTTCAATCTGACCTAGATAGTATCAGTAGGTGGTGTTTCAGGAATAATTTGCATGAGAACAAATGCCACATCGTTCGTTATGCGGAACGTCCATTTACTATTCAATCCACTCATCATATCAAAAACCACCCTCTCTCTAGTTGATCTAGGAAAGACCGGAACGAACCCCTGATTTGTATATTACCAAAAACATACGAGTAGGCAATGTTAGGCTTTGCTAGCAAAACACTTTCTTATTCAAAGATTTGTATTTCAGATTATCTGTATACTCTGAGTTTGACCGTTCTAGGGTTGAATATGTTTCCTTTTTTGAAATCCCTTGGAAAATTTTTAGATTAATATGATTATTTGTACTTTCCTGGTGGGGAATATCAATTTAAATGTTCCTGCCAGGACACTAAGATCTGTAGGAAAGTAATTCCCTGCCTTCAAGCATTAGATTCATCTGGTGGGCCAAGAATGATATGTTAAGACAAACCCTCATGGAATAATTTTAAAATAGTTTTTAATTATAGGTTTAAGATAAACAAAGAAATTAAAAATGTATCCCTTGGCGACAAAATATAAATAAATTAATAATTAATATTTGTATTTATTATTTAATATTTCATAAATTGTTTAGGGCACAAACACGATCCTCAAAATGTTTTTTACCATACGAAAACCTGCTTTCTTAAAACGTGTTTAATGAGGGACAATACAGTTTTCGATTTCGGTTTTTAGGGGAGAGCTTGATATAGAAGCTTCAAAAATTTGTTTGTGTATTTCATTCTTTTCTACTGCTAATTTGAAGAATTGCATTCGTTCTTGAAAATCCTCCTTTCCCGTTGCTCACGCGTAAATTACCCGAAAAGTTTTTTTTCAGGCTTTGCAACCTTTTAGTAATCTATGCTTACTCCTCCCTCCTTAAAGTGATGGCTGTTTTCGGACTTCTTTAGCGGATACGAACGCAAAGTCGGAGTGAAGTTAATAGGTAACAAAGAGGCAACCATAACAAAGTGTTAACGCTGGTAAAAAGTGACCTTCCTAGAATTTCCTCTTTAAGACTCTCGATGTGTTGGAGATTTATGATGCTCGTGGAGAAAAGGCAGAATCAACAGTTCCTTGTGGTCAGTGGTATAAATAATGAGTATTCCGGCATTTGCAGAGGAATTAAAATATATCAATATTTTTGAATGTTTTAATATGATATACTTCTAAAAGATGGGTAATGCTAACATTTTGAGATTTTCGTGATTAATATCTTTAGTTAGTTCATTCTGAATTAAAGGTTTAAGCAAGTTCTTATCTGCCAAAGAAATTAAGAATATTACATTTTCAAGATCATTAATTATAAGCTTATTCTTGGCCATGGTAATTTCAATTTGCGGTCGGATATTATTATCTTTTGTCTCTTCATTGCCTTGCAGAGGGAAAATTGATTCCAGTCAGAAGTTTGCAACGCAGTGAAGGAGACGTTTCCGCCCCCATAAAGTATATATATTCTTGATCAGCGTCCCTAGACGAGTTGATGAAGTCATGTCCGTCAAACTAGTCTCCCAGTTTTAGAGCTCGCAAGTTTTCCCAAAAATCTTATTTCTTTTGCAGATCCTAAGCTTGGAAATAGCATTTTTAATTAGTTTTGAATTTCGTATTAAATTTTGTTAAAAGATCAGAAAATTATAGCTTCGGTGTTTTTTGACATATTCTATAATATTGGGAATATAATTTTTTTAATTATTAAGAATTCCGAACTAAAGTTAATAAAAATCGGACGACTCTAATATATAGCTGTCAATAAATCGGTTAGAGAAAAAATTAAATAATTTTTATTTTTAATATCGCTGAAGCCAGCACTAATCCTTAAAAATTTCACATGGTGTTACTAACTGATTATTTCTTACAACTGCAAGGCTATGCAAACTTTGGCTTGCCGAAGCTTAATTTCTTCTTGTTTACTTAACATTTTTATTTGCCTGAAACTTTTTTACGTAACTTTGCAGAAAATAAGTTTAGACGGATTTGTCCGAAAAAAAATTAATTCTTTAGTTAGAATTTTTTTACAGTTTGTAAAAAAAAGCTAAAAAGTACCCTCTGTTTTATATATATCTGTAAATCCATATTTAGTTATTCGATTGTTTCATGCTTCTTGCATAAAATTTTCTGAAACCTCTGCACTTTAAATACATTTTTTTAAACACACAAATTTCCTAATTTCCTAAAAATAAAAACAAATTTAAATTTAAAAAAATTTTAATATTGCCCTACAAAAATTTTTTTATATTTAATACGTCTTTTGTTGTCACCTACAATCTGTTTTTTATATAGTTTGGAGCCACTTTTTTAAGATATCGTTGAATGGTATTTCATATTTCTGAGTTATTTTTAACCAACTGTTAATAATTTCTAAATAAAAAGGAAATATATTATATTAAGATAATAGGAGTATTTATTTTACCAACTCAACATTTTTAATTTAAGTTTATTTTATTTGTAGTTATAGGTTTTTTCGTAATATATTTACTACATTTATTATGCAATTACTTTAAAACAAGTAGATTTTTCTAGTAATTCATAATGCTAGGCTGTAGCTACTTTTTGGATTTTTGGTATAATGCAGTAAAAAAATATCTTTTCCAACTTGTTCTCTTCAACAGTATATTGCGCGTTGGTTGAAAATTTGACTGTTATATTTGGTAGAGACTGGGATGCCCCGAATAACACCCAGAACTACATTACAACACACGCCCACAAACCGCCCAAGACTGTGGCGGTCATAGCCAAAATTGTTTACCACGCCCATAAACGTCTAGGAGGGTGTGCGAAAACGACTACTAAATATACACGAAGAAATGAAAATATGCAAATGAAAATATGTAATCGTCCGACTGTTTCGGGTGATACATCAATCGAAAGGTATTGTAAAACCTAAAAGAATTGCATACCAAGACTTTAAAAAAATTAATTGGCCTATGACAAAAAGTGGTGAAAGTGTAAAAATTAAAATTTGATCTGTTGGGGCCGATAGAGATAGTTACCCCCGCTATCAACCTAGTTATTTTTTTTAACGTCTACCGTTCAAAATAGTAATACGCGAAACAAGATTTTTTAATGGTATTAATCGATGCCAAAAGTTAAATGAAGCAAGTTCATGTTACCAGTATACATAACTTTTGTTTTATATGAAATCATTATAGCCGTTTTTGAAAAATCAGAGAAAAGGCTAAAAAAAACAAAATAAAAAAAACGTTGGATTAGAAATTGTAAACGGTGGTATTTAGGCAAATCGTATAAATTGAAATTTTAAATACCTTTTTAACGATGTAAAGTATACAAAATTAAGCTATTTATTGCTGTTTCCTCGAAAAACTAGCTTGTTGTTTTAGTGGTAGAACTAAGGTTTCTTATATTAAGCTGTTTAACATCTAGAATTATTCGGACTCTAAAATAACGTTCTGGGACAAACTGACAAACAAAATATATTTTGAGAGGACCCCTACTACTTTTGAACGGAGCATCCGATTTTAACAGTTGAGGTGTCATTCAACGCGTATTTTATTTGAGAATACAACTAGGTGTTACAACAACAAATCAAATTTTCGAAATTTTAACCTTTACACTTTCACCACTTTTTCTCCCAAATTAGTTCATTTTTTTTTAAGTCTTGGTTTACAACTCTTTTTGTTTATGCAATACCTTTCGATTGATGTGTCACCCGAAACAAACTGACGATTTCTGTAGACTTTCAATTCTTTGTGTATATATAGTAGTTGCCTTATTGGTAATGATTATATTGCAAAGCATGTTACTATCACTGCCTAATTAACCTAACCTAAGAAGTCTTTGATGTACATATGTCCACCATCAACAGCATCGACGTCAATGTTGAGAATATCCGATCTAATTGTCAGGTGCTCAAAACAACTTTGCAACCATTTATAATCGCAGTGGGCATCAAAAAATTATTTATTGCACCCCTAAACTATTCCAAGTACTGAATCTAAAATATTCCGATCCATGCAGTTTAGCTTGGACCTTCCTTCAAATTTCTTTGCATTAGATAGAAACTCCCGATCATGCTAGATAAGCATATCTTTGCTAACTTCTAAATTATTTCAATATCAGTCAAAGTTAGATTACGTTTTTCCAGCTGTATTAATTTCATCAAAATATTTAAACTGTTATGGCTACCAACTCAAAGCTTTTGATGCTGGTATTATTATTAATTTAAAACAAGGAAGAAAGCTATAGCCGAGTGCCCCGACTATCAGGTACCCGTTACTAAGTTTGAGGAAGCAAAAGGATAATGAAGATATATAAGCAGCAAAGCGATGTTATAGGGCGCCATCTACCGGCTTTTTCAAAAGATGTTATGTGGGCGGCAGACAGGTTTAAGCGTTTTGGCCATTTGTGGGAGTCAATTTTCACGGATTGTGGGAGTTAGAGTGGGCTACTCACCCCGCTGAAACAAACTTGCGCTGCGTAGAAAGCCCAGGAATCTGCATGCCAGGTATGAATATTATATCTCTTATAGTTCCCGAGATCTCAGCGTTCATACGGACGGACAGACGGACATGGCTAGTTCGACTCAACTAGTGATCCTGATCAAGAATATATATACTTTATGGGGACGCTTCCTTTTACCTGTTACATACTTTCTGTCGAATCTAGTATACCCTATTACTCTACGAGTAACAGGTATAAAAAATTATTTTATGTTAGCTGTAGTTATAGGTGACAATTTCGGTGCCAATGCAGTTTTGTGCATGGAACAATCTTTAAATTCATTTATATTCTGTAGGGCTTGCAGATGCACTAAAGGTGAAAGTAGATTTAAAACAAAAGAACAAAATATTCGAACTACAGAAAATTATATCAAAGATTGTGAGCAAGATAATTCGAAAATCGAATGCCCACTCAATGTTTTAAAATCTCTTAGTTTAGTTAATAATATATCCTTTGATATCATGCACGACGTGGTCGAAGGTGTCTGCTCTTATGACTTTTGTCAAGGGTTTACATCATTAATTAAAGACGCTTGTTTACTTATGACAAACTACAAGCTTCAAATATATGTGCTCACATTACAGCACAATACCTTAAAAAGGATAAGTCTAAAATGAAACCCAGTGAAATGATTTTCTTTATCGTTCATTAGCTATTAATTGGGAATTGGTTATCGTTCTGACTAAAATAGTGGCTTTGATTCGATAGTTGGTGAGGGAGATTTAATTTCATAATTTCATTATATAGCAACCATCACAACTATTTGACGGTTTGGTTCATTAAAGTTCATGTAAGCTATAAGTTATTTCATTTTAATTTGTTATTTTAAATACGTCTTGGCACTTTTTGTTATTGGTAAGTCGCGAAGTATAGCCATTCGTATAAATTCTCATATCTTTGTGTTTGGCATCACACATAATAAGGTAAAATGTTTTCTTTATCAAAACATGTTTCTTTTACATCAAATATAATTTCTGAACTAAATTTATATACCAATTAAAAAATAAAATTTGTATTTAACAAGAAAGGAAGTTAACTTCAACAAGCCGAAATTTGTATACCCTTGCAGTTATAAAAAATAATCAATAATTTTATTAAATTGAATTCGAAATTCTTAAAAATATAAAAAATTATATTCCCAATTTTCTAAGATAATATGTCAAAAAGCTATAATTTGTTTCATATTATTTTCCCACCAATTTTCCGATCGTTCCTATGATAGCTTTATGATATAGACGTCCGATTTTGATAAAATTTATTTAAAATTAATGAAAAATGTTATTTCAAAGCTTAGAAGGTTTCCCACCAATTTTTTGATTTTTCCTATGACAGCTATATGATATAGTCGTCCGATTTTGATAAAATTTAATTTGAAATTCAAAGCCAATTAAAAAATGTTAGTTCCAAGCGTAGAAGATTATATGTTAAAAACTACTAAAGATATATATTTTTTTAATTAATTCCCCGATAGTTGTACGATCAGGCTGGTTCTGACTTGTATACTACCTGCAATAGAAAGAAGACTTTTGGGAAAGTTTCATAGCCTTACAATTGAGAGACTAGTTTGCGTAGAAACGGACAGACGGGCGGACAGACGAACAGACGGACATGGCTAGATCGACTCGTCTAGTGACGCTGGTCAAGAATATATATACTTTATGGTATCTGATTGGATAGTTTATTATTATAAAAGAACACTATAGTCTAGTGCCCCGACTATCAGATACCCGTGCCTCAGCTTAAAGGAGTAAAAGGATAATGAACTGCTTATATATCAGCAGCAATATTTCAGGGCGCCAGCTACCGGCTTTTTCAGTATATGTTATGTTTGCGGCAGACTGTACAGGCATTTTGGCGATTTTTGGGCGTTAGAGTGGGCGTGGCACCACGCTGAAATATACCTGCGCTGCGTAGGAAGCCCAGGAATCTGTTCATACGGACGGACAAACAGACGGACATGGCTAGATCGACTCGGCTAGTTATCCTGATCAAGAATATATATACTTTATAGCTTTCTATCGAATCTAGTATAGCCTTTTAGTCTACGAGTAACGGGTATAACTAAACACTTAAAATTCAAATTAACTTAACCACGATTATAATAATTCCAAAAGACGTTCGCATACAACGTCAACGTGAGTTACACGAGAGACGGATATCAGTACACAGAAATATGGCGCACTTCTTTTTTAAAGCAACCGCGTACGATTACTTCCAACTTGACCGCATTCTTAAACGTAGCGAGAGCGTGTTCTTGCTCACCCTCGTTACCAACGACGTCTCTGCAGACAAAGAGCGCTAATTGTGCCCCAATGCAGGTATGCAGTGACCTACGTTTTTTTTGCAGTAACTAGAACTCATTTTTTTAAGAACTTCAACTGTAACTATAACAGAAACTGAAACTCTATCGATTGCGCGCTTAACGAAATCATCAGCAACTTTGTCAACAAAAGCTAGCAGTGAAAAAATGAGTACGTGTGCCTCGGACACATCTACTGCAGTCGAGAAATAAAAGCCAAAGCATCCACCTATATTATTGTATTTGAGAAAAAAGTTCCAATGTTGTGGTCAACAAAATCTTCGAGCTTATTAAAAAGGGCAACATTTAAGAAATAAATGTTCAAAAAAAGTCTTAATATAATTACAGAGTATTATCGATATATCTTACCGAGAAGAAAAATAACTTTTTCATGTATCAGCATAAAAGCAGCAAGGGCCTGCAAGTCGTACTTAAGGGCATAGAGTTCGACGTAACGCCTGCAGAGATATTAAAGGCGCTAAA
This sequence comes from Drosophila biarmipes, assembly GCF_025231255.1. Classification (NCBI taxonomy): domain Eukaryota; kingdom Metazoa; phylum Arthropoda; class Insecta; order Diptera; family Drosophilidae; genus Drosophila; species Drosophila biarmipes. The sequence continues at coordinate 573,304 of NW_026114527.1, forward strand.
TGAGAAGGGAGCAGCATCTCCTTAAGGTAGAGCTCGCACAAGAAAATAATCCTCTAAAGATCTACAAAGTGCACTTTATATACAATCTCAGTTCCTGTTCAGTTCTGCACTGCAGAATTGCATTTGAAGAACCAATGACCCGTACATGGCCACACAAGGAATATTTTAAACTACGCGCTAACTGAAGAGGTTGCCCAGTTTATAAGGAAATGAAAAGGCGCATCCATCAGGAAGGAACTAGCGGTCGCACACAAACGAAACAGTTAACAGCATCTCGACCCTGAGGTCATTTTGTTGACAGGCGCCATATTCTCTCTACGACACATAGACTTTGCAACAGGGCTGCCTATTCCTGTTTGAACAAGTTAATCAGCATATCATCAGACATAAAACAGCTTTGTAGCTATGATATGCAGCCTGCAACAAAGCCTTATGCGTACAACTATGCATAACGCGAAATCAAAATCTACTTATTCAAATGCTGGTTTCACAATAATCCAAATAATGACTTCCTTAAGGATGTCTACGTGCAACGCTAAAAGCGTTTCACAGCATAAACTTGAGTTAGCTTAATTCCTACTCGACAATCATATTGACGTAATGCCCCTTTCAGAAGCACACCTTACAAACAAATACAATTTTCAACTACGAGGATATTCATTCCACGGAACTAAATATCCAGATTGTAAAGTACGTGATGGGACTGGAATTTCAATCAGAAGCCGTATTTAGCACCACTATCATTACAAATTTGGTAAAAACTACAAGGAACTTAAACTAGCCACCGAATAATGCCCCCCTCGGCTCACTATGGCAGAGACTACTTTATAGCAGCAGGAGACTACAATGCCAAGCACACACACTAGGAATCTCGTCTCGTGACTCCAACAAGAAAGCAGTTCCATATTGCAAATATAAAAGCCAAGAAAAAGCTCGCCTTTGCTTCTTCTGGTGAACCGACATACTGGCCGGCAGACCCAAAGATTTCCCGATTTATTACCCTTGCCATTACCAAAAAACATTCCTAAAAGTCTGATAAGCGCTTAGTGCCTTTAGTATATTTTATCTGATCACTCGCCTGTCCTATTTATTCTACTCCGACAACCAGGAACTTTGAAGCCATCCTTAAAATTGACCTCACAACAAACCAGTTGGGCTAACATTGAGCAACTTTGTCAACACAATAGAGTGTGTACTCTTCTCTGCAGCTTGTCCTTGAACACCACAAACACAAATACACAATGCTACCAAAAGACGACAAATCTACATATCGAACACTTCGACCTCGAAAAGAGGCGCTTATGTCGAGAGCGGTAATTTTACAGATCGCCATCTGCTGGGCAAAAAATACAAATTTTAGAGGTATTTCTAAATTATCGGCAATTCCTCCAGCATTTGAACGTATAATCACTTCTCATTTACAACATTTTTGTTCCTCGCTTATATCACCGTGTCAGCATGGTTTTGTTAAGCCAAGATCGACCAGCACCAACCTTCTTGAACTGTAATCTATTGTAATAAATGGGTTTAAGAAAAAAATGCAGACTGACATTGTATATACAGATTTTAGTAAGGCCTTTGACTCCGTTAACCACTCACTTCTTTTATTTAAATTAGATCAGCTTGGGTTTCCCGGTAATCAATTATCTTGGATTTCGTGTTACTTGAATGGTAGGACTCAGAGGGTTATATTCAAAAATGCTGTTTCAAAATTGATCTACGTAACATTTGGAGTGCCCTAAGGTAGTATTTGGGCCCTTTGCTGTTTACTTTGTTTATTAACGATCTTTCCTCAATCATAACACAATCTCGTGTACTAATGTAAGCTCATGATGTTAAGCTTTGTTTATCATATAATGATATAGCGTCGGGATTTAACTTACAGTCGGCTATTGATTGTTTTCGTGGATGGTGTGAGTACAATCTTATACATTTTGAATGCCCTAAAAGCAACGTTATGACTTTTTATAGGGGTACTCCTACGTTTATCAGTTACTTTGTTAAACATACGTCACTTGCCCGTATATATACAGTTAACGATTTAGGTTTTCTTCTTGACCCTAAACTTAAATTCGACTGCCACAATATGTCCACTGTTAACAAAGCCATGAGTGATCTTGGGTATATAAAGACTTGGTCAAAAGAATTTGATGACCCTATTTTGGCCGTCCTATTTTGGAATATTGTTCGTCGGTTCGGAGTCCACAATACCAAGTGCACATCGACCGTATTGAGTCAGTACAAAAAAAATTTCTCTTATTTGCCCTGCGTAGTTTACACTGGGATCAAAACGTAAGGCTACCTTCCTAACAGAGTAGATTACAATTGCTTAATTTACCTGCACTCGAAAATCGTAGAGCAATGCTATTTTTATACAACATCTTTTAAACCGCCTAACATTCAATGTTCATGTTAGATTAACACGAAATTATTATCCTCTAAATGGGCTAGAGATCTACGTATCTTGTCACACCACTACGACAGCAAACGTGATCTTCGCACTCTGGAACACTAAATGGGTCAAATGATACAGGTATCGAAAAAAATCGACGCATATTAATAGGGGTCAAAAGTCACTTTGGCCTAATGTCAACGAATAAGATTACTGATGCAGCAATTCTGAAGCATAGGGCAACGCGACTACATTTATACTCTTCAGAAGCGAACTAAGTAAATTTAACCTTAAGAAAACATCAGATTTGGCCAGTTACAGATAATTCACGAGGACTCAGCCCCTCCACAGCACTCGAACTAAGCACGAATTACGGCACTCTGCGCCGGACAATGTACAATGTTCTTTCAACGGGGGTAAAATTTTGGAAAAATGCAAAATTAAGTTTAATTGCTAGCAGAATCTTCCGCCATACATAAATGTCGTGTTTTACGCCCTTCGGTATTTCTGTAAACGACAGAACCTTTAACGCGTTCGCGTAAGTTTCTCTGGAGTATTACTTTCTCTCTTGCTTTCTACGGTTCTATACGCAACGAATTTGGAGAAAGAAATAATTGAAGTCAGCATATAAACTATTTTTACTATTTGAGCTTTACATTATAATGTAAAAAAAACACGCAATTATTACTATTTGAGCTGGCCTTGGAGAACATAAGTATAAAGCTGCGCTTGACGGCATTTTATTTTTGATTTATGCGCAACGTTTTCTCTTACCATTATGATGGGTTTTTGTGCTTTTACGCTTACGCTTGTATGAGAACCTGTTAACCAATTTTCCGATCCTTCTTATGACAGGTATATAATCTTGACAACAGTAATGTTAGGTAGGAGGTTATATGTTTAAAACAAAAAACACCACATTTTCCGATCGTTTCTATGGCAGCTATATGATATAGTCGTCCAATTTTGACAAAATTTAATTTGAAATTCAATATTAATTAAAAAATGTTATTTTCAAGTGTAGGATATTATATGTTAAAAACACCGAAGATATAATATTTCATATTATTTCAATTCGAAATTCAAAACCAGTGAGAAAATTTTATTTCCAATTAAAAAATGTTATTTGCAAGCTGAGAAATAAAAAGCACCAAAGCTATAATTTTTTATATTATATTTTCCGACCAATTTTCAGATCGTTCTTCCGATTTTGATAAAATATAATTTGAAATTTTTTTTTTTTTTTAAAAAACACCAAAGCTATAATTTGTTTCACATTATTTCCCACCAATTATCCGATCGTTCCTATGACAGCTATATGATATAGTCGTCCGATTTTAGTTTCTAGTTTATGTTGTAATACTTATAAAAGTATAGTTACGTATATTAAACTTAGATCAACGCAAAAAATTTTGCACTTAAAAAAGCACTTACCTGACTTGATTCATATCTAAAAAAAAATAAAACAAAATGTGTCGCATCGCACAATTTAAACAGCCAGACTCTTGTTTTTTCCGGCCCACTGCATGGAATATGCAGAACTTGCTAGACGATTAGGACATGGCAAATTTCTTGCCACGCTCACTTTAATGCCCCCAATTATACAAGAAAAAATTGAAATTAGGAAAAGTGAAATGTATTGGTCTCTGAGATATTTATATTATTGCTTTACAATATCGCTTTCTTTCTTATAAAACTAAATTTCTTATTTATCTAAGAGTCGAAGCACTCGACGAAGGCGCTCTTTTTTCTTTTTTTTTAGTAATGGTCCGGTATTAAATTTTGATGTCATAATGACCAGATTAGTCGTGGTCCTGAGTGACAAATGTCCCATCTACATTATCGAACAAGAAAATTATCCATAATGGCTTATTAAGGTACTGTTTACAGCAGAAATTTAGGAAAATATTGGAAGATAGCCCTCAGAGTTTTCACTACCTACCCCAATAGCCAAATTTCGAATGCTATTTTATAATTACTTAAGGTTTACACAAAATTCAAAACTAAAATATAAATAGTAATTTAATTAAAAATAAAATAGTTACTGTAACCAGGGCAAATTTAGTAATAAGCAACCAAGTAAGCCATAGCCAATGGAAATAGACGAGTCAATTCAGATTCAGAGTAGATCCAATACCGGTTGTATTAAAGGCCATAGAAAATATCAAAAAAGGAATATCAGTTAGAATAAATGAATCCAAAGTAAAACAAATTGAACCCAGAACACTCAGTCTAGTGCCTCGACTATCAGATACCCGTTACTCAGCTAAAGGGAGCAAAAAGGAAATGGAGATATAAAAGCAGCAAAGCGATATTTCAGTATATGTTATGTGAGCGGCAGACGTATTTACGCGTTTTAACCGTTTGTGGGCGTTAGAATGGGCGTGGCACATTTTCTTTCCTGGAATACACCCTTATCCTGAAGGCAGACTATACACTAACCCCGGAGGACGAAGAGTACAAGAAAACCAACTGGATGCCATAAGGACCCCCAAGATGAGCAGAAAGACGTCCAAAGTGGCAGTACCACCAATGTCATTAACACCGTGGAGATCGTTGACCGCAAGGCTGATATTTAGGATGTGAACAAGACCATGAAGCTCATAGTTGGACTACCCCTGGTTATAGTGATCTTTAAGGTCGTCAAGATGTACAGACATTCCATTCAGCGACGCCGTGACCAGCATCACGCCCTGGTTAAAATAATCACCCACGTCGGAGCCCAAACATAAGCAGTCGAGGCAAAAGTGCTTATAACAAATAGACAATAAACCAATAAAAGGCGTATTTAGTGGCAATAAACTACAAACAAAAAAAAACCGCCAACAACAATTGAAGATAAACAGCAAATGCACGCATTTTTCAATACAAGTGAAGTAGAACCGACAACTCATACAAGAAATTGGAGCTGCACTGACAAGCTCAAGCTCATGCTTGAACTCCATACATATATACTTATCTATACAGCTGTAGTTATCTTACGTATATACGAGGTGTGTTCAAAAAGTAAGGTGAATTTCAAATTTCGCGGGCAACATATTTTCGATTATCGATTTTTTTTGTTTTGTTATGTTGGTACACTCTTCCCTAACATCTGTACCAAGTTTCAATTGAATCCCCTTTTTTGTTTAGTTGTGAGAGGCGTAAAGGTAACAAGTTGTTTTGCGTGCTCAGCGAATTTTTGCTATCAAAAAATATGGTTCAAAGGATTTGCATCAAATTTTGTGTAAAAAATAAAATTAAGTGCTTCGAAACACTTAAAATGTTGACAGTGGCTTACGGTAAAACTGTTCTGGGTAAAAAAAATGTTTACAAGTGGTACAAACTCTTCCAAGATGGCCGGGAAGATGCCAATGACGAGCTCTGGACGCCCAAGCACGTCAACAACTGATGAAAACGTTCAAGCAGTGAAGAAAATTGTTTTGGAAAATCGTCGAATCACTATCAGAGAAGTTGCTGAAGATGTCGGTATATCGCTTGGCTCGTGCCATGAAATTTTTTCAAACGTTTTGGGCATGAGTCGTGTGTCAGCGAAGCAAAAATTGCTGAATTTTGACCAAAAGAACCGTCGCATAAGCATCGCTCACGAACTGTTGGATGACGTTAACGACGACCCAGATTTACTCAAAAGGGTCATAACTGGTGACGAATCATGGGTGTATGGTTATGATATCGAAACCAAAGCCCAATCGTCACAATGGAAGAGCCCAGGTGAACCAAGACCGAAAAAAGCACGCCAAGTTCGATCAAATGTCAAAGTTTTGATCACTGTATTCTTCGATTACCATGGCGTGCTGCATCAGGAGTTCTTACCATATGGTCGTACGGTCAATAAACAGTATTATCTGGAAGTTATGCGCCGTTTGCGAGAAGCAATACGAATTGTGGAAAAACAATTCATGGCTTTTGCATCACGATAACGCCCCTGCTCACTCATCTTTGCTTGTGAGAGATTTTTTGGACAAAAACAACACCACAATAATGCCTCAGCCATCATATTCACCTGATTTGGTCCCATGTGACTTTTTCTTGTTCCCAAAACTAAAGAGACCTATGAAAGGACGGAGATTTGCAACGTTTGTAGTCGGGAGTGGTCAGCGTTTTGCTCATTTGCACACCTCACCGGTGGTAAATTCGGTACTATCCGCTTATAAAAATAATTGTCAAGTAAATTGTATTACATATGCCAACATGGTATTACTTATACACGGCACACACCGACATGTGAAAAGGAAATTGAAACTATGGTGAACTAAAACTTTAACAAGGGAGGTGTGCTGATGTAAGAAGTAGAGTAGGTCAAGATAAATCACATAATTTTCGACGGACAACATTGATAATATGGGATCGTATTGCGCGGCCCGCGACGATCCAATGGTACTTGAATGTGTGAAAGGGAGAGAGTATGACCAAAACACAGCCGATCGTATTGCGATCAAGCGACAGCTAAGCTTGTAGGGTAGTGTGGACTGACGACTGACGAACTTTACACACTAATATTATTTTTCCATGCACTTTAATTATTTATTCTTGTTAGAGAGGAGAGAGGCTATCAGTAATTTAACTGTTTTATAGAGCATGGGGAATTAAATGTTTTTTATATGCACGTCCATTTGATAGATTGGCGTCTAGAAAGAGAAGCAAACATAACGGTAACGCAATTATCACTTGCGGTGAGAATGTACAGTTCGTTTGTCGATCCAGGACAGATGGGGGTGGGGAAACGTAAAGCCGACGCACTACAACTTACTAGGCATTGGTCCGGTCGTTTTGCTTGATTCGAGTAGTTTCTATTTCCCTTGACATATATGGGCGGGGGACGATCCGAAATTTATTGGTTCGAGTGGCGGGAGGGTGTTTTTGGACTGATTCTTTTTCTAGATGTTTGGGAAATTTGCGCTGACTAGAAGAGGATAGTAAGGGCACGTTAATTTAGCGGAACCCAGTTGTGTAGAAGGGGCTGACACCCCTAGTTAGGGGAACTTCTTTGGTTTTATTTTTGGGGCTTACAAGTTAGAAGGTTCTTGAGTCTTGCTGAGCAGAGAGCAGCACCCCTCAGTATATACACATTATTATTGTCGATCTTTTTAGCGTTTACGTCGCTGACCGAGTGTTTGGAAAAGAATCACGTGATCCGGTTATACCAAACTTATAGTGTAAATGTATGTGCATTAGTATGCACAAAGTGACAATCTATTAAGGAAAGCGAGGGCTTTAAAAGAAAGTCCAACTATATAAATGAATGGGCCCAAAAAGAAAGTCCTGTTCCAATCCAGCAGCGGAGGAATGACCCGCGCAACGACGCGTGGAGAAAACCACCAAACCCGGAGTACGAGCGCGCCAAGGCTAGGAGAATCACATGAAAGAGAGCCTTGGGAGCTCCCAGAATCAGCCAAGACAGGTAGACTCCCTGTTCGAAGAAAACAATTTGGACCAAGCCACCGGAATGGAAGGAGCCGCCGGTGGAGCGAATTTACCCCTCGGACCTCCTAGAGGAAGATCAAGTTTTCTTTCCCAATATCAGAGACACGGACAGAGGACAGCTAAGAGGGTGCCGAGCGACGTGAACAGAGATTGATGGAGCTTTTGAAGCAGAGCAACGAGATGCAGCGTGGAATGAGCGCCCATATAGAAGCATTAAAAGCGCAAGTAGCAGAGATGCAGTCTCCAACATCCAGGGGCCCGAACAGAAGGGACTGCCTTTACCAACAGAAACTGTTCCGAATCCGACTGACAGCTTCTTGAGATATCAAGAGACTCCGCGTCTGGAACCGGTGACGGAACTCATCATTTCAGGGACCGAGGTCAAGGGATGTCAGACTAGACAGAAGGAACCTAAAGTTTGACGGCAGTGAACGCGGCATGGCAGTTAAGAGCTTCCTGTTCCGCGTGGACCGATAGAAAGAATTGTATGACCTCAGCCGCCAACAAGACTTTCTTGAATTCCTTCTTCTGTTGACAATTGCGGCTACTAAATGGTATTAACTGCTGATGAAGGACAAGGCTGAAAATCAAGGCACTAATGGATTGCAGACAGGAGACGTACGAAACCTTAAGCGAGTATATCTCGGATATGCACAACTTGCATTTGATAAATGAGCAAGGGAGTACGAACTCGCTCGCGAACGTATCTTCACCGGCTCGGAAGAACCGATGGCGGGATACGAATAACACGAAAGATACTGACTTTATATAATGTCAGAGCAGACTATCGCCGGCTCTAACAAAAAGTGGTGGAAACGGTGGTGAGCATGTAAAACGACAACCGCTTCCTTGTCAAAACGAAGGTCGATGGAGAAGAAATACTCTCGTTACTAGACACAGGGGAGCGAATGCTTTCTTGAAAAACCGGACGTGGCCAATAAGAAAGCTAAGTGAAGAGTGTGTACGCACAGCCAGTGGTGGCGAAACCCAAGTAATCGGAGCAATAACGTTACCTGTAGAATAGGAACGAGAAACAAAGGACCTAGCGTTTTTGATAGGCCGAGGCCTGACACAACGATTTTATTTCGAAACTAATTTTTGGAATACGTTTGGTCTCACATTCATCGCTAAAGAAAGGCACGAGGCTGCCACCGTTGACATAACGCAAAACAAAAGCTGGTGTATGCCGAACTTGACCGCATGCTAGGTCTAGGCGTGATATAGGAGGGCAATAGGGCAATATAAATCGCCTTTGCCAAGATGCACGTAAAGTCAATTCCCGTACTATCAAAAATGCATAACCATTATGGCATATTGAGGGTCTGTAAAGTCGACGTATTACATTTTCGCCATTGACTTAAAAGACGCCTTTTGGAAAATACTTCTCGAAACCAAAAGTAGTGAGAAAACCGCATTCACAGTACCCGGCAGACCACTGTATTAGTTTACAGTCATGCCGTTTAACTTGTGCAATACCGCGATGCTAATGTGCCGACTAATGGATAACGGTATACCAGCGGCGCTACGCGAAAAAGTATTTGTGTATCTGGATGACTTACTGGGATGTTGATTTTCATTTGAAGCTCACCTTGATACGTTGAGCCAGGTCAGCGCCTGCTTACAGCGGGCATAGCTAACAATTAATGTAGATAAAAGCAAGTTTTTCTACAGCAGGCAAGATAACTAATATACGTCTTTGGGGAAGGATGCAACCGAACCGACGATGAGAAAATACAATCGATACATGAATTTCCCCAGTCTTGCTCCACCAAACAGATGCGGAAGTTCCTGGGAATGACTACACCCAGACAGCGGCTCCGCTTTACGAGTGCTTGAAGAAAGACCGGGTGAAGAAATTTGAGATGTCGGAACAAGAAATAAAGGCGTTTGAACTTTTGAAAACCAGCATGCCTTCATCACCTGTACTTGTCTTATTCTTAGCATTACCAAATTCCGTGCACACTTCGAAGGGATTCCCTTCAAAGTCACGCCAGTCTATGGCTGATGGGTCAGAAAGACTTGTCAGGCACACTCGCACGGTGGAGTCTGAAGCTGCAATCGTTTGACTTCACCATAGAACACAGAAAATGAACACTAAATGTAGTCCCCGATGCACTCTCACGAGTTCATATGACGAACTACATAAGAGTAGTGCGGAAGAACTGGACCTAAACATAAACCTGGATTCGACAGCGTTCCAATCACCGGATTACGTCAAACTGGTGCAGGTGGTGGAATAATTGGATTCTGCCTAAACGACCCCATGGATAAAGCCCGAGCATGGAAACTCTGGGTTCCCGCCGAGCTGCGACTCGACTTGGTCTGGAGAGCACATCATGCCATAACTGCGGGGCATGGCTGGTTGCACGAGTCACTAGCCAAACTAAAACAGAGACTACCCATGGGAGAACAACGTGTCACGGAGCGGGCGGGACAGAGATTGTTTATCGACTTTATGGGACCATACCCAAGGACCAAAGTTGGGAATACTGTGATTTTTGTATGCCTAGACCACTTTTCATAGCTTGTCTGGCATCAAATTCCTCGAGACAAAAAAACTTCCACCAGTACGGGGTCCCTGAGTTCATACACTCGGACAACGGCAAACAATTTGTGTTCCAAATATTTGGTGAGCTAATGATCCGACACGTACAGACTGGACTTTACTCCTTGCAAGCGAACGCGGCTGAGATGGTTAACCGATCGGTACTCCAAATTTTACGAGCAACAATTGCAACGGATCAGCGAAATTGGGATACCCAATCGAGTCGAATAGAGTGTGCTCTTAGGAATGGCCAATACGAGTCAATAGGCACGGATCCTTATAACACAGCCTATCCGCTTTCACGGAAGCTAGGTGGTATACAGGCAGGAGACTCCCGAATAAGCCTCAAAACACCCACAGCAAGATAGTAGAATTTTCCGTTGAACAAGTTGTCTACAGAAAAAAATACAAGCAGAGTTATAAAGCTGACGGTTATAATGCCAAGCTTGACCCAAACCAATTTTGTTGTATTGTACTCCAACATAAGAGCAAAGCGCTATATGAGCTCGGCAATGCGGCGGGGAAAAGTGTCGGAGTTTTTCATGCCAAAGGACTGTATATCGCTTAAGCTCATGGGCGTAATTCGACGACACAAACAAAAAGATAAGATCACAACTGCAGGATTGCACAAGAAAGTAGGAGCTCCCAATCACATGATGAGTAGAACACGTCATCAGACTAGCCTGCCGCTGCTATAAAAACCCCAATCCGAGACCGATGTAGTACCAGATACGATGCACCCTCAGACAAAACTCGAGGAAGCTATCCAATCCGCCCGTCGGCCTCGCAAGCTACAGGTGCGGTGCAAGGACGAAGCTTCGTACCTGGCACTCCTAGTCGAGTTGATGAATGGCTTGAGCCGGAGTATCCAGCTATGCTGGATACAAATATGCCAGGCCGTCACCCAGGACAAAGTCAACAAGCCAACAAAGGAAATCCAGGCGAAGGACCCGGACGACACAGAAGGGTCAGTGCCAGTTGCGGAGACGCATCGCCAGGCTACAAAAGGCATCAAGGAAGGCGGGCAGGCGCATGAATCGCGCCGCCCGGAAGCTGCACATAAGAAGCCCAAGCCTGGGGCTCCAGGCACAGCTGTCATTCCAAATATGCAAATGATGCCTAGAAGTAACATTTATTACCTAGATCCATATAATGTGTATAATAAGTAAAATTTATTATATAAACAAAATAAACAAAAAAAAACATTCTTTTACTTTTTTTGGGAAATAACAACAAAAAAAAACACAAGAAAGAAAATTAACTTCGGCAAGCCGATGGGTGTATACCCTTGAAGTTATAGGAAATAATCAACTTTAGTAAGACCATGAGAAATATTTAAAGATTGTTGCTGACTTCAGTGTTATTAAAAAAAAAAAATTCATTTTTTTTCAGACCATTTTTTTTACACCTAAATAAGAGAAGTTTGATTTTTATTTAATTGAATTCGAAATTCTAAAAAGTATAAAGAATTATATTCGCAATATAAAAGATAATATGTCAAAAGGCCCCAATGCTTTTAATTGTTTCATATTATTTTCCCACCAATTTTCCGATCGTTCCTATGACAGCTATATGATATAGTCGTCCGATTTTGTTAAAATTTAATTTGGAATTAAAAACCTAAGTGGTTTTATTTTATTTCTAAGCGCAGGAGGTTAAATGTTAAAAAACACCAAAGATATAGTTTTTTATAAATGTTGTTCCCGATACACATTGGGATGAAATGTCTTTATTTTGGCCATAACCGTAATATTAAAGCTAGAAAGCTGAAATTTGGAGAATTTGCTGCTTATATTATATTTGAATTTCTGATTTTTTTTTTAACACTACAACCTTGCCTTCCACATAATTGAACTGCAGTATTTATAAAATTCATATTAATTACACTTTCATATTAGTAATACTTTTCTCTTCCTTATTTTTTATCGACAATTGTTAGAAAATTTTTATACTTTAAAACTTAAAAATACGTACATAAACTTGTATTAATTTAAACTTTCTTCTTCTAAATCAAGATCAAAATATAGTATACTTTCAAACTCGTCTTCAATACTATATACTTGGGCTGCATCTTCCGGTTTTGGAGGAACTAAGAGTGCAATAACTTCACTTGGCAATGGGTGTGATTTTGAGCTCTTTTTTTGAGCGATGCTTGATAAGTAAGGATCAGAAGAATCCAAAGCTCGGTGAAATACGTCTGTTAAATTGTTCACTCGGCTATTTTTCCTGGCATGCAAAATCCTATCGCGCTTGTAATATTTGTTGCGAGCCTCAGATGCGTTTTCGCCTAAGCAACCAACAGGAAGTACAGATAATTTAATTATTTCTGGACCATGAACTAAAATTTTGTGGACCGTAGCGGTCATTGGATACCACGGATATTTAATTAAATGCAAACGAAGCGTTTCTTCACAAAATTTCTTAAACTTATTAAAACAAACGTCATATTCGCACGATAAAATTATTAAAATGATTGTTTAAAAGCTCTTAATCCAGTTCTAATATTGAGGCAAATAATTTAACATTCGAAAATGCTCTTCGTGCCGTATTGCCATCGTTGGAATTTCCAGAACCATTCAGACTTGGTTTGTTAATATGTAACCCCATTTCAGACCAAAGCTTTCGCTCAATGTCCTTCTTGCGTACCATCATTATTTCTTTGCCACTTTTGAATACTAACACGATATGAGATGTTGAAAACGAATTCCAAAAACCTAATCCATGCGTGGAGAGGACTAACTCCGTACTGATAAGAATTTGGTTTAGGCTTGAACTTTTGACTGTTAACCTCTGTTTCTTTTAAAAAGTCCTTCGGACTGGCACCACAAATTGGACAGGATTGTGTTGAATTAGTGTCCGTTGAATTTTCCTTTGCAAGTTCGGAAGCAAGTCTTCTTTTATGCCGTAAACTTCCTTCGTCATAAGAGACCCGAGGTCGTCCACCAAGATTATGACTTCAATCATCTTTTGAATAAAATATTACCTCCGATGCAAGCCAGCTAGCATTTTCTTCTTTGAAACGACGAATATTTCTGTGCGCTTTGTTCAGTAGTCTCTTAATTTGAAAAATAAAGTTTTTTATTTTGTTTTTAATCACCTCCAAATCGTTTTCCGGAAAATCATTTGGAATTACTTCGACGCAAACCCAATCAAAAGTAGCGTTGACATTGCGATTTTTTTCCATCCAAACTTCTAGTAGGTCTCGACGAATAGCAACTTTGCGTGAATCTGTTGAAATATTTAACCCCCCCGCAAATTCCCGCAAATTATTTAAATGCTATTTGAATATACACATAAAACCTCATACTACCACATAAGTTGTTATTTGAATCCTGTTGTATCTTGCTAGATATGCACCACGAAACACAAATATTTTTAGAATCAACAAACTAGTGTTTACGTATTACCTTAAAAACATGACAATACAAAAGCACATATAATTAAACACTTATACAAATATTTTCTACATACCATGCGAAATATTTTCCATTTTAAGGTATTTCAATTGCTCAAACTGTTTAAAAATACGAGTACGCCAAAATTTAGGAACTTCACTAATCAGCAAGCTTGCATGCACCACGTGGCAAGAACAGCTGACTTTCAACAGCTGGTGCAAGACGAGGGCTGCACAATAAAATACAAATTAAATATTTTCGATGTCTAGGGACATTTCTTAGCTTAAAATAATTGTAACATTATTTATATATTGACACGAACTTATTAGGTTTTGGCCAAAATAAAGACATTTCATCCCAATGTGCGATAGCGATGGGTGCTATAAGATATAGTTGTCCGATCCGGCTGGTTCCGACTTATATACTACCTACTTCTATCCTCCGTTAAAAAAAGACACCCACAGCTAAAACCTTATCTTGTTTTTGGCATTTAACTATCTCCGAATGTTATTTTTTGTTTTAAACCTATATTTCATTTTCTGTTTAAAGGTATTAATATGAACTATATGGATGTATGTTTCCGTGCGAGGCCGGAAAGCTTCTATTTGTCAGCAACCAACGCAATAGTATCTTATGTAATAATACAATGCCACAGATTTTTTAATAAGCCCGACTAGCTCTTTTAAGACTGGGTTGGAGGCGTGAGTCGCAGCCACACGTCAATGAAAAAAGAAACTTTCGTACGATGCAAGTTATATGACACATTACTTAGGGGCCTTGCCCAATTTATAAAAAACTTTGAGCCAAGAGCCTTCAATCGATTCCCACCCAGATCAGTTTCACACTTTCCGCTTCAAACGGATTCTGTAAACATCTAAGCCGATATTGTAACACCAGAGCCCCAAAAAGGGAGCCCCAAGTCCGCTAATGTAAACACCGATTTCCGGCAGAATTTCAATTCTGCAAAATTGCAATTTTAAATTTAATTGACAATTTTCATCATCCTATTTTTCGACTTTCTTTGATGATTCTTTTAATCAGATTTTTGTGATAAATGTCTTAAGCCGAGGTTCGATTATGGATTATTGAACCAAAGTCAGGCAGTCCGTTTTTGAATCCGAATTGATCGGTCGACAACTTGAATATCGCGAGCAGTGAAAATTGACTTCGGTACTAATAAAAATGTAAACTAAGCAATAATTTAATTGTCGCCCAACGTGGGGCGGTGGTATTTAAAAAAATTCCTGAAATACGTTTCAAAACAAAACAGTTTTCGAAAACAAAAAGGAAATTCGCGCCGCTCAAAAACCTAACCGATGACATAATAAAAAGTGTTTACATCGTGAAAATAGCTAAAGGAGGAAAACAATAAATGCAATAATCCCCCTGTTTACAACAATCCTTTAATTAGCGAACGTAATGAAAAGCACACTGCTCAAAAAAAATATTACTCTCAAAAACAAATATTTAACAAAAATAAAGATAACAAACAAATATTTAAAAATGAAATGGATAAATAAAAAATTTTAATTAAAATTCAAATACAAATTCAACAAAACAAGGAAAAGAGTTAATCAACGACTTTGAAAAAATTCTAACCATGACTCCACCCTTATCTGCAATGGCTTCTAGCAGCCAGATGGTTAATGTAAGCGATTTAATAGCACAAATAGTTAATAATGAATTGAGTCCTTTAAGGAATGAAATCGCGAGCTTAAAGACACAATTAAATCATAATATAAAAAAGGGTGCGGAATTCAAGGTGAAAGCTGTTGATCCAAACGTAAGGTGCAATACTTCTTATGAAATCATTAAGTCAGTTCGAAAATATAAAGGCGAAGAAGATAGTTATGTTAGCTGGAGAGAATCGGCGGAAAAAGCAATGGGACAATACAAAAGGGGAAGTGAAAAATACTTTTCGGCACTATCTATTCTTTAAAATAAAATTACAGGCATTGCCAATGATGCTTTAACTCATAATGGAACCGTATTGAATTTTAACGCCATAATGGCAAGACTAGATTTTGTTTTTAGTGACAAGCGACCTATACATATTTTAGAATAGGATTTAATTGTATTAAGTCAGGGGAAATTATCGATTATGGAATTTTATAATTTGGTAAATAAAAAACTAACTCTCTTGATTAACAAAACCATTATGGCACATGGGAGGAATAAGCCAATTACATCTGAACTTAATGAAAAACATAGAAAGACAGCCCAACGAGTGTTCATAACTGGCCTTAACGGCTATATCTCAGATGTAATATTTTCCATGAATCCACCCGATTTACCGAACGCAATGGTGGCCCAATTGAGGGCCCAATTCGTGAACAATTTTATATCATCACAACGCAAAACTAATGAGTCAAACTTATATGGGCAACAAAACTCAAATATCAAACCCAGACAAAACTGAAATAATTATAACAATTTTAGTTAAAATAGAAACAATGCTTGGAATCAGGGAAGTTAATAAAATTTTGGGATATAAAAATCCTAAACGCGCCGTTGTCGAAATATCCGAATAATCAAAAAATTAACAATATACAAAATTTATCCTCATGTCAAAGAAAAGATTTTGAGGACAAAATATTAAATATTATTAATAAAGAACATTCCAAAATAAATATGCAGATTCCTCTTAGGACTGACATACGCGGTTTAATAAATACCGAAAACGATAGGGCTATTTATAGTAAGCAATACCCTTATGCTCTATCAGCCTCCGATTTTGTAAATTCTGAAATCGACAGAATGCTTAAAGAAGAAATTATAAGGCCAAGCAGTAGCCCTTATAATTCCCTAGTATTAGTCGTACCAAAAAAAGGTTTTAACGAAGATGGAACTCCCAAACCTAGACTAGTAATAGATTATAAGAAACTTAACGAAAACACCATACCGGATAGATATCCAATGCAGGATCCTTCCGTAATTTTGTCAAACCTCGGGAAGACTTAATACTATTCAACAATTGATTTGGAATCAGGATTCCACCCAATTCTCATGAATGAAACAAACATTTAAAAAACCTCATTCTCAATAAAGAATTGAAAATACGAATTCCTGAGAATGCCATTTGGGTTAACAAACGCCCCTACAATATTGCAAAGAGCGATGGATGATATTTAGAAAAACGTGTCATGTCTATATGGAGGACATTATTATTTTATCAAAAACAATTGAACAGCATTATAAAGATTTAATTGTTATAATTAACATTTTGCTAAACGCAAACATGAACATTTTGATTAAAAAATCAAAGTTCTTCAAAGTGGAAACAAACTTTCTCGGTTACGTTGTTTATCACAATGAGTTCAAAACCGATCCCCAAAAAATTTTCACAATCGTACAATATCCAATCCCTAAAAATATTTGAGAGCGTAGAAGCTTCTTAGGCCTTACAGGATACTACAGAAAATTTGTTCAAAACTACGCCAAAATTGCTAAACCGCTAACGAAATATTTAGAAGAGCAAAATGGCAAAATATCAAAGAAGACATCCCGCAAATCTTCTATACAGTTGGATGAGCCAACTGTAAGAGCTTTCAACAAGCTCAAAAATAATTTAATCGCACAAGTGGAGTTAGTTCAACCCGACTATAATAAAAAATTTACTTTAACCACCAATGCGTCAGATTTGGCTATTGGTGCGGTTCTTTCTTAGGAAAACCAATTACTTTCATATAAAAAACTTTCACAAAAACTGAACAATTATATGCTACTAATAAGAAGCAACTTCTAGCTATAGTTTGTGCTTTTAAAAGTTTACGAAATTATTTATATGGAGTTAACAACATCGAAATTTACACAGATCATCAACCTTTTTCACCTTTCAATTTCTCAAAAGAACCCTAATATCGAAATAAAAAGATGGTAGTCTTTGATTGAAAGTTATTCTCCAAAAATTATTTATAAGCCAGAAGCAACAAATGTTGTTGCAGATGCATTATCTAGGATACATATTAATAACTTAACAGATAGTATCGAGTCGGTCTCAGAAAAAAACACTCAGCATTCAGCAGAGAGTAGTTTTGAGATTGTTATACAAGAAACCCGTAAACCCTTAAACCAGTTTAAGCAACAATTGCTAATAGCAACGGGGAGGCATATAATACATGAGTCGATTCGATTAACGTGTTCGGAAATACTAGACATATAAAAGAGTATGACACTCTGCAAAATTTAATAACTCTCTTAAGGGAATACATTCCACCTTATATAACAATTAGAATTCATTGTAGCTTAGAAGACATTTATATAATTCAAAAACCACTTAAGGATAATTTTATAAAAAAATTTGTATTTGCTAGAATATTTGTCCAAGACGTTGAAGACAGAAGTTTATAATAACAGAAACGCATTGTCGAGCATACAGAGGGCTTGATGAAAATTATAAACAAATTAACCGGCTATATTATTGGCCTACCTTATATCAAAAACTAAAAGAGTTTGTTAAGTATTGCACAATCTGCAATCAAAACAAATATAACCGACATCCAGTGCAAATTCCTATCGGTCAAGCACATATTCCGGATAGAGAAGGTTAAAGTTTGCATTTTGACATTTATTACGCCCAAAATCTTATATTCATCACTTGCATAGATTCATTGGCAAAATTTTTAGTCGTAAAAGAAATCTCAAATAAATCCCAAAATATATATCTTTAAATATCTTTATTTTACGCAAATCGTCGACATAGTACTTTCAACGTTCAAATTGAAAGGGCACACTTTACTTTTGCACGTTGCACTAAAGATGATTATTCCGAAATAGTAATAAGAGCAGCACAGAAATACAACTTATCAATTCACTCTATAACCAATCAACAACCGTATGATATATTATTCAATAAAATCAATCTCGATAAAATTTCCCAATTGTTAAAGCAAGCATTGGATAAAATGTTACATTTTCATAATAAAGACAGAAAAGAAAAGGAGTATCACAGAGGAGAAATAATTTACGAAAAGAAACACGGGGAAAGAAATAAGCTTAACTCTAGATATAAAAAACAGGTAGTTAAGGAAAAACATCCTAATAAAGTTATTATTAATAACAGAAACCGTACGATTCATAAAGATAATATTAAATTTTAAACAAATTTAATTATCTTAAAATCCAGATAATGAATTCAATAATGTACTTATTATTGCTGGTAGCTTCAACCAAATACGAAATTATGGACTACACAAACCATGATTTCTTTCTTTACAAGGATACCAAAGAAGTCCTCATTTATGAATCATTCGCGGATTTTTTTCATATACCTAATTTAAGCTTTTATAAAGATATTATTATTCTTGAAACAGAATTTTAAAACGCCATAACGTTCAAAATTCAGAATGGGAAACAACCAACGATTTAAAAATTATAAAAATGCTTATTTCTCAAATATTACCCACTAGGTCAAAAAGAGGCATTAATGAATTAGGCACAATTTTGAAATGGATAGCAGGAACACCAGATCATGATGATTTCATAACAGTTCAAAATAAAATTGATGATTTGATAAAAAACAATAACGATCAATTCGTTATCAATTCCAAAAGATTTAAAGAAATAAAATCTCTATCTGACAACTTTAAAACCGCCTTTAAAGATCAAGAAATTCCACTCAGAAAATACCGCCTTCGTTTGCTGACTTACGATCTTATGAATTTAATGGACAAAATTACATTAGCAACAAGAAAAGAAGTTAACTTCGGCAAGCCGAAGTTTGTATACCCTTGCAGTTATAAGAAATAATCAAGTTTAGTAAATAATTTTATCATATTATTTTTCCACTAATTACCAAGCTAAGAAGGTAATATGTCAAAAAGCACTAATTCTACAATTTGTTATATATTATTTTCCCACCAATTTTCCGATCGTTCCTATGACAGCTATATGATATAGTCTCTCGATTTTGATAAAATTTAATTCGAAACTCAGAATTAATTAAAAAATTTCTTTCCAAGCTTAGAAGGTTATCTGTTAAAAAACACCGAAGACATAATTTTTCATATTATTTCATTATTTTCATATTATTTTACCACTAATTTTCCGATCGTTCCTATGACAGCTATATGATATAGTCTTTCGATTTTGATAAAATTTAATTCGAAATTCAGAACTAACTACAAAATGTTATTTCTAAGCTTAGAAGGTTATATGTTAAAAAACACCGAAGATTTTGATAAAAATTTTATTTGGAATTAAAAACCACTTAAAAAATGTTATTTCAAAGCGCAGGAGGTTAAATGTCGAAAAACACCAAAGATATAGTTTTTTATAAATGTTGTTCCCGATAGTTACTATGGGAGCTATAAGATATAGTTGTCCGATCCGGCTGGTTCCGACTTATATACTACCTACTTCTATCCTCCGTTCAAAAAAGACACCCACAGCTAAAACCTTATCTTGTTTTTGGCATTTAACTATCTCCGAATGTTATTTTTTGTTTTAAACCTATATTTCATTCTCTGTTTGAAGGTATAAATATGAACTATATGGATGTATGTTTCCGTGCGAGGCCGGAAAGCTTCTATTTGTCAGCAACCAACGCAATAGTATCTTATGTAATAATACAATGCCACAGATTTTTTAATAAGCCCGACTAGCTCTTTTAAGACTGGTTTGGAGGCGTGAGTCGCAGCCACACGTCAATGAAAAAAGAAACTTTCGTACGATGCAAGTTATATGACACATTACTTAGGGGCCTTGCCCAATTTATAAACAACTTTGAGCCAAGAGCCTTCAATCGATTCCCACCCAGATCAGTTTCACACTTTCCGCTTCAAACGGATTCTGTTAACATCTAAGCCGATATTGTAACACCAGAGCCCCAAAAAGGGAGCCCCAAGTCCGCTAATGTAAACACCGATTTCCGGCAGAATTTCAATTCTGCAAAATTGCAATTTTAAATTTAATTGACAATTTTCATCATCCTATTTTTCGACTTTCTTGGATGATTCTATTAATCAGATTTTTGTGATAAATGTCTTAAGCCGAGGTTCGATTATGGATTATTGAACCAAAGTCAGGCAGTCCGTTTTTGAATCCGAATTGATCGGTCGACAACTTGAATATCGCGAGCAGTGAAAATTGACTTCGGTACTAATAAAAATGTAAACTAAGCAATAATTTAATTGTCGCCCAACGTGGGGCGGTGGTATTTAAAAAAATTCCTGAAATACGTTTCAAAACAAAACAGTTTTCGAAAACAAAAAGGAAATTCGCGCCGCTCAAAAACCTAACCGATGACATAATAAAAAGTGTTTACATCGTGAAAATAGCTAAAGGAGGAAAACAATAAATGCAATAATCCCCCTGTTTACAACAATCCTTTAATTAGCGAACGTAATGAAAAGCACACTGCTCAAAAAAAATATTACTCTCAAAAACAAATATTTAACAAAAATAAAGATAACAAACAAATATTTAAAAATGAAATGGATAAATAAAAAATTTTAATTAAAATTCAAATACAAATTCAACAAAACAAGGAAAAGAGTTAATCAACGACTTTGAAAAAATTCTAACCATGACTCCACCCTTATCTGCAATGGCTTCTAGCAGCCAGATGGTTAATGTAAGCGATTTAATAGCACAAATAGTTAATAATGAATTGAGTCCTTTAAGGAATGAAATCGCGAGCTTAAAGACACAATTAAATCATAATATAAAAAAGGGTGCGGAATTCAAGGTGAAAGCTGTTGATCCAAACGTAAGGTGCAATACTTCTTATGAAATCATTAAGTCAGTTCGAAAATATAAAGGCGAAGAAGATAGTTATGTTAGCTGGAGAGAATCGGCGGAAAAAGCAATGGGACAATACAAAAGGGGAAGTGAAAAATACTTTTCGGCACTATCTATTCTTTAAAATAAAATTACAGGCATTGCCAATGATGCTTTAACTCATAATGGAACCGTATTGAATTTTAACGCCATAATGGCAAGACTAGATTTTGTTTTTAGTGACAAGCGACCTATACATATTTTAGAATAGGATTTAATTGTATTAAGTCAGGGGAAATTATCGATTATGGAATTTTATAATTTGGTAAATAAAAAACTAACTCTCTTGATTAACAAAACCATTATGGCACATGGGAGGAATAAGCCAATTACATCTGAACTTAATGAAAAACATAGAAAGACAGCCCAACGAGTGTTCATAACTGGCCTTAACGGCTATATCTCAGATGTAATATTTTCCATGAATCCACCCGATTTACCGAACGCAATGGTGGCCCAATTGAGGGCCCAATTCGTGAACAATTTTATATCATCACAACGCAAAACTAATGAGTCAAACTTATATGGGCAACAAAACTCAAATATCAAACCCAGACAAAACTGAAATAATTATAACAATTTTAGTTAAAATAGAAACAATGCTTGGAATCAGGGAAGTTAATAAAGTTAAGGAAAAACATCCTAATAAAGTTATTATTAATAACAGAAACCGTACGATTCATAAAGATAATATTAAATTTTAAACAAATTTAATTATCTTAAAATCCAGATAATGAATTCAATAATGTACTTATTATTGCTGGTAGCTTCAACCAAATACGAAATTATGGACTACACAAACCATGATTTCTTTCTTTACAAGGATACCAAAGAAGTCCTCATTTATGAATCATTCGCGGATTTTTTTCATATACCTAATTTAAGCTTTTATAAAGATATTATTATTCTTGAAACAGAATTTTAAAACGCCATAACGTTCAAAATTCAGAATGGGAAACAACCAACGATTTAAAAATTATAAAAATGCTTATTTCTCAAATATTACCCACTAGGTCAAAAAGAGGCATTAATGAATTAGGCACAATTTTGAAATGGATAGCAGGAACACCAGATCATGATGATTTCATAACAGTTCAAAATAAAATTGATGATTTGATAAAAAACAATAACGATCAATTCGTTATCAATTCCAAAAGATTTAAAGAAATAAAATCTCTATCTGACAACTTTAAAACCGCCTTTAAAGATCAAGAAATTCCACTCAGAAAATACCGCCTTCGTTTGCTGACTTACGATCTTATGAATTTAATGGACAAAATTACATTAGCAACAAGAAAAGAAGTTAACTTCGGCAAGCCGAAGTTTGTATACCCTTGCAGTTATAAGAAATAATCAAGTTTAGTAAATAATTTTATCATATTATTTTTCCACTAATTACCAAGCTAAGAAAGTAATATGTCAAAAAGCACTAATTCTACAATTTGTTATATATTATTTTCCCACCAATTTTCCGATCGTTCCTATGACAGCTATATGATATAGTCTCTCGATTTTGATAAAATTTAATTCGAAACTCAGAATTAATTAAAAAATTTCTTTCCAAGCTTAGAAGGTTATATGTTAAAAAACACCGAAGACATAATTTTTCATATTATTTCATTATTTTCATATTATTTTACCACTAATTTTCCGATCGTTCCTATGACAGCTATATGATATAGTCTTTCGATTTTGATAAAATTTAATTCGAAATTCAGAACTAACTACAAAATGTTATTTCTAAGCTTAGAAGGTTATATGTTAAAAAACACCGAAGATTTTGATAAAAATTTTATTTGGAATTAAAAACCACTTAAAAAATGTTATTTCAAAGCGCAGGAGGTTAAATGTCGAAAAACACCAAAGATATAGTTTTTTATAAATGTTGTTCCCGATAGTTACTATGGGAGCTATAAGATATAGTTGTCCGATCCGGCTGGTTCCGACTTATATACTACCTACTTCTATCCTCCGTTCAAAAAAGACACCCACAGCTAAAACCTTATCTTGTTTTTGGCATTTAACTATCTCCGAATGTTATTTTTTGTTTTAAACCTATATTTCATTCTCTGTTTGAAGGTATAAATATGAACTATATGGATGTATGTTTCCGTGCGAGGCCGGAAAGCTTCTATTTGTCAGCAACCAACGCAATAGTATCTTATGTAATAATACAATGCCACAGATTTTTTAATAAGCCCGACTAGCTCTTTTAAGACTGGTTTGGAGGCGTGAGTCGCAGCCACACGTCAATGAAAAAAGAAACTTTCGTACGATGCAAGTTATATGACACATTACTTAGGGGCCTTGCCCAATTTATAAACAACGTTGAGCCAAGAGCCTTCAATCGATTCCCACCCAGATCAGTTTCACACTTTCCGCTTCAAACGGATTCTGTTAACATCTAAGCCGATATTGTAACACCAGAGCCCCAAAAAGGGGCTTATGGATTATTGAACCAAAGTCAGGCAGTCCGTTTTTGAATCCGAATTGATCGGTCGACAACTTGAATATCGCGAGCAGTGAAAATTGACTTCGGTACTAATAAAAATGTAAACTAAGCAATAATTTAATTGTCGCCCAACGTGGGGCGGTGGTATTTAAAAAAATTCCTGAAATACGTTTCAAAACAAAACAGTTTTCGAAAACAAAAAGGAAATTCGCGCCGCTCAAAAACCTAACCGATGACATAATAAAAAGTGTTTACATCGTGAAAATAGCTAAAGGAGGAAAACAATAAATGCAATAATCCCCCTGTTTACAACAATCCTTTAATTAGCGAACGTAATGAAAAGCACACTGCTCAAAAAAAATATTACTCTCAAAAACAAATATTTAACAAAAATAAAGATAACAAACAAATATTTAAAAATGAAATGGATAAATAAAAAATTTTAATTAAAATTCAAATACAAATTCAACAAAACAAGGAAAAGAGTTAATCAACGACTTTGAAAAAATTCTAACCATGACTCCACCCTTATCTGCAATGGCTTCTAGCAGCCAGATGGTTAATGTAAGCGATTTAATAGCACAAATAGTTAATAATGAATTGAGTCCTTTAAGGAATGAAATCGCGAGCTTAAAGACACAATTAAATCATAATATAAAAAAGGGTGCGGAATTCAAGGTGAAAGCTGTTGATCCAAACGTAAGGTGCAATACTTCTTATGAAATCATTAAGTCAGTTCGAAAATATAAAGGCGAAGAAGATAGTTATGTTAGCTGGAGAGAATCGGCGGAAAAAGCAATGGGACAATACAAAAGGGGAAGTGAAAAATACTTTTCGGCACTATCTATTCTTTAAAATAAAATTACAGGCATTGCCAATGATGCTTTAACTCATAATGGAACCGTATTGAATTTTAACGCCATAATGGCAAGACTAGATTTTGTTTTTAGTGACAAGCGACCTATACATATTTTAGAATAGGATTTAATTGTATTAAGTCAGGGGAAATTATCGATTATGGAATTTTATAATTTGGTAAATAAAAAACTAACTCTCTTGATTAACAAAACCATTATGGCACATGGGAGGAATAAGCCAATTACATCTGAACTTAATGAAAAACATAGAAAGACAGCCCAACGAGTGTTCATAACTGGCCTTAACGGCTATATCTCAGATGTAATATTTTCCATGAATCCACCCGATTTACCGAACGCAATGGTGGCCCAATTGAGGGCCCAATTCGTGAACAATTTTATATCATCACAACGCAAAACTAATGAGTCAAACTTATATGGGCAACAAAACTCAAATATCAAACCCAGACAAAACTGAAATAATTATAACAATTTTAGTTAAAATAGAAACAATGCTTGGAATCAGGGAAGTTAATAAAATTTTGGGATATAAAAATCCTAAACGCGCCGTTGTCGAAATATCCGAATAATCAAAAAATTAACAATATACAAAATTTATCCTCATGTCAAAGAAAAGATTTTGAGGACAAAATATTAAATATTATTAATAAAGAACATTCCAAAATAAATATGCAGATTCCTCTTAGGACTGACATACGCGGTTTAATAAATACCGAAAACGATAGGGCTATTTATAGTAAGCAATACCCTTATGCTCTATCAGCCTCCGATTTTGTAAATTCTGAAATCGACAGAATGCTTAAAGAATAAATTATAAGGCCAAGCAGTAGCCCTTATAATTCCCTAGTATTAGTCGTACCAAAAAAAGGTTTTAACGAAGATGGAACTCCCAAACCTAGACTAGTAATAGATTATAAGAAACTTAACGAAAACACCATACCGGATAGATATCCAATGCAGGATCCTTCCGTAATTTTGTCAAACCTCGGGAAGACTTAATACTATTCAACAATTGATTTGGAATCAGGATTCCACCCAATTCTCATGAATGAAACAAACATTTAAAAAACCTCATTCTCAATAAAGAATTGAAAATACGAATTCCTGAGAATGCCATTTGGGTTAACAAACGCCCCTACAATATTGCAAAGAGCGATGGATGATATTTAGAAAAACGTGTCATGTCTATATGGAGGACATTATTATTTTATCAAAAACAATTGAACAGCATTATAAAGATTTAATTGTTATAATTAACATTTTGCTAAACGCAAACATGAAAATTTTGATTATAAAATCAAAGTTCTTCAAAGTGGAAACAAACTTTCTCGGTTACGTTGTTTATCACAATGAGTTCAAAACCGATCCCCAAAAAATTTTCACAATCGTACAATATCCAATCCCTAAAAATATTTGAGAGCGTAGAAGCTTCTTAGGCCTTACAGGATACTACAGAAAATTTGTTCAAAACTACGCCAAAATTGCTAAACCGCTAACGAAATATTTAGAAGAGCAAAATGGCAAAATATCAAAGAAGACATCCCGCAAATCTTCTATACAGTTGGATGAGCCAACTGTAAGAGCTTTCAACAAGCTCAAAAATAATTTAATCGCACAAGTGGAGTTAGTTCAACCCGACTATAATAAAAAATTTACTTTAACCACCAATGCGTCAGATTTGGCTATTGGTGCGGTTCTTTCTTAGGAAAACCAATTACTTTCATATAAAAAACTTTCACAAAAACTGAACAATTATATGCTACTAATAAGAAGCAACTTCTAGCTATAGTTTGTGCTTTTAAAAGTTTACGAAATTATTTATATGGAGTTAACAACATCGAAATTTACACAGATCATCAACCTTTTTCACCTTTCAATTTCTCAAAAGAACCCTAATATCGAAATAAAAAGATGGTAGTCTTTGATTGAAAGTTATTCTCCAAAAATTATTTATAAGCCAGAAGCAACAAATGTTGTTGCAGATGCATTATCTAGGATACATATTAATAACTTAACAGATAGTATCGAGTCGGTCTCAGAAAAAAACACTCAGCATTCAGCAGAGAGTAGTTTTGAGATTGTTATACAAGAAACCCGTAAACCCTTAAACCAGTTTAAGCAACAATTGCTAATAGCAACGGGGAGGCATATAATACATGAGTCGATTCGATTAACGTGTTCGGAAATACTAGACATATAAAAGAGTATGACACTCTGCAAAATTTAATAACTCTCTTAAGGGAATACATTCCACCTTATATAACAATTAGAATTCATTGTAGCTTAGAAGACATTTATATAATTCAAAAACCACTTAAGGATAATTTTATAAAAAAATTTGTATTTGCTAGAATATTTGTCCAAGACGTTGAAGACAGAAGTTTATAATAACAGAAACGCATTGTCGAGCATACAGAGGGCTTGATGAAAATTATAAACAAATTAACCGGCTATATTATTGGCCTACCTTATATCAAAAACTAAAAGAGTTTGTTAAGTATTGCACAATCTGCAATCAAAACAAATATAACCGACATCCAGTGCAAATTCCTATCGGTCAAGCACATATTCCGGATAGAGAAGGTTAAAGTTTGCATTTTGACATTTATTACGCCCAAAATCTTATATTCATCACTTGCATAGATTCATTGGCAAAATTTTTAGTCGTAAAAGAAATCTCAAATAAATCCCAAAATATATATCTTTAAATATCTTTATTTTACGCAAATCGTCGACATAGTACTTTCAACGTTCAAATTGAAAGGGCACACTTTACTTTTGCACGTTGCACTAAAGATGATTATTCCGAAATAGTAATAAGAGCAGCACAGAAATACAACTTATCAATTCACTCTATAACCAATCAACGACCGTATGATATATTATTCAATAAAATCAATCTCGATAAAATTTCCCAATTGTTAAAGCAAGCATAGGATAAAATGTTACATTTTCATAATAAAGACAGAAAAGAAAATGAGTATCACAGAGGAGAAATAATTTACGAAAAGAAACACGGGGAAAGAAATAAGCTTAACTCTAGATATAAAAAACAGGTAGTTAAGGAAAAACATCCTAATAAAGTTATTATTAATAACAGAAACCGTACGATTCATAAAGATAATATTAAATTTTAAACAAATTTAATTATCTTAAAATCCAGATAATGAATTCAATAATGTACTTATTATTGCTGGTAGTTTCAACCAAATACGAAATTATGGACTACACAAACCATGATTTCTTTCTTTACAAGGATACCAAAGAAGTCCTCATTTATGAATCATTCGCGGATTTTTTTCATATACCTAATTTAAGCTTTTATAAAGATATTATTATTCTTGAAACAGAATTTTAAAACGCCATAACGTTCAAAATTCAGAATGGGAAACAACCAACGATTTAAAAATTATAAAAATGCTTATTTCTCAAATATTACCCACTAGGTCAAAAAGAGGCATTAATGAATTAGGCACAATTTTGAAATGGATAGCAGGAACACCAGATCATGATGATTTCATAACAGTTCAAAATAAAATTGATGATTTGATAAAAAACAATAACGATCAATTCGTTATCAATTCCAAAAGATTTAAAGAAATAAAATCTCTATCTGACAACTTTAAAACCGCCTTTAAAGATCAAGAAATTCCACTCAGAAAATACCGCCTTCGTTTGCTGACTTACGATCTTATGAATTTAATGGACAAAATTACATTAGCAACAAGAAAAGAAGTTAACTTCGGCAAGCCGAAGTTTGTATACCCTTGTAGTTATAAGAAATAATCAAGTTTAGTAAATAATTTTATCATATTATTTTTCCACTAATTACCAAGCTAAGAAGGTAATATGTCAAAAAGCACTAATTCTACAATTTGTTATATATTATTTTCCCACCAATTTTCCGATCGTTCCTATGACAGCTATATGATATAGTCTCTCGATTTTGATAAAATTTAATTCGAAACTCAGAATTAATTAAAAAATTTCTTTCCAAGCTTAGAAGGTTATATGTTAAAAAACACCGAAGACATAATTTTTCATATTATTTCATTATTTTCATATTATTTTACCACTAATTTTCCGATCGTTCCTATGACAGCTATATGATATAGTCTTTCGATTTTGATAAAATTTAATTCGAAATTCAGAACTAACTACAAAATGTTATTTCTAAGCTTAGAAGGTTATATGTTAAAAAACACCGAAGATTTTGATAAAAATTTTATTTGGAATTAAAAACCACTTAAAAAATGTTATTTCAAAGCGCAGGAGGTTAAATGTCGAAAAACACCAAAGATATAGTTTTTTATAAATGTTGTTCCCGATAGTTACTATGGGAGCTATAAGATATAGTTGTCCGATCCGGCTGGTTCCGACTTATATACTACCTACTTCTATCCTCCGTTAAAAAAAGACACCCACAGCTAAAACCTTATCTTGTTTTTGGCATTTAACTATCTCCGAATGTTATTTTTTGTTTTAAACCTATATTTTATTCTCTGTTTGAAGGTATAAATATGAACTATATGGATGTATGTTTCCGTGCGAGGCCGGAAAGCTTCTATTTGTCAGCAACCAACGCAATAGTATCTTATGTAATAATACAATGCCACAGATTTTTTAATAAGCCCGACTAGCTCTTTTAAGACTGGTTTGGAGGCGTGAGTCGCAGCCACACGTCAATGAAAAAAGAAACTTTCGTACGATGCAAGTTATATGACACATTACTTAGGGGCCTTGCCCAATTTATAAACAACTTTGAGCCAAGAGCCTTCAATCGATTCCCACCCAGATCAGTTTCACACTTTCCGCTTCAAACGGATTCTGTAAACATCTGAGCCGATATTGTAAACACCAGAGCCCCACACCGATTTCCGGCAGAATTTCAATTCTGCAAAATTGCAATTTTAAATTTAATTGACAATTTTCATCATCCTATTTTTCGACTTTCTTGGATGATTCTATTAATCAGATTTTTGTGATAAATGTCTTAAGCTGAGGTTTGATTATGGATTAATGAACCAAAGTCAGGCAGTCCGTTTTTGAATCCGAATTTATCGGTCGACAACTTGAATATCAGCAGTGAAAATTAAGTTCGGTACTAATAAAAATTGTGTAAACTTGTGAATAAGAATTATCAATAAAAAAAATATTTTTTCTTTTAAATTAATTAGCAATAATATAATTTGTATACATATATACATATCTATACAGTTATGGTATTTTTTTTTGTGAAACATAATTTTTGTGTTACGTTTTTGTGAATCGCCATCCAATATCGCATGTGTATGTATATAGATATAAGCCAATTATAACCTCTTCCAAGCCTAATCGCACAGGATTGAAAGGGGGGTATGTTTTTCGGAACGAAGTTTCCACTTTTATGAATATGTCTGTATATACTCGTATATGTATATACTCGTATATATATATTACTAGCCAATTATTAAAAAGAACTTTAGATCATGATCCACAGTTTAATGTAAGAATTCTATATTTACTATCAAAAGCAAGCGAAAGCTAAGCTTGTGGTGCAGTGTGGGCCCTTCAGTGCTTTTTTCTAGACTTGGAAAGGGTAAATACTTTTTCACGATTGTTTTAGAATCTGGATTTCATTAGGTTCTCAGGAATGAAACATACATTCATGAAACCTAATTCTTAAAAAAAAAATAGAAGATACGAATTCCCATACAGTCATAATACGTATTTCCTAATAAATAATGGAAAACAGATTTCCTGAGAATGCTTTTCAGGTTACAAAACCCCCTAGAATATTTCAACTAGCAATGGATAATAAAAGGGAACAAGTCAGTAAAACGTGTCATGTTTATATGGATGACATTATTACACTTTGAAAAACGAGAAAGAAATCAAAAAAGATATTATACCCTTGCAAATATAAGAAATAATTAATGTCACTAACAAAACGTTAAATTTTTTACGAATTTTGCTAGTTTTAGTGCTATTAAAAACTAAATTTTTCCTTTAATAATTATTTCATTACTTCTTAAGAGTTATAAGATTTTAATTCAAATTAATTCAAAATTCTTAAAAATACCGAGGTTATAACTTGTTTAATATTATTTTTCCACCATTTTTCCGATCGTTCCTATTGCAGCTATATAATACTGTCGTCCGATTTTGATAAAACTAAATACAAAACTCAGAACTAATTAAAAAAAGTTATATCCAAGCGTTGAAGATTATATGTTTAAAAAACACACAGAGTTTTGGAAAAGTTTCAGCCCGATAGATATGTATTTTAACAATAGATGTTCACCGTACTCTAAAAGTTTTTCTTTTTTTTTTAAACCACTCAGAGATAATTTAATTTATATAATTTTATACACAAAAACATTTGTCCAGGATGTTGAAAGCGCCGGATATATATACTCGTATTTTATAATTTCCGAAAATCATTGTTGGGCTTATAGATTTCATTATAAGCATCATTAAGACAAGAAACCTTGGAAAATTATCAAAAATTAGACACAGTATAAACTCTATTCGGTCCAGCTAACACCTATTCCGGAACAAGGAGGTAAATGTGTGCTTATATTCAATGCTTGTATTCAAAATACGCATGTTTGCTTAATTCATGACATTCAAAGAATCTTATTCAAAATACTTAATAGTAATAGAAATTCAAAATATAGTTAACATTGTTTAAAATATTTTGCAACAATTTCCATTAGCCAAAGTGTTTCTTCATCCCCACTTAATGGACGAAGAAATGGGATATCTTTATTTTTTGTGGGTCCTCGACATAATGCGTCAAACCGACTTACTGACACCCTGATAAATCTATGTGCGCTGCGAAGGAAGCCCCGGAACCCTACTAGCTTTAATAGTTTCCGGATAGAACGTCGCACGGACATGGCTAGATCGAATCGGGTAGTGATCCTGATCAAGTGAAAGTGGTCCTTTTTTCGTGTTGTTGTAGCTAGTTCTTAAAGACTGAAGGCTTTGGCGGTTGTGTAATCTATTTTCCAACGTGTCCGTATTCACTACGCTCAGAGGGCATCATTCTTTGTACCAGGATATCGGCCAAAGAGATCCATATATAAACATTAAAAGGGGCGATCTGATGTTAATGGCCAGCCCATTTGTGGCTTTAAAATAAATTTCGGACTCTTAGTAGATCGACATTACTTTCAAATCCAGAAAACTTTCCTGGATTTCTTTAATTATATCAATTAAACTGAGATATTCTGTCGATCTAAATGGACCGAATGCAAATCATCAATAGGACTACTCGCAACAGACGTGTTTTCGCATCAGCTGAAATAGGTAAAAGATTGCAAAATTATCGACCATTTTGCTATATCTTTCTGCCCTATAAGCCATTGTGGTGCAGCATGATCAGTAAAAACCAGGAAGTATAAACCATCTATGAAAGGGCAAATGTCAATGTGCGTCAAAAAAAGCCAACTCTTTTCTCCCTTTTGCACCAGCCCGCAATTACTGCTCCACAACTACAAGACTCTTCAATTACTTCCAGTGCCAGCATCTGATCAACTTAAGTGAAACTTTAGTTTCTCTATTTTGTACAGTACGCGATTCTAGACAACCATTCAACCTATTATCGGGTTTTTTACAATTCCAACAATTTATTATGGCAGGCGACTCTATTTGGGTTTGGTTTCC
Source organism: Drosophila biarmipes (assembly GCF_025231255.1). Classification (NCBI taxonomy): domain Eukaryota; kingdom Metazoa; phylum Arthropoda; class Insecta; order Diptera; family Drosophilidae; genus Drosophila; species Drosophila biarmipes. The sequence continues at coordinate 605,819 of NW_026114527.1, forward strand.
ATTAGTTCCTTTATATAAGAACGTCGAGTGCTTGGCTTAACGGGCCAATACGTATTCGATAAACGTACATTCCATATCGGCAATTGAAAAAAGCTTTTCTTTCGCCTATTCGCCTTTTCTGGTCTTTCCCCATATGTCTAGATCAGTCTCAGCTTCCTCAAACCGTTTATGAAATTCAACAAAAAATTATTCCCAATTAAAATAGGTATTCTTACGGTGAAACCAAAACTTTTTGGAAAAGAGTAGATACAAATGATCACAAGGCAACTGACAGTCATTACTTAAGTTCTGTCAAAGGTCGAATTGTTTTGGAGCCGTCAAACTTTATACGCCAGTTTTTTATAGTAATGGCAGTTTCTCCTAATGATATTTGAGGATTCGACCAACTTCCACTGTTATTCGAAGAAACGCTGGCCTATCAGGTCCCTTTTTCGAGTATCGCGATTTTTCAATGTTGCATTTTTCTCGCTTAAAATTCATTGCTGCTAGTTGTTAATAAATTGTTTCCTTTATGAAAGCGTTTAAGATCTCAATATTTTTTTTTAGATATTTTACTAATTCGCCTTGGGTTTTTATTTAAAAAAAAGGATCCCCCTCATCAGGCTTTAAGTATTCTAAGTAACGTGCTTTGAATCAAGTAGACATGCCTGTCCTTGATCTGAGAGACCTACCTCTATTTCGACTTTTAGTTTGAAATCTAGAACCTTTTTGATCATTTCTTTCCCGAATTTCCACAAACGCTTTTTCGTTTCTCGCTTCTTCCCCTTGGTTAGTGCGGCTAGCGCAGTAGATTATGTGTTTTCGTCCCACCAAATTTATATAAGCGTGACCGCCCAGCAGTTCAGTGAGAAAGCATAGAATTCACGGGCTCGTAGTGGGTTTAATTGCGGATAAAATTCCAGGCGGTTACCAAGCCGGATGGCCTTGGTAACGCCACTTCTGGTTGCCTCGATGCCCTCTTGCCTTGTTGAATTGGTAGCTCCCTGAAGATCCTTGCTCGCTGCTTATCCCTGACTCGGTGACTGCTTGGCAACGATTCAGACTCGTCAGGGGGTCAGCCGTGCGGGCTTAGGGAAGCGTCAACGTTCTCAGACTATGGTGAACAGAATGTCGCGCTCTGCAGGATTAATTCTTTTCACACACGACCGCCTGTCCCTTGCTATGTCCCGGATGGTCCCACTGAGGTTTCTGTTCAGATCGTGCGGACAGTCAAGGAAGCTGTCTCGCGCTTCACTTCTCTTCTACGCCTAGTGTAAACGAACGTACTGATCGACCGCTCCCCCTTCTAGCTCGTTATACTTTTTGTTCGGACACGCCGCTCCGGGAAGCCACAAGTCAAAACCGTAGGCTCTCTTGGAAAATTCCACTTGAGACCGTACTGACCTGCTCAATTCCACTTGATGTACGGGGTTTAGACAGGCTCGCCGGCCTTCACTGCTCAAACTCTGACATTTTCTCCAGGCGTAATGCCAAGACTTCGTTGACAGAAATAAACAGATCGCCTTGACCTAGCCGTGTGATTCCTCTGGACCGCTCCGCTGTTAAGATGTGGCACTTCCTCACTTGGTCCAAAGCTCACGGCAGAGTCTAAACTCCGTGGGAGTTTTGTTATTCCGTTTTGCACACGCCACTCTCGCTCTGCACGACAAGTCTCTTTTCTCTCTTAGTTCATTCTTCGACGCTAAACTTTTTTTTAATCTCCAAACTCTCTTCCGCTCCAACCGCTCTTGGCCGCGCCATTACTACGCGAATTCGCCGCGTATCTGGAAAGCAGTGTGAAAGAAGAAAACATGCAGCACAGGTTGGGGGTGTCCAGATCTATACTTTATTGCAAATTGAGCAAAAGAGATCGGCACGCTGGATGTTTTTTGGTTGTTCATTTAATTTCTTATTTCTTCATTCTGCCCAAAAAAAAAAACAAAAAAAATCTCGAATAATTGAAATAGTTGATATCCCTATGTCAGTCTTTTCTCAACTCAATCTCTTCCAAAATGCATTGCACCCGAAAAAGTATTATTTTCTACTGTTTCAGCTAATGAACCATTTGAAATTAGTTTTAAAACTAATCGAATTTATGGGCACTGTCCGAAGCCCTCCAGAACATTGTATTTCGCATTTAGAGGTAGCTTCCCTCGAAATTTCATTTAACGACTTCTCAATTAATTTATACACTTTGGTCAGTCTGAATTAAAACTGGGTGAATCAATGCGCAACGGAATTGCAATCACAAATTTTACCGCTTTAGTTCAGATATATCCTAAATAAGCATCGGTATACTTTATGAAAAAGGTGGCTTTAAAAGGTGAATTTTCTATAACAAAGGATCGATTTTAGGAGCCAAATTGTTACCGAAAATATCGTTTCCGCCCCACGTTGGGCGCCAGTGTGGGAAAGGAGCGATGCCAATATCTAATAGCTATTTCTATCACATTAGCCACATTATTTTAGTTATGACTTACTGTTAGAAGGAACTGGGTGCGCTGGTGCGCAATCTAGCGGTGCTCGGGTCTAGATCGTTGGATTGGTCGGGGTCCTTTCCCTTTTAGCTACCTAAGTTTACGAACGCAAATCATGGTTTAAAGCGTGAATCACAGAAAATATATACACACATCGACACGCATTACGTGAATTCAGGGGATCAAAGGTGTTAGTAATCCCCAACCTCAGGAGTTTCCCTAGAGCACAGATTTATATTATATTACTGATTTTTGTGTGAGGTTAGCATAAGTACTCGACCGACAGAGATAAAAATAATTTTAGTCGCAACGCGGCAGTCTTAGAATTTAAAACAATACTGTGTGGTAAAATGTTTCAACGCTTAACAGCCCATGCAAACAAGTAATTTTCGCTCGAGGAGTATTGGTTTCTTGTTGATATTTTATTATTAGTTCTGAATGACTGTGCAAAGTTGAGGAATGAAAACAAGTAATTCGGTTCCTTGGTTATGACGATTTTGTGGAGGAGAGTCAGTTTCTTAAATTCGACTAATGAGAAAAAGTGTACCATAGATTCTTTACCATGACTCGAATTTGACTCGTGTGACTTAGTATTGAAAATTAATCTCGCTATGCTTTTGTATGCTACGATCAATTTAATCCTACTTGTTCAGTCACATTTTTCATATATGTAATCGCAGTATAATGCCATTCTATATATTATTGGTAAAATATTCTGGATAAATTTTATTTTCACGGTTGACAATACGTTTTACCAATTCAGTATTAAAAATATTCAAAGATTTAATTTACTTTTTGATTTATATGAGCGTCATTATTATTTGCCCAATTGCTTAGCAGTTTAAGTTCACCATTTGTGAAATCAATTCATTCCGATGTACAGTACATATAAAATTAGACAAAACAGTAATGTTCCGAGGACCGAATCTTGGGGGACACCACGCTTACTGAATAAAAGGTCGAAGGTGTGAGATCGGCCCATTAGATATGATCTCATCAAGCTTGTAGCTGGGTTTGAAAAATTATATAGTTTTTCCAACTTAGAGCACAGAATAAAATGCTTAACAGTGTCGTAAGCTTTAATCTAGCAGTGTATCAAATGTAACTTGCCTATTTAATATTTAACATGGACTGAAGGCATTACATGGACTCACACAAGCAAAGATTTCACTAATTATTGAATTCATTAGCTATAATATGTCCATGTCTCTTCTCGTTGCTTTCCTACTCCAATACTTTAATATTTTTTCAGAATTTTTTCCAGATTACACATTATTGATTTTCTGTTGATTTTGGGTTTTGGCTAACTTGCATTACTTATTCATCTTTATTTTCAAGAAAATGTATTGCTTGTCAACGTTTACACTTTATGTAGGCCCTATCACACGCAGTTATGGTATTTTTGTATTTCCATGGTATTTCATGGGTTCTTATTCAGCTTAATAATACCCGTTACTCGTAGAAGTTTTCTGACAGTTTTTCTGATAGAAACAATATTTTAACTGAAATGTATTTGTCTCATCAATACCTATCGACTAATCAAAAAAAGGTGCCACGCCCTCCCTTATCTGTCTGCCACCCACATAACATATACTGAAAAAGCCGTTAGGTGGCGCCCTAAACTATCGATTTGCTGCTTATATATCTCTTCCTTCCTTGCTTTTTTTTTTGTTCTGAATGGTATTATTTTTCGTAAGGAAGCTCAATATTACTTTTAAAGAACTATAACTGTAAATCAAGATATACAATACTTGCCAGTTAAAAGATTTTATTTCTGAGTGCAGTTGAGTATAGTTTATATCTTTTAGTTCCCGAAAAGATATGGAGTATTCCTCAGCTCTTTATTCTATGCTTTGCGGCACGTTGATAAAATCATGCATAATAGTTCAGTTAAAAAATCACTGTTGAAATCACCGTCCAAAATCAAATTCTTGTAAATCCATGTTTGCATGCACAACCAATAAAAATGTTTTGAGAATTTGTTCCTTATACTTCTACAAATAAGAATTCTATTAGAATTTATTAAGATGTTGATTAGGCTCGATTGCAGAAATATGTACTAACAATATAAGTATTTTAAAAAGTAAAGACCTAGAATGAACACACACAACCACAGAAAATATAACAGTATTACTAATTGCAATTAAAAGTTAATATAAATATAATAATATATTTAAACGAAGTAAATTAGGTGACCATCCATCCTTCGTTGAGTCAGTTTCCTCAGGTGTTTTATGCTGATCATTATTAATGTCGTTAAGGTCTCATGGTCTCAATGTATAGGACCTTATTACTGCCCGTCTTTTTTACGTGGATTGTTGCTCGACGAATGATTTTGGCTCTGATGTGACTCTTCAGTTAAGTTACGTGGCTTTTAAGAAAGTCAGTTTGCTCATTAAACTTCTCACATATTTTTTCTCAAAGCCCATCTGCTAGAGAACCTACTCATTGAAAATGGATCTCTTTGCTGGCAGTGGTCGATGTTTAGACTTTAGTATTTTAAAATTTTGTTGTTTTTGTTCATGCTTTGCTATTTATTTATTGAATATTCTCCCTTTAGATACTATCAATAAGTGTATCAAAGCTTAAACTAATTAATCTAACTGACAGTGCTATTGCTTGCTTGGCATGTCGTTGCGTTCTAGACGGGATCGGCTGGAAACCCAAGTTAAGCCTCTTGCGAGGCGTTTGGATGCGTTTTTCATTGTAGGATACGGATACGGCATTACAAATAAAGTGCCTAGGTCCCTTTAGATGTTTTGGTTGCAAATATATATCAAATATTAACTTCTGATTCAAGCGTAATTTCAACCAGGTTACAAAAGGTTACAAAAGTCTTTGTCTGCAATGTCGAACAGTTTTCCGACGTCATCGATGGTAGATAAACCCTTTCGATAATCCTACTGCATCTAAGAGAGGCCGTTGGATCCAACCAGGGCACCTTCCAGCCGGGAGTGGATTATTCTTTCAAGAATTTTACCCGCCTTGTTTTCCAGTGACTGGGGAACACACCTTTTGTTAGGCATGCGTTATAGATGTCAACATATTCTTTTATGTTTGCTTTTATGGAAATGTTTAGTATTTTATTCGGAATTCCATCTAGTCCCGGTGCCTTGTCGTCCTTTATAGTCTTCCGAACCCCGAGGACTTGTCGGCGATGGTCTAGTAAATGCCCGAAGCCGTTTTGTGACGAGTTCATATGTGAAGCCCCAAGGGTTAGAGTCTATTTCTTCGCATATATTATTAATCCACCTACCCTACGTTTGCTCTCTTATATGCATTTTTCCAGGGCTCGTGAAATCAAGTTTTCCTTTTGAACGTTGGTATGCGCGTCTTGCCCTATGGCTTCCGCAATGGATTGTTTCCACCAGTATGCAAGTTTTTTTCTTGATGGGGTTTTCCCTTCCTCTAAATAGATGCATTACAGGCTATACTGAAGTAATCTGCCTTGCGGGTTGCCCTTTCTTCGGCTGATTCGCTTGTAAAGAGGTCTTCGGATAACATCTGCACCATCTCCACGTCTAGCGTTTGCGGGGTGGGCCATTTGTAGATTTAATCGTGCAAATTATTGCTGCATGGTCACTGCCCATGTATGTGTCAGCTGGAGCCCAATCCAGCACTCACAAATGTGAAGTCAATGATCTGGAGGAACTGGTGCCGGCTCTAGAGAAAGTCGGTTTTGTTCCAGAGTTCAGCAGTACTAGTTCAAGTGCGGCGAAGCTCTCCAGTAGCGCCCCTCCCCTCGGATTTGTCCGCTCCGGACTCCTCGGATTTTTCCCGGACGTCTTCTGCAATCTCTTCGAGCATAGATATTGCCTGGGGGAGGCTAAGGCTTGGCGGCAGCGACAGCTATAGAAAGCTATACCATTCACATGGGCCCTGTTGAAGCAATTTCTTCTTTTTTTTCTGGTAATCTGGCGCCTTGGGTTTCCGCAGCTTTTTTCTTTTTCTCGTTTTATTGAAAACGTATACTGTCGAACCAGGCACGGCTTTTTGCTGTACCACATTTCAAAAGGTATCTTTCTGCATTCATGTAATGCACTAGTTGGGCTTCTATTAATAAGGTAGGTGGCTGTTAGCACTGCTTCACCCCAGAAAGTTTTCTGAATCTTGCCCCCTATAACTAAAGCTCGAGCTTCTTCCGTTATAGATCTAATCATCCTTTCGGATACACCATTTTGTTGTACCATTATCAATATAAAGGTTAACAATATTTAAATTAAACAAAGCATGCGTTTTAGCTACATAGTCTTAAAATACACTAAAAACTTCTGACTTATAACTCAACAGGTAAGTTACACAATAATGCGTATACTCATCAATAAAAACTACATAATAATTCTTATGATCAACAGTAGATGCGGTTTTTGGATCACATACATCAGAAAATACAACAAATAATGGTCGATCTATGTGGTCCTTATTTTTAAATTTATTAAAACTTAATCTCGCTTGCTTTCCCATTACACAATTAACATAATTCATTTTCTGGTTTTATGTTATTCAGCAAATCTGTATCGTCAAAAATATTTTTGGTTTTAATTTCTAAAAACTTTTCCTTACTCAAATGACCTAGCCTCTCATGCCACAAACTATAATTATTATTTTTAGCTGCATTTGCAATACAAGCTAGTTTATTAGAAAAGAAATTAACCAATGGAACATTTCCAAATATACATCCATTCATTACAATTATTTTACCTTTTCTAACAGTTACACCTCCTCGGTGAAAAACAATGGTAAGGCCTGCCTCCTGCATTTTTTTTAACTGATATCAAGTTTTCAGGGATATCAGGACAGTATAAGACATCTTTAAGCTCAATTTTCTCATTTGAATCTGTGTACAGCTTCACTGTTCCCCTCTTACTGCATAAATGAATACATCGTTCTTGGCAACAGAAATTTTAATAGGTTAATCTAGTTCAGTGATAGTTGTAAACAAACTCTCATTGTTGGCCAAATGGTCTGGTGCGCCAGAATCCAATAAGAACCCAATGTTTGGTTGCAAATTTGCTACTTTTGAGGCTTTCTGTCCTTATTTACAGCCTGCATAACCTTTAGACTGGTATCTTTGCTAATATTTTTTAGCTTGATCTGGTGATCCAACAGACGATTTTTTTACAAAGGCCAAGGTTAAATTGTTTTCTGCTAAAGTTTCTATTGCCGTTAAAGCGCCCTCAAACGAAGATGGCAGTGTTAGTAGTTAATGCGAAACCTTGTCCATTTCTTCAACTTTAGCACCTGATGCTAGCAATACGGCAATGAGTTCGTTAAACAAATTAAAATGGCTTAATAACTGAGAATCGCTCTTAAGTTTTAAAGATAGCAGTTACTTGAGTGTAGACAACTATGAGGCGAAACTCTTCCTCTCATAGATTGAATCAAAATTTTGGAAAACCTGCTTTGCAGTATCTTTACTTTTAGCAAAATCTAAAAACGAGTCACTTAAGTACTCAATGATCACGCTTTTGTGCATTTCTCCTTTTTTTGCCATTCAACCATTCTTTAAGCTCAATATTCTTATTTGAATCTGTGTACAGCTTCACTGTTCCTTTCTTAACTGCATAAATGAATACATCGTTCTTGGCAACAGAAATTTTTAATAGGTTCATCTAGTTCAGTGATAGTTGTAAACAAATTCTCATTGTTGGCCAAATGGTCTGATGCGCCAGAATCCAATAAGAACCCAATGTTTGGTTGGCTATTTGCGCGTCTCATCATAAATGCGATCCCATTATGATTTCCTTGGCTTTGTGTGGATGTCATCTGCGCCTGATTGCCATTTCCATTATTCTCCTTTTCCCTTTTTAGAGCAAAGCAATCTTTTTTAAAGTGACCACTCTTGCCGCAATGAAAACATTTTTTCTGGAAATTTGAAACTCTATTTGTTGCAAATTTGCTACTTTTCTTATAAGAAAATAGAGGCTTAATGTCCTTATTTAGAGCCTGCATAACCTTTAGACTGGTATCTTTGCTAATATTTTTTAGCTTGATCTGGTGATCTAACAGACGATTTTTTTACAAAGGCCAAGGTTAAATTGTTTTCTGCTAAAGTTTCTATTGCCGTTATAGCGCCCTCAAACGAAGATGGCAGTGTTAGTAGTTAATGCGAAACCTTGTCCATTTCTTCAACTTTAGCACCTGATGCTAGCAATACGGCAATGAGTTCGTTAAACAAATTAAAATGGCTTAATAACTGAGAATCGCTCTTAAGTTTTAAAGATAGCAGTTGCTTGAGTGTAGACAACTATGAGGCGAAACTCTTCCTCTCATAGATTGAATCAAAATTTTGGAAAACCTGCTTTGCAGTATCTTTACTTTTAGCAAAATCTAAAAACGAGTCACTTAAGTACTCAATGATCACGCTTTTGTGCATTTCTCCTTTTTTTGCCATTCAACCATTCTTTAAGCTCAATATTCTTATTTGAATCTGTGTACAGCTTCACTGTTCCTTTCTTAACTGCATAAATGAATACATCGTTCTTGGCAACAGAAATTTATAATAGGTTCATCTAGTTCAGTGATAGTTGTAAACAAACTCTCATTGTTGGCCAAATGGTCTGATGCGCCAGAATCCAATAAGAACCCAATGTTTGGTTGGCTATTTGCGCGTCACATCATAAATGCGATCCCATTATGATTTCCTTGGCTTTGTGTGGATGTCATCTGCGCCTGATTGCCATTTCCATTATTCTCCTTTTCCCTTTTTAGAGCAAAGCAATCTTTTTTAATGTGACCACTCTTGCCGCAATGAAAAAATTTTTTCTGGAACTTTGAAACTCTATTTGTTGCAAATTTGCTACTTTTCTTATAAGAAAATAGAGGCTTACTGTCCTTTTTTACAGCCTGGTATCTTTGCTAATATTTTTTTAGCTTGATCTCGTGATCCAACAGACGATTTTTTACAAAGGCCAAGGTTAAATTGATTTCTGCTAAAGTTTCTATTGCCGTTATAACGCCGTCATACGAAGATGGCAGTGTTAGTAGTAAATGCGAAACCTTGTCCATTTCTTCAACTTTAGCATCTGATGCTAGCAATTCGGCAATGAGTTCGTCTGGCTTAATAACTGAGAATCGATCTTAAGTTTTAAAGATAGCAGTTGCTTGCGTGTAGACAACTGTGAGGCCAAACTCTTCCTCTCATAGATTGAATCTTAATTTTGGAAAACCTTAGCAAAACCTAAAAACTTAAGAACAAACTCTTTCTTCCAAATACTCCTATCTGAAACATTTTCTCGAACATTAAGAATTTGGTTCCTTGTGTTTCTTTTCACCTTTTTCAACCGAATGTGCATTCGAATCGAAACGTTTTCGCCACTTTAATTCACCAAACAACAGTGTTGATCTACTATGCGTAAATACAAGGTGAGTTCCAAAGTAAACATGACTTCTTTAATCTAGCGCCCTCTAGTGGCGCAATCTATATGTCAACTGGTGCGTTAGAATCACCTATCGTTTACGGACTTCCAGTAAAACATGACATTTCATGTATTGGAAGTGAGGTGTCAGTATGTTTTTGACATCGGCGCGAAAATGAGCCGAAAATGACCGAAACGTTTCAATTGATGAAACAAGATTATGGCGATGATTGCCTATCCCGTAGTTTCAACGTTTTTAAAGTGGTGGTGAGGACATAAATGAAGATGAACATGTGGGCCAACATAAATGACGATGAACATGTGGGCCAACAAAAATCCGTGATCATCGAAAACTCCATCGAAACTGTGAGTCAATTCATAAAAAATCAGCCGAAATCATCATTGAAATTCATGGAAATAGAATCGAACATCTCCAAAACATCGAATTATCGCAGTTTGACAGAACATTTGGGCTTACAAATGGTGTGAGCACGGTTTTTTCCGCACAAATTGACTGACGTCCAAAAATTGCTCAGAATACAACATTCGAAGGACATCATTAAAGAGGCAAAATAAAGACCCAAACTTTCTTTTTAAGATTGTGACTAGTAACGACACGTGGTGTTTTTAATATGATCCCGAAACGAAACGCCAGAGTGTTGGATAAAAGGCACCGGACGAGCCGAAACCCAAAAAAATCGCGCCTGGATAAGTCAAAACTGAAGACAATGCTGATTTGTTTTTATGATTCCAAGGGTATTGTCGACAAAGAATTTGTTCCACCCGGCCAAAACGTTAGTGCGGTATTCTACCTTGGAGTTTTGAAGCGTTTGGTGGGTCTTATTCGACGAGTTCGACCCGAATATCGTGAAGATGGAAGTTGGCGTAATGCGCCGTCTCATCGATCGACGCTTGTGTCCGACTTTTTGACCAAAAATCACATTTTAACCATCAACCACTCCCCGTATTCACCTGATATGGCACCCTGCGACTTCTAATTTTTCGGAAAAATGCATTTGCCGATGAAAGGAGAGCTTTATGCAGACGTAGAGGCCATTCAAAAGGCTTGCACCGGCATACTGGCGGCCATACCGGGCAACGAGCTAAATCACTCGTTCGACATGCTCTTGGAACGAGAAAAACGCTGTATTAAAGCAGAAGGAGACTATTTTGAATAAAATAAAATAGATTTTACCGAAAAAACTAATTGTTCTGTCGTTTTTTTTTAAAGTCCGGCTTACTCTGGAACTCACCTTGTATAATTTTGGGGTGTCCGTTTAACGACAGGTTACAGGTCACAGGTCAGCCAACAAATCAAAAGGTGTTTGTTTGAGAGAGGGATATTAGACACGCATACTTATTGTGGTGTGAAACAATCGTGTTCCTCCCTCCAATAATAAAAGTAAGGAAAACGTTGTCTTTTTAAGTTTTTCAAAGAAATAAAATCTATTCTTTTGAGTGATATATAAACAAGATTTTGAGGGTCTTCTCAAAATGGAAATATTATTTTGTTTTTCAGTTTGTCCCAAAACGTTATTTTAGAGTCCTGATAATTATAGACGGTAATATGCAGCTCAATATAAGAAGCATTATTTCTACCACTTTTGGAAACACTAGCTAGTTTGGCGAGCAAACAGCTATAAAATGTTAAATTTTTTTTACATACCTCAAGAGAAAGAATCCTAACGTGTAGTTTTCGTCGGAACTATAGCAGCTATATGATATAGTCTTCCGATAAAAATTAATTCGAAATTCAGAACTAATTTAAATAGCTATAGAACTGAGCTTTAAAACTGAGAGACTAGTTTGCGTAGAAACGGACGGACAGACGGACGGACAGACGGACATGGCTAGATCGACGCTGATCAAGAATATTTATGGGGTCGGAAACGTCTCCTTCACTGCGTTGCAAACTTGTAACTGAAATCATTGTACCCTCTGCAAGGGTATAAAAATTATATCTTTGGTGTTTTTTAACATATAACTTTATAAGCTTGAAAATAACATTTTTAAATAGTTCTGAATTTCGAATTAAATTTTATTAAAATCGGATGACTATATCATATAGCTGTCATAGGAACGATCGGATAATTGGTGGGAAATAATATGAAACGAGCTATAGCTTTGGGGCTTTTTGACATATTATCTTATAATATTGGGAATATAAATTTTTATATTTTTAAGAATTTCGAATTCAATTTAATAAAATTATTGATTATTTTTTATAACTGCAAGGGTATACAATCTTCGGCTTGTTGAAGTTAACTTCCTTTCTTGTTAAATACAAATTTTATTTTTTAATTGGTATATAAATTTAGTTCAGAAATTATATTTGATGTAAAAGAAACATGTTTTGATAAAGAAAACATTTTACCTTATTATGTGTGATGCCAAACACAAAGATATGAGAATTTATACGAATGGCTATACTTCGCGACTTACCAATAACAAAAAGTGCCAAGACGTATTTAAAATAACAAATTAAAATGAAATAACTTATAGCTTACATGAACTTTAATGAACCAAACCGTCAAATAGTTGTTATGGTTGCTATATAATGAAATTATGAAATTAAATCTCCCTCACCAACTATCGAATCAAAGCCACTATTTTAGTCAGAACGATAACCAATTCCCAATTAATAGCTAATGAACGATAAAGAAAATCATTTCACTGGGTTTCATTTTAGACTTATCCTTTTTAAGGTATTGTGCTGTAATGTGAGCACATATATTTGAAGCTTGTAGTTTGTCATAAGGAAACAAGCGTCTTTAATTAATGATGTAAACCCTTGACAAAAGTCATAAGAGCAGACACCTTCGACCACGTCGTGCATGATATCAAAGGATATATTATTAACTAAACTAAGAGATTTTAAAACATTGAGTGGGCATTCGATTTTCGAATTATCTTGCTCACAATCTTTGATATAATTTTCTATAGTTCGAATATTTTGTTCTTTTGTTTTAAATCTACTTTCACCTTTAGTGCATCTGCAAGCCCTACAGAATATAAATGAATTTAAAGATTGTTCCATGCACAAAACTGCATTGGCACCGAAATTGTCACCTATAACTACAGCTAACATAAAATAATTTTTTATACCTGTTACTCGTAGAGTAATAGGGTATACTAGATTCGACAGAAAGTATGTAACAGGTAAAAGGAAGCGTCCCCATAAAGTATATATATTCTTGATCAGGATCACTAGTTGAGTCGAACTAGCCATGTCCGTCTGTCCGTCCGTATGAACGCTGAGATCTCGGGAACTATAAGAGATATAATATTCATACCTGGCATGCAGATTCCTGGGCTTTCTACGCAGCGCAAGTTTGTTTCAGCGGGGTGAGTAGCCCACTCTAACTCCCACAATCCGTGAAAATTGACTCCCACAAATGGCCAAAACGCTTAAACCTGTCTGCCGCCCACATAACATCTTTTGAAAAAGCCGGTAGATGGCGCCCTATAACATCGCTTTGCTGCTTATATATCTTCATTATCCTTTTGCTTCCTCAAACTTAGTAACGGGTACCTGATAGTCGGGGCACTCGGCTATAGCTTTCTTCCTTGTTTTAAATTAATAATAATACCAGCATCTAAAGCTTTGAGTTGGTAGCCATAACAGTTTAAATATTTTGATGAAATTAATACAGCTGGAAAAACGTAATCTAACTTTGACTGATATTGAAATAATTTAGAAGTTAGCAAAGATATGCTTATCTAGCATGATCGGGAGTTTCTATCTAATGCAAAGAAATTTGAAGGAAGGTCCAAGCTAAACTGCATGGATCGGAATATTTTAGATTCAGTACTTGGAATAGTTTAGGGGTGCAATAAATAATTTTTTGATGCCCACTGCGATTATAAATGGTTGCAAAGTTGTTTTGAGCACCTGACAATTAGATCGGATATTCTCAACATTGACGTCGATGCTGTTGATGGTGGACATATGTACATCAAAGACTTCTTAGGTTAGGTTAATTAGGCAGTGATAGTAACATGCTTTGCAATATAATCATTACCAATAAGGCAACTACTATATATACACAAAGAATTGAAAGTCTACAGAAATCGTCAGTTTGTTTCGGGTGACACATCAATCGAAAGGTATTGCATAAACAAAAAGAGTTGTAAACCAAGACTTAAAAAAAAATGAACTAATTTGGGAGAAAAAGTGGTGAAAGTGTAAAGGTTAAAATTTCGAAAATTTGATTTGTTGTATTCTCAAATAAAATACGCTCCGTTCAAAGAAACCTTAGTTCTACCACTTTTGGAAAAACAAGCTAGTTTTTCGAGAAAACAGCTATAAATAGCTTAATTTTGTATACTCGTAACTTGTGAAGTACTGCAGTTAAAGGTTTGTGCTATACGTCGTTGGAAAGGTATTTTTAAATACTTTGTACGCCTTTTAAATACTATTTGTTAATGCCACAGTTTAAAAATTATAGTCCACTTATTTTTAAAAATATTTTTTGTATTTTTTTTCTTTTTTTAAAAAAAAGCCGTTAGCGATTTAAAATAAAATGTTAAGGTTTATAGCCCTTAAGATTCCCCAACTTTTGGCATGCGACACATTCTTGTAAAACAAAAAAAATAAACAAAAATGGCTACATAAACCAGTTCAAAGCATTTTACACTGCCTAAGAATATTCCTTTTTTTTGACCGAATCCAAACTCTATTTGAAGGTCCTAAAAATTTAAGAATATGTTAAGCAGATTAGTATAAGAAACTTTGATTCTACCACTTTTGAAAAAACTAGCTTGGCGAGAAAACAGCTATAAATAGATATATTTTGTACAGTCGTAACTTGTGAACAACTAAAGCTACAGGCTTTTGACAAGGTTTGTCAAAATACTACACACGAATTTTAAACACAATTTGTGAAAATAGCACCGTTTAAAAATTATGGCCCAAAGTTATTTTTATTTATTTTTAAATCCCTTTTTATGAATTCTTAAAAATAAGAGTTAAAGATGAAGAGACTTTGAGATTTCTAAAATTTTGGCATACGACACATTACAGTATCTTACACTGCCTGATCATTGACATTTTTTGCTGCGTAACTAAATTGTATTTGAATGTCCTGGAAATTTAAGATGATGTCAAAGAGCTTAATCCATGAAACTTTTAGGCAAACCAGCTGTTTTGGCGAGAAAACAGCAAGATATATCTAAACTTTGTACACCCGAGAACTAACGGGTGTTTTTTCTAGAGCTATATAATTTTAAGTTGCAATAAAACAACGATGGATTATTCGATTGTCATGAATGTTTTTTTATTTGAAAGATAATTTTGTGGCATTACATATTATATATGATTTCAGGCACATGACCGCCACAGCTGGCTCTGATGTAGTCCAATCTGGACGTCCAATTTTTGACATTTCCCAACATTTGCGGCCGTATATTGGCAATAAAACGGAGAATGTTGTATTCCAAATGGTCAAGCGTTTGTGGCTTATCCGCATAGAACAATGACTTAACATAGCCCCACAGAAAGTAGTCTAGCGGTGTTAAATAACAAGATCTTGGAGGCCAACTTACACGTCCAAAACGTGAAATTAGGCGGTCACTAAACGTGTCTTTCAATAAATCATATGTGAAATGTTGCTCCGTCTTGTTGGAACCAGAGCTCCTGGACATCATGGCTGTTCAATTCAAGAATGAAAAATTTAGTAATAATGGCTCTTTACCGATCATAACGTAACGTTCTGGCCATTATCGTTTTTGAAGAAGTACGGACCAATGATTCCACCAGCCCATAAAGCGCACCAAATAGTCAGATTTTCTGGATGTAACGGTGTTTCGACATACACTTGAGGATTAGCTTCACTCCAAATGAAGTGCGCTTCATCGCTAAACAAAATTCGCTTATGAAAATCGGATACAACGACAATCTCATTTTGGGCCCATTCGACGAAACTACGCCTTGCTTGATGATCGTTTGGCTTCAATTCTTGCACGAGTTGGATTTTGAAAGCACGCAAGCCAAGATCTCTCCGCAAAATCTTCCATTAAGTGGATGGACACAGATCCAATTCCTGTGCTCGATGGCGGATGGACTCATTCGGGTCTTCCCGAATGCTACGCTCTACAGTAGCAGTAGCTTCTTCTGTACGCACCGTACGGCGTCTCTTGGGATGCGAGTTATCAATAATAGTAAACGTGGTGTGAAAACGTTTCATGGTTAATCGAATTAACTGCTCTGATGGACGATTTAGTCGACGATAAAATGGACGTAGTGCGCGATACGTATTCCGCACTGAACCATTACTTTCGAAATAAAATTGCACTATTTCACTTGACAGCTGTTAAATCGGTAGCCATCTTGAACAGTGATGCCAACTTAAAGTTCTATACCTCCAAAAAAAAACACCCGAAATCAAAGCTACATTTTATTTCCTAAAATGATTTGTCGAAATGCTATCGTTTAATGACTATGGCAAAAAGTTTTTTGTTCCGATTTTTTTTTTAACTTTTTTCCTATTTCTCAAATGTGGGCTTAACGATTTCGTGCAAAGCCTTAAAGTGTATATCCACTGACATCTCCTAAGCTTTACATGCAACACATCTTTGTAAAAGTCCCGTTTTAAAATTTTTTCAACAGAAGTGGCTATTTGTACTAATTTAGAACCTATGTATAACACTACCGTATGGTTTAAGGTGAATGTTTCACATAAGAAACATGAATACTATTTATGAAAGTAGATGAATTATTTGAATGATTTTTAACACAAAAAGTTTTGAAATTAACAAAAACGATGTAAAAATCTAGTGACGATCACAAACAAAGAAAACAAAAAATGTGATATTAACATTTTTGATGAAAATCTATATTAAGATCTACTAAATAAAGACATTTTCTTAATTTTTTTTAATTCGACATTTTTTTAAGCCAACATAAAAAAAATTTAAAAATGATTTCTTTAGTAGATTGTTTAATACATTTTCTGCAGAAAAGTTTATATAAGAAGTTTTGTTTGCGATCGCCACTAGATTTTTACCTCGTTCAGAGGTGTTTTTGTTTGATATCATTATATCGCTATTAGCTAGCTTTAATATCGTGTATTTTTATCTTATCAGTACTAAACTCACTTTCTTTTTTATTTAAGTATTCTCTTAACATTTCACTTGCTATGTATCTCTTTTTTAAGTACAAAGCGTGCATTCATTCTGCTTAATCAATATATATTTCTTGTTACTTTTCGATCATTATTAAGAAAAAAAACTTTTTATTCATCTTCGTCTGCAATTTTTTCACTTTGTAAAGAATGTTTTGGGTCTTGTAAGATCCTTTCGTATAGTTTTCTACCCATCTGTTGCTAGAGGGGTATGTGCATTCATATGTCTGTTACAACGTTTTGATTTTATTCTTTTTTATACATTTTTATGTATATCGAAATGGCCTCATATGTTCCTTTCATTCTCAATTAATCTTTTTTTAAATTTTCTATAACAGCTCTCTTTTTGTATTCGAATTGTAAATTATTAATATTAATTGCATTTCTTAATTTGTTACTTATGCTCGACTTATGTTATCCGAATCGGATTCATTATCATTACTCCCCTTTATAATTTTTTGGTGGTTTTCTGTAGCTAATGAACCTAATTTTTATTGTTCAATTATTTCTATTGAATTATGATCTATTGTAGTTGACGTACATGATTTTTAATTTCATTTTTAGAATCCTTTTTTTCTGGTTTTCTTGTAGTTGTAGTTGTATTTATAGTGCTAGTTGTCTTTGTCGAAAACCGCATTTCTTCAGTACTATTAAAAGTATCAAGAAGAGGTGAATCTTGTGTTATGGACTTGATGCCACTGGTGATTTTGTTGTTGGTTGTGTTGTTGGTGGTGCTGTTGTTGCTGGAAACACTTTTGATTGTGTTGCTGGTAGTGGTGCTGTTGCTGTTTTTTTTTTGCTGTTTATAGTTGTATGTAGATGTTCGCTGATGTTGTTGTTTTTAGTGTCGCTGTTGGATGTGATGCTGCTGTTGATTGCAACGACACCAAGCACGTGCTTGTTACGCGCGGGGCCCTTTTATCCATTTGGGCAAAAAATGCGAGTTCGCGAGGAAGATACATACATACAACAAATAGAGACGGGACACAAATGGAAATAAAAGGCACAACTAAGAATTAAACAAATGAGCTAAAATATTAGTTTTTAATACCGGGATAGATGTTGAAAATCAAATCAAATGATAAAGTTTATTATAGTTACTACATAGAACGCGAAAGACAAAAATTTGATGTACATCGTGGCAAATTAAGAGGATAATAATTTCCTGTTAGTCTAATAGGAACATTGAATGTTAGGCGGTTTAAAAGATCTGCAGAATCAATGTCACCTCTTATAAGATGTTGTATAAAAATAGTACCAAGCATTTTTCTACGATTTACAAGTGTAGGTAAGTTAAGCAACTGTAATCTACTCTGGTAGGAAGGTAGCCTTACGTTTTGATCCCAGTCAAAATAAACCGACTTAATACGGTCGATTTGCACTTGATATTGTGGACTCCAAACCGACGAGCAATATTCTAAAATAGGACGGACAAGGGAGCTAAATAATAATTTGGTCGTATAAGGGTCATCAAATTCATTTGACCAACGCTTTATAAACCCAAGATCACTCATGGCTTTGTTAACAATGGATATAATGTGACAGTCGAATTTAAGTTTAGGGTCAAGAAAAACACCTAAATCGTTAACTGAATATATACGGTCAAGAGGAGTATGTTTAAGAAAGTAACTGATAAACGTAGGATTACCCCTAAAAAAAAGAGATAACATTGCATTTAAGGCAGTTTAAATTTAGAAGGTTGTACTCACACCATCCATGAAAACAATCAATATCCGACTGTAAGTTAAATCCCGACGCTATATCATTATATGATAAACAAAGCTTAACATCATCAGCATAGATCGTTAATAGACAAAGTAAACAGCAAAGGGTCCAAATGACTACGTCACGTAGATCAATTTTGAAACAGCATTCTTGAATATAATCCTCTGAGTCCTACCATTCAAGTAACATGAAATCCAAGATAATTGATTACCAAGAAACCCAAGCTGATCTAATTAAAATAAAAGGAATGAGTGGTTAACGCAGTCAAAGGCCTTACTAAAATCTGTATAAACAATGTCCGTCTGGATTTTTTTCTTAAACCCATTTATTACAATAGCTGACATTTCAAAAAAGTTAGTGGTGGTCGATCTTGTCTTTACAAAACAATGCTGACACGGTGATGTAAGAGAGGAACATAAATGTTGCAAATGAGAAGTGATAATACGTTCAAATACTTTAGGAATTGCCGACAATTTAGGAATACCTCTATAATTTTGGGCATCCGCCTTTGCACCTTTTTTATGGATTGGAATTTATAAAGGAGTCCTTCCAGATAGAAGGAAAAACTGATGATGAAATAGACAAATTAAAAAGTTAAAGAATCGGTTTAAAAATGGTTGACGCACAAAACTTAAGCACACATCCAGGAAGTCCATCTGGACCGAAAGCATAAGTTGGTGTTGTTGTTGCTAAATCTCTTACGAGAGAGCTTTCGGTGATTACAGGGGAAAAAATACAATTTGCCATACCATACAATTTTTTTATAAAGCTTACTTGCTGTAACGATAATTCTAAAGGGTCATCCACAAAATCATGGGCGTATAACGGCATAGCGACAAATGAGTCAGTAGGAGGAGACCAAGAAATATCATGTAGATTAAAGTCACCTAAAACAATCAAGTCCCTGTTAGAAAGAAGGGTTAAAACAGATTTTATTGCAGACAGATGGTGTTCATAAATTACTAGGTCAGAGCCAGGTGGAATATAAGAACATGTAACAAAAACAGATAAAGATTGCAAAGAAACTTTCACACTTAGAAATTCAATTTCATTGGGCTAGAGGTAACGGCAATCAGGACACCGCCCCCCCCTACGTGAGTGGCGATCGGTTCTAAAAGTATTAAAGTTATTATCCAGAACTTCAGAGTCGGATATCCCTCGTTTCTGCCAAGTTTCCGTAAGAGCTAAAATATCTTCTGTAAATGCAGAGGGGTCAGCATAAAGCTTGGGTAGCTTCAGATTTAATCCCCTAACATTTTGATACGCCAACATTAAACTTTTTAGTTTTTTGACAAAGTAAAGGGTCTGTTATTTGTTCTCGGTTTATTTGGGACAAATTCTTTAATTACTAAACCATCATTAAGCCAAAAGCTTTCAGAAAGTAAAACATTAAAAATTTCAGGCGGAGCAAATATTTTAAAAGAAGATATCCTACGAGCATATGAAAATCGAAATTGTTCAACTGCAATATCTTCGGATGGGAATTTTTCACGTATAAATTCCTGAACATCCTCAGATGTGGTATCTGGGGTGAGTCTAGTAACAAATAATTGCTTCCGTTGTGGAACAACTGAAAGTTTTTTACGCCCCCCAGCAGCAGTCTGAACCTCACTAGGCTGAGATCCAGGAGCGGTGCCTACTGTACCTATAGGAACGGTCGGCACCGATTTCTTTGACTTAGCCATTACAAAAGCTTTTAGTCCGGAAACATAGACTTCATTCGAGCCAGCTGTATCCAGACGCACAGTTAGTTCGCTTTCCCCTGTGTCGACAGGAACTGCTGCTACCAAGTTCGGATTTGGGTTGGAATCAATGGTGGCATTAACGGTGGTTAAGCTAGCTTTTTTGCGTTTAGGCGACTCGGTTAATAATTTTTTATTATTAAACTGCGCACAGACGGTATTGAACCCTCCATTGAGTTTCCTAAAAGCACCCGAGATATTCAACAGGCTGTCTCAAGTCTGCTTCATAAAGCCGCTCATCTCAGCCATCATTTCCTTGCAGGAACCACAAACCACATAAGACCAGAGTTGAGATCAATAAAATCTTTTACTCTGCCGGTGAATCCTGCACATTTGACGTGCATCATCGAATTGCAGAGCCAGCAAAAAATAAAGGGGTCTTTCGTTGAAGACGCAAGTGTGCAGTTTTTCTTGGAACAGACAAGGGCCATTATAAGACAAACGAATGAAAAATGAAGTAAAATATCAAATATACCCCAAAGTAAATTTGGCACTGATCATATTCTAAAATCACAAAGGCACAAAACACAAAAAAAAAAATAAGAGCGCGAGATCGCGAAAATGTATTAAAACGTAAGAGAGCTCAAGAGAAAAAAAAATATTCTATCGACTGAGCGTGGATTGTGCGACACTAACAACTTTCAGCACGAACAAATACAAAGTAAATCAAGCAAGAGTGAGAGAGAGTTGCAGAAAATAGCACAGAAAAAGTCTACTAGATATTCAGCGGGTGCATAGAGAGGTGATTACAGTTATAAAATAGAGCAAGGGAGATTGAGAGGGAGTAAAAGAGTTTTAGCAAGTTTCGGAGCGTAAGTTACACAAGCAAAGCTATAAGATTAAACAAATCTAATAGAAATGCTAAAATAACTATTAACACGTATCCGTTTACTGGGAGATCTATTTAAAATTAGTAGCGCAATTGTTAAGCTAATCTTTGTAAATAAATACACACAGAACACTCGCACAAAATCATTGAAAAGGACAACAGCTCGGAGCACAAAAGTAAACACAGTCGTTCACAAGCGACGCTAAATCGTGATGATATATGATGATATATATATATATATATATATATATATATATATATATATATATATATAATATTGAATTACGTTTTTGCGAACCAACTATCATTTTGAACTCTTTTAAAAAGCCTAGCCAACGCAAAAGCACAAAATCATCTTTTTGACAAGATACATATTTGGGGAATTGTTTAGTTTTTTTTTAGTTTCTTGTTTAAAGAAACCACCATTTACTGGGTCACTCTTTAAGTCCTCAAGTAAATATGTGGTGAAGAATGTATTTTGTACTTTTCGAATTCCAAGAATTTCTGTTGTCCAGTTTGGGGTTTAAACTTTTTTAAAGACATCCTTGTATTTACTTATCGTACATGATCATCCTCTTTTAAGTCTCCATTTGCAAATATTTTTATATAATTGTATGATCTTATCAAAATTGGTTTTTTAATGTTAGCATTAACATAAATGGGTTTCATTTTAATCGCTGTATGCTTCCCGTTATTATATATATTAATCAACTCTTTATATATTTGTAGCATGTATTCCTTTAAAACTATACTCACGCCACGTTAGTCATTTTGGTGTTTTATTAAACGTTTTACAATAGATGCTTTAAAATTACCAAATGTTGAGTAATGATTCATTTCATGTCGATTCATTATTTGTCTAAATTATAGAATTCGTTTCCATTCACTGTTTGTAAATTCTTTAGTACTCCACTACCACATTTATTACTTTTTTCATTGCTTTTGTTACTTTTTCTGCATTTTTTAGTTTAATTTCTACACCCCATCGATATTTAGTAAAGGTTTCTATTACTTTTAACGATGGATGATGCATATGCACCCATTTCAACCAAATCAGCGTGCCATAAATCATTAATACCATTCACTATTATTCTACGTCTTGGAAAATTTTTGGATGATGGGCTATGTAATTCATTTACAATCTCTCGTTTACTCATAGCTTTATTTTATTTGCTACAAATGGTTTCTTCTCTAAAAATTCGATCTTACTTTTCAAACTTGATGAAATGATATAATTAAAAATGTTATTCTCTTTCATTTATATCATAACCTATCCTTTTAATAGTTTTTATAACATATTCCAATTTTGTTTTCCAATCACTTTTCCATCAATAAGATTTATTGTTTCTGTGGCTGAATAGAAATTCACTAAATTCTGCAGTAGTTTAATAACTTCATCATCAGTATAAAATTTTGTTGCCACTTCATTCATGAATAAAGGTAGAGAATTTTCAAATCTTTACCTCTGAACGTTCATAATCGTTAAGTAGACTTTGCCATTTTCTACACCTCTTGTAACATCTCTTAAGTACACTTTCTCATTTAAAAAATAACCAAACTTGTCAACTGACATTGTTATTATAAAAATAAATCATTACACAATGATATATTTATTTAATTGTTATAGCTTTTTCTTTTTCAAGACGAGAAAATTGGAATTTTCCATCTTTTTGTATCCAATCATTATCAAAACGAATAATTGGTGAGGGTCTTTAAATTTTGGTTTATGAATTTGTTAAGATTTTCCAATTTATCATGAAACTCTAAATCATGTATGTGCTCCATTTAAGGTATCATTTTATTGCTTTACTTTCCAACTTTGATACTCTTAAATGTTTTAGTTATAGTGGCTATTTGCTATTATTTCGCTTCATTGATTTTATCGTCTACATAACATTTAAAAACCAAATCATGACCATTTATTGGTTCTAAAGAGTTTTTAATTCTTTTTTTCTGTATATTTATGCGACCACCAGTGTCAAGATATACACCATTTAAAAAGTAAAGAAAATGTCTCTATCATTTAAAAAATGACCAAGCTTGTCAAATTTTAATATTAACCAACATATTTAAATGTTTTGTATGTTTATTAATATATTATTTTTCTTATCGCAACTCTTCTACCATTAAACAAATTTTATTAGTATGGTTAAATTAACAGCAGCTCATGATGCTAGTAAGAGTTGTGATCTTTCAACAAGTTCATTAACATTATCCCAATATACATAATTTGATGGCATTTGTTGTAGTGTCATATACCTAGACCCACTATCTAGTTCATTTACTAAAGATGTTACTAAAAGTTGAATACTTAAAGAATATTTCTTAGAACGATTTCCTTTCAATTGACCATTTTAAATTTTGATAAATTTTTTTATGAGTACTTGTTTCAATTAAAATGTTTTTGTATGATTCTAAATCTTTCTTATTATAGCCCTCAGGAGCATAATGAAAAATTATGCCCTTTCATTATTTAAAATTTTAAATGTATTAAAATATTTTTTCCTCTCTTGGATCATATCTATTATCTAAAATCGTTTATTCTTTTAACTGATTAATGTTAAGATTGTACCTCACACCTTCTTTCTTAGATTTATTTATATTAGAATGTTGTGAAACATCTGCTTCATTATCAGAATCATCAGAATATTGTGAATAGAATTTTTCATTACCATCACTTTCATAGCTATTAGGTGGTTTTATTTCCTTTTTAAGGTTTCATATTATGCATTTCATCATCATTATCAGCATACCTACTTTTTTTCAGTAAGTCATGTTAAGTTTCTGTAATAGGTTTTAAAGTTTCTTCTAAATTTGATACGTTCTCATTTGTTATTTGTTGTAATTCCTCATATTTTCTTTTTAATGAATTCATACAATTAGTAAACTGTTCTAAAAGTTTACGCTTCATTTTTTTAGTTTTCCCAGGTACTCAAATGCTACTGTGTCAAATGTATTGTTCCTTAATTATTTATATCGAAGTGTACGAGTATATATATATAATATTGAAAATGGATACAATTTCATGATTTCAAAACTTTTTTTCATTCTAAATAGAGGTTATTATGATATCTTTTTATTATAGATAAGTTATTATCTCGAAGAAGATTAGAGTTGTTTGTAGATGTTTACATATGTCGTTTGTTTGTTGTTGTTGCTGTTGTTTTGCTGTTTGTTGTTCTTCTTTTGCTGTTTGTTGTTTTTGTCTTACCGTTTGTTATTGTCGTTTTGTTTTGTTGTTTGTGGCTGTTGTTGTGATTTTCGTTGCTGTTTTCTAAATTGCACATGAAGTTGTTTAAATATGATACTGTTTACAGAATGATAGTAGTCTGTTTGCAGATTGTCCTTTTATACCTTCAGGTAAGCCAACCATCTTTATTTATGTCACCAAACCAATTATAGAAGTGTATACTATGTAAAAAGTTTATGTAAGTTTAAACGATCATAGATAAATTAAAATGATGATCATCCGAGCTTAACGAGAATGTTAAGGTGGGATACAGAGTAAGAAGTTCAGAGACAGGTTTCCACAGTGGGTAGTAATAAGGGCTTGTTTTCTTGTAAATGGTATTCCCCAAGTATTTCACAATTTCTTTTGGTGGTTGTAAATTTTAAAAACTATACAACTATACTTTTTATTTTTGTTATAAGCTACCCAATGACGATTTGGATCGCTGAACTGAATTGCCCAGATTTGGCTGGCAAAATAAAATTCAAGTTTGTTTGGCTCGCTCGGGCGATATAATCTGCTGATTCCCAGGGGGCGACCGCCCCTTGGTGCTCGTGGCGGGTGCATCAAAAATATGCGTGCATATGCATTTAGGAGCCTGTGTAGGTGTGCCTGATCAATTTGCTCTACCTTTCCATTTTTTGGGTGTTTCATTTCCATTTCCATCAGACATGACAACTGAAAAAGTTACAAAAGATAACCAAAGATTGAAATGTGTTCCGCTTGCTGCCATAGATAAATGTGTTTTCTGCCTGCCTACAAATTGTTTCCCCATCCGATTCACCCCCAAGCTTTAAAGTATTCAACCGAAATTTAAATTATATTTTTTTAATTTTCTGAGTGAATGAAAAAAATGCCTGAATAACAGGGTTTAATATCTTTGGTATCTTTGGCTGAAATCAATTTAATCAGTTCTTCGCTGATCATCAACCAATATTCATGTACCTCTTTTTTTGGTGGTCGCGGTTGTTGTTTTAGTGCTTGTAGTTGTTTCCTATTTTTGTTGTTTTATTGTTTTAGCTATTTTTGTTGTTGTTGTTTTACTGTTTTAGGTTGAAATTTTTAGGTTGAGATTGTTTACAGGTGGGTTTTAAAAGTGGGTTAAAAAACGGAACCAAACCTTTACATATCGATGATCAACCAACAAAACAATATATTGATAAGAACATCGGAAAGTTAGGAGATTTTTAGAAAAATTATAACTCAAAATATAATTCATCTACTCACAAATATTTCAAGCTTAGAAAACAAAGTTTTATAATAAGACAAATTTTTTGCCAAAACTCTAGAAAAGACTAAAAGCATTAAGGATTACACACGACATGGTATGATAAGTACCTACGAGGGCAGACCGAGCAGTACTTAGCCTTACCACCCGATGGCATCACTATCGCAAGTGAAATGTACTATCATGTAAAACATTCTTGCAGACGGCTACTGTTTCAATTTCAGTTTTTTGGGATTCACAAGGTGTGATCTACATCGACTACCTGGAGAAGGTTCAAAACGGTCACAGGACTGCACTTCCGAACTATTGGGCCGATTCGCCGCCGAATTGCAACCCCATCCACCATATTCTCCAGATTTAGCTCCGTGTAACTTATTTTTCTTATCAAACTTGAAAAAAGTCACTAAAATTTGCGTCGAAATGGGAAGCTTCACGGTTGCGTTTGTTGTCCGGAGTGAGCAAACGCGGCACCCATCGCACCGACAGCTTTCTCATGCCCAAAATTTAATGCAGAGTATAACCCTCACGGTCTTTTGACATGCCTACTGTCTCAGCTATCTTGCGTATCTACGAGATCGTGGATTTTGGTCAAGTTATCCGTGGTAGCCGTTTTCGGGGCACCTGGGCGTGGCTCATGAAAAACCGAAGTGCGACTACGTTGAAACTCGTTAAAAAATTTTTGACGGTTGCCATCGAAGAATAAGAGTCACCGTACACAATTCGCGGACACATCCGATTCCACACAAAGCCAAAACAAAGCTACTAGTCCGATTCGGCTATTAGCAAATTTTTCTTGCAATAGTGACGCCATCGGGCGGTGAGGCTAAGTACTTATCGGACTGGCCTCGTAATGTATACTGTTTTATTTTTGTTATAAGCTACCGAATGGGTACCATTTGATGAGCTCTCATCTAGGTTTACAATTATTGATTCTTCTCTTCAAAAAGATTTTGGTGGATAGTCTCTCATAATTACAACTCGGAAACTTGGAATATATTGACCAAATGAATGACCAAAACTCAAAACACCAACATTTGAAAGTTTACTTAGGTAGCTTACTGATTAGTTTTTTTGATTTCCTTTAAATGTATTAAAATATAATTCATAACCTTTTCTATAATTTTAAGCAATATACCTTCACCAACCGCTTACTCTTTTTTTTTTTCTATTTTAGCAACTTGATTAACTAACTGTCTTACATGCAACCTTGATTATACTCATTAGATCAAATGGTTTCTGAGTTTCAAATGCTCCTATTCCTGTTTGAATAACATTTGAGAAACTCTTTACCTTTGATCTCCTTTTCATAGACTTTCTCTTCGCTTCCTTCTTTGCACCCAATCCAAATTTATTTTTTGTTTTCATAATATTTGTATCTAAGTATGCTGCTGTTTTTCCATCAATACTACTATCTTTTGAACGATCATGTTCCCCCCTATTATTAATACAACATCAGCCTTATTTCTATCAGTTAATTCCTTATGTTGTGAATAAGAAATATCAGGTATTCTAAGAACTTCATTCAATTGATTAACCCCACGATCACTGCGCTCCAGTCTTTCCTTAAGCTTTGTTTTAGGTCCACAAAATGTATAACCTGGTATATGGGCTTCAGGTGGAAGTGTGCTAATATGTAGAAATGCTTGTTTATTAGAAATCTTAAAAAGTAGGCAAAGAATAAAGAAAAACATATAACCCATCAAAAGATACAAACAAGCAAACAAAAAAGTGCTGCCTAACAAGAATGTTGGTATCAGCAAGGGCAGAAACTCAGAGCAAATTGTCATTTTTTGTTTTGACTTTTGAGAGGATAAAAAATGAAAATCTGCTGATTGGTTCCATATTTGTCTGTTCGATTTTGATCGCCAAGAAGGACAGTCCATCAGCTCGAAAGGATTTAGAGCTGAATTTTGATTTCTTGCTGCCAAGTTACGTAAATATACCAAGCTATATGTATGGCCAATCTAAGGGAGTGCCTTTCTTTCCCTCAATGTGTGTCCAGATTGGCACGCAGCCGCAAAATCTTCAAACAGCATCCAACTGGCAAGTGATTTCGCCGGAGATACAAAATTTCATCACACAGTTTTTTAAGTTGGAAATCTTGCTAAATGTGAAAAAATAACCCAACATATGCTTATAGACCCCACCGCCCTGTAAGTAGTTTATCTAATAAAGTGCTTATAGTCACTCCCTGGTAGGGTGGTCCTTCGGAATAATCCTTTGCGAAAAATGGAGTGATGCAGGCAAGTATTGTTGATGTTGTTTTTTGACCGTTTTCTTTAACTTTCTTTTTTTTTCTTCCCCCAACTAGGTACGCGAAATCTAATTAATTTAATTAAAGCGCCATTTCTTTCCATCAGCTCCTTTTCCAAATCAAACGTTATATGCTACAAATTATTTTGTTGATAATACCACTACCTCGTTTGTAGTTTGATGACTGACTGTAAAAATTATAAAAACGTTTACCTATTTTATACAATGCTTAATCAAGGAGTATTTTTAATCGAATGAACTACATTACATGCGTTTAATACGTCAAAAACTATAATTTAGAAATATTGAAGTCGGCGATCTGTTACTTATAAATGCATTTCCTGGCCACAATTATTTATTACCCAATACAATTAGAAACTCGGTCGCGGTCCCTCAAACTGTAGAAAAACTAATATTATGCTCAGTTTTATAGAAAATGCAAGCGTATTAAAATTTGAGAATATATATGTATTTTCAAGGAATTTATATCAACCAAAGTATGAGTATTTAGAGAAATTGATATATTATTATATATATATTATATTTATATATATTATATTTTTATATAATATTATTATATATTATATTTTTTTTTTAGCTATGTCAAACATATACTCATTTAAACAAGATGATTTAAGTATGCGACATATATATCGTTATCATGTATATGACTCATTTATGAAAATTTGCCATAAGTATTAGGAGGATAAAAAACGGTTTAAAAAAGAAAGATATAGGAAAGGATTTAATGAATTTAAATGTATATATATTTTCACAGTTTATTATAGATCCAAATGAGTAGTAATGAACCCATTACAAACATTACTTATTTCACAACCATTGAACTGATAAATGTTGAATATGAGTGTGCACTCATTGACTTTCATATGTACAACTCTTACCCAATGTTGTTAAATAATAATCTTTTTCATATTGGTGACAAAGTTGTTCAACTCCCATGGGATCATATAAACTAAATAATATTTATGATTTAATAAAAAAATTAACTAAATTATGTTCATGTGAAAATTTTCATATTTTAACTAGCAAGGATTGAATTAATTTTAATAAACACAAAAACAAATTGGTCAATTGCTTAGTTTCAATTAAAAAATATTCTGCCACCGATCAACCAGTCAACATTTTAAAAATAAACGCAATACGCTTATATCGTAAGAGGATCATATATTGATAGTAGACAAGATTATTCAATATACGAATTTGGAATCAGTGCTTAACCAGGCTTTAATTACTTACCAGTCGAGACTAGAGAATTAATTATATTCATCATACATACATTACATTACATTAATACATACATTAATCCTTAACTAAGTAATAAAAAACTTCATGTTTGGAATGTCAAATTAGCTGCTAACCGTAAACGTCCACGATTTTTTTTAACTGGAATTAAAGATAACCATTATCTGATTAACTTAATGTTTACGAAATCTTAAGGTATACTTAAATTCTGAAACATACCCTTACGATAACTTAAATTTAGATTTTGATAAAGATCGATTTGCTCAGTTATATGAAATGTATTGCAAAATTTCAAACTAGCTATTATAATCGAAATGAATCTTCTTTAGTATCACCTGCAGAACTTAAAACTTAAGCTCCTTTTGTCGTAAAAGATGAACTTTACAACCCCGCTATCAAAAATGTTCATGTATATTGCTTGCGATACATGATCGTTTAGTTGAAAATAGCCCGTTTAACGGTTCAGCGGATTGCCTAACAATGAGTGATGAGATTGTTGCAATTGATATTCAAGAATTTCTTGGAAAAAAATAATAAATGTATTTTGAAAGAAATTTGATTCTTAACAAAAATGAAACAAACCTAAATTCTAATATTATTATACACTCTCCACATGATTTTATCGAATTGAATAAAAAATTTAGAAAAACAGCCACTTGGTTAACAAAATAGCATCGTACAATTTATTGGAATGATGAAGATTACTTTCAAAGAGAAACAAATGTTAATGTGAAAAATAATAAAGAAATAAGAGTAATGAAATAATTTTTAAAGGATATCAAAAAAGAATTTTCACACAACAATTTTTAAAAACCTCGGATATAGTTAACATTGATGAAATTCGATGTCCCTTTCAAAAAATAATAATATAATAATAATATGGAAATCAGTTTCCATATTGCGCATTACATTCTCAAGATTGTATCTGTGCACTCAACAATGCCCACAAAATATTTAACTTTTCAGAAACGAAAACTTCTAAAAACTTTACTAAACAGGATTTATAATATCTGCTGTATTCAAGGAACATGTTCATTGGGATTGACGTAAAGGAATTTATAAAGACCACATTTGGAGAACATCTAAATTTATGTAAATTTTATAATGATTATATAGAAACATGTAATTCAACAACATAAAGTTCGGAAATTAATTTCATTATATGATAAAATTCCAAAACAAACAGAAAACCGAAAAGTTTTCATTGTTATACCCTTGTAGAGGGTATAATGATTTCAGTCAGATGTTTGCAACGCAGTGACCTCATAAATTATATATATTCTTAATCAGCGTCAGTAGACGATTCGATTTACCCATGTCCGTCCGTCCGTCTGTCCGTCCATCAGTACGTCCGTCCGCTTGTCCGTCTGTCCGTCCGTCTGTCTTTCCGCTTCTACGCAAACTAGTCTCTCAGTTTTTAAGCTATCGGGCTGAAACTTTCTTAAAAGTTTTCTTTCTATTGCAGGTAGTATATAAGTCGGAACCAGCCGGATCGGACAACAATATCTTATAGCTCCCATAGGAACTTTTGTGGAAAAAATTAAAAAAAAAACTATATCCTTCACTGCGTTGCTAACTTCTGAATGAAATCATTATACCCTCTGAAAGGGTATAAAAATCAACTAATGTGGGAGAAAAAGTAATGAAAAATATAAGTTAAAATTTGGAAAACTTGATCTGTTGAGGCCGGTGGGGATAATTACACCCTGCTATTCTCAATTAAAGTATGCGTCGAATGACACTCAAAAATCAGGTTTTCCGTTCAAAAGTAATACGCAAAACAAAATTTTCGTGGTCGTCTCAAAATAAAATTTATATTTTGTTTGTCAAATTGTCAGTTTATCGCAATATGTTTTTTTAGAGTTCTAAAAAAACGTAATATAATACGATTAATTAAGAAAGATTATAAAGAAAGATTAATTCTTGAGATTCCTCAGCAACGCTATTCAATATGCTTGTGTTTATTTTCATAAAGCGTGCCGAATGCAAAAAAATTAGGAAAATGTATTTAATTAGTGCATCTTTTAATAGATTTTTCTCACAAATGTTGATTTCAGAACTTTTGTTTTCTGTAGGTGCGATTTTGTTTAATTAATAACTATTCCCGTTATTCGTAAGGTAAGAAGAAAGATTTACCAGGTAGAAGGCAGCGTTTCCAACCCCATAAAGTATATATATTCTTTATTATATGCCAGCCAAGTATACTTTAAAAGGATGAGTCGGACTTGGCATAGAGATTCAAACACGCGAAAGACTTTAACATCTACACTTTGTTATGCTAGAACAACAATGTTAACTGAAATGTATTCAGCTCATACCTATTACTTGACCGCCCAAAAATGGGGGGCCACAAATCTCATACTGGAATACACATTTTAGTTGAAATGTATTTGTCTCATCAATACCTATCCATTGACCTGAAAAAAAAGTTTGCCACGCTAATTCTAACGCCCAGAAAAGACCAAAACGCATAAATCTATCTGTTGCCCGCACGACATACGAGTACACTGAAATATCTGGTATGTAGAACATTTCAATATGGCTTTGGTGCTTATACATCTTTGTACGTGATCAGAAGGATACCAGGATCACTAGCCAAGTCGATGTAGCCAGTATCGTCGAAAAGTATATAACAGGCAGAAGGAAGCGTTTCCGACCCCATAAAGTATATATATTTTTGATCAGGATCACTAGCCGAGTCGATCTACCCATGTCCGTCCGTCTATCTGTCTGTCTGTCTGCCTGCCTGTCCGTATGAACGCAGAGATCTCGGAAACTATAAGAGCTAAGTCTGGCATACTTGGCATGCAGATACCTGGGTTTCCAGCACAGTGCAAGTTTGTTTCAGAGGGCTGCCACGCCCACTCTAACGCCCACAATCCGCGAAAATCTGTAGCGCCTACAGTTATTATGATACGCTCAAATTTTTAATTTAATTGTGTTTGTCTCATCAATACTTAACGACTAACCTAAATAAACGCTTAAATCTGTCTGCCACCCACATAGCATCTACTGAAATAGCCGGTAGGCGGCGCTTTAAAATATGGCTTTCCTGGTTATATATCTCCATTTGTGAACGCAGAGATCTCGGAAACTATAAGAGCTAAATATGTCTTATTGGCATGCAGATACCTGGGTTTCCTGCGCAGCGCAAGTTTGTTGCAGCGGGGTGCCACGCCCACTCTAACGCCCACAATCCGCGAAAATCTGTAGCGCCTTCAGTTATTATGATACAATAAAATTTTTTACTTAATTGTGTTTGTCTCATCAATAACTATCGGCCAACCTAAATAAACGCCCAGAAACGGATTAAACGCTTAAATCTGTCTGCCGCCCACATAGCATCTACTAAAATAGCCGGTAGGCGGCGCCCTAAAATATGGCTTTCCTGGTTATATATCTCCATTCCCTATTTGCTAGCTTAAGCTGAGGCACTCGACTATAGCGTTCTGAAACAAAAGCAGAGCCGAAAAATAAGATCAAGGCTGCTGCCGGCGCTTGGAGAGAACGAATTGCGCGTTTCCGACCCCATAAAGTATTTATATTCTTGATCAGCGCTACTAGACGAGTCGATCTAGCCTTTTCCGTCTGTCCGACCGTCTGGCAGTCTGTCCGTCCGTCTCTACGCAAACTAGAAATAACATTTTTTAATTAGTGCTGAATTTCGAATTAAATTTTGTCAAAATCTGACTATATTTATAGCTGCCATGGAAACGATCGAAAAATTAGTCGGAAAATAAGAAAAAATGATATCTTTGGTGTTTCTTAACATATAACCTTCTAAGCTTGGAAAAAACATTTTTTTAATTAGTTCTGAATTTCGAATTAAAGTTTATGGAAATCGGACGATTATATCATATAGCTGTCATAGAAACGATTGGAAAATTGTTGGGAAAATATTATGAAACATATTATAGCTTTGGGGCTTTTTGACATATTCTCTTATTATATTGGGAATATAATTTTTTATGTTTGTAAAAATTTTGAAATCAATCTAATAAAAATCGGACTAATCTAACATATAGATGTAAGAACAAGAAAGAAAGTTAACTACCACCATGTGAAGTTTAAACAATCTTTAATTTTTGCTTGCTTTAGAGATATAAAAAAAATTATTTTAATATTTCCCTCACCATTTCTTTGACAGCCGATTTTTATTAAATTGAATTCGAAATTCTTAAAAATATAAAAAACGATATTCCCAATATTATAAGATAATATGTTAAAAAACACCGAAGTTTTAATTTATTTCATATTATTTTCCCACCCATTTTCCGATATTTCCAATGAGAGCTTTATGATATAGTCGTCCGATTTTGCTAAAATTAATTTCAATATTCGAAACTTATTAAAAAATATTATAATAAAAAACAACAAAGAGATACATTTTTCATATTATTTTCCCACCAATTTTCCGGTCGTTTTATGGCAGCTATATGATACAGTGGTCCGATTTTAATCAAATTAAACAAAATTGAATTAAATAGTGAAATTTCTAAACTTAGGAGGGTATACAGTATTTTCATATTATTTTGTCAGCAATTTTTTGATCGTTCGTATGGCAGCTAATTTAAGATTTTGAAAGAATTTAATTTAAAAAACCAGATTTAATAAAAATGTTATTTTTAAGCGTAGGAAGCTATATGTTAAAAACAACAAAGATTTAGTTAGAAATAAAAAAAATTTTAGTATTAAGATATAGATGAACTGGTCATTAAGAATATATCTACTTTATGGGGTCGGAAATGTCTCCTTCACTGCGTTGCAAACTTCTGATTAAAATCAATATACCCCCTCAAGGGTATAAAAAGGCAAGGCGAAAAGAAAATAAAGTTTTAGTTAAGTGGCTGGGATTTTCAAAGACTATTTGGATAAATAAGAAAGACATTTTGTGGTATAACAATTGATTTATTACATTAATTGTATATACAAATATAACTAAAAATATAAATAAAAAACTCTAAATATTTTCTTTTTTTAACTCAAAATATTTTCCGAAAGACTGTAGCGCCCAAAACTTCTGTGCTAGAAACAAAATTTTAACAGAAATGTATTTTTACAGTGTTGAATTGTAAGATTTTGTAAACCCACTCCCTTTGCTTTGTTATGCGAAGATTCAACTTGCTATATCCTTTAAGAATAAACTTTTTAGCACTCCTTAAAATTTTTTCAGGATTTTTCCGCTAAGTTCATCTTTGAAAAACCCCTTTCTTTTTTTTTGTTAATTTTTTTTTAAGTTTTGCAGATTAATTCTTATAATTCTAGTACTAACAATATTTCGATGTATTAAATTTTGCATCAAGATCATTACGTTAATCTTAATAAAAATACTTAATTTTTTAATCTATAAATAAATAAACCCGTAACCATATAATTTAAGAGTAAAACTTTGTCTTCATATAGGGAAAACAATATATTTTTCATTTCGACAAGTCTAATAGAACGATCATCTTTTCATTGAATTACTAGAAATTATCTTATCTTGAAATGAAAATTGAATTTTGAAATTACAGTTTTTACACAGTAAAGTAAGTAAAGAAAAGTGTTCATACTTGGTGCTATCCGGAGCTTCCCATATTCCAATAAGCCTTTTCTCATATAAAGTATTAAAATCAATGTAATTGCTTTACCAGAGCTTTTGTAAGTTCCCTATAGTCTTTTGGCAGGGGTTGTGACGTTGCCCACCCAAACAAGTAATTCGCTTCCACAGTCATTAAAAAATGAAGACTCCTTCGAGGAATCATAATATGACAAATATTTATTATTTGCTTTTGTGTATCTATGCCTTCAATGTACTAAGCCACATCAAAAAGCTTTTTTAAATAATTCTATACATATCTATATCTGTCAGCAGTTCAAGTTGAATATTTGAAAAATACATTCTAAATCAGAGTCTTTATTCCTGATCAGAATGTCAAACTCTTTTTAGGAAGCTTTTCATTTCAATCTGTTCAAATTGATTTATTAATTGTATATACTCTATATCTGTCAGCAGTTCAAGTTGAATATTTGAAAAATACATTCTAAATCAGAGTCTTTATTCCTGATCAGAATGTCAAACTCTTTTTAGGAAGCTTTTCATTTCAATCTGTTCAAATTGATTTATTAATTGTATATACTCTGCAAATCGTTCAAAGTCTTGTTTTGCTAAAGTATAACTTAGATGAGGTAGCAACGTTAATCTAGCTTCACTCACGAAATACTCAGAAAAGATCAAGTTCAATTCATTATTTACATTCATGTAATGCACTATTTTGCCTCTTAGACCTTCATAAATTTTATTGACTCTTCCTTCAAGAGGTTAAATGGCATTTCGCTTATGCCACTCCGAACAGACATGGTTTTCCCAATTATTCTTTTGCACAAATTTAACTTATTAATAATTATTTCCGTTGTTCGGAAAGAGGAACATTTATTATAAAGTTCGCAGAGAGCATTCAGACGTTCATACCTGAGTTGAAAATTTTGTTAAAATGAAAACGACGTTTTTATATCCGTTACTCGTAGAGTAAGTATGTTATTCAGTATGTAACAGGTAAAAAGAAGCGTTTTCGACCCTATAAAGTATATATATATTCTTGATCAGGATCACTAGCCGAGTCGATCTAGCCATGTCCGTCCGTCCGTATGAACGCTGAGATTCGGAAACTATAAGAGGCAGAATATTTATTGTGCCACTCTAACGCCCACAATAGCGCCTACAGTTTTTATGATAGAAACCAAATTTTAACTGAAATGTGTTTGTATCATCAATACCTATCGACTGACCTAAAAATAGGTGTCACGCCCACTCAAACGCCCACAAACTGTTAAAACGCTTTAATCTGTCTGCCGCCCACATAACATCTACTGAAAAACCCAGTAGATGGCGCCCTAAAATATCGATTTGCTATATACCTTCATTAATCGTTTGCTCCATTAAACTGACTAACGGGTATCTAATAGGCGAAGCGCTCGACTATAGCGTTCTTCCTTGTTTGAACTCAAAATGTTATCTTTGTGATTAAATCAAGTTGTACTTAAAAACTGTTCTCAAATTAAGAACGTGGCTGTTAAATCAAATTTAGTTTGTTCTCAGAAACCCCTACAGACTAAAAACAGAACAAACAAGAAAGGAAGTTAACTTCGGCAAGCCGAAGTTTGTATACCCTTGCAGTTATAAGAAATAATCAACGTTAGTAACACTATGTATAATTTTTAAGGATTGTTGCTGACTTCAGTTAAACAAAAATTATTGTATTCTTATTTTTATACCCTTGCAGAGGGTATCATGATTTCAGTCAGAAGTTTGCAACGCAACATAAAGTATATATATTCTTGATCAGCGTTACAAGTCGAGTGGTCAGATCCGTCTGTCCGTCCGTTTCTTTCAGTTTTAAAGCTATCGGGCTGAAACTTTCCCAAAATTCTTCTGTCTATTGCAGGTAGTATATAAGTCGGAACCAGCCGGATCGGACAACTATATCTTATAGCTCCCATAGGAACTATCGGAAAAAAATTTTTTTTTAAATTATATCATTGGTGTTTTTTAACATATACCTTTCTAAGCTTGGATATAAAATTTTTTAATTAGTTCTGAATTTCGAATTAAATTTCATCAAAATCGGACGACTATATCATATAGCCCCCATAGGAACAATCGGAAAATTAGTGGTAAAATTATATTGAAAAATGATATCTTCGGTGTTTTTTAACTTATAACCTCCTACGCTTGGAAATTACACTTTTTATTTGGTTTTGAATTTCAAATTAAATTTTATCAATTTCGGACGACTTTATCATATAGCTACCATAGGAACGATCGGAAAATTAGTCGGACAACATGAAATAAAAATTATATCTTTGGTGTTTTTAACATATAACCTTATAAGCTTGAAAATAACATTATTTAATTAGTTCTGAATTTTGAATTACATTTTATTAAAATCGGACGACTATATCATATAGCTGTCATAAGATCGATCGGATAATTGGTCGGAAATAATTTGAAACAAATTATAGCTTTGGCGCTTTTTGACATATTATCTTATAATATTGGGCATACAAATTTTTATATTTTTAAGAATTTTGAATTCAATTTAATAAAATTATTGATTTTTTTATAACTGCAAGGGTAAATAAACTTCGGCTTACAGAAGTTAACTTCCTTTCTTGTTTAACATATAACCTCCTACGCATGTTCTTTCCTTTGATCCCAAATTCAGATAAAATAAAAATCAAAATGTTATCTTATTGATCCAAATTTGCTCTTAAATTAACTCCTAAATCAGCTCAATATAAGTTTTTAAGGTGTGTATAAGTTTTTAAAGTGAAAAGGAATAAGTGCGCCCAAAAACCCGATGTAAACGACAAAAGTGAAAAAGTGTTTGTTGTAACAAATAAGGTGGTAATTAAGGAGTCTAATAGGTATCCTAGGAATCTGCATGCTCATCCTCTAGCTTTTATGGTTTTCGAGATATCAGCGTTCATATGGAGGGTTGGACAGACGGGCAAGGCTAGATCGACTATTATCGGGTCCGAACGCTTCTTTCTGCCTGTTACATGAATACTACCCGACGTAAGTAGTATACCATTTTAACGGGTAAAAAATATATATAAAAAATAATTTGGCTGATAGATTTTAAACGATGGTAGTAGTATGAACATCCGATTTCTGGCACAATTAACATATTAATGGTTTACAGATTCCGACCCTCTTATTAGCTTATTCGGGTTAAATGTTGGGTTAATGATGTTGGGCAAATCTTGTTGCCTCAATGTAATAATTATAGCAAGGATAAAACCTGGATAAACAGGTGTAGCTGTGGTCGTAAGTAAGATCAAAGTATACACAGATATACAAGCAGCAAAGCGATATTGTAAAGCGCCACATACCAGTTATTTCAGTATATGTTATGTGGGCGGCAGACTGATTTATGCGTTGGGAGGGACATTTTTTCTTAATATTTAGACCATATTTTAGGGCCTTGAAATAATTTAAATTTTTATTAATAGTTTTACAAAAATTATGTAAATTCTATGACTTTTAAGAAAGTAAATTTACATATGGTGTGAGAGTTGAATAACTCCACACAAATACCGGCAGATGGTCGCTTACCAGGTACTCAGTGGAGTGGAAGAGAATTTGGAGATCAAGTTGGAGATCGTGAGAGTTTAGAGAGCATGAGAGTTTGGAGAACTTAGGAAAGTGAGAGTATTGAGTACGTGTTACGTACACCCACAATTTTTATTAATAGTTTTACAAAAATTATGTAAATTCTATGACTTTTAAGAAAGTAAATTTACATATGGTGTGAGAGTTGAATAACTCCACACAAATA
The DNA here is from genome assembly GCF_025231255.1 of Drosophila biarmipes. Classification (NCBI taxonomy): domain Eukaryota; kingdom Metazoa; phylum Arthropoda; class Insecta; order Diptera; family Drosophilidae; genus Drosophila; species Drosophila biarmipes. The sequence continues at coordinate 644,343 of NW_026114527.1, forward strand.
CCGGCAGATGGTCGCTTACCAGGTACTCAGTGGAGTGGAAGAGAATTTGGAGATCAAGTTGGAGATCGGGAGAGTTTAGAGAGCATGAGAGTTTGGAGAACTTAGGAAAGTGAGAGTTTTGAGTACGTGTTACGTACATTTCAATGCATTTTTGAATGCTTCCAATGTTTTTGATTTTCAAATGTGTTTTGGTTGTATTTGCCTTTGGTTATGCATAAGTTCACTTTAGTTTAGATTGATTCGATGGATACATTTACATTGCACCACCACTTTTTCGAAGTATGCCGTTGGTCACTAAGCCTCTGATCGGGTGACTCCTACAGGTGAAGAATCTTCGGAAGTATGAGGACTTCGAGTACTGTTGCTACAAGCATCCCAGTATGTCGAATGTCGTGCTTTTGGTTGATATTTCCTCCTTCTTTGATTATCAACATCATCCCGAAAGTAGTCATAACGGACAAGGGTGTGCAGCTCAACAGCAGAGTCTTCAAGAGTTTCCTGGCTGAGATGGGAGACAAGCAACAGTTCGCGGCTCCATACCCCGCAAGAGAATCCGTCGCAGAGAGCAAATAGGACGGTGAAGCCAATGATAGCGCAGTTGGCGGGGCAGGGTCAAAGAAACTGGGACGAGAAATGGCCTAAGAATATGCTGGCAGTAAAAACGAGTGTTTCGGAATCTACATGCTAATCCAACACATAAAAATCTGTTGAGCTATAGGTGTCCTCCTCAAAGGCTTCCTCGGAGCCGGCGGCTTCCGTCAACAAGACACCAAAATGGATTCTCCCCCCTTTTCCCAATCGTCTAAGGCCTTTTATACCCCAGTTTAGGTTTTACTTAGCTGCCAATTTGATGCGGATGAACTAGGTGTTCCCACATAGGGTTACTATATCACGGTATTCGATATCTTTGGAGTAAACGGTCGGTTGTGGCACTTTGCCAGCTACCGGGGTATGGCTACCAGTCGATCGATCGTGGCCGTTGTTCTGGCTACGCGACACCAGTAATATGGCCGAAACACAGCCTGAAGTGGGTCAAACTGGAGCCATAGACTTTGAACCCGGTGTGGAGAGATTCAGCGGATTGTGCTCAAAAAGGAAATCCTGAGGGCATCACACGTCTAGGTCAAGGCGATCTGTTTATTCCTGTCAACAAAATCCTTGCATCAGAGGTTGAGCAGTGAAGGCCGGCGACAAGACAACACGGCAAACGACACACATCACAGACCCCCAGAAGGCTTGCCGAAGGTGCGACGGCCTCGGCAATGGGCTGTCGGCATTGGGGATGTCGATACCACCGCCTGTTCTGGATGGGCGGTGATCATTGGTGTTAGGATGGAACATTCTAGCTCAGGTCGGAATAGAGATAAGGTGTACTGGACACGAAATGATAATACCAGCCATTTATCGACACAATGGATGGCTCGATGAGAGGCTATTGGTCGCAGTCGTACAACAGGAAACCGAAGATGACGACACGGCGAAAATCCTGGAGGCAGAGTTTCAAAACCATGACAGAAACGTCAGACATGGCAGAGCATCAAATCACCATGAAGGACGACAAACCAATAAAGCAGCGGTACAACTCCAAGAACCCGAGAGTTCAATTGAAGATCAATGCAAGCGTGGACGAGCTTCTCCAAATTGGATACTTAGAATACTCAACAAGCCCATACAGCTCTCCCATCGTGATGGTTAAGAAGAAGACAAATCAACACCACATCGATAAAGAATACATACCCGATGCCTCGAATAAATTATATCCTCGACCAACTGAGGGAGGCACGGTGCATAAGCAGATTGAATCTGAAGAATGGGTACTGGCAAATCCCGCTGAAGGAAAGCAGCAGGCAAGTCACGGCGTTTACAGTGCCGGGAAAGGGCTTATTCCAGTGGAAAGTAATGACATTCGGACTTCGTTCGGGGTCTGCGACCTTCCAGCGGGTTACTGCGCGTTTGCCTACCATAGTGATCGGGCGTACGCCAGAAGAGCACAAGCAAACCTGAAAGAGATGTTCCGGCGTCCGAAGGAAGAAAATCTAAGGTTGAACCCGGAAAAATACGAATTTTTCAAGAAGGAGCTGTTGTACTTTGGTCATCGAGTGAATAGTGACGGAATAGGCACGGATCCGGAAAAGGTAGCGGCCATCGACGAACTAGAACCACCGTCAATAGTTAGAGAGCTCCGACAGTGCATGGGCGTAGCATTATGATACCGTCGATTTGTGCATGACATCCCGAAAATATTCAAACCTCTCAATGCTGTGCTGCGCAAGGGTAATGTATGACTTCGAGATAGCGTACAGAAAAGGACAACTCAACGTTGTGGCAGACGCATTGTCAAGGCAGCCACCACCAAAAACGCTTCGAGGTAACAAGGAGACATCGGCGGCGGAAGCTTCCGCAGCATGCATCGGCATTCAGGACACGCGTAGATAAGGACCTATCCACAAAAGTTCACAGAATACGTGATGGAGGGGGAAGAAAGCGTTCAGGGAACGCATCATCCCGAAAGTAGTCATAACGGACAAGGGTGTGCAGCTTAACAGCAGAGTCTTCAAGAGTTTCCTGGCTGAGATGGGAGCCAAGCAACAGTTCGCGGCTCCATAACCCGCAAGAGAACCCGTCGCAGAGAGCAAATAGGACGGTGAAGCCAATGATAGCGCAGTTGACAGGGCAGGGTCAAAGAAACTGGGACGAGAAATGGCCTAAGAATAGGCAGTAAATACGAGTGTTTCGGAATCTACATGCTAATCACCGGCTTTCATTACCTAAGGCAGAGAGCCAAGATTACGTAGCGCCCTACGACTTAGTCCCCAGAGGAGGAGGCCAACAAATTAGGGGAAGTATTCGAGATTTTAAGGCGGAATCTGAAGAGAGCCTCCCAGGATCAGGATAGGCATTACAACCTCAGGAGGAGACAATGGACCCCAGCGATGGGGGACGTCAAGCCAAGAATCATCATTTGTCAATAGCGGGCGATGGGTTCGCAGTGAAATTGGCCCCAAGATGTAACGGACCGTACCAAGTCATGGGTTTTGCGTCACCAGTTATCTGCAAAATACGAAACGTAAACACAAAGAAAGAGAGAACCATCCAAACAGCTAAAAAAACAAAACACGAGCGAGCAGCTACTACAGACGAAAAGCAACATTAAAACCCGAAGGATGCCTATCGGATACTGAGGAAAGAGATAGCTCCAAGGAAGCTCAAAGGATACTGAGGGAAGTGCCTAAGAATAACTCCAAAGATGGTCAAAGGATTCTGAGGAAAGAGCCCAAGAATAACACCAAGAATACTCAAAAGATACTAAGGATAGAGCTCAAGTATAACTCCAAGAATTCTCAAGGGGTGCCACGGAAAGAGTCCAAGGATATCTCCAAGAATTCTCACAGGAAAACTCCAAGGATCATAAATAGTTGCTTTTCAAGAGGGATACTATCAGGCACTAAGAGGTAACCACATACAAGGAACAAGTCAAGGATACCAGAAGAATAACAAGAACAAGGAAGTCGTTCAAAAACTAGCTTCGGACTGATAGGAAACGCAAATCAGCAGACTGCCAAGGGAAGGGCGATGACAGCACAGATAACTGTACCGTAATGTCCATAAACAATGGCCAGTGACGCCGCTAAGCAACTTAGGCTGGACGAAGGCAACGCATTGAACTTTACTATTAGCGGCTCGTTTAGCAGGTTCTTCATTCGGCTTTGCACCATCTGCTCCTCCTGGCACTGTCAGATTTAGCGTCGGACGAGTTGCGCAGCCCATGAGAAAGTTGTATCTACGTCAGTCTGCGGGAGTAGTAGCACGCCTGCCAGGTGCTGGCCACTCTGGATGTACCGGCCCTCTCCCGCAGTTTTAACGCGGTCGTGGCGCAGAAGGGAGAATGTGATGGAGATGGAAAGGTGCTACGGGAATTAGAAACTTACCCATAATGCACAATTACCCATAATGCACAATGCCTCGATAGGCGGTCGATTGACACTGGACGATAGTGCGATCTATGGGCACAAGGAAGTGAAAATATCGGATATGGTGAATAACGCGGCGAGCAAATGTCAACCCCGCCCCTGCGATCGGGTGATGATTATCGATTTCGTGTGGAGTCTCGCTGGGTATGGTTAGCTAATTAGCATTGGTGCCCAGTAAGAACAGATGGAGGATCGACGCGGGAGCTTCAAAATTGCTACAAGGAGGACGGCCAGCGCTGTAGCAACTCAACGTAGCTGAAAGCGTCGAGGGAGCAACGAGGCAGGGCCGAGGGAATCTGAAGGAGCTTCGCAAGGACTAGATGGCTAGGATACACGAGGAAACGCCGGACAATATGAGCGAGGATTTTTTAAATTTTTTCCGAAGTAAGGGCGGAATGTGAGGATTTGAATAACTCCACACAAATCCCAGCAGTAGTAGCAGCCGGCCGCTTACCAGGTAGGTTCGCGAAGTAATGGCGCGGCGACGAGCGGTTGCAGGGGAAGAGAGTTTGGAGATCAAGGATGGAGGAAGAGAGAGTTTAGATTTTGCTGGCAGAGCGAGAATGCGCAAAAGAGAATAGGGGGACTTCGTCGGACTTTGGACTCTGCCGTAGACTTTGGACCAGGAGAGGATGTGCCACATGCATCACGGTAGGCAGCGGGACGGCAGCACTAGGCAGGAATCCGTGAAAGCCTATAAGGAGGCAGATCGCTACGTAGAGACGTTCAGGGCTGGGAGGTCCTGGCGTTACGCCCAAGCAAAGGTGGAGTATAGGGTGGAACGGTTGTTTACAGTAGGCGTAGAAGCGAAGAGAAGCGCGATGCAGCTTCCTTTGCCTTTACTGTCCGAGCGATCTTATTAGAAATCCGAGTGGGATCAATCGGGACCGAGCAAGGGACAGGCGGTCCTGGAGAGCACGTCATTCTGTTCACCCTAGTCTGCGAGCGGTAAGGCTTCCCTAAGCCAGCACCGCTGACTCTCTAGGAAGTTGGAGTCATTGCAAAGCAGTCGCCGAGTTAACGAGGACAAGCAGCGAGCATGGATCTTTTTGGTGCCACAGGACTGGAGCACCAAGTCAAAGAGGCGAGAAAATGGCAGAGAGGCAACCAGAACCGTCAAAGACAGCGAGGGCCCTAAGTGGCGATATCGAGGACATCCAAGTTACCAAGCCTTCTATAATTTTACCTACCAGTACGAACCCGTAATTATTGTGATTTATCACTGTTTATATAAATTTGGTGAGACGAACACACACAATCTAATGAGCCAGCCGCACGAATCTCGTAGCGAGCAGGAAGTACAAAATCAGCTCGTTACAAATAATGATGTTCAAAGCATAAACTACTGATATTAACCAAAAACACCTCTGAACGATGTAAAAATAAAAACGTTGAGTTCTCGGAAATTATAATAAAATATTCAGTCTTGGCATGCAGACTCTGGGCTTCCTACACAGCTTAAGTTTCTTTCAGCGGAGTGCTATCGCCCACAAACCGTCCAAAACTGTAGTTTCCACAGTTGTCATGCTGGAAAATTTTTTTTGGCAAAATATATTTGTCTTATCAAAGCATTTCGATTGATCTAAAATCTAAAATGTTTGCCAGGCCCACTCTAGCGCCCCCGAACGGGTAAAATGCTTACAAGTGCCACCGATATAACATATACGGAAATAGCAGGTAAGTGGCGCTTTACAATATTCTTTTGTATATCATTTTCATTTGCTCGCTCAATCTGGATATCTGATATCGGATATAGCGTTATTCCTTTTTTTTAATACATCGTATAATAAAAAAAGTTGGTATCGAAACTGTTTCCCGTTCATTGTTGTTTTCGTTTGATGTCTTATATGTCGACAAGGCAGATGGCAATATTTCAAAACATGTTCAACCTAAGCTACGGATCCTTGACATATGGATTTGCTCCACGCCCACTTTGACTCCTAAAATCCGCAAAAAACTAAAAACTCCACGGCTAAGGTGCAAATAAATAGATGAAACTAACTAACCCACAAACCACGGGTAAACTTAAAAAAAATAATACTTAGTAAAACGATGTGATCTAGGAAACTATAAAAAACATAAAGTTGGGATTCCACATTTTGTTTCCTTAGTTTCGTGTACAGCGCAAATTTGTTACGCGAATAAATATCCACAAACCGTCCAATAAGAGGCTCTTACAATGCTTTCCCCTTCCTTTTTATTCATACTTTTGTGTTATTTTGTACACTCAAAATGCCTGAATAAAATATTAATTTTTATAATTTTTCTACGTTGATGAAAAATTATCTGCTTTTATAATTCCCATCATGCCTTCTTTACATTTTTGGACGCTGGACCAACTCCCACTATTAACGTAAAACATTTGTTTGTAAAGTTTTGGATCTAGTTGTAACCGTAAAGTTAGTTGCATTTTTGAGTTTATGGTGCAGAATTTAGAAATTTTGTGCCGAATTCTGAATTGTGAGATTAAAAAAATTTTTTAATTTAAAAGGGTTTGGAATAATTAACTTAGGACTGTATAAACTAAATAAATTGAAGATATATTTTTATTTACGAAAGAAGTAGTGGAAGAAACTTGGTATCTTTTTATATTGCTGCAATCTGTGGACAAGCAATGGAAAATTTACTCAGCAGCATTTTGACGATATGATACCTTGCTTCTTCTAAACGACTTTTTAAGCCTCGGTGCTTAGTATGCACATCTTAAAGGAAGATATCTAATTACATTTCGTGTACACAAAACGCACATTCATCATTATGCATTTACCTCTCAGACATCCTCAAAAATAGAAAATTACCATCTAAACGTAACTATTCCGATCGAAAACGATCATGTATTTTAAATCCACAAACTGAAGACTTAAAAATTAGGACGAACCGCTCGGCACTATTCTACACTTAAGTATACACAGATTTCGGGACCCAAGCTTGGAATTCAAAAAACAAATCATAAACCTAAAGTCAACAAACATAAAACCACTAATAAAAAGCTTTAAAACTCAGAGCCCAGGTCTGATCGTAACCAAAGCGAAAGGACTAGTAAGCGCTGATGTTGAATATACCCACAAGGTGAGTCGATCTAGTATTGTCTGTCTTTATCGGTGTGCACGCTGATATCTTAGATCTAAATGACCCTAAATTTTTTTAAGATTTGGTTAGATTTTAAATGAAAGTTATAGCCAAATAAAAATGGAGATATATAAGCGATATTTTAGGGCAACACCTACGGGCTATTTCAGTAGATGCTATGTGGGCGACAGAAAGATTTAAGCGTTTAAATCGTTTGTGGTCGTTAGAGTGGGTGTGGCACATTTTTATAAGCAGCGAAGCGTTACAATAGGGCGCCCCCTACCGGCTCGTTTGTGGGCGTGGTATATTTTTTTGTGACGGGCGTGGCAACCCGCTGCGCATGAAGCCAACGAATCTGCATGCCAAGTTTGTCTGTTCTGGCTCTTATTGTTTCCGAAATCTTAGCGTTCACACGGACAGACGGACTGACGGACAGACGGACATGGCTAGATCGACTTGGCTAGTGATCCTGATCAAGAATATATGTACTATATGGGGTTGGAAACGCTTCCTTCTACCTGTTACATACTTTCCGACGAATATAGTGTACCCTTTTACTCTACGAGTAGCGGGAATAAACACCACTATCAGTTGACAGGTCGTCAAGAGGCGAAATTATTTTTAAGTTGATAGTAAGGTTATTTACTATAACGGTTTTTTTGTTTTAAAAGATTATTTAAATATAGCAGATTCAACTAATTTTGTTGATGATTTTTCCAATTAATGCCAAATCTTACAATACATGCAAAATTTTAATAGAGTGTTACACTCACTATAAGAACATACATTAGCGTACCATAAATCTACGTTAGGGATTAATAAAATTAAATTGAATTAATCAATTGAGTCAAACTGGAAGAAGCTTTTATAAAAGTCAATATACATCGTAGCCCACTAGGTTCTTGACCCAAGATATCTGGAACGACCTTAAAGCGATTACACGAAAAAATAAAAACAAGTGATGGGGAGCACAATGATCTAAAATCCTTTTCGCAAAAAATTAATAAAAATAAAAAATGTTAATCGATTGTAGTTGTGTGTTTTAAAATTTTAAATAAATTTTAAAACTTTACAGCACACCTTATAATATATTTATCGTATAAACGTAGTTAAATGCTTTGAAATTAATAAAGTAAGAAGCTTGATTGGCTACTTTAATGTTTTGTTTAACTTGCGTACACTTCAACAATAACTGGGAAAGCAGCATCTCGTAATTCTTCTCGCCAGCTGGGTGGGAGTAGTAACTGAACTTGAGCTCGTCCTCCATGCGTTAATGGTATTTCAAAATATCGATGAGACGGTAGTGCCAGTTTTTGTAGCCTTTCTGTATAAAATGGCCTTGTGTCATATAAAATTTGTACTAAACTGTGGGTCTTGTGCATGTGGACTCCTGATACAGGTAGCCCTGGACCTAGGCACTCCAAAATGTAGAACTCAATTCCATTGATTGTTGAAACCCCAAATGTTGGTGTTATAAAGGCTTCAAAATGTGAACAGTTCGTATAATAGTATCGACTACTCCAAAGATCCTCGCCTAAGTCACATGTAATACACTGTGGTTCAATTCTGTTGATTAAAAAAAATTTCAAAATAATAAATTATCACATTGTTATTTTCCTTACATTCTTGTATCATCGTGAATTGGATCCTTAACAGAATATAAGTGCTGTTGACCAGGCTTCTTATCTTGAGTAGCCAAAAAGTAAACTTTGTGGTCAAGGGCATCCCAACATAATATTTTTATCACCTGAAAATAGAGTAACATAATAATATTGTTATTTTAACGGGAAGTTTTCTAAAAGCTTAAAAAAAAATTATTTAAGCCACCCAAATTAATCAAATATAATACTTTTCAAAAACAAACACAAAACGATGTAAAAAAAATCACAAATCTGTTTAATTTCGGTTTTCAGAATATGGAAAGTTCACTTCGGCAAGCCGAAATTTTTCTACCCTTGCAGTTATAAAAATAATCAACGTTAGTAACACCATGTTAAATTTTAAAGGATTATTGCTAGCTTCAGTGAAAATAAAAAAAAAAAAAATATTTCAATGGTTTTTTAACCATTTTCTGACTTCTATATGTTAGAGTAGTAGAGTAGAGATTTTTATTAAATTGAATTCGAAATTCTTATAAATATAAAAAATTATATTCCCAAGCCCCAAAGCTATAATTTGTTTCATATTCTTTTCCCACCAATTTTTCGATCGTTCATATGACAGCTATATGATATAGTCGTCGTTTAATTCGAAATTCAGAATTAATTAAAAGCTGTAATTTTCAAGCTTAAGAGGTTATATATTAAAACCCTGCGTAAGAAGACTTTTGAAAAAGTTTAAATATTAAACCTGATAGACTAGTTTGCGTAGAATCTGACGGACAGACGGACGCACAAACGGACCAGACTGACATGGCTAGATCGCCTCGTCTAATGGTGCTGATGAAGAATATATATACTTTACTGGGTCGAAAACGTCTCCTTAACTGCGTCGCAAACTTCTGACTAATATCATTACACAAGGGTATAAAAATCCAAGACAAAAAAGTAAAACCCCAACCATAATATTGCAGAAGTAAAGGGTAAGGTGACGATCTCGGCAAAATACATATGTGAAGTTACGTTTTAAACGAAAAAAAAAATTAGGTAAAATTATTTATCTAAATGGAGAATGTGTACACAGTAACACAATTTGTCTGTGTTTAAAATGGAACGAGGTGTGTAATTTAAATTCGGGGCCTATTTCACTTTCAGCCATATTAAGACCGATAAAGACGGTTAATGAAAAATATTATTAGCTCGTAAACTTGTGAACTATGACGAATAGAGTGTAACGATCAACCTAAATCCAGATAGCAGATAGCATTGATGCAGAGCTTAAATATGCGAGATCATCATTTCAAATGCCGTGAGATATAGACATCCTTGCGCATTTTTCCACCAAAACAATGAGAATATTGGAGGAAAGCAATTCTGAAAAAATGCAAACGCGGGAGTAAAAAAAGTGATTCCACAATTGGTTTGATTTTAAGCAAAAGTGAAAAACTTTTGCTCAGTAAATCTAATATTCGTTGCGTTGATATCATGCGCTTTCACCCTCCGATGAATGCATCGGATGACAGATTCGTTACCACCTAGACGTGCGCTGCCTTTGTGGCGAAGCTTAAAAATATGGCGATACAGATTTTGTAGGGTCCCTTACCTCTAGTGCGCAAGAATGTTGTTGTGAAATCGATTCCGCAGCGAGAAAATGGTCAAGAAGAAGTGATTTTTTTCCGAGACCTTTTGGGCTAGCTTGGGCCAATAACGCTCACAATGTACGTATTTTCTGACTACACGTTGGGTCAGGCCCTTTACTGTCACGATCCTTAATTGTCGCTAATCCCTAGGGTTCAGAGCGAAAGTTCTGTGGTGAACGGCGGTTAATGACTATCAAGTTACCCTTTGGTAATAAAATAGGATGTCTTTCATTGTAGAGCATCAGCGAGAGTTTAAACCAGGGACCAACTAAGTGCAGTGAAAGCCCATTGACATTCTGTAATGTTTAAGTTAACTGCGTACTTGGATTTTTCTTTTTCGGCAAGTGTTGAAGATTCCATTCAATGATATGTGGAACCCAATTCTTAAGATGACGATGATGTTTTATCGAGAGCGATTGCCTCACGGTTTCTTTTAAAAGCTATGCATATAGCAAACATTTTTTTAGTGCTTGAGTTACCATTATGGTAGATTTCCGTTTCTTCACTTTAATACGAACATACGAACATCCAGTATGTTACAGTTATCCAGTAAATACAGTTTTCGTCCATTTGCCAATTAGATGACCAAGACGGCATGGTAAAAAAATCATAAGATTCATTTTATTATTGTCGACGGCGTTCGTCTGCTTTATCCTCAACGATCTAGATGAGCATTGCTAAGCTATCTAAGGCTCGGTACCTACCGACTGAGTTTTGAGTTTCTCTACTTCCGTTTTCTATAAATTGTAATGTAAGTGGACTTTGTCAGAAATGCGATAACGTAAAATTATCGCGAAGAACTCTGTCAAAATATTATATTCGATATCACACGAAAAGAATCGTCATATTGAGTACTCGGTTTTGATTTCTGTTTTTCCGAGGAAGAAGATGTAAGAGTGAATACTCTTGTTTCTCTATTAAATAAAATCATTAAACGCAATCGTTGATATTATCTTTTAACCAATCACCGGTGATCCAACAAATTTGGTGTTAGAAGCGGGATTTATATGAAAAAGCTGCAGAAAAGCGGATGTGCCAGACAGATTAATTAAAATCTGAGTGCGGATAGCATTGATCCACGCGGAGGGAAAGCAGTTCACTGGCAAATAGTGTACACCTGAGAGATAACGCAACGTGCGCAAAGGTTTTGCAAGCGAGCGAGGAGGCGTCAAATCTGGCTTGGAGAAAGCGCAATTTGGTTAAAAAGCCTACAAAGCAGCGTCACCTTGGACATAGTGTGTGCATAAGGAAAAAGTACTGAGTCAACCAGCAAGCACCAGAAGTGCGCTGTTCGCACTTTTCATACCCTTGCAGAGGGTATAATGATTTCAGTCAGAAGTTTGCAACGCAGTGTAGGAGACGTTTCCGACCCCATAACGTATATATATTCTTGATCAGCGTCGTTAGACGAGTCGATCTAGCCATGTCTGTCTGTCCGTCCGTCTGTCCGTCCATCCGTCCGTCTGTCTTTCCGCTTCTACGCAAACTAGTCTCTCAGTTTTTAAGCTATCGGGCTGAAACTTTCCTAAAAGTCTTCTTTCTATTACAGGTAGTATATAAGTCGGAACCAGCCGGAGCGGAACTCTCGGGGAAAATATTAAAAAAAAATATTATATATTCGTTGTTTTTTAACACATACGTTTGGAAATAAAATTTTTTAATTAGTTCTGAATTTCGTATTACATTTTTTCAAAATTTGACTACTATATCATATAGCTGCCATAGAAACAATCGAAAAATTAGTGGTAAAAAATTATACAAAATAATTTTATTTTGGTGTTTTTTAACATATAACCTCCTGCGCTTGGAAATAAAATTTGTTAATTGGTATAGAATTTAGAATTAAATTGTATCAAAATCGGACGACTATATCGTATAGCTGTCACAGGATCGATCGGAAAAAAAATTTAGCTCTGGGCCTTTTTGACATATTGTCTTATAATATTGGGAATATAATTTGTTATATTTTTAAAAAAAATGGTCCAAAAGAAATGAAATAATTCAATTCAGCTGAAACTTTCCCAAAAGTCTTCTTTCTATTGCAGGTAGTATATCAGTCGGAACCAGCCGGATCGGACAACTATATCTTATAGCTCCCATAGGAGCTATCGGGGAAAAAACTTTAATAAAAACATATATATCTTCACTGTTTTTTAACATATAAACTCCTAAGCTTGAAAATACCATTTTCTAATCAATTTTAAATTTCTAATAAAATTTTATCAAAATCGGACGACTATATCATATAAGTGCCATATGAACGATTGGAAATATAGTGGTAAAATAATTTGAATATGAAAAAAAAAATTTTTTATAATTTGAAAAATTTGATATGTAAGGAGAGAGTAACAACGAGTACAGAATGCAGAGGGAGAAAATTTTGTAGCTTAAAAGATTATCACTATAAGCGGTAGATAGCAATCATTGCTGGACAGAGTTCTTGACCACTACAACTTATCGGCTGACAAAATCGCATAAGAGAATCTGATTACGTGAATGCACTTTTAGTGAACATCCCGATATCCTACTAAGTCGAAACTCGTAGTTCATTTACACGGCGCGACATTGAGGACTCACGTTTGAAGATAATCCCGCAACTAAAATATTTGTTCGAAGTCAGCCAGTTACTTTCAATTGGTCAATTCTCATTCTATTTTTAGAAACTGAGTTCTTGTCAGATGTATCGGCTATTGACGTTCACCGTATGTTAAAAAACCACCGAAAAGCCCCAAGTGAAGATTTTAAGGAGTACCTCTACACCACAACAAAATCAACTTATACCAGACCATGACTCAAAAGGAACTGAAGGAGCAAATAATGGTATATGAGAAAATTCTGAATTGCTTAATACGGCTGAAAATCATTATACCAATAAAAACAAAAAAAAACCTGTGTGATCCAACAGCATTCCAGAAAATGTTTTAAGTGTGAAAAGAAGTCTAACCAGCCCTTTAAATGCTGCAGACGTGAACAGCTTGGCCACAAGGCATCGAATTGTCCAGGCAATAGAATAAATAAAAAGAAGGAGGGAAAAAGTGTCAACTCCATGACGAACCATCTCAGTAGCAGTGACAAATTTATATTTAAGAAAATTTCCTGTAATGGCATTCGATTTTCCACTATATCGCCTCAAACTTTCGCGCTACCAGCAGAAATTATATCAAGTACTCAGTAGTCAGAGGGAATAGCTGGTGGACTTGATATTCTCAGAGAAGTCGGTAACATTGCAACAGAAAAGGAACCATAACATCCTTGAATCTTTCGGCGCAGTCTGAGTTACAGATATTCGCGGAAATACCGAGATCGACGTCGCTCACCTGGAGAGACCAACTGCTAAAGATGTAAAAGATTTTATAAACAAGGACAATTCAGAGAGGAAAAAGGACAGTCCAGTTTAAATAAAGATATTGTTTAATGCAACGTTATGACTTTTTATAGGTGTTCTCCTACTTTTATCAGTTACTTTCTTAAAAATACGCCACTTGGCCGTATATATTCAGTTAACGATTTAGGTGTTCTTCTTGACCCTAAACCTAACTTTGACTGCTACATTATGTCCACTGTTAACAAAGCCATTAGTGTTCTTGGGTTTATAAAGCGTTGGTCAAAAGAATTTGATGACCCTTATACGACCACATTATTATTTACCTCCCACGTCCGTCCTATTTTGAAATATTTTTCGTCGGTTTGAAGTCCACAATATCAAATGCACATCGACCGTATTGAGTCGATACAAAAACAATTTCTCTTATTTGCCCTGCGTAGTTTGAACTGGGATCAAAACGTAAGACTACCTTCCTACCAGAGTAGATTACAGTTGCTTAACTTACCTACACTTGTAAATCGTAGAATAATGCTTGGTACTATTTTTATAGAACATCTTATAAGATGTGACATTGATTCTGCAGATCTTTTAAACCGCCTAACATTCAATGTTCCTATTAGACTAACACGAAATTATTATCCTCCTTATTTGCTACGATGTACATCAAATTTTTTTTAGCACGAGCCCTTTCGCGTTCTATGTAATAACTATAATAATAACTATTACAAACTAATATTTTAACTCATTTGCCTAATTCTTAGTTGTGCCTTTTATTTTCATTTGTGTCCCGTCTCTATTTGTTTTATGTATGTATCTTCCTCGCGAACTCGCATTTTTTGCCCAAATTGATAAAAGGGCCCCGCGCGTAACAAGCACGTGCTTGGTGTCGTTGGGCCACTTGTTTGTACTGTTCGAAGTGCATCAACGTCCTTATTAATGACGCGTACACAGTCTACGAACGCCCTCCACGCATTTCATTTTCAGACTTGACAATTATCGACAACCAGGTTAAGAAATGGTTGTTGTTCAACCAAGTTCGTCTGAGTACGCCTCATCGGTTGTCTTGGTACCAATAATGGATGACAGCAAGCGATTTGTGACTTAGCGAATTGATTTTTCCATGTACCAGCTAAGCAAATTTCTAGAAAATATACATCTTTGTGTGCAGGGCAATTCAAGTTTTTATATGTCCCTTTTGGAATTTCACCAGCCGTGTCTTCAAGATACATTTATGCGATTCTACTAGATATGGTGCAAGATGGTTTAGTCGTAGCATACATCGATGATCTATTATTCCCTCAAGGAATGTAAATGAAGAAATACAAAAGCTAGAGCGTATACTAAATGGAGCTTCGGAGTTTAACTTGAAAATTTAGTGAACCAAATAAGATCGTCGGAGGCCAAGACTCAAGCAAACAAGAACTTTTCGATTCCACATGACCGAAAGAGTCTTCAACGTTTCCCTGGACTAACGTCCTATTTTAGGCGATTCATGGCAGATAACGCATTGAAAGCAAAACCATTTTCCGACTTTTTTCGTAAGGAAATTCCTTTCCGCTTCGCCGAAGAACTGCGCAATTGAGCAGCAAAAAAATATTAATATCTGCACCAATGTTCCATTCGTAATTATCGATTAACGATTTTTTTGTTTTTTTATTTTGGTACACTCTTTCGGAACATATGTACCAAGTTTTAAGTGTATATCATTTATTATTTGTCTGTTAGAGGCGTAAAGGTTATGGTGTGTTGTTTGTATAGCTGAAAAAAATATGAAAAAGTGTCAATTTCATGACGAACATTGTTGTATGATAATTTAGTCGTTCCTTTTATTCTTTTTATTCGGGTGTTTTATTTCGGGTTTATTTTTAATTAGTTGGAGCAGCAATGGTGCCGCTCCACCGATCGAAGTGTCTCTGATCTTTTACCATATTCTTTAAGTCTAAGTAAGGCTAAGTCTCGTAGATGCGCTGCTCGCAGGCGGCGGCAGAGAGACGGCTATTTACCTATATACTTATGTATAAAGGAGTGTACTTATATACGTTGCTATGCGCTCTTAAGTGGAGGCGCGAGGGGTATGCATATGCTGTCCGTTCGTTACAATTATGCCGACTGTAGCACTTTCTGTGTGCGGGCTAAGCCATAGCGATCGGTTCATATTTCGGCTACTTAGGGCTTATGACCGGGAACAAAGTGTTACAGTGCGCACCTTTTGAGTACTTGAGTATATGCGCATACTACACCATATTAGTAGCAGTGGCAAGTGTTTACTTAAGGTATGGTTACAGGCTGTGATCCTTATGTGTGTAAACGTTATTCCACTATTTGTATCGCACATAGTACATAGACACGCACATCTTGTTTTTCTTAAGCGCAAGGGTCAAGGACTAACAATAAGTGTTCGTTATAAACAAAATAAATTAAGGTCCGTAACTTTTTACAAAAATCTGATCATTTGATCTAATTAACAATTGTCGAATTTGTCTGTTCAAGTGCAAATTTTACCGCCTATGCCAACAGATTTGTATTGATTCTAAAATTCCAATCTGTTTCAAGCCCAATTCCGTTTTAAAATTGTAAGTTTAAAATTGTAATTTAATTTTTGTCAAAAACAGCTTTAGCCCAATTAATAGCCACAGCTGATGATCTGATCCAATGTGAGGCACTGTGTACGCTCGGTCACTTCAAAACTGTGTTAAATGTGCAATTCATACCACAGGACTGTGGAGCAGCCTTAGAAACTTCAACGCAGTTTTCAAGGCTGCCTAACTTAATTGGAATTTAATATTGAGAATTGGGACCCTATTCAGGCTTATATGTGCTGTGTTTGGCGAAACTACCAAAACTCACGCTCTCATAAAGCTAGCAAACCATCGAAAATAAAGCGGAATTTCATACGTGGCTTGAGCTTGATCCCCATTTAACGGAGTGCCGAACTCTTGATGTTTATTCTGCTTCTAGAAATAAAAGGCTCTTATGGAGTGAACAAGTTCAGCCAAAGAGCTAGTGAGATGGCTTGGAGGGTGCCAAAGTAATAAATACCGAACATGCCGCAGGTTGCGGATAGCGAGCGGCCTGGATCGCCAGGATAGCTATGAATAAGCGAAGAAGTTGGTATGGCACGGCAATCGCTAAGTCCCCATCATTAAGCATAAATAGGTAGTAGTAATGATGCCGCTTCGAAAAATAGTTGGACTAAGGTTCCACTCGTACCGTGCCCAGAGTCAATCTAGCTGGGAGCCCGATTCAACAAATAACTCAGTTTCAATCGGTGGCTCAGGTGGCAAGTGGCAACCTCCTGTTCTAACTCATCCAACCAAATCTTAAGTCCGGCACTCATAAAATGTCAGAAGTCGCAAGATGCGACGACCAGAAGAGCAAGAGGACTGCTCTAAAGGCTGATCTTATAGTAAGCACCAGGGCCAAGGAGTTCAAGAGGACACCACCTAACCAGACAGGACCTCTGGAACGAAAGAAAGCGTTTCGAACCTTCAAACGCCTTGCCGTCAACCCCCTACGAGAGGACCAAGCGTTTAATGAGGATTCCCAGAAAATCCTAGAGGAAAAAGCATGGGACAGATCTCGACATTGCTCTGATCCCCAGTAATAGCAAGAAGAGAGAGAGAGAGGTCGATGCAAGTAGAGCAACCAGGCATGCTTGGAACCCCTCACAGCGCAGCAGAACCGGCTAAAATATGGGTTCGACAACGTGTAACTCCACATTTTTTATACGCACAAACTAACTACAGAAAGCTTGGCTGCCTGCACAAGTTACGTGCCAATATATTCAGAGCTCACCGAAAGCCTGAAGCAGCTGCTCACATAGGGCACGACCCAAACAGGTCGCACTGTATTCCGGCACATAGTTGAGGAAGCGGAGCTCAGCCTTAAAGATGGTGCAGTTTCTACAGATTAATCTGCATCACAGCAAGGAAGCATCTGCTGCCCTCCCTTGGGAGGGGACGCTAACTCACACCACACGCTATGGAGAAGTACAAACACAAATGAAAGGGGTGAGTTAATCTATACCTATCCCCTTTAATGAAATCCTTTTGATTTGGAACAAAGGTAGTGACAAGTGGTGGAAAGCAATAATTGCAAGACAGATTTAAATGCGCAACCCAAGACTCATTGCAGACGATGGTCGTAGTTTAGCATTAAAAGATGAGTTCGGGTCAGAACTATCGACAATTGAAGCTTTCCACGTTTTTAAAAACGGCCCAAAGGAGGATTACCATTCTATCATGTAAATAGGAAAGCCTGTCATTCTGGATGAACCCAGCCTTAAATGGTACTTCATCGAAGGGATACCCGATTCGAAGGCCAACAAAAGCATTTTAAGCAAAGCCAGCCAGGAAGTCAGGAGCAAATAAAGGTATATGAGCAATTCCGCTGTAGTCGCCCTAACGACTTAATACGGTTAAATCTCAAAATATCAATGAAAACAGAAAGCATTCTAAAAAATACTTTAAATTTATTGATCTTTATGCCATGGAGTGTAACCAGCCCATTAAATGCTACAGGTGCGAACAGCTTGGCCATAGGGTATCATATTATCAAGGAAGTGGGATAGCTTATAAACATAAACATTTAAAAGATATTCTATTGAACTGAAGCGGAATTATCCTAAAACTCCTGGACCCAATTGCGAACTTATGATTTTATGCAATGGTGCAAGATGGTATAGTGATTTCATTATACCCTGTCAAAATTTAAATGATGGAATTCGGCGAGTCAGCACACCGAGAGTAACGAACCCGAAGGGAGAGAAGTCCCGGATCGGCGAATGCCCACGAGCCCAACACAAAAGTCTCGCTACGTACAGCCACCCAGTCAACAGCAGTTCGCAGGAAACCGACACCAGCAAACAGGATACCACAAGAACAAGCAGCGGACAAGGATCTTTAGGGAACTACAAAACTGGAACACCGTGTCAACGAGGCGAGAGAGCGTCGAGACAACCCGTACCGTCGGAGACAAGCAAATTATAAAGCCGACTGCAGTTATACCCGCAATAAACCCACTACGAACCCATGAATCTGTGCTTTCTCACTGAACTACTGGGCGATCACGTTTATATAAATTTTGGTGGGACGAACACAAACAATCTACTGAGCTAGCCGCACGAATCTCGTAGCGAGCAGAAAGCAAACAAATCATTTCGTTACATCTGACGGCCAAAACGTGCGGTGAAAGCAACATAAACAGAATGGGAACGAATTGGATCTACCACCTTAAGAAGGAGGACTTCGCTCAGGTCGCACAAAGACTTAATGTTGCCCTGGACGGCAGAATAGAAGACATTGTCGAACTAGTACTTCAAGACAGAAAACGATGGTCCGAGCACCACCCTGACGAACGCTGAAGGAGATAACCTACTAGCAAGCTTGAGCGACGACAGCTTGCAAAGGAAAGCCGACAGGAGAGAGTCAAGCCAGGACAGGAAGACAAAAGTGCTGACCTCTAGACCCAGCCAGTCGGACTATGCAAGGGTTGCTAAACAAGTCCGCGAGTGGTCATTGTGAGCTTCCAACTGTACTTTCTGCCGAGAGATTTTTCACAAGGCTGTCGGATCATTAAAGATCATCAAGGAAAAGTGCACCCCAAGCTTAAGGATCTTCCTAAGGGCATACAAAGTGCCGGACCGGGACATGTTGATGCTATTAGCCGATGAATACGAAGAACTGGTAAAGGAGCGGAAAGCGATCGCACAAGAAAACAAGTTCTCGAAGGGCGAGTCTTCACCACCAACGCAGGTCACGTGGAGAAGATGCGAGGAGACAGATAACCAGGAGACACGGAAAAATGACCAAATGACCAACAACGAGTCCAACGACAGCAAGCACCAGGAGCACCACGAGGAGGCCAATGTGAACAAACAGCGAACACTGTGTGGAGACCGCCAAACACCGCACAGAGGCCGCGGGGAACGACACACATCACAGACCCCCACGAGGCCTGCCGAAGGTGCGGCGGCCACGGACACTGGGCACGAGGATGTCGACTGCAACGCCGGTTGTTCTGCTGGGTGTGCGGGAGAGTAGGTGTCAGGAGCGTCGAGTGCTGCCAACAGGCGGGAAATACCCAGCGACCCCAGCCGCATAGTGGCGAGCGGGGGTCGCAAGATGCTACCTCTCCAAACCAACGGGCGATCTAATCGAGAAGGAGCAGCAGTTGTCCGCAGCGGTGTCGATTGGGGGAGGCACTTCCAAGGCCACGATCGACAGCGGGGCAACAGCGAACAGTAAGGACTGACGGACAACCTAGCTGCCGTCGGGAGAATTACAAGGACACGGCGGCAAGTTAGGTTGGCAGACGGAAGGTGCGGCGGGATCTATGAACAGCTGGAGGTGGAAATCGCATTCGGAAACAAGCGGCTGACCATAAGCCTGGTGATACTACCAGGGGTAGTGGATTCATTGGTGTTAGGTTGGAACTTTCTAATTCAGGTCGGAGCTAAAATAAGGTATGCTGGACACGAGATGATAATACCGGCCAGGAACCGACACAATGGATGGCTCGAGGAGAGGCTATTGGTAGCAGTCGTACAACAGAAAATCGAAGATGACAGCGAATTTCCTGGAGACAGAGCTATCCAGTTTCAAAACCAGGATGACAGGAGCGTCGTCACGATGAAGGATGACAAACCAATAAAGCAGCGATACTACCGCAAGAACCCGAAAGTTCAAGGGGAGATCAATGCGAAGTTGGACAAGCTACTCCAAATGGGATACATAGAGCACTCAACCAGCGCATACAGTTCCCATTGTGATGGTTAGAAAGAAGACGGGCAAGTGGAGACTGTACGTCGACTTCAGGCAAATCAACGCCAAATCGATAAAGGATGCTTACCCGATGCCTCGAAAAAATTATATCCTCGACCAGCTGAGAGAGGCACGGTACATAAGCAGTTTGGACTTGAAGAACGGTTACTGGCAAATCCCGCTGAAAGAAAGCGGCAGGCAGTACACTGCGTTTACAGTGCCGGGAAAGTGCCATTACAGTGATCGGGCGCACGCTAGAAGGCAAACTTAAAAGAGGTGTTCTGATGGCTTAAAGGCGCAAATCTGAGGTTAAGCCCTGAAAAATTCAAATTTTTCAAGAAAGAGCTGCTATATCTGGGTTATAGAGGGACAAGCGGCGGGATCCGGAAAAGTTAGCGGCCATCGCCGAACTAGAACCGCCGTCAACAGTTAGCCGCACTTAGCAGTTAGCTCCGACAGTACCTGGGCGTAGCATCATGGTACCGGCGATTTGTACCTGACTTCACAAAAAAAGTTTAACCTCTTAACGATCTGCTGCGCAAGGGCAACAAGTGGGTGTGGACACAGGAACATCAGTCGGCATTCGAAGAAGTAAAGGCAAGACTGGTGGCAGAGCCCAAAGTGGCGTGCCCGGATTTTGAAAAACCATTTGTCCTGCAAATGGACGGGAGTGATTACGGTGTTGGGGTAATTTTGACCCAGGAAAGTGGCGAAAAGGTGATCTCTTACTCAAGCCCAACGCTCCACGGTGCTAAGAAAAACTACTCCACGACCGAGAAGGAGTGTTTGGTAATAGTCTGGGCGATCCGAAAACTTAAGCCATATCTGTAAAAGTACTACCTCAAGTTGGTAACCGACCAAGTGGCAGGAAGGGACAGCTCAATGTGGTGGCAGACGCATTGTCAAGGCAGCCACAACCAGTAACACTGTGAGGGATCAGGAAGATAACGTTGGCGGAAGCTTCCGCAGCATGCAGCTGGATTCAAGACATGCGCGGAAAGATTTCCTAATCTAACCAGAAGTACCCGGACTACGTGATGGAGGGAGACACCTTGTACAGGACATTCCACACAGAGCAGTCAGTGAGGATGTCGCGACGTGAAAGATGTGCGTCCCGAAAGTTGTGCGAGAAACGGTGCTGAAGGAGAACCACGACTCACCGGCAGCTGGCCACGTAGAAAGCCGAAGGACAATAGCACGTCTGGCAGCCCGGTACTACTGGCCAGGCATGCACCGAGATGCTTGAGCCCACTTAAGAGGGTGCGAGACATGAGAAGAATAAGGAATGCAGAAAAGAACGAACCAAGGTGACCACTGGATGATAATGCGATCGATGGGCACAAGCAAAATGGAAATATCGGTGATGATTAACATCGCGGCGAGCAAGTGGCAACGCCGCACCTGCGATATCGATGTCGTGAGCAGGCCCTCTGGGTATCGATAGCTGATTAGTATCGGTGCTCAGTGGGAACAGATGGAGGACCGGCGCGGGAGATTTTAAGTTGCTATGCGGAGGACGACCAGCGCAGTGGAAACGTAACAGAGTAAAAGCGTCGGAGGAACATCGAGGGAGCGCCGAGGGAATCGGAACAAGATGCGCCATGACTCTAGGGCTAGGATACACAAGGGATCGCCGGACAGTGGGAGCGCTGATTTTTCTTAAATCTTTCTCGAAGTAAAGGGGGAATGTAAGGAGTTGAATAACTCCACACAAATCCCAGCAACAGATGTCCGGCCGCTCACCAGGTACGCGGTGCGTAGCGACGGTGCGGCGGAGGGCGGTTGGAGAACGTGAGAGTTTGGAGATCAAGGACGGAGAACGTGAGAGTTGGAGAACGTGAGAGTTTGGAGAACGTGGGATGTGAGAGTTTGTAGATCAAGGACAGAGAACGTGAGAGTTGGAGAACGTGAGAGTTTGGAGAACGTGAGAGTTTGGAGAACGCGGGAGTTTGGAGAGCAAGAGAGTTTGGAGACAAGGGAGCTTGGAGAGCAAGAGAGTTTGGAGAGAAAGAGGGTTTGGAGACCAAAAAAGTTTGGAGAGCAAGAATGGAGAAAGAGAGAGCGAAGACTTGGCGGGAGGAGCGAGAATGCCGTATGCAGCGGAGCGGCATACAAGCATGCCATATGCAGCACTGGAATCAGCGGGATGGCAGAATCAGGCTGGACGTCGGCGGGAAGCAGCGCGTGAATAACAAGAGTGTCAAACAGGTGCCATGGACTTTGGACCCGGTGTGGAGAGTTTCGTCGGGTCGTGCGCAAAAGGGGAATAATGGTTCCCGGGGGCCCTATATAAGCCCGCAAGGCGCTGGCAGCCGGTACAGTCGATTACGGTCAGTCGAACACGATCAGTCGATCACGAGGAGAAGAGTTGAGACAAGCAGTCGATCAAATACCAACTAAGGAAACCACGAGGGAGCCACAACAAGGCGATTCGTCGAAAGTAGCGCCGTGGGAGCCTACAAGGAGTAAGATTGTCACGTCGAGACGTTCGGGATTGGGAATACAAGAAATCTCCGAACTGAGGCACAGGTGGCTGAGATCTAAAGAGGCACCACACTGCTAAGTCAAGGCGATCCGTTCATTCCTGCCAAGCACTACTTCGGCGTGTCCCGGCGTGAGCCCCGTGCGCCAAGTGGAGTTGAGCAGGTCCTGTCGCGATCAGCTAGAAGTGAGAGCAGTCGGCCGGTGCGGTCTCGAGTGGAATTTTCCAGCAGAGCCTACGGTTCCGACTTGTGAAGTCCCGGAGCGGCTCTACCGAAACCCGAGAGTAACGAGCCAGAAGGGAGAGAAGTCTTGGAGCGGCGCGACAGAACCCCGAGATTAACGAGCCAGAAGGCAGAGAAGGCCCGGATCGGCGTATGCCCACGAACCCAACACAGAAGTCACGCTACGCACAGCCACCCAGTCAGAAGCAGTTTGCAGGACACCGCCACAAGCAAGCAGGGTACCATACCGCAACAGCCACTCGAGGAGAATCGAGCCCGCAGGAATGGCACGGACAGTAAGCGAAAGGGTGAGGCTAGGGTGGAACGTTCATTTACACAAGGCGTAGAAGCGAAGTAAAGAGCGGGGCAGCTTCCTGGCGTTTCGCCTTGACTGTCTGCACGATCTGAGCGGAAACCCCGGTGAGACCATCCGGTACAGAGCAAGGAACAGGCGGTCGTGCGTCGAGAGGAGTGATCCTGGAGAACTCGTCAGTCTGTTCACCCTAGTCTGAAACTGGTGACGCTTCCATAAGCCCGCACGGCTGACCCCATAGTGATTCTGAATCGTGGCCGAGCAGTCACCAAGCCTACGCGTCAGGCACAAGCAGCGGGCAAGGATCTTCAGGAAGCATCGAGTTTTCTGATTTATTGTCGGGGACAACGATGTCAGAAATGCTTATAATCATCCGCAAAAGGTTAGTAAGTTTCTGCAATAACAACCCAGAAGACCCAAAAATCAGTTTTAACCCGTAATTCACCGGTGGCTTGTCGGCTGTCACGTATTGTGTGGAATGTTTGCTTTTTCTCTTGTAACAGCTCATATAACAAATATTTCGTACAAGTGGTTTTATGAGCCTAATGTTATCAGGCGTGTCAAAAATAAAATATCATCGCTGAAAGTTGTTAAAAATGAACTTATGAAACAAAATAATTATTTTTGCTACAATGCCAGTTTCGGCTTCGAAAAAGTTTCACTTGTGAATCACCTTGTGAGTCCGGAGTGACGTATCAGCTTGCAAGACTGAAGAACAAGTAACGCTCCATACAGAAAATTGAATGGGATGTCCGCTTTTTCACAAATAAAAAGGGAAAGGGAACTTTTTCGAAGTCGAATTTCACTTGTTCCTTACGCTCATTTGTTATAAGGCTTGTCACCTTCAAGCGAACCGTCCCAAGTGAAATCACTTCGGAAATACTACATTTTTAAAATAGTTTTTACATGTGAAATCCCTTGTAAGTGAAAAGTCCCAAGTTAAATCACCTCGAAAATTCTGAATTTTTTCAATACATTTTCACCTGTTAAAATATTGAATTTAAAATATATACATATTTATTTTCATTTTGCTTAATTTTATTTAAAATGTATTAATAAATGTATTAATGAATTACAGTTATGTTTCGTAAATCTAGTTTTTTGTTTTGTCAATATGTTTTTAATGTTTGTCACCGCTTTTCGTAAACAGTTGTCTGGGTCTTCGGAATCCCTGTCCAACGCACTTGAAAATATGGGTATGTGTTGAAAAAAGGTCTTAGTTGTAGAGCCCTTTGAGAGATTACATCACGCCACTTTCGGGTTACGGAACCACAAATATCTGGTATCAAACAAAAACGTGACTTAATTAGGAAGGAGTCGTGCCGATCAAGTACCATCAACATACAAAAGTTCTGATATCGACATTTGTGACGAATAATGCTTCTTAATTTTACCAAAATGTTTTGGCATTTAATAATAAATTGAGTCGAAAATTTCACCTGCAGTGAAGAAGTCGTTTTCGAACCCATAAAGTATATATTCCTAATCAGAATCACTAAACGAGTGGAGAGACAGGCCCGTTTATCCGTTTCTACGCAAACTAGTCTACCAATTTTGAAGCTTTCAGAATGAAACCTTCCCCAAAGTCGTATTTATATTAAAGGTAGTATACGTATACCCAATTTTCCGATCGTTCCTACGACAGCTATATGATATAGTCGTCCGTTGTTGATAAAATTTAATTCGAAATTCAGAACTCATAAAAAATGTTATTTTCAAGATTAGGTTATGTGTTGAAAACAACCACAGATATAATAATAATTTCATGTTTTCCGACTAATTTTCCGATCGGTCCTATGGCAGCTATATGCTATAATAGTCCTATTTTGATGAAATTGAATTCAAATTCAAAACCAATAAAAAATGTTATGTCCATGCGTAGGAGGTTATATGTTAAAAAACACAAAAGATATGTTTTTTCAATTTTTTCCCCGATAGTTCCTATGGTAGCTATAAGATATAGTTGTCTGATCCGGCTGGTTCCGACTTATATACTACCTGCAATATATATACAAGTATATATATACAGACGTTGATGCACTTCGAACAGTACAAACAAGTGGCCCAACGACACCAAGCACGTGCTTGTTACGCGCGGGGCCCTTTTATCAATTTGGGCAAAAAATGCAAGTTCGCGAGGAAGATACATACATAAAACAAATAGAGACGGGACACAAATGAAAATAGAAGGCACAACTAAGAATTAAGCAAATGAGTTTAAATATTAGTTTTGCAAATGCAAATTAAATTATAAAGTTTATTATAGTTATTGCATAGAACGCGAAAGGGCTCGTGCTGAAAAAAATTTGATGTACATCGTGGCAAATAAGGAGGATAATAATTTCGTGTTAGTCTAACAGGATCATTTAATGTTAGGCGGTTTAAAAGATCTGCAGAATCAATGTCATCTCTTTTAAGATGTTCTATAAAAATAGTACCAAGCATTGTTCTACGATTTACAAGTGTAGGTAAGTTAAGCAATTGTAATCTACTCTGGTAGGAAGGTAGCCTTACGTTTTGATCCCAGTTCAAACTACGCAGGAAAAAATAAGAGAAATTTTTTTTGTATCGACTCAATACGGTCGATGTGCATTTGATATTGTGGACTCCAAACCGACGAACAATATTCCGAAATAGGACGGTCGAGGGAGGCAAATAATAATTTGGTCGTATAAGGGTCATCCAATTCTTTTGACCAACGCTTTATAAACCCACGAACACTCATGGCTCTGTTAACAGTGGACATAATGTGGCAGTCAAATCTAAGTTTAGGGTCCAGAAGCACACTTTAATCGTAACTGAATATACACGGTCAAGTGGCGTACTTTTAAGAAAGTAACTGATAAACTAATAGGGATGGGATGGCTTTCATTCGTACAGAGTAAAGTTTTCTGATCGCGGTCAACTTGGTCGCCGCCAGTGCGATCTCTGTTTTCAAAGGATTGCAAGTTGACACACAGCCTCCTCGTGGCACCTCCTGGGTAGCTATCTTAGCATTCGCTAGATAGTGAGCTAGTGTGTGCAGCGAGTCACCCGAAAGTTAAGCGGTTGAGCGCAGGGTTTGGAACCCGCCTCGTAAAAAAAGAAGCCCAGTCAAGACCAAAGCGAAAGCCTCGGAAAGGATCGCCCCTTATGATGACGACCACCGCAAAACGAAAAAGGACTACGATTTGAGGATATGCACCTGGAATGTCCGAGCCCTTAATTGGGAAGGTGCCTCTATCCAATTGGCGGATGCCCTCGAAAAATTAAAGCAGACATTACCACCATCCAGGAAATGAGATGGACAGGACAAGGTTGCTCCAAGCGAGCAAACTGCGATATCTACTACAGCTGCCATGCGCAGAGGCGAGAATTTGGATACGTATTTGTAGTAAGCCGGAGACTTCGCCACCACGTCTCCAATTTCACCCCAGTGAGTGAACGGCTGGCTACAATCCGCGTCAAAGCTAGGTTTTTCAATCTTAGCATAATTTGCGCGCACGCCCCGATGGAGGAGAAGGACGAAGCTGTTAAGGAAGCATTCTACGCAAGACTCGAGGACACATACGACCGCTGCCCAGACCACGACGTGAAGCTTATCCCCTCTTCCCTGTTGCCGCCGGCATATCCCACTCCATGGGAGCTGCTGCTGACACAACCATTGGGTTCCAGCTCCCACCCACACGGAACCAAAGGTATGACGAGGAGTGTTGCGTCGCAGCTGCAGCAAAAAACGCCGCCCACAGAAAAACGCTGCAGTCTGGCGCAACGCGAGCTACGTGTGAACGTTATAGGGAGAAAAGGAAGAGAGGCGACTTTACAGACGGAAAAAACGGGAGCAAGAAAAGCAAGGAACTTATGATATTCGAAAATTCTACCAACAAGTCAACTGTCTGACACAAGGTTTCAAAACCGGAGCATCTAACTGAGGTTATGGAGGGAGCAATTCTCCAAGCTGCTAGCAGGCGATAACGGCACCAATCCCGCCTTTGAAGGAAGCAGCCCGATACCACCAATCGACGACAATGTGAATATACCACTACCTAGCCATGACGAGGTCCAAATTGCTATAATGCGGCTCAAAAACAACAAAGCAACCGGTGCTGATGGACTGCCTGCAGAGTTGTTCAAGGCCGGCTACGAAGAGCTGATAAGGTGTATGCATCAGCTCTTGTGCGAAATATGGCTAGAAGAAAACATGCCCAACAATTGGAATCTCAGCGTCCTTCTGAAGAAACGTGACTCGACGATAAGCGCCAACTACCGGGGAATCAGCCTGATTACCATCTCATACAAGGTCCTATCGAGCGTAATATGTGAACGACTGAAGCCGTATACCACACTGATCGGACCATATCAGTGCTGCTTCAGACCTGGTAAGTCCACCACAGACTAGATCTTCCCATTACGCCAAATCCTGGAAAAACCCACGAGAATAACATTGACACACACCATCTCTTTGTCGATGATAAAACTGCATTCGATAGCCCGACGAGGGAACGCAAGACGAAGTATATGCTGTCGACAAGCAAGGAGGCGCGGCGCCTAGACTCCCATGTGGTAGCAGACAGCTATACCTTCGAAGTGGTCAAGGAGTTCACGTACCTTGGCACTGTCATTAAAACCGAAAATGACGTCAGCCTGGACATCTAGCGAAGAATCACACTTGCCAATAGGTGCTACTTTGGTCTGAGTAAGCAAATGTGCAATACGGACCTCTCTCGCCGAACAAAATTAACACTCTGCAAGACACTCATCTTACCCGTGCTATTATATGGCGCAGAAGCATGGGTAATACACAGACGGATGCAGCAGCGCTTGGAGTGTTCGAGAGAAAAATTCTTCGCAAGATCTTTGGCCCGTTCGGATTGAAGACGACTTTCGTATTCGGATGAACCACGAGTTGTACGACGACGTGGACGTGGTCCGGCGCATCACGATATAACGTCTGCGCTGGCTCGGCCACGTTGTGCTTATGGATGAAGAATATAATCCTCTGAGTCCTACCATTCAAGTAACTTAAAATCCAAGTTAATAGATTACAGAAACTCAAGCTGATTTTATTTGAATAACAGAAGCGAGTGGTTGACAGAGTCAAAAGCCTTACTAAAATCTGTATGTATAACGTCAGTCTGCATTTTTTTCTTAAGTCCATTTATTACAATACTTGACAGATTAAAAATGTTAGTGATGATCGATCTTCACCTCACAACACCAAGGCGACCCAGTTATTTTATCGAGAAACGTCAATGTTGCAAGTGAGAAGTGATATTACGTTCAAATGATTTGGAACTGCCTATAATTTGGAAATACCTCTATAGTCTGGGTATCCGCCTTCGCACCCTTTTCGTGAAGTGGAATAATAAAAGAGTCCTTTCAGATTGTAGGATACAACAGATTTTATTGCAGACAGATGGTGCTCACATCAGGGCCAGGTGGAACATAAGAGCATGTCCTACCAAATTTATACAAACTCGACCGCCCAGTAACTTAGTGAGAAAGCACAAAATTCACGGGTTCTTAGTGGGTTTAATGCGGGTATACTATAACAACGGTTTGGTGGCTCGGTTGGCGTTATATCGCCACTCGTGGCCTTTGGCATCTGGTAAGCGGCCGTCCATCTGTTCTTATTACTGGATGTTACTTGGATTTTCCTCCAAGCTATTGGTACTTTTTAGAAGACGTAAACTATCTTGTTTATCTTAAAGACCCGAAAACCAGGAAGGTATTAAAAAAACTAACAAGCTCCAGGGCAAACAATTTTGTTTTGGAAAGTTGAGCGAAATCTTTTTTTGCAATAACTGTTGAACGACGCATCGAGTTTTGACACATAATACGTATTCTCAATAGGAATAAAACTAATCTTATAACCTTTAGCATTTCTTCCCACTGCCACCAACAGGTAAATTTTCCCAACATTTTACTTTTTTAATACTTTTTTCAACGCACTTTCTGCAAATCCAATTGATTATGCAATGCCTTTGGATTGGTTACAAGCGGAGCATCAGTGTAGATTTGAATTTTTTTAAACGGTATCTCATGCTGATGCATAAACTCTACACTACGAATTTTATTATATCGAGTCCCTCAAAACAACAAAACATTACTTAAGTTGAATTATTATAATAAAATAATTGCCTAATATTAAGTTGAAGGCTGTTTGCATTTAGGAATCAAAATTTGCAAAATCCATAGTCGTTATCAGCCAATTGAAAGGTAAACCGGTGCAAAACGGTGCATGCTCGCACAGGTTGTTAGACAATTCCCGTAGGCAAGCTGGCGATAGAAGATTACGTTTAAGTATCTCTTTTATCTTTCGGCATGGTTTTATAACCGTCACGATGAATATTCTTGTTATGGTGTTTTTGCCTTTTATGTCAGTATTTACCTTGCAGTACCATTCAGCACTGTATGAGCACCGATTCACTACACTGAGCGTTCATACAGTGCTCAATTTGTTTGATGACTGCTTCAATTAACAAGTGCATGTCTTAGGACTCAGCAGTGCTCAAAAAAGAGCACAGATTCAGTGCCCTTTAAAGCACCCTCTTGAGCGTTTTTTTAAGCCGAAGAAAAAGCACCGATTCAGCACAGATGGAACGCTTAGCTTGAAATATATTTAAAATTTAATTATACCCGTTACTCGTAGAGTAAAAAGGTATACTAGATTCGTATTCGTATTCGAAAGTATGTGCCAGGAAAGGAAACGTTACCGACCACATGAGGTATATATATTCTTGATCAGGATCACTAGCTGAGTCGATCTCGCCATGTCCATCTAAAAAAGTCTTAACTAAAATGTTTTTGTCTCATCAATACCTACCGAATAATCAAACTAAAATTTGCCACGCCCATTTTAACGCCCACAAGCCGCCCAAAACTGTGGTGACCACAGTTGTCATGCTAGAACTTATTTTTTTGTTAAGATAAAAAAAAATGTTGCAACGCCCACTCTAACGCCTACATCACTGTGGACTGCATACTACGTAGTGACGAAGCGCACCAGAAGGGTGGGCGAAGGCTACTATTCCATATATACAAAGAAATGAAAACCTACAGTAATCGTCGTGGTTACGAGTGATACATCAATCGAAAGGTATTCCAAAAACAAATAGGATTGCATACCATAGGATTGCACCATCATTATTAAAATGAAAATTTAAAAAATTTTATCTTTTTGGGACCGTGGGGATCAATACTCTCGCTTTTAACCTATTTGTATTCTCAAATACACGTCAAATGACACCTCAACTGCCAAAATTGGATGTAATACTCAAAACAAGATTAGGGGAACTTCTCAGAATGAAAAAATAATTCTGTTTTTCAGTTTTTCAGTACGTCAGTTTGTCCGTTTGTCCGTTTGTCCCAGTATGATGTTTTATGATCCTTGAACTTTAAGGTGATGTTAAACAGCTCCATATAATAAACATTAGTTCTACCATTTTGGAACACTATCTTGTTTGCCGAGAAAAAATCTATAAATAGCTACATTTTGTACACCTGTAACTTGTGAACTACTAAAGCTACAGGCTTTATTTTATTTATGCTTTATGTCGTTACAAAGTTATTTAGAAATACTATTTACGTCTTTCGAACATGATTTATATGAAAATCAAACATTATAATAGATAGAGGGAAGATAAAGGGAAGATCATTTATACACAGAACAAACAGCAGTGGGTTTAAATGTCACGTAGATCATCTTGGTTTCGGTGGTTTTGTTAAGCGATGATCGACTACCACTAACCTTAGAGCAGGATTCAACAAGAAATTGCAGACGGTCGTGATATATAAATTCCTTTTGTGAAGTCTTTGACTCTGTTAAAAATTTCTTTTATTCAAATTCGTATAGCTCGCGTTTTATAATAATCTGTTATCATGGCTTCCAAACGTCATAGGGTTGGGATAACATTAGTAAGTAATAAAATTTTTAACACAGCCACGATCTGTGAAGCCTGTTTGGTGTCACGGGCTCACGAAAGCTACTTTGCGAAAAAATAATGTGATGGACGTTGATGCACTTCGAGCAGTACAAACAAGTGGTCCTACGACACCAAGCACGTTCGTGTTACTCGCGGGGCCCTGTTATCAGTTTGGACAAAAAAGAGTTCGCGAAGAAGGTACATAAACAAAATAGAGACAAATAGATGAAAATAAAAGGCACAGCTAAAAATAAAGCAAATGATAGAACTTGAAATGCAAATTAAATGATAAATTATAGTTATTACATAGAACGAGAAAAATCGTGGAAAATTTAAAGGATAATAATTTCGTGTTAGTCTAACAGGAACATTGAATGTTAGACGGTTTAAAAGATCTGTAGAATCAATGTCACCTCCAATAAGATTTTGTATAAAAATAGTACCAAGCATAGTTCTACGATGTACAAGTGTAGGTAAATTAAAGCAATTAAAATTTAAAAGGTTGTACTCAGATCATCTATAAAAACAATCAATAGCCGACTGTAAGTTAAAACCCGACGCTATATCATTATATGATAAACAAAGCTTAAAATGTGTTAGGACAGAGGGAAGATCGTTAATAAACAAAGTAATGACTTCCCTGCGGCACTCCAGATGTCACGTAGATCAATTTTGTAACAGCATTTTTAAATATATCCCTTTGGGTCCTACCATTCAAGTAACTTAAAATCCAAGTTAATAGCCTACGGAAACCCAAGTTGATCTTATTTGAATAACAGAAGCGAGTGGTTGACAGAGTCAAAGGCCTTACTAAAATCTATATGTATAATGTAAGTCTGCATTTTTTTCTTAAGTCCATTTATTACAATACTTGACAGATTAAAAATGTTAGTGATGATCGATCTTCACCTAACAACACCAAGGCGACCCAGTTATTTTATCGAGAAACGTCAATGTTGCAAGTGAGAAGTGATATTACGTTCAAATGATTTGGAACTGCCGATAATTTGGAAATACCTCTATAGTCTGGGCATCCGCCTTCGCACCCTTTTCGTGAAGTGGAATAATAAAAGAGTCCTTTCAGATTGTAGGATACAACAGATTTTATTGCAGACAGATGGTGCTCACATCAGGGCCAGGTGGAACATAAGAGCATGTCCTACCAAATTTATACAAACTCGACCGCCCAGTAACTTAGTGAGAAAGCACAAAATTCGTAGTCTTAGTTTAGTTCTTAGTGGGCTTAGTGCGGGTATACTATAACAACGGTTTGGTGGCTCGGTTGGCGTTATATCGCCACTCGTGGCCTTCGGCACTTTAGAAGACGTAAACTATCTTGTTTATCTTAAAGACCCGAAAACCATGAAGGCATTAAAAAAACTAACAAGCTCCAGGGCAAATAATTTTGTTTTGGAAAGTTGAGCGAAATCTTTTTTTTGCAATAACTGTTGAACGACGCATCGAGTTTTGACACATAATACGTATTCTCAATAGGAATAAAACTAATCTTATAACCTTTAGCATTTCTTCCCACTGCCACCACAGGTAAATTTTCCCAACATTTTACTTTTTTACTACATTTTTCAACGTACTTTCTGCAAATCCAATTGATTATGCAATGCCTTTGGATTGGTTACAAGCGGAGCATCAGTGTAGATTTGAATTTTTTTAAACGGTATCTCATGCTGATGCCTAAACTCTACACTACGAATTTTATTAAATAGAGTCCCTCAAAACAACAAAACATTACTTAAGTTGAATTATCAAGGCAAAATCAAACTAATTAGTGAATAGGTACGATCTTCAAAGAATTTGAAGAGGGTGACGTTTATGGTAGCGGCCGCAGTTTTTTTTAACCCGACTATGCTTCTCTCGAAAAAAAGAAGAAACAAAAATTTTAATGTCCCCTTTTATTTTAGTTAATACCCCCTGTCTAATAACAACTAAAAAATTCTTCGTAATATGGATCTCTGTATAATTCACAATATAAATTGTAAAAATAATTGCCTAATATTCAGTTGAAGGCTGTTTGCATTTTTTTTAGGAATCAACATTTGCAAAATCCATAGTCGTTATCAGCCAATTGAAAGGTAAACCGGTGCAAAACGGTGCATGCTCGCACAGGTTGTTAGACAATTCCCGTAGGCAAGCTGGCGATAGAAGATTACGTTTAAGTATCTCTTTTATCTTTCGGCATGGTTTTATAACCGTCACGATGAATATTATTGTTATGGTTCTTTTGCTTTTTATGTCAGTATTTACCTTGCAGTACCATTCAGCCCTGTATGAGCACCGATTCACTACACTGAGCGTTCATACAGTGCTCAATTTGTTTGATGACTGCTTCAATTAACAAGTGCATGTCTTAGGACTCAGCAGTGCTCAAAAAAGAGCACAGATTCAGTGCCCTTTAAAGCACCCTCTTGAGCGTTTTTTTAAGCCGAAGAAAAAGCACCGATTCAGCACAGATGGAACGCTTAGCTTGAAATATATTTAAAATTTAATTATACCCGTTACTCGTAGAGTAAAAAGGTATACTAGATTCGTATTCGTATTCGAAAGTATGTGCCAGGAAAGGAAACGTTACCGACCACATGAGGTATATATATTCTTGATCAGGACTAGCTGAGTCGATCTCGCCATGTCCATCTAAAAAAGTCTTAACTAAAATGTTTTTGTCTCATCAATACCTACCGAATAATCAAACTAAAATTTGCCACGCCCATTTTAACGCCCACAAGCCGCCCACAACTGTGGTGACCACAGTTGTCATGCTAGAACTTATTTTTTTGTTAAAATAAAAAAAAATGTTGCAACGCCCACTCTAACGCCTACATCACTGTGGACTGCATACTACGTAGTGACGAAGCGCACCAGAAGGGTGGGTGAAGGCTACTATTCCATATATACAAAGAAATGAAAACCTACAGTAATCGTCTTGGTTACGAGTGATACATCAATCGAAAGGTATTGCAAAAACAAATAGGATTGCATACCATAGGATTGCACCATCATTGTTAAAATGAAAATTTAAAAAATTTAATCTTTTTGGGACCGTGGGGATCAATACTCTCGCTTTTAACCTATTTGTATTCTCAAATACACGTCGAATGACACCTCAACTGCCAAAATTGGATGTAATACTCAAAACAAGATTAGGGGAACTTCTCAGAATGAAAAAATAATTCTGTTTTTCAGTTTTTCAGTACGTCAGTTTGTCCCAGTAGGATGTTTTATGATCCTTGAACTTTAAGGTGATGTTAAACAGCTCCATATAATAAACATTAGTTCTACCATTTTGGAACACTATCTTGTTTGCCGAGAAAAAATCTATAAATAGCTACATTTTGTACACCTGTAACTTGTGAACTACTAAAGCTACAGGCTTTATTTTATTTATGCTTTATGTCGTTACAAAGTTATTTAGAAATACTATTTACGTCTTTCGAACATGATTTATATGAAAATCAAACATCATAGATAGAGGGAAGATAAAGGGAAGATCATTTATACACAGAACAAACAGCAGAGGGTTTAAATGTCACGTAGATCATCTTGAAAGCATCGTATTTGTAATATAACTAACTTATTTTCATTTCGGTTTCTGTGGTTTTGTTAAGCGATGATCGACTACCACTAACCTTAGAGCAGGATTCAACAAGAAATTGCAGACGGTCGTGATATATAAATTCCTTTTGTGAAGTCTTTGACTCTGTTAAAAATTTCTTTTATTCAAATTCGTATAGCTCGCGTTTTATAATAATCTGTTATCATGGCTTCCAAACGTCATAGGGTTGGGATAACATTAGTAAGTAATAAAATTTTTAACACAGCCACGATCTGTGAAGCCTGTTTGGTATCACGGGCTCACGAAAGCTACTTTGCGAAAAAATAATGTGATGGACGTTGATGCACTTCGAGCAGTACAAACAAGTGGTCCTACGACACCAAGCACGTTCGTGTTACTCGCGGGGCCCTGTTATCAGTTTGGACAAAAAAGAGTTCGCGAAGAAGGTACATAAACAAAATAGAGACAAATAGATGAAAATAAAAGGCACAGCTAAAAATAAAGCAAATGATAGAACTTGAAATGCAAATTAAATGATAAATTATAGTTATTACATAGAACGAGAAAAATCGTGGAAAATTTAAAGGATAATAATTTCGTGTTAGTCTAACAGGAACATTGAATGTTAGACGGTTTAAAAGATCTGTAGAATCAATGTCACCTCCAATAAGATTTTGTATAAAAATAGTACCAAGCATAGTTCTACGATGTACAAGTGTAGGTAAATTAAAGCAATTAAAATTTAAAAGGTTGTACTCAGATCATCTATAAAAACAATCAATAGCCGACTGTAAGTTAAAACCCGACGCTATATCATTATATGATAAACAAAGCTTAAAATGTGTTAGGACAGAGGGAAGATCGTTAATAAACAAAGTAATGACTTCCCTGCGGCACTCCAGATGTCACGTAGATCAATTTTGTAACAGCATTTTTAAATATATCCCTTTGGGTCCTACCATTCAAGTAACTTAAAATCCAAGTTAATAGCCTACGGAAACCCAAGTTGATCTTATTTGAATAACAGAAGCGAGTGGTTGACAGAGTCAAAGGCCTTACTAAAATCTATATGTATAATGTAAGTCTGCATTTTTTTCTTAAGTCCATTTATTACAATACTTGACAGATTAAAAATGTTAGTGATGATCGATCTTCACCTAACAACACCAAGGCGACCCAGTTATTTTATCGAGAAACGTCAATGTTGCAAGTGAGAAGTGATATTACGTTCAAATGATTTGGAACTGCCGATAATTTGGAAATACCTCTATAGTCTGGGCATCCGCCTTCGCACCCTTTTCGTGAAGTGGAATAATAAAAGAGTCCTTTCAGATTGTAGGATACAACAGATTTTATTGCAGACAGATGGTGCTCACATCAGGGCCAGGTGGAACATAAGAGCATGTCCTACCAAATTTATACAAACTCGACCGCCCAGTAACTTAGTGAGAAAGCACAAAATTCGTAGTCTTAGTTTAGTTCTTAGTGGGCTTAGTGCGGGTATACTATAACAACGGTTTGGTGGCTCGGTTGGCGTTATATCGCCACTCGTGGCCTTCGGCACTTTAGAAGACGTAAACTATCTTGTTTATCTTAAAGACCCGAAAACCATGAAGGCATTAAAAAAACTAACAAGCTCCAGGGCAAATAATTTTGTTTTGGAAAGTTGAGCGAAATCTTTTTTTTGCAATAACTGTTGAACGACGCATCGAGTTTTGACACATAATACGTATTCTCAATAGGAATAAAACTAATCTTATAACCTTTAGCATTTCTTCCCACTGCCACCACAGGTAAATTTTCCCAACATTTTACTTTTTTACTACATTTTTCAACGTACTTTCTGCAAATCCAATTGATTATGCAATGCCTTTGGATTGGTTACAAGCGGAGCATCAGTGTAGATTTGAATTTTTTTAAACGGTATCTCATGCTGATGCCTAAACTCTACACTACGAATTTTATTAAATAGAGTCCCTCAAAACAACAAAACATTACTTAAGTTGAATTATCAAGGCAAAATCAAACTAATTAGTGAATAGGTACGATCTTCAAAGAATTTGAAGAGGGTGACGTTTATGGTAGCGGCCGCAGTTTTTTTTAACCCGACTATGCTTCTCTCGAAAAAAAGAAGAAACAAAAATTTTAATGTCCCCTTTTATTTTAGTTAATACCCCCTGTCTAATAACAACTAAAAAATTCTTCGTAATATGGATCTCTGTATAATTCACAATATAAATTGTAAAAATAATTGCCTAATATTCAGTTGAAGGCTGTTTGCATTTTTTTTAGGAATCAACATTTGCAAAATCCATAGTCGTTATCAGCCAATTGAAAGGTAAACCGGTGCAAAACGGTGCATGCTCGCACAGGTTGTTAGACAATTCCCGTAGGCAAGCTGGCGATAGAAGATTACGTTTAAGTATCTCTTTTATCTTTCGGCATGGTTTTATAACCGTCACGATGAATATTATTGTTATGGTTCTTTTGCTTTTTATGTCAGTATTTACCTTGCAGTACCATTCAGCCCTGTATGAGCACCGATTCACTACACTGAGCGTTCATACAGTGCTCAATTTGTTTGATGACTGCTTCAATTAACAAGTGCATGTCTTAGGACTCAGCAGTGCTCAAAAAAGAGCACAGATTCAGTGCCCTTTAAAGCACCCTCTTGAGCGTTTTTTTAAGCCGAAGAAAAAGCACCGATTCAGCACAGATGGAACGCTTAGCTTGAAATATATTTAAAATTTAATTATACCCGTTACTCGTAGAGTAAAAAGGTATACTAGATTCGTATTCGTATTCGAAAGTATGTGCCAGGAAAGGAAACGTTACCGACCACATGAGGTATATATATTCTTGATCAGGACTAGCTGAGTCGATCTCGCCATGTCCATCTAAAAAAGTCTTAACTAAAATGTTTTTGTCTCATCAATACCTACCGAATAATCAAACTAAAATTTGCCACGCCCATTTTAACGCCCACAAGCCGCCCACAACTGTGGTGACCACAGTTGTCATGCTAGAACTTATTTTTTTGTTAAAATAAAAAAAAATGTTGCAACGCCCACTCTAACGCCTACATCACTGTGGACTGCATACTACGTAGTGACGAAGCGCACCAGAAGGGTGGGTGAAGGCTACTATTCCATATATACAAAGAAATGAAAACCTACAGTAATCGTCTTGGTTACGAGTGATACATCAATCGAAAGGTTTTGCAAAAACAAATAGGATTGCATACCATAGGATTGCACCATCATTGTTAAAATGAAAATTTAAAAAATTTAATCTTTTTGGGACCGTGGGGATCAATACTCTCGCTTTTAACCTATTTGTATTCTCAAATACACGTCGAATGACACCTCAACTGCCAAAATTGGATGTAATACTCAAAACAAGATTAGGGGAACTTCTCAGAATGAAAAAATAATTCTGTTTTTCAGTTTTTCAGTACGTCAGTTTGTCCCAGTAGGATGTTTTATGATCCTTGAACTTTAAGGTGATGTTAAACAGCTCCATATAATAAACATTAGTTCTACCATTTTGGAACACTATCTTGTTTGCCGAGAAAAAATCTATAAATAGCTACATTTTGTACACCTGTAACTTGTGAACTACTAAAGCTACAGGCTTTATTTTATTTATGCTTTATGTCGTTACAAAGTTATTTAGAAATACTATTTACGTCTTTCGAACATGATTTATATGAAAATCAAACATCATAGATAGAGGGAAGATAAAGGGAAGATCATTTATACACAGAACAAACAGCAGAGGGTTTAAATGTCACGTAGATCATCTTGAAAGCATCGTATTTGTAATATAACTAACTTATTTTCATTTCGGTTTCTGTGGTTTTGTTAAGCGATGATCGACTACCACTAACCTTAGAGCAGGATTCAACAAGAAATTGCAGACGGTCGTGATATATAAATTCCTTTTGTGAAGTCTTTGACTCTCTTAAAAATAATAATCTGTTATCATGGCTTCCAAACGTCATAGGGTTGGGATAACATTAGTAAGTAATATAATTTTTAACACAGCCACGATCTGTGAAGCCTGTTTGGCGTCACGGGCTCACGAAAGCTACTTCGCGAAAAAATAATGTGATGGACGTTGATGCACTTCGAGCAGTACAAACAAGTGGTCCTACGACACCAAGCACGTTCGTGTTACTCGCGGGGCCCTATTATCAATTTGGACAAAAAAGAGTTCGCGAAGAAGGTACATAAACAAAATAGAGACAAATAGATGAAAATAAAAGGCACAGCTAAAAATAAAGCAAATGATAGAACTTGAAATGCTAATTAAATGATAAATTATAGTTATTACATAGAACGAGAAAAATCGTGGAAAATTTAGAGGATAATAATTTCGTGTTAGTCTAACAGGAACATTGAATGTTAGACGGTTTAAAAGATCTGTAGAATCAATGTCACCTCCAATAAGATTTTGTATAAAAATAGTACCAAGCATAGTTCTACGATGTACAAGTGTAGGTAAATTAAGCAATTGTAATCTATTCTGGTAAACCACGAAGGGCAAAAAATAAATTTTTGTTTAAGGACTCAATACGGTCGATGTGCACTTGATATTGTTGACTCCAAGCCGACGAACAGTAGTTGGACGGACAAGGGAGGTAAATAATAATATGTTTGTATAAGGGTCATCAAATTTTTTATAATCACTAATAAACACTAATGGCTTTGTTAACATCGGACATTATGTGGCAGTCAAATTTAAGTTTAGGGTTCAGAAGAACACCTAAATCGTTAACTGAATATATAGTATCAAGTGGCGTATTTTTAAGAATGTAACTGATAAACGTAGGTGTACCGCTATAAAAAGTCATAACGTTGCATTTAAGGCAATTCAAATTTAAACGGTCCACACCATCCATGAAAACAATCCATATCTGACTGTAAGTTAAAACCCGACGCTATATCATTATATGATAAACAAAGCTTAGCATCATCAGCAAACATAAGTATACAAAAATGTGTTAGGACAGAGGGAAGATCGTTAATAAACAAAGTAATGAATACCCTGCGGCACTCCAGATGTCACGTAGATCAATTTTGTAACAGCATTTTTAAATATAACCCTTTGGGTCCTACCATTCAAGTAACTTAAAATCCAAGTTAATAGCCTACGGAAACCCAAGTTGATCTTATTTGAATAACAGAAGCGAGTGGTTGACAGAGTCAAAGGCCTTACTAAAATCTATATGTATAATGTAAGTCTGCATTTTTTTCTTAAGTCCATTTATTACAATACTTGACAGATTAAAAATGTTAGTGATGATCGATCTTCACCTAACAACACCAAGGCGACCCAGTTATTTTATCGAGAAACGTCAATGTTGCAAGTGAGAAGTGATATTACGTTCAAATGATTTGGAACTGCCGATAATTTGGAAATACCTCTATAGTCTGGGCATCCGCCTTCGCACCCTTTTCGTGAAGTGGAATAATAAAAGAGTCCTTTCAGATTGTAGGATACAACAGATTTTATTGCAGACAGATGGTGCTCACATCAGGGCCAGGTGGAACATAAGAGCATGTCCTACCAAATTTATACAAACTCGACCGCCCAGTAACTTAGTGAGAAAGCACAAAATTCGTAGTCTTAGTTTAGTTCTTAGTGGGCTTAGTGCGGGTATACTATAACAACGGTTTGGTGGCTCGGTTGGCGTTATATCGCCACTCGTGGCCTTCGGCACTTTAGAAGACGTAAACTATCTTGTTTATCTTAAAGACCCGAAAACCATGAAGGCATTAAAAAAACTAACAAGCTCCAGGGCAAATAATTTTGTTTTGGAAAGTTGAGCGAAATCTTTTTTTTGCAATAACTGTTGAACGACGCATCGAGTTTTGACACATAATACGTATTCTCAATAGGAATAAAACTAATCTTATAACCTTTAGCATTTCTTCCCACTGCCACCACAGGTAAATTTTCCCAACATTTTACTTTTTTACTACATTTTTCAACGTACTTTCTGCAAATCCAATTGATTATGCAATGCCTTTGGATTGGTTACAAGCGGAGCATCAGTGTAGATTTGAATTTTTTTAAACGGTATCTCATGCTGATGCCTAAACTCTACACTACGAATTTTATTAAATAGAGTCCCTCAAAACAACAAAACATTACTTAAGTTGAATTATCAAGGCAAAATCAAACTAATTAGTGAATAGGTACGATCTTCAAAGAATTTGAAGAGGGTGACGTTTATGGTAGCGGCCGCAGTTTTTTTTAACCCGACTATGCTTCTCTCGAAAAAAAGAAGAAACAAAAATTTTAATGTCCCCTTTTATTTTAGTTAATACCCCCTGTCTAATAACAACTAAAAAATTCTTCGTAATATGGATCTCTGTATAATTCACAATATAAATTGTAAAAATAATTGCCTAATATTCAGTTGAAGGCTGTTTGCATTTTTTTTAGGAATCAACATTTGCAAAATCCATAGTCGTTATCAGCCAATTGAAAGGTAAACCGGTGCAAAACGGTGCATGCTCGCACAGGTTGTTAGACAATTCCCGTAGGCAAGCTGGCGATAGAAGATTACGTTTAAGTATCTCTTTTATCTTTCGGCATGGTTTTATAACCGTCACGATGAATATTATTGTTATGGTTCTTTTGCTTTTTATGTCAGTATTTACCTTGCAGTACCATTCAGCCCTGTATGAGCACCGATTCACTACACTGAGCGTTCATACAGTGCTCAATTTGTTTGATGACTGCTTCAATTAACAAGTGCATGTCTTAGGACTCAGCAGTGCTCAAAAAAGAGCACAGATTCAGTGCCCTTTAAAGCACCCTCTTGAGCGTTTTTTTAAGCCGAAGAAAAAGCACCGATTCAGCACAGATGGAACGCTTAGCTTGAAATATATTTAAAATTTAATTATACCCGTTACTCGTAGAGTAAAAAGGTATACTAGATTCGTATTCGTATTCGAAAGTATGTGCCAGGAAAGGAAACGTTACCGACCACATGAGGTATATATATTCTTGATCAGGACTAGCTGAGTCGATCTCGCCATGTCCATCTAAAAAAGTCTTAACTAAAATGTTTTTGTCTCATCAATACCTACCGAATAATCAAACTAAAATTTGCCACGCCCATTTTAACGCCCACAAGCCGCCCACAACTGTGGTGACCACAGTTGTCATGCTAGAACTTATTTTTTTGTTAAAATAAAAAAAAATGTTGCAACGCCCACTCTAACGCCTACATCACTGTGGACTGCATACTACGTAGTGACGAAGCGCACCAGAAGGGTGGGTGAAGGCTACTATTCCATATATACAAAGAAATGAAAACCTACAGTAATCGTCTTGGTTACGAGTGATACATCAATCGAAAGGTATTGCAAAAACAAATAGGATTGCATACCATAGGATTGCACCATCATTGTTAAAATGAAAATTTAAAAAATTTAATCTTTTTGGGACCGTGGGGATCAATACTCTCGCTTTTAACCTATTTGTATTCTCAAATACACGTCGAATGACACCTCAACTGCCAAAATTGGATGTAATACTCAAAACAAGATTAGGGGAACTTCTCAGAATGAAAAAATAATTCTGTTTTTCAGTTTTTCAGTACGTCAGTTTGTCCCAGTAGGATGTTTTATGATCCTTGAACTTTAAGGTGATGTTAAACAGCTCCATATAATAAACATTAGTTCTACCATTTTGGAACACTATCTTGTTTGCCGAGAAAAAATCTATAAATAGCTACATTTTGTACACCTGTAACTTGTGAACTACTAAAGCTACAGGCTTTATTTTATTTATGCTTTATGTCGTTACAAAGTTATTTAGAAATACTATTTACGTCTTTCGAACATGATTTATATGAAAATCAAACATCATAGATAGAGGGAAGATAAAGGGAAGATCATTTATACACAGAACAAACAGCAGAGGGTTTAAATGTCACGTAGATCATCTTGAAAGCATCGTATTTGTAATATAACTAACTTATTTTCATTTCGGTTTCTGTGGTTTTGTTAAGCGATGATCGACTACCACTAACCTTAGAGCAGGATTCAACAAGAAATTGCAGACGGTCGTGATATATAAATTCCTTTTGTGAAGTCTTTGACTCTCTTAAAAATAATAATCTGTTATCATGGCTTCCAAACGTCATACGGTTGGGATAACATTAGTAAGTAATATAATTTTTAACACAGCCACGATCTG
This sequence comes from Drosophila biarmipes, assembly GCF_025231255.1. Classification (NCBI taxonomy): domain Eukaryota; kingdom Metazoa; phylum Arthropoda; class Insecta; order Diptera; family Drosophilidae; genus Drosophila; species Drosophila biarmipes. The sequence goes on from NW_026114527.1 coordinate 687,414, forward strand.
TGAAGCCTGTTTGGCGTCACGGGCTCACGAAAGCTACTTCGCGAAAAAATAATGTGATGGACGTTGATGCACTTCGAGCAGTACAAACAAGTGGTCCTACGTTCGTGTTACTCGCGGGGCCCTATTATCAATTTGGACAAAAAAGAGTTCGCGAAGAAGGTACATAAACAAAATAGAGACAAATAGATGAAAATAAAAGGCACAGCTAAAAATAAAGCAAATGATAGAACTTGAAATGCTAATTAAATGATAAATTATAGTTATTACATAGAACGAGAAAAATCGTGGAAAATTTAGAGGATAATAATTTCGTGTTAGTCTAACAGGAACATTGAATGTTAGACGGTTTAAAAGATCTGTAGAATCAATGTCACCTCCAATAAGATTTTGTATAAAAATAGTACCAAGCATAGTTCTACGATGTACAAGTGTAGGTAAATTAAGCAATTGTAATCTATTCTGGTAAACCACGAAGGGCAAAAAATAAATTTTTGTTTAAGGACTCAATACGGTCGATGTGCACTTGATATTGTTGACTCCAAGCCGACGAACAGTAGTTGGACGGACAAGGGAGGTAAATAATAATATGTTTGTATAAGGGTCATCAAATTTTTTATAATCACTAATAAACACTAATGGCTTTGTTAACATCGGACATTATGTGGCAGTCAAATTTAAGTTTAGGGTTCAGAAGAACACCTAAATCGTTAACTGAATATATAGTATCAAGTGGCGTATTTTTAAGAATGTAACTGATAAACGTAGGTGTACCGCTATAAAAAGTCATAACGTTGCATTTAAGGCAATTCAAATTTAAACGGTCCACACCATCCATGAAAACAATCCATATCTGACTGTAAGTTAAAACCCGACGCTATATCATTATATGATAAACAAAGCTTAGCATCATCAGCAAACATAAGTATACAAAAATGTGTTAGGACAGAGGGAAGATCGTTAATAAACAAAGTAATGAATACCCTGCGGCACTCCAGATGTCACGTAGATCAATTTTGTAACAGCATTTTTAAATATAACCCTTTGGGTCCTACCATTCAAGTAACTTAAAATCCAAGTTAATAGCCTACGGAAACCCAAGCTGATCTTATTTGAATAACAGAAGCGAGTGGTTGACAGAGTCAAAGGCCTTACTAAAATCTGTATGTATAACGTCAGTCTGCATTTTTTTCTTAAGTCCATTTATTACAATACTTGACAGATTAAAAATGTTAGTGATGATCGATCTTCCCCTAACAACACCAAGGCGACCCAGTTATTTTATCGAGAAACGTCAATGTTGCAAGTGAGAAGTGATATTACGTTCAAATGATTTGGAACTGCCGATAATTTGGAAATACCTCTATAGTCTGGGTATCCGCCTTCGCACCCTTTTCGTGAAGTGGAATAATAAAAGAGTCCTTTCAGATTGTAGAATACAAAAGATCTTATTGCAGACAGATGGTGCTCACATCAGGGCCAGGTGGAACATAAGAGCATGTCCTACCAAATTTATACAAACTCGACCGCCCAGTAACTTAGTGAGAAAGCACAAAATTCACGGGTTCTTAGTGGGTTTAATGCGGGTATACTATAACAACGGTTTGGTGGCTCGGTTGGCGTTATATCGCCACTCGTGGCCTTTGGCATCTGGTAAGCGGCCGTCCAGGAAAGGAAACGTTACCGACCACATGAGGTATATATATTCTTGATCAGGATCACTAGCTGAGTCGATCTCGCCATGTCCATCTAAAAAAGTCTTAACTAAAATTCTCTTGTCTCATCAATACCTACCGAATAATCAAACTAAGCGCACCAGAAGGGTGGGCGAAGGCTACTATTCTATATATACAAAGAAATGAAAACCTACAGTAATCGTTGTGGTTACGAGTGATACATCAATCGAAAGGTATTGCAAAAACAAATAGGATTGCATACCAAGACTTTTAGAAAATTAATTAGTTAGGGAGAAAGTGTGTTGAATGTGTTAAAATGAAAATTTAAAAAATTTTATCTTTTTGGGACCGTGGGGATCAAAACTCTCGCTTTTAACCTATTTGTATTCTCAAATACACGTCGAATGACACCTCAATTGCCAAAATTGGATGTAATACTCAAAACAAGATTAGGGGAACTTCTCAGAATGAAAAAATAATTCTGTTTTTCAGTTTTTCAGTACGTCAGTTTGTCCGTTTGTCCCAGTATGATGTTTTATGATCCTTGAACTTTTAGGTGATGTTAAACAGCTCCATATAAAAAACATTAGTTCTACCATTTTGAAACACTATCTTGTGTGCCGAGAAAAAATCTATAAATAGCTACATTTTGTACACCTGTAACTTGTGAACTACTAAAGCTACAGGCTTTATTTTATTTATGCTTTATGTCGTTACAAAGTTATTTAGAAATACTATTTACGTCTTTCGAACATGATTTATATGAAAATAAAACATCATAGATAGAGGGAAGATAAAGGGAAGATCATTTATACACAGAACAAACAGCAGAGGGTTTAAATGTCACGTAGATCATCTTGAAAGCATCGTATTTGTAATATAACTAACTTATTTTCATTTCGGTTTCTGTGGTTTTGTTAAGCGATGATCGACTACCACTAACCTTAGAGCAGGATTCAACAAGAAATTGCAGACGGTCGTGATATATAAATTCCTTTTGTGAAGTCTTTGACTCTGTTAAAAATAATAATCTGTTATCATGGCTTCCAAACGTCATAGGGTTGGGATAACATTAGTAAGTAATAAAATTTTTAACACAGCCACGATCTGTGAAGCCTGTTTGGTGTCAAGGGCTCACGAAAGCTACTTTGCGAAAAAATAATGTGATGAACGTTGATGCACTTCGAGCAGTACAAACAAGTGGTCCTACGACACCAAGCACGTTCGTGTTACTCGCGGGGCCCTATTATCAATTTGGACAAAAAAGAGTTCGCGAAGAAGGTACATAAACAAAATAGAGACAAATAGATGAAAATAAAAGGCACAGCTAAAAATAAAGCAAATGATAGAACTTGAAATGCAAATTAAATGATAAATTATAGTTATTACATAGAACGAGAAAAATCGTGGAAAATTTAGAGGATAATAATTTCGTGTTAGTCTAACAGGAACATTGAATGTTAGACGGTTTAAAAGATCTGTAGAATCAATGTCACCTCCAATAAGATTTTGTATAAAAATAGTACCAAGCATAGTTCTACGATGTACAACTGTAGGTAAATTAAAGCAATTAAAATTTAAAAGGTTGTACTCAGATCATCTATAAAAACAATCAATAGCCGACTGTAAGTTAAAACCCGACGCTATATCATTATATGATAAACAAAGCTTAAAATGTGTTAGGACAGAGGGAAGATCGTTAATAAACAAAGTAATGACTTCCCTGCGGCACTCCAGATGTCACGTAGATCAATTTTGTAACAGCATTTTTAAATATATCCCTTTGGGTCCTACCATTCAAGTAACTTAAAATCCAAGTTAATAGCCTACGGAAACCCAAGCTGATCTTATTTGAATAACAGAAGCGAGTGGTTGACAGAGTCAAAGGCCTTACTAAAATCTGTATGTATAACGTCAGTCCTCATTTTTTTCTTAAGTCCATTTATTACAATAGTTGACAGTTTAAAACTGTTAGTGATGATCGATCTTCACTTAACAACACCAAGGCGACCCAGTTATTTTATCGAGAAACGTCAATGTTGCAAGTGAGAAGTGATATTACGTTCAAATGATTTGGAACTGCCAACAATTTGGAAATACCTCTATAGTCTGGGCATCCGTCTTCGCACCCTTTTCGTGAAGTGGAATAATAAAAGAGTCCTTTCAGATTGTAGGATACAACAGATTTTATTGCAGACAGATGGTGCTCACATCAGGGCCAGGTGGAACATAAGAGCATGTCCTACCAAATTTATACAAACTAGACCGCCCAGTAACTTAGTGAGAAAGCACAAAATTCACGGGTTCTTAGTGGGTTTAATGCGGGTATACTATAACAATGGTTTGGTGGCTCGGTTGGCGTTATATCGCCACTAGTGGCCTTTGGCATCTGGTAAGCGGCCGTCCATCTGTTCTTATTACTGGATGTTACTTGGATTTTCCTCCAAGCTAGTGGTACTTTTTAGAAGACGTAAACTATCTTGTTTATCTTAAATACTCGAAAACCATGAAGGTATTAAAAAAACTAACAAGCTCCAGGGCAAATAATTTTGTTTTGGAAAGTTGAGCGAAATCTTTTTTTTTGCAATACATGTTGAACGACGCATCGAGTTTTGACACATAATGCGTATTCTCAATAGGAATAAAACTAATCTTATAACCTTTAGCATTTCTTCCCACTGCCACCAACAGGTAAATTTTCCAAAATTTTACTTTTTTACTACTTTTTTCAACGCACTTTCTGCAAATCCAATTGATTATGCAATGCCTTTGGATTGGTTACAAGCGGAACATCATTGTAAATTTGAATTTTTTTAAACGGTATCTCATGCTGATGCCTAAACTCTACACTACGAATTTTATTAAATAGAGTCCCTCAAAGCAACAAAACATTACTTAAGTTGAATTATCAAGGCAAAATCAAACTAATTAGTGAATAGGTACGATCTTCAAAGAATTTGAAGAGGGTGACGTTTATGGTAGCGGCCGCAGTTTTTTTTAACCCGACTATGCTTCTCTCGAAAAAAAGAAGAAACAAAAATTTTAATGTCCCCCCTGTCTAATAACAACTAAAAAATTCTTCGTAATATGGATCTCTGTATAATTCACAATATAAATTGTAAAAATAATTGCCTAATATTCAGTTGAAGGCTGTTTGCATTTTTTTTAGGAATCAACATTTGCAAAATCCATAGTCGTTATCAGCCAATTGAAAGGTAAACCGGTGCAAAACGGTGCATGCTCGCACAGGTTGTTAGACAATTCCCGTAGGCAAGCTGGCGATAGAAGATTACGTTTAAGTATCTCTTTTATCTTTCGGCATGGTTTTATAACCGTCACGATGAATATTATTGTTATGGTTCTTTTGCTTTTTATGTCAGTATTTACCTTGCAGTACCATTCAGCCCTGTATGAGCACCGATTCACTACACTGAGCGTTCATACAGTGCTCAATTTGTTTGATGACTGCTTCAATTAACAAGTGCATGTCTTAGGACTCAGCAGTGCTCAAAAAAGAGCACAGATTCAGTGCCCTTTAAAGCACCCTCTTGAGCGTTTTTTTAAGCCGAAGAAAAAGCACCGATTCAGCACAGATGGAACGCTTAGCTTGAAATATATTTAAAATTAAAATTAATTAGTTAGGGAGAAAGTGTGTTGAATGTGTTAAAATTAAAATTTAAAAAAATTTCATCTTTTGGGGACGGTGGGGATCAATACTCTCGCTTTTAACCTATTTGTATTCTCAAATACACGTCAAATGACACCTCAACTGCCAAAATTGGATGTAATACTCAAAACAAGATTAGGGGAACTTCTCAGAATGAAAAAATAATTCTGTTTTTCAGTTTTTCAGTACGTCAGTTTGTCCGTTTGTCCCAGTATGATGTTTTATGATCCTTGAACTTTAAGGTGATGTTAAACAGCTCCATATAATAAACATTAGTTCTACCATTTTGGAACACTATCTTGTTTGCCGAGAAAAAATCTATAAATAGCTACATTTTGTACACCTGTAACTTGTGAACTACTAAAGCTACAGGCTTTATTTTATTTATGCTTTATGTCGTTACAAAGTTATTTAGAAATACTATTTACGTCTTTCGAACATGATTTATATGAAAATCAAACATCATAGATAGAGGGAAGATAAAGGGAAGATCATTTATACACAGAACAAACAGCAGAGGGTTTAAATTTCACGTAGATCATCTTGAAAGCATCGTATTTGTAATATAACTAACTTATTTTCGTTTCGGTTTCGGTGGTTTTGTTAAGCGATGATCGACTACCACTAACCTAAGAGCAGGATTCAACAAGAAATTGCAGACGGTCGTGCGGCCAACAATTCTACTTTTTTAGTGTAAAAATTAAAAAATCCACCAAACGACACAACAAAGTGGAAGTGATTGATTTAAAAGGAAAGCAAGAAATAATTCATTTAAAGGTGAATTTAAAAACATAAAGGTGGACCAAATTATTAAACAAAAAATAAAAGAATACAAAATAAAAACAAACAACGTAAAAAGGCTTTAAAACAAACCAACAAAGAAGGAAGATCAACCAACAACCTCTCAGAAGGAAGACCCCTTCGGGACAGTATCGTGAGGAATTAAAGTTTAATTCTAAAGATAGCAAGAGAGTTGACCAAATGAAAGTAACTGAATGACTTCGAACAAACGTGAGTCCTCAATGTCGCGCCGTGTTAATGAACTATGGGCTTCGACTTAGTAGGATCTCGGGATGTGCACTAAAATTGCATCCCCGTAACCAGATTCCTCATCTGCGATTTTGTCAGCCGATAAGTTGTAGTGGTCAATGTCCTATATACCGCTTATAGTGATAATTGCTCTTTTGAGCCACAAAATTTCTTCCCTCTGCATTCAGTACTCGTTGTTACTGTCTGCTTACATATAGTACAAATTTTTCAAATTATAAAAAAATGTTATACTTAAGTAAGTGTTTGCGTCTTGTGAAATATTATAGTTTAAAGGTATGAAAATTAAAACAAGAAAGGAAGTTAACTTTGGCAAGCCGAAGTTTGTATACCCTGTATAATGCAAATTAAATGATAAATTATAGTTATTACATAGAACGAGAAAAATCGTGGAAAATTTAGAGGATAATAATTTCGTGTTAGTCTAACAGGAACATTGAATGTTAGACGGTTTAAAAGATCTGTAGAATCAATGTCACCTCCTATAAGATTTTGTATAAAAATAGTACCAAGCATAGTTCTACGATGTACAAGTGTAGGTAAATTAAAGCAATTAAAATTTAAAAGGTTGTACTCAGATCATCTATAAAAACAATCAATAGCCGACTGTAAGTTAAAACCCGACGCTATATCATTATATGATAAACAAAGCTTAAAATGTGTTAGGACAGAGGGAAGATTGTTAATAAACAAAGTAATGACTTCCCTGCGGCACTCCAGATGTCACGTAGATCAATTTTGTAACAGCATTTTTAAATATATCCCTTTGGGTCCTACCATTCAAGTAACTTAAAATCCAAGTTAATAGCCTACGGAAACCCAAGCTGATCTTATTTGAATAACAGAAGCGAGTGGTTGACAGAGTCAAAGGCCTTACTAAAATCTGTATGTATAACGTCAGTCCTCATTTTTTTCTTAAGTCCATTTATTACAATAGTTGACAGTTTAAAACTGTTAGTGATGATCGATCTTCACTTAACAACACCAAGGCGACCCAGTTATTTTATCGAGAAACGTCAATGTTGCAAGTGAGAAGTGATATTACGTTCAAATGATTTGGAACTGTCGACAATTTGGAAATACCTCTATAGTCTGGGCATCCGTCTTCGCACCCTTTTCGTGAAGTGGAATAATAAAAGAGTCCTTTCAGATTGTAGGATACAACAGATTTTATTGCAGACAGATGGTGCTCACATCAGGGCCAGGTGGAACATAAGAGCATGTCCTACCAAATTTATACAAACTCGACCGCCCAGTAACTTAGTGAGAAAGCATAAAATTCACGGGTTCTTAGTGGGTTTAATGCGGGTATACTATAACAACGGTTTGGTGGCTCGGTTGGCGTTATATCGCCACTCGTGGCCTTTGGCATCTGGTAAGCGGCCGTCCATCTGTTCTTATTACTGGATGTTACTTGGATTTTCCTCCAAGCTAGTGGTACTTTTTAGAAGACGTAAACTATCTTGTTTATCTTAAATACTCGAAAACCATGAAGGTATTAAAAAAACTAACTAGCTCCAGGGCAAATAATTTTGTTTTGGAAAGTTGAGCGAAATCTTTTTTTTTGCAACACATGTTGAACGACGCATCAAGTTTTGACACATAATGCGTATTCTCAATAGGAATAAAACTAATCTTATAACCTTTAGCATTTCTTCCCACTGCCACCAACAGGTAAATTTTCCAAAATTTTACTTTTTTACTACTTTTTTCAACGCACTTTCTGCAAATCCAATTGATTATGCAATGCCTTTGGATTGGTTACAAGCGGAACATCATTGTAAATTTGAATTTTTTTAAACGGTATCTCATGCTGATGCCTAAACTCTACACTACGAATTTTATTAAATAGAGTCCCTCAAAACAACAAAACATTACTTAAGTTGAATTATCAAGGCAAAATCAAACTAATTAGTGAATAGGTACGATCTTCAAAGAATTTGAAGAGGGTGACGTTTATGGTAGCGGCCGCAGTTTTTTTTTAACCCGACTATGCTTCTCTCGAAAAAAAGAAGAAACAAAAATTTTAATGTCCCCCTGTCTAATAACAACTAAAAAATTCTTCGTAATATGGATCTCTGTATAATTCACAATATAAATTGTAAAAATAATTGCCTAATATTCAGTTGAAGGCTGTTTGCATTTTTTTTAGGAATCAACATTTGCAAAATCCATAGTCGTTATCAGCCAATTGAAAGGTAAACCGGTGCAAAACGGTGCATGCTCGCACAGGTTGTTAGACAATTCCCGTAGGCAAGCTGGCGATAGAAGATTACGTTTAAGTATCTCTTTTATCTTTCGGCATGGTTTTATAACCGTCACGATGAATATTCTTGTTATGGTTCTTTTGCTTTTTATGTCAGTATTTACCTTGCAGTACCATTCAGCCCTGTATGAGCACCGATTCACTACACTGAGCGTTCATACAGTGCTCAATTTGTTTGATGACTGCTTCAATTAACAAGTGCATGTCTTAGGACTCAGCAGTGCTCAAAAAAGAGCACAGATTCAGTGCCCTTTAAAGCACCCTCTTGAGCGTTTTTTTAAGCCGAAGAAAAAGCACCGATTCAGCACAGATGGAACGCTTAGCTTGAAATATATTTAAAATTAAAATTAATTAGTTAGGGAGAAAGTGTGTTGAATGTGTTAAAATTAAAATTTAAAAAAATTTCATCTTTTGGGGACGGTGGGGATCAATACTCTCGCTTTTAACCTATTTGTATTCTCAAATACACGTCGAATGACACCTCAACTGCCAAAATTGGATGTAATACTCAAAACAAGATTAGGGGAACTTCTCAGAATGAAAAAATAATTCTGTTTTTCAGTTTTTCAGTACGTCAGTTTGTCCCAGTAGGATGTTTTATGATCCTTGAACTTTAAGGTGATGTTAAACAGCTCCATATAATAAACATTAGTTCTACCATTTTGGAACACTATCTTGTTTGCCGAGAAAAAATCTATAAATAGCTACATTTTGTACACCTGTAACTTGTGAACTACTAAAGCTACAGGCTTTATTTTATTTATGCTTTATGTCGTTACAAAGTTATTTAGAAATACTATTTACGTCTTTCGAACATGATTTATATGAAAATCAAACATCATAGATAGAGGGAAGATAAAGGGAAGATCATTTATACACAGAACAAACAGCAGAGGGTTTAAATGTCACGTAGATCATCTTGAAAGCATCGTATTTGTAATATAACTAACTTATTTTCATTTCGGTTTCTGTGGTTTTGTTAAGCGATGATCGACTACCACTAACCTTAGAGCAGGATTCAACAAGAAATTGCAGACGGTCGTGATATATAAATTCCTTTTGTGAAGTCTTTGACTCTCTTAAAAATAATAATCTGTTATCATGGCTTCCAAACGTCATACGGTTGGGATAACATTAGTAAGTAATATAATTTTTAACACAGCCACGATCTGTGAAGCCTGTTTGGCGTCACGGGCTCACGAAAGCTACTTCGCGAAAAAATAATGTGATGGACGTTGATGCACTTCGAGCAGTACAAACAAGTGGTCCTACGACACCAAGCACGTTCGTGTTACTCGCGGGGCCCTATTATCAATTTGGACAAAAAAGAGTTCGCGAAGAAGGTACATAAACAAAATAGAGACAAATAGATGAAAATAAAAGGCACAGCTAAAAATAAAGCAAATGATAGAACTTGAAATGCTAATTAAATGATAAATTATAGTTATTACATAGAACGAGAAAAATCGTGGAAAATTTAGAGGATAATAATTTCGTGTTAGTCTAACAGGAACATTGAATGTTAGACGGTTTAAAAGATCTGTAGAATCAATGTCACCTCCAATAAGATTTTGTATAAAAATAGTACCAAGCATAGTTCTACGATGTACAAGTGTAGGTAAATTAAGCAATTGTAATCTATTCTGGTAAACCACGAAGGGCAAAAAATAAATTTTTGTTTAAGGACTCAATACGGTCGATGTGCACTTGATATTGTTGACTCCAAGCCGACGAACAGTAGTTGGACGGACAAGGGAGGTAAATAATAATATGTTTGTATAAGGGTCATCAAATTTTTTATAATCACTAATAAACACTAATGGCTTTGTTAACATCGGACATTATGTGGCAGTCAAATTTAAGTTTAGGGTTCAGAAGAACACCTAAATCGTTAACTGAATATATAGTATCAAGTGGCGTATTTTTAAGAATGTAACTGATAAACGTAGGTGTACCGCTATAAAAAGTCATAACGTTGCATTTAAGGCAATTCAAATTTAAACGGTCCACACCATCCATGAAAACAATCCATATCTGACTGTAAGTTAAAACCCGACGCTATATCATTATATGATAAACAAAGCTTAGCATCATCAGCAAACATAAGTATACAAAAATGTGTTAGGACAGAGGGAAGATCGTTAATAAACAAAGTAATGACTTCCCTGCGGCACTCCAGATGTCACGTAGATCAATTTTGTAACAGCATTTTTAAATATATCCCTTTGGGTCCTACCATTCAAGTAACTTAAAATCCAAGTTAATAGCCTACGGAAACCCAAGCTGATCTTATTTGAATAACAGAAGCGAGTGGTTGACAGAGTCAAAGGCCTTACTAAAATCTGTATGTATAACGTCAGTGCTCATTTTTTTCTTAAGTCCATTTATTACAATAGTTGACAGTTTAAAACTGTTAGTGATGATCGATCTTCACTTAACAACACCAAGGCGACCCAGTTATTTTATCGAGAAACGTCAATGTTGCAAGTGAGAAGTGATATTACGTTCAAATGATTTGGAACTGCCGACAATTTGGAAATACCTCTATAGTCTGGGCATCCGTCTTCGCACCCTTTTCGTGAAGTGGAATAATAAAAGAGTCCTTTCAGATTGTAGGATACAACAGATTTTATTGCAGACAGATGGTGCTCACATCAGGGCCAGGTGGAACATAAGAGCATGTCCTACCAAATTTATACAAACTCGACCGCCCAGTAACTTAGTGAGAAAGCACAAAATTCACGGGTTCTTAGTGGGTTTAATGCGGGTATACTATAACAACGGTTTGGTGGCTCGGTTGGCGTTATATCGCCACTCGTGGCCTTTGGCATCTGGTAAGCGGCCGTCCATCTGTTCTTATTACTGGATGTTACTTGGATTTTCCTCCAAGCTAGTGGTACTTTTTAGAAGACAAACTATCTTGTTTATCTTAAATACTCGAAAACCATGAAGGTATTAAAAAAACTAACAAGCTCCAGGGCAAATAATTTTGTTTTGGAAAGTTGAGCGAAATCTTTTTTTTGCAATAAATGTTGAACGACGCATCGAGTTTTGACACATAATGCGTATTCTCAATAGGAATAAAACTAATCTTATAACCTTTAGCATTTCTTCCCACTGCCACCAACAGGTAAATTTTCCAAAATTTTACTTTTTTACTACTTTTTTCAACGCACTTTCTGCAAATCCAATCCTTTGGATTGGTTACAAGCGGAGCATCAGTGTAAATTTGAATTTTTTTAAACGGTATCTCATGCTGATGCCTAAACTCTAGACTACGAATTTTATTAAATAGAGTCCCTCAAAACAACAAAACATTACTTAAGTTGAATTATCAAGGCAAAATCAAACTAATTAGTGAATAGGTACGATCTTCAAAGAATTTGAAGAGGGTGACGTTTATGGTAGCGGCCGCAGTTTTTTTTAACCCGACTATGCTTCTCTCGAAAAAAAGAAGAAACAAAAATTTTAATGTCCCCCCTGTCTAATAACAACTAAAAAATTCTTCGTAATATGGATCTCTGTATAATTCACAATATAAATTGTAAAAATAATTGCCTAATATTCAGTTGAAGGCTGTTTTGCATTTTTTTTAGGAATCAACATTTGCAAAATCCATAGTCGTTATCAGCCAATTGAAAGGTAAACCGGTGCAAAACGGTGCATGCTCGCACAGGTTGTTAGACAATTCCCGTAGGCAAGCTGGCGATAGAAGATTACGTTTAAGTATCTCTTTTATCTTTCGGCATGGTTTTATAACCGTCACGATGAATATTATTGTTATGGTTCTTTTGCTTTTTATGTCAGTATTTACCTTGCAGTACCATTCAGCCCTGTATGAGCACCGATTCACTACACTGAGCGTTCATACAGTGCTCAATTTGTTTGATGACTGCTTCAATTAACAAGTGCATGTCTTAGGACTCAGCAGTGCTCAAAAAAGAGCACAGATTCAGTGCCCTTTAAAGCACCCTCTTGAGCGTTTTTTTAAGCCGAAGAAAAAGCACCGATTCAGCACAGATGGAACGCTTAGCTTGAAATATATTTAAAATTAAAATTAATTAGTTAGGGAGAAAGTGTGTTGATTGTGTTAAAATTAAAATTTAAAAAAATTTCATCTTTTGGGGACGGTGGGGATCAATACTCTCGCTTTTAACCTATTTGTATTCTCAAATACAAGTCGAATGACACCTCAACTGCCAAAATTGGATGTAATACTCAAAACAAGATTAGGGGAACTTCTCAGAATGAAAAAATAATTCTGTTTTTCAGTTTTTCAGTACGTCAGTGTGTCCGTTTGTCCCAGTATGATGTTTTATGATCCTTGAACTTTAAGGTGATGTTAAACAGCTCCATATTATAAACATTAGTTCTACCATTTTGAAACACTATCTTGTGTGCCGAGAAAAAATCTATAAATAGCTACATTTTGTACACCTGTAACTTGTGAACTACTAAAGCTACAGGCTTTATTTTATTTATGCTTTATGTCGTTACAAAGTTATTTAGAAATACTATTTACGTCTTTCGAACATGATTTATATGAAAATCAAACATCATAGATAGAGGGAAGATAAAGGGAAGATCATTTATACACAGAACAAACAGCAGAGGGTTTAAATTTCACGTAGATCATCTTGAAAGCATCGTATTTGTAATATAACTAACTTATTTTCGTTTCGGTTTCGGTGGTTTTGTTAAGCGATGATCGACTACCACTAACCTAAGAGCAGGATTCAACAAGAAATTGCAGACGGTCGTGCGGCCAACAATTCTACTTTTTTAGTGTAAAAATTAAAAAATCCACCAACCGACACAACAAAGTGGCAGTGATTGATTTAAAAGGAAAGCAAGAAATAATTCATTTAAAGGTGAATTTAAAAACATAAAGGTGGACCAAATTATTAAACAAAAAATAAAAGAATACAAAATAAAAACAAACAACGTAAAAAGGCTTTAAAACAAACCAACAAAGAAGGAAGATCAACCAACAACCTCTCAGAAGGAAGACCCCTTCGGGACAGTATCGTGAGGAATTAAAGTTTAATTCTAAAGATAGCAAGAGAGTTGACCAAATGAAAGTAACTGAATGACTTCGAACAAACGTGAGTCCTCAATGTCGCGCCGTGTAAATGAACTCTGGGCTTCGACTTAGTAGGATCTCGGGATGTGCACTAAAATTGCATCCCCGTAACCAGATTCCTCATCTGCGATTTTGTCAGCCGATAAGTTGTAGTGGTCAATGTCCTATATACCGCTTATAGTGATAATTGCTCTTTTGAGCCACAAAATTTCTTCCCTCTGCATTCAGTACTCGTTGTTACTGTCTGCTTACATATAGTACAAATTTTTCAAATTATAAAAAAATGTTATACTTAAGTAAGTGTTTGCGTCTTGTGAAATATTATAGTTTAAAGGTATGAAAATTAAAACAAGAAAGGAAGTTAACTTTGGCAAGCCGAAGTTTGTATACCCTGTATAATGCAAATTAAATAATAAATTATAGTTATTACATAGAACGAGAAAAATCGTGGAAAATTTAGAGGATAATAATTTCGTGTTAGTCTAACAGGAACATTGAATGTTAGACGGTTTAAAAGATCTGTAGAATCAATGTCACCTCCTATAAGATTTTGTATAAAAATAGTACCAAGCATAGTTCTACGATGTACAAGTGTAGGTAAATTAAAGCAATTAAAATTTAAAAGGTTGTACTCAGATCATCTATAAAAACAATCAATAGCCGACTGTAAGTTAAAACCCGACGCTATATCATTATATGATAAACAAAGCTTAAAATGTGTTAGGACAGAGGGAAGATCGTTAATAAACAAAGTAATGACTTCCCTGCGGCACTCCAGATGTCACGTAGATCAATTTTGTAACAGCATTTTTAAATATATCCCTTTGGGTCCTACCATTCAAGTAACTTAAAATCCAAGTTAATAGCCTACGGAAACCCAAGCTGATCTTATTAGAATAACAGAAGCGAGTGGTTGACAGAGTCAAAGGCCTTACTAAAATCTGTATGTATAACGTCAGTCCTCATTTTTTTCTTAAGTCCATTTATTACAATACTTGACAGATTAAAAATGTTAGTGATGATCGATCTTCACCTAACAACACCAAGGCGACCCAGTTATTTTATCGAGAAACGTCAATGTTGCAAGTGAGAAGTGATATTACGTTCAAATGATTTGGAACTGTCGACAATTTGGAAATACCTCTATAGTCTGGGCATCCGTCTTCGCACCCTTTTCGTGAAGTGGAATAATAAAAGAGTCCTTTAAGATTGTAGGATACAACAGATTTTATTGCAGACAGATGGTGCTCACATCAGGGCCAGGTGGAACATAAGAGCATGTCCTACCAAATTTATACAAACTCGACCGCCCAGTAACTTAGTGAGAAAGCACAAAATTCACGGGTTCTTAGTGGGTTTAATGCGGGTATACTATAACAACGGTTTGGTGGCTCGGTTGGCGTTATATCGCCACTCGTGGCCTTTGGCATCTGGTAAGCGGCCGTCCATCTGTTCTTATTACTGGATGTTACTTGGATTTTCCTCCAAGCTAGTGGTACTTTTTAGAAGACGTAAACTATCTTGTTTATCTTAAATACTCGAAAACCATGAAGGTATTAAAAAAACTAACAAGCTCCAGGGCAAATAATTTTGTTTTGGAAAGTTGAGCGAAATCTTTTTTTTGCAATAAATGTTGAACGACGCATCGAGTTTTGACACATAATGCGTATTCTCAATAGGAATAAAACTAATCTTATAACCTTTAGCATTTCTTCCCACTGCCACCAACAGGTAAATTTTCCAAAATTTTACTTTTTTACTACTTTTTTCAACGCACTTTCTGCAAATCCAATCCTTTGGATTGGTTACAAGCGGAGCATCAGTGTAAATTTGAATTTTTTTAAACGGTATCTCATGCTGATGCCTAAACTCTAGACTACGAATTTTATTAAATAGAGTCCCTCAAAACAACAAAACATTACTTATGTTGAATTATCAAGGCAAAATCAAACTAATTAGTGAATAGGTACGATCTTCAAAGAATTTGAAGAGGGTGACGTTTATGGTAGCGGCCGCAGTTTTTTTTAACCCGACTATGCTTCTCTCGAAAAAAAGAAGAAACAAAAATTTTAATGTCCCCCCTGTCTAATAACAACTAAAAAATTCTTCGTAATATGGATCTCTGTATAATTCACAATATAAATTGTAAAAATAATTGCCTAATATTCAGTTGAAGGCTGTTTTGCATTTTTTTTAGGAATCAACATTTGCAAAATCCATAGTCGTTATCCGCCAATTGAAAGGTAAACCGGTGCAAAACGGTGCATGCTCGCACAGGTTGTTAGACAATTCCCGTAGGCAAGCTGGCGATAGAAGATTACGTTTAAGTATCTCTTTTATCTTTCGGCATGGTTTTATAACCGTCACGATGAATATTATTGTTATGGTTCTTTTACTTTTTATGTCAGTATTTACCTTGCAGTACCATTCAGCCCTGTATGAGCACCGATTCACTACACTGAGCGTTCATACAGTGCTCAATTTGTTTGATGACTGCTTCAATTAACAAGTGCATGTCTTAGGACTCAGCAGTGCTCAAAAAAGAGCACAGATTCAGTGCCCTTTAAAGCACCCTCTTGAGCGTTTTTTTAAGCCGAAGAAAAAGCACCGATTCAGCACAGATGGAACGCTTAGCTTGAAATATATTTAAAATTAAAATTAATTAGTTAGGGAGAAAGTGTGTTGATTGTGTTAAAATTAAAATTTAAAAAAATTTCATCTTTTGGGGACGGTGGGGATCAATACTCTCGCTTTTAACCTATTTGTATTCTCAAATACAAGTCGAATGACACCTCAACTGCCAAAATTGGATGTAATACTCAAAACAAGATTAGGGGAACTTCTCAGAATGAAAAAATAATTCTGTTTTTCAGTTTTTCAGTACGTCAGTTTGTCCGTTTGTCCCAGTATGATGTTTTATGATCCTTGAACTTTAAGGTGATGTTAAACAGCTCCATATTATAAACATTAGTTCTACCATTTTGAAACACTATCTTGTGTGCCGAGAAAAAATCTATAAATAGCTACATTTTGTACACCTGTAACTTGTGAACTACTAAAGCTACAGGCTTTATTTTATTTATGCTTTATGTCGTTACAAAGTTATTTAGAAATACTATTTACGTCTTTCGAACATGATTTATATGAAAATCAAACATCATAGATAGAGGGAAGATAAAGGGAAGATCATTTATACACAGAACAAACAGCAGAGGGTTTAAATTTCACGTAGATCATCTTGAAAGCATCGTATTTGTAATATAACTAACTTATTTTCGTTTCGGTTTCGGTGGTTTTGTTAAGCGATGATCGACTACCACTAACCTAAGAGCAGGATTCAACAAGAAATTGCAGACGGTCGTGCGGCCAACAATTCTACTTTTTTAGTGTAAAAATTAAAAAATCCACCAACCGACACAACAAAGTGGCAGTGATTGATTTAAAAGGAAAGCAAGAAATAATTCATTTAAAGGTGAATTTAAAAACATAAAGGTGGACCAAATTATTAAACAAAAAATAAAAGAATACAAAATAAAAACAAACAACGTAAAAAGGCTTTAAAACAAACCAACAAAGAAGGAAGATCAACCAACAACCTCTCAGAAGGAAGACCCCTTCGGGACAGTATCGTGAGGAATTAAAGTTTAATTCTAAAGATAGCAAGAGAGTTGACCAAATGAAAGTAACTGAATGACTTCGAACAAACGTGAGTCCTCAATGTCGCGCCGTGTAAATGAACTATGGGCTTCGACTTAGTAGGATCTCGGGATGTGCACTAAAATTGCATCCCCGTAACCAGATTCCTCATCTGCGATTTTGTCAGCCGATAAGTTGTAGTGGTCAATGTCCTATATACCGCTTATAGTGATAATTGCTCTTTTGAGCCACAAAATTTCTTCCCTCTGCATTCAGTACTCGTTGTTACTGTCTGCTTACATATAGTACAAATTTTTCAAATTATAAAAAAATGTTATACTTAAGTAAGTGTTTGCGTCTTGTGAAATATTATAGTTTAAAGGTATGAAAATTAAAACAAGAAAGGAAGTTAACTTTGGCAAGCCGAAGTTTGTATACCCTTGCAGTAATAGGAAATAATTTACTTTCATAATACCATGAGATATTTTTAAGGATTGTTGCTGACTTCAGTGATATTAAAAAAAAAATCATTTCATTTTTTTTTCAGACCTTTTTTTTGACGGACGACTATATCATATAACTGCCATATGAACGATCGAAAAAGTAGTCGGAAGATATGAAAAAATTATATCTTTTGTGTTTTTCAACATATTACTTTCTAAGCTTGGAAATAACATTTTTTGATTATTTTTGAATTTCTAATTAAATTTTATCAAAATAGGACGACTATGTCATATAGCTGTCACAGGAACGATTGGGAAATGGGTGGGAAAATAATATGAAACAAATTATAGTTTTGGGGCTTTTTGACATATTATCTTATAATATTGGGAATATCATTTTTATACTTTTAAGAATTTCGAATTCAATTTAATAAAAATCGAACTACTCTGACATATAGATATCAAAAAACGGTCTGAAAAAAGAATGAAATGATTTTTTTTTAATATCACTGAAGCCAGAAACAATCCTTAAAAATTTCACATGGTGCTAGAAAAGTTGATTATTTCTTATAACTGAAAGGGTATACTAACTTCCGCTTGTCAAAGTTAACCTCCTTTCTTGTTTTCTTTTATTTCGCGCTTAACTAGCGGTGTTATCCAAAAGTCGTGAAGAAATATTTTCTTTCTCGACCTTTTTTATACATCCATTAGGTCTTCAAAAGCCTTAAAACAAAACGGGATACAAACAAATCCACAAACAAAGGGGGCATTTATGCCCACCGACTCCAGCAGCTCAAATTTTCTAAATTTTCTATACCGCTTTTTCTCCCAAACAATTGGTGTATCAATCATTACCATCGGACATCATAGCAGATATATTCGATTTAGCGTCGCTCGAGAACAGCTGTGCTAACTTTTGTGCTCCGAGTTTTTGTCTTTTTCAGTGATCATGTGCGAGCGTTCTGTGTGTATTTATTTACAAAGATTAGCTTAACAATTGCGCTACTAATTTTAAATAGATCTCCCAGTAAACGGGTACGTGTTAATAGTTATTTTAACATCTCTATTACATTTGTTTCTTCTCATAGCTTTGTTTGTGTAACTTACGCTCCTAAACTTGCTAAAACTATTTTACTCCTTCTCAATCTCCCTCGCTCTATTTTATAACTGTAACCTGCTCTCTATGAATTTCTGGTATACTTTTTCGGTGCTATTTCTGCAACTCTCTCTCACTCTTGTTTGATTTACTTTGTATTTGTTCGTGGTGAAAGTTGTTAGTGTCGCACAAGCCACGCTCAGTCTATAGAATATTTTTTCTCTCGTGCTCTCTTACGTTTTGAAAAACTTTCGCGATCTTGCGCTCTCATTTTTTTTGTGTTTTGTGCCTTTGTGATTTAAGAATTGATCCCAGTGCCAAATTTACTTTGAGGTATTTTTGATATTTTATTTCATTTCATTTTTTTTCTTGTTTGTCTTATAATGTCCCTTGTCTGTTCCAAGAAAAACTGCACACTTGCGTCTTCAAAGAAAGACCCCTTTATTTTTGGCTCTGCGATTTAATGATGCACGTCAAATGTGCAGAATTCACCGGCAGAGTAAAAAATTTTATTGATAGTAACTCTGGGGTTATGTGGTCATGTGGGTCCTGCAAGGAAATTGTAAGTAGCTATTAAAAGCGGTTGCACATTTTTAACAAAACTCACAAAATGAAAATTTCACACTTTCGCGCACAAGCAGTTATGAGCAAGGACTCGAGGGTAGGGGGTGAGATTCGGGTTCGTGGGTACGCACGTCCACTTTCTCCTGCTCATTCTCAGAAGATACCGAGGGGTCACAATATATGAAATGCAATAAAAAGGGAGGGTTCCGTGGAATACCAAACACACTGATTCTGGGATGAGTATACGCTTGCAATTAAAAACAACTCATACAAAATACATTTAAAACCGCCTAAAAAACCTCCGCAACCGCTTTTAATAGCTACTCTTAGCTTAAGGCTTAGGAAATTCCAATGGTTGCATCGCAACATCTTATGCCAATGCTGGCCCGACCTTAACTGACCATTTATTCATATCTTGCTTACACAGAGATTGCCTTTCCTTAACCTATGTCGAAGTTGCACACCTTCGATATTTACCTACAGCCACACCCCTCCTACACCACGTTCACCCCCGGTAACTTGTTATCAATTCTTGTGTTCGTTTTCCTTCTAATAACCATTCTACTGGGGTATTGGGCTGCATGCCTGTATGCACTCCCTGTAGATGTCAACCTGTTAAGTTAACATTCTGGACTATAAAAATAACTAGATCCACATCGGTCCTTGCAATCGCGCCTAACAATTCTAATCGTGCTTTTTACATTTTAAACGAGTGGGTGAAAATTGTTAACAACATTATCGTGCTTTTTACCTTTATAACGAGTGGGTGAAAATTGTTACCAATATTACAACATATAACAATATATTTTTTGAATAAAAATATTAAAACCAAACCCCTAAAAATGGAGTCATTCGTTGCTTGTGATTTGTGCACCAAAAATGTGGAGATGAGGGAGTTTGAAACTCATTATGCTCAGTGCTCAAAGCTTTGGAATGCCTTCGAGGTTTTAATGTGTAAATGAAAAATAAGGTGTGACTTATGCTCTACCTTAGTTCATAATTATGAATTTGACGAGCACTATCAAAATTGTAATGGACCTATAAATGCATTCAATGTTTTAATGAATGTTGAAAAACGGCAACCAGAAAACCGAAGGCAAAATCATTTGGACGATCATCCCACAACATCATCAAATGCTCTCAAACCATTCTACTGGGGTATTGGGCTGCATGCCTGTATGCACTCCCTGTAGATGTCAACCTGTTAAGTTAACATTCTGGACTATAAAAATAATTAGATCCACATCGGTCCTTGCAATCGCGCCTAAGAATTCTAATCGTGCTTTTTACATTTTAAACGAGTGGGTGAAAATTGTTAACAACATTATCGTGCTTTTTACCTTTATAACGAGTGGGTGAAAATTGTTACCAATATTACAACATATAACAATATATTTTTTGAATAAAAATATTAAAACCAAACCCCTAAAAATGGAGTCATTCGTTGCTTGTGATTTGTGCACCAAAAATGTGGAGATGAGGGAGTTTGAAACTCATTATGCTCAGTGCTCAAAGCTTTGGAATGCCTTCGAGGTTTTAATGTGTAAATGAAAAATAAGGTGTGACTTATGCTCTACCTTAGTTCATAATTATGAATTTGACGAGCACTATCAAAATTGTAATGGACCTATAAATGTTTTAATGAATGTTGAAAAACGGCAACCAGAAAACCGAAGGCAAAATCATTTGGACGATCATCCCACAACATCATCAAATGCTCTCAAACGGATGAGAATGGATGAGGGTAAAGAAGTACTAAAACAAGGAAAAAAAGCTAAGATTAGCGAAAATAAAAATGATTTAAAATTAGAACTTTTATGTCCTACTTGTGGTGCTAAATATCTTGCATCAAGGGAACGTCGACATATATTGACCGAAAGGCATAAAAATGCATCAGCCAGAGAAGTAAAAAATAATGAAAACATAATTCTACTTATCTCTCAAACTGTTTTTCCTGTTAAATCATATCGAATCAATAGTACAGTCCAGAAAACATTCCTGTTAGCGGATACATTCAGGCCCCGAAGAATATAAGAGCCCGAAATGCACTTATAAATTTACAGAATACTGACGTATTTTGTTTCAAATGGTGCATACTGGCATTCATAGCTAACAAAACTCATGAGAGTGCTACCTTTACAACAGCAAAGCAAAAAAAGTTTCACGAGAGAAAATGACAAAGCCCACAACTTACCACATTAATATTAATAATGAAATAATTGTATATGACGGAATAAGATTGGATTTTTCAGGAATCGAGTTTCCAATAACGAATAAAGGGATTATCCATTTCGAGAAAAATAACAAAGACTTTAGTATAAATGTTTATAAGATCGACGCTGATGGTGATAAAATTATCGGTCCAACATTTAGAACCAAATGTATTCAAACCAACCACATCAATATATTGGGAATAAATAACGTAAACCAAGACAGTATGCATTACGCTTACATTACAAGTGTAAAAAGATTATGCTACTCACAGCATTCCAAGGCCAAATCAGGAGGATATTTTTGTGTTAACTGTCTACAGTTTTTCACAGGTTATAATACTACCCACAACAAACTTGAATGCGGAAAAGTGGCCTCGTTTTACCCTGAACCAACCACTACAACTTCATTCAAGGGCTTTCATAAAAAATTATCTCCTCCGGTGGTGATATATGCCGATATTGAGGCTGTTCATGAACTATAGAACATGCCTAAATTCATCTTCAACGTCGTCAACAACAAAAGTACAGAAGCATACTGCATGTGCCGTATCATTTTATATAGCACATAAATATAATCCGGATCTTAACGAATTGTGGACATATGAAGGTATGTAAAAACAATAAATAATTAATTTCTTAGTATTTTAAAAACTAATTCAAATTTTGTATAATTTTATAGGCGCTGACTGCATACAAAAATTCTGCAAATCACTAAAGGGAAAAACTACGAGTTTGTTCTACATGTACTGGTCGACTCTCAAAAACCCGATTGCTAGCACAATCCATGAACAGGAAGGAAATTGCTGTGCCTGTGAAAAGGAAATAAACGCTGACGGCCTGGACAAATATTTTGATCAATTTTCTGGAAAATACATGGGTCCCATTCATAAAAATTGTAAGCCAAAGTACAAATTAAGTGATCCCTTCTTTCCTGTAGTATTTCATAACTTATCCAAATATGACATACCTTTATTCATTACTAAATTAGAATGAGACTTAAGCCCCTTACCCTGTATTAAAGAGCTTTATATAGCGCTAACGCAGACAATTAAAATAAATGCATCAAATAGATATAAAATAAGATATATCGATTCGATTAGATTTTTAAATTCTAGTTTAGAAAAACTATCGAGCTACATGGAGGACAAAGATTGTAAACTTCTAAGTGCTAAATTTCAGGGACAAAAATTTAAGCAAATGCGTAGGAAGGGTGTTTTCCCTTACGACTATTTAGATAGTTTTGAAAAATTTGAGGATACCCAGCTTCCTGACATTGATAGTTTTTACAATTCTCTCAGCGAAGCAATGAGTCAATCCTTACCGCTTTCAGGATTTAAATTTTTAAGTAATGATCAATTAGAATCTTTCGATTACAAAAATATTTCTGCTGAGGGAAATGTGGGATATATATTAGAAGGATTTAGAATATCCTACTGATCGGCATGACTCGCATAACTACTTGCCTTTCTGTCCAGAAAACAAAGTTCCTCCAGGAGGTAAGCAGCAAAAACTTATAGCTGATTTATCGAATAAAAGCGAATACATTATTTACTTAAAACAGCTTCAACTTTGTATACAGCATGGTTTAATTGTAAAAAAAATACATAGGGTTTTGTCTTTTACACAATCATGCTGGTTAAAGCCCTATATTGATTTAAATACTGATCAAAGAAAACTAGCCGAAATGATTTTGAAAAATTTTTTTTTAAGTTAATGAATAATGCAGTATACGGCAAAACAATGGAAAATGTCGCCAAGCGTTGAAATATAGTATTAGTAAAACATTATAAATCAAGAAAAAATTCGACAGGCTTCAGGCAACGCATAGCTAGACATGACTTCCATAGCGTTGAGATATTTGGGACAGATCTTGTATGGATTGAATCAACACCATCAAAAATTATGTAGGATAAGCCAATATACATAGGAGTTGCTGTTTTAGAATTATCTAAATGGTTAATGTATGAATTTTATTATAATTTTCTATTACTTAAAAGTCCTTCTTCGAAAATAATTGTTATGAATACAGATTCATTTATTTTATCTTCAGAGGAAGACTTTTACGAAACTAGAAAAGAAAATCGTGAACGATTCGATACCTCAAATTATAAACTAGAAAACCAATTTAATATAGTTCAAGCTAATAATAGGGAACCTGGAAAATGAAGGAAGAACATGCAGGTAGGGTTATGACTTCTTTTGCTGGACTTAAGGCTTGTTTAGTTGATAAGGAAGGAAACGAAAACGAATGTATAAAAAAATTAAAGGAGTTAAGAAATCAGTTATTAAAAAACTGAATCATGAAGATTATATAGAATGTATAAAATATAAAAAAACATTTTATGAATCCCAGCGAGTTATTCGAAGGTCGCACATCCTCTATACTGAAATTATGAATAAAATAAGTCTTAATTATAAGCATGATAAGAGATATATTTTACCATATAATTGTAATACATTGGCTCATGGTCATTAAAATATTGAACATATATTAAGTAGTCAAAATTAAACCCGTTATTAAATAAATGTTTATATGTTTATATTATAAGAATAAAAAAATAGAAAAAAAATTAAACTTGTTATTGTTGCCTTTTATTACATTAGCAGGTCATTTACAGATATCCATGAGTTGTGGCTGGAATCGAAACCGCTCCATTTTACAAGCACTTGATTATTTTTCCTTTTTGTCTTTCACTTTTTGAAGTTCCTCTTCATAAAATGACCCATTAATAGGGGTACCCATATAATCTTGTATTTCATATGTTACGGGGTATGAAGACTTGACTTTTAAAACTTTAAAAATTTCTGTGGTCCAATTAGGTTCGTATCCCTTCATAAATGCTCCCTTGTATTTACTTATTTTAACAAAATCACCTACTAAAAATTTATGTTTTGGAAATATTTTTGGTATATTATATACCGATTTTAAAATAAACTCTTCATTTTTCGTGCAGACATCTATAGGCTTCATTTTAATTGTTCGGTGATATGAATTATTGTATTGATTTACGAGATAATTGATGTTATAAATCCACTTATATTTACCCTGTATACTAAACATTTTCCACATACGATTTTTTAATATTCTATTAAAGCGTTCACATATAGAAGTCTTAAGATGCGTATAAGTATGATAATGTGGAATTAAAAAAATCTTTCCCTTGATCTGACTGAATATTCTTGGATGTACTTTTACTCTTTTTAAAAACAGATTTCATTGCCTCTGCTACATCCAGGACAGACTTTGACTTAACTGCCTCGGCGTATGCATACTTTGAGAACGTGTCAATAACGGTCAGTAAATATCTAAAACCCTTATTTTCCTTCGAAAATGGTATCATTTCAACTAAATCAATTTGCCATGTGTCATTTGTCCCTTTTTGAACAAACTTTTGCCGTATAAAGTTTTTTCGCGCTGCCTTATGAATTTCATCGACAACTTGTTGTTTGCTCATCTTAAGGTGTTGATTTATTAGTGTTATTTTTTATTTGATGACGGTGGTTGCTTAGTCAATAATGCTTGCTTATATACAAGAACATCCCTTTTTATTTCTGAACGCATCTTTTTTGAAATTTCAAAACATAATCGTGTTAAATCTATTTGCACATCCTTATCATAGGTACCTTCTAAATCAGATAGTTGAATATCAAATTTTTGTAATAATATGATTATTGTAAAGATATATTACTTGCTGTCTTAATATGGAGTTCCAACATAAAAATGTAGTAAAAAATATGCCTAATCTTAGTAATGATCTCCAGGACTCAGAATCAAACTCAATTTTGTTACCATACTGATTAATCACAAAAATGATTTCCTAAATCTAAAGTTACATTTTATGGAGTACAAGCACGGATGATCAATAATTGTATCAGGCATCAAGAAGTCATACTGGTCCAGTTTCAACTGAATAAATTCCTTATACGTAAGCAGTTGCATCCATTCGTCTTTGCAAATCCAATGAAATTATTTTTACTTTGCTGCATTCAAACCATCTGCAAAAATTTTCGGGTAGTTGCCAGACCACATATCAATTTTAAGTTATGAACCACATAACACTCGAATCCAAAAATGACTTCGTGGTCCTGTTTCTTTCGAGAAGTTTTGTGAAATTTTAATTTTGTGAGTTTTATTAAAAAAAAACGCAGACTTATCCATTTAACAAAACCTAATTATAATACTAAAACCCTTACAATAATCAATACCAGTGGGATTACGTATATGTTATTTCAATAACCTAATCACAGCCCGGTCCCACATAATTTGGGGGCTCAACCAATAAAAGCCAAGAAATTGCAGAAAAGATCGAGAAATAACATTATCATAAAAGTTTAACTCCGCTAAACTTAAAGCTCGGAAGGGTGCGAAAATTTTCGTGATCCGCATAAAAATGTAAGAAAGCCAAAGTTAAGTGAGTGCAACGTTTATCTCATCGGTTTCGGTAAATCAGATCAAAACAAGATTAAACCATCGGGTTCGTTTGAACATGAAATTACAATTGACGGTGAACAATTCGTAACGAAGTTTCTTGTGGTCGAGTGACAGTTTTTGGACAAGGAGATGGTTCTTGGTGAAGAGTTTTACAAGCAAGCTCAATTGACAATTTCTAGTGAAGGCGTGAAAGTAACCAAGCCACGTAGTGCCGACGCAGAGATCAGTTCGATTTTTAAAATTGACACTGAAGACTGCGAAGCAGTTGTAACTGACATCGAAACATCATCAAGTGCAAAAGGTAATGAGGTAGTATACAATGCCGTCCAAAATTAAACTGGTAAGCACGAAATCCACAAACATTCAAATGCATTTGATCCTTAACGACGATATGCCGATACACTCACGACCTCAAAGGCTTTCGTATGCCGAGCGATGCATCGTAGACAAACAAACTGACCAATGGCTGAAGGACGGTGTTATTGAAATCTCCGAGTCGGAAACATCCCAGCCCAGCCCAGTTGTCCTAGTTAAAAAACGTGACGTATCTCATCGCCTATGCATCGATTACAGACGAATCAATAAACTCATCATCAGAGACCATTTTCCTCTCCCTTTGATCGAGGATCAACTTGACAGATTATCGGACGCGCGTATTTTTAGCTCGATTTATTCGAAAAACGGGTTCTTCCCCGTCGGTATAGAAAAAGAGAGTCGCAAGTATATGTCGTTCGTCACACACAACGGACAGTTTCAGTTTCTTCGAGTTCCTTTCGGGGTCTCCAATTCGCCGAGCATATTCCAACGTCACCTCAATGCTATTTTCAGAGACCTGACATGTACCGTACGTCGACGACATTATAATCCCTGCAAAAACGGAGAAAGAAGCTGTAGAAAACATCATCGAAGTTCTAAAGAGATGTTCAGAGCATGGACTTTTAATTAATTTCAAAAAATGTAATTTTCTGAAAATCAGAATCGAGTACTTGGGCCACATAAAAATCCAAAACACAAGCTGTGACTTCGTTTCCTGTTCCGACTAACCTGAAACAGATACAGAGTTCCTTGGCTTACTGGGTCATTTCCGAAAGTTCATCGCTAACTTCTCGCAGATGGGAAACAAGATGGGAAAATTCATTTCGGTGATCAAGAGCTAGATGCGTTTAACAAATTAAAGGTTCTCATTGCGCAAAAACTTGTCCTAAAAATTTTTCATCAGCAGCACGAGACTTAACTCCATACGGACTCCTCAATCGATGAATTCGGCGCAGTTTTGCTGCAAAAAAGTACGGACGATAACCAGTGGCATCCTGTATATTATATGAGTAAAAAGACGACAGATGCTGAAATGAAGTTCACGAGCTACGAGCTCGAAATCTTAGCTGTTGTAGACGCTTTCAATAAGTTCAGGGTCTACTTACTGGGTTTGCGAGTTAGACTCATACTCGGTTAGACTCACACCCGAATAGCTCGCTGGATTCTTCAATTACAAGAGTTTAAATACGTCGTTGAACACCGAGCTGGCACACGAATTTGCGACGCATATGCCCTAAGCGTGCAAGTTAAATTTGAGATTGTATGGTGATTAAAAAAAAATATAACATTTTTATTTTATATCTTTGGTGTTAAACCTTTATTTAAAATACAAATAATACAAGACACTTTTATTTTCTTCGAATTATAAACCGTTCGCGGTCTTCGTCAAAAAAGGACTGAAGATCCAGTCTTAAATCTAATCACAAGAACATTGGCCAGAAGTTTCTCTGGAGCTTCAAGAAGTTTATTTTTATTAAAATAAAAGCTCATGATGAAAATGTCGCATTCTATTGTGAATTTCAATTATGCTGACCAATGCAGTTTATTTGGGGCTTGGAAAGGGGAACGCGCAATTGATTGGGCTTTGAACGGAAGATGATGTTTACTTTAAGTTTGATTTGTTTATTTCGGTTGGGGAACCAAGAGCGTACCTCAAAGCCAAAGACATAGGCAAGGATAAAGACTAAGGCAAAGGCAAATGTTTGTAAATGCCATTAGTTTCACGGGTTGGATAACTCTCCCCCTTCTAAAATGGATCGCCACGATTCATTATTAATTTATTTTAAATGCTCTCTTAGTTTTAAAAAAAAGGCATTGGTCTCGCTTTGTATTTTTTCGGTGATTTCTTCTTGATTTGTATTTTTTTGTATAATAATTACATGGTTTGAATTTTCATTTTCTAAAATTTCATGGTTTGTTTTTTCTTCTGGTTCTGGCCGTTGTTTTCTGTTCACAAAAATAATGTGTGATATTCAATTAAGTGTCGTGTCCTACCAAAGATTTCCAGGGACTTATGTATTGTATACCTCCCCGTTGTTAATAACAGTTGTTGTTTAAACTGGTTTAACGGTTTACGGGTCTCTTGTATTACATTTTCCAAACTACTTTCAGCTGAATGCTGTGTGTTTTGATCTGAGTCTGACTTGTCTGTTTATTCTATATCGCTGTTGGTAATATTATTTATCTGAATTCTTGATAAGGCGTCTGCAACTACATTAGTTGTACCTGGCTTATAAATGACTTTTGGAGTAATACCAGTGTTTCATTTCGATATTAGGATTTTTATCAGAGACTGCGAAAAATAATGGTTGATGATCGGTTTGAATTTCAATTCCAATCACTCCGAATAAGTAATTTCTTAGATATTTTAGAGCACATACTATGGCTAAAAGTTCTTTCTTGGTTGCATAAACTTGTTCTGTAGTAGTCAATGTTTTTGAGATAAAAGTAATTGGTTTACCTTCTTGAGATAATACTGCACCAATTGCGACGTCAGAAGCATCGGTGGTTAGGGTAAATTTTTAATTATAGTCCGGTTGAATAAATTCTTCTTGAGCAATGAGATTTTCTTTTAGCTCTTAAAGCTTTTAATAGCTGGGTCATCCAGCTGAATTAACGTTTTTGTTGACATTCTTTTGTAAATTTTGCCATTATGACCTCCTAGATATTTTGTTAGAGGTTTGGCTATTAAGGCGTAATTTAAAACCAATTTTCTATAATAGCCCGTAAGGCCTGGGAAACTTCTTAGTTCCCGAATATTTTTTGGAAGTGGATATTTAACAATGGTATCAATTTTTTCTGGGTCTGTCTTGATGACGTTGTAAAATACGATGTATCCTAGAAAACTGGTTTCGCGTTTAAAAAACTTTGATTTTTCTAAAGTGATTTTCATGTTAGCCCTAAATAATATATTTATAATTTTGTTTAAGTCTACATAATGCTGTTTAATCTAATTTGAGAATATTATAATGTCGTCCATGTAAACATGGCATGTTTTCCCTACTTGTTTTCTTAGCATGTCGTCCATTGCTCGCTGAAAAATTCTTGGTGCACTTGGCAGTCCGAATCGCACTTAAAAATTCGTATTTTCCATTATTTATAGAAAAAGATGTTTTTCGACATCAGATTCTTTCATTAATATCTGATGAAAGCCTGATTCTAAATCAATTGTTGAAAAATATCTTGCTTTTCCCAAGTTAGATAAAATTACTGACGGGTCTTTCATTGGGTACCTGTCAGGTATCGTACTTTCATTTAATTTTTTATAGTCAATAACGAGTCTTAATTTACGGCTTCCGTCTTTATTTTCTCCTTTCTTTGGAACTAACAAAGCTGTTGAATTGTAAGGGCTTCGGCTTGGTCTTATATTTTCTTCTGATAGCATTCTACTGATTTCGCTATTTACAAAGTCGGCGACAGATTAAGGATACGGGTATTGTTTTCCGTATATTGGCCTATCGTGAATTAGATTTATTTCCCCTTTTATGTTTGTTATAAATGGAATTTGCATATTTATCTTTGAATGAATCTTTGAGGTCATCGTCGTTTTTTGTCTTTTTCAGTTGAGTATTGGGAATATAAAAAAAAAACTGCACATTTTGAACAAAACTCACAAAATTAAAATTTCACACCTTCGCGCACAAGCAGTCATGAGCAAGGACTCGAGGGTAGGGGGTGAGATTCGGGTTCGTGGGTACGCACGTTCACTTTCTCCTGCTCATTCTCAGAAGATAACGAGGGGTCACAATATTTGAAATGCAATAAAAAGGGAGGGTTCCGTGGAATACCAAACACACTGATTCTGGGATGAGTATACGCTTGCAATTAAAAACAACTCATACAAAATACATTTAAAACCGCCTAAAAAACCCCGGCAACCGTTTTTTAATAGCTACTCTTAGCTTAAGGTTTAGGAAATTCCAATGGTTGCATCGCGACATCTTATGCCAATGCTGGCCCGACCTTAACTGACCATTTATTCATATCTTGCTTACACAGAGATTGCCTTTCCTTACCCTATGTCGAAGTTGCACACCTTCGATATTTACCTACATCCAGACCCCTCCTATTATTAAATGAGAATTGAATAACTCATATGGTATATAAAGGAAAAGATCTGAACAGATTTAGTTGTGCTCAAATTGAATTTTTATCAGTAAATAAGTGAAGTAAATAAAATTCTTCAATATAAAGAGCTGAGTTTTTAAATCCAACAACAGTATTAAATCAGTCTCAAAAAGAAATAGTTTTCCTTAAAAATGTACGCTCAACAGATAGAACTATTCTTGATGCAATTTGAAGGCATGCTTTTCGAGCAACACCTACAAAGGATGGAGTTCCTAAAAGCTACTTTGGAGGATTTAGAGGAAAAAGAGTTGATCCATTCGAAGTTTGGATTCCATTATAAACTTGGTCCCTGGAGCGACGATGATGCCTCATCTGGACCAGACACATGTCAGTGTCATATGCTGCCTGCACTGAAAGAGGAAGCCCTTAGTCTAATGATTAAATATCATAAGTTAAACAAACGTATTGCTCCAAAACCATAAATAAAACGAATTAATTTTACTTAAATATATATATGTTTTTTATTTTTTAAAATGGTTCTTAAACATTTTTATTATTAATTTATCATTAAATGAATAGTCGTTTTTCTTGAATTTTCTTAAAAAAGAATTTAGTGTTTTCTTTTTACTTTTAAAAAGACCGAACAGCATACAATAATGTCCGCAAGTGTTAGAAAAGTATCTCTGCAGTTGTTGCTTATTAAAACATATTTCTATGCTTATCAATATCAATTATTGAATCGTATTCACAGTATACCAAGCAAGTAACTGCTTCAGCAAGTGGTTCCGAAAATCTTCCTTCGATTCTTATAGTACCTTGAGAGATTAAATTTGAACATATAGTTGAATTTGATTGATCAGCAGTTAAGTCAGAGGCTAATATAAAACTGTTTGAATCAAACATTTTCACATGATCTAAAAGCATATTATAACCTCTTGAGCTCTGAACCTTTTCAGCGTTCGTGTAATCGAACTCCAGAGCCTGGGAAGGAACTTGAACTCCGTTAACCAATAGGTTAAAGCGTTGAATTTTAAAATGTTCAAATTGAAATGGGTCTAAGCCTGGGTTTCCTGAGTATGAGCGGTTCTTAACCATGCAAAAAGCCAGAAAATTTGGTATTTGATCAACAACTGCGTTGTCTATCGACAGTGCCTGGATATATTGTAAATGATTTGACTTCAACCTTGCTGAATGGGTACAGAGCATTTTTTGTTTGTAAAACATGATGATGAGCCAATAAAATGCTTGGGTTAACTGTTATGTGGTTCATGAAAAGTTGTGCTTCAAGTATCTTTAACTTTGATTCAGTACCAGTTTCTATTAAATAAAACGCTGTTTTTTCAATATTGAAATTGATTCTTAAATCAACATTGTTAACAAGCAGTTGGTTTGATTGAAAATGTCTCCATGAACTTTTCTGAATAACTCAACCTTGTTACTATTTTGAAACATATTTTTAAGGGTTTCATTCGAGTCCGGATAAACATATTTCCCTGCTGTTATTCTTCCAAAATTGGGAAAATAACCTTGGGAGGCCAAGTGACTTTCAGAGGCGTCACTCCCATAGTTTAAAATTGTTTGCAAATACGCTCTATAGTGATATTTATCACTTTGCGATACCAGTATATTATTTAAATAAACTGACGAACTGCTAAATATTGAATGTAGAATATTGTTTACAACACCGACAGCATTTTCTTCAATGCTGTTGTCATCATTTTTTTTAAGTTGCACAACAAGTCGTAAATAAACACTGGATAAATCTCGATACGTTTCACCATTTCCCAAGCAAACAAATTCGATTGAAGAGGCACCGTCCAAAGAAGCAATTGGGTTGTATGAGACTTCTTCAATTCTTGGAATAGAACTTTGCGTGGGGTGTGCCGCAAAAAAATCTAATTCACTTTTCATACATTCGATATGCGTACTCATTTTGCTTTAGAAAAAAAATCTTTAATATTTAATTTTCTTGTTGATTTTTTTTTATGTTGCGTTTGGGTATGTTTACGTGGTCGTTTAGATGTATAATGAAGTCGTTTTTTCCTATTACCTAGCCTTTTATTTCTTTTTCCACTTCCACTTTGAAAACGGGTAATTTTATCAATTGCTTTCTTTGAAAGATTTTGTAAAGCAATTTTACTTTGTTCTTGAATTATATTTCTTAAAGACTTTCTCCGAAATTCATTGATTACAGCCTTACCAGTCTCAGCAGCCTAATTTTTTATAGCAGTTATGCCCGAAAGAAAAAGTGGTTTTATGTAATTAAAAAGACCGCTAAAAAAATTTCCGATTCCTCGTCCTTGTTGCACTATATGCGGAGATATGTAAAGACTTCCGATGTTGCTTAAGCCCCCACCACACTGATTTAGATAAGAATCCTGATAAGATTTCACCATGATGGCTATTTTAGTTCTAAATAAATAATTTTTTTTTTTAAATTTTGTCGAAATGAGTATATAATAACAATAAATAAGTGGCGTGTATCCATTTTTACGGGGATTATTTCCAAAAAATCTCCTAAAAGAATCCAAAATAAGAGAAAACCTGATAGGACCATGAATTTCTTTTTACTAAATTTTAAACACATGTGTCACCATTACTATATATTTCATAATTGGTGTTTTCTAAGAATACAAACAGCTTAAATAAATTATTTAATGAACATCGAAGTGGAAGTTTTTTCTTGTGTTTTCTAATTCGTAAAAAAATTGGGTAGTTGAGTTAAACTTTTTCCGATATCTATATCGATAATGTTTGTTGATAAATACTTGATTAAAAAATTCTTTTTAATTTCACCACGAACAAGAACTGTGTGATACTTATTGAGTGGTGTGAGTATTTCTTCAAGACTTGTGTATGGAATATCTCCAGCTGACCAATCCAATCCGTTCATGTTCTGCTGGTTAAGGTGCTGCTGCTTAAGAGCTCTATTATCCAATTCTTTTATGTTATATGGCGGTTTGAAATGAAAAAAATTTGGTATAACAGTTCCAGCAGGCATAAACGCCAGCTCCTTAACGAAAACTTGTTTGTTGTTACCAAGTACATATTGAAAATCTACTATAATGCTTGAATTACATTCGACTGTGTTCATCATTGGTTGAGATTTTTTAATCAACTAAGGGTGCGCTTGCTAGGGCTTTCTCCTTTATATACCGGACTAGAACATATTTACAGTTTATTTAAAGTACTCTTACCTGATGGACATGTGTGTAACTAAAAGAAATAAAACTTCTCGAAAGAAACAGGACCACGAAGTCATTTTTGGATTCGAGTATTATGTTGTTCATAACTTAAAATTTATGTGGTCTGGCAACTACTCGAAAATTTTTGCCGATGGTTTGAATGCAGCAAAGTAAAAATAATTTCATTGGATTTGCAAAGACGAATGGATGCAACTGCTTACGTATAAGGAATTTATTCAGTTGAAACTGGACCAGTATGACTTCTTGATGCCTGATACAATTATTGATCATCCGTGCTTGTACTCCATAAAATGTAACTTTAGATTTAGGAAATCATTTTTGTGATTAATCAGTATGGTAACAAAATTGAGTTTGATTCTGAGTCCTGGAGATCATTACTAAGATTAGGCATATTTTTTACTACATTTTTATGTTGGAACTCCATATTAAGACAGCAAGTAATATATCTTTACAATAATCATATTATTACAAAAATTTGATATTCAACTATCTGATTTAGAAGGTACCTATGATAAGGATGTGCAAATAGATTTAACACGATTATGTTTTGAAATTTCAAAAAAGATGCGTTCAGAAATAAAAAGGGATGTTCTTGTATATAAGCAAGCATTATTGACTAAGCAACCACCGTCATCAAATAAAAAATAACACTAATAAATCAACACCTTAAGATGAGCAAACAACAAGTTGTCGATGAAATTCATAAGGCAGCGCGAAAAAACTTTATACGGCGAAAGTTTGTTCAAAAAGGGATAAATGACACATGGCAAATTGATTTAGTTGAAATGATACCATTTTCGAAGGAAAATAAGGGTTTTAGATATTTACTGACCGTTATTGACAAGTTCTCAAAGTATGCATACGCCGAGGCAGTTAAGTCAAAGTCTGTCCTGGATGTAGCAGAGGCAATGAAATCTGTTTTTAAAAAGAGTATAAGTACATCCAAGAATATTCAGTCAGATCAAGGGAAAGATTTTTTTAATTCCACATTATCATACTTATACGCATCTTAAGACTTCTATATGTGAACGCTTTAATAGAATATTAAAAAATCGTATGTGGAAAATGTTTAGTATACAGGGTAAATATAAGTGGATTTATAACATCAATTATCTCGTAAATCAATACAATAATTCATATCACCGAACAATTAAAATGAAGCCTATAGATGTCTGCACGAAAAATGAAGAGTTTATTTTAAAATCGGTATATAATATACCAAAAATATTTCCAAAACATAAATTTTTAGTAGGTGATTTTGTTAAAATAAGTAAATACAAGGGAGCATTTATGAAGGGATACGAACCTAATTGGACCACAGAAATTTTTAAAGTTTTAAAAGTCAAGTCTTCATACCCCGTAACATATGAAATACAAGATTATATGGGTACCCCTATTAATGGGTCATTTTATGAAGAGGAACTTCAAAAAGTGAAAGACAAAAAGGAAAAATAATCAAGTGCTTGTAAAATGGAGCGGTTTC
This sequence comes from Drosophila biarmipes, assembly GCF_025231255.1. NCBI lineage: Eukaryota > Metazoa > Arthropoda > Insecta > Diptera > Drosophilidae > Drosophila > Drosophila biarmipes. The sequence continues at coordinate 722,606 of NW_026114527.1, forward strand.
GATTCCAGCCACAACTCATGGATATCTGTAAATGACCTGCTAATGTAATAAAAGGCAACAATAACAAGTTTAATTTTTTATCTATTTTTTTATTCTTATAATATAAACATATAAACATTTATTTAATAACGGGTTTAATTTTGACTACTTAATATATGTTCAATATTTTAATGACCATGAGCCAATGTATTACAATTATATGGTAAAATATATCTCTTATCATGCTTATAATTAAGACTTATTTTATTCATAATTTCAGTATAGAGGATGTGCGACCTTCGAATAACTCGCTGGGATTCATAAAATGTTTTTTTATATTTTATACATTCTATATAATCTTCATGATTCAGTTTTTTAATAACTGATTTCTTAACTCCTTTAATTTTTTTTATACATTTCCTTTCTTATCAACTAAACAAGCCTTAAGTCCAGCAAAAGAAGTCATAACCCTACCTGCATGTTCATCCTTCATTTTCCAGGTTCCCTATTATTAGCTTGAACTATATTAAATTGGTTTTCTAGTTTATAATTTGAGGTATCGAATCGTTCACGATTTTCTTTTCTAGTTTCGTAAAAGTCTTCCTCTGAAGATAAAATAAATGAATCTGTATTCATAACAATTATTTTCGAAGAAGGACTTTTAAGTAATAGAAAATTATAATAAAATTCATACATTAACCATTTAGATAATTCTAAAACAGCAACTCCTATGTATATTGGCTTATCCTACATAATTTTTGATGGTGTTGATTCAATCCATACAAGATCTGTCCCAAATATCTCAACGCTATGGAAGTCATGTCTAGCTATGCGTTGCCTAAAGCCTGTCGAATTTTTTCTTGATTTATAATGTTTTACTAATACTATATTTCAACGCTTGGCGACATTTTCCATTGTTTTGCCGTATACTGCATTATTCATTAACTTAAAAAAAAATTTTTCAAAATCATTTCGGCTAGTTTTCTTTGATCAGTATTTAAATCAATATAGGGCTTTAACCAGCATGATTGTGTAAAAGACAAAACCCTATGTATTTTTTTTACAATTAAACCATGCTGTATACAAAGTTGAAGCTGTTTTAAGTAAATTCGCTTTTATTCGATAAATCAGCTATAAGTTTTTGCTGCTTACCTCCTGGAGGAACTTTGTTTTCTGGACAGAAAGGCAAGTAGTTATGCGAGTCATGCCGATCAGTAGGATATTCTAAATCCTTCTAATATATATCCCACATTTCCCTCAGCAGAAATATTTTTGTAATCGAAAGATTCTAATTGATCATTACTTAAAAATTTAAATCCTGAAAGCGGTAAGGATTGACTCATTGCTTCGCTGAGAGAATTGTAAAAACTATCAATGTCAGGAAGCTGGGTATCCTCAAATTTTTCAAAACTATCTAAATAGTCGTAAGGGAAAACACCCTTCCTACGCATTTGCTTAAATTTTTGTCCCTGAAATTTAGCACTTAGAAGTTTACAATCTTTGTCCTCCATGTAGCTCGATAGTTTTTCTAAACTAGAATTTAAAAATCTAATCGAATCGATATATCTTATTTTATATCTATTTGATGCATTTATTTTAATTGTCTGCGTTAGCGCTATATAAAGCTCTTTAATACAGGGTATGGGGCTTAAGTCTCATTCTAATTTAGTAATGAATAAAGGTATGTCATATTTGGATAAGTTATGAAATACTACAGGAAAGAAGGGATCACTTAATTTGTACTTTGGCTTACAATTTTTATGAATGGGACCCATGTATTTTCCAGAAAATTGATCAAAATATTTGTCCAGGCCGTCAGCGTTTATTTCCTTTTCACAGGCACAGCAATTTCCTTCCTGTTCATGGATTGTACTAGCAATCGGGTTTTTGAGAGTCGACCAGTACATGTAGAACAAGCTCGTAGTTTTTCCCTTTAGTGATTTGCAGAATTTTTGTATGCAGTCAGCGCCTATAAAATTATACAAAATTTGAATTAGTTTTTAAAATACTAAGAAATTAATTATTTATTGTTTTTACATACCTTCATATGTCCACAATTCGTTAAGATCCGGATTATATTTATGTGCTATATAAAATGATACGGCACATGCAGTATGCTTCTGTACTTTTGTTGTTGACGACGTTGAAGACGAATTTAGGCATGTTCTATAGTTCATGAACAGCCTCAATATCGGCATATATCACCACCGGAGGAGATAATTTTTTATGAAAGCCCTTGAATGAAGTTGTAGTGGTTGGTTCAGGGTAAAACGAGGCCACTTTTCCGCATTCAAGTTTGTTGTGGGTAGTATTATAACCTGTGAAAAACTGTAGACAGTTAACACAAAAATATCCTCCTGATTTGGCCTTGGAATGCTGTGAGTACCATAATCTTTTTACACTTGTAATGTAAGCGTAATGCATACTGTCTTGGTTTACGTTATTTATTCCCAATATATTGATGTGGTTGGTTTGAATACATTTGGTTCTAAATGTTGGACCGATAATTTTATCACCATCAGCGTCGATCTTATAAACATTTATACTAAAGTCTTTGTTATTTTTCTCGAAATGGATAATCCCTTTATTCGTTATTGGAAACTCGATTCCTGAAAAATCCAATCTTATTCCGTCATATACAATTATTTCATTATTAATATTAATGTGGTAAGTTGTGGGCTTTGTCATTTTCTCTCGTGAAACTTTTTTTGCTTTGCTGTTGTAAAGGTAGCACTCTCATGAGTTTTGTTAGCTATGAATGCCAGTATGCACCATTTGAAACAAAATACGTCAGTATTCTGTAAATTTATAAGTGCATTTCGGGCTCTTATATTCTTCGGGGCCTGAATGTATCCGCTAACAGGAATGTTTTCTGGACTGTACTATTGATTCGATATGATTTAACAGGAAAAACAGTTTGAGAGATAAGTAGAATTATGTTTTCATTATTTTTTACTTCTCTGGCTGATGCATTTTTATGCCTTTCGGTCAATATATGTCGACGTTCCCTTGATGCAAGATATTTAGCACCACAAGTAGGACATAAAAGTTCTAATTTTAAATCATTTTTATTTTCGCTAATCTTAGCTTTTTTTCCTTGTTTTAGTACTTCTTTACCCTCATCCATTCTCATCCGTTTGAGAGCATTTGATGATGTTGTGGGATGATCGTCCAAATGATTTTGCCTTCGGTTTTCTGGTTGCCGTTTTTCAACATTCATTAAAACATTGAATGCATTTATAGGTCCATTACAATTTTGATAGTGCTCGTCAAATTCATAATTATGAACTAAGGTAGAGCATAAGTCACACCTTATTTTTCATTTACACATTAAAACCTCGAAGGCATTCCAAAGCTTTGAGCACTGAGCATAATGAGTTTCAAACTCCCTCATCTCCACATTTTTGGTGCACAAATCACAAGCAACGAATGACTCCATTTTTAGGGGTTTGGTTTTAATATTTTTATTCAAAAAATATATTGTTATATGTTGTAATATTGGTAACAATTTTCACCCACTCGTTATAAAGGTAAAAAGCAGGATAATGTTGTTAACAATTTTCACCCACTCGTTTAAAATGTAAAAAGCACGATTAGAATTGTTAGGCGCGATTGCAAGGACCGATGTGGATCTAATTATTTTTATAGTCCAGAATGTTAACTTAACAGGTTGACATCTACAGGGAGTGCATACAGGCATGCAGCCCAATACCCCAGTAGAATGGTTATTAGAAGGAAAACGAACACAAGGATTGATAACAAGTTACCGGGGGTGAACGTGGTGTAGGAGGGGTGTGGCTGTAGGTAAATATCGAAGGTGTGCAACTTCGACATAGGTTAAGGAAAGGCAATCTCTGTGTAAGCAAGCAAGCGGTTGCGGAGGATTTTTTGGCGGTTTTAAATGTATTTTGTATGAGCTGTTTTTAATTGCAAGCGTATACTCATCCCAGAATCAGTGTGTTTGGTATTCCACGGAACCCTCCCTTTTTATTGCATTTCATATATTGTGACCCCTCGGTATCTTCTGAGAATGAGCAGGAGAAAGTGGACGTGCGTACCCACGAACCCGAATCTCACCCCCTACCCTCGAGTCCTTGCTCATAACTGCTTGTGCGCGAAAGTGTGAAATTTTCATTTTGTGAGTTTTGTTAAAAATGTGCAACCGCTTTTAATAGCTACTCACAATTTCCTTGCAGGACCCACATGACCACATAACCCCAGAGTTACTATCAATAAAATTTTTTACTCTGCCGGTGAATTCTGCACATTTGACGTGCATCATCAAATCGTAGAGCCAGCCAAAAATAAAGGGGTCTTTCTTTGAAGACGCAAGTGTGCAGTTTTTGTTGGAACAGACAAGGGACATTATAAGACAAACAAAAAAAAAAAAATGAAATGAAATAAAATATCAAAAATACCTCAAAGTAAATTTGGCACTGGGATCAATTCTTAAATCACAAAGGCACAAAACACAAAAAAAATGAGAGCGCAAGATCGCGAAAGTTTTTCAAAACGTAAGAGAGCACGAGAGAAAAAATATTCTATAGACTGAGCGTGGCTTGTGCGACACTAACAACTTTCAGCACGAACAAATACAAAGTAAATCAAACAAGAGTGAGAGAGAGTTGCAGAAATAGCACCGAAAAAGTATACCAGAAATTCATAGAGAGCAGGTTACAGTTATAAAATAGAGCGAGGGAGATTGAGAAGGAGTAAAATAGTTTTAGCAAGTTTAGGAGCGTAAGTTAAAACAAACAAAGCTATGAGAATAAACAAATCTAATAGAGATGTTAAAATAACTATTAACACGTACCCGTTTACTGGGAGATCTATTTAAAATTAGTAGCGCAATTGTTAAGCTAATCTTTGTAAATAAATACACACAGAACACTCGCACATGATCACTGAAAAAGACAAAAACTCGGAGCACAAAAGTAAGCACAGTTGTTCTCGAGCGACGCTAAATCGAATATATCTGCTATGATGTCCGATGGTAATGATTGATACACCAAATGTTTGGGAGAAAAAGCGGTACAGAAAATTTAGAAAATTTGAGCTGCTGGAGTCGGTGGGCATAAATGCCCCCTTTGTTTGTGGATTTGTTTGTATCCCGTTTTGTTTTAAGGCTTTTGAAGACCTAATGGATGTATGAAAAAGGTCGAGAAAGAAAATATTTCTTCACGACTTTTGGAAAACACCGCTAGTTAAGCGCGAAATAAAAGAAAACGGAAGTTAGTATACCCTTTCAGTTATAAGAAATAATCAACTTTTGTAGCACCATGTGAAAGTTTTAGGGATTGTTTCTGGCTTCAGTGATATTAAAAAAAAATCATTTCATTCTTTTTTCACACCTTTTTTTTTATATCTATATGTCAGAGTAGTTCGATTTTTATTAAATTGAATTCGAAATTCTTAAAAATATAAAAATGATATTTCCAATATTATAGGATAATATGTCAAAAAGCCCCAAAACTATAATTTGTTTCATATTATTTTCCCACCCATTTCCCAATCGTTCCTGTGACAGCTATATGACATAGTCGTCCTATTTTGATAACATTTAATTAGAAATTCAAAACTAATCAAAAAATGTTATTTCCAAGCTTAGAAAGTAATATGTTGAAAAACACAAAAGATATAATTTTTTCATATCTTCCGACTACTTTTTCGATCGTTTATATGGCAGTTATATGATATAGTCGTCCGTCAAAAAAAAGGTCTGAAAAAAACAATGAAATGATTTTTTTTTTTTAATATCACTGAAGTCAGCAACAATCCTTAAAAATATCTCATGGTATTATGAAAGTTAATTATTTCCTATTACTGCAAGGGTATACAAACTTCGGCCTGCCAAAGTTAACTTCCTTTCTTGTTTTAATTTTCATACCTTTAAACTATAATATTTCACAAGACGCAAACACTTACTTAAGTATAACATTTTTTTATAATTTAAAAAATTTGTACTATATGTAAGCAGACAGTAACAACGAGTACTGAATGCAGAGGGAAGAAATTTTGTGGCTTAAAAGAACAATTATCACTATAAGCGGTAGATAGCTATCATTGCAGGACATTGACCACTACAACTTATCGGCTGACAAAATCGCAGGTGAGGAATCTGATTACGGAGATGCAATTTTAGTGCACATCCCGAGATCCTACTAAGTCGAAGCCCATAGTTCATTTACACGGCGCGACATCGAGGACTCACGTTTGTTCGAAGTCATTCAGTTACTTTCATTTGGTCAACTCTCTTGCTATCTTTAGAAAGCTATATATATATATATATATATATATATATACATATATACAATTAAACTTTAATTCCTCACGATACTGTCCCGAAGGAGTCTTCCTTCTCAGAGGTTGTTGGTTGATCTTCCTTCTTTGGGTTTGCTAATTTCAGTTCTGTTTTTTTTGTTGCTGTTGGTTTGTTTTAAAGCCTTTTTACGTTGTTTGTTTTTATTTTGTATTTTTGTATTTTTTGTTTAATAACAATAACCAATAACCATGGACCAACCACCTTTATTTTTATAAATTTGGTTTGAATTTTCATTTTCTAAAATTTCATGATTTGTTTTTTCTTCTGGTTCTGGCCGTTGTTTTCTGTTCACAAAAATAAAGTTTTTATATTTTATAAAAAGTAAAAATATCAAATATACGATAATTACAATTAATAATATAAAATAAATTGGAATTTTTGTATTACTTATTTGGAAATATGGATGGAGAATATTAATATCAAAATCAAGAGTAAGTCCCGAATTATTTGAAATTTTTGATGAATAAATATTATCTTTATGAATAATCCTATTTCTATTGTTGATAATTATTTTGTTAGGCATATTTTCTTTAACTACCTGTTTTTATATCTGGTTTTAAGCTTATTTCGTTCCCCATGTTTTTTCTCATAAACAACTTGCCCTACATGATACTGTTTTTCTTTTCTGTTTTCGTTATGTGTTTCCGACATTTTTGACTGTGTATTTTTTAATAAAAGGGGAATATTTTTGTGCTTAATTTTATTATAAAGAATATCAAAAGGTTTTTGGTTTGTTGTGGAGTGAATAGTCTGATTATATTTTTGAGGTGCTCTAATAACTATTTTAGAATAATCAGTTAAATTGAACTCTTCTTTTATGCAGCGAGCTATTTCTGTTATTGTCGAGTGTGCTCTCTCAACTTGTCCGTTTGAAGAACTGTGTCTTGGTTCTGCGTAATGTAAACTTATTCCACACCTCTGTGCAAATGATTTAAATTGGGCCGAGCTAAAACTCGGTTCGTTATCTGTCATAATTACTTTAGCTTGGGGAAATGGTTGAAGTAATTCCATTACTTTGTTTTCAATGTTTCAATTCTAGTCCTCTATGAGCTCGACTGTGTGTTTCTTCTATTATTAAAGCTTTATCTTCTTCGTTTTCTACGTCTTGTAGAAAGATTCTTGTAAAAGGAATGTGTTAGTAAAATTATTTTTTAAAGGTTATTGAATATGAAATAAGTCCTCTAAGGTACAATGAATTCCTACCGTAATATTAGGTGGAACATACTCTCTTAATACAGATATTAAATTTTCTGGTGTGTTATATTCAATTAAGTGTCGTGTCCTGCCAAAGATTTCCAGGGACTTATGTATTGTATACCTCCCCGTTGTTAATAACAGTTGTTGTTTAAACTGGTTTAACGGTTTACGGGTCTCTTGTATTACATTTTCAAAACTACTTTCAGCTGAATGCTGTGTGTTTTGATCTGAGTCTGACTGGTCTGTTTGTTCTATATCGCTGTTGGTAATATTATTTATCTGAATTCTTGATAAGACGTCTGCAACTACATTAGTTGTACCTGGCTTATAAATGACTTTTGGAGTAAAACTTTCTATGAAGGAGTACCAGTGTTTCATTTCGATATTAGGATTCTTATCAAAGATTGCGAAAGATAATGGTTGATGATCGCTTTGAATTTCAATTCCAATCACTCCGAATAAGTAATTTCTTAGATATTTTAGAGCACATACAATGGCTAAAAGTTCTTTCTTGGTTGCATAAACTTGTTCTGTAGTAGTCAATGTTTTTGAGATAAAAGTAATTGGTTTACCTTCTTGAGATAATACTGCACCAATTGCGACGTCAGAAGCATCGGTGGTTAGGGTAAATTTTTAATTATAGTCCGGTTGAATAAATTCTTCTTGAGCAATGAGATTTTCTTTTAGCTCTTAAAGCTTTTAATAGCTGGGTCATCCAGCTGAATTAACGTTTTTGTTGACATTCTTTTGTAAATTTTGCCATTATGACCTCCTAGATATTTTGTTAGAGGTTTGGCTATTAAGGCGTAATTTAAAACCAATTTTCTATAATAGCCCGTAAGGCCTGGGAAACTTCTTAGTTCCCGAATATTTTTTGGAAGTGGATATTTAATAATGGTATCAATTTTTTCAGGGTCTGTCTTGATGACGTTGTAAAATACGATGTATCCTAGAAAACTGGTTTCGCGTTTAAAAAACTTTGATTTTTCTAAAGAGATTTTCATGCTAGCCCTAAATAATATATTTATCCAAACCCTGAAACCAGGCCTTTTATGGCATTTATAAACAATTTTCCAATTTCAATCTCAGCGATCTTCGCATTTGCCTTTGCCTTTGTCATTAGCCTTGCCTATGTCTTTGGCTTTGAGGTCCGCTCTTGTTTCCCCAACCGAAATAAACAAATCAAACTTAAAGTAAACATCATCTTCCGTTCAAAGCCCAATCAATTGCGCGTTCCCCTTTCCAAGCCCCAAATAAACTGCATTGGTCAGCACATGGTCATTTCACAATAGAATGCGACATTTTCATCATGAGCTTTTATTTTAAACAAAAATAAACTTCTTGAAGCTCCAGAGAAGCTTCTGGCTGATGTTCTTGTGATTAGATTTAAGACTGGATCTTCAGTCCTTTTTTGACGAAGACCGCGAACGGTTTATAATTCGAAGAAAATAAAAGTGTCTTGTATTATTTGTATTTTAAATAAAGGTTTAACACCAAAGATATAAAATAAAAATGTTATATTTTTTTTTTTAATCACCATAAAATCTCAAATTTAACTTGCACGCTTAGGGCATATGCGTGGCGAATTCGTGTGCCAGCTCGGTGTTCAACGACGTATTCAAACTCTTGTAATTGAAGAATCCAGCGAGCTATTCGGGTGTGAGTCTAACCGAGTATGAGTCTAACTCGCAAACCCATTAAGTAGACCCTGAACTTATTGAAAGCGTCTACAACAGCTAAGATTTCGAGCTCGTAGCTCGTGAACTTCATTTCAGCATCTGTCGTCTTTTTACTCATATAATATACAGGATGCCACTGGTTATCGTCCGTACTTTTTTGCAGCAAAACTGCGCCGAATTCATCGATTGAGGAGTCCGTATGGAGTTAAGTCTCGTGCTGCTGATGAAAAATTTTTAGGACAAGTTTTTGCGCAATGAGAACCTTTAATTTGTTAAACGCATCTAGCTCTTGATCACCGAAATGAATTTTCCCATCTTGTTTCGTCATGTCAGATAGGGGTTTAGCCATCTGCGAGAAGTTAGCTATGAACTTTCGGAAATGACCCAGTAAGCCAAGGAACTCTGTATCTGTTTCAGGTTAGTCGGAACAGGAAACGAAGTCACAGCTTGTGTTTTGGATTTTTATGTGGCCCAAGTACTCGATTCTGATTTTCAGAAAATTACATTTTTTGAAATTAATTAAAAGTCCATGCTCTGAACATCTCTTTAGAACTTCGATGATGTTTTCTACAGCTTCTTTCTCCGTTTTTGCAGGGATTATAATGTCGTCGACGTACGGTACATGTCTCTGAAAATAGCATTGAGGTGACGTTGGAATATGCTCGGCGAATTGGAGACCCCGAAAGGAACTCGAAGAAACTGAAACTGTCCGTTGTGTGTGACGAACGACATATACTTGCGACTCTCTTTTTCTATACCGACGGGGAAGAACCCGTTTTTCGAATAAATCGAGCTAAAAATACGCGCGTCCGATAATCTGTCAAGTTGATCCTCGATCAAAGGGAGAGGAAAATGGTCTCTGATGATGAGTTTATTGATTCGTCTGTAATCGATGCATAGGCGATGAGATACGTCACGTTTTTTAACTAGGACAACTGGGCTGGGCTGGGATGTTTCCGACTCGGAGATTTCAATAACACCGTCCTTCAGCCATTGGTCAGTTTGTTTGTCTACGATGCATCGCTCGGCATACGAAAGCCTTTGAGGTCGTGAGTGTATCGGCATATCGTCGTTAAGGATCAAATGCATTTGAATGTTTGTGGATTTCGTGCTTACCAGTTTAATTTTGGACGGCATTGTATACTACCTCATTACCTTTTGCACTTGATGATGTTTCGATGTCAGTTACAACTGCTTCGCAGTCTTCAGTGTCAATTTTAAAAATCGAACTGATCTCTGCGTCGGCACTACGTGGCTTGGTTACTTTCACGCCTTCACTAGAAATTGTCAATTGAGCTTGCTTGTAAAACTCTTCAGCAAGAACCATCTCCTTGTCCAAGAACTGTCACTCGACCACAAGAAACTTCGTTACGAATTGTTCATCGTTACGAATTGTTCCGAGCTTTAAGTTTAGCGGAGTTAAACTTTTCTGATAATGTAATTTCTCGATCTTTTCTGCACTTTCTTTTTCACTTTTACTCTTGGCTTTTATTGGTTAAGCCACCAAATTATTTGGCACCGGGCTGTGATTAGGTTATTGAAATAACATATACGTAATCCCACTGGTTTTGATTATAATTATTGTAGTTTTATTGTAAGGGTTTTAGTATTATAATTAGGTTTTGATAAATGGATAAATCTGTGTCTTAGATTTTCGTCTGCGCTTTTTCACGTCTTTTCTACTAGCGTCGTTTTCGCACGTATCCTCCTCGTCGTTGCAAATTCATAATTCTTTCTTTTCCTCAATTTTGCAGGCTTGCCACGTTGATAGTTTTGTCCAATCTCTTGTTATTAGACCAGCTGATCTGGGTTGCTACACCATTCTCACATTGTTTAATGGCGATACCCAGTCTAAGAACGCCCCCCACGCATTTCATTTGCAGACTTGAAAATTATCGACAAACTGGTTAAGAAATGGTTAGTGTTCAACCAAGCTCGTCTGAGTATGCCTCATTGGTAGTCATAGTACCAATAATGGATGACAGCAAGCGAATTGTGGCGATTATAGACGACTAAACGCTAAGATTGCCGATCATTTTCCGACGCCACTTATAGACGATGTCATTTTTCCATGTAGACACTCACATATTCTTTTTCTTAAGCGCAAGGGTCAAGGGCTAACAATGAATGTTCGTTATAAACAAAATAAATTAAGGTCCGTAACTTTTTACAAAAATCCGAACATCCGATCTAATTTATAATTGTCGAATTCGCCTGTTCAAGCGCAAATTTTACCGTCTATTTTTACTGATTTCTATTGATTCTAAAATTCCAATCTGTTTCAATCCCCATTCCGTTTTAAAATTGTAAGTTTAAAATTGTAATTTAATTTATGTCAAAAACAGCTTTAGCCCAATTAATAGCCACAGCTGATGATCTGATCCAATGTGAGGCACTGTGTACGCTCGGTCACTTCAAAACTGTGTTAAATGTGCAATTCATACCACAGGACTGTGGAGCAGCCTTAGAAACTTCAACGCAGTTTTCAAGGCTGCCTAACTTAATTGGAATTTAATATTGAGAATTGGGACCCTATTCAGGCTTATATGTGCTGTGTTTGGCGAAACTACCAAAGCTCACGCTCTCATAAAGCTAGCAAACCATCGAAAATAAAGCGGAATTTCATACGTGGCTTGAGCTTGATCCCCATTTAACGGAGTGCCGAACTCTTGATGTTTATTCTGCTTCTAGAAATAAAAGGCTCTCATGGAGTGAACAAGTTCAGCCAAAGAGCTGGTGAGATGGCTTGGAGGGTGCCAAAGTAATAAATACCGAACATGCCGCAGGTTGAGGATAGCGAGCGGCCTGGATCGCCAGGATAGCTATGAATAAGCGAAGAAGTTGGTATGGCACGGCAATCGCTAAGTCCCCATCATTAAGCATAAATAGGTAGTAGTAATGATGCCGCTTCGAAAAATAGTTGGACTAAGGTTCCACTCGTACCGTGCCGAGAGTCAATCTAGCTGGGAGCCCGAGTCAACAAATAACTCAGTTTCAATCGGTGGCTCAGGTGGCAAGTGGCAACCGCCTGTTCTAACTCATCCAACCAAATCTTAAGTCCGGCACTCATAAAATGTCAGAAGTCGCAAGATGCGACGACCAGAAGAGCAAGAGGACTGCTCTAAAGGCTGATCTTATAGTAAGCACCAGGGCCAAGGAGTTCAAGAGGACACCACCTAACCAGACAGGACCTCTGGAACGAAAGAAAGCGTTTCGAACCTTCAAACGCCTTGCCGTCAACCCCCTACGAGAGGACCAAGCGTTTAATGAGGATTCCCAGAAAATCCTAGAGGAAAAAGCATGGGACAGATCTCGACATTGCTCTGATCCCCAGTAATAGCAAGAAGAGAGAGAGAGAGAGGTCGATGCAAGTAGAGCAACCAGGCATGCTTGGAACCCCTCACAGCGCAGCAGAACCGGTTAAAATATGGGTTCGACAACGTGTAACTCCACATTTTTTATACGCACAAACTAACTACAGAAAGCTTGGCTGCCTGCACAAGTTACGTGCCAATATATTCAGAGCTCACCGAAAGCCTGAAGCAGCTGCTCACATAGGGCACGACCCAAACAGGTCGCACTGTATTCCGGCACATAGTTGAGGAAGCGGAGCTCAGCCTCAAAGATGGTGCAGTTTCTACAGATTAATCTGCATCACAGCAAGGAAGCATCTGCTGCCCTCCCTTGGGAGGGGACGCTAACTCACACCACACGCTATGGAGAAGTACAAACACAAATGAAAGGGGTGAGTTAATCTATACCTATCCCCTTTAATGAAATCCTTTTGATTTGGAACAAAGGTAGTGACAAGTGGTGGAAAGCAATAATTGCAAGACAGATTTAAATGCGCAACCCAAGACTCATTGCAGACGATGGTCGTAGTTTAGCATTAAAAGATGAGTTCGGGTCAGAACTATCGACAATTGAAGCTTTCCACGTTTTTAAAAACGGCCCAAAGGAGGATTACCATTCTATCATGTAAATAGGAAAGCCTGTCATTCTGGATGAACCCAGCCTTAAATGGTACTTCATCGAAGGGATACCCGATTCGAAGGCCAACAAAAGCATTTTAAGCAAAGCCAGCCAGGAAGTCAGGAGCAAATAAAGGTATATGAGCAATTCCGCTGTAGTCGCCCTAACGACTTAATACGGTTAAATCTCAAAATATCAATGAAAACAGAAAGCATTCTAAAAAATACTTTAAATTTATTGATCTTTATGCCATGGAGTGTAACCAGCCCATTAAATGCTACAGGTGCGAACAGCTTGGCCATAGGGTATCATATTATCAAGGAAGTGGGATAGCTTATAAACATAAACATTTAAAAGATATTCTATTGAACTGAAGCGGAATTATCCTAAAACTCCTGGACCCAATTGCGAACTTATGATTTTATGCAATGGTGCAAGATGGTATAGTGATTTCATTATACCCTGTCAAAATTTAAATGATGGAATTCGGCAAGTCAGCACACCGAGAGTAACGAACCCGAAGGGAGAGAAGTCCCGGATCGGCGAATGCCCACGAGCCCAACACAAAAGTCTCGCTACGTACAGCCACCCAGTCAACAGCAGTTCGCAGGAAACCGACACCAGCAAACAGGATACCACAAGAACAAGCAGCGGACAAGGATCTTTAGGGAACTACAAAACTGGAACACCGTGTCAACGAGGCGAGAGAGCGTCGAGACAACCCGTACCGTCGGAGACAAGCAAATTATAAAGCCGACTGCAGTTATACCCGCAATAAACCCACTACGAACCCATGAATCTGTGCTTTCTCACTGAACTACTGGGCGATCACGTTTATATAAATTTTGGTGGGACGAACACAAACAATCTACTGAGCTAGCCGCACGAATCTCGTAGCGAGCAGAAAGCAAACAAATCAGTTCGTTACATCTGACGGCCAAAACGTGCGGTGAAAGCAACATAAACAGAATGGGAACGAATTGGATCTACCACCTTAAGAAGGAGGACTTCGCTCAGGTCGCACAAAGACTTAATGTTGCCCTGGACGGCAGAATAGAAGACATTGTCGAACTAGTACTTCAAGACAGAAAACGATGGTCCGAGCACCACCCTGACGAACGCTGAAGGAGATAACCTACTAGCAAGCTTGAGCGACGACAGCTTGCAAAGGAAAGCCGACAGGAGAGAGTCAAGCCAGGACAGGAAGACAAAAGTGCTGACCTCTAGACCCAGCCAGTCGGACTATGCAAGGGTTGCTAAACAAGTCCGCGAGTGGTCATTGTGAGCTTCCAACTGTACTTTCTGCCGAGAGATTTTTCACAAGGCTGTCGGATCATTAAAGATCATCAAGGAAAAGTGCACCCCAAGCTTAAGGATCTTCCTAAGGGCATACAAAGTGCCGGACCGGGACATGTTGATGCTATTAGCCGATGAATACGAAGAACTGGTAAAGGAGCGGAAAGCGATCGCACAAGAAAACAAGTTCTCGAAGGGCGAGTCTTCACCACCAACGCAGGTCACGTGGAGAAGATGCGAGGAGACAGATAACCAGGAGACACGGAAAAATGACCAAATGACCAACAACGAGTCCAACGACAGCAAGCACCAGGAGCACCACGAGGAGGCCAATGTGAACAAACAGCGAACACTGTGTGGAGACCGCCAAACACCGCACAGAGGCCGCGGGGAACGACACACATCACAGACCCCCACGAGGCCTGCCGAAGGTGCGGCGGCCACGGACACTGGGCACGAGGATGTCGACTGCAACGCCGGTTGTTCTGCTGGGTGTGCGGGAGAGTAGGTGTCAGGAGCGTCGAGTGCTGCCAACAGGCGGGAAATACCCAGCGACCCCAGCCGCTTAGTGGCGAGCGGGGGTCGCAAGATGCTACCTCTCCAAACCAACGGGCGATCTAATCGAGAAGGAGCAGCAGTTTTCCGCAGCGGTGTCGATTGGGGGAGGCACTTCCAAGGCCACGATCGACAGCGGGGCAACAGCGAACAGTAAGGACTGACGGACAACCTAGCTGCCGTCGGGAGAATTACAAGGACACGGCGGCAAGTTAGGTTGGCAGACGGAAGGTGCGGCGGGATCTATGAACAGCTGGAGGTGGAAATCGCATTCGGAAACAAGCGGCTGACCATAAGCCTGGTGATACTACCAGGGGTAGTGGATTCATTGGTGTTAGGTTGGAACTTTCTAATTCAGGTCGGAGCTAAAATAAGGTATGCTGGACACGAGATGATAATACCGGCCAGGAACCGACACAATGGATGGCTCGAGGAGAGGCTATTGGTAGCAGTCGTACAACAGAAAATCGAAGATGACTATACAGCGAATTTCCTGGAGACAGAGCTATCCAGTTTCAAAACCAGGATGACAGAAACGTCGTCACGATGAAGGATGACAAACCAATAAAGCAGCGATACTACCGCAAGAACCCGAAAGTTCAAGGGGAGATCAATGCGAAGTTGGACAAGCTACTCCAAATGGGATACATAGAGCACTCAACCAGCGCATACAGTTCCCATTGTGATGGTTAGAAAGAAGACGGGCAAGTGGAGACTGTACGTCGACTTCAGGCAAATCAACGCCAAATCGATAAAGGATGCTTACCCGATGCCTCGAAAAAATTATATCCTCGACCAGCTGAGAGAGGCACGGTACATAAGCAGTTTGGACTTGAAGAACGGTTACTGGCAAATCCCGCTGAAAGAAAGCGGCAGGCAGTACACTGCGTTTACAGTGCCGGGAAAGTGCCATTACAGTGATCGGGCGCACGCTAGAAGGCAAACTTAAAAGAGGTGTTCCGACGGCTGAAAGGCGCAAATCTGAGGTTGAACCCTGAAAAATTCCAATTTTTCAAGAAAGAGCTGCTATATCTGGGTTATAGAGGGACAAGCCCAAGCCCAACGCTCCACGGTGCTAAGAAAAACTACTCCACGACCGAGAAGGAGTGTTTGGTAATAGTCTGGGCGATCCGAAAACTTAAGCCTTATCTGTAAAAGTACAACCTCAAGTTGGTAACCGACTAAATGGCAGGAAGGGACAGCTTAATGTGGTGGCAGACGCATTGTCAAGGCAGCCACTACCAGTAACATTGCGAGGGATCAGGAAGATATCGGCGGCGGAAGCTTCCGCAGCATGCAGCTGGATTCAAGACATGCTCGGAAAGATTAGGAGCCAGCCACAGAAATACCCGGACTACGTGATGGAGGGAGACACCTTGTACAGGACATTCCACACAGAGCAGTCAGTGAGGATGTCGCGACGTGAAAGATGTTCGTCCCGAAAGTTGTGCGAGAAACGGTGCTGAAGGAGAGCCACGACTCACCGGCAGCTGGCCACGTAGGAAGCCGAAGGACAATAGCACGTCTGGCAGCCTGGTACTACTGGCCAGGCATGCACCGAGATGCTTGAGCCCACTTAAGAGGGCGCGAGACATGTATCAGATTCAAGCCGAATCAGATGCAGGCGGCTGGGAAAATGATAGCGCAGGTGCCAGAGGAACCATGGGGTACAGTATGCGCAGACTTCAAGGATCTTCAAAGGACATGGCGGAAAAGGGTCCAAGAATAACTCTAAGGATGCCCAAAGGACACGAGGAAAAGATACCCAAGGAAAGCTCCAAGGACTGCCAAAGGACACGGAGAAAAGGGTCCAAGGATAGCTCCAAGGGTTCCCAAGGACATGGCGGAGATCAAGGACGGAGAACGTAAGAGTTGGAGAACGTGAGAGTTTGGAGAACTTGGGAGTTTGGAGAGCAAGAGAGTTTGGAGAGCAAGAGAGTTTGGAGAGAAAGAGGGTTTGGAGACCAAGAAAGTTTGGAGACCAAGAATGGAGAAAGAGAGAGCGAAGACTTGGCGGGAGGAGCGAGAATGCCGTATGCAAAAGGGAGTAACGAGACGCCGCCGGTGTTTGGACGCGGCCGGCAGCGGAGCGGCACACAAGCATGCCGTATACTTCACTGGAATCAGCGAGACGGCATCATCAGGCTGGACGTCGGCGGGAAGCAGCGCGTGAAGAACAAGAGGGTCAAACAGGAGCCATGGACTTAGGACCCGGTGTGGAGAGTTTCGGCGGGCCGTGCGCAAAAGGGGAATAACGGTTCCCGGAGGCCCTACATAAACCTGCAGGGCTCTGGCAGCCGGATCAGTCAATTACGGTCAGTCGAACACGATCAGTCGATCACGAGTAGAAGAGTCGAAGAGTTGAGACAAGCATTCGATCAAATACCAACCAAGCAAACTACGAGGGAGCCACAACAAGGCGAGTCGTCGGAAGCAGCGCCGTGGGAGTCTACAAGGAATAAGATTGTCACGTCGAGACGTTCGGGATTGGAATTACTAGGAATCTCCGAATTGAGACACAGGTGGTTGAGGTCTAAAGGGCACCACATGGCTAAGTCAAGGCGGTCAGTTCATTCCTGCCAACGAAGTCCTGGCGTTACGCCTGAAGGGTCTACCACACTTGGCGCAGTGAAGGCCGGCGACAAGAAATCGTGAGCTCGGGGGTAAGCCTGTCGAACCCTAGTGTACCTCACCCCAAGCACTACTTCGGCGTGTCCCGGCGTGAGCCAAGTGGAGTTGAGCAGGTCCTGGCGCGATCAGCTAGAAGAGAGAACGCAGTCGACCGGTGCGGTCTCGAGTGAAATTTTCCAGGAGAGCCTACGGTTCCGACTTGTGAAGTCCCGGAGCGGCTCGACCGAAACCCGAGAGTAACGAGCCAGAAGGGAGAGAAGTCTTGGAGCGGCGCGACAGAACCCCGAGATTAAGGAGCCAGAAGGGAGAGAAGTCCCGGATCGGCGTATGCCCACGAACCCAACACAGAAGTCACGCTACGTACAGCCACCCAGTCAGATGCAGTTCGCAGGACACCGCCAACAGCAAGCAGGCTTCCCAATCGAGCCCGCAGGAACGGCACGGACAGTAAGCGAAAGGGTGAGGCTAGGGTGGAACGTTCGTTTACAGGAGGCGTAGAGGCGAAGTGAAGAGCGCGGCAGCTTCCTGGCTGACTGTTCGCTCGATCTGAGCGGAAACCCTGGTGAGACCATCCGGGACAGAGCAAGGAACAGGCGGTCGTGCGTCGAGATGAGTGATCCTGGAGAACTCGTCAGTCTGTTCACCCTAGTCTGAAACTGGTGACGCTTCCATAAGCCCGCACGGCTGACCCCATAGTGATTCTGAATCGTGGCCGAGCAGTCACCGAGCCTACGCGTCAGGCACAAGCAGCGGGCAAGGATCTTCAGGAAGCATCGAGTTTTCTGATTTGTTGCCGGGGACAACGATTTCAGAAATGCTTATAATCATCCGCAAAAGGTTAGTAAGTTTCTGCAATATCAACCCAGAAGACCCAAAAATCAGTTTTAACCCGTAATTCACCGGTGGCTTGTCGGCTGTCACGTATTGTGTGGATTGTTTGCTTTTTCTCTTGTAACCGCTCATATAACAAATTTTTCGTACAAGTGGTTTTATGAGCCTAATGTTATCAGGCGTGTCAAAAATAAAATATCATCGCTGAAAGTTGTTAAAAATGAACTTATGAAACAAAATAATTATTTTTGCTACAATGCCAGCTTCGGCTTCGAAAATGTTTCACCTGTTAAAATATTGAATTTAAAATATATACATATTTATTTTCATTTTGCTTTATTTTAATTAATTTGTATTAATAAATTTTTCTGTTGAAGTACAGTTATGTTTCGTAAATCTAGTTTTTTGTTTTGTCAATATGTTTTTAATGTTTGTCACCGCTTTTCGTAAACAGTTGTCCGGGTCTTCGGAATCCCTGGCCAACGCACTTGAAAATATGGGCACGTGTTGAAAAAAGGTATTAGTTGTAGAGCCCTTTGAGAGATTACATCACGCCACTTTCGGGTTACGGAACCACAATTATCTGGAGTCAAACAAAAACATGTCTTAATTAGGTAAGGAGTCGGCCGATCAAGCACCATCAACATACAAAAGTTCTGATATCGACTTTTGTGACGAATAATGCTTCTTAATTTTACCAAAATGTTTTAGCATTATAATAATAAATAGGGTCGTAAATTTCCCCTGCAGTGAAGAAGTCGTTTTCGACAGGCCCGTTTTTCCGTTTCTACGCAAAATAGTCTACCAATTTTGAAGCTTTCAGAATGAAACCTTCCCCAAAGTCTTATTTATATTAAAGGTAGTATCCGTATAGCCAATTGTCCGATCGTTCCTACGACAGCTATATGATATAGTCGTCCGATGTTGATAAAATTTAATTCGAAATTCAGAACTCATAAAAAATGTTATTTCCAAGTTTAGAAGGTTATATCTTGAAAAAAATCACATATAAAATAATAATAATTTCATATTTTCCGACTAATTTTCCGATCGTTCCTATGGCAGCTATATAATATAGTCGTCCGATTTTGATAAAATTTAATTCGAAATTCAAAACCAATTAAAAAATTTTATTTCCAAGCGTAGAAGGTTATATGTTAAAAAACACCGAAGATATAAGTTCTTCATATTATTTTACCATCAATTTTCCGATCGTTCGTAGTGCAGCTATATGATATAGTCGTCCTATTTTGATAAAATTTAATTCAAAATTCAAAACCAATTAAAAAATTGTATTACAAGCGTAGAAGGTTATATGTTAAAAAACACAAAGATAAAATATTTTTCCACCGATAGTTCTTACGGGAGCAATAAGATATAGTTGTCCGATCCGGCTGGATTTCATGTACATCGTGGCAAATTTAAAGGATAATAATTTCGTGTTAATCTAACAGGAACATTGAATGTTAGTCGGTTTAAAAGATCTGCAGAATCAATGTCAACTCTTATAAAATGTTGTATAAAAATAGTACCAAGCATTGTTCTACGATTTACCAGTGCAGGTAAATTAAGTAATTGTAATCTAATCTGGTTGGAAGTATCCTTACGTTTTGATCCCAGTTCAAACTACTCAGGGCAGATAAGAGAATTTTTAAGAATTTTTAAGAATTTTTAAGAAAGTAACTGATAAACGTAGGAGTTCCCCTAAAAAAGTCATAACGTTGCATTTAAGGCAATTAAAATTTAAAAGGTTGTACTCAGATCATCTATAAAAACAATCAATAGCCGACTGTAAGTTAAATCCTGACGCTATATTATTACATGATAAACAAAGCTTAACATCATCAGCTTACATTAGTACACGAGAATGTGTTATGATTGAGGGAAGATCGTTAATAAACAAAGTAAACAGAAAAGGGCCCAGATGACTAAGGCACTCCAAATGTTAGGTAGATCAATTTTGAAACAGCATTTTTGAATATAACCCTCTGAGTCCTACCATAAAAGTAACACGAAATCCAAGATAATTGACTACCAGGAAACTGATCCAATTTAAATAAAAAAAGTGAGTGGTTAACGCAGTCAAATGCCTTACTAAAATCTGTACATACAATGTCTGTCTACATTTTTTTAATCCCATTTATTACAATAGATGACAATTCAAGAAGGTTGGTGGCTTAACAAAACCATGCTGACACGGTGATATAAGCGAGGAACATAAATGTTTGAAATACCTCTATAATTTTGGGCATCCGCCTTCGCACCTTTTTTATGGAGTGGAAAAATAAAAGAGTCCTTCCAGATAGAAGACAAATGATGAAATAGACAAATTAAAAAGTTTAAGAATCGGTTTACAAATGGTTGACGCACAAAACATAAGCACACAACCAGGAAGTTCATCTGGACCGGAAGAATAAGTTGGCGTTGTTGTTGCTAAATCTCTTAAGAGAGAGCTTTTGGTGATTACAGGGGAAAAAATACAATTTGCCTTATTTATTGGATTAGGGTAGTTAGAATTTGACCAAGCAAATAAGTCAGCAATTTCAGAATCCGCCGATGCCTCCATTGATCGGATCATTTGAAAATTCAAATTTACATCGATTTAGATACATAGAATAGCAATGACTGTTGAGAACATTAAAATCCGTTTGAGCCACCTTATATTTCGAAAAATTTCATATGATTGTTTATCCGATTTTTTATACTTTTTATATGTGTTTGAATTAAGGGTTTTAAGTCTTTGAAGCACATTAGTAAATTAAGGAGGCCTGTTTAGGTTTGAAGGAAACCTATCAGGAAAGCATTCATTAAAAAAGTATTTAACACAATGTAGAATAGTTCAGTGGCACTTTCAATAACTGTACAATTCTACAAGTCTGTCCAATTATAATGGGAAATCATATCGTTAAGTTTATTATAGTAACATTTACGAAAACATCTCGTTTAAGTTGGAGAATCTAAACGAGGGAGGGTATCACAGCAGGGGAGGCAAATTGTCAGTCCCATAGTTGGATGATATCGGTCTTCAGATACAACAAGAGCGTCAATTCAACATACCGTGATTTCAGACGGGTCTGAAACAAACACAAGATCTAATTGTGTACCTAAGGAATTTTTTATAAAGCTTACTTGCTGTAACGATAATTTTAAAAGGCCATCCACAAAATCATGGGCGGATAAAGGCATAGCGACAAATGAGTCAGTGGGAGGAGACCAAGAGATATCAGGTAGATTAAAGTCACCTAAAACAATGAAAAGGTTTCTGTTAGAAAGTAGGGATAAAACAGATTTTATTGCATACATAAAGATTGCAAGAAAACTTTCACACTTAGAAATTCCATTTCATTCGTGATATGAATGAGAATGTTAGGCTAGAGGTAACGGCAACATTTTATAAGAGGTGACATTGACATTTTTAATAGTTTGTATGGGAGCTATAAGATATAGAACTAATTAAAAAATTGTATTTCCAAGAATAGGAAGTTATATGTTAAAAACACCGAAGATATCATTTAAAAAAATTTGTTTCCGATGATGCAGCTTTTCGCACGCCATAAGCCGACTGTCAAAATCACACAATCAGCACTAGTGAAACTTTGAGAAGGTGGATCGGTTTTCCAAATGGAGCAAAATAGTTTTCATGCTAAAAGCAACCTACGACAACCATCAGAGAACCGTTCCTATCAAAGTACGTAGTGCCGAAAATTTTTAAAATCCACAACAGAATTAAATTCATGAGCAAAGCGTTAAAAAATATTCTACTGGAGCTGGTGCTAGAAATAAGAAAGTATTGTGTTGTATGGACCGTATCAGTTTTATTCCGGGCCAGTTTTGAAGCCTAATTTAAATTTTTAAAAAGGTACGCCATCGTAGCAGCATTGCAAGAAGCCAAAAAGATATATTTAAATATATATGTCGGTTTTCTTTTACATAGGTTGAGTATATATGATAATAATGGCATTATGCGCCTTAAGATGAGAGGTTGTTAGAGATTGCTACCGTTCACAAACATCCCGGTCCACCCTAACACAAATTTTCTGAAATGGGCAAGACTGCAACCTTCGTGATCATCGGTCTGATCATCTTTCATGTTGGTGTCTTCAATTTGACTGCTTGAATGATGTTATGTTTCCATGTCCCAGGAGATGTGTCAAGATGCTGGTGGCGTTTTGAACTCCTTAACCAAAATTACATCAACGTACGAGAATAAGGGTGGCAAACGCAGGTCACAGACTGCTTCCGGCTCTGACGATTATCGAAAGCAACCGAAACATCCAGAAAATAGCGATGTCCCGCTAAAAAAGACGCTGCGCCGCGACGCACCACGCACCTTTAGTCGGTGCTCGTGTTCCAGGTTCAGCTTCGAGTTTCGATGCGTTTTTAATAGCAAAACTGGGTGTTTGCCACTTGTGTTAATGACATGAGGAAACTCGTGCGATCAGCTTATCGAGTGGATGACCCTGAGTTGCATTAGCCTTTAACGCGTTTGTCTGAAAAAGGTAAACCAAATCGTGAGTCGTTAAAGTTTACCATGTACTGATCCTTGTACCGTAGGCAAAAGATTCCATTCCACCACAATTGGAAGTCATTAAGGTTCTGTTTCCAACAAATGTTTTTAGTTTGGCTGGTGCGTACGATAACCTGGATATCACGATTGATGAGTCTGACCAGGCAAAAACAGTTATGTTCTTGTGGCGCAGTCCAGAACGTCTGCACAAAGTTCGAGGCGTGGCAATGATTGTTGTTCAGTGGCGCCACAAGGGAAACCGAGGTGGAGCCATTGTCATTTGTAACTCTGTTGTACACCAGAGCCGAA
The DNA here is from genome assembly GCF_025231255.1 of Drosophila biarmipes. NCBI lineage: Eukaryota > Metazoa > Arthropoda > Insecta > Diptera > Drosophilidae > Drosophila > Drosophila biarmipes. The sequence continues at coordinate 745,884 of NW_026114527.1, forward strand.
TGTGCCTTTGTTGAATCATTCGAAAACCCGTTTAGCTCGATCTTTTTTGCGTCGATGGCAACGAAGCGTTGTAGTTCAAACTTTTGTAAAGTGTCTAGATCTTTTCTCACTTCAGCCATTTGTCAGCTAGTTTAGTTGTGAGTGGGTCCTTTCAATCCAAGTTCAGACGCCAAAGTTTATGGAAAATAATATTAATGGACAACAGGTGTCAAGAGTCCCATAGGATCAAATATCCTCAAGACGTCGGATAAGACTAGGCTCTTGACGCAATCAGGATTTGTTGCTAGGCCTACGTTTTACGTTAGAATGTCTTTCCAGGATGCTAGTACAGCCCATGAACATGAACTGGCGACAGTTGTGCGTCGGTACCATCCTTTTGTATGAGAGAGATATTGGATATCCATTTCCCAAGTTCAAGCACAACGTCAGCTGAATACACTTGTTTCGGCTAGGAAAGAGCTCATCCTCAGTGCTTAACCAAGTAGAAACGTCATCGAAATAAAAAACCTTGAAGTAGGATTTTTAGGTATTCATCTCGTTGATCCACAGCGAGTTGTTCCAGCACTCGTACCGCCAGGAATGGTGCATTATGTTCAGTAACTTACAGTGCACAGTTGAAAATGCTTGATCGGATCGGATGGATTTTCTCTCCAAACGATTTTCTGGTAGTTTCTATACTCGAAATTATTCATCAAAAACCATTCCCAGTTTTCGGCTGAGCACTGAGAGAAGCGATATAATTTTAAGGAACTTTATACAGAGTGATATCTCCAGTTCCCAAAACTTCTGAAGAGTGTAGTCAATATCCATTTTTGCGGTTATTGCAAAAGCGTTGCTTACGTTCGATCAAATACCAACGAAATGGAGATAAGATTACCCTTGTTGTCGTACATCTTTCATCCTGTGAGCACTGACCATACGTGTTCGCTTCGCAATAGTATATCAACTGCTGTGTTTGTTTTGAACTGTGCATCCGGTAACTGCAGATTCAAAACTCCCCGATTTTTGATGCGTCAATGTTTTGCCATTCCAGAGAAGAGGTTATTCTGCCAAGCACGTAACCATAGACAACCAAACGATCATCGGATATGCGAGACTTTATATGCAAGGGATGCAGCACCCTTGTTGTGTACGCTTTTACGGAAGAGATTCCCGTAACAACAACCTTTTATGTGTCCTATGTCACAGTGCTGTTGTTAGACGAACTGCATTTGATGCATCCACTGCTTTTAATATTGCATGGTCTTTGTAGTTGTTGGCAGCCTCATCAACGGGAAGTGTTTTCAAGTGATGAATCTTTTGGGTGTTGGACCAATGCTGTTTGTTATGAAGTGTACTTTCATATATGTCTTGAATGGAAGTCCACTCCGCGTGTTCACCAAAGAGCCGCTTGGTTTAAATTTTCGGTAATTCGCTCTGATTTGAATTCGCCGTGAGTATCGACTTAGAATTCGGCAATGTGACGTCACCACCAACATGATCAGGCATGTTCGGTGTGGTCTGACTTAATGCAAGTCGCTCAAATAGTTTTTTGTTTAAGGATTTCTTCATTGTTCGACTTGATCCTGTTGCTGGCCTAAGAAGACCCTTGTTGTAGATCTATGATTCTTTCCTTGAGTATAGGGGGGGTAAAAACAATGAGCATATCAACCCGGCTCGTCGTTTTTTTTCGTGTAAGTTCTCTCAGTTTTATTCGTTGTGCTTAATTATTCTTGGGTTTCACTGCGCCGATTAGACTGATTCGCTAACTTTGTTTCCTACCGATTGGGTTTTCTCTCCCACGTGTTTCTTTGTTTTTTCTTTTGCCCGCGTGCGCGACCGTTCACCTGGAGGTACCAGAGCAGAGAGACCTTCCGGAAACCGCCGTGTGACTCTCTCATCCTTTTTACCTTTTCCTTACCAGATCGGTTTTGTATTTTTTCTATGCCCTAGTATCTTTCCCTATGGTTGCCACCTCGGGCGGACGGTGCGGAACCAAACTTGACCCCTTTTGGTTTTATACCCGAAAATACATATGTTCACTTTCCAGTTACTAAATCATAATCCTTAATTTTAATCTATTACATAATAATGATAATAATGCCAAACTTAGATAACTACTGCTTATATATATATATATATATATATTGTGGCAGTCTAGCCGTCAGGCAGGATCGTCCCCACGCTAAAACTATATCGCTGAGATGGTCAAGGAGAAGCAATAAAGTCTCAAGCACATCACATCACAACAGCAAATCACTATGAAGAGCATGACACAAGGAGGCTAAGATTCGTCGATAGTTTGCATACTGGATAGGAAAGCTTCACGTTCAAACAATTTCCCAAAGAGAGGACGAGATGTGAGGAGTCTTATAACTCCCTATTAATCTCGAGGCAAGAGAGCGGAAAGCAACAGGCTGACGAGAATTCGGGAGGAGCCATAGCATCAAGGTACACCGGTACCAATGGCCCCTAACCTACGCAAAGAAGACGGACCGTGAAATAACGGTCCCACGTTGGACTCTCGTCTCCAAGGGCAGGAAGGTCAATCAATTAAGGGGTGTATGGTATTTAAATTGTTTTTGCTTAATTAAGTACCAAAATCGTCAATCGGGTTGTCTTCTAGCGTTTAAAACTTTAAAGCATTCTCTTGAAATGTGTCTTTTTTCAGTCGGTATCTTTTAAAATCTTATGTACCGATCATTCTAAAATTTTATATTAATTTTTTTTATATTAAATTTTTTTTCACTTTCTGCATAGTTATACTAAATAAAACAACCTTTGATTTAAGTTTTATGTCAAATTCAAAGTGGACTTTATTTAAAAACGAGTTAGTCGTATTCAAATCCAACGTTGCCATATTATATTCCTAGTGAATACTTTTTAAATTTATTCGGAATACAAAATCTTTTATTTTGAATATATTATTTTATGATCAAACAATTGTAATATTGAAGTCAATTACATACTTTTATATATGCATTTAATTTCTCACCCATATACACAACATAATTAAAATTATTATTAATTTGTAACAGAAAAAAGCTTTAATATTGAAATATTAGGACTTTAGTTACGTCTTCCTAACCACCAACAACCTCTTTCTATTTCCATTACTATTATCATACGATTTGGTTTGGAGATTTGTGTAAGAAGTACAAATACAAGCCTAGCAAAAGACAAAATGTAGGTGCACTGTAAACGCTGGGCCAAAAACTAAAAACAACGGCACAATGTACATTCGTACATACATACCAACAGGTTATGGATAAATGTAAAAAAGCAAAGCGGCGAACGCAAACGTGTCTTCTTCTTCCAATCGCACTTGTATATTGGGGGTCAAGAAAATATGTGTGTACATAACATTAAAAATTCTTTTCCTCCGATATTTTGAAAATAAGATAAAACTTAGGTTCATATAATAATATGTCTTAATACTATGTCTGTAAATATATGCATATACGAGTATGTACATATGTATATAAAACCTATGTTTTATCATCTGATTTAGCGTCGCTGGTGAACAGCTGTGTTTACTTTTGTGCTCCAAGTTTTTGTGTTTTTCATTGATTTTGTATGAGTGTTCTGTGTGCATTTATATACAAAATCTTAGCCTAATAATTGTGTTAGAAATTTTTAATAGATATCCCAATAAACGAGTATTTATAGTTATTTTAATATATCTATTAGATTTGTTTAATCTCTTAGCTTTGTTAGAGTAACTTAAGCTCTCTGAACTTGCTAAAACTCTTTTACTTCCTCTCAATCTCCCGCGCTCTATTATATAACTGTAATTTACTCTCTCTATGAACCTGCTGAATTTCTAATGGACATTTTTGGTGCTATTTCTGTAACTCTTTCTCTCTCTCTCTCTTGTTAGTGTCGCACAAGCCACACTCAGTCGATAGAATATTTTTTCTCTCGTGCCCTCTTACGTTTGATTAATTTTCGCGATCTCGCGCTTTTCTTTTTATACCCGTTTTTCGTAGAGTAAAAGTGTATACCAGATTCCTCGGAAAGTGTATACTAGATTCGTCGGAAAGTATGTAACAGGTAGAAGGAAGCGTTTTCGACCCCATAAAGTGTATTTTGCTCCCTTTAGCTTTCTCCCTTTAGTCGAGGCAGTCGACTATAGCGTTCTTCCTTGTTTTTTTTTTGTGTTTTGTGCCTTGGTGATTTTTGGATTTGGTCCCAGTACCCAATTTACTTATATTTTATTTTCTTCTGTTTTCTTATAATGGCTCTTGTCTGTTCTATGAAAAATTGTAAATTATTAACCTAGTCGCCTAAACGCAAAAAAGACAGCTGTAAAGCTGTTAAAACGACTATGGAATCCAACCCAAATCCGAACTTGGTAGCAGCAATTTCTAGTGACACAGGGGTAAACGAACCAACTGTGCGTATGGATGCAGCTAGATCGAGGGAATCCATGTTTCCGGAATAAAAGTTTCTGTACTCGATAAGTCAAAGTAACCGATGCTGACCTTACCTATAGGTACAGTAGGCACTGTTCCTAGATCTCAGCCTTGTGAGATTCAGACTGCTGCCGGGGGTCGTAGGAAACTTTCATTTGTTCCACAAAGGAAGCAATTATTTCTTTCTAGATACACCACAGATACCACATCTGAGGACTTTTTGGAATTTATACGTGAAAAATTCCCATCCGAAGATATTGCATTGAATTTTCATACGCTCGTTGTATATCGTCTATTAAAATATTTGCTCGGCCTGATGATTTTAAGGTTTTACTTTCTGAAAGCTTTTGGCTTAATGATGATTTAGTAATTAAAGAACTTGTTCCACATAAACCAAGAACAAAAACCGGGCCTTCCACTGTGCCAAACACAAAAGCTTAATTTTGGCGTATCAAAATATTAGGGGATTAAATATGAAGCTACCCACGCGTTATGCTGACTCCTCGGCATTTACTGAAGATATTTTAGCTTTAACGGAAACTTGGCTGAAACCAGAGATATCCGACTCTGAAGTTCTGTCTAATAACTTTAATACTTATAGGACCGATCGCCACTTACGTTCGGGGGCGGTGTGCTGATTGCCGTTACCTCTAGCCTAACATTCTCATTCATATCACGAATGAAATTAAATTTCTAAGTGTGAAAGTTTTCTTGCAATCTTTATGTATGCAATAAAATCTGTTTTATCCCTACTTTCTAACAGAAACCTTTTCATTGTTTTAGGTGACTTTAATCTACCTGATATCTCTTGGTCTCCTCCTACTGACTCATTTGTCGCTATGCCTTTATCCGCCCATGATTTTGTGGATTGCCTTTTAAAATTATCGTTACAGCAAGTAAGCTTTATAAAAAATTCCTTAGGTACACAATTAGATCTTGTGTTTGTTTCAGACCCGTCTGAAATCACGGTATGTTGAATTGACGCTCTTGTTGTATCTGAAGACCAATATCATCCAACTATGGGACTGACAATTTGCCTCCCCTGCTGTGATACCCTCCCTCGTTTAGATTCTCCAACTTAAACGAGATGTTTTCGTAAATGTGACTATAATAAACTTAACGATATGATTTCCCATTATAATTGGACAGACTTGTAGAATTGTACAGTTATTGAAAGTGCCACTGAACTATTCTACATTGTGTTAAATACTTTTTTAATGAATGCTTTCCTGATAGGTTTCCTTCAAACCTAAACAGGCCTCCTTAATTTACTAATGTGCTTCAAAGACTTAAAACCCTTAATTCAAACACATATAAAAAGTATACAAAATCAGGTAAACAATCATATGAAATTTTTCGAAATATAAGGTGGCTCAAACGGATTTTAATGTTCTCAACAGTCATTGCTATTCTATGTATCTAAATCGATGTAAATTTGAATTTTCAAATGATCCGATCAATGGAGGCATCGGCGGATTCTGAAATTGCTGATTTATTTGCTGAGTTTTTCCAAACTAATTATAGTTCGACAGCTTGGTCAAATTCTAACTACTCCAATCCCTTAAATAAGGCAAATTGTATTTTTTCCCCTGTAATCACCAAAAGCTCTCTCTTAAGAGATTTAGCAACAACAACGCCAACTTATTCTTCCGGTCCAGATGAACTTCCTGGTTGTGTGCTTATGTTTTGTGCGTCAACCATTTGTAAACCGATTCTTAAACTTTTTAATTTGTCTATTTCATCATTTGTTTTCTATCTGGAAGGACTCTTTTATTATTCTACTCCATAAAAAAGGTGCGAAGGCGGATGCCCAAAATTATAGAGGTATTTTAAACATTTATGTTCCTCGCTTATATCACCGTGTCAGCATGGTTTTGTTAAGCGAAGATCGACCTTCTTGAATTGTCATCTATTGTAATAAATGGGTTTAAGAAAAAAATGTAGACTGGCATTGTATGTACAGATTTTAGTAAGGCCTTTGGCTGCGTTAACCACTCACTTCTTTTATTTAAATTAGATCAGCTTGGGTTTCCTGGTAATCAATTATCTTGGATTTCGTGTTACTTGAATGGTAGGACTCAGAGGGTTATATTCAAAAATGCTGTTTCAAAATTGATCTACGTAACATTTGGAGTGCCTTAGTCATCTGGGCCCTGTTGTTTACTTTGTTTATTAACGATCTTCCCTCAATCATAACACATTCTCGTGTACTAATGTAAGCTGATGATGTTAAGCTTTGTTTATCATATGAGATATAGCGTCGGGATTTAACTAACAGTCGGCTATTGATTGTTTTTATCGATGATCTGAGTACCTTTTAAATTTTAACTGCCTTAAATGCAACGTTATGACTGCCACATTATGTCAACTGTTAACAAAGCCATGAGTGTTCTTGGGTTTATAAAGCGTTGATCAAAAGAATTTAATGAGCCTTATACGACCAAATTATTATTTACCTCCATTGTCCGTCCTATTTTAGAATATTGTTCGTCGGTTTGGAGGCCACAATATCAAGTGCACATCGACCGTATTGAGTCGGTACAAAGAAAAATTCCTCTTATTTGCCCTGAGTAGTTTGAACCGGGATCAAAACGTAAGGCTACCTTGCATAGATTCTGCAGATCTTTTAAACCGCCTAACATTCAATGTTCCTGTTAGACTAACACGAAACTATTTTCCTCTGAATTTGCCACGATGTACATCACATTTTTGTGTGCACGAGCCCTTTCGCGATCTATGTAATAACTATAATAAACTTTATCATTTAATTTGCATTTCAACATCTATCCCGGTATTTAAAACTAATATTTTAACTAATTTGCTTAATTCTTTTTTCCTTTTATTTTCATTTTCATCCCGTCTCTATTTGTTTTATGTATGCATCTTCCTCGCGAACTCGCATTTTTTGCCCAAATTGATAAAAGGGCCCCGCGCGTAACAAACACGTGCTTGGTGTCATTGGGCCACTTGTTTGTACTTTTCGAAATGCATCAACGTCCATATATATAATTATTCTGCGGCCAAATATAGTAGTTGTCTTCTCACGCTAGTATGTGCTAAAGAAACATTTTTTTTTAGAATAGACCGTGAAAATCATCCTCAAAGTTAGCTTAAAAATTACTTATACGACACTTCAGCCAGAACTTGTTTCGAAAAAATCAATTTCCCACCCCCAACTGTGTGAACGTTATACTCTCAGGCAATATTAAGCAAAAATATTCAAAATGTTTTTGGTTGGACATCTTGAATCCGAATTTGACACAACGGATGAGAGTATCGATGCTCCTACGGGAAAGTCATTTTTTAATACCTCTTACTCGTAGAGTAACTCTAGCGCTGAAAATAATCGGGCTCATGATTTTCACTGTACAATTAAAATTTTAGCTAAAATGTGTTTGCCTCGTCAATAGCTATCGATTTTTTGATTTGGCTTACCGCTTTAACTCTAACATGCATAACGCTTAAATCTGTCTGGTTGGTGGCGCTTTACAATCTCAATTTGTTTCTTGTATATCTTAAATTCCCGTTTGCTTCCTTTAGCTGAGTAACGGGTTTTGATAGTCCAAGATTATAATCCAATTTGTAGTGGAACTTTGGGGGAGAGTGTTACCCTGGGATGGACGACTTTTTTGACGTCTGCTGGTACAGTACCCAGCCATCATAATTAGCTGTATGGTTTTCGCCACAATAAACACATTTAACAGACTGAATATATCAGACTTCTATGGAATGTTTCGAAATACATCTTACACAGTTATGGTAAAAAAAAACAAGGAAGAACGCTATAGTCCTTTGTCGACGATAGTCGACTATCAGATACCCGTTACCAAGCTTAAGGGAGCAAAAGGATAATGGAGATATATAAGAAGACAAGAGATATTTTAGGGTGCCACCTATCGTTTATTTCAGTAGATGTTATGTGGCCGGCAGACAGATTTAAGCGTTTAAACCGTTTGTGGGCGTTAAAGTGGTCGGGGCACTTTTTATAAGCAGCAAAGCTTTATTTTAGGGCGCCACCTTCCGGCTATTACAGTAGATGTTATGTGGGCAGCAGCCATATTTAAGGGTTTTGGCGATTTGTGGGCGTTAGAGAGGGCGTGACACCTTTTTTTTTATGAGTCTGTTACGTACGCCCTCCATATAGAAAGATTCAACGACGAATCTTAACTCGGAGGGAGGGGTGCATTTGACTAACCACATTTATGCTAATAAGGCCAAAAGAAAAATGCAATTCGGCAAATTACTGGTGTCGCGTGGCCAGAACAACGGCCACGGTAGACCTACTGGTAACCATACCCCGGTAGCTGGCAAAATGCAACAGCCGGCCGCTGACTCTAAAGATATTGGATACCGAGATATAGTAACCCTAGGCGGGAACACCTAGTTTATCCGCTTCAAACTGACAGCTAAGTAAAAGCTCTACTAGGGTATTAAAGACCTTAGGCAATTAGAAAATGGGAGAGAATCCATTCTGGTGCCTTGCTGACGGAAGCCGCCAGCTCCAAGGAAAGGCGACCTTTCCAGGGCAGTCGTCCCCGGAGTCCTCTCCTCCAGGATCAGCCACCAGGGTCCAGCAGCCCTTAAGGAGGACACCTATAGCTCAAAAGATTTTCATGTGCCGGACCATCGCCGCCATTATAATCAAAGAAGGAAGGAATATCAACCGCAAGGATGACATTCGACATTCTGGGATGGTTGTAGCCGCAGTACTCGAAATCCTCATACGATTAGAGGCTTAGTGACCTACAGCATACTTCGAAAAAGTGGTGGTACAATGTAAATGTGTCCATTGAATCAATCTACGCTAAAGTGAACTTATGCATAACCAAAGGCAAATAGCCGCATATAATACAACTAAAACACAAAAATGCATTAAAATACACTTAAATCTAGTAAATAAATAAACAATTAGCGAAGACGAGTCTCATTACCAGCGCTACGGACGACGCGTGTCTTAGGCATATATATTTTTTTTGTGTTTAAGTGAATTGGTATTCTTAAGAGCGGCAGTCTTTTAGTGCACGTATATTAACATATACATCCAATAAAATATTTTTCAAATCCCAGGCGTTAGAGTGGGCGTGGCACCTCGCTGAAACAAACTTGCGCTGGGAAGGAAGCCCAGGAATCTGTATGAATATGATTATAGTTTCCAGACGGACTTGGCTAGATCGACTCGCCTAGTGATCCTGATCCGTCGTTTTACCTGTTAAATACTTTCTGACGAATCTAGTATACCCTTTTACTCTAGGAGTAACGGGTATAAAAACGGTTTTGTGTATGAATGATATCCTGATAACGGTGGCATTTTACGACTTTTTGTAACGTATTCCTACTCGAACACGATGGCGATATAGCGTCAAAACATCGTGAATTTTCTTATTGGTTAAAGATGGCTCTAGCTCTAAAAACGAGTTTTGGTTTTTCGTAGTGACATTTAGGTCTATTAATGAAGAAAACAATGTTCAATGCAGGAAGCTCTAGCACAACATACTACAAACTTTGTAACTGTGGTAAACATTGATGTTTCATCAGAATACAATATATCTTTCAAATCAAAGTTGGCTTTTCCTTAGAATCATTAGTTTGTAGTTGAGGACAGAAAAAAGTCTAGTGAATGGTTTATTTTTGTTAAAAAGCCGTTCTCACTCTCCCTTTAAAGCACTAGCCGCTTCTTTAAAGTTTCTAGCTTTACATGAAGAGCAACTATGAATTAATACAGGTATACGTGGAATGGTTTGAGACGCAAATCGAAATAATTTTTTTGGTATAAAATCCAAAGCAACTCTAATAATTAGCCTCGATGGCGCCCAAAACTTGTTTACGCTTTATCGCTATTTTAAACTGTGTCTAAAAAACCAAAAAGCAGAATTTTCACCCTTGAGGTCATTTTCTCAGAATCCTTGCTTAGGGAAATCGATTTTTTTCCATATCTAACCCCAGATTTTCGAAATGTTTATGGTGGTAACCTGGCGGTCTAGATTACTAAAAATTTGTTTCAGATATATAAAATAAAATAATTGCCAAGTCAAAGCGATAAATACCACTGGGGATATAGATTTTCAAACAGAGATCCCCTTTAAAATTTGGCCCTGTCTTTAAGAAAACATAAAAAAATAAAATTTTACATGTATATCTCACAAATAATTAAAATAGAAATAATGAAAAAAAAATTTTATTTTATAGTTCTTATCATACATCTGGGAGCCATCAACATATATATTTTCGTATATATACGCTAAGCTATTTTTTTTTGTTCAAAATCGGCGATTTGACAGCGATGATTCCATTCAGAAGTTTACAATATGGGCAACAGGCGTATTCCTACAATATTCTATAACTTCCATTGTAAATTTGTATGACATTAACATAGAAATCCAACATTACTCAATAATTTTTTTTTGCTGTAAGCTATTGTTGCTTACTTACAAATAATACAAATTATTGGATTTCTGGTCAGGGGGATTCAAAACATATCTATTTATATAAGTATGAACATGCATTTACCATTCAATAAAATGTTATAAGCAAATAAAGTGTATACATACGCTTTGTAACTTGTCTATCTCTCTCGCACTCCCCTTTCATGAGTAAATGGTATTTCATAGTCGATTACATCGACAAAAAAGCGAAATTTGTTAACCCTTGCAGTTATAAGAAATAATCAACTTAAGTAACACCATTTAAAATATTAAAGGATTGTTGCTAGCTTCAGTGATATTAAAAAAAAATGTTTCATTATTTCTTTGATCTTTTCTTTGGCAGAAATTCGAAATTCTTAAAACAATAAAAATTATATTCCTAATATTATAGAATAATATGTCAAAAAACATCGAAGCTATAATTTATTTCATATTATTTCAGAACTAATTAAAAAATGATATTTCCAAGCATAGGAGGATATATGTTAAAAAAACACCAAAGCCATAATTTTTTCTTATAATTTTCAACCAATTTTCCGATCGTTCGTATGACAGTTTTAATTTTATTTTCAAGCATAGGAGGTTATATGTTAAAAAACACCGAAGATATAATTTAAAAAAATTGTTTTTAATAGTTTGTATGGGAGCTATAAGATATAGAACTAATTAAAAAAATTGTATTTCCAAGAATAGGAAGTTATATGTTAAAAACACCGAAGATATCATTTTAAAAAATTTGTTTCCGATGATGCAACTTTTCGCACGCCATAAGCCGACTGTAAAAATCACACAATCAGCACTAGTGAAACTTTGAGAAGGTTTCAGCCATTGCGCAGGCGATGATGAGTCCAAGTGGATCGGTTTTCCAAATGGAGCAAAATAGTTTTCATGCTAAAAGCAACCTACGGCAACCATCAGAGAACGGTTCCTATCAAAGTACGTGGTACCGAAAATTTTTATAATCCGCAACAGAATTAAATTCATGAGCAAAGCGTTAAAAAATATTCTACTGGAGCTGGTGCTAGAAATAAGAAAGTATTGCGTTGTATGGACCGTATCAGTTTTATTCTGGGCCAGTTTCGAAGCCTAATTTAAACTTTTAAAAAGGTACGCCATCGTAGCAGCATTGTTAGAAGCCAAAAAGATATATTTAAATATATATGTCGGTTTTCTTTTACATAGGTTGAGTATATATGATAATAATGGCATTATGCGCCTTAAGATGAGAGGTTGTTAGAGACTGCTACCGTTCACAAACATCCCGGTCCACCCTAACACAAATTTTCTGAAATGGGCAAGACTGCAACCTTCGTGATCATCGGTCTGATCATCTTTCATGTTGGTGTCTTCAATTTGACTGCTTGAATGATGTTATGTTTCCATATCCCAGGAGATGTGTCAAGATGCTGGTGGCGTTTTGAACTCCTTAACCAAAATTACATCAACGTACGAGAAGAAGGGTGGCAAACGCAGGTCGCAGACTGCTTCCGGCTCTGACGATTATCGATAGCAACCGAAACATCCAGAAAATAGCGATGTCCCGCTAAAAAACACGCTGCGCCGCGCCGCACCACGCACCTTTAGTCGGTGCTCGTATTCCAGGTTCAGCTTCGAGTTTCGATGCGTTTTTAATAGCAAAACTGGGTGTTTGCCTCTTGTGTTAATTGTTGACATGAGGAAACTCGTGCGATCAGCTTATCGAGTGGATGACCCTGAGTTGCGTTAGCCATTGTAGTCAAATAGTTGGACTTGACTTCTCCTTTAACGCGTTTGTCTGAAAAAGGTAAACCAAATCGTGAGTCGTTAAAGTTTACCATGTACTGATCCTTGTCCCGTAGCCAAAAGTTTCCATTCCACCACAGTTGGAAGTCAATAAGGTTCTGTTTCCAACAAATGTTTTTAGTTTGGCTATCGTACGCACCTACGATAACCTGGATATCACGATTGATGAGTCTGACCAGGCAAAAACAGTTATGTTATTGTGGCGCAGTCCAGAAGAGATAGTTAGTAGAGAATAACGTCTGCACAAAGTTCGAGGCGTGGCATTGATTGTTGTTCAGTGGCGCCACAAGGGAAACCGAGGTGGAGCCATTGTCATTTGTAACTCTGTTGTACTCCAGAGCCGCATGTGCCTTTGTTGAATCATTCGATAACCCGTTTAGCTCGATCTTTTCTGCGTCGTTGGCAACGAAGCGTTGTAGTTCAAAGTTTTGTAAAGTGTCTAGATCTTTTCTCACTTCAGCCATTTGTCTCGCTAGTTTAGTTGTGATTGGGTCCTTTCAATCCAAGTTCAGACGCCATAGTTTTTGGAAAATAATATTAATGGACAACAGGTGTCAAGAGTCCCATAGGATCAAATATCCTCAAGACGTCGGATAAGACTAGGCTCTTGACGCAATCAGGATTTGTTGCTAGGCCTACGTTTTACGTTAGAATGTCTTTCCAGGATGCTAGTACAGCCCATGAACATGAACTGGCGACAGTTGTGCGTCGGTACCATCCGTTTGTATGAGAGAGATATTGGATATCCATTTCCAAAGTTCAAGCACAACGTCAGCTGAATACACTTGTTTCGGCTACGAAAGAGCTCACCCTCAGTGCTTAACCAAGTAGAAACGTCATCGAAATAAAAAACCTTGCAGTAGGATTTTTAGGTATTCATCTCGTTGATCCACAGCGAGTTGTTCCAGCACTCGTACCGCCAGGAATGGTGCATTATGTTCAGTAACTTACAGTGCACAGTTGAAAATGATTGATCGGATTGGATGGATTTTCTCTCCAAACGATTTTCTGGTAGTTTCTATACTCGAAAGGATTCATCAAAAACCATTCCCAGTTTTCGGCTGAGCACTGAGAGAAGCGATATCCTCTGGCGGCACCTCGAGCATGTTTCCCATCGCTCCGCCGATTCAAAATTTTAAGGAACTTTATACAGAGTGAATGGAAGCTCCACGACATACTTCCCAATTTTACCACGACTGTGGGTGGCGAGAAAGGTCTTTTCGACCTGTTTATTTTCCGGTTCTGCTTTTGTGGTGCTTTGAACGTTCTCCAGTTCCCAAAACTTCTGAAGAGTGTAGTCAATATCCATTTTTGCGGTTATTGCAACAGCGTAGCTTACGTTCGATCAAATACCAACGAAATGGAGATAAGATTACCCTTGTTGTCGTACATCTATCGTCCTGTGAGCACTGACCATACGTGTTCGCTTCGCAATAGTATATCAACTGCTGTGTTTGTTTTGAACTGTGCATCCGGTAACTGCAGATTCAAAACTCCCCGATTTTTGATGCGTCAATGTTTTGCCATTCCAGAGGTTATTCTGCCAAGCACGTAAGCATAGACAACCAAACGATCATCGGATATGCGAGAATTTATTTGCAGTGTGCTGCATCCCTTGTTATGTACGCTTTTACGGAAGAGATTCCCGTAACAACAACCTTTTATGTGTCCTATGTCGCAGTGCTGTTGTTAGACGAACTGCATTTGATGCATCCACTGCTTTTAATATTGCATGGTCTTTGTAGTTGTTGGCAGCCTCATCAACGGGAAGTGTTTTCAAGTGATGAATCTTTTGGGTCTAGTGAATGGTTTATTTTTGTTAAAAAGCCGTTCTCACTCTCCCTTTAAAGCACTAGCCGCTTCTTTAAATTTTCTAGCCTTACATGAAGAGCAACTATGAATTAATACAGGTATACGTGGAATGGTTTGAGACGCAAATCGAAATAATTTTTTTGGTATAAAATCCAAAGCAATTCTAATAATTATGGCGCCCAAAACTTGTTTACGCTTTATCGCTATTTTAAACTGTGTCTAAAAAACCAAAAAGGAGAATTTTCACCCTTGAGGTCATTTTCTCAGAATCCTTGCTTAGGGAAATCGATTTTTTTCCATATCTAACCCCAGATTTTCGAAATGTTTGTGGTGGTAACCTGGCGGTCTAGATTACTAAAAATTTGTTGTGACACAAATCTACTGAGCTATCCGCACTAATTTTGTAGCAACATTTTGTGTTTCGAACATTAAGAAGTGGATAACTTGAAGAGACTTCAGAGAAAGTTTACAATCATACTTATTGCCAAGGGGTTACTTCGCTTAAACTCGCACACCAAGTAGAGCAGAAGAAGCAACCCGAAAAAGACCGCTCGAATGCAGCTAAAAGGATAATAATAATAGCGTTCAGACCTTTGCGATAGTTGTTCAAGAAAAGCAATGGCCGTTTTTCATGTACAAATGCAACAGCGTCCCAAAAAGACCCAAATTCGACAGTTCATAAACGCTCTTATGAAATTTCACCTTGTTTGGGACTGTATTTTGAACGTTTCGAACGGATTTTTCTGGGTACTACTTGTATATTGGCTTTTTTAAAGGCTCTAAAGCAGTCTCCCCCCTTTAGAAAGATAATGTTGGTTCCTGGTAGATTTTGACACCTTGTTCACAACAAATATGGAATGCAGAAAAATGTTTATGTCTCGTTTTCTTTTTAAAGATGTTGTTAGGAAAACTTTATTGGTATCAATAGTGTTATCAATACTTATTTATTACTTACTTAAACCATTCATTAAATAAAATTAACTATCGCAGAAGCTGCCATATTGGCTACATGCATATCTTCATATGCCTCTTACCGTTAACTGACTTATGGGTTTAAAATAGTCTTAAAATATTTTGGTCGAGCCGTTTCGGGTATTTAATTATTTGATTATTTGTAATGTTTACAATAATTTATCTATAATAATATTAAGGAGGAGCCTTAAAAACGAAAAAAAGCTCAACTCTTTAACATAAATGAAAAATGGATAGAAATTCGAAAATAAATAGCCATTTTTCAATGTATAAATACAATGAAGGTTCACCCCTCTTTTGGGCTGAGTTTGGAACGCTTCGACCGTTTTTTTTTTGTACTATACTCAAAACTATCTGTGTTTATATCTTCAGCGGGTTTAAGCCTCTGAAACCATACAAATTTTTTTTTAAGTTTCAGATATATAAAATAAAATAATTGCCAAGTCAAAGCGATAAATACCACTGGGGATATAGATTTTCAAACAGAGATCCCCTTTAAAATTTTGCCCTGTCTTTAAGAAAACATAAAAAATAAAATTTTACATGTATATCTCACAAATAATTAAAATAGAAATAATGAAAAAAAAATTTTATTTTATAGTTCTTATCATACATCTGGGAGCCATCAACATATATATATACGCTAAGCTATTTTTTTTTGTTCAAAATCGGCGATTTGACAGCGATGATTTCATTCAGAAGTTTGCAATACGGGCAATAGTCGTATTCCTACAATATTCTATAACTTCCATTGTAAATTTGTATGACATTAACATAGAAATCCAACATTACTCAATAATTTTTTTTTTGCTGTAAGCTATTGTTGCTTACTTACAAATAATAAAAATGTTTGGATTTCTGGTCAAGGGGATTCAAAACATATCTATTTATATAAGTATGAACATGCATTTACCATTCAATAAAATGTTATAAGCAAATAAAGTGTATACATACGCTTTGTAACTTGTCTATCTCTCTCGCACTCCCCTTCCATGAGTAAATGGTATTTCATAGTCGATTACATCGACAAAAAAGCGAAATTTGTTAACCCTTGCAGTTATAAGAAATAATCAACTTAAGTAACACCATTTAAAATATTAAAGGATTGTTGCTAGCTTCAGTGATATTAAAAAAAAATGTTTCATTATTTCTTTGATCTTTTCTTTGGCAGAAATTCGAAATTCTTAAAACAATAAAAATTATATTCCTAATATTATAGAATAATATGTCAAAAAACATCGAAGCTATAATTTATTTCATATTATTTCAGAACTAATTAAAAAATGATATTTCCAAGCATAGGAGGATATATGTTAAAAAAACACCAAAGCCATAATTTTTTCTTATAATTTTCAACCAATTTTCCGATCGTTCGTATGACAGTTTTAATTTTATTTTCAAGCATAGGAGGTTATATGTTAAAAAACACCGAAGATATAATTTAAAAAAATTGTTTTTAATAGTTTGTATGGGAGCTATAAGATATAGAACTAATTAAAAAAATTGTATTTCCAAGAATAGGAAGTTATATGTTAAAAACACCGAAGATATCATTTTAAAAAATTTGTTTCCGATGATGCAACTTTTCGCACGCCATAAGCCGACTGTAAAAATCACACAATCAGCACTAGTGAAACTTTGAGAAGGTTTCAGCCATTGCGCAGGCGATGATGAGTCCAAGTGGATCGGTTTTCCAAATGGAGCAAAATAGTTTTCATGCTAAAAGCAACCTACGGCAACCATCAGAGAACGGTTCCTATCAAAGTACGTGGTACCGAAAATTTTTATAATCCGCAACAGAATTAAATTCATGAGCAAAGCGTTAAAAAATATTCTACTGGAGCTGGTGCTAGAAATAAGAAAGTATTGCGTTGTATGGACCGTATCAGTTTTATTCTGGGCCAGTTTCGAAGCCTAATTTAAACTTTTAAAAAGGTACGCCATCGTAGCAGCATTGTTAGAAGCCAAAAAGATATATTTAAATATATATGTCGGTTTTCTTTTACATAGGTTGAGTATATATGATAATAATGGCATTATGCGCCTTAAGATGAGAGGTTGTTAGAGACTGCTACCGTTCACAAACATCCCGGTCCACCCTAACACAAATTTTCTGAAATGGGCAAGACTGCAACCTTCGTGATCATCGGTCTGATCATCTTTCATGTTGGTGTCTTCAATTTGACTGCTTGAATGATGTTATGTTTCCATATCCCAGGAGATGTGTCAAGATGCTGGTGGCGTTTTGAACTCCTTAACCAAAATTACATCAACGTACGAGAAGAAGGGTGGCAAACGCAGGTCGCAGACTGCTTCCGGCTCTGACGATTATCGATAGCAACCGAAACATCCAGAAAATAGCGATGTCCCGCTAAAAAACACGCTGCGCCGCGCCGCACCACGCACCTTTAGTCGGTGCTCGTATTCCAGGTTCAGCTTCGAGTTTCGATGCGTTTTTAATAGCAAAACTGGGTGTTTGCCTCTTGTGTTAATTGTTGACATGAGGAAACTCGTGCGATCAGCTTATCGAGTGGATGACCCTGAGTTGCGTTAGCCATTGTAGTCAAATAGTTGGACTTGACTTCTCCTTTAACGCGTTTGTCTGAAAAAGGTAAACCAAATCGTGAGTCGTTAAAGTTTACCATGTACTGATCCTTGTCCCGTAGCCAAAAGTTTCCATTCCACCACAGTTGGAAGTCAATAAGGTTCTGTTTCCAACAAATGTTTTTAGTTTGGCTATCGTACGCACCTACGATAACCTGGATATCACGATTGATGAGTCTGACCAGGCAAAAACAGTTATGTTATTGTGGCGCAGTCCAGAAGAGATAGTTAGTAGAGAATAACGTCTGCACAAAGTTCGAGGCGTGGCATTGATTGTTGTTCAGTGGCGCCACAAGGGAAACCGAGGTGGAGCCATTGTCATTTGTAACTCTGTTGTACTCCAGAGCCGCATGTGCCTTTGTTGAATCATTCGATAACCCGTTTAGCTCGATCTTTTCTGCGTCGTTGGCAACGAAGCGTTGTAGTTCAAAGTTTTGTAAAGTGTCTAGATCTTTTCTCACTTCAGCCATTTGTCTCGCTAGTTTAGTTGTGATTGGGTCCTTTCAATCCAAGTTCAGACGCCATAGTTTTTGGAAAATAATATTAATGGACAACAGGTGTCAAGAGTCCCATAGGATCAAATATCCTCAAGACGTCGGATAAGACTAGGCTCTTGACGCAATCAGGATTTGTTGCTAGGCCTACGTTTTACGTTAGAATGTCTTTCCAGGATGCTAGTACAGCCCATGAACATGAACTGGCGACAGTTGTGCGTCGGTACCATCCGTTTGTATGAGAGAGATATTGGATATCCATTTCCAAAGTTCAAGCACAACGTCAGCTGAATACACTTGTTTCGGCTACGAAAGAGCTCACCCTCAGTGCTTAACCAAGTAGAAACGTCATCGAAATAAAAAACCTTGAAGTAGGATTTTTAGGTATTCATCTCGTTGATCCACAGCGAGTTGTTCCAGCACTCGTACCGCCAGGAATGGTGCATTATGTTCAGTAACTTACAGTGCACAGTTGAAAATGATTGATCGGATTGGATGGATTTTCTCTCCAAACGATTTTCTGGTAGTTTCTATACTCGAAAGGATTCATCAAAAACCATTCCCAGTTTTCGGCTGAGCACTGAGAGAAGCGATATCCTCTGGCGGCACCTCGAGCATGTTTCCCATCGCTCCGCCGATTCAAAATTTTAAGGAACTTTATACAGAGTGAATGGAAGCTCCACGACATACTTCCCAATTTTACCACGACTGTGGGTGGCGAGAAAGGTCTTTTCGACCTGTATTTTTCCGGTTCTGCTTTTGTGGTGCTTTGAACGTTCTCCAGTTCCCAAAACTTCTGAAGAGTGTAGTCAATATCCATTTTTGCGGTTATTGCAACAGCGTAGCTTACGTTCGATCAAATACCAACGAAATGGAGATAAGATTACCCTTGTTGTCGTACATCTATCGTCCTGTGAGCACTGACCATACGTGTTCGCTTCGCAATAGTATATCAACTGCTGTGTTTGTTTTGAACTGTGCATCCGGTAACTGCAGATTCAAAACTCCCCGATTTTTGATGCGTCAATGTTTTGCCATTCCAGAGGTTATTCTGCCAAGCACGTAAGCATAGACAACCAAACGATCATCGGATATGCGAGACTTTATATGCAGTGTGCTGCATCCCTTGTTATGTACGCTTTTACGGAAGAGATTCCCGTAACAACAACCTTTTATGTGTCCTATGTCGCAGTGCTGTTGTTAGACGAACTGCATTTGATGCATCCACTGCTTTTAATATTGCATGGTCTTTGTAGTTGTTGGCAGCCTCATCAACGGGAAGTGTTTTCAAGTGATGAATCTTTTGGGTCTAGTGAATGGTTTATTTTTGTTAAAAAGCCGTTCTCACTCTCCCTTTAAAGCACTAGCCGCTTCTTTAAAGTTTCTAGCTTTACATGAAGAGCAACTATGAATTAATACAGGTATACGTGGAATGGTTTGAGACGCAAATCGAAATAATTTTTTTGGTATAAAATCCAAAGCAACTCTAATAATTAGCCTCGATGGCGCCCAAAACTTGTTTACGCTTTATCGCTATTTTAAACTGTGTCTAAAAAACCAAAAAGCAGAATTTTCACCCTTGAGGTCATTTTCTCAGAATCCTTGCTTAGGGAAATCGATTTTTTTCCATATCTAACCCCAGATTTTCGAAATGTTTATGGTGGTAACCTGGCGGTCTAGATTACTAAAAATTTGTTTCAGATATATAAAATAAAATAATTGCCAAGTCAAAGCGATAAATACCACTGGGGATATAGATTTTCAAACAGAGATCCCCTTTAAAATTTGGCCCTGTCTTTAAGAAAACATAAAAAAATAAAATTTTACATGTATATCTCACAAATAATTAAAATAGAAATAATGAAAAAAAAATTTTATTTTATAGTTCTTATCATACATCTGGGAGCCATCAACATATATATTTTCGTATATATACGCTAAGCTATTTTTTTTTTGTTCAAAATCGGCGATTTGACAGCGATGATTCCATTCAGAAGTTTACAATATGGGCAACAGGCGTATTCCTACAATATTCTATAACTTCCATTGTAAATTTGTATGACATTAACATAGAAATCCAACATTACTCAATAATTTTTTTTTGCTGTAAGCTATTGTTGCTTACTTACAAATAATACAAATTATTGGATTTCTGGTCAGGGGGATTCAAAACATATCTATTTATATAAGTATAAACATGCATTTACTATTCAATAAAATGTTATAAGCAAATAAAGTGTATACATACGCTTTGTAACTTGTCTATCTCTCTCGCACTCCCCTTCCATGAGTAAATGGTATTTGATAGTCGATTACATCGACAAAAAAGCGAAATTTGTAAACCCTTGCAGTTATAAGAAATAATTAACTTAAGTAACACCATTTAAAATATTAAAGGATTCTTGCTAGCTTCAGTGATATTAAAAAAAAATGTTTCATTATTTCTTTGATCGTTTCTTTGACAGAAATTCGAAATTCTTAAAACAATGAAAATTATATTCCTAATATTATAGAATAATATGTCAAAAAACACCGAAGCTATAATTTATTTCATGTTATTTCAGAACTAATTAAAAAATGATATTTCCAAGCATAGGAGGATATATGTTAGAAAAAAACCAAAGCTATAATTTTTCCTTAAAATTTTCAACCAATTTTCCGATCGTTCGTATGACAGTTTTATAATATAACCAAACCAATTAAAAAATTTTATTTTCAAGCATAGGAGGTTATATGTTAAAAAACACCGAAAATATAATTCAAAAAAATTGTTTTTAATAGTTTGTATGGGAGCTATAAGATATAGAACTAATTAAAAAAATTGTATTTCCAAGAATAGGAAGTTATATGTTAAAAACACCGAAGATATCATTTAAAAAAATTTGTTTCCGATGATGCAGCTTTTCGCACGCCATAAGCCGACTGTAAAAATCACACAATCAGCACTAGTGAAACTTTGAGAAGGTTTCAGCCATTGCGCAGGCGATGATGAGTCCAAGTGGATCGGTTTTCCAAATGGAGCAAAATAGTTTTCATGCTAAAAGCAACCTACGGCAACCATCAGAGAACGGTTCCTATCAAAGTACGTGGTACCGAAAATTTTTATAATCCACAACAGAATTAAATTCATGAGCAAAGCGTTAAAAAATATTCTACTGGAGCTGGTGCTAGAAATAAGAAAGTATTTTGTTGTATGGACCATATCAGTTTTATTCTGGGCCAGTTTCGAAGCCTAATTTAAATTTTTAAAAAGGTACAATTTCAAGAACCCTCTGAGCGACGTTTGCAGTCGTGAATGGTCAGCGTTTTGCTGATGTCCGCACCCTACGGGTTGTATACTCGATACTCTCCGCTAATAAAAGTAATTGTCAAATAGGGTTATTTCTTATGCATTAGCCAACTTTATATTGCTTATAAGTTGCTTATAAGTGTTGATGTAAGAAGTGGAATAGGTCTAGAACAATTACATAACTTTCGACGGACAACCTTGACAATGGGGTATGTATTGCGCGGTCCGCGACGATCCATTGGCACACGAATGTGTGAAGGGGAGGGAATGTGGCCAAAACACAGCCCGGTTGTATTGCGATCAAGCGACAGATAAGCTTGTGGGGCAGTGTGGACTGACGACTGACGAACTTTACGCCCTAATAATTTTTTTTGCAGGCACTTTAAATATTTATTCTCGTTATGTTGGAGAGGAGAGAGGCTTACCAAGATCCCATGACCCGAATACGACGTAGCTTACGCCGGCAAAAATGGTGAACATCGGACGCTTCTCCCTCGGCCCAAGTCCTTTTCAGGACTCAGGCACTAATATGCCTACGTAACAAGCCGGTAGATATTTATGAGACAAATACATTTCAGTTAAAATGTGGTTTCTACCATAAAAACTGTAGGCGGTACAGATTTTCGCGGATTGTGGGCGTTAGAGTGGGCGTGGCACCTCGCTGAAACAAACTTGCGCTGGGTAGGAAGCCCAGGAATCTGTATGAATATGATTATAGTTTCCAGACGGACTTGGCTAGATCGACTCGCCTAGTGATCCTGATCCGTCGTTTTACCTGTTAAATACTTTCTGACGAATCTAGTATACCCTTTTACTCTAGGAGTAACGGGTATAAAAACGGTTTTGTGTATGAATGATATCCTGATAACGGTGGCATTTTACGACTTTTTGTAACGTATTTCTACTCGAACACGATGGCGATATAGCGTCAAAACATCGTGAATTTTCTTATTGGTTAAAGATGGCTCTAGCTCTAAAAACGAGTTTTGGTTTTTCGTAGTGACATTTAGGTCTATTAATGAAGATAACAATGTTCAATGCAGGAAGCTCCAGCACAACATACTACAAACTTTGTAACTGTGGTAAACATTGATGTTTCATCAGAATACAATATATCTTTCAAATCAAAGTTGGCTTTTCCTTAGAATCATTAGTTTGTAGTTGAGGACAGAAAAAAGTCTAGTGAATGGTTTATTTTTGTTAAAAAGCCGTTCTAACTCTCCCTTTAAAGCACTAGCCGCTTCTTTAAAGTTTCTAGCCTTACATGAAGAGCAACTATGAATTAATACAGGTATACGTGGAATGGTTTGAGACGCAAATCGAAATAATTTTTTTGGTATAAAATCCAAAGCAACTCTAATAATTAGCCTCGATGGCGCCCAAAACTTGTTTACGCTTTATCGCTATTTTAAACTGTTTCTAAAAAACCAAAAATCAGAATTTTCACCCTTGAGGTCATTTTCTCAGAATCCTTGCTTAGGGAAATCGATTTTTTTCCATATCTAACCCCAGATTTTCGAAATGTTTATGGTGGTAACCTGGCGATCTAGATTACTAAAAATTTGTTGTGACACAAATCTACTGAGCTATCCGCACTAATTTTGTAGCAACATTTGGTGTTTCGAACATTAAGAAGTGTATAACTTGAAGCAACTTCAGAGAAAGTTTACAATCATACTTATTGCCAAGGGGTTACTTCGCTTAAACTCGCACACCAAGTACAGCAGAAGAAGCAACCCGAAAAAGACCGCTCGAATGCAGCTAAAAGGATAATAATAATAGCGTTCAGACCTTTGCGATAGTTGTTCAAGAAAAGCAATGGCCGTTTTTCATGTATAAATGCAACAGCGTCCCAAAAAGACCCAAATTCGACAGTTCATAAACGCTCTTATGAAATTTCACCTTGTTTGGGACTGTATTTTGAACGTTTCGAACGGATTTTTCTGGGTACTACTTGTATATTGGCTTTTTTAAAGGCTCTAAAGCAGTCTCCCCCCTTTAGAAAGATAATGTTGGTTCCTGGTAGATTTTGACACCTTGTTCACAACAAATATGGAATGCAGAAAAATGTTTATGTCTCGTTTTCTTTTTAAAGATGTTGTTAGGAAAACTTTATTGGTATCAATAGTGTTATCAATACTTATTTATTACTTACTTAAACCATTCATTAAATAAAATTAACTATCGCAGAAGC
Organism: Drosophila biarmipes; assembly: GCF_025231255.1. NCBI lineage: Eukaryota > Metazoa > Arthropoda > Insecta > Diptera > Drosophilidae > Drosophila > Drosophila biarmipes. Next base: position 769,847 of record NW_026114527.1, read on the forward strand.
TGCCATATTGGCTACATGCATATCTTCATATGCCTCTTACCGTTAACTGACTTATGGGTTTAAAATAGTCTTAAAATATTTTGGTCGAGCCGTTTCGGGTATTTAATTATTTGATTATTTGTAATGTTTACAATAATTTATCTATAATAATATTAAGGAGGAGCCTTAAAAACGAAAAAAAGCTCAACTCTTTAACATAAATGAAAAATGGATAGAAATTCGAAAATAAATAGCCATTTTTCAATGTATAAATACAATGAAGGTTCACCCCTCTTTTGGGCTGAGTTTGGAACGCTTCGACCGTTTTTTTTTTGTACTATACTCAAAACTATCTGTGTTTATATCTTCAGCGGGTTTAAGCCTCTGAAACCATACAAATTTTTTTTTAAGTTTCAGATATATAAAATAAAATAATTGCCAAGTCAAAGCGATAAATACCACTGGGGATATAGATTTTCAAACAGAGATCCCCTTTAAAATTTTGCCCTGTCTTTAAGAAAACATAAAAAATAAAATTTTACATGTATATCTCACAAATAATTAAAATAGAAATAATGAAAAAAAAATTTTATTTTATAGTTCTTATCATACATCTGGGAGCCATCAACATATATATATACGCTAAGCTATTTTTTTTTGTTCAAAATCGGCGATTTGACAGCGATGATTTCATTCAGAAGTTTGCAATACGGGCAATAGTCGTATTCCTACAATATTCTATAACTTCCATTGTAAATTTGTATGACATTAACATAGAAATCCAACATTACTCAATAATTTTTTTTTTGCTGTAAGCTATTGTTGCTTACTTACAAATAATAAAAATGTTTGGATTTCTGGTCAAGGGGATTCAAAACATATCTATTTATATAAGTATGAACATGCATTTACCATTCAATAAAATGTTATAAGCAAATAAAGTGTATACATACGCTTTGTAACTTGTCTATCTCTCTCGCACTCCCCTTCCATGAGTAAATGGTATTTCATAGTCGATTACATCGACAAAAAAGCGAAATTTGTTAACCCTTGCAGTTATAAGAAATAATCAACTTAAGTAACACCATTTAAAATATTAAAGGATTGTTGCTAGCTTCAGTGATATTAAAAAAAATGTTTCATTATTTCTTTGATCGTTTCTTTGACAGAAATTCGAAATTCTTAAAACAATGAAAATTATATTCCTAATATTATAGAATAATATGTCAAAAAACACCGAAGCTATAATTTATTTCATGTTATTTCAGAACTAATTAAAAAATGATATTTCCAAGCATAGGAGGATATATGTTAGAAAAAAACCAAAGCTATAATTTTTCCTTAAAATTTTCAACCAATTTTCCGATCGTTCGTATGACAGTTTTATAATATAACCAAACCAATTAAAAAATTTTATTTTCAAGCATAGGAGGTTATATGTTAAAAAACACCGAAAATATAATTCAAAAAAATTGTTTTTAATAGTTTGTATGGGAGCTATAAGATATAGAACTAATTAAAAAAAATTGTATTTCCAAGAATAGGAAGTTATATGTTAAAAACACCGAAGATATCATTTAAAAAAATTTGTTTCCGATGATGCAGCTTTTCGCACGCCATAAGCCGACTGTAAAAATCACACAATCAGCACTAGTGAAACTTTGAGAAGGTTTCAGCCATTGCGCAGGCGATGATGAGTCCAAGTGGATCGGTTTTCCAAATGGAGCAAAATAGTTTTCATGCTAAAAGCAACCTACGGCAACCATCAGAGAACGGTTCCTATCAAAGTACGTGGTACCGAAAATTTTTATAATCCACAACAGAATTAAATTCATGAGCAAAGCGTTAAAAAATATTCTACTGGAGCTGGTGCTAGAAATAAGAAAGTATTTTGTTGTATGGACCATATCAGTTTTATTCTGGGCCAGTTTCGAAGCCTAATTTAAATTTTTAAAAAGGTACAATTTCAAGAACCCTCTGAGCGACGTTTGCAGTCGTGAATGGTCAGCGTTTTGCTGATGTCCGCACCCTACGGGTTGTATACTCGATACTCTCCGCTAATAAAAGTAATTGTCAAATAGGGTTATTTCTTATGCATTAGCCAACTTTATATTGCTTATAAGTTGCTTATAAGTGTTGATGTAAGAAGTGGAATAGGTCTAGAACAATTACATAACTTTCGACGGACAACCTTGACAATGGGGTATGTATTGCGCGGTCCGCGACGATCCATTGGCACACGAATGTGTGAAGGGGAGGGAATGTGGCCAAAACACAGCCCGGTTGTATTGCGATCAAGCGACAGATAAGCTTGTGGGGCAGTGTGGACTGACGACTGACGAACTTTACGCCCTAATAATTTTTTTTGCAGGCACTTTAAATATTTATTCTCGTTATGTTGGAGAGGAGAGAGGCTTACCAAGATCCCAGACGGACTTGGCTAGATCGACTCGCCTAGTGATCCTGATCCGTCGTTTTACCTGTTAAATACTTTCTGACGAATCTAGTATACCCTTTTACTCTAGGAGTAACGGGTATAAAAACGGTTTTGTGTATGAATGATATCCTGATAACGGTGGCATTTTACGACTTTTTGTAATGTATTCCTACTCGAACACGATGGCGATATAGCGTCAAAACATCGTGAATTTTCTTATTGGTTAAAGATGGCTCTAGCTCTAAAAACGAGTTTTGGTTTTTCGTAGTGACATTTAGGTCTATTAATGAAGAAAACAATGTTCAATGCAGGAAGCTCTAGCACAACATACTACAAACTTTGTAACTGTGGTAAACATTGATGTTTCATCAGAATACAATATATCTTTCAAATCAAAGTTGGCTTTTCCTTAGAATCATTAGTTTGTAGTTGAGGACAGAAAAAAGTCTAGTGAATGGTTTATTTTTGTTAAAAAGCCGTTCTCACTCTCCCTTTAAAGCACTAGCCGCTTCTTTAAAGTTTCTAGCTTTACATGAAGAGCAACTATGAATTAATACAGGTATACGTGGAATGGTTTGAGACGCAAATCGAAATAATTTTTTTGGTATAAAATCCAAAGCAACTCTAATAATTAGCCTCGATGGCGCCCAAAACTTGTTTACGCTTTATCGCTATTTTAAACTGTGTCTAAAAAACCAAAAAGCAGAATTTTCACCCTTGAGGTCATTTTCTCAGAATCCTTGCTTAGGGAAATCGATTTTTTTCCATATCTAACCCCAGATTTTCGAAATGTTTATGGTGGTAACCTGGCGGTCTAGATTACTAAAAATTTGTTTCAGATATATAAAATAAAATAATTGCCAAGTCAAAGCGATAAATACCACTGGGGATATAGATTTTCAAACAGAGATCCCCTTTAAAATTTTGCCCTGTCTTTAAGAAAACATAAAAAATAAAATTTTACATGTATATCTCACAAATAATTAAAATAGAAATAATGAAAAAAAAATTTTATTTTATAGTTCTTATCATACATCTGGGAGCCATCAACATATATATTTTCGTATATATACGCTAAGCTATTTTTTTTTGTTCAAAATCGGCGATTTGACAGCGATGATTCCATTCAGAAGTTTACAATATGGGCAACAGGCGTATTCCTACAATATTCTATAACTTCCATTGTAAATTTGTATGACATTAACATAGAAATCCAACATTACTCAATAATTTTTTTTTGCTGTAAGCTATTGTTGCTTACTTACAAATAATACAAATTATTGGATTTCTGGTCAGGGGGATTCAAAACATATCTATTTATATAAGTATGAACATGCATTTACCATTCAATAAAATGTTATAAGCAAATAAAGTGTATACATACGCTTTGTAACTTGTCTATCTCTCTCGCACTCCCCTTCCATGAGTAAATGGTATTTCATAGTCGATTACATCGACAAAAAAGCGAAATTTGTTAACCCTTGCAGTTATAAGAAATAATCAACTTAAGTAACACCATTTAAAATATTAAAGGATTGTTGCTAGCTTCAGTGATATTAAAAAAAAATGTTTCATTATTTCTTTGATCTTTTCTTTGGCAGAAATTCGAAATTCTTAAAACAATAAAAATTATATTCCTAATATTATAGAATAATATGTCAAAAAACATCGAAGCTATAATTTATTTCATATTATTTCAGAACTAATTAAAAAATGATATTTCCAAGCATAGGAGGATATATGTTAAAAAAACACCAAAGCCATAATTTTTTCTTATAATTTTCAACCAATTTTCCGATCGTTCGTATGACAGTTTTAATTTTATTTTCAAGCATAGGAGGTTATATGTTAAAAAACACCGAAGATATAATTTAAAAAAATTGTTTTTAATAGTTTGTATGGGAGCTATAAGATATAGAACTAATTAAAAAAATTGTATTTCCAAGAATAGGAAGTTATATGTTAAAAACACCGAAGATATCATTTTAAAAAATTTGTTTCCGATGATGCAACTTTTCGCACGCCATAAGCCGACTGTAAAAATCACACAATCAGCACTAGTGAAACTTTGAGAAGGTTTCAGCCATTGCGCAGGCGATGATGAGTCCAAGTGGATCGGTTTTCCAAATGGAGCAAAATAGTTTTCATGCTAAAAGCAACCTACGGCAACCATCAGAGAACGGTTCCTATCAAAGTACGTGGTACCGAAAATTTTTATAATCCGCAACAGAATTAAATTCATGAGCAAAGCGTTAAAAAATATTCTACTGGAGCTAGTGCTAGAAATAAGAAAGTATTGCGTTGTATGGACCGTATCAGTTTTATTCTGGGCCAGTTTCGAAGCCTAATTTAAACTTTTAAAAAGGTACGCCATCGTAGCAGCATTGTTAGAAGCCAAAAAGATATATTTAAATATATATGTCGGTTTTCTTTTACATAGGTTGAGTATATATGATAATAATGGCATTATGCGCCTTAAGATGAGAGGTTGTTAGAGACTGCTACCGTTCACAAACATCCCGGTCCACCCTAACACAAATTTTCTGAAATGGGCAAGACTGCAACCTTCGTGATCATCGGTCTGATCATCTTTCATGTTGGTGTCTTCAATTTGACTGCTTGAATGATGTTATGTTTCCATATCCCGGAGATGTGTCAAGATGCTGGTGGCGTTTTGAACTCCTTAACCAAAATTACATCAACGTACGAGAAGAAGGGTGGCAAACGCAGGTCGCAGACTGCTTCCGGCTCTGACGATTATCGATAGCAACCGAAACATCCAGAAAATAGCGATGTCCCGCTAAAAAACACGCTGCGCCGCGCCGCACCACGCACCTTTAGTCGGTGCTCGTATTCCAGGTTCAGCTTCGAGTTTCGATGCGTTTTTAATAGCAAAACTGGGTGTTTGCCTCTTGTGTTAATTGTTGACATGAGGAAACTCGTGCGATCAGCTTATCGAGTGGATGACCCTGAGTTGCGTTAGCCATTGTAGTCAAATAGTTGGACTTGACTTCTCCTTTAACGCGTTTGTCTGAAAAAGGTAAACCAAATCGTGAGTCGTTAAAGTTTACCATGTACTGATCCTTGTCCCGTAGCCAAAAGTTTCCATTCCACCACAGTTGGAAGTCAATAAGGTTCTGTTTCCAACAAATGTTTTTAGTTTGGCTATCGTACGCACCTACGATAACCTGGATATCACGATTGATGAGTCTGACCAGGCAAAAACAGTTATGTTATTGAGAGAAGAGATAGTTAGTAGAGAATAACGTCTGCACAAAGTTCGAGGCGTGGCATTGATTGTTGTTCAGTGGCGCCACAAGGGAAACCGAGGTGGAGCCATTGTCATTTGTAACTCTGTTGTACTCCAGAGCCGCATGTGCCTTTGTTGAATCATTCGATAACCCGTTTAGCTCGATCTTTTCTGCGTCGTTGGCAACGAAGCGTTGTAGTTCAAAGTTTTGTAAAGTGTCTAGATCTTTTCTCACTTCAGCCATTTGTCTCGCTAGTTTAGTTGTGATTGGGTCCTTTCAATCCAAGTTCAGACGCCATAGTTTTTGGAAAATAATATTAATGGACAACAGGTGTCAAGAGTCCCATAGGATCAAATATCCTCAAGACGTCGGATAAGACTAGGCTCTTGACGCAATCAGGATTTGTTGCTAGGCCTACGTTTTACGTTAGAATGTCTTTCCAGGATGCTAGTACAGCCCATGAACATGAACTGGCGACAGTTGTGCGTCGGTACCATCCGTTTGTATGAGAGAGATATTGGATATCCATTTCCAAAGTTCAAGCACAACGTCAGCTGAATACACTTGTTTCGGCTACGAAAGAGCTCACCCTCAGTGCTTAACCAAGTAGAAACGTCATCGAAATAAAAAACCTTGAAGTAGGATTTTTAGGTATTCATCTCGTTGATCCACAGCGAGTTGTTCCAGCACTCGTACCGCCAGGAATGGTGCATTATGTTCAGTAACTTACAGTGCACAGTTGAAAATGATTGATCGGATTGGATGGATTTTCTCTCCAAACGATTTTCTGGTAGTTTCTATACTCGAAAGGATTCATCAAAAACCATTCCCAGTTTTCGGCTGAGCACTGAGAGAAGCGATATCCTCTGGCGGCACCTCGAGCATGTTTCCCATCGCTCCGCCGATTCAAAATTTTAAGGAACTTTATACAGAGTGAATGGAAGCTCCACGACATACTTCCCAATTTTACCACGACTGTGGGTGGCGAGAAAGGTCTTTTCGACCTGTTTATTTTCCGGTTCTGCTTTTGTGGTGCTTTGAACGTTCTCCAGTTCCCAAAACTTCTGAAGAGTGTAGTCAATATCCATTTTTGCGGTTATTGCAACAGCGTAGCTTACGTTCGATCAAATACCAACGAAATGGAGATAAGATTACCCTTGTTGTCGTACATCTATCGTCCTGTGAGCACTGACCATACGTGTTCGCTTCGCAATAGTATATCAACTGCTGTGTTTGTTTTGAACTGTGCATCCGGTAACTGCAGATTCAAAACTCCCCGATTTTTGATGCGTCAATGTTTTGCCATTCCAGAGGTTATTCTGCCAAGCACGTAAGCATAGACAACCAAACGATCATCGGATATGCGAGAATTTATTTGCAGTGTGCTGCATCCCTTGTTATGTACGCTTTTACGGAAGAGATTCCCGTAACAACAACCTTTTATGTGTCCTATGTCGCAGTGCTGTTGTTAGACGAACTGCATTTGATGCATCCACTGCTTTTAATATTGCATGGTCTTTGTAGTTGTTGGCAGCCTCATCAACGGGAAGTGTTTTCAAGTGATGAATCTTTTGGGTCTAGTGAATGGTTTATTTTTGTTAAAAAGCCGTTCTCACTCTCCCTTTAAAGCACTAGCCGCTTCTTTAAATTTTCTAGCCTTACATGAAGAGCAACTATGAATTAATACAGGTATACGTGGAATGGTTTGAGACGCAAATCGAAATAATTTTTTTGGTATAAAATCCAAAGCAATTCTAATAATTATGGCGCCCAAAACTTGTTTACGCTTTATCGCTATTTTAAACTGTGTCTAAAAAACCAAAAAGGAGAATTTTCACCCTTGAGGTCATTTTCTCAGAATCCTTGCTTAGGGAAATCGATTTTTTTCCATATCTAACCCCAGATTTTCGAAATGTTTGTGGTGGTAACCTGGCGGTCTAGATTACTAAAAATTTGTTGTGACACAAATCTACTGAGCTATCCGCACTAATTTTGTAGCAACATTTTGTGTTTCGAACATTAAGAAGTGGATAACTTGAAGAGACTTCAGAGAAAGTTTACAATCATACTTATTGCCAAGGGGTTACTTCGCTTAAACTCGCACACCAAGTAGAGCAGAAGAAGCAACCCGAAAAAGACCGCTCGAATGCAGCTAAAAGGATAATAATAATAGCGTTCAGACCTTTGCGATAGTTGTTCAAGAAAAGCAATGGCCGTTTTTCATGTACAAATGCAACAGCGTCCCAAAAAGACCCAAATTCGACAGTTCATAAACGCTCTTATGAAATTTCACCTTGTTTGGGACTGTATTTTGAACGTTTCGAACGGATTTTTCTGGGTACTACTTGTATATTGGCTTTTTTAAAGGCTCTAAAGCAGTCTCCCCCCTTTAGAAAGATAATGTTGGTTCCTGGTAGATTTTGACACCTTGTTCACAACAAATATGGAATGCAGAAAAATGTTTATGTCTCGTTTTCTTTTTAAAGATGTTGTTAGGAAAACTTTATTGGTATCAATAGTGTTATCAATACTTATTTATTACTTACTTAAACCATTCATTAAATAAAATTAACTATCGCAGAAGCTGCCATATTGGCTACATGCATATCTTCATATGCCTCTTACCGTTAACTGACTTATGGGTTTAAAATAGTCTTAAAATATTTTGGTCGAGCCGTTTCGGGTATTTAATTATTTGATTATTTGTAATGTTTACAATAATTTATCTATAATAATATTAAGGAGGAGCCTTAAAAACGAAAAAAAGCTCAACTCTTTAACATAAATGAAAAATGGATAGAAATTCGAAAATAAATAGCCATTTTTCAATGTATAAATACAATGAAAGTTCACCCCTCTTTTGGGCTGAGTTTGGAACGCTTCGACCGTTTTTTTTTTGTACTATACTCAAAACTATCTGTGTTTATATCTTCAGCGGGTTTAAGCCTCTGAAACCATACAAATTTTTTTTTAAGTTTCAGATATATAAAATAAAATAATTGCCAAGTCAAAGCGATAAATACCACTGGGGATATAGATTTTCAAACAGAGATCCCCTTTAAAATTTTGCCCTGTCTTTAAGAAAACATAAAAAATAAAATTTTACATGTATATCTCACAAATAATTAAAATAGAAATAATGAAAAAAAAATTTTATTTTATAGTTCTTATCATACATCTGGGAGCCATCAACATATATATATACGCTAAGCTATTTTTTTTTGTTCAAAATCGGCGATTTGACAGCGATGATTTCATTCAGAAGTTTGCAATATGGGCAATAGTCGTATTCCTACAATATTCTATAACTTCCATTGTAAATTTGTATGACATTAACATAGAAATCCAACATTACTCAATAATTTTTTTTTTTTGCTGTAAGCTATTGTTGCTTACTTACAAATAATAAAAATGTTTGGATTTCTGGTCAAGGGGATTCAAAACATATCTATTTATATAAGTATGAACATGCATTTACCATTCAATAAAATGTTATAAGCAAATAAAGTGTATACATACGCTTTGTAACTTGTCTATCTCTCTCGCACTCCCCTTCCATGAGTAAATGGTATTTCATAGTCGATTACATCGACAAAAAAGCGAAATTTGTTAACCCTTGCAGTTATAAGAAATAATCAACTTAAGTAACACCATTTAAAATATTAAAGGATTGTTGCTAGCTTCAGTGATATTAAAAAAAAATGTTTCATTATTTCTTTGATCTTTTCTTTGGCAGAAATTCGAAATTCTTAAAACAATAAAAATTATATTCCTAATATTATAGAATAATATGTCAAAAAACATCGAAGCTATAATTTATTTCATATTATTTCAGAACTAATTAAAAAATGATATTTCCAAGCATAGGAGGATATATGTTAAAAAAACACCAAAGCCATAATTTTTTCTTATAATTTTCAACCAATTTTCCGATCGTTCGTATGACAGTTTTAATTTTATTTTCAAGCATAGGAGGTTATATGTTAAAAAACACCGAAGATATAATTTAAAAAAATTGTTTTTAATAGTTTGTATGGGAGCTATAAGATATAGAACTAATTAAAAAAATTGTATTTCCAAGAATAGGAAGTTATATGTTAAAAACACCGAAGATATCATTTTAAAAAATTTGTTTCCGATGATGCAACTTTTCGCACGCCATAAGCCGACTGTAAAAATCACACAATCAGCACTAGTGAAACTTTGAGAAGGTTTCAGCCATTGCGCAGGCGATGATGAGTCCAAGTGGATCGGTTTTCCAAATGGAGCAAAATAGTTTTCATGCTAAAAGCAACCTACGGCAACCATCAGAGAACGGTTCCTATCAAAGTACGTGGTACCGAAAATTTTTATAATCCGCAACAGAATTAAATTCATGAGCAAAGCGTTAAAAAATATTCTACTGGAGCTGGTGCTAGAAATAAGAAAGTATTGCGTTGTATGGACCGTATCAGTTTTATTCTGGGCCAGTTTCGAAGCCTAATTTAAACTTTTAAAAAGGTACGCCATCGTAGCAGCATTGTTAGAAGCCAAAAAGATATATTTAAATATATATGTCGGTTTTCTTTTACATAGGTTGAGTATATATGATAATAATGACATTATGCGCCTTAAGATGAGAGGTTGTTAGAGACTGCTACCGTTCACAAACATCCCGGTCCACCCTAACACAAATTTTCTAAAATGGGCAAGACTGCAACCTTCGTGATCATCGGTCTGATCATCTTTCATGTTGGTGTCTTCAATTTGACTGCTTGAATGATGTTATGTTTCCATATCCCAGGAGATGTGTCAAGATGCTGGTGGCGTTTTGAACTCCTTAACCAAAATTACATCAACGTACGAGAAGAAGGGTGGCAAACGCAGGTCGCAGACTGCTTCCGGCTCTGACGATTATCGATAGCAACCGAAACATCCAGAAAATAGCGATGTCCCGCTAAAAAACACGCTGCGCCGCGCCGCACCACGCACCTTTAGTCGGTGCTCGTATTCCAGGTTCAGCTTCGAGTTTCGATGCGTTTTTAATAGCAAAACTGGGTGTTTGCCTCTTGTGTTAATTGTTGACATGAGGAAACTCGTGCGATCAGCTTATCGAGTGGATGACCCTGAGTTGCGTTAGCCATTGTAGTCAAATAGTTGGACTTGACTTCTCCTTTAACGCGTTTGTCTGAAAAAGGTAAACCAAATCGTGAGTCGTTAAAGTTTACCATGTACTGATCCTTGTCCCGTAGCCAAAAGTTTCCATTCCACCACAGTTGGAAGTCAATAAGGTTCTGTTTCCAACAAATGTTTTTAGTTTGGCTATCGTACGCACCTACGATAACCTGGATATCACGATTGATGAGTCTGACCAGGCAAAAACAGTTATGTTATTGTGGCGCAGTCCAGAAGAGATAGTTAGTAGAGAATAACGTCTGCACAAAGTTCGAGGCGTGGCATTGATTGTTGTTCAGTGGCGCCACAAGGGAAACCGAGGTGGAGCCATTGTCATTTGTAACTCTGTTGTACTCCAGAGCCGCATGTGCCTTTGTTGAATCATTCGATAACCCGTTTAGCTCGATCTTTTCTGCGTCGTTGGCAACGAAGCGTTGTAGTTCAAAGTTTTGTAAAGGGTCTAGATCTTTTCTCACTTCAGCCATTTGTCTCGCTAGTTTAGTTGTGATTGGGTCCTTTCAATCCAAGTTCAGACGCCATAGTTTTTGGAAAATAATATTAATGGACAACAGGTGTCAAGAGTCCCATAGGATCAAATATCCTCAAGACGTCGGATAAGACTAGGCTCTTGACGCAATCAGGATTTGTTGCTAGGCCTACGTTTTACGTTAGAATGTCTTTCCAGGATGCTAGTACAGCCCATGAACATGAACTGGCGACAGTTGTGCGTCGGTACCATCCGTTTGTATGAGAGAGATATAGGATATCCATTTCCAAAGTTCAAGCACAACGTCAGCTGAATACACTTGTTTCGGCTACGAAAGAGCTCACCCTCAGTGCTTAACCAAGTAGAAACGTCATCGAAATAAAAAACCTTGAAGTAGGATTTTTAGGTATTCATCTCGTTGATCCACAGCGAGTTGTTCCAGCACTCGTACCGCCAGGAATGGTGCATTATGTTCAGTAACTTACAGTGCACAGTTGAAAATGATTGATCGGATTGGATGGATTTTCTCTCCAAACGATTTTCTGGTAGTTTCTATACTCGAAAGGATTCATCAAAAACCATTCCCAGTTTTCGGCTGAGCACTGAGAGAAGCGATATCCTCTGGCGGCACCTCGAGCATGTTTCCCATCGCTCCGCCGATTCAAAATTTTAAGGAACTTTATACAGAGTGAATGGAAGCTCCACGACATACTTCCCAATTTTACCACGACTGTGGGTGGCGAGAAAGGTCTTTTCGACCTGTATTTTTCCGGTTCTGCTTTTGTGGTGCTTTGAACGTTCTCCAGTTCCCAAAACTTCTGAAGAGTGTAGTCAATATCCATTTTTGCGGTTATTGCAACAGCGTAGCTTACGTTCGATCAAATACCAACGAAATGGAGATAAGATTACCCTTGTTGTCGTACATCTATCGTCCTGTGAGCACTGACCATACGTGTTCGCTTCGCAATAGTATATCAACTGCTGTGTTTGTTTTGAACTGTGCATCCGGTAACTGCAGATTCAAAACTCCCCGATTTTTGATGCGTCAATGTTTTGCCATTCCAGAGGTTATTCTGCCAAGCACGTAAGCATAGACAACCAAACGATCATCGGATATGCGAGACTTTATATGCAGTGTGCTGCATCCCTTGTTATGTACGCTTTTACGGAAGAGATTCCCGTAACAACAACCTTTTATGTGTCCTATGTCGCAGTGCTGTTGTTAGACGAACTGCATTTGATGCATCCACTGCTTTTAATATTGCATGGTCTTTGTAGTTGTTGGCAGCCTCATCAACGGGAAGTGTTTTCAAGTGATGAATCTTTTGGGTCTAGTGAATGGTTTATTTTTGTTAAAAAGCCGTTCTCACTCTCCCTTTAAAGCACTAGCCGCTTCTTTAAATTTTCTAGCCTTACATGAAGAGCAACTATGAATTAATACAGGTATACGTGGAATGGTTTGAGACGCAAATCGAAATAATTTTTTTGGTATAAAATCCAAAGCAATTCTAATAATTATGGCGCCCAAATCTTGTTTACGCTTTATCGCTATTTTAAACTGTGTCTAAAAAACCAAAAAGGAGAATTTTCACCCTTGAGGTCATTTTCTCAGAATCCTTGCTTAGGGAAATCGATTTTTTTCCATATCTAACCCCAGATTTTCGAAATGTTTGTGGTGGTAACCTGGCGGTCTAGATTACTAAAAATTTGTTGTGACACAAATCTACTGAGCTATCCGCACTAATTTTGTAGCAACATTTTGTGTTTCGAACATTAAGAAGTGGATAACTTGAAGAGACTTCAGAGAAAGTTTACAATCATACTTATTGCCAAGGGGTTACTTCGCTTAAACTCGCACACCAAGTAGAGCAGAAGAAGCAACCCGAAAAAGACCGCTCGAATGCAGCTTAAAGGATAATAATAATAGCGTTCAGACCTTTGCGATAGTTGTTCAAGAAAAGCAATGGCCGTTTTTCATGTATAAATGCAACAGCGTCCCAAAAAGACCCAAATTCGACAGTTCATAAACGCTCTTATGAAATTTCACCTTGTTTGGGACTGTATTTTGAACGTTTCGAACGGATTTTTCTGGGTACTACTTGTATATTGGCTTTTTTAAAGGCTCTAAAGCAGTCTCCCCCCTTTAGAAAGATAATGTTGGTTCCTGGTAGATTTTGACACCTTGTTCACAACAAATATGGAATGCAGAAAAATGTTTATGTCTCGTTTTCTTTTTAAAGATGTTGTTAGGAAAACTTTATTGGTATCAATAGTGTTATCAATACTTATTTATTACTTACTTAAACCATTCATTAAATAAAATTAACTATCGCAGAAGCTGCCATATTGGCTACATGCATATCTTCATATGCCTCTTACCGTTAACTGCCTTATGGGTTTAAAATAGTCTTAAAATATTTTGGTCGAGCCGTTTCGGGTATTTAATTATTTGATTATTTGTAATGTTTACAATAATTTATCTATAATAATATTAAGGAGGAGCCTTAAAAACGAAAAAAAGCTCAACTCTTTAACATAAATGAAAAATGGATAGAAATTCGAAAATAAATAGCCATTTTTCAATGTATAAATACAATGAAAGTTCACCCCTCTTTTGGGCTGAGTTTGGAACGCTTCGACCGTTGTTGGGAAATAGTTCGTCTTTATGTTGAATTTAAATAGTATTACATTTGCTTCTTTACTTTTGCCTATTTACCTATAACCTATTTTTACCTATTACCTATAGTACCTATTTTTGCGCACATCATTGTATTGTAACCATTTGGGAGCTTTAAGCTCACACGCATAGCCGAAATTGCAGTGCAATGCGTTAGTATTAGAACATCACGCGATCGCTTTTCTGTTCTTTTTCTGCACGTCTTGCAAGCCGGCTGCATTCGCTTGTTGATATTAACCGCAACCGCTCGCTGATAGCAACCCCGCTTAAAGTATTGTAAACCCGCTAAATAGTGAAAATAAATGCATAAAACTATAATAAAACCATAATACAGTCCACTATTCATAAACATAACAAATTTTGGTCCTTCGAGAGCCGGATACCCGCGTTTATTTGTGCATTTACTTTTGTGAACATTAGAGACAAATTTACCGTTTTTTCGTCATGAACGCGATAATGCATAGAACGATTCAACAACGTGGTGCCTGCAAGGGGCAAATAACGCGCACCCTCAACAGTGCTGTGGAGTTTTCACAAAGATGTGAGAATGTGGAAACATTGCAATTCAAGCTGGAGCGTTTGGTCGCCACTTTCAACCACTTTATGGAGCTCTCAGATGAGTTAGTGGAATTTCACTTGGAGGAGGGATATGAAGACCCTGGATTGGACATACCCGAATACGAAGACAAGTTCTACGCCGCGCATGCTATTTTTAGTAACGCCATCAAGGACATGGGAGGTCAGGATCATGGACAGGACCAGTCGAACATTCTACTTTCAAGTACAGTGGAACGCCTATTTGAGGGACAAAACAACCTTTTGGAGAAAATTCATACTTCATCGGGAACTGCTGATTTAAGGTTTGAGAAAATTCGGATTCCCACATTTTCTGGTAAATATGAGGATTGGAGCCAGTTTAGTGATCTGTTCTTAAGCTCAGTAAATAGTAACGAAAAGCTCTCCAAGTGCCAAAAGTTTCATTATCTCAAATCATATCTGGAGGGAGAAGCACTGTCCCTAATTAAACATATTTCCGTCTGTAATGATAATTACCAAGACGCATGGGAAAAATTAGAAAATCGTTATAATAAAAGGTCGCTCATCGCTCGATCGTTTGTTCAGAATTTTTTATCGTTGCCAACCGCTAACAATTCGAATATTGCAGAATTACGCAAGGTAATTGACTCGGCCGACGAATGCATTCGAGGCTTACATGCGCTGAACTGTGACAGCCGCGATGTATGGCTCATTCATATTTTGCTGTCAAAGTTAGGTTCAGAAATTAAACAAGCTTGGGCCAACTGCAGTTTATCGGCCACTGAAGACGTCACCATAGAGGAGCTGTTCGCCTTTCTTTTCGCTCATTGTGATACTTTGGAGTCTTGTCAGGATTTACCCGCAATGCAACCCTCAAGACCAGCCCAGAGTAGACGCCGCCAAGCCGCTTTTCATGCCAGTGGATCAACTCAGTCGTCTCGCGAATGTATATATTGCCAAGGACAGCATTCTATATATTCATGCAATGAATTCAAGGCACTGGATGTAGTCAGCCGCCGCACCTTCGCCAAGGATACAAAATTATGCTTCAACTGCTTGAGTCGATCGCATCAAGTCAGGGATTGTAATTCATCGAACACTTGCCGTCAGTGCAACGCTAAGCATCACACGTTAGTACACCCGATTGAAGCAAGATCGGTTCCTGTGGCACCTGCGCACTCGACTGCCGCTGATACGAATACTGCCGCTGTAAGCCATCATATTTTGGAGAGGGCCAACAATCCAGCCCTACTGCCAACTGTTGTCGCCAATGTTATTGACACATGGGGAAACGAGACCTCGTGTAGGTTATTGCTCGATACTGGATCAACAATAACCATGGTATCTGAGTCGTTTATCCAAAGGATCGGAATTCCTCGCACGCATGCCCGCATTTCGGTAGTTGGTTTAGGTGCTAACCCGGCTGGTGTTAGCCGAGGTCGCGCTAGCTTCACCTTACTCTCAAGAACCACGACTGCATCATTGGAAGTCTCTTGTCTAATTATGAGTTCTCTAACTTCTACGATTCCAGCTCAGCAGGTCAAATCAAATGCAACTATTTGGACCAAGATTCGCAGCCTACCGCTAGCTGACCCGACGTTTGGATCTCCGGGCAAAATCGACGTTATCTTAGGCGCTGATCAGCTGTGGAACTTATATACTGGACATCGCCGAGAACCAAACTCTCTCGAATACCCCATCGCACTGCATACTAATTTTGGTTGGGTTATTACAGGCAGCTACACTGATGGTAACAAAGCATCTACGCACGCACAAGTTCATCACGCTTATGAAGATTTGGATTCCTTAGTTCGCTCATTTATGGACATGGAACAAGTGCATCCGAGTAAAACAACGATAGACGCCAGTGATCCCGCCGAACAACATTTTCTGAAAACACATGCTCGTAGAGAAGATGGTGTTTATATTGTTCAATACCCATTCAAGGAGCCCCGCACGCCAATTGGCTCCACTTTGCCACAGGCTTTAAACCGCTTCGCCGCTTTGGAAAGGAAATTTAGAAGATTCCCCGCACTCAAACAACAATATGTGGATTTCATGGATGATTATTTAAATCGAGGACATATGGAATTGATTCCGGCTGCTGCAGGCGGTGAGGATCCCGCACTTTACAACTATTTGGCACACCATGCAGTTTTTAAGCCAGATAGTACTACCACACGTTGCCGAGTGGTATTTGACGGCTCTGGAAAGGATTCCACGGGTCATTCTCTTAATTCGCGACTGCATATAGGACCGCCTATTCAACGGGACTTAATTGGAGTATGCCTTCGATTTCGTCAGCATCGTTATGTATTTTGTGCAGACATCGAGAAGATGTTTAGAGGCATTTTGGTGTCGGACGAACATACACAGTACCAACGCATAGTTTGGAGGAAGGATGAAAACGCTACGATGGATCATTATCGACTGTTGACAGTAACATATGGATTAGCTTCATCGCCGTTTATTGCAGTTCGAGTTCTTAAACAGCTCTCGAATGACTATGCCGAATTGTATCCCACCGCTGCTGTCGTGCTCAACAGAGACGCGTACGTTGATGATATTCCTACTGGATGCGACAACATCAAGGATCTCATTGCACTCAAAGATGAATTGATTCTGCTTCTTAGCGAAGCTCAATTCAAATTGCGAAAGTGGAGCTCAAACTGTTACGCCCTTTTAAAGTCGTTGCCAAAGGAGATTTGTGAGTATCCACCAGAGGATTTAGAGGAAGACCGCTCAATTCGATTTGTTAAAGTCCTGGGATTGTGTTGGGAACCAAAACCGGACTATATTTTCTTCAAATTAGAAACCCCCGCATTTACGACTGCTCTTACTAAACGCATATTGCTTTCAGAACTAGCCAAGATCTACGACCCGCTGGGTTTGCTTTCGCCAACTGTTGTTTTTCTGAAGATCCTATTTCAAGATAGTTGGCTAAGTTCTGCCGATTGGAATGAAGTACTACCGCAGCAAATGTGTACACGATGGCAACAGTTTGCATCGGAAATGCATTTATTGGAAACTTGTCGAGTTCCTCGCTACATATCTGCACCACATCAAGAAATGGAACTGCACGGATTTGCTGATGCATCATCTCAAGCGTATGCTGCCGTCATCTATAGCCGCGTCGAAGTCAACAATGGATATGCTGTCAAACTGATTATGGCTAAAACTCGCGTAGCCCCTATTAAGCCTATCTCCATTCCGCGACTAGAGTTAAACGCAGCTCATTTACTCTCTAAACTGATTTATCTGGTCAAGCAATCATTAACTGTTCCTATTTCCAGAATTAATTGTTGGTCAGACTCTGAAATAGTCCTGCATTGGCTATCTTCTCCGCCTAGGACTTGGAACACCTATGTTTGCAACCGCACTGCTGAAATTCTAGAGGTTTGCCCACGCAGCTGCTGGCAACATATTCGAAGTGGTGATAATCCCGCAGACTGCGCATCGCGAGGAGTACTGCCAAAGGACCTCGTGGATCATCAAATATGGTGGAATGGACCACCTTGGCTATCTCAGTCCCGTTCAGCTTGGCCACCTGTTAAAGCTAAGTTTGTTCTGTCGACAGAAGGAGAGGCCTGCCTAGAGATGAAGGCTGAAACGAAAGTTAATCTACACATTTCCGACGACGGAAATTCGCTATCTTGTATGATCAACAAATCCTCCTCATGGTCCCGTTTATTAAGGATAGTCAGCTACTGCCTTCGCTTCGTTCATCGTCTTCGTGAGAGGAATCGACTTTCACCATTCCTATCGGCGTGGGAGCTACAATATGCACGAGCTAAGATCTTTACGCACGCTCAAAAGGAGTTCTTCAACGTGGAGTACCAGCAGTTAACTACCGGACAGCCATTGTCGAAGAAATCGAAGTTGATCCGCTACACACCCTTTTTAGACGAGCAGAGAGTAATGCGTGTTGGTGGTCGCATCGATAATTCTATAGCTACTTATGACGCAAAGCATCCCATTCTCCTTCCTAAGGAATCTCCAATAGCTGGTCTGCTAGTTCGCTATCAACATGCTGCATTGTTACACGCTGGAGTCGAATACACGTTTCATAGTCTACGCCAAAGGTATTGGATTCTAGGAGCTCGGAACCTCGTCCGCAAAACTGTATTCAATTGCAGAACTTGCTTTCTGCAGCGAAGACACACGAGTTCTCAGCTTATGGCTGATTTACCGGAGTTTCGAGTTCAACTCGCCCGTTGTTTTCTGCACACTGGATTGGATTATGCTGGACCTGTGTCAATCAAAACATCGACAGGCCGGACACCAAGATTTGGCAAAGCTTGGTTTGCGATCTTTGTCTGCCTATCTACAAAAGCGATTCACATAGAATTGGTCAGCGATTTGACGACATCCGCCTTTATAGCCGCTTTCAAACGCTTTTGGTCTCGACGTGGACCTATATCAGATTTATACTCGGACAATGGAACGACTTTCCATGGAGCCAAAAGAGATTTAGCTGAAATGCAACGAATGGCAATAGCTCAAAGTCAAGATGAAGAAATTTCAAGCTTCATGGCCAGCCACGAGATTAATTGGCATTTCATTCCGCCATCTGCTCCCCATTTCGGAGGCATTTGGGAGACTGGTGTGAGATCCATAAAGCTGCACTTAAAACGAGTCATTGGCAGCAGTGCCTTGACATTCGAGGAGTATTCGACCCTGTTAATTCAGATTGAAGGGCTTCTGAACTCTCGCCCTTTATGCGCACCTAGCGATCACAGTCTTAACCCGCTAACTCCTTCTCATTTTCTAACAGGTCAGCCTCTCACTTCGGTACCAGAACCATCTTTCCTGGATGTAAATATCAACAGACTGCAGCACTGGAGACAACTACAGGCCAAGGTTCAAGGTTTCTGGAAACGTTGGAATCTCGAGTATCTCAGCACGCTTCAACCTCGCACGAAATGGCATCAAGATGCTCCAAATGTTGCCGTGGACACACTGGTTGTGCTGAAGGAGCCCAATCAACCGCCAAGCAAGTGGATGCTAGGACGAGTCACCGAAGTTCATCCTGGCCAGGATCAGAGGGTTCGGGTGGTCACCGTTAAAACCGCCAAGGGAATCTACAAGCGCCCTATTACGAAAATTGCTGTGCTTCCTTTGAACTGAACCGTCGTTCAGGGGGGCCGGTATGTTGGGAAATAGTTCGTCTTTATGTTGAATTTAAATAGTATTACATTTGCTTCTTTACTTTTGCCTATTTACCTATAACCTATTTTTACCTATTACCTATAGTACCTATTTTTGCGCACATCATTGTATTGTAACCATTTGGGAGCTTTAAGCTCACACGCATAGCCGAAATTGCAGTGCAATGCGTTAGTATTAGAACATCACGCGATCGCTTTTCTGTTCTTTTTCTGCACGTCTTGCAAGCCGGCTGCATTCGCTTGTTGATATTAACCGCAACCGCTCGCTGATAGCAACCCCGCTTAAAGTATTGTAAACCCGCTAAATAGTGAAAATAAATGCATAAAACTATAATAAAACCATAATACAGTCCACTATTCATAAACAACCGTTTTTTTTTGTACTATACTCAAAACTATCTGTGTTTATATCTTCAGCGGGTTTAAGCCTCTGAAACCATACAAATTTTTTTTTAAGTTTCAGATATATAAAATAAAATAATTGCCAAGTCAAAGCGATAAATACCACTGGGGATATAGATTTTCAAACAGAGATCCCCTTTAAAATTTTGCCCTGTCTTTAAGAAAACATAAAAAAATAAAATTTTACATGTATATCTCACAAATAATTAAAATAGAAATAATGAAAAAAAAATTTTATTTTATAGTTCTTATCATACATCTGGGAGCCATCAACATATATATATACGCTAAGCTATTTTTTTTTGTTCAAAATCGGCGATTTGACAGCGATGATTTCATTCAGAAGTTTGCAATATGGGCAATAGTCGTATTCCTACAATATTCTATAACTTCCATTGTAAATTTGTATGACATTAACATAGAAATCCAACATTACTCAATAATTTTTTTTTGCTGTAAGCTATTGTTGCTTACTTACAAATAATACAAATTATTGGATTTCTGGTCAGGGGGATTCAAAACATATCTATTTATATAAGTATGAACATGCATTTACCATTCAATAAAATGTTATAAGCAAATAAAGTGTATACATACGCTTTGTAACTTGTCTATCTCTCTCGCACTCCCCTTCCATGAGTAAATGGTATTTCATAGTCGATTACATCGACAAAAAAGCGAAATTTGTTAACCCTTGCAGTTATAAGAAATAATCAACTTAAGTAACACCATTTAAAATATTAAAGGATTGTTGCTAGCTTTAGTGATATTAAAAAAAAATGTTTCATTATTTCTTTGATCGTTTCTTTGACAGAAATTCGAAATTCTTAAAACAATAAAAATTATATTCCTAATATTATAGAATAATATGTCAAAAAACACCGAAGCTATAATTTATTTCATATTATTTCAGAACTAATTAAAAAATGATATTTCCAAGCATAGGAGGATATATGTTAAAAAAACACCAAAGCCATAATTTTTTCTTATAATTTTCAACCAATTTTCCGATCGTTCGTATGACAGTTTTAATTTTATTTTCAAGCATAGGAGGTTATATGTTAAAAAACACCGAAGATATAATTTAAAAAAATTGTTTTTAATAGTTTGTATGGGAGCTATAAGATATAGAACTAATTAAAAAAATTGTATTTCCAAGAATAGGAAGTTATATGTTAAAAACACCGAAGATATCATTTTAAAAAATTTGTTTCCGATGATGCAACTTTTCGCACGCCATAAGCCGACTGTCAAAATCACACAATCAGCACTAGTGAAACTTTGAGAAGGTTTCAGCCATTGCGCAGGCGATGATGAGTCCAAGTGGATCGGTTTTCCAAATGGAGCAAAATAGTTTTCATGCTAAAAGCAACCTACGGCAACCATCAGAGAACGGTTCCTATCAAAGTACGTGGTACCGAAAATTTTTATAATCCACAACAGAATTAAATTCATGAGCAAAGCGTTAAAAAATATTCTACTGGAGCTGGTGCTAGAAATAAGAAAGTATTGTGTTGTATGGACCGTATCAGTTTTATTCTGGGCCAGTTTCGAAGCCTAATTTAAACTTTTAAAAAGGTACGCCATCGTAGCAGCATTGTAAGAAGCCAAAAAGATATATTTAAATATATATGTCGGTTTTCTTTTACATAGGTTGAGTATATATGATAATAATGGCATTATGCGCCTTAAGATGAGAGGTTGTTAGAGACTGCTACCGTTCACAAACATCCCGGTCCACCCTAACACAAATTTTCTGAAATGGGCAAGACTGCAACCTTCGTGATCATCGGTCTGATCATCTTTCATGTTGGTGTCAATTTGACTGCTTGAATGATGTTATGTTTCCATATCCCAGGAGATGTGTCAAGATGCTGGTGGCGTTTTGAACTCCTTAACCAAAATTACATCAACGTACGAGAAGAAGGGTGGCAAACGCAGGTCGCAGACTGCTTCCGGCTCTGACGATTATCGATAGCAACCGAAACATCCAGAAAATAGCGATGTCCCGCTAAAAAACACGCTGCGCCGCGCCGCACCACGCACCTTTAGTCGGTGTTCGTATTCCAGGTTCAGCTTCGAGTTTCGATGCGTTTTTAATAGCAAAACTGGGTGTTTGCCTCTTGTGTTAATTGTTGACATGAGGAAACTCGTGCGATCAGCTTATCAAGCGGATGACCCTGAGTTGCATTAGCCATTGTAGTCAAATAGTTGGACTTGACTTCTCCTTTAACACGTTTGTCTGAAAAAGGTAAACCAAATCGTGAGTCGTTAAAGTTTACCATATACTGATCCTTGTCCCGTAGGCAAAAGTTTCCATTCCACCACAGTTGGAAGTCAATAAGGTTTGATTTGGGGTCTACGTAACTCCAGGCCTTCCAAGGAATAGTATCAAGGATTTTCGAGGTTCTGTTTCCAACAAATGTTTTTAGTTTGGCTGGTGCGTACGATAACCTGGATATCACGATTGATGAGTCTGATCAGGCAAAAACAGTTTTGTTATTGTGGCGCAGTCCAGAAGAGATAGTTAGTAAAGAATAACGTCTGCACAAAGTTCGAGGCGTGGCATTGATTGTTGTTCAGTGGCGCCACAAGGGAAACCGAGGTGGAGCCATTGTCATTTGTGACTCTGTTGTACTCCAGAGCCGCATGTGCCTTTTTTGAATCATTCGATAACCCGTTTAGCTCGATCTTTTCTGCGTCGTTGGCAACGAAGCGTTGTAGTTCAAAGTTTTGTAAAGTGTCTAGATCTTTTCTCACTTCAGCCATTTGTTTCGCTAGTTTAGTTGTGAGTGGGTCCTTTCAATCCAAGTTCAGACGCCAAAGTTTTTGGAAAATAATATTAATGGACAACAGGTGTCAAGAGTCCCATAGGATCAAATATCCTCAAGACGTCGGATAAGACTAGGCTCTTGACGCAATCAGGATTTGTTGCTAGGCCTACGTTTTACGTCAGAATGTCTTTCCAGGATGCTAGTACAGCCCATGAACATGAACTGGCGACAGTTGTGCGTCGGTACCATCCGTTTGTATGAGAGAGATATTGGATATCCATTTCCAAAGTTCAAGCACAACGTCAGCTGAATACACTTGTTTCGGCTACGAAAGAGCTCACCCTCAGTGCTTAACCAAGTAGAAACGTCATCGAAATAAAAAACCTTGAAGTAGGATTCTTAGGTATTCATCTCGTTGATCCACAGCGAGTTGTTCCAGCACTCGTACCGCCAGGAATGGTGCATTATGTTCAGTAACTTACAGTGCACAGTTGAAAATGATTGATCGGATTGGATGGATTTTCTCTCCAAACGATTTTCTGGTAGTTTCTATACTCGAAAGGATTCATCAAAAACCATTCCCAGTTTTCGGCTGAGCACTGAGAGAAGCGATATCCTCTGGCGGCACCTCGAGCATGTTTCCCATCGCTCCGCCGATTCAAAATTTTAAGGAACTTTATACAGAGTGAATGGAAGCTCCACGACATACTTCCCAATTTTACCACGACTGTGGGTGGCGAGAAAGGTCTTTTCGACCTGTTTATTTTCCGGTTCTGCTTTTGTGGTGCTTTGAACGTTCTCCAGTTCCCAAAACTTCTGAAGAGTGTAGTCAATATCCATTTTTGCGGTTATTGCAACAGCGTAGCTTACGTTCGATCAAATACCAACGAAATGGAGATAAGATTACCCTTGTTGTCGTACATCTATCGTCCTGTGAGCACTGACCATACGTGTTCGCTTCGCAATAGTATATCAACTGCTGTGTTTGTTTTGAACTGTGCATCCGGTAACTGCAGATTCAAAACTCCCCGATTTTTGATGCGTCAATGTTTTGCCATTCCAGAGGTTATTCTGCCAAGCACGTAAGCATAGACAACCAAACGATCATCGGATATGCGAGAATTTATTTGCAGTGTGCTGCATCCCTTGTTATGTACGCTTTTACGGAAGAGATTCCCGTAACAACAACCTTTTATGTGTCCTATGTCGCAGTGCTGCATTTGATGCATCCACTGCTTTTAATATTGCATGGTCTTTGTAGTTGTTGGCAGCCTCATCAACGGGAAGTGTTTTCAAGTGATGAATCTTTTGGGTCTAGTGAATGGTTTATTTTTGTTAAAAAGCCGTTCTCACTCTCCCTTTAAAGCACTAGCCGCTTCTTTAAATTTTCTAGCCTTACATGAAGAGCAACTATGAATTAATACAGGTATACGTGGAATGGTTTGAGACGCAAATCGAAATAATTTTTTTGGTATAAAATCCAAAGCAATTCTAATAATTATGGCGCCCAAAACTTGTTTACGCTTTATCGCTATTTTAAACTGTGTCTAAAAAACCAAAAAGGAGAATTTTCACCCTTGAGGTCATTTTCTCAGAATCCTTGCTTAGGGAAATCGATTTTTTTCCATATCTAACCCCAGATTTTCGAAATGTTTGTGGTGGTAACCTGGCGGTCTAGATTACTAAAAATTTGTTGTGACACAAATCTACTGAGCTATCCGCACTAATTTTGTAGCAACATTTTGTGTTTCGAACATTAAGAAGTGGATAACTTGAAGAGACTTCAGAGAAAGTTTACAATCATACTTATTGCCAAGGGGTTACTTCGCTTAAACTCGCACACCAAGTAGAGCAGAAGAAGCAACCCGAAAAAGACCGCTCGAATGCAGCTAAAAGGATAATAATAATAGCGTTCAGACCTTTGCGATAGTTGTTCAAGAAAAGCAATGGCCGTTTTTCATGTATAAATGCAACAGCGTCCCAAAAAGACCCAAATTCGACAGTTCATAAACGCTCTTATGAAATTTCACCTTGTTTGGGACTGTATTTTGAACGTTTCGAACGGATTTTTCTGGGTACTACTTGTATATTGGCTTTTTTAAAGGCTCTAAAGCAGTCTCCCCCCTTTAGAAAGATAATGTTGGTTCCTGGTAGATTTTGACACCTTGTTCACAACAAATATGGAATGCAGAAAAATGTTTATGTCTCGTTTTCTTTTTAAAGATGTTGTTAGGAAAACTTTATTGGTATCAATAGTGTTATCAATACTTATTTATTACTTACTTAAACCATTCATTAAATAAAATTAACTATCGCAGAAGCTGCCATATTGGCTACATGCATATCTTCATATGCCTCTTACCGTTAACTGACTTATGGGTTTAAAATAGTCTTAAAATATTTTGGTCGAGCCGTTTCGGGTATTTAATTATTTGATTATTTGTAATGTTTACAATAATTTATCTATAATAATATTAAGGAGGAGCCTTAAAAACGAAAAAAAGCTCAACTCTTTAACATAAATGAAAAATGGATAGAAATTCGAAAATAAATAGCCATTTTTCAATGTATAAATACAATGAAAGTTCACCCCTCTTTTGGGCTGAGTTTGGAACGCTTCGACCGTTTTTTTTTTGTACTATACTCAAAACTATCTGTGTTTATATCTTCAGCGGGTTTAAGCCTCTGAAACCATACAAATTTTTTTTTAAGTTTCAGATATATAAAATAAAATAATTGCCAAGTCAAAGCGATAAATACCACTGGGGATATAGATTTTCAAACAGAGATCCCCTTTAAAATTTTGCCCTGTCTTTAAGAAAACATAAAAAAATAAAATTTTACATGTATATCTCCCAAATAATTAAAATAGAAATAATGAAAAAAAATTTTATTTTATAGTTCTTATCATACATCTGGGAGCCATCAACATATATATTTTCGTATATATACGCGAAGCTATTTTCTTTTGTTCAAAATCGGCGATTTGACAGCGATGATTCCATTCAGAAGTTTGCAATATGGGCAAACAATATGAATATTCTACAATACAATATTCTATAACTTCCATTGTAAATTTGTATGACATTAACATAGAAATCCAACATTACTCAATAATTTTTTTTTGCTGTAAGCTATTGTTGCTTACTTACAAATAATACAAATTATTGGATTTCTGGTCAGGGGGATTCAAAACATATCTATTTATATAAGTATGAACATGCATTTACCATTCAATAAAATGTTATAAGCAAATAAAGTGTATACATACGCTTTGTAACTTGTCTATCTCTCTCGCACTCCCCTTCCATGAGTAAATGGTATTTCATAGTCGATTACATCGACAAAAAACCGAAATTTGTTAGCCCTTGCAGTTATAAAAAATAATCAACTTAAGTAACACCATTTAAAATATTAAAGGATTCTTGCTAGCTTCAGTGATATTAAAAAAAAATGTTTCATTATTTCTTTGATCGTTTCTTTTTTTTTTATTCCTAATATTATAGAATAATATGTCAAAAATCACC
The DNA here is from genome assembly GCF_025231255.1 of Drosophila biarmipes. NCBI lineage: Eukaryota > Metazoa > Arthropoda > Insecta > Diptera > Drosophilidae > Drosophila > Drosophila biarmipes. The sequence goes on from NW_026114527.1 coordinate 796,240, forward strand.
GAAGCTATAATTTATTTCATATTATTTCAGAACTAATTATAAAATGATATTTCCAAGCATAGGAGGATATATGTTAAAAAACACCAGAGCTTTAATTTTTTCTTATAATTTTCAACCAATTTTCCGATCGTTCGTATGACAGTTTTGTAATATAACCAAGCCAATGAAAAAAATTTTATTTTCAAGCATAGGCGGTTATATGTTAGAAAACACCGAAGATATAATTTAAAAAAATTGTTTTTAATAGTTTGTATGGGAGCTATAAGATATAGAACTAATTAAAAAAATTGTATTTCCAAGAATAGGAAGTTATATGTTAAAAACACCGAAGATATCATTTAAAAAAATTTGTTTCCGATGATGCAACTTTTCGCACGCCATAAGCTGACTGTCAAAATCACACAATCAGCACTAGTGAAACTTTGAGAAGGTTTCAGCCATTGCGCAGGCGATGATGAGTCCAAGTGGATCGGTTTTCCAAATGGAGCAAAATAGTTTTCATGCTAAAAGCAACCTACGGCAACCATCAGAGAACGGTTCCTATCAAAGTACGTGGTACCGAAAATTTTTATAATCCACAACAGAATTAAATTCATGAGCAAAGCGTTAAAAAATATTCTACTGGAGCTGGTGCTAGAAATAAGAAAGTATTTTGTTGTATGGACCGTATCAGTTTTATTCTGGGCCAGTTTCGAAGCCTAATTTAAATTTTTAAAAAGGTACGCCATCGTAGCAGCATTGCAAGAAGCCAAAAAGATATATTTAAATATATATGTCGGTTTTCTTTTACATAGGTTGAGTATGTATGATAATAATGGCATTATGCGCCTTAAGATGAGAGGTTGTTAGAGACTGCTACCGTTCACAAACATCCCGGTCCACCCTAACATAAATTTTCTGAAATGGGCAAGACTGCAACCTTCGTGATCATCGGTCTGATCATCTTTCATATTGGTCTCTTCAATTTGACTGCTTGAATGATGTTATGTTTCCATATCCCAGGAGATGTGTCAAGATGCTGGTGGCGTTTTGAACTCCTTAACCAAAATTACATCAACGTACGAGAAGAAGGGTGGCAAACGCAGGTCGCAGACTGCTTCCGGCTCTGACGATTATCGATAGCAACCGAAACATCCAGAAAATAGCGATGTCCCGTTGTTAATTGTTGACATGAGGAAACTCGTGCGATCAGCTTATCGAGCGGATGACCCTGAGTTGCGTTAGCCATTGTAGTCAAATAGTTGGACTTGACTTCTCCTTTTACACGTTTGTCTGAAAAAAGTAAGCCAAATCGTGAGTCGTTAAAGTTTACCATATACTGATCCTTGTCCCGTAGGCAAAAGTTTCCATTCCACCACAGTTAGAAGTCAATAAGGTTTGATTTGGGGTCTACGTAACTCCAGGCCTTCCAAGGAATAGTATCAAGGATTTTCGAGGTTCTGTTTCCAACAAATGTTTTTAGTTTGGCTGGTGCGTACGATAACCTGGATATCACGATTGATGAGTCTGAATAAGCAAAAACAGTTATGTTATTGTGGAGCAGTCCAGAAGAGATAGTTAGTAGAGAATAACGTCTGCACAAAGTTCGAGGCGTGGCATTGATTGTTGTTCAGTGGCGCCACAAGGGAAACCGAGGTGGAGCCATTGTCATTTGTAACTCTGTTGTACTCCAGAGCCGCATGTGCCTTTGTTGAATCATTCGATAACCCGTTTAGCTCGATCTTTTCTGCGTCGTTGGCAACGAAGCGTTGTAGTTCAAAGTTTTGTAAAGTGTCTAGATCTTTTCTCACTTCAGCCATTTGTCTCGCTAGTTTAGTTGTGATTGGGTCCTTTCAATCCAAGTTCAGACGCCATAGTTTTTGGAAAATAATATTAATGGACAACAGGTGTCAAGAGTCCCATAGGATCAAATATCCTCAAGACGTCGGATAAGACTAGGCTCTTGACGCAATCAGGATTTGTTGCTAGGCCTACGTTTTACGTTAGAATGTCTTTCCAGGATGCTAGTACAGCCCATGAACATGAACTGGCGACAGTTGTGCGTCGGTACCATCCGTTTGTATGAGAGAGATATTGGATATCCATTTCCCAAGTTCAAGCACAACGTCAGCTGAATACACTTGTTTCGGCTAGGAAAGAGCTCATCCTCAGTGCTTAACCAAGTAGAAACGTCATCGAAATAAAAAACCTTGAAGTAGGATTTTTAGGTATTCATCTCGTTGATCCACAGCGAGTTGTTCCAGCACTCGTACCGCCAGGAATGGTGCATTATGTTCAGTAACTTACAGTGCACAGTTGAAAATGCTTGATCGGATCGGATGGATTTTCTCTCCAAACGATTTTCTGGTAGTTTCTATACTCGAAATTATTCATCAAAAACCATTCCCAGTTTTCGGCTGAGCACTGAGAGAAGCGATATAATTTTAAGGAACTTTATACAGAGTGATATCTCCAGTTCCCAAAACTTCTGAAGAGTGTAGTCAATATCCATTTTTGCGGTTATTGCAAAAGCGTTGCTTACGTTCGTTCAAATACCAACGAAATGGAGATAAGATTACCCTTGTTGTCGTACATCTTTCATCCTGTGAGCACTGACCATACGTGTTCGCTTCGCAATAGTATATCAACTGCTGTGTTTGTTTTGAACTGTGCATCCGGTAACTGCAGATTCAAAACTCCCCGATTTTTGATGCGTCAATGTTTTGCCATTCCAGAGAAGAGGTTATTCTGCCAAGCACGTAACCATAGACAACCAAACGATCATCGGATATGCGAGACTTTATATGCAAGGGATGCAGCACCCTTGTTGTGTACGCTTTTACGGAAGAGATTCCCGTAACAACAACCTTTTATGTGTCCTATGTCACAGTGCTGTTGTTAGACGAACTGCATTTGATGCATCCACTGCTTTTAATATTGCATGGTCTTTGTAGTTGTTGGCAGCCTCATCAACGGGAAGTGTTTTCAAGTGATGAATCTTTTGGGTGTTGGACCAATGCTGTTTGTTATGAAGTGTACTTTCATATATGTCTTGAATGGAAGTCCACTCCGCGTGTTCACCAAAGAGCCGCTTGGTTTAAATTTTCGGTAATTCGCTCTGATTTGAATTCGCCGTGAGTATCGACTTAGAATTCGGCAATGTGACGTCACCACCAACATGATCAGGCATGTTCGGTGTGGTCTGACTTAATGCAAGTCGCTCAAATAGTTTTTTGTTTAAGGATTTCTTCATTGTTCGACTTGATCCTGTTGCTGGCCTAAGAAGACCCTTGTTGTAGATCTATGATTCTTTCCTTGAGTATAGGGGGGGTAAAAACAATGAGCATATCAACCCGGCTCGTCGTTTTTTTTCGTGTAAGTTCTCTCAGTTTTATTCGTTGTGCTTAATTATTCTTGGGTTTCACTGCGCCGATTAGACTGATTCACTAACTTTGTTTCCTACCGATTGGGTTTTCTCTCCCACGTGTTTCTTTGTTTTTTCTTTTGCCCGCGTGCGCGACCGTTCACCTGGAGGTACCAGAGCAGAGACCTTCCGGAAACCGCCGTGTGACTCTCTCATCCTTTTTACCTTTTCCTTACCAGATCGGTTTTGTATTTTTTCTATGCCCTATCTTTCCCTATGGTTGCCACCTCGGGCGGACGGTGCGGAACCAAACTTGACCCCTTTTGGTTTTATACCCGAAAATACATATGTTCACTTTCCAGTTACTAAATCATAATCCTTAATTTTAATCTATTACATAATAATGATAATAATGCCAAACTTAGATAACTACTGCTTATATATATATATATATATATTGTGGCAGTCTAGCCGTCAGGCAGGATCGTCCCCACGCTAAAACTATATCGCTGAGATGGTCAAGGAGAAGCAATAAAGTCTCAAGCACATCACATCACAACAGCAAATCACTATGAAGAGCATGACACAAGGAGGCTAAGATTCGTCGATAGTTTGCATACTGGATAGGAAAGCTTCACGTTCAAACAATTTCCCAAAGAGAGGACGAGATGTGAGGAGTCTTATAACTCCCTATTAATCTCGAGGCAAGAGAGCGGAAAGCAACAGGCTGACGAGAATTCGGGAGGAGCCATAGCATCAAGGTACACCGGTACCAATGGCCCCTAACCTACGCAAAGAAGACGGACCGTGAAATAACGGTCCCACGTTGGACTCTCGTCTCCAAGGGCAGGAAGGTCAATCAATTAAGGGGTGTATGGTATTTAAATTGTTTTTGCTTAAATAAGTACCAAAATTTTAGGAATTTTGCGTTGAAATTTCACGTCAATCGGGTTGTCTTCTAGCGTTTAAAACTTTAAAGCATTCTCTTGAAATGTGTCTTTTTTCAGTCGGTATCTTTTAAAATCTTATGTACCGATCATTCTAAAATTTTATATTAATTTTTTTTATATTAAATTTTTTTCACTTTCTGCATAGTTATACTAAATAAAACAACCTTTGATTTAAGTTTTATGTCAAATTCAAAGTGGACTTTATTTAAAAACGAGTTAGTCGTATTCAAATCCAACGTTGCCATATTATATTCCTAGTGAATACTTTTTAAATTTATTCGGAATACAAAATCTTTTATTTTGAATATATTATTTTATGATCAAGCAATTGTAAGATTGAAGTCAATTACATATTTTTATATATGCATTTAATTTCTCACCCATATACACAAAATAATTAAAATTATTATTAATTTGTAACAGAAAAAAGCTTTAATATTTAAATATTAGGACTTTAGTTACGTCTTCCTAACCACCAACAACCTCTTTCTATTTCCATTACTATTATCATACGATTTGGTTTGGAGATTTGTGTAAGAAGTACAAATACAAGCCTAGCAAAAGAAAAAATGTAGGTGCACTGTAAACGCTGGGCCAAAAACTAAAAACAACGGCACAATGTACATTCGTACATACATACCAACAGGTTATGGATAAATGTAAAAAAGCAAAGCGGCGAACGCAAACGTGTCTTCTTCTTCCAATCGCACTTGTATATTGGGGGTCAAGAAAATATGTGTGTACATAACATTAAAAATTCTTTTCCTCCGATATTTTGAAAATAAGATAAATATAATAATATGTCTTAATACTATGTCTGTAAATATATGCATATACGAGTATGTACATATGTATATAAAACCTATGTTTTATCATCTGATTTAGCGTCGCTGGTGAACAGCTGTGTTTACTTTTGTGCTCCAAGTTTTTGTGTTTTTCATTGATTTTGTATGAGTGTTCTGTGTGCATTTATATACAAAATCTTAGCCTAATAATTGTGTTAGAAATTTTTAATAGATATCCCAATAAACGAGTATTTATAGTTATTTTAACATATCTATTAGATTTGTTTAATCTCTTAGCTTTGTTAGAGTAACTTACGCTCTCTGAACTTGCTAAAACTCTTTTACTTCCTGTCAATCTCCCGCGCTCTATTATTTTACTGTAATTTACTCTCTCTATGAACCTGCTGAATTTCTGATAGACTTTTTCGGTGCTATTTCTGTAACTCTCTCTCTCTCTCTCTTGTTAGTGTCGCACAAGCCACGCTCAGTCGATAGAATATTTTTTCTCTCGTGCCCTCTTACGTTTGATTAATTTTCGCGATCTTGCTCTTTTCTTTTTATACCCGTTTCTCGTAGAGTAAAAGTGTATACCAGATTCCTCGGAAAGTGTATACTAGATTCGTCGGAAAGTATGTAACAGGTAGAAGGAAGCGTTTCCGACCCCATAAAGTACATATGGCGCCCTAAAATATGCCTTTTCTGCTTAGATATCTTCATTATCCTTTTGCTCTTTTTAGCTTGGTAACGGGTATCTGATAGTCGAGGCAGTCGACTATAGCGTTCTTCCTTGTTTTTTTTTTGTGTTTTGTGCCTTTGTGATTTTTGGATTTGGTCCCAGTGCCAAATTTTTTCTTATAATGGCTCTTGTCTGTTCTAAGAAGAATTGTAAATTATTAACCTAGTCGCCTAAACGCAAAAAAGACAGCTGTAAAGCTGTTAAAACGACTTTGGAATCCAACCCAAATCCGAACTTGGTAGCAGCAATTTCTAGTGACACAGGGGTAATCCATGTTTCCGGAATAAATGTTTCTGTACTCGATAAGTCAAAGTAACCGATGTTGACCTTACCTATAGGTACAGTAGGCACTGTTCCTAGAATTCAGCCTTGTGAGATTCAGACTGCTGCCGGGGGTCGTAAGAAACTTTCAATTGTTCCACAAAGGAAGCAATTATTTCTTTCTAGATACACCCCAGATACCACATCTGAGGACTTTTTGGAATTTATACGTGAAAAATTCCCATCCGAAGATATTGAATTGAAACAATTTCGATTTTCATACGCTCGTTGTATATCGTCTTTTAAAATATTTGCTCGGCCTGATGATTTTAATGTTTTACTTTCTGAAAGCTTTTGGCTTAATGATGATTTTGTAATTAAAGAACTTGTTCCACATAAACCAAGAACAAAAACCAGGCCTTCCACTGTGCCAAACAAAAGAAGTTTAATTTTGGCGTATTAAAATGTTAGGGGATTAAATATGAAGCAACCCAAGCGTTATGCTGACTCCTCGGCATTTACTGAAGATATTTTAGCTTTAACGGAAACTTGGCTGAAACCAGAGATATCCGACTCTTTTCATTGTTTTAGGTGACTTTAATCTACCTGATATCTCTTGGTCTCCTCCTACTGACTCATTTGTCGCTATGCCTTTATCCGCCCATGATTTTGTGGATGGCCTTTTAAAATTATCGTTACAGCAAGTAAGCTTTATAAAAAATTCCTTAGGTACACAATTAGATCTTGTGTTTGTTTCAGACCCGTCTGAAATCACGGTATGTTGAATTGACGCTCTTGTTGTATCTGAAGACCGATATCATCCAACTATGGCACTCGTTTAGTTTCTCCAACTTAAACGAGATGTTTTAACGATATGATTTGTACAATTGTGTAGTTATTAAAAGTGCCACTGAACTATTCTACATTGTGTTAAATACTTTTTTAATGAATGCGATCCTGATAGGTTTCCTTCAAACCTAAACAGGCCTCCTTAATTTACTAATGTGCTTCAAAGACTTAAAACCCCTTATTCAAACACTTATAAAAAGTATACAAAATCGGGTAAACAATCATATGAAATTTTCCGAAATATAAGGTGGCTCAAACGGATTTTAATGTTCTCAACAGTCATTGCTATTCTATGTATCTAAATCGATGTAAATTTGAATTTTCAAATGATCCGATCAATGGAGGCATCGGCGGATTCTGAAATTGCTGATTTATTTGCTGAGTTTTTCCAAACTAATTATAGTTCGACAGCTTGGTCAAATTCTAACTACTCCAATCCCTTAAATAAGGCAAATTGTATTTTTTCCCCTGTAATCACCAAAAGCTCTCTCTTAAGAGATTTAGCAACAACAACGCCAACTTATTCTTCCGGTCCAGATGAACTTCCTGGTTGTGTGCTTATGTTTTGTGCGTCAACCATTTGTAAACCGATTCTTAAACTTTTTAATTTGTCTATTTCATCATTTGTCTTCTATCTGGAAGGACTCTTTTATTATTCTACTCCATAAAAAAGGTGCGAAGGCGGATGCCCAAAATTATAGAGGTATTTTAAACATTTATGTTCCTCGCTTATATCACCGTGTCAGCATGGTTTTGTTAAGCGAAGATCGACCTTCTTGAATTGTCATCTATTGTAATAAATGGGTTTAAGAAAAAAATGTAGACTGGCATTGTATGTACAGATTTTAGTAAGGCCTTTGGCTGCGTTAACCACTCACTTCTTTTATTTAAATTAGATCAGCTTGGGTTTCCTGGTAATCAATTATCTTGGATTTCGTGTTACTTGAATGGTAGGACTCAGAGGGTTATATTCAAAAATGCTGTTTCAAAATTGATCTACGTAACATTTGGAGTGCCTTAATCATCTGGGCCCTGTTGTTTACTTTGTTTATTAACGATCTTCCCTCAATCATAACACATTCTCGTGTACTAATGTAAGCTGATGATGTTAAGCTTTGTTTATCATATGAGATATAGCGTCGGGATTTAACTAACAGTCGGCTATTGATTGTTTTTATCGATGATCTGAGTACCTTTTAAATTTTAACTGCCTTAAATGCAACGTTATGACTGCCACATTATGTCAACTGTTAACAAAGCCATGAGTGTTCTTGGGTTTATAAAGCGTTGATCAAAAGAATTTAATGAGCCTTATACGACCAAATTATTATTTACCTCCATTGTCCGTCCTATTTTAGAATATTGTTCGTCGGTTTGGAGGCCACAATATCAAGTGCACATCGACCGTATTGAGTCGGTACAAAGAAAAATTCCTCTTATTTGCCCTGAGTAGTTTGAACTGGGATCAAAACGTAAGGCTACCTTGCATAGATTCTGCAGATCTTTTAGACCGCCTAACATTCAATGTTCCTGTTAGACTAACACGAAACTATTTTCCTCTGAATTTGCCACGATGTACATCACATTTTTGTGTGCACGAGCCCTTTCGCGTTCTATGTAATAACTATAATAAACTTTATCATTTAATTTGCATTTCAACATCTATCCCGGTATTTAAAACTAATATTTTAACTAATTTGCTTAATTCTTAGTTGTGCCTTTTATTTTCAGTTTCATCCCGTCTCTATTTGTTTTATGTATGCATCTTCCTCGCGAACTCGCATTTTTTGCCCAAATTGATAAAAGGGCCCCGCGCGTAACAAACACGTGCTTGGTGTCATTGGGCCACTTGTTTGTACTTTTCGAAATGCGTCAACGTCCATATATATAATTATTCTGCGGCCAAATATAGTAGTTGTCTTCTCACGCTAGTATGTGCTAAAGAAACATTTTTTTTTAGAATAGACCGTGAGAATCATCCTCAAAGTTAGCTTAAAAATTACTTATACGACACTTCAGCCAGAACTTGTTTCGAAAAAATCAATTTCCCACCCCCAACTGTGTGAACGTTATACTCTCAGGCAATATTAAGCAAAAATATTCAAAATGTTTTTGGTTGGACATCTTGAATCCGAATTTGACACAACGGATGAGAGTATACAATGCTCCTACGGAAAAGTCATTTTTTAACACCTCTTACTCGTAGAGTAACTCTAGCGCTGAAAATAATCGGGCTCATGATTTTCACTGTACAATTAAAATTTTAGCTAAAATGTGTTTGCCTCGTCAATAGCTATCGATTTTTTGATTTGGCTTACCGCTTCAACTCTAACATCCATAACGCTTAAATCTGTCTGGTTGGTGGCGCTTTACAATCTCAATTTGTTTCTTGTATATCTTCAATTCCCGTTTGCTTCCTTTAGCTGAGTAACGGGTTTTGATAGTCCAAGATTATAATCCAATTTGTAGTGGAACTTTGGGGGAGAGTGTTACCCTGGGATCATCATCATCATAATTAGCTGTATGGTTTTCGCCACAATTAACACATTTAACAGACTGAATATCTCAGACTTCTATGGAATGTTTCGAAATACATCTTACACAGTTATGGTAAACAAAAACAAGGAAGAACGCTATAGTCCTTTGTCGACGATAGTCGACTATCAGATGCCCGTTACCAAGCTTAAGGGAGCAAAAGGATAATGGAGATATATAAGAAGACAAGAGATATTTTAGGGTGCCACTTATCGTTTATTTCAGTAGATGTTATGTGGCCGGCAGACAGATTTAAGCGTTTAAACCGTTTGTGGGCGTTAAAGTGGTCGGGGCACTTTTTATAAGCAGCAAAGCTTTATTTTAGGGCGCCACCTTCCGGCTATTACAGTAGATGTTATGTGGGCAGCAGCCATATTTAAGGGTTTTGGCGATTTGTGGGCGTTAGAGAGGGCGTGACACCTTTTTTTTTATGAGTCTGTTACGTACGCCCTCCATATAGAAAGATTCAACGACGAATCTTAACTCGGAGGGAGGGGTGCATTTGACTAACCACATTTATGCTAATAAGGCCAAAAGAAAAATGCAATTCGGCAAATTACTGGTGTCGCGTGGCCAGAACAACGGCCACGGTAGACCTACTGGTAACCATACCCCGGTAGCTGGCAAAATGCAACAGCCGGCCGCTGACTCTAAAGATATTGGATACCGAAATATAGTAACCCTAGGCGGGAACACCTAGTTTATCCGCTTCAAACTGACAGCTAAGTAAAAGCTCTACTAGGGTATTAAAGACCTTAGGCAATTAGAAAATGGGAGAGAATCCATTCTGGTGCCTTGCTGACGGAAGCCGCCAGCTCCAAGGAAAGGCGACCTTTCCAGGGCAGTCGTCCCCGGAGTCCTCTCCTCCAGGATCAGCCACCAGGGTCCAGCAGCCCTTAAGGAGGACACCTATAGCTCAAAAGATTTTCATGTGCCGGACCATCGCCGCCATTATAATCAAAGAAGGAAGGAATATCAACCGCAAGGATGACATTCGACATTCTGGGATGGTTGTAGCCGCAGTACTCGAAATTCTCATACGATTAGAGGCTTAGTGACCTACAGCATACTTCGAAAAAGTGGTGGTACAATGTAAATGTGTCCATTGAATCAATCTACGCTAAAGTGAACTTATGCATAACCAAAGGCAAATAGCCGCATATAATACAACTAAAACACAAAAATGCATTAAAATACACTTAAATCTAGTAAATAAATAAACAATTAGCGAAGACGAGTCTCATTACCAGCGCTACGGACGACGCGTGTCTTAGGCATATATATTTTTTTTGTGTTTAAGTGAATTGGTATTCTTAAGAGCGGCAGTCTTTTAGTGCACGTATATTAACATATACATCCAATAAAATATTTTTCAAATCCCAGGATCCGGAGCGTCGAGATCTCATCGCACAGGATTTAAAAGGGGGTAAGTTTTTCGGAACCCGGTTCCTTTCTTAAAGCATACTTATATAAAAATTCGTGCAGTCCAAAAAGTTTTTTTATAGCCTGTTATTAATATTTCAGCGGCGAGTATCAGCCTTGTATTTGTATGTACAATTTCAAGAACCCTCTGAGCGACGTTTGCAGTCGTGAATGGTCAGCGTTTTGCTGATGTCCGCACCCTACGGGTGGTAAACTCGATACTCTCCGCTAATAAAAGTAATTGTCAAATAGGGTTATTTCTTATGCATTAGCCAACTTTATATTGCTTATAAGTTGCTTATAAGTGTTGATGTAAAAAGTGGAATAGGTCTAGAACAATGACATAACTTTCGACGGACAACCTTGACAATGGGGGATGTATTGCGCGGTCCGCGACGATCCATTGGCACACGAATGTGTGAATATATGTAATATGCCTACGTAACAAGCCGGTAGATATTTATGAGACAAATACATTTCAGTTAAAATGTGGTTTCTACCATAAAAACTGTAGGCGGTACAGATTTTCGCGGATTGTGGGCGTTAGAGTGGGCGTGGCACCTCGCTGAAACAAACTTGCGCTGGGTAGGAAGCCCAGGAATCTGTATGAATATGATTATAGTTTCCAGACGGACTTGGCTAGATCGACTCGCCTAGTGATCCTGATCCGTCGTTTTACCTGTTAAATACTTTCTGACGAATCTAGTATACCCTTTTACTCTAGGAGTAACGGGTATAAAAACGGTTTTGTGTATGAATGATATCCTGATAACGGTGGCATTTTACGACTTTTTGTAACGTATTTCTACTCGAACACGATGGCGATATAGCGTCAAAACATCGTGAATTTTCTTATTGGTTAAAGATGGCTCTAGCTCTAAAAACGAGTTTTGGTTTTTCGTAGTGACATTTAGGTCTATTAATGAAGATAACAATGTTCAATGCAGGAAGCTCCAGCACAACATACTACAAACTTTGTAACTGTGGTAAACATTGATGTTTCATCAGAATACAATATATCTTTCAAATCAAAGTTGGCTTTTCCTTAGAATCATTAGTTTGTAGTTGAGGACAGAAAAAAGTCTAGTGAATGGTTTATTTTTGTTAAAAAGCCGTTCTAACTCTCCCTTTAAAGCACTAGCCGCTTCTTTAAAGTTTCTAGCCTTACATGAAGAGCAACTATGAATTAATACAGGTATACGTGGAATGGTTTGAGACGCAAATCGAAATAATTTTTTTGGTATAAAATCCAAAGCAACTCTAATAATTAGCCTCGATGGCGCCCAAAACTTGTTTACGCTTTATCGCTATTTTAAACTGTTTCTAAAAAACCAAAAATCAGAATTTTCACCCTTGAGGTCATTTTCTCAGAATCCTTGCTTAGGGAAATCGATTTTTTTCCATATCTAACCCCAGATTTTCGAAATGTTTATGGTGGTAACCTGGCGATCTAGATTACTAAAAATTTGTTGTGACACAAATCTACTGAGCTATCCGCACTAATTTTGTAGCAACATTTGGTGTTTCGAACATTAAGAAGTGGATAACTTGAAGCAACTTCAGAGAAAGTTTACAATCATACTTATTGCCAAGGGGTTACTTCGCTTAAACTCGCACACCAAGTACAGCAGAAGAAGCAACCCGAAAAAGACCGCTCGAATGCAGCTAAAAGGATAATAATAATAGCGTTCAGACCTTTGCGATAGTTGTTCAAGAAAAGCAATGGCCGTTTTTCATGTATAAATGCAACAGCGTCCCAAAAAGACCCAAATTCGACAGTTCATAAACGCTCTTATGAAATTTCACCTTGTTTGGGACTGTATTTTGAACGTTTCGAACGGATTTTTCTGGGTACTACTTGTATATCTAACATCCATAACGCTTAAATCTGTCTGGTTGGTGGCGCTTTACAATCTCAATTTGTTTCTTGTATATCTTCAATTCCCGTTTGCTTCCTTTAGCTGAGTAACGGGTTTTGATAGTCCAAGATTATAATCCAATTTGTAGTGGAACTTTGGGGGAGAGTGTTACCCTGGGATGGACGACTTTTTTGACGTCTGCTGGTACAGTACCCAGCCATCATAATTAGCTGTATGGTTTTCGCCACAATAAACACATTTAACAGACTGAATATATCAGACTTCTATGGAATGTTTCGAAATACATCTTACACAGTTATGGTAAAAAAAAACAAGGAAGAACGCTATAGTCCTTTGTCGACGATAGTCGACTATCAGATACCCGTTACCAAGCTTAAGGGAGCAAAAGGATAATGGAGATATATAAGAAGACAAGAGATATTTTAGGGTGCCACCTATCGTTTATTTCAGTAGATGTTATGTGGCCGGCAGACAGATTTAAGCGTTTAAACCGTTTGTGGGCGTTAAAGTGGTCGGGGCACTTTTTATAAGCAGCAAAGCTTTATTTTAGGGCGCCACCTTCCGGCTATTACAGTAGATGTTATGTGGGCAGCAGCCATATTTAAGGGTTTTGGCGATTTGTGGGCGTTAGAGAGGGCGTGACACCTTTTTTTTTATGAGTCTGTTACGTACGCCCTCCATATAGAAAGATTCAACGACGAATCTTAACTCGGAGGGAGGGGTGCATTTGACTAACCACATTTATGCTAATAAGGCCAAAAGAAAAATGCAATTCGGCAAATTACTGGTGTCGCGTGGCCAGAACAACGGCCACGGTAGACCTACTGGTAACCATACCCCGGTAGCTGGCAAAATGCAACAGCCGGCCGCTGACTCTAAAGATATTGGATACCGAGATATAGTAAACCTAGGCGGGAACACCTAGTTTATCCGCTTCAAACTGACAGCTAAGTAAAAGCTCTACTAGGGTATTAAAGACCTTAGGCAATTAGAAAATGGGAGAGAATCCATTCTGGTGCCTTGCTGACGGAAGCCGCCAGCTCCAAGGAAAGGCGACCTTTCCAGGGCAGTCGTCCCCGGAGTCCTCCTCCAGGATTAGCCACCAGGGTCCAGCAGCCCTTAAGGAGGACACCTATAGCTCAAAAGATTTTCATGTGTCGGACCATCGCCGCCATTATAATCAAAGAAGGAAGGAATATCAACCGCAAGGATGACATTCGACATTCTGGGATGGTTGTAGCCGCAGTACTCGAAATCCTCATACGATTAGAGGCTTAGTGACCTACAGCATACTTCGAAAAAGTGGTGGTACAATGTAAATGTGTCCATTGAATCAATCTACGCTAAAGTGAACTTATGCATAACCAAAGGCAAATAGCCGCATATAATACAACTAAAACACAAAAATGCATTAAAATACACTTAAATCTAGTAAATAAATAAACAATTAGCGAAGACGAGTCTCATTACCAGCGCTACGGACGACGCGTGTCTTAGGCATATATATTTTTTTTGTGTTTAAGTGAATTGGTATTCTTAAGAGCGGCAGTCTTTTAGTGCACGTATATTAACATATACATCCAATAAAATATTTTTCAAATCCCAGGATCCGGAGCGTCGAGATCTCATCGCACAGGATTTAAAAGGGGGTAAGTTTTTCGGAACCCGGTTCCTTTCTTAAAGCATACTTATATAAAAATTCGTGCAGTCCAAAAAGTTTTTTTATAGCCTGTTATTAATATTTCAGCGGCGAGTATCAGCCTTGTATTTGTATGTACAATTTCAAGAACCCTCTGAGCGACATTTGCAGTCGTGAATGGTCAGCGTTTTGCTGATGTCCGCACCCTACGGGTGGTAAACTCGATACTCTCCGCTAATAAAAGTAATTGTCAAATAGGGTTATTTCTTATGCATTAGCCAACTTTATATTGCTTATAAGTTGCTTATAAGTGTTGATGTAAAAAGTGGAATAGGTCTAGAACAATGACATAACTTTCGACGGACAACCTTGACAATGGGGGATGTATTGCGCGGTCCGCGACGATCCATTGGCACACGAATGTGTGAAGGGGAGGGAATATGGCCAAAACACAGCCCGATTGTATTGCGATCAAGCGACAGATAAGCTTGTGGGGCAGTGTGGACTGACAACTGACGAACTTTACGCCCTAATAATTTTTTTTGCAGGCACTTTAAATATTTATTCTCGTTATGTTGGAGAGGAGAGAGGCTTACCAAGATCCCATGACCCGAATACGACGTAGCTTACGCCGGCAAAAATGGTGAACATCGGACGCCTCTCCCTCGGCCCAAGTCCTTTTCAGGACTCAGGCACTAATATGCCTACGTAACAAGCCGGTAGATATTTATGAGACAAATACATTTCAGTTAAAATGTGGTTTCTACCATAAAAACTGTAGGCGGTACAGATTTTCGCGGATTGTGGGCGTTAGAGTGGGCGTGGCACCTCGCTGAAACAAACTTGCGCTGGGTAGGAAGCCCAGGAATCTGTATGAATATGATTATAGTTTCCAGACGGACTTGGCTAGATCGACTCGCCTAGTGATCCTGATCCGTCGTTTTACCTGTTAAATACTTTCTGACGAATCTAGTATACCCTTTTACTCTAGGAGTAACGGGTATAAAAACGGTTTTGTGTATGAATGATATCCTGATAACGGTGGCATTTTACGACTTTTTGTAACGTATTTCTACTCGAACACGATGACGATATAGCGTCAAAACATCGTGAATTTTCTTATTGGTTAAAGATGGCTCTAGCTCTAAAAACGAGTTTTGGTTTTTCGTAGTGACATTTAGGTCTATTAATGAAGATAACAATGTTCAATGCAGGAAGCTCCAGCACAACATACTACAAACTTTGTAACTGTGGTAAACATTGATGTTTCATCAGAATACAATATATTTTTCAAATCAAAGTTGGCTTTTCCTTAGAATCATTAGTTTGTAGTTGAGGACAGAAAAAAGTCTAGTGAATGGTTTATTTTTGTTAAAAAGCCGTTCTAACTCTCCCTTTAAAGCACTAGCCGCTTCTTTAAAGTTTCTAGCCTTACATGAAGAGCAACTATGAATTAATACAGGTATACGTGGAATGGTTTGAGACGCAAATCGAAATAATTTTTTTGGTATAAAATCCAAAGCAACTCTAATAATTAGCCTCGATGGCGCCCAAAACTTGTTTACGCTTTATCGCTATTTTAAACTGTGTCTAAAAAACCAAAAAGGAGAATTTTCACCCTTGAGGTCATTTTCTCAGAATCCTTGCTTAGGGAAATCGATTTTTTTCCATATCTAACCCCAGATTTTCGAAATGTTTGTGGTGGTAACCTGGCGGTCTAGATTACTAAAAATTTGTTGTGACACAAATCTACTGAGCTATCCGCACTAATTTTGTAGCAACATTTTGTGTTTCGAACATTAAGAAGTGGATAACTTGAAGAGACTTCAGAGAAAGTTTACAATCATACTTATTGCCAAGGGGTTACTTCGCTTAAACTCGCACACCAAGTAGAGCAGAAGAAGCAACCCGAAAAAGACCGCTCGAATGCAGCTAAAAGGATAATAATAATAGCGTTCAGACCTTTGCGATAGTTGTTCAAGAAAAGCAATGGCCGTTTTTCATGTATAAATGCAACAGCGTCCCAAAAAGACCCAAATTCGACAGTTCATAAACGCTCTTATGAAATTTCACCTTGTTTGGGACTGTATTTTGAACGTTTCGAACGGATTTTTCTGGGTACTACTTGTATATCTAACATCCATAACGCTTAAATCTGTCTGGTTGGTGGCGCTTTACAATCTCAATTTGTTTCTTGTATATCTTCAATTCCCGTTTGCTTCCTTTAGCTGAGTAACGGGTTTTGATAGTCCAAGATTATAATCCAATTTGTAGTGGAACTTTGGGGGAGAGTGTTACCCTGGGATCATCATCATCATAATTAGCTGTATGGTTTTCGCCACAATTAACACATTTAACAGACTGAATATCTCAGACTTCTATGGAATGTTTCGAAATACATCTTACACAGTTATGGTAAACAAAAACAAGGAAGAACGCTATAGTCCTTTGTCGACGATAGTCGACTATCAGATGCCCGTTACCAAGCTTAAGGGAGCAAAAGGATAATGGAGATATATAAGAAGACAAGAGATATTTTAGGGTGCCACTTATCGTTTATTTCAGTAGATGTTATGTGGCCGGCAGACAGATTTAAGCGTTTAAACCGTTTGTGGGCGTTAAAGTGGTCGGGGCACTTTTTATAAGCAGCAAAGCTTTATTTTAGGGCGCCACCTTCCGGCTATTACAGTAGATGTTATGTGGGCAGCAGCCATATTTAAGGGTTTTGGCGATTTGTGGGCGTTAGAGAGGGCGTGACACCTTTTTTTTTATGAGTCTGTTACGTACGCCCTCCATATAGAAAGATTCAACGACGAATCTTAACTCGGAGGGAGGGGTGCATTTGACTAACCACATTTATGCTAATAAGGCCAAAAGAAAAATGCAATTCGGCAAATTACTGGTGTCGCGTGGCCAGAACAACGGCCACGGTAGACCTACTGGTAACCATACCCCGGTAGCTGGCAAAATGCAACAGCCGGCCGCTGACTCTAAAGATATTGGATACCGAGATATAGTAAACCTAGGCGGGAACACCTAGTTTATCCGCTTCAAACTGACAGCTAAGTAAAAGCTCTACTAGGGTATTAAAGACCTTAGGCAATTAGAAAATGGGAGAGAATCCATTCTGGTGCCTTGCTGACGGAAGCCGCCAGCTCCAAGGAAAGGCGACCTTTCCAGGGCAGTCGTCCCCGGAGTCCTCTCCTCCAGGATCAGCCACCAGGGTCCAGCAGCCCTTAAGGAGGACACCTATAGCTCAAAAGATTTTCATGTGCCGGACCATCGCCGCCATTATAATCAAAGAAGGAAGGAATATCAACCGCAAGGATGACATTCGACATTCTGGGATGGTTGTAGCCGCAGTACTCGAAATCCTCATACGATTAGAGGCTTAGTGACCTACAGCATACTTCGAAAAAGTGGTGGTACAATGTAAATGTGTCCATTGAATCAATCTACGCTAAAGTGAACTTATGCATAACCAAAGGCAAATAGCCGCATATAATACAACTAAAACACAAAAATGCATTAAAATACACTTAAATCTAGTAAATAAATAAACAATTAGCGAAGACGAGTCTCATTACCAGCGCTACGGACGACGCGTGTCTTAGGCATATATATTTTTTTTGTGTTTAAGTGAATTGGTATTCTTAAGAGCGGCAGTCTTTTAGTGCACGTATATTAACATATACATCCAATAAAATATTTTTCAAATCCCAGGATCCGGAGCGTCGAGATCTCATCGCACAGGATTTAAAAGGGGGTAAGTTTTTCGGAACCCGGTTCCTTTCTTAAAGCATACTTATATAAAAATTCGTGCAGTCCAAAAAGTTTTTTTATAGCCTGTTATTAATATTTCAGCGGCGAGTATCAGCCTTGTATTTGTATGTACAATTTCAAGAACCCTCTGAGCGACGTTTGCAGTCGTGAATGGTCAGCGTTTTGCTGATGTCCGCACCCTACGGGTGGTAAACTCGATACTCTCCGCTAATAAAAGTAATTGTCAAATAGGGTTATTTCTTATGCATTAGCCAACTTTATATTGCTTATAAGTTGCTTATAAGTGTTGATGTAAAAAGTGGAATAGGTCTAGAACAATGACATAACTTTCGACGGACAACCTTGACAATGGGGGATGTATTGCGCGGTCCGCGACGATCCATTGGCACACGAATGTGTGAAGGGGAGGGAATATGGCCAAAACACAGCCCGATTGTATTGCGATCAAGCGACAGATAAGCTTGTGGGGCAGTGTGGACTGACGACTGACGAACTTTACGCCCTAATAATTTTTTTTGCAGGCACTTTAAATATTTATTCTCGTTATGTTGGAGAGGAGAGAGGCTTACCAAGATCCCATGACCCGAATACGACGTAGCTTACGCCGGCAAAAATGGTGAACATCGGACGCCTCTCCCTCGGCCCAAGTCCTTTTCAGGACTCAGGCACTAATATGCCTACGTAACAAGCCGGTAGATATTTATGAGACAAATACATTTCAGTTAAAATGTGGTTTCTACCATAAAAACTGTAGGCGGTACAGATTTTCGCGGATTGTGGGCGTTAGAGTGGGCGTGGCACCTCGCTGAAACAAACTTGCGCTGGGTAGGAAGCCCAGGAATCTGTATGAATATGATTATAGTTTCCAGACGGACTTGGCTAGATCGACTCGCCTAGTGATCCTGTTAAATACTTTCTGACGAATCTAGTATACCCTTTTACTCTAGGAGTAACGGGTATAAAAACGGTTTTGTGTATGAATGATATCCTGATAACGGTGGCATTTTACGACTTTTTGTAACGTATTTCTACTCGAACACGATGACGATATAGCGTCAAAACATCGTGAATTTTCTTATTGGTTAAAGATGGCTCTAGCTCTAAAAACGAGTTTTGGTTTTTCGTAGTGACATTTAGGTCTATTAATGAAGATAACAATGTTCAATGCAGGAAGCTCCAGCACAACATACTACAAACTTTGTAACTGTGGTAAACATTGATGTTTCATCAGAATACAATATATCTTTCAAATCAAAGTTGGCTTTTCCTTAGAATCATTAGTTTGTAGTTGAGGACAGAAAAAAGTCTAGTGAATGGTTTATTTTTGTTAAAAAGCCGTTCTAACTCTCCCTTTAAAGCACTAGCCGCTTCTTTAAAGTTTCTAGCCTTACATGAAGAGCAACTATGAATTAATACAGGTATACGTGGAATGGTTTGAGACGCAAATCGAAATAATTTTTTTGGTATAAAATCCAAAGCAACTCTAATAATTAGCCTCGATGGCGCCCAAAACTTGTTTACGCTTTATCGCTATTTTAAACTGTGTCTAAAAAACCAAAAAGGAGAATTTTCACCCTTGAGGTCATTTTCTCAGAATCCTTGCTTAGGGAAATCGATTTTTTTCCATATCTAACCCCAGATTTTCGAAATGTTTGTGGTGGTAACCTGGCGGTCTAGATTACTAAAAATTTGTTGTGACACAAATCTACTGAGCTATCCGCACTAATTTTGTAGCAACATTTTGTGTTTCGAACATTAAGAAGTGGATAACTTGAAGAGACTTCAGAGAAAGTTTACAATCATACTTATTGCCAAGGGGTTACTTCGCTTAAACTCGCACACCAAGTAGAGCAGAAGAAGCAACCCGAAAAAGACCGCTCGAATGCAGCTAAAAGGATAATAATAATAGCGTTCAGACCTTTGCGATAGTTGTTCAAGAAAAGCAATGGCCGTTTTTCATGTATAAATGCAACAGCGTCCCAAAAAGACCCAAATTCGACAGTTCATAAACGCTCTTATGAAATTTCACCTTGTTTGGGACTGTATTTTGAACGTTTCGAACGGATTTTTCTGGGTACTACTTGTATATCTAACATCCATAACGCTTAAATCTGTCTGGTTGGTGGCGCTTTACAATCTCAATTTGTTTCTTGTATATCTTCAATTCCCGTTTGCTTCCTTTAGCTGAGTAACGGGTTTTGATAGTCCAAGATTATAATCCAATTTGTAGTGGAACTTTGGGGGAGAGTGTTACCCTGGGATCATCATCATCATAATTAGCTGTATGGTTTTCGCCACAATTAACACATTTAACAGACTGAATATCTCAGACTTCTATGGAATGTTTCGAAATACATCTTACACAGTTATGGTAAACAAAAACAAGGAAGAACGCTATAGTCCTTTGTCGACGATAGTCGACTATCAGATGCCCGTTACCAAGCTTAAGGGAGCAAAAGGATAATGGAGATATATAAGAAGACAAGAGATATTTTAGGGTGCCACTTATCGTTTATTTCAGTAGATGTTATGTGGCCGGCAGACAGATTTAAGCGTTTAAACCGTTTGTGGGCGTTAAAGTGGTCGGGGCACTTTTTATAAGCAGCAAAGCTTTATTTTAGGGCGCCACCTTCCGGCTATTACAGTAGATGTTATGTGGGCAGCAGCCATATTTAAGGGTTTTGGCGATTTGTGGGCGTTAGAGAGGGCGTGACACCTTTTTTTTTATGAGTCTGTTACGTACGCCCTCCATATAGAAAGATTCAACGACGAATCTTAACTCGGAGGGAGGGGTGCATTTGACTAACCACATTTATGCTAATAAGGCCAAAAGAAAAATGCAATTCGGCAAATTACTGGTGTCGCGTGGCCAGAACAACGGCCACGGTAGACCTACTGGTAACCATACCCCGGTAGCTGGCAAAATGCAACAGCCGGCCGCTGACTCTAAAGATATTGGATACCGAAATATAGTAACCCTAGGCGGGAACACCTAGTTTATCCGCTTCAAACTGACAGCTAAGTAAAAGCTCTACTAGGGTATTAAAGACCTTAGGCAATTAGAAAATGGGAGAGAATCCATTCTGGTGCCTTGCCGCCAGCTCCAAGGAAAGGCGACCTTTCCAGGGCAGTCGTCCCCGGAGTCCTCTCCTCCAGGATCAGCCACCAGGGTCCAGCAGCCCTTAAGGAGGACACCTATAGCTCAAAAGATTTTCATGTGCCGGACCATCGCCGCCATTATAATCAAAGAAGGAAGGAATATCAACCGCAAGGATGACATTCGACATTCTGGGATGGTTGTAGCCGCAGTACTCGAAATCCTCATACGATTAGAGGCTTAGTGACCTACAGCATACTTCGAAAAAGTGGTGGTACAATGTAAATGTGTCCATTGAATCAATCTACGCTAAAGTGAACTTATGCATAACCAAAGGCAAATAGCCGCATATAATACAACTAAAACACAAAAATGCATTAAAATACACTTAAATCTAGTAAATAAATAAACAATTAGCGAAGACGAGTCTCATTACCAGCGCTACGGACGACGCGTGTCTTAGGCATATATATTTTTTTTGTGTTTAAGTGAATTGGTATTCTTAAGAGCGGCAGTCTTTTAGTGCACGTATATTAACATATACATCCAATAAAATATTTTTCAAATCCCAGGATCCGGAGCGTCGAGATCTCATCGCACAGGATTTAAAAGGGGGTAAGTTTTTCGGAACCCGGTTCCTTTCTTAAAGCATACTTATATAAAAATTCGTGCAGTCCAAAAAGTTTTTTTATAGCCTGTTATTAATATTTCAGCGGCGAGTATCAGCATTTGTATGTACAATTTCAAGAACCCTCTGAGCGACGTTTGCAGTCGTGAATGGTCAGCGTTTTGCTGATGTCCGCACCCTACGGGTGGTAAACTCGATATTCTCCGCTAATAAAAGTAATTGTCAAATAGGGTTATTTCTTATGCATTAGCCAACTTTATATTGCTTATAAGTTGCTTATAAGTGTTGATGTAAGAAGTGGAATAGGTTTAGAACAATGACATAACTTTCGACGGACAGCCTTGACAATGGGGGATGTATTGCGCGGTCCGCGACGATCCATTGGCACACGAATGAGTGAAGGGGAGGGAATATGGCCAAAACACAGCCCGATTGTATTGCGATCAAGCGACAGATAAGCTTGTGGGGCAGTGTGGACTGACGACTGACGAACTTTACGCCCTAATAATTTTTTTTGCAGGCACTTTAAATATTTATTCTCGTTATGTTGGAGAGGAGAGAGGCTTACCAAGATCCCATGACCCGAATACGACGTAGCTTACGCCGGCAAAAATGGTGAACATCGGACGCCTCTCCCTCGGCCCAAGTCCTTTTCAGGACTCAGGCACTAATATGCCTACGTAACAAGCCGGTAGATATTTATGAGACAAATACATTTCAGTTAAAATGTGGTTTCTACCATAAAAACTGTAGGCGGTACAGATTTTCGCGGATTGTGGGCGTTAGAGTGGGCGTGGCACCTCGCTGAAACAAACTTGCGCTGGGAAGGAAGCCCAGGAATCTGTATGAATATGATTATAGTTTCCAGACGGACTTGGCTAGATCGACTCGCCTAGTGATCCTGATCCGTCGTTTTACCTGTTAAATACTTTCTGACGAATCTCGTATACCCTTTTACTCTAGGAGTAACGGGTATAAAAACGGTTTTGTGTATGAATGATATCCTGATAACGGTGGCATTTTACGACTTTTTGTAATGTATTCCTACTCGAACACGATGGCGATATAGCGTCAAAACATCGTGAATTTTCTTATTGGTTAAAGATGGCTCTAGCTCTAAAAACGAGTTTTGGTTTTTCGTAGTGACATTTAGGTCTATTAATGAAGAAAACAATGTTCAATGCAGGAAGCTCTAGCACAACATACTACAAACTTTGTAACTGTGGTAAACATTGATGTTTCATCAGAATACAATATATCTTTCAAATCAAAGTTGGCTTTTCCTTAGAATCATTAGTTTGTAGTTGAGGACAGAAAAAAGTCTAGTGAATGGTTTATTTTTGTTAAAAAGCCGTTCTCACTCTCCCTTTAAAGCACTAGCCGCTTCTTTAAAGTTTCTAGCTTTACATGAAGAGCAACTATGAATTAATACAGGTATACGTGGAATGGTTTGAGACGCAAATCGAAATAATTTTTTTGGTATAAAATCCAAAGCAACTCTAATAATTAGCCTCGATGGCGCCCAAAACTTGTTTACGCTTTATCGCTATTTTAAACTGTGTCTAAAAAACCAAAAAGCAGAATTTTCACCCTTGAGGTCATTTTCTCAGAATCCTTGCTTAGGGAAATCGATTTTTTTCCATATCTAACCCCAGATTTTCGAAATGTTTATGGTGGTAACCTGGCGGTCTAGATTACTAAAAATTTGTTTCAGATATATAAAATAAAATAATTGCCAAGTCAAAGCGATAAATACCACTGGGGATATAGATTTTCAAACAGAGATCCCCTTTAAAATTTGGCCCTGTCTTTAAGAAAACATAAAAAAATAAAATTTTACATGTATATCTCACAAATAATTAAAATAGAAATAATGAAAAAAAAATTTTATTTTATAGTTCTTATCATACATCTGGGAGCCATCAACATATATATTTTCGTATATATACGCTAAGCTATTTTTTTTTGTTCAAAATCGGCGATTTGACAGCGATGATTCCATTCAGAAGTTTACAATATGGGCAACAGGCGTATTCCTACAATATTCTATAACTTCCATTGTAAATTTGTATGACATTAACATAGAAATCCAACATTACTCAATAATTTTTTTTTGCTGTAAGCTATTGTTGCTTACTTACAAATAATACAAATTATTGGATTTCTGGTCAGGGGGATTCAAAACATATCTATTTATATAAGTATGAACATGCATTTACCATTCAATAAAATTTTATAAGCAAATAAAGTGTATACATACGCTTTGTAACTTGTCTATCTCTCTCGCACTCCCCTTCCATGAGTAAATGGTATTTCATAGTCGATTACATCGACAAAAAAGCGAAATTTGTTAACCCTTGCAGTTATAAGAAATAATCAACTTAAGTAACACCATTTAAAATATTAAAGGATTGTTGCTAGCTTCAGTGATATTAAAAAAAAATGTTTCATTATTTCTTTGATCGTTTCTTTGGCAGAAATTCGAAATTCTTAAAACAATAAAAATTATATTCCTAATATTATAGAATAATATGTCAAAAAACACCGAAGCTATAATTTATTTCATATTATTTCAGAACTAATTAAAAAATGATATTTCCAAGCATAGGAGGATATATGTTAAAAAAACACCAAAGCCATAATTTTTTCTTATAATTTTCAACCAATTTTCCGATCGTTCGTATGACAGTTTTAATTTTATTTTCAAGCATAGGAGGTTATATGTTAAAAAACACCGAAGATATAATTTAAAAAAATTGTTTTTAATAGTTTGTATGGGAGCTATAAGATATAGAACTAATTAAAAAAATTGTATTTCCAAGAATAGGAAGTTATATGTTAAAAACACCGAAGATATCATTTTAAAAAATTTGTTTCCGATGATGCAACTTTTCGCACGCCATAAGCCGACTGTCAAAATCACACAATCAGCACTAGTGAAACTTTGAGAAGGTTTCAGCCATTGCGCAGGCGATGATGAGTCCAAGTGGATCGGTTTTCCAAATGGAGCAAAATAGTTTTCATGCTAAAAGCAACCTACGGCAACCATCAGAGAACGGTTCCTATCAAAGTACGTGGTACCGAAAATTTTTATAATCCGCAACAGAATTAAATTCATGAGCAAAGCGTTAAAAAATATTCTACTGGAGCTAGTGCTAGAAATAAGAAAGTATTGCGTTGTATGGACCGTATCAGTTTTATTCTGGGCCAGTTTCGAAGCCTAATTTAAACTTTTAAAAAGGTACGCCATCGTAGCAGCATTGTTAGAAGCCAAAAAGATATATTTAAATATATATGTCGGTTTTCTTTTACATAGGTTGAGTATATATGATAATAATGGCATTATGCGCCTTAAGATGAGAGGTTGTTAGAGACTGCTACCGTTCACAAACATCCCGGTCCACCCTAACACAAATTTTCTGAAATGGGCAAGACTGCAACCTTCGTGATCATCGGTCTGATCATCTTTCATGTTGGTGTCTTCAATTTGACTGCTTGAATGATGTTATGTTTCCATATCCCAGGAGATGTGTCAAGATGCTGGTGGCGTTTTGAACTCCTTAACCAAAATTACATCAACGTACGAGAAGAAGGGTGGCAAACGCAGGTCGCAGACTGCTTCCGGCTCTGACGATTATCGATAGCAACCGAAACATCCAGAAAATAGCGATGTCCCGCTAAAAAACACGCTGCGCCGCGCCGCACCACGCACCTTTAGTCGGTGCTCGTATTCCAGGTTCAGCTTCGAGTTTCGATGCGTTTTTAATAGCAAAACTGGGTGTTTGCCTCTTGTGTTAATTGTTGACATGAGGAAACTCGTGCGATCAGCTTATCGAGTGGATGACCCTGAGTTGCGTTAGCCATTGTAGTCAAATAGTTGGACTTGACTTCTCCTTTAACGCGTTTGTCTGAAAAAGGTAAACCAAATCGTGAGTCGTTAAAGTTTACCATGTACTGATCCTTGTCCCGTAGCCAAAAGTTTCCATTCCACCACAGTTGGAAGTCAATAAGGTTCTGTTTCCAACAAATGTTTTTAGTTTGGCTATCGTACGCACCTACGATAACCTGGATATCACGATTGATGAGTCTGACCAGGCAAAAACAGTTATGTTATTGTGGCGCAGTCCAGAAGAGATAGTTAGTAGAGAATAACGTCTGCACAAAGTTCGAGGCGTGGCATTGATTGTTGTTCAGTGGCGCCACAAGGGAAACCGAGGTGGAGCCATTGTCATTTGTAACTCTGTTGTACTCCAGAGCCGCATGTGCCTTTGTTGAATCATTCGATAACCCGTTTAGCTCGATCTTTTCTGCGTCGTTGGCAACGAAGCGTTGTAGTTCAAAGTTTTGTAAAGTGTCTAGATCTTTTCTCACTTCAGCCATTTGTCTCGCTAGTTTAGTTGTGATTGGGTCCTTTCAATCCAAGTTCAGACGCCATAGTTTTTGGAAAATAATATTAATGGACAACAGGTGTCAAGAGTCCCATAGGATCAAATATCCTCAAGACGTCGGATAAGACTAGGCTCTTGACGCAATCAGGATTTGTTGCTAGGCCTACGTTTTACGTTAGAATGTCTTTCCAGGATGCTAGTACAGCCCATGAACATGAACTGGCGACAGTTGTGCGTCGGTACCATCCGTTTGTATGAGAGAGATATTGGATATCCATTTCCAAAGTTCAAGCACAACGTCAGCTGAATACACTTGTTTCGGCTACGAAAGAGCTCACCCTCAGTGCTTAACCAAGTAGAAACGTCATCGAAATAAAAAACCTTGAAGTAGGATTCTTAGGTATTCATCTCGTTGATCCACAGCGAGTTGTTCCAGCACTCGTACCGCCAGGAATGGTGCATTATGTTCAGTAACTTACAGTGCACAGTTGAAAATGATTGATCGGATTGGATGGATTTTCTCTCCAAACGATTTTCTGGTAGTTTCTATACTCGAAAGGATTCATCAAAAACCATTCCCAGTTTTCGGCTGAGCACTGAGAGAAGCGATATCCTCTGGCGGCACCTCGAGCATGTTTCCCATCGCTCCGCCGATTCAAAATTTTAAGGAACTTTATACAGAGTGAATGGAAGCTCCACGACATACTTCCCAATTTTACCACGACTGTGGGTGGCGAGAAAGGTCTTTTCGACCTGTTTATTTTCCGGTTCTGCTTTTGTGGTGCTTTGAACGTTCTCCAGTTCCCAAAACTTCTGAAGAGTGTAGTCAATATCCATTTTTGCGGTTATTGCAACAGCGTAGCTTACGTTCGATCAAATACCAACGAAATGGAGATAAGATTACCCTTGTTGTCGTACATCTATCGTCCTGTGAGCACTGACCATACGTGTTCGCTTCGCAATAGTATATCAACTGCTGTGTTTGTTTTGAACTGTGCATCCGGTAACTGCAGATTCAAAACTCCCCGATTTTTGATGCGTCAATGTTTTGCCATTCCAGAGGTTATTCTGCCAAGCACGTAAGCATAGACAACCAAACGATCATCGGATATGCGAGACTTTATATGCAGTGTGCTGCATCCCTTGTTATGTACGCTTTTACGGAAGAGATTCCCGTAACAACAACCTTTTATGTGTCCTATGTCGCAGTGCTGTTGTTAGACGAACTGCATTTGATGCATCCACTGCTTTTAATATTGCATGGTCTTTGTAGTTGTTGGCAGCCTCATCAACGGGAAGTGTTTTCAAGTGATGAATCTTTTGGGTCTAGTGAATGGTTTATTTTTGTTAAAAAGCCGTTCTCACTCTCCCTTTAAAGCACTAGCCGCTTCTTTAAATTTTCTAGCCTTACATGAAGAGCAACTATGAATTAATACAGGTATACGTGGAATGGTTTGAGACGCAAATCGAAATAATTTTTTTGGTATAAAATCCAAAGCAA
This sequence comes from Drosophila biarmipes, assembly GCF_025231255.1. Lineage (NCBI taxonomy): Eukaryota > Metazoa > Arthropoda > Insecta > Diptera > Drosophilidae > Drosophila > Drosophila biarmipes. The sequence goes on from NW_026114527.1 coordinate 824,037, forward strand.
TTCTAATAATTATGGCGCCCAAAACTTGTTTACGCTTTATCGCTATTTTAAACTGTGTCTAAAAAACCAAAAAGGAGAATTTTCACCCTTGAGGTCATTTTCTCAGAATCCTTGCTTAGGGAAATCGATTTTTTTCCATATCTAACCCCAGATTTTCGAAATGTTTGTGGTGGTAACCTGGCGGTCTAGATTACTAAAAATTTGTTGTGACACAAATCTACTGAGCTATCCGCACTAATTTTGTAGCAACATTTTGTGTTTCGAACATTAAGAAATGGATAACTTGAAGAGACTTCAGAGAAAGTTTACAATCATACTTATTGCCAAGGGGTTACTTCGCTTAAACTCGCACACCAAGTAGAGCAGAAGAAGCAACCCGAAAAAGACCGCTCGAATGCAGCTAAAAGGATAATAATAATAGCGTTCAGACCTTTGCGATAGTTGTTCAAGAAAAGCAATGGCCGTTTTTCATGTATAAATGCAACAGCGTCCCAAAAAGACCCAAATTCGACAGTTCATAAACGCTCTTATGAAATTTCACCTTGTTTGGGACTGTATTTTGAACGTTTCGAACGGATTTTTCTGGGTACTACTTGTATATTGGCTTTTTTAAAGGCTCTAAAGCAGTCTCCCCCCTTTAGAAAGATAATGTTGGTTCCTGGTAGATTTTGACACCTTGGTCACAACAAATATGGAATGCAGAAAAATGTTTATGTCTCGTTTTCTTTTTAAAGATGTTGTTAGGAAAACTTTGTTGGTATCAATAGTGTTATCAATACTTATTCATTACTTACTTAAACCATTCATTAAATAAAATTAACTATCGCAGAAGCTGCCATATTGGCTACATGCATATCTTCATATGCCTCTTACCGTTAACTGCCTTATGGGTTTAAAATAGTCTTAAAATATTTTGGTCGAGCCGTTTCGGGTATTTAATTATTTGATTATTTGTAATGTTTACAATAATTTATCTATAATAATATTAAGGTATATTAATGTATAAATACAATGAAAGTTCACCCCTTTTTTGGGCTACGTTTGGAACGCTTCGACCGTTTTTTTTTTTGGTACCATACTCAAAACTATCTGTGTTTATATCTTCAGCGGGTTTAAGCCTCTGAAACCATAAAATTTTTTTTTAAGTTTCAGATATATAAAATAAAATAAATGCGAAAGCAAAGCGATAAATACCACTGGGGATATAGATTTTCAAACAGAGATCCCCTTTAAAATTTGGCCCTGTCTTTAAGAAAACATAAAAAAATAAAATTTTACATGTATATCTCACAAATAATTAAAATGGAAATAATGAAAAAAATTTTAATTTTTAGTTCTTATCATACATCTGGGAGCCATCAACATATATATTTTCGTATATATACGCGAAGCTATTTTCTTTTATTCAAAATCGGCGATCTGACAGCGATGATTGCATTCAGAAGTTTGCAATCTGGGCAACAGTCGTATTCCTACAATATTCTATAACTTCCATTGTAAATTTGTATGACATTAACATAGAAATCCAACATTACTCAATAATTTTTTTTGCTGTAAGCTATTGTTGCTTACTTACAAATAATAAAAATTTTTGGATTTCTGGTTATATAAGTATGAACATGCAGTTACTATTCAATAAAATGTTGTAGGCAAATAAAGTGTATACACACGCTTTGTAACTTGTCTATCTCTCTCGCACTCCCCTTCCATGAGTAAATGGTATTTGATAGTCGATTACATCGACAAAAAAGCGAAATTTGTAAACCCTTGCAGTTATAAGAAATAATCAACTTAAGTAACACCATTTAAAATATTAAAGGATTGTTGCTAGCTTCAGTGATATTAAAAAAAAATGTTTCATTATTTCTTTGATCGTTTCTTTGACAGAAATTCGAAATTCTTAAAACAATAAAAATTATATTCCTAATATTATAGAATAATATGTCAAAAAACACCGAAGCTATAATTTATTTCATATTATTTCAGAACTAATTAAAAAATGATATTTCCAAGCATAGGAGGATATATGTAAAAAAACACCAAAGCTATAATTTTTTCTTATAATTTTCAACCAATTTTCCGATCGTTCGTATGACAGTTTTGTAATATAACCAAGCCAATGAAAAAATTTTATTTTCAAGCATAGGAGGTTATATGTAAAAAACACCGAAGATATAATTTTAAAAAATTGTTTTTAATAGTTTGTATGGGAGCTATAAGATATAGAACTAATTAAAAAAATTGTATTTCCAAGAATAGGAAGTTATTTTTAAAAAAAACCCCAGATATCATTTAAAAAAATTTGTTTCCGATGATGCAGCTTTTCGCACGCCATAAGCCGACTGTAAAAATCACACAATCAGCACTAGTGAAACTTTGAGAAGGTTTCAGCCATTGCGCAGGCGATGATGAGTCCAAGCGGATCGGTTTTCCAAATGGAGCAAAATAGTTTTCATGCTAAAAGCAACCTACGACAACCATCAGAGAACGGTTCCTATTAAAGTACGTGGAACCGAAAATTTTGATAATCCACAACAGAATTAAATTCATGAGCAAAGCGTTAAAAAATATTCTACTGGAGCTGGTGCTAGAAATAAGAATGTATTGTGTTGTATGGACCGTATCAGTTTTATTCTGGGCCAGTTTCGAAGCCTAATTTAAACTTTTAAAAAGGTACGCCATCGTAGCAGCATTGCAAGAAGCCAAAAAGATATATTTAAATATATATGTCGGTTTTCTTTTACATAGGTTGAGTATATATGATAATAATGGCATTATTCGCCTTTAGATGAGAGGTTGTTAGAGACTGCTACCGTTCACAAACATCCCGGTCCACCCTAACACAAATTTTCTGAAATGGGCAAGACTGCAACCTTCGTGATCATCGGTCTGATCATCTTTCATGTTGGTGTCTTCAATTTGACTGCTTGAATGATGTTATGTTTCCATATGCCAGGAGATGTGTCAAGATGCTGGTGGCGTTTTGAACTCCTTAACCAAAATTACATCAACGTACGAGAAGAAGGGTGGCAAACGCAGGTCGCAGACTGCTTCCGGCTCTGACGATTCTCGATAGCAACCGAAACATCCAGAAAATAGCGATGTCCCGCTAAAAAACACGATGCGGCGCGCCGCACCACGCACCTTTAGTCGGTGCTCGTATTCCAGGTTCAGCTTCGAGTTTCAATGCGTTTTTAATAGCAAAACTGGGTGTTTGCCTTTTGTGTTAATTGTTGACATGAGGAAACTCGTGCGATCAGCTTATCGAGCGGATGACCCTGAGTTGCGTTAGCCATTGTAGTCAAATAGTTGGACTTGACTTCTCCTTTTACACGTTTGTCTGAAGAAAGTAAACCAAATCGTGAGTCGTTAAAGTTTACCATGTACTGATCCTTGTCCCGTAGCCAAAAGTTTCCATTCCACCACAGTTGGAAGTCAATAAGGTTTGATTTGGGGTCTACGTAACTCCAGGCCTTCCAAGGAATAGTATCAAGGATTTTCGAGGTTCTGTTTCCAACAAATGTTTTTAGTTTGGCTGGTGCGTACGATAACCTGGATATCACGATTGATGAGTCTGACCAAGCAAAAACAGTTATGTTATTGTGGAGCAGTCCAGAAGAGATAGTTAGTAGAGAATAACGTCTGCACAAAGTTCGAGGCGTGGCATTGATTGTTGTTCAGTGGCGCCACAAGGGAAACCGAGGTGGAGCCATTGTCATTTGTAACTCTGTTGTACTCCAGAGCCGCATGTGCCTTTGTTGAATCATTCGATAACCCGTTTAGCTCGATCTTTTCTGCGTCGTTGGCAACGAAGCGTTGTAGTTCAAAGTTTTGTAAAGTGTCTAGATCTTTTCTCACTTCAGCCATTTGTCTCGCTAGTTTAGTTGTGAGTGGGTCCTTTCAATCCAAGTTCAGACGCCAAAGTTTTTGGAAAATAATATTAATGGACAACAGGTGTCAAGAGTCCCATAGGATCAAATATCCTCAAGACGTCGGATAAGACTAGGCTCTTGACGCAATCAGGGTTTGTTGCTAGGCCTACGTTTTACGTCAGAATGTCTTTCCAGGATGCTAGTACAGCCCATGAACATGAACTGGCGACAGTTGTGCGTCGGTACCATCCGTTTGTATGAGAGAGATATTGGATATCCATTTCCCAAGTTCAAGCACAATGTCAACTGAATACACTTGTTTCGGCTACGAAAGAGCTCATCCTCAGTGCTTAACCAAGTAGAAACGTCATCGAAATAAAAAACCTTGAAGTAGGATTTTTAGGTATTCATCTCGTTGATCCACAGCGAGGTGTTCCAGCACTCGTACCGCCAGGAATGGTGCATTATGTTCAGTAACTTACAGTGCACAGTTGAAAATGCTTGATCGGATCGGATGGATTTTCTCTCCAAACGATTTTCTGGTAGTTTCTATACTCGAAATTATTCATCAAAAACCATTCCCAGTTTTCGGCTGAGCACTGAGAGAAGCGATATAATTTTAAGGAACTTTATACAGAGTGATATCTCCAGTTCCCAAAACTTCTGAAGAGTGTAGTCAATATCCATTTTTGCGGTTATTGCAAAAGCGTTGCTTACGTTCGATCAAATACCAACGAAATGGAGATAAGATTACCCTTGTTGTCGTACATCTTTCATCCTGTGAGCACTGACCATACGTGTTCGCTTCGCAATAGTATATCAACTGCTGTGTTTGTTTTGAACTGTGCATCCGGTAACTGCAGATTCAAAACTCCCCGATTTTTGATGCATCAATGTTTTGCCATTCCAGAGAAGAGGTTATTCTGCCAAGCACGTAACCATAGACAACCAAACGATCATCGGATATGCGAGACTTTATATGCAAGGGATGCAGCACCTTTGTTGTGTACGCTTTTACGGAAGAGATTCCCGTAACAACAACCTTTTATGTGTCCTATGTCACAGTGCTGTTGTTAGACGAACTGCATTTGATGCATCCACTGCTTTTAATATTGCATGGTCTTTGTAGTTGTTGGCAGCCTCATCAACGGGAAGTGTTATCAAGTGATGAATCTTTTGGGTGTTGGACCAATGCTGTTTGTTATGAAGTGTAATTTCATATATGTCTTGAAGGGAAGTCCACTCCGCGTGTTTACCAAAGAGCCGCTTGGTTTTAATTTTCGGTAATTCGCTCAGATTTGAATTCGCCGTGAGTATCGACTTAGAATTCGGCAATGTGACGTCACCACCAACATGATCAGGCGTGTTCGGTGTGTTCTGACTTACTGCAAGTCGCTCAAATAGTTTTTTGTTTAAGGATTTCGTTTTTTTTTTGGTAGTATACTCAAAACTATCTGTGCTTATATTTTAAGCGGGTTTAAGCTTCTGAAAACATAAAATTTTTTTTTTTAATTTTCAGATATATAAAATAAAATAAATGCCAAGTCAAAGCGATAAATACCATTAGGGATATTGATTTTCAAACAGAGATCCCCTTTAAAATTTGGCCCTGTCTTTAAGAAAACATAAAAAAAATAAAATTTTACATGTATATCTCACAAATAATTAAAATAGAAATAAGAAAAAAAAAAAATTTATTTTATAGTTCTTATCATACATCTGAGAGCCATCAACATATATATTTTCATATATATACGCTAAGCTATTTTCTTTTGTTCAAAATCGGCGATTTGACAGCGATGATTTCATTCAGAAGTTTGCAAACAGTCGTATTCCTACAATATTCTATAACTTCCATTGTAAATTTGTATGACATTAACATAGAAATCCAACATTTCTCAATAATTTTTTTTTTTGCTGTAAGCTATTGTTGTTCTGGTCAGGGGGATTCAAAACATATCTATTTATATAAGTATAAACATGCATTTACTATTCAATAAAATGTTATAAGCAAATAAAGTGTATACATACGCTTTGTAACTTGTCTATCTCTCTCGCACTCCCCTTCCATGAGTAAATGGTATTTGATAGTCGATTACATCGACAAAAAAGCGAAATTTGTAAACCCTTGCAGTTATAAGAAATAATTAACTTAAGTAACACCATTTAAAATATTAAAGGATTCTTGCTAGCTTCAGTGATATTAAAAAAAAATGTTTCATTATTTCTTTGATCGTTTCTTTGACAGAAATTCCAAATTCTTAAAACAATAAAAGTTATATTCCTAATATTATAGAATAATATGTCAAAAAACACCGAAGCTATAATTTATTTCATATTATTTCAGAACTAATTAAAAAATGATATTTCCAAGCATAGGAGGATATATGTTAAAAAACACCAAAGCTATAATTTTTTCTTATAATTTTCAACCAATTTTCCGATCGTTCGTATGACAGTTTTGTAATATAACCAAGCCAATGAAAAAAATGTTATTTTCAAGCATAGGAGGTTATATGTTAGAAAACACCGAAGATATAATTTAAAAAAATTGTTTTTAATAGTTTGTATGGGAGCTATAAGATATAGAACTAATTAAAAAAATTGTATTTCCAAGAATAGGAAGTTATATGTTAAAAACACCGAAGATATCATTTAAAAAAATTTGTTTCCGATGATGCAGCTTTTCGCACGCCATAAGCCGACTGTCAAAATCACACAATCAGCACTAGTGAAACTTTGAGAAGGTTTCAGCCATTGCGCAGGCGATGATGAGTCCGAAGCGTTAAAAAATATTCTACTGGAGCTGGTGCTAGAAATAAGAAAGTATTGTGTTGTATGGACCGTATCAGTTTTATTCTGGGCCAGTTTCGAAGTCTAATTTAAATTTTTAAAAAGGTACCCCGTCGTAGCAGCATTGCAAGAAGCCAAAAAGATATATTTAAATATATATGTCGTTGAGTATGTTGAGTATATATGATAATAATGGCATTATGCGCTTTAAGATGAGAGGTTGTTAGAGACTGCTACCGTTCACAAACATCCCGGTCCACCCTAACACAAATTTTCTGAAATGGGCAAGACTGCAACCTTCGTGATCATCGGTCTGATCATCTTTCATGTTGGTGTCTTCAATTTGACTGCTTGAATGATGTTATGTTTCCATATGCCAGGAGATGTGTCAAGATGCTGGTGGCGTTTTGAACTCCTTAACCAAAATTACATCATCGTACGAGAAGAAGGGTGGCAAACGCAGGTCACAGACTGCTTCCGGCTCTGACGATTATCGAAAGCAACCGAAACATCCAGAAAATCGCGATGTCCCGCTAAAAAACACGCTGCGCCGCGCCGCACTACGCACCTTTAGTCGGTGCTCGTGATCCAGGTTCAGCTTCGAGTTTCGATGCGTTTTTAAAGCAAAACTGGGTGTTTGCCTCTTGTGTTAATTGTTGACATGAGGAAACTCGTGCGATCAGCTTATCGAGTGGATGACCCTGAGTTGCATTAGCCATTGTAGCCAAATAATTGGACTTGACTTCTCCTTTAACGCGTTTGTCTGAAAAAGGTAAACCAAATCGTGAGTCGTTAAAGTTTACCATATACTGATCCTTGTCCCGTAGGCAAAAGTTTCCATTCCACCACAGTTTGAAGTCAATAAGGTTCTGTTTCCAACAAATGTTTTTAGTTTGGCTATCGTACGCACCTACGATAGCCTGGATATCACGATTGATGAGTCTGACCAGGCAAAAACAGTTATGTTATTGTGGCGCAGTCCAGAAGAGATAGTTGGTAGAGAATAACGTCTGCACAAAGTTCGAGGCGTGGCAATGATTGTTGTTCAGTGGCGCCACAAGGGAAACCGAGGTGGAGCCATTGTCATTTGTAACTCTGTTGTACACCAGAGCCGAATGTGCCTTTGTTGAATCATTCGATAACCCGTTTAGCTCGATCTTTTCTGCGTCGTTGGCAACGAAGCGTTGTAGTTCAAAGTTTTGTAAAGTGTCTAGATCTTTTCTCACTTCAGCCATTTGTCCGCTAGTTTAGTTGTGAGTGGGTCCTTTCAATCCAAGTTCAGACGCCAAAGTTTTTGGAAAATAATATTAATGGACAACAGGTGTCAAGAGTCCCAGAGGATCAAATATCCTCAAGACGTCGGATAATACTAGGCTCTTGACGCAATCAGCAACAGCTAGGCCTACGTTTTACGTTAGAATGTCTTTCCAGGATGCTAGTACAGCCCATGAACATGAACTGGCGACAGCTGTGCGTCGGTACCATCCGTTTGTATGAGAGAGATATTGGATATCCATTTCCCAAGTTCAAGCACAACGTCAACTGAATACACTTGTTTCGGCTGCGAAAGAGCTCATCCTCAGTGCTTAACGTCATCGAAATAAAAATCCTGAAGTAGGATACAGAGTGAATGGAAGCTTCACGACACACTTCCCAATTTCACCACGACTTTGGGTGGCGAGAAAATTTTTTCGACCTGTTTATTTTCCGGCTGTTGTTGGAAGCCTCATCAACGGGAAGTGTTATTAAGTGATGACTCTTTTGGGTGTTGGACCAATGCTGTTTGTTATGAAGTGTACTTTCATATATGTCTTGAAGGGAAGTCCACTCCGCGCGTTCACCAAAGAGCCGCTTGGTTTTAATTTTCGGTAATTCGCTCAGATTTGAATTCGCCGTGAGTATCGACTTAGAATTCGGCAATGTGACGTCACCACCAACATGATCAGGCGTGTTCGGTGTGTTCTGACTTACTGCAAGTCGCTCAAATAGTTTTTTGTTTAAGGATTTCGTTTTTTTTTGGTAGTATACTCAAAACTATCTGTGCTTATATCTTCAGCGGGTTAAAGCCTCTGAAAACATAAAATTTTTTTTTTTAATTTTCAGATATATAAAATAAAATAAATGCCAAGTCAAAGCGATAAATACCATTGGGGATATAGATTTTCAAACAGAGATCCCCTTTAAAATTTGGCCCTGTCTTTAAGAAAACATAAAAAAATAAAATTTTACATGTATATCTCACAAATAATTAAAATAGAAATAATGAAAAAAAATTTTATTTTATAGTTCTTATCATACATCTGGGAGCCATCAACATATATATATACGCTAAGCTATTTTCTTTTGTTCAAAATCGGCGATTTGACAGCGATGATTTCATTCAGAAGTTTGCAATCTGGGCAACAGTCGTATTCCTACAATATTCTATAACTTCCATTGTAAATTTGTATGACATTAACATAGAAATTCAACATTACTCAATAATTTTTTTTTTTGCTGTAAGCTATTGTTGCTTACTTACAAATAATAAAAATGTTTGGATTTCTGGTCAAGGGGATTTAAAACATATCTATTTATATAAGTATGAACATGCATTTACTATTCAATAAAATGTTATAAGCAAATAAAGTGTATACATACGCTTTGTAACTTGTCTATCTCTCTCGCACTCCCCTTCCATGAGTAAATGGTATTTGATAGTCGATTACATCGACAAAAAAGCGAAATTTGTAAACCCTTGCAGTTATAAGAAATAATCAACTTAAGTAACACCATTTAAAATATTAAAGGATTCTTGCTAGCTTCAGTGATATTAAAAAAAAATGTTTCATTATTTCTTTGATCGTTTCTTTGACAGAAATTCGAAATTCTTAAAACAATAAAAATTATATTCCTAATATTATAGAATAATATGTCAAAAAACACCGAAGCTATAATTTATTTCATATTATTTCAGAACTAATTAAAAAATTATATTTCCAAGCATAGGAGCATAAATGTAAAAAAACACCAAAGCTATAATTTTTTCTTATAATTTTCAACCAATTTTCCGATCGTTCGTATGACAGTTTTGTAATATAACCAAGCCAATGAAAAAATTTTATTTTCAAGCATAGGAGGTTATATGTAAAAAACACCGAAGATATAATTTTAAAAAATTGTTTTTAATAGTTTGTATGGGAGCTATAAGATATAGAACTAATTAAAAAAATTGTATTTCCAAGAATAGGAAGTTATATGTTAAAAACACCGAAGATATCATTTAAAAAAATTTGTTTCCGATGATGCAACTTTTCGCACGCCATAAGCCGACTGTAAAAATCACACAATCAGCACTAGTGAAACTTTGAGAAGGTTTCAGCCATTGCGCAGGCGATGATGAGTCCAAGCGGATCGGTTTTCCAAATGGAGCAAAATAGTTTTCATGCTAAAAGCAACCTACGGCAACCATCAGAGAACGGTTCCTATTAAAGTACGTGGAACCGAAAATTTTGATAATCCACAACAGAATTAAATTCATGAGCAAAGCGTTAAAAAATATTCTACTGGAGCTGGTGCTAGAAATAAGAATGTATTGTGTTGTATGGACCGTATCAGTTTTATTCTGGGCCAGTTTCGAAGTCTAATTTAAATTTTTAAAAAGGTACCCCGTCGTAGCAGCATTGCAAGAAGCCAAAAAGATATATTTAAATATATATGTCGGTTTTCTTTTACATAGGTTTAGTATATATGATAATAATGGCATTATGCGCTTTAAGATGAGAGGTTGTTAGAGACTGCTACCGTTCACAAACATCCCGGTCCACCCTAACACAAATTTTCTGAAATGGGCAAGACTGCAACCTTCGTGATCATCGATCTGATCATCTTTCATGTTGGTGTCTTCCATTTGACTGCTTGAATGATGTTATGTTTCCATATCCCAAGAGATGTGTCAAGATGCTGGTGGCGTTTTGAACTCCTTAACCAAAATTACATCAACGTACGAGAAGAAGGGTGGCAAACGCAGGTCACAGACTGCTTCCGGCTCTGACGATTATCGATAGCAACCGAAACATCCAGAAAATCGCGATGTCCCGCTAAAAAACACGCTGCGCCGCACCACGCACCTTTAGTCGGTGCTCGTGATCCAGGTTCAGCTTTGAGTTTCGATGCGTTTTTAATAGCAAAACTGGGTGTTTGCCTCTTGTGTTAATTGTTGACATGAGGAAACTCGTGCGATCAGCTTATCGAGTGGATGACCCTGAGTTGCGTTAGCCATTGTAGTCAAATAGTTGGACTTGACTTCTCCTTTAACGCGTTTGTCTGAAAAAGGTAAACCAAATCGTGAGTCGTTAAAGTTTACCATGTACTGATCCTTGTCCCGTAGCCAAAAGTTTCCATTCCACCACAGTTGGAAGTCAATAAGGTTCTGTTTCCAACAAATGTTTTTAGTTTGGCTATCGTACGCACCTACGATAACCTGGATATCACGATTGATGAGTCTGACCAGGCAAAAACAGTTATGTTCTTGTGGCGCAGTCCAGAAGAGATAGTTGGTAGAGAATAACGTCTGCACAAAGTTCGAGGCGTGGCAATGATTGTTGTTCAGTGGCGCCACAAGGGAAACCGAGGTGGAGCCATTGTCATTTGTAACTCTGTTGTACACCAGAGCCGAATGTGCCTTTGTTGAATCATTCGATAACCCGTTTAGCTCGATCTTTTCTGCGTCGATGGCAACGAAGCGTTGTAGTTCAAACTTTTGTAAAGTGTCTAGATCTTTTCTCACTTCAGCCATTTGTCCGCTAGTTTAGTTGTGAGTGGGTCCTTTCAATCCAAGTTCAGACGCCAAAGTTTTTGGAAAATAATATTAATGGACAACAGGTGTCAAGAGTCCCAGAGGATCAAATATCCTCAAGACGTCGGATAAGACTAGGCTCTTGACGCAATCAGGATTTGTTGCTAGGCCTACGTTTTACCATGAACATGAACTGGCGACAGCTGTGCGTCGGTACCATCCGTTTGTATGAGAGAGATATTGGATATCCATTTCCAAAGTTCAAGCACAACGTCAGCTGAATACACTTGTTTCGGCTACGAAAGAGCTCACCCTCAGTGCTTAACCAAGTAGAAACGTCATCGAAATAAAAAACCTTGAAGTAGGATTTTTAGGTATTCATCTCGTTGATCCACAGCGAGTTGTTCCAGCTCTCGTACCGCCAGGAATGGTGCATTATGTTCCGTAAGTTACAGTGCACAGTTGCAAATGCTTGATCGGATCGGATGGATTTTCTCTCCAAACGATTTTCTGGTAGTTTCTATACCTTTCGTCTCGAAAGGATTCATCAAAAACCATTCCCAGTTTTCGAAAGAACTGATTCCGAGAAACGATATCCTCTGGCGGCACCTCTGGTGGCATGTTTCCCATCGCTCCGTCGATTCAAAATTTTAAGGAACTTTATACAGAGTGAATGGAAGCTCCACGACACACTTCCCAATTTCACCACGACTGTGGGTGGCGAGAAAGGTCTTTTCGACCTGTTTATTTTCCGGCTCTGCTTTTGTCGTTCTCCAGTTCCCAAAACTTCTGAAGAGTGTAGTCAATATCCATTTTTGCGGTTATTGCAACAGCGTTGCTTACGTTCGTTGTGATAACCCGTCCAAATACCAACGAAATGGAGATAAGATTACCATGGTTGTCGTACATCTTTCGTCCTGTGAGCACTGACCATAAGTGTTCGCTTTGCAATAGTATATCAACTGCTGTGTTTGTTTTGAACTGTGCATCCGGCTTTTGATGCGTCAATGTTTTGCCATTCCAATGAATTGGTTATTCTGCCAAGCACTTAATCATAGACAGCCAAACGATCATCGGATACGCGACACTTTATATGCAGTGCGCTGCATCCCTTGTTGTGTGCGCTTTTACGGAAGAGATTCCCGTAACAACAACCTTTTATGTGTCCTCTCCTGTGTCGCTGTGCTGTTGTTAGACGAACCGCATTTGTTGCATCCACTGCTTTTAATATTGCATGGTCTTTGTAGTTGTTGGCAGCCTCATCAACGGGAAGTGTTATCAAGTGATGAATCTTTTGGGTGTTGGACCAATGCTGTTTGTTATGAAGTGTACTTTCATATATGTCTTGAAGGGAAGTCCACTCCGCGTGTTCACCAAAGAGCCGCTTGGTTTTAATTTTCGGTAATTCGCTCAGATTTGAATTCGCCGTGAGTATCGACTTAGAATTCGGCAATGTGACGTCACCACCAACATGATCAGGCGTGTTCGGTGTGTTCTGACTTACTGCAAGTCGCTCAAATAGTTTTTTGTTTAAGGATTTCGTTTTTTTTTTGGTAGTATACTCAAAACTATCTGTGCTTATATCTTCAGCGGGTTAAAGCCTCTGAAAACATAAAATTTTTTTTTTAATTTTCAGATATATAAAATAAAATAAATGCCAAGTCAAAGCGATAAATACCATTGGGGATATAGATTTTCAAACAGAGATCCCCTTTAAAATTTGGCCCTGTCTTTAAGAAAACATAAAAAAATAAAATTTTACATGTATATCTCACAAATAATTAAAATAGAAATAATGAAAAAAAATTTTATTTTATAGTTCTTATCATACATCTGGGAGCCATCAACATATATATATACGCTAAGCTATTTTCTTTTGTTCAAAATCGGCGATTTGACAGCGATGATTTCATTCAGAAGTTTGCAATCTGGGCAACAGTCGTATTCCTACAATATTCTATAACTTCCATTGTAAATTTGTATGACATTAACATAGAAATTCAACATTACTCAATAATTTTTTTTTTTTGCTGTAAGCTATTGTTGCTTACTTACAAATAATAAAAATGTTTGGATTTCTGGTCAAGGGGATTCAAAACATATCTATTTATATAAGTATGAACATGTATTTACTATTCAATAAAATGTTATAAGCAAATAAAGTGTATACATACGCTTTGTAACTTGTCTATCTCTCTCGCACTCCCCTTCCATGAGTAAATGGTATTTGATAGTCGATTACATCGACAAAAAAGCGAAATTTGTAAACCCTTGCAGTTATAAGAAATAATCAACTTAAGTAACACCATTTAAAATATTAAAGGATTCTTGCTAGCTTCAGTGATATTAAAAAAAAATGTTTCATTATTTCTTTAATCGTTTCTTTGACAGAAATTCGAAATTCTTAAAACAATAAAAATTATATTCCTAATATTATAGAATAATATGTCAAAAAACACCGAAGCTATAATTTATTTCATATTATTTCAGAACTAATTAAAAAATTATATTTCCAAGCATAGGAGCATAAATGTAAAAAAACACCAAAGCTATAATTTTTTCTTATAATTTTCAACCAATTTTCCGATCGTTCGTATGACAGTTTTGTAATATAACCAAGCCAATGAAAAAATTTTATTTTCAAGCATAGGAGGTTATATGTAAAAAACACCGAAGATATAATTTTAAAAAATTGTTTTTAATAGTTTGTATGGGAGCTATAAGATATAGAACTAATTAAAAAAATTGTATTTCCAAGAATAGGAAGTTATATGTTAAAAACACCGAAGATATCATTTAAAAAAATTTGTTTCCGATGATGCAACTTTTCGCACGCCATAAGCCGACTGTAAAAATCACACAATCAGCACTAGTGAAACTTTGAGAAGGTTTCAGCCATTGCGCAGGCGATGATGAGTCCAAGCGGATCGGTTTTCCAAATGGAGCAAAATAGTTTTCATGCTAAAAGCAACCTACGGCAACCATCAGAGAACGGTTCCTATTAAAGTACGTGGAACCGAAAATTTTGATAATCCACAACAGAATTAAATTCATGAGCAAAGCGTTAAAAAATATTCTACTGGAGCTGGTGCTAGAAATAAGAATGTATTGTGTTGTATGGACCGTATCAGTTTTATTCTGGGCCAGTTTCGAAGCCTAATTTAAACTTTTAAAAAGGTACGCCATCGTAGCAGCATTGCAAGAAGCCAAAAAGATATATTTAAATATATATGTCGGTTTTCTTTTACATAGGTTGAGTATATATGATAATAATGGCATTATTCGCCTTTAGATGAGAGGTTGTTAGAGACTGCTACCGTTCACAAACATCCCGGTCCACCCTAACACAAATTTTCTGAAATGGGCAAGACTGCAACCTTCGTGATCATCGGTCTGATCATCTTTCATGTTGGTGTCTTCAATTTGACTGCTTGAATGATGTTATGTTTCCATATGCCAGGAGATGTGTCAAGATGCTGGTGGCGTTTTGAACTCCTTAACCAAAATTACATCAACGTACGAGAAGAAGGGTGGCAAACGCAGGTCACAGACTGCTTTCGGCTCTGACGATTATCGAAAGCAACCGAAACATCCAGAAAATCGCGATGTCCCGCTAAAAAACACGCTGCGCCGCGCCGCACCACGCACCTTTAGTCAGTGCTCGTGTTCCAGGTTCAGCTTCGAGTTTCGATGCGTTTTTAATAGCAAAACTGGGTGTTTGCCTCTTGTGTTAGTTGTTGACATGAGGAAACTCGTGCGATCAGCTTATCGAGTGGATGACCCTGAGTTGCATTAGCCAAATAATTGGACTTGACTTCTCCTTTAACGCGTTTGTCTGAAAAAGGTAAACCAAGTCGTGAGTCGTTAAAGTTTACCATATACTGATCCTGGTCCCGTAGCCAAAAGTTTCCATTCCACCACAGTTGGAAGTCAATAAGGTTCTGTTTCCAACAAATGTTTTTAGTTTGGCTGGTGCGTACGATAACCTGGATATCACGATTGATAAGTCTGACCAGGCAAAAACAGTTATGTTCTTGTGGCGCAGTCCAGAAGAGATAGTTGGTAGAGAATAACGTCTGCACAAAGTTCGAGGCGTGGCAATGATTGTTGTTCAGTGGCGCCACAAGGGAAACCGAGGTGGAGCCATTGTCATTTGTAACTCTGTTGTACACCAGAGCCGAATGTGCCTTTGTTGAATCATTCGAAAACCCGTTTAGCTCGATCTTTTCTGCGTCGATGGCAACGAAGCGTTGTAGTTCAAACTTTTGTAAAGTGTCTAGATCTTTTCTCACTTCAGCCATTTGTCCGCTAGTTTAGTTGTGAGTGGGTCCTTTCAATCCAAGTTCAGACGCCAAAGTTTTTGGAAAATAATATTAATGGACAAAAGGTGTCCAGAGTCCCAGAGGATCAAATATCCTCAAGACGTCGGATAAGACTAGGCTCTTGACGCAATCAGGATTTGTTGCTAGGCCTACGTTTTACGTTAGAATGTCTTTCCAGGATGCTAGTACAGCCCATGAACATGAACTGGCGACAGTTGTGCGTCGGTACCATCCGTTTGTATGAGAGAGATATTGGATATCCATAAAAATCCTGAAGTAGGATTTTTAGGTATTCATCTAGTTGATCCACAGCGAGTTGTTCCAGCTCTCGTACCGCCAGGAATGGTGCATTATGTTCCGTAAGTTACAGTGCACAGTTGCAAATGCTTGATCGGATCGGATGGATTTTCTCTCCAAACGATTTTCTGGTAGTTTCTATACCTTTCGTCTCGAAAGGATTCATCAAATACCATTCCCAGTTTTCGGCTGAGCACTGAGTTGTCGGGAAGAAAGAACTGATTCCGAGAAACGATATCCTCTGGCGGCACCTCGAGCATGTTTCCCATCGCTTCGTCGATTCAAAATTTTAAGGAACTTTATACAGAGTGAATGGAAGCTCCACGACACACTTCCCAATTTCACCACGACTGTGGGTGGCGAGAAAGGTCTTTTCGACCTGTTTATTTTCCGGCTCTGCTTTTGTGGTGCTTTGAACGTTCTCCAGTTCCCAAAACTTCTGAAGAGTGTAGTCAATATCCATTTTTGCGGTTATTGCAATAGCGTTGCTTACGTTCGATGTGATAACCCGTCCAAATACCAACGAAATGGAGATAAGATTACCATGGTTGTCGTACATCTTTCGTCCTGTGTTCGCTTTGCAATAGTATATCAACTGCTGTGTTTGTTTTGAACTGTGCATCCGGTTTTTGATGCGTCAATGTTTTGCCATTCCAATGAATTGGTTATTCTGCCAAGCACGTAATCATAGACAACCAAACGATCATCGGATACGCGACACTTTATATGCAGTGTGCTGCATCCCTTGTTGTGTGCGCTTTTACGGAAGAGATTCCCGTAACAACAACCTTTTATATGTCCTCTCCTGTGTCGCTGTGCTGTTGTTAGACGAACCGCATTTGTTGCATCCACTGCTTTTAATATTGCATGGTCTTTGTAGTTGTTGGCAGCCTCATCAACGGGAAGTGTTATCAAGTGATGAATCTTTTGGGTGTTGGACCAATGCTGTTTGTTATGAAGTGTACTTTCATATATGTCTTGAAGGGAAGTCCACTCCGCGTGTTCACCAAAGAGCCGCTTGGTTTTAATTTTCGGTAATTCGCTCAGATTTGAATTCGCCGTGAGTATCGACTTAGAATTCGGCAATGTGACGTCACCACCAACATGATCAGGCGTGTTCGGTGTGTTCTGACTTACTGCAAGTCGCTCAAATAGTTTTTTGTTTAAGGATTTCGGTTTTTTTTTGGTAGTATACTCAAAACTATCTGTGCTTATATCTTCAGCGGGTTTAAGCCTCTGAAAACATAAATTTTTTTTTTTAATTTTCAGATATATAAAATAAAATAAATGCCAAGTCAAAGCGATAAATACCATTAGGGATATTGATTTTCAAACAGAGATCCCCTTTAAAATTTGGCCCTGTCTTTAAGAAAACATAAAAAAAATAAAATTTTACATGTATATCTCACAAATAATTAAAATAGAAATAAGAAAAAAAAAAATTTATTTTATAGTTCTTATCATACATCTGAGAGCCATCAACATATATATTTTCATATATATACGCTAAGCTATTTTCTTTTGTTCAAAATCGGCGATTTGACAGCGATGATTTCATTCAGAAGTTTGCAAACAGTCGTATTCCTACAATATTCTATAACTTCCATTGTAAATTTGTATGACATTAACATAGAAATCCAACATTTCTCAATAATTTTTTTTTTTGCTGTAAGCTATTGTTGCTTACTTACAAATAATAAAAATTTTTGGATTTCTGGTCAGGGGGATTCAAAACATATCTATTTATATAAGTATGAACATGCATTTACTATTCAATAAAATTTTATAAGCAAATAAAGTGTATACATACGCTTTGTAACTTGTCTATCTCTCTCGCACTCCCCTTCCATAAGTAAATGGTATTTGATAGTCGATTACATCGACAAAAAAGCGAAATTTGTAAACCCTTGCAGTTATAAGAAATAATCAACTTAAGTAACACCATTTAAAATATTAAAGGATTCTTGCTAGCTTCAGTCATATTAAAAAAAAATGTTTCATTATTTCTTTGATCGTTTCTTTGACAGAAATTCGAAATTCTTAAAACAATAAAATTATATTCCTAATATTATAGAATAATATGTCAAAAAACACCGAAGCTATAATTTATTTCATATTATTTCAGAACTAATTAAAAAATGATATTTCCAAGCATAGGGGGATATATGTTAAAAAAACACCCAAGCTATAATTTTTTCTTATAATTTTCAACCAATTTTCCGATCGTTCGTATGACAGTTTTATAATATAACCAAACCAATTAAAAAATTTTATTTTCAAGCATAGGAGGTTATATGTTAAAAAACACCGAAGATATAATTTTAAAAAATTGTTTTTAATAGTTTGTATGGGAGCTATAAGATATAGAACTAATTAAAAAAATTGTATTTCCAAGAATAGGAAGTTAAAGAAATTTGTTTCCGATGATGCAGCTTTTCGCACGCATTAAGCCGACTGTCAAAATCACACAATCAGCACAAGTGAAACTTTGAGAAGGTTTCAGCCATTGCGCAGGCGATGATGAGTCCAAGTGGATCAGTTTTCCAAATGGAGCAAAATAGTTTTCATGCTAAAAGCAACCTACGACAACCATCAGAGAACGGTTCCTATCAAAGTACGTGGTACCGATAATTTTGATAATCCACAATAGAATTAAATTCATGAGCAAAGCGTTAAAAAATATTCTACTGGAGCTGGTGCTAGAAATAAGAATGTATTGTGTTGTATGGACCGTATCAGTTTTATTCTGGGCCAGTTTCGAAGCCTAATTTAAACTTTTAAAAAGGTACGCCATCGTAGCAGCATTGCAAGAAGCCAAAAAGATATATTTAAATATATATGTCGGTTTTCTTTTACATAGGTTGAGTATATATGATAATAATGGCATTATTCGCCTTTAGATGAGAGGTTGTTAGAGACTGCTACCGTTCACAAACATCCCGGTCCACCCTAACACAAATTTTCTGAAATGGGCAAGACTGCAACCTTCGTGATCATCGGTCTGATCATCTTTCATGTTGGTGTCTTCAATTTGACTGCTTGAATGATGTTATGTTTCCATGTCCCAGGAGATGTGTCAAGATGCTGGTGGCGTTTTGAACTCCTTAACCAAAATTACATCAACGTACGAGAAGAAGGGTGGCAAACGCAGGTCACAGACTGCTTCCGGCTCTGACGATTATCGAAAGCAACCGAAACATCCAGAAAATCGCGATGTCCCGCTAAAAAACACGCTGCGCCGCGCCGCACCACGCACCTTTAGTCGGTGCTCGTGTTCCAGGTTCAGCTTCGAGTTTCGATGCGTTTTTAATAGCAAAACTGGGTGTTTGCCTCTTGTGTTAGTTGTTGACATGAGGAAACTCGTGCGATCAGCTTATCGAGTGGATGACCCTGAGTTGCATTAGCCTTTAACGCGTTTGTCTGAAAGGCGCCACAAGGGAAACCGAGGTTTCTGTTGTACACTAGAGCCGAATGTGCCTTTGTTGAATCATTTTGCGTCGATGGCAACGAAGCGTTGTAGTTCAAACTTTTGTAAAGTGTCTAGATCTTTTCTCACTTCAGCCATTTGTCCGCTAGTTTAGTTGTGAGTGGGTCCTTTCAATCCAAGTTCAGACGCCAAAGTTTTTGGAAAATAATATTAATGGACAACAGGTGTCAAGAGTCCCAGAGGATCAAATGTCCTCAAGACGTCGGATAAGACTAGGCTCTTGACGCAATCAGGATTTGTTGCTAGGCCTACGTTTTACGTTAGAATGTCTTTCCAGGATGCTAGTTGTAGTGGCGACTGAATCGGCCGTTTTAGTTCATCCTAGAAGTATGCTTCTCTTCAGTATCTGTCAGCCGAACTTCGTTGCATATCCGAAATTTTGGTGCAATGCTATCGGGGTAATACCAATGAGAATGGTAATTCATCGAAGGTCAGCCGGCGCAGGGAGTCTTTGGAAAGCTCGACTCAGCTGTGAAACATTTCCGTCGATGGCCCCAATTACCCCACGCTATTTTTGATTCGGTCTTTTCAAATCAAGTCGTCATTGGGTGCAGATGCAGATAAAATTGGTAACATCCCACGTGTAGCTCAGGCAGGAGATGCAAGAAAGCCTCTGAGATAGGGCTCTAAGTCCGATCACGAATTTATTATTTTTATTTATTTTATTATTATTATTTTTTAAATCTGTGGAACATTTTTTTTTTGGGCATAAGAGCCCCAAAACCACCAGGTGGGTAAACCTTGTGCTCGATTTTCCCCGCACTTAAAAATTTACAGTAGCCATACGAATTTCGCAGAGCTGCAGAAAGGCAGCCAAATCGGAGAAGCATACGCCAGAGGAGCACCCTGCCGCAGAGCATACGCCAGAGGAGCACCCTACCGCATCTGAAAAGCATCCGCCAGAGAAGCACCCTGCCGCACAGCATCCGCCAGAGGAGCACCCCGCCGCAGAGCATACGCCAGAGGAGCACCCTGCCGCAGAGCATACGCCAGAGGAGCACCCTGCCGCATCTGAAAAGCATCCGCCAGAGGAGCACCCTGCCGCTCAGCGCACGCCAGAGGAGCGCCCTGTCGAGGAGCGCCACCGGAGTAGCCCCGCCGTAAGAGGAAGCCCTACCGGAGGACCAGCCACATCGGAGAAGCACCCGCCGGAGTGCCCAAAAGACCGCTGCCTGAGGCGCGCGCATCGCTAGCTCGCTTAGCCGACAGAGGAGCCGATTAAATTCCCCGGTTGGCGTCGTCATTGCGTGAGCCACTGGGGCTTGACCCATTGGTGCCAGCGACGTTCGACTAGCCCAGACAACTAGTGTAGAAGAGGGACCTCCGACAGTTAACCAATTGCACAAGACAGAAAGATCTAGGTCATATATTTTTTATTTGAGAGAGAGATATACGCGATGTAAAATGCCGGGCTTATGATCAGAAAAGTTTTCTTCCAATCGTTTGCACTCGCCAAGAATAGTGAAAGTATTTTAACCCATAGGGCTGTATGAAACGCCTGAAACGGAAGATCGATCTTTCGCCGATGGAAATCTGAGTGAGTTGTCTTTGTTTAATTTATATTCGCATTCGAATGGTATTTGAATCTGTGGGTGAAACTTTTGTTTAGTCTTGGGCGAGAATTAATAGAACCAATTACAAGAAAATAAATAAATAAGGAAAAGGAAACAATATTAATTTTAATATGTTTTACTAGATATTTCAATATTAAATTAATACTAGTAGTTCATCAATTCTATACCTTGAAAAGAAATTAACTCGGGTCATTTAAAGCAATCTAATTAACTTATAAAAAAATTGTGGAAATTGTGGAAAAGATTACACGTGAACAAAAAAAAAAAGAACCCCGATAATGGAGTTGATATCTTAGACATATTCTTGGGTTTTAAATACGGTCACCAAAATTATATAAATACGAAATTTATGCCTACACCTGAACATATTTTTTTACTGAAAAATATTATAATGATTTATTGTTTTTGCTTATATTACTATTACACTCTATATTATTATTATAAACCTGAATTACTATATTTTCTTTGATAATATTAAGATCTTTTGAATTTTGTCATTAAAAATGGAAACTTAAAAGAAACGTATTGCTGAACTGAGCTGATGATTCCACGGTCGTAGGGAAAAAAAGGGGTCACCAGAGCCATGCTCTAGCGGAAGGCAACCTAGGTAGGGTGGGCGATAAGCGGGCGCAATTACACCAGCAGCCACGCAAATAGTTACATTCTTCTTTCTTTGAACTTTACTTTATATGCTGATTTTTTCCCTTTCTTTCCTTTTTTTGAATTTGGTTTATCGTTCTTCCGATTCATATGACTAGCTCCTTTCAATGTCGCAAGCACGCTCAATTTCTTGAGATGTTAATAATAATGTGTGCATCGTAACTGAATCTGTGAGAGCAAGACCTCCACCCCAAAGCCACGAGCTAGCGCCGGACCTACAGCGTGCCACGCCAATACAGATTCTTTCGAAAATTAGTCCCTCAGTCGAACGTTACACGTTACAGTTATAATTAATTATTATTAATATCAAAGGTGGTGCCCAACGTTAGGGCCTTTGTGAGTTTACTCATTAAGACTCATGGATAAACCGATTCGACTCTTTTTCATTTTTTTTATTTCCTTCTCCTCATCTCAAGGTTTTTTTTGTAGATTTTATATTTTTCTCGGAAATCAAAACTGTATAATTATTAACATTATTTTTTTTGACCGAAAATGAAGAATTATCAAAGAAACCTTCCTAAATTTGGCACTTAACAAGCTGAGGAAAACGGGAAGAAAACACACGCACTTAGGTCGATTTCTGTCCCGGTTTGAAATGCCATTACTTACTTACTTAAATAAAATCACAAACTAATCTAAACGGGAAATGCTGGCGTTGCTTGAGAGAAGCGTCACATCCAGAAGTAGTTTATGACAATTATTATTCTTTCACAGGGGCACTATAACGAAAAGTCACTGTCCGATACCGGAGTAAAGTCTCCCTCCTTTAGTCCAGGTCATTGCGCCTTTCTATATCTTTTCTCATTTCTAAGGATGGTAACAAGAAAATACCCTTCGATTCGTGTGACATCAAGCAATCAGTTCACTAAACAAATTTTTTATTTTTTTATCTTATCGCAAAGTTACGATCGTTGTAAATTTTTTTCCGTTTTAATTTTATTACTGCGGTTAGTTAACTGTGGTCGGATTATTTTTGGGATACATTTGTTCGGATAAGGAGATAGTCTCGCTAGAAAATGGGGTTAGACCGATCTCCGGAAAAGGACGCTGAGAACAGCTCAAATTCACTCTGTCCTATATGCAAAGGCGAGATTAGCGGTGTCGATGTTTATAGAACAGCGTGTCAACATGAATTTCAAAAGAGATGCATAGAGGGTCACTGGAAGAAAAGTATACAGTGTCCGGTGTGCAAAAGTTCCTGTAGGCCCAAAGTTCCAAAGGTCTCCGATAATGCGGAGCGGGAAACGCGTAGTCAATCAGGGAACCGTCCACTCGTCGAGAATATTGAAAGAGAAGTTGCGGACAGCACAGCCTCTACGTCAGGACTTAATGCCAGTACCAACAGCAGCGGCAACATCAATACAAGTGTTATTAATGCTAATGCCATCACCTTATTGGCAATGGAACGCAGATTACTAGCGACTCTATCGGAAAGGATGGCGGAATTAATCCAAAGTTCTGTATCTAATATCATAACCAGGGTGAGAGCAACTCAAAGCCCACAGGCCAATAATAGCCAGGGTGAGCAGTCTTCTCAACAGACTATTAGAGACGTTAGTAATAGGGCCAACGCGAGTAGGGGAACTGATGATAATCTACAGGACGTCAGAATGACTTCGGTTTCAACTGCTTCGCATCAAAGTTCCACTTCCGATTTATTGAGCCGTCCTGATAAAGTGGTACATATTCTGAACGGATGGAAGATTAAATATTCCGGAGGAGGAGTGCCAGTGGACAATTTTATTTACCGAGTTGAAGCACTGACTAGGGAAACGTTAGGAAATAATTTTTCCGTGCTCTGTAAGAACGCATCTGTTCTGTTTGAAGGAAATGCCAACGAGTTCTATTGGCGATATCATAAAGCACATGGTGAAGTCCGTTGGGATAATTTCTGTTCAGCTCTACGTCTGCAGTTTAGACAAAATAGAGATGATGGGGATATCGAGGAGTTAATCAGGAATACAAAACAAAAGCCGAATGAAACTTTCGATTGCTTTTACGACAAGATATCTGATTTAGTCGATCAGCTAGAGCAGCCGTGGGCGCCGAACAAACTGGTAAGAGTCCTTAAGAACAACTTACGTACGGAAATAAGGCATGAGCTCCTGAATCTGGATATTAAAACAGTTTCACACTTGAGAGAAATTTGTTGAAGGCGCGAAGATTTTTTGGCTGATGCTAAGCGATACCAGACGAACAAAGAACGGCTATTAATTCGTTACTTCATAGTAAAATATCTGACTTAAAGAAGCTAGATATCTCGGAATGCAACTTTCAATCAGACTCAAGCTCTCGTCGGATAAAGGCGTATTGGGAGAACATAAAGATATGCAACGTTGGGGTCCAGTAGATTAATTCAATTCCGGCTGGGCAGAAGGATCCTCGCCCATTTTTACCAGTTCAAGTGTTCAATCGTACTGTCTATGGGAGCACTGACTCGGGAGCTTCGATTAGTTGTGTTGGTGGGAGGTTAGCGGAGGAGATAAAAGCTAGCGGTAACTATAAAAAGATAAAAGGTCATGCTACCACGGCAGATGGAAGATCGCAGCAGATACTGGGCCATTTGAAAGTCGCAGTAGAATACATCGATAAGAAAAGTACCATAAAGCTTTATGTGGTACCATCGCTGAAGCAGGATTTATATCTGGGTATAGATTTCTGGAGGCTGTATGACTTGCTTCCTAAAAATATAAGCATATCTGAATTAGAATCGTCGCAAAGTAACGCTAAAGCGGAGGTTGATCAGCATAAATTGAATGTATGTGAATAGCGAATGTAATAACTTGTTTTCCGTCATTTAAACAAGAAGGACTCGGTAAGACCAACCTGATATCGCATTCGATTGATGTGGGAACGGCAAAACCAATTAAACAACGCCATTTCCCCGTCTCCCCAGCGGTCGAAAAGGCCATGTACACCAAAATCGACCGAATGATAGCATTGGGAGTAATAGAAGAATCCGAAAGTTCATGGTCATCCCCTATCGTAATGGTAACCAAACCTGGCAAAGTAAGAATTTGTTTGGACTGTAGGAAGGTAAACAGTTTCACCGAAAAAGATGCTTACCCACTTCCTCAAATCAGTGGGATCTTAAGTCGGTTACCAAGAGCTGAGTATATTTCCAGCCTGGATCTAAAGGACGCTTATTGGCAGGTACCTCTAGAGGAATCATCCCGCGACAAAACAGCATTCACAGTCCCAGGCAGACCTCTCTACCAAGCACAATGCCCCGACTAATGGATAAGGTGGTACCAGCCCATCTCCGCAATGAGGTGTTTATTTATCTTGACGATTTATTAGTAGTTTCTTCCACGTTTGAACGGCACCTCGAAGTACTGAGAGAATTGGCCTTGCAAATTAAACGGGCAGGTTTGACTCTAAATATTGGTAAAAGTCATTTCTGTATGCTACGCGTTCGATATTTAGGGCACATCATAGGCGACGGTGGAATCCGGACGGATCCCGAACAGGTGGCAGCAATAAAAAATTTTCCTGTCCCTAAAAGTCTGCGAAGCTTGAGAAGTTTCATGCGCCTGTGTGGATGGTATCGGAAGTTTGTGCCAAATTTTGCTTCACTCGCTACCCCTTTGACCGACTTAATGACCACCAAACGAAAGTTTAGTCTAACTGAAGAAGCTATACAAGCCTTCGAGGAGCTGAAGCAACGTCTAAGCGAAGCTCCAGTTTTGTGTAGCCCCGATTTCTCGAAACCGTTCGCAATACACTGCGATGCGAGTAAAACAGGGGTAGGCGCTGTGCTTGTACAAATATCCGAAGAAGGAGATGAACGTCCGATTGCCTTCATCTCCAAGAAGCTAAACAAGGCCCAACGCAACTATACTGTAACCGAGCAAGAATGTTTAGCGGCCATCGTAGCTCTCAAAAGTTCCAGGGCATATGTTGAAGGAATGGAATTCACAATCATAACGAATCACGCCTCATTGAAGTGGTTAATGTCCAACCATGACCTGAATTCCCGGTTGGCACGATGGGCGTTGGCCTTGCAAAGGTACAACTTCAAGATTGAGAATCGCAAAGGCTCCCTTAACGTTGTTCCCGATTCGTTGTCTCGCGTCAACGAAGACGTGATAGCCGCTGTAGATTTACGGGAAGGACTTCTGGTGGACTTGGATTCTGAAGAGTTTAAGAAAGCAGAATATATGGATCTAGTAGAAAAAGTAAAAGCAAATCAAGCTAACTTTCCTGACCTCAAAGCAGATAATGGCTATGTGTATCGGAAATCTGAGCATTCTACAGGGGAACAAGTCCACGATGATTACGCGTGGAAACTCTGGATACCGAAGGAACTAGTGCCAGAAATCCTTAAGAGAGCACACGATGGTTCTATGTCTTGCCACGGTGGCATACATAAGACCATAGAGAGAGTGAGGCGTTATTATTTTTGGCCTGGCCTGGTACCAGATGTAAAGGCATACATTAACGCTTGCGAAGTGTGCAAAACGACAAAAGCGCAGAATTATACACTGCGACCGCCATTAGGAAATGCACCGGAAAGTCAACGGTTTTTCCAAGGATTGTTCGTAGACTTTCTTGGGCCATACCCTAGATCAAGAAGCGGGAACGTGGGAATTTTTATCGTTCTGGACCATTTTTCCAAATATGTATTCCTTAAACCAGTTAGGAAGATTGACACCAGTGCGGTCACAAAATACTTGGAAGGGGAACTGATCATGGCATATGGAGCTCCGGAAACCGTGGTGTCAGACAACGGATCACAATTTCGTTCTCACGCTTTTCGGAAATTGATGCAGCAGTATGGCATCACACACACATTAACGGCGGTGCATTCACCGCAAGCTAACGCTTCCGAACGCGTAATCGCTCCGTGATTGCTGCGATCCGAGCATGTGTGCGACCAGACCAGAAAGACTGGGACGAACACCTAAACAGGATATGTTGTGCATTGAGGTCCTCCGTTCATGCTAGTTTGGGAACTTCTCCATATTACATGGTAGTTGGACAGCATATGATAACATCCGGTTCTACCTACTCACTGTTAAGGAAATTAAATTTACTTGATGATCGTTCACTAAAATTCAATCGCCAGGACTCATTTGAGATTGTTCGAGATAAAGCATGCAAGCGTATAATGGAACAACACGCCGAAAACGAGAAGCGCTATAACCTTCGGTCTCGAAACGTCTCATTCGTGGAAGGACAAGAGGTGTATCGCCAGAACTTCAAACAAAGCTGCTTCCAGACAGGATACACTGCCAAATTCGGACCTTCTTTTGTAAAGGCAAGAGTTCGCAAGAAGCTGGGAGGCGCGTATTATGAACTGGAAGACTTACAAGGCACACTTGTAGGTACCTATCACGCCAAGGATATTCGGCATTAATGCCTCTTCCGTCGGTATCAGTCTAGGGTACCAGGGATAGTATACCCTAGCCTGATTGTTTGGGGGGGGCTTTGTAGTGGCGACTGAATCGGCCGTTTTAGTTCATCCTAGAAGAATGCTTCTCTTCAGTTTCTGTAAGCCGAGCTTCGTTGCATATCCGAAATTTTGGTGCAATGCTATCGGGGTAATACCAATGAGAATGGTAATTCATCGAAGGTCAGCCGGCGCAGGGAGTCTTTGGAAAGCTCGACTCAGCTGTGAAACATTTCCGCCGATGGCCCACGCTATTTTTGATTCGGTCTTTTCAAATCAAGTCGTCATTGGGTGCAGATGCACTCACTCTCTGTTCCGATAAAATTGGTAACATCCCACGTGTAGCTCAGGCAGGAGATGCAAGAAAACCCCTGAGATAGGGCTCTAAGTCCGATCACAAATTTATTTTTTTTAAATCTGTGGAACATTTTTTTTTTGGGGCATAAGAACCCCAAAACCACCAGGTGGGTAAACCTTGTGCTCCATTTTCCCCGCACTTAAAAATTTACAGTAGCCATACGAATTTCGCAGAGCTGCAGAAAGGCAGCCAAATCGGAGAAGCATACGCCAGAGGAGCACCCTGCCGCAGAGCATACGCCAGAGGAGCACCCTGCCGCATCTGAAAAGCATCCGCCAGAGAAGCACCCTGCCGCACAGCATCCGCCAGAGGAGCACCCCGCCGCAGAGCATACGCCAGAGGAGCACCCTGCCGCAGAGCATACGCCAGAGGAGCACCCTGCCGCATCTGAAAAGCATCCGCCAGAGGAGCACCCTGCCGCACAGCATCCGCCAGAGGAGCACCCCGCCGCAGAGCATACGCCAGAGGACCACCCTGCCGCATCTGAAAAGCATCCGCCAGAGGAGCATCCTGCCGCACAGCATCCACCAGAGGAGCACCCCGCCGCAGAGCATACGCCAGAGGAGCACCCTGCCGCTTCTGAAAAGCATCCGCCAGAGGAGCACCCTGCCGCTCAGCGCACGCCAGAGGAGCGCCCTGTCGAGGAGCGCGCACCGGAGTAGTCCCGCCGTAAGAGGAAGCCCTACCGGAGGACCAGCCACATCGGAGAAGCACCCGCCGGAGGAGTGCCCAAGAGACCGCTGCCTGAGGCGCGCGCATCGCTAGCTCGCTTAGCCGACAGAGGAGCCGATTAAATATTCCGGTTGGCGTCGTCATTGCGTGAGCCACTGGGGCTTGACCCATTGGTGCCAGCGACGTTCGACTAGCCCAGACAACTAGTGTAGAAGAGGGACCTCCGACAGTTAACCAATTGCACAAGACAGAAAGATTTAGGTCATATATTTTTTATTTGAGAGAGAGATATACGCGATGTAAAATGCCGGGCTTATGATCAGAAAAGTTTTCTTCCAATCGTTTGCACTCGCCAAGAATAGTGAAAGTATTTTAACCTATAGGGCTGTATGAAACGCCTGATTTTTTTTTAGCCTCTACGTTGAACGGAAGATCGATCTTTCGCCGATGGAAATCTGAGTGAGTTGTCTTTGTTTAATTTATATTCGCATTCGAATGGTATCTGAATCTATGGGTGAAACTTTTGTTTAGTCTTGGGCGAGAATTAATAGAACCAATTAAAAGAAAATAAATAAATAAGGAAAAGGAAACAATATTAATTATAATATGTTTTACTAGATATTTCAATATTAAATTAATACTAGTAGTTCATCAATTCTATACCTTGAAAAGAAATTAACTCGGGTCATTTAAAGCAATCTAATTAACTTATAAAAAAATTGTGGAAATTGTGGAAAAGATTATACGTGAACAAAAAAAAAAAAGAACCCCGATAATGGAGTTGATATCTTAGACATATTCTTGGGTTTTAAATACGCTCACCAAAATTAAATAAATACGAAATTTATGCCTACACCTGAACATATTTTTTTACTGAAAAATATTATAATGAATAATTCTTTTTGCTTATATTACTATTACACTCTATATTATTATTATAAACCTGAATTACTATATTTTCTTTGATAATATTAAGATCTTTTGAATTTTGTCATTAAAAATGGAAACTTAAAAGAAACGTATTGCTGAACTGAGCTGATGATTCCACGGTCGTAGGGAAAAAAAGGGGTCACCAGAGCCATGCTCTAGCGGAAGGCGACCTAGGTAGGGTGGGCGATAAGCGGGCGCAATTACACCAGCAGCCACGCAAATAGTTACATTCTTCTTTCTTTGAACTTTACTTTATATGCTGATTTTTTCCCTTTCTTTCCTTTTTTTGAATTTGGTTTATCGTTCTTCCGATTCATATGACTAGCTCCTTTCAATGTTGCAAGCACGCTCAATTTCTTGAGATGTTAATAATAATGTGTGCATCGTAACTGAATCTGTGAGAGCAATACCTCCACCCCAAAGCCACGAGCTAGCGCCGGACCTACAGCGTGCCACGCCAACACAGATTCTTTCGGAAATTAGTCCCTCAGTCGAACGTTACACGTTACATAGTACATCCCATGAACACGAACTGGCGACAGTTGTGCGTCGGTACCATCCGTTTGTATGAGAGAGATATTGTATATCGATTTCCCAAGTTCAAGCACAACGTCAACTGAATACACTTGTTTCGGCTACGAAAGAGCTCATCCTCAGTGCTTAACCAAGTAGAAACGTCATCGAAATAAAAATCCTGAAGTAGGATTTTTAGGTATTCATCTCGTTGATCCACAGCGAGTTGTTCCAGCTCTCGTACCGCCAGGAATGGTGCATTATGTTCCGTAAGTTACAGTGCACAGTTGCAAATGCTTGATCGGATCGGATGGATTTTCTCTCCAAACGATTTTCTGGTAGTTTCTATACCTTTCGTCTCGAAAGGATTCATCAAAAACCATTCCCAGTTTTCGGCTGAGCACTGAGTTGTCGGGAAGAAAGAACTGATTCCGAGAAACGATATCCTCTGGCGGCACCTCTGGTGGCATGTTTCCCATCGCTCCGTCGATTCAAAATTTTAAGGAACTTTATACAGAGTGAATGGAAGCTCCACGACACACTTCCCAATTTCACCACGACTTTGGGTGACGAGAAAATTTTTTCGACCTGCTTATTTTCCGGCTGTTGTTGGAAGCCTCATCAACGGGAAGTGTTATGAAGTGATGAATCTTTTGGGTGTTGGACCAATGCTGTTTGTTATGAAGTGTAATTTCATATATGTCTTGAAGGGAAGTCCACTCCGCGTGTTTACCAAAGAGCCGCTTGGTTTTAATTTTCGGTAATTCGCTCAGATTTGAATTCGCCGTGAGTATCGACTTAGAATTCGGCAATGTGACGTCACCACCAACATGATCAGGCGTGTTCGGTGTGTTCTGACTTACTGCAAGTCGCTCAAATAGTTTTTTGTTTAAGGATTTCGATTTTTTTTTGGTAGTATACTCAAAACTATCTGTGCTTATATTTTAAGCGGGTTTAAGCTTCTGAAAACATACAATTTTTTTTTTTAATTTTCAGATATATAAAATAAAATAAATGCCAAGTCAAAGCGATAAATACCATTAGGGATATTGATTTTCAAACAGAGATCCCCTTTAAAATTTGGCCCTGTCTTTAAGAAAACATAAAAAAAATAAAATTTTACATGTATATCTCACAAATAATTAAAATAGAAATAAGAAAAAAAAAATTTATTTTATAGTTCTTATCATACATCTGAGAGCCATCAACATATATATTTTCATATATATACGCTAAGCTATTTTCTTTTGTTCAAAATCGGCGATTTGACAGCGATGATTTCATTCAGAAGTTTGCAAACAGTCGTATTCCTACAATATTCTATAACTTCCATTGTAAATTTGTATGACATTAACATAGAAATCCAACATTTCTCAATAATTTTTTTTTTTGCTGTAAGCTATTGTTGCTTACTTACAAATAATAAAAATTTTTGGATTTCAGCTTTTCGCACGCCATAAGCCGACTGTAAAAATCACACAATCAGCACTAGTGAAACTTTGAGAAGGTTTCAGCCATTGCGCAGGCGATGATGAGTCCAAGCGGATCGGTTTTCCAAATGGAGCAAAATAGTTTTCATGCTAAAAGCAACCTACGACAACCATCAGAGAACGGTTCCTATTAAAGTACGTGGAACCGAAAATTTTGATAATCCACAACAGAATTAAATTCATGAGCAAAGCGTTAAAAAATATTCTACTGGAGCTGGTGATAGAAATAAGAATGTATTGTGTTGTATGGACCGTATCAGTTTTATTCTGGGCCAGTTTCGAAGCCTAATTTTAACTTTTAAAAAGGTACGCCATCGTAGCAGCATTGCAAGAAGCCAAAAAGATATATTTAAATATATATGTCGGTTTTCTTTTACATAGGTTGAGTATATATGATAATAATGGTATTATGCGCTTTAAGATGAGAGGTTGTTAGAGACTGCTACCGTTCACAAACATCCCGGTCCACCCTAACACAAATTTTCTGAAATGGGCAAGACTGCAACCTTCGTGATCATCGGTCTGATCATCTTTCATGTTGGTGTCTTCAATTTGACTGCTTGAATGATGTTATGTTTCCATATGCCAGGAGATGTGTCAAGATGCTGGTGGCGTTTTGAACTCCTTAACCAAAATTACATCATCGTACGAGAAGAAGGGTGGCAAACGCAGGTCACAGACTGCTTCCGGCTCTGACGATTATCGAAAGCAATCGAAACATCCAGAAAATCGCGATGTCCCGCTAAAAAACACGCTGCGCCGCGCCGCACTACGCACCTTTAGTCGGTGCTCGTGATCCAGGTTCAGCTTCGAGTTTCGATGCGTTTTTAAAGCAAAACTGGGTGTTTGCCTCTTGTGTTAATTGTTGACATGAGGAAACTCGTGCGATCAGCTTATCGAGTGGATGACCCTGAGTTGCATTAGCCATTGTAGCCAAATAATTGGACTTGACTTCTCCTTTAACGCGTTTGTCTGAAAAAGGTAAACCAAATCGTGAGTCGTTAAAGTTTACCATATACTGATCCTTGTCCCGTAGGCAAAAGTTTCCATTCCACCACAGTTTGAAGTCAATAAGGTTCTGTTTCCAACAAATGTTTTTAGTTTGGCTGGTGCGTACGATAACCTGGATATCACGATTGATAAGTCTGACCAGGCAAAAACAGTTATGTTCTTGTGGTGCAGTCCAGAAGAGATAGTTGGTAGAGAATAACGTCTGCACAAAGTTCGAGGCGTGGCAATGATTGTTGTTCAGTGGCGCCACAAGGGAAACCGAGGTGGAGCCATTGTCATTTGTAACTCTGTTGTACACCAGAGCCGAATGTGCCTTTGTTGAATCATTCGATAACCCGTTTAGCTCGATCTTTTCTGCGTCGTTGGCAACGAAGCGTTGTAGTTCAAAGTTTTGTAAAGTGTCTAGATCTTTTCTCACTTCAGCCATTTGTCTCGCTAGTTTAGTTGTGAGTGGGTCCTTTCAATCCAAGTTCAGACGCCAAAGTTTTTGGAAAATAATATTAATGGACAACAGGTGTCAAGAGTCCCATAGGATCAAATATCCTCAAGACGTCGGATAAGACTAGGCTCTTGACGCAATCAGGATTTGTTGCTAGGCCTACGTTTTACGTCAGAATGTCTTTCCAGGATGCTAGTACAGCCCATGAACATGAACTGGCGACAGTTGTGCGTCGGTACCATCCGTTTGTATGAGAGAGATATTGGATATCCATTTCCCAAGTTCAAGCACAACGTCAACTGAATACACTTGTTTCGGCTACGAAAGAGCTCATCCTCAGTGCTTAACCAAGTAGAAACGTCATCGAAATAAAAAACCTTGAAGTAGGATTTTTAGGTATTCATCTCGTTGATCCACAGCGAGTTGTTCCAGCACTCGTACCGCCAGGAATGGTGCATTATGTTCAGTAACTTACAGTGCACAGTTGAAAATGCTTGATCGGATCGGATGGATTTTCTCTCCAAACGATTTTCTGGTAGTTTCTATACTCGAAATTATTCATCAAAAACCATTCCCAGTTTTCGGCTGAGCACTGAGAGAAGCGATATAATTTTAAGGAACTTTATACAGAGTGATATCTCCAGTTCCCAAAACTTCTGAAGAGTGTAGTGTAATATCCATTTTTGCGGTTATTGCAAAAGCGTTGCTTACGTTCGATCAAATACCAACGAAATGGAGATAAGATTACCCTTGTTGTCGTACATCTTTCAGCCTGTGAGCACTGACCATACGTGTTCGCTTCGCAATAGTATATCAACTGCTGTGTTTGTTTTGAACTGTGCATCCGGTAACTGCAGATTCAAAACTCCCCGATTTTTGATGCATCAATGTTTTGCCATTCCAGAGAAGAGGTTATTCTGCCAAGCACGTAACCATAGACAACCAAACGATCATCGGATATGCGAGACTTTATATGCAAGGGATGCAGCACCTTTGTTGTGTACGCTTTTACGGAAGAGATTCCCGTAACAACAACCTTTTATGTGTCCTATGTCACAGTGCTGTTGTTAGACGAACTGCATTTGATGCATCCACTGCTTTTAATATTGCATGGTCTTTGTAGTTGTTGGCAGCCTCATCAACGGGAAGTGTTATCAAGTGA
Source organism: Drosophila biarmipes (assembly GCF_025231255.1). Taxonomy (NCBI): domain Eukaryota; kingdom Metazoa; phylum Arthropoda; class Insecta; order Diptera; family Drosophilidae; genus Drosophila; species Drosophila biarmipes. Next base: position 857,786 of record NW_026114527.1, read on the forward strand.
TGAATCTTTTGGGTGTTGGACCAATGCTGTTTGTTATGAAGTGTAATTTCATATATGTCTTGAAGGGAAGTCCACTCCGCGTGTTTACCAAAGAGCCGCTTGGTTTTAATTTTCGGTAATTCGCTCAGATTTGAATTCGCCGTGAGTATCGACTTAGAATTCGGCAATGTGACGTCACCACCAACATGATCAGGCGTGTTCGGTGTGTTCTGACTTACTGCAAGTCGCTCAAATAGTTTTTTGTTTAAGGATTTCGATTTTTTTTCGTAGTATACTCAAAACTATCTGTGCTTATATTTTAAGCGGGTTTAAGCTTCTGAAAACATACAATTTTTTTTTTTAATTTTCAGATATATAAAATAAAATAAATGCCAAGTCAAAGCGATAAATACCATTAGGGATATTGATTTTCAAACAGAGATCCCCTTTAAAATTTGGCCCTGTCTTTAAGAAAACATAAAAAAAATAAAATTTTACATGTATATCTCACAAATAATTAAAATAGAAATAAGAAAAAAAAAATTTATTTTATAGTTCTTATCATACATCTGAGAGCCATCAACATATATATTTTCATATATATACGCTAAGCTATTTTCTTTTGTTCAAAATCGGCGATTTGACAGCGATGATTTCATTCAGAAGTTTGCAAACAGTCGTATTCCTACAATATTCTATAACTTCCATTGTAAATTTGTATGACATTAACATAGAAATCCAACATTTCTCAATAATTTTTTTTTTTGCTGTAAGCTATTGTTGCTTACTTACAAATAATAAAAATTTTTGGATTTCTGGTCAGGGGGATTCAAAACATATCTATTTATATAAGTATGTATTTACTATTCAATAAAATTTTATAAGCAAATAAAGTGTATACATACGCTTTGTAACTTGTCTATCTCTCTCGCACTCCCCTTCCATAAGTAAATGGTATTTGATAGTCGATTACATCGACAAAAAAGCGAAATTTGTAAACCCTTGCAGTTATAAGAAATAATCAACTTAAGTAACACCATTTAAAATATTAAAGGATTCTTGCTAGCTTCAGTGATATTAAAAAAAAATGTTTCATTATTTCTTTGATCGTTTCTTTGACAGAAATTCGAAATTCTTAAAACAATAAAATTATATTCCTAATATTATAGAATAATATGTCAAAAAACACCGAAGCTATAATTTATTTCATATTATTTCAGAACTAATTAAAAAATGATATTTCCAAGCATAGGGGGATATATGTTAAAAAAACACCCAAGCTATAATTTTTTCTTATAATTTTCAACCAATTTTCCGATCGTTCGTATGACAGTTTTATAATATAACCAAACCAATTAAAAAATTTTATTTTCAAGCATAGGAGGTTATATGTTAAAAAACACCGAAGATATAATTTTAAAAAATTGTTTTTAATAGTTTGTATGGGAGCTATAAGATATAAGAATAGGAAGTTAAAAAAATTTGTTTCCGATGATGCAGCTTTTCGCACGCCATAAGCCGACTGTCAAAATCACACAATCAGCACAAGTGAAACTTTGAGAAGGTTTCAGCCATTGCGCAGGCGATGATGAGTCCAAGTGGATCAGTTTTCCAAATGGAGCAAAATAGTTTTCATGCTAAAAGCAACCTACGACAACCATCAGAGAACGGTTCCTATCAAAGTACGTGGTACCGAAAATTTTTATAATCCGCAATAGAATTAAATTCATGAGCAAAGCGTTAAAAAATATTCTACTGGAGCTGGTGCTAGAAATAAGAAAGTATTTTGTTGTATGGACCGTATCAGTTTTATTCTGTGCCAGTTTCGAAGTCGTCGTAGCAGCATTGCAAGAAGCCAAAAAGATATATTTAAATATATATGTCGGTTTTCTTTTACATAGGTTGAGTATATATGATAATAATGGCATTATGCGCCTTAAGATGAGAGGTTGTTAGCGACTGCTACCGTTCACAAACATCCCGGTCCACCCTAACACAAATTTTCTGAAATGGGCAAGACGTGATCATCGGTCTGATCATCTTTCATGTTGGTGTCTTCAATTTGACTGCTTGAATGATGTTATGTTTCCATATGCCAGGAGATGTGTCAAGATGCTGGTGGCGTTTTGAACTCCTTAACCAAAATTACATCATCGTACGAGAAGAAGGGTGGCAAACGCAGGTCACAGACTGCTTCCGGCTCTGACGATTATCGAAAGCAACCGAAACATCCAGAAAATCGCGATGTCCCGCTAAAAAACACGCTGCGCCGCGCCGCACTACGCACCTTTAGTCGGTGCTCGTGATCCAGGTTCAGCTTCGAGTTTCGATGCGTTTTTAAAGCAAAACTGGGTGTTTGCCTCTTGTGTTAATTGTTGACATGAGGAAACTCGTGCGATCAGCTTATCGAGTGGATGACCCTGAGTTGCATTAGCCATTGTAGCCAAATAATTGGACTTGACTTCTCCTTTAACGCGTTTGTCTGAAAAAGGTAAACCAAATCGTGAGTCGTTAAAGTTTACCATATACTGATCCTTGTCCCGTAGGCAAAAGTTTCCATTCCACCACAGTTTGAAGTCAATAAGGTTCTGTTTCCAACAAATGTTTTTAGTTTGGCTGGTGCGTACGATAACCTGGATATCACGATTGATAAGTCTGACCAGGCAAAAACAGTTATGTTCTTGTGGTGCAGTCCAGAAGAGATAGTTGGTAGAGAATAACGTCTGCACAAAGTTCGAGGCGTGGCAATGATTGTTGTTCAGTGGCGCCACAAGGGAAACCGAGGTGGAGCCATTGTCATTTGTAACTCTGTTGTACACCAGAGCCGAATGTGCCTTTGTTGAATCATTCGATAACCCGTTTAGCTCGATCTTTTCTGCGTCGTTGGCAACGAAGCGTTGTAGTTCAAAGTTTTGTAAAGTGTCTAGATCTTTTCTCACTTCAGCCATTTGTCTCGCTAGTTTAGTTGTGAGTGGGTCCTTTCAATCCAAGTTCAGACGCCAAAGTTTTTGGAAAATAATATTAATGGACAACAGGTGTCAAGAGTCCCATAGGATCAAATATCCTCAAGACGTCGGATAAGACTAGGCTCTTGACGCAATCAGGATTTGTTGCTAGGCCTACGTTTTACGTCAGAATGTCTTTCCAGGATGCTAGTACAGCCCATGAACATGAACTGGCGACAGTTGTGCGTCGGTACCATCCGTTTGTATGAGAGAGATATTGGATATCCATTTCCCAAGTTCAAGCACAACGTCAACTGAATACACTTGTTTCGGCTACGAAACAGCTCATCCTCAGTGCTTAACCAAGTAGAAACGTCATCGAAATAAAAAACCTTGAAGTAGGATTTTTAGGTATTCATCTCGTTGATCCACAGCGAGTTGTTCCAGCACTCGTACCGCCAGGAATGGTGCATTATGTTCAGTAACTTACAGTGCACAGTTGAAAATGCTTGATCGGATCGGATGGATTTTCTCTCCAAACGATTTTCTGGTAGTTTCTATACTCGAAATTATTCATCAAAAACCATTCCCAGTTTTCGGCTGAGCACTGAGAGAAGCGATATAATTTTAAGGAACTTTATACAGAGTGATATCTCCAGTTCCCAAAACTTCTGAAGAGTGTAGTCAATATCCATTTTTGCGGTTATTGCAAAAGCGTTGCTTACGTTCGATCAAATACCAACGAAATGGAGATAAGATTACCCTTGTTGTCGTACATCTTTCATCCTGTGAGCACTGACCATACGTGTTCGCTTCGCAATAGTATATCAACTGCTGTGTTTGTTTTGAACTGTGCATCCGGTAACTGCAGATTCAAAACTCCCCGATTTTTGATGCATCAATGTTTTGCCATTCCAGAGAAGAGGTTATTCTGCCAAGCACGTAACCATAGACAACCAAACGATCATCGGATATGCGAGACTTTATATGCAAGGGATGCAGCACCTTTGTTGTGTACGCTTTTACGGAAGAGATTCCCGTAACAACAACCTTTTATGTGTCCTATGTCACAGTGCTGTTGTTAGACGAACTGCATTTGATGCATCCACTGCTTTTAATATTGCATGGTCTTTGTAGTTGTTGGCAGCCTCATCAACGGGAAGTGTTATCAAGTGATGAATCTTTTGGGTGTTGGACCAATGCTGTTTGTTATGAAGTGTAATTTCATATATGTCTTGAAGGGAAGTCCACTCCGCGTGTTTACCAAAGAGCCGCTTGGTTTTAATTTTCGGTAATTCGCTCAGATTTGAATTCGCCGTGAGTATCGACTTAGAATTCGGCAATGTGACGTCACCACCAACATGATCAGGCGTGTTCGGTGTGTTCTGACTTACTGCAAGTCGCTCAAATAGTTTTTTGTTTAAGGATTTCGATTTTTTTTCGTAGTATACTCAAAACTATCTGTGCTTATATTTTAAGCGGGTTTAAGCTTCTGAAAACATACAATTTTTTTTTTTAATTTTCAGATATATAAAATAAAATAAATGCCAAGTCAAAGCGATAAATACCATTAGGGATATTGATTTTCAAACAGAGATCCCCTTTAAAATTTGGCCCTGTCTTTAAGAAAACATAAAAAAAATAAAATTTTACATGTATATCTCACAAATAATTAAAATAGAAATAAGAAAAAAAAAATTTATTTTATAGTTCTTATCATACATCTGAGAGCCATCAACATATATATTTTCATATATATACGCTAAGCTATTTTCTTTTGTTCAAAATCGGCGATTTGACAGCGATGATTTCATTCAGAAGTTTGCAAACAGTCGTATTCCTACAATATTCTATAACTTCCATTGTAAATTTGTATGACATTAACATAGAAATCCAACATTTCTCAATAATTTTTTTTTTTGCTGTAAGCTATTGTTGCTTACTTACAAATAATAAAAATTTTTGGATTTCTGGTCAGGGGAGTCAAAACATATCTATTTATATAAGTATGTATTTACTATTCAATAAAATTTTATAAGCAAATAAAGTGTATACATACGCTTTGTAACTTGTCTATCTCTCTCGCACTCCCCTTCCATAAGTAAATGGTATTTGATAGTCGATTACATCGACAAAAAAGCGAAATTTGTAAACCCTTGCAGTTATAAGAAATAATCAACTTAAGTAACACCATTTAAAATATTAAAGGATTCTTGCTAGCTTCAGTGATATTAAAAAAAAATGTTTCATTATTTCTTTGATCGTTTCTTTGACAGAAATTCGAAATTCTTAAAACAATAAAATTATATTCCTAATATTATAGAATAATATGTCAAAAAACACCGAAGCTATAATTTATTTCATATTATTTCAGAACTAATTAAAAAATGATATTTCCAAGCATAGGGGGATATATGTTAAAAAAACACCCAAGCTATAATTTTTTCTTATAATTTTCAACCAATTTTCCGATCGTTCGTATCACAGTTTTATAATATAACCAAACCAATTAAAAAATTTTATTTTCAAGCATAGGAGGTTATATGTTAAAAAACACCGAAGATATAATTTTAAAAAATTGTTTTTAATAGTTTGTATGGGAGCTATAAGATATAAGAATAGGAAGTTAAAAAAATTTGTTTCCGATGATGCAGCTTTTCGCACGCCATAAGCCGACTGTCAAAATCACACAATCAGCACAAGTGAAACTTTGAGAAGGTTTCAGCCATTGCGCAGGCGATGATGAGTCCAAGTGGATCAGTTTTCCAAATGGAGCAAAATAGTTTTCATGCTAAAAGCAACCTACGACAACCATCAGAGAACGGTTCCTATCAAAGTACGTGGTACCGATAATTTTGATAATCCACAATAGAATTAAATTCATGAGCAAAGCGTTAAAAAATATTCTACTGGAGCTGGTGCTAGAAATAAGAAAGTATTTTGTTGTATGGACCGTATCAGTTTTATTCTGTGCCAGTTTCGAAGTCGTCGTAGCAGCATTGCAAGAAGCCAAAAAGATATATTTAAATATATATGTCGGTTTTCTTTTACATAGGTTGAGTATATATGATAATAATGGCATTATGCGCCTTAAGATGAGAGGTTGTTAGAGACTGCTACCGTTCACAAACATCCCGGTCCACCCTAACACAAATTTTCTGAAATGGGCAAGACGTGATCATCGGTCTGATCATCTTTCATGTTGGTGTCTTCAATTTGACTGCTTGAATGATGTTATGTTTCCATATGCCAGGAGATGTGTCAAGATGCTGGTGGCGTTTTGAACTCCTTAACCAAAATTACATCATCGTACGAGAAGAAGGGTGGCAAACGCAGGTCGCAGACTGCTTCCGGCTCTGACGATTATCGAAAGCAACCGAAACATCCAGAAAATCGCGATGTCCCGCTAAAAAACACGCTGCGCCGCGCCGCACCACGCACCTTTAGTCGGTGCTCGTGTTCCAGGTTCAGCTTCGAGTTTTGATGCGTTTTTAATAGCAAAACTGGGTGTTTGCCTCTTGTGTTAGTTGTTGACATGAGGAAACTCGTGCGATCAGCTTATCGAGTGGATGACCCTGAGTTGCATTAGCCTTTAACGCGTTTGTCTGAAAGGCGCCACAAGGGAAACCGAGGTTTCTGTTGTACACTAGAGCCGAATGTGCCTTTGTTGAATCATTTTGCGTCGATGGCAACGAAGCGTTGTAGTTCAAACTTTTGTAAAGTGTCTAGATCTTTTCTCACTTCAGCCATTTGTCCGCTAGTTTAGTTGTGAGTGGGTCCTTTCAATCCAAGTTCAGACGCCAAAGTTTTTGGAAAATAATATTAATGGACAACAGGTGTCAAGAGTCCCAGAGGATCAAATGTCCTCAAGACGTCGGATAAGACTAGGCTCTTGACGCAATCAGGATTTGTTGCTAGGCCTACGTTTTACGTTAGAATGTCTTTCCAGGATGCTAGTTGTAGTGGCGACTGAATCGGCCGTTTTAGTTCATCCTAGAAGTATGCTTCTCTTCAGTATCTGTCAGCCGAACTTCGTTGCATATCCGAAATTTTGGTGCAATGCTATCGGGGTAATACCAATGAGAATGGTAATTCATCGAAGGTCAGCCGGCGCAGGGAGTCTTTGGAAAGCTCGACTCAGCTGTGAAACATTTCCGTCGATGGCCCCAATTACCCCACGCTATTTTTCATTCGGTCTTTTCAAATCAAGTCGTCATTGGGTGCAGATGCAGATAAAATTGGTAACATCCCACGTGTAGCTCAGGCAGGAGATGCAAGAAAGCCTCTGAGATAGGGCTCTAAGTCCGATCACGAATTTAATATTTTTATTTATTTTATTATTATTATTTTTTAAATCTGTGGAACATTTTTTTTTTGGGCATAAGAACCCCAAAACCACCAGGTGGGTAAACCTTGTGCTCGATTTTCCCCGCACTTAAAAATTTACAGTAGCCATACAAATTTCGCAGAGCTGCAGAAAGGCAGCCAAATCGGAGAAGCATACGCCAGAGGAGCACCCTGCCGCAGAGCATACGCCAGAGGAGCACCATGCCGCATCTGAAAAGCATCCACCAGAGGAGCACCCTGCCGCTCAGCGCACGCCAGAGGAGCGCCCTGTCGAGGAGCGCGCACCGCAGTAGCCCCGCCGTAAGAGGAAGCCCTACCGGAGGACCAGCCACATCGGAGAAGCACCCGCCGGAGGAGTGCCCAAGAGACCGCTGCCTGAGGCGCGCGCATCGCTAGCTCGCTTAGCCGACAGAGGAGCCGATTAAATATTCCGGTTGGCGTCGTCATTGCGTGAGCCACTGGGGCTTGACCCATTGGTGCCAGCGACGTTCGACTAGCCCAGACAACTAGTGTAGAAGAGGGACCTCCGACAGTTAACCAATTGCACAAGACAGAAAGATCTAGGTCATATATTTTTTATTTGAGAGAGAGATATACGCGATGTAAAATGCCGTCTTATGATCAGAAAAGTTTTCTTCCAATCGTTTGCACTCGCCAAGAATAGTGAAAGTATTTTAACCCATAGGGCTGTATGAAACGCCTGATTTTTTTTTAGCCTCTACGTTGAACGGAAGATCGATCTTTCGTCGATGGAAATCTGAGTGAGTTGTCTTTGTTTAATTTATATTCGCATTCGAATGGTATCTGAATCTATGGGTGAAACTTTTGTTTAGTCTTGGGCGAGAATTAATAGAACCAATTAAAAGAAAATAAATAAATAAGGAAAAGGAAACAATATTAATTATAATATGTTTTACTAGATATTTCAATATTAAATTAATACTAGTAGTTCATCAATTCTATACCTTGAAAAGAAATTAACTCGGGTCATTTAAAGCAATCTAATTAACTTATAAAAAAATTGTGGAAATTGTGGAAAATATTATACGTGAACAAAAAAAAAAAAGAACCCCGATAATGGAGTTGATATCTTAGACATATTCTTGGGTTTTAAATACGCTCACCAAAATTATATAAATACGAAATTTATGCCTACACCTGAACATATTTTTTTACTGAAAAATATTATAATGAATAATTCTTTTTGCTTATATTACTATTACACTCTATATTATTATTATAAACCTGAATTACTATATTTTCTTTGATAATATTAAGATCTTTTGAATTTTGTCATTAAAAATGGAAACTTAAAAGAAACGTATTGCTGAACTGAGGGAAAAAAAGGGGTCACCAGAGCCATGCTCTAGCGGAAGGCGACCTAGGTAGGGTGGGCGATAAGCGGGCGCAATTACACCAGCAGCCACGCAAATAGTTAAATTCTTCTTTCTTTGAACTTTACTTTATATGCTGATTTTTACCCTTTCTTTCCTTTTTTTGAATTTGGTTTATCGTTCTTCCGATTCATATGACTAGCTCCTTTCAATGTTGCAAGCACGCTCAATTTCTTGAGATGTTAATAATAATGTGTGCATCGTAACTGAATCTGTGAGAGCAATACCTCCACCCCAAAGCCACGAGCTAGCGCCGGACCTACAGCGTGCCACGCCAACACAGATTCTTTCGGAAATTAGTCCCTCAGTCGAACGTTACACGTTACATAGTACATCCCATGAACACGAACTGGCGACAGTTGTGCGTCGGTACCATCCGTTTGTATGAGAGAGATATTGTATATCGATTTCCCAAGTTCAAGCACAACGTCAACTGAATACACTTGTTTCGGCTACGAAAGAGCTCATCCTCAGTGCTTAACCAAGTAGAAACGTCATCGAAATAAAAATCCTGAAGTAGGATTTTTAGGTATTCATCTCGTTGATCCACAGCGAGTTGTTCCAGCTCTCGTACCGCCAGGAATGGTGCATTATGTTCCGTAAGTTTCAGTGCACAGTTGAAAATGCTTGATCGGATCGGATCGATTTTCTCTCCAAACGATTTTCTGGTAGTTTCTATACTCGAAATTATTCATCAAAAACCATTCCCAGTTTTCGGCTGAGCACTGAGAGAAGCGATATAATTTTAAGGAACTTTATACAGAGTGATATCTCCAGTTCCCAAAACTTCTGAAGAGTGTAGTCAATATCCATTTTTGCGGTTATTGCAAAAGCGTTGCTTACGTTCGATCAAATACCAACGAAATGGAGATAAGATTACCCTTGTTGTCGTACATCTTTCATCCTGTGAGCACTGACCATACGTGTTCGCTTCGCAATAGTATATCAACTGCTGTGTTTGTTTTGAACTGTGCATCCGGTAACTGCAGATTCAAAACTCCCCGATTTTTGATGCATCAATGTTTTGCCATTACAGAGAAGAGGTTATTCTGCCAAGCACGTAACCATAGACAACCAAACGATTATCGGATATGCGAGACTTTATATGCAGTGTGCTGCATCCCTTGTTGTTCAATCCGCGTGTTCACCAAAGAGCCGCTTGGTTTTAGTTAGTTTCTATACCTTTCTTCTCGAAAGGATTTATCAAAAACCATTCCCAGTTTTCGGCTGAGCACTAAGTTGTCGGGAAGAAAGAACTGATTCTGAGAAGCGATATCCTCTGGCGGCACCTCGAGCATGTTTCCCATCGCTCCGCCGATTCAAAATTTTAAGGAACTTTATACAGAGTGAATGGAAGCTCCACGACACACTTCCCAATTTCACCACGACTGTGGGTGGCGAGAAAGGTCTTTTCGACCTGTTTATTTTCCGGCTCTGCTTTTGTGATGCTTTGAACGTTCTCCAGTTCCCAAAACTTCTGAAGAGTGTAGTCAATATCCATTTTTGCGGTTATTGCAACAGCGTTGCTTACGTTCGATGTGATAACCCGTCCAAATACCAACGAAATGGAGATAAGATTACCCTTGTTGTCGTACATCTTTCGTCCTGTGAGCAGTGACCATAAGTGTTCGCTTCGCAATAGTATATCAACTGCTGTGTTTGTTTTGAACTGTGCATCCGGTTTTTGATGCGTCAATGTTTTGCCATTCCAGAGAAGAGGTTATTCTGCCAAGCACGTAACCATAGACAACCAAACGATCATCGGATATGCGAGACTTTATATGCAGTGTGCTGCATCCCTTGTTGTTCAATCCGCGTGTTCACCAAAGAGCCGCTTGGTTTTAATTTTCGGTTATTAGCTCAGATTTGAATTCGCCGTGAGTATCGACTTAGAATTCGGCAATGTGACGTCACCACCAACATGATCAGGCATGTTCGGTGTGGTCTGACTTACTGCAAGTCGCTCAAATAGTTTTTTGTTTAAGGATTTCGTCATTGTTCGACTTGATCCTGTTGCTGGCTTAAGATGACCCTTGTTGTAGATCTGTGATTCTTTTCTTGAGTATAAGGGGTGGTTAAAACCATGAGCATATCAACCCGGCTCGTCGTTTTTTTTCGTGTAAGTTCTCTCAATTCTATTCGTTGTGCCTAATTGTTCTTGGGTTTTACTGCGCCGATTAGACTGACTCACTAACTTTGTTTCCTACCGATCGGGTTTTCTCTCCCACGTGTTTCTTTATTTTTTCTTTTGCCCGCGTGCGCGACCGTTCACCTCGAGGTACCAGAGCAGAGAGAGCTTCCGGAAACCGCCGTGTGACTCTCTTATCCCTTTTACCTTTTCCTTACCAGATCGGCTTTGTATTTTTTCTATGCCCTAGTATCTTTCCCTATGGTTGCCACCTCGGGCGGAAGGTGCGGAACCAAACTTGACCCATTTTGGTTTTATATCCGAAAATACATATGTTCACTTTCCAGTTACTAAATCATAATCCTTAATTTTAATCTATTACATAATAATGATAATAATGCCAAACTTAGATAACTACTGCTTATGTATATATATATATTGTGGCAGTCTAGCCGTCAGGCAGGATCGTCTTCACGCTAAAACTACATCGCTGAGATGGTCAAGGAGAAGCAATAAAGTCTCAAGCACATCACATCACAACAGCAAATCACTATGAAGAGCATGACACAAGGAGGCTAAGATTCGTCGATAGTTTTCATACTGGATAGGAAAGCATCACGTTCAAACAATTTCCCAAAGAGAGGACGAGATGTGAGGAGTCTTATAACTCCCTATTAATCTCGAGGCAAGAGAGCGGAAAGCAACAGGCTGACGAGAATTCGGGAGGAGCCAAAGCATCAAGGTACACCGGTACCAATGGCCCCTAACCTACGCAAAGAAGACGGACCGTGAAATAACGGTCCCACGTTGGACTCTCGTCTCCAAGGGCAGGAAGGTCAATCAATTAAGGGGTGTATGGTATTTAAATTGTTTTTGCTTAAATAAGTACCAAAATTTTAGGAATTTTGCGTTGAAATTTCACGTCAATCGGGTTGTCTTCTAGCGTTTAAAACTTTAAAGCATTCTCTTGAAATGTGTCTTTTTTCAGTCGGTATCTTTTAAAATCTTATGTACCGATCATTCTAAAATTTTATATTAATTTTTTTTATATTAAATTTTTTTCACTTTCTGCATAGTTATACTAAATAAAACAACCTTTGATTTAAGTTTTATGTCAAATTCAAAGTGGACTTTATTTAAAAACGAGTTAGTCGTATTCAAATCCAACGTTGCCATATTATATTCCTAGTGAATACTTTTTAAATTTATTCGGAATACAAAATCTTTTATTTTGAATATATTATTTTATGATCAAGCAATTGTAAGATTGAAGTCAATTACATATTTTTATATATGCATTTAATTTCTCACCCATATACACAAAATAATTAAAATTATTATTAATTTGTAACAGAAAAAAGCTTTAATATTTAAATATTAGGACTTTAGTTACGTCTTCCTAACCACCAACAACCTCTTTCTATTTCCATTACTATTATCATACGATTTGGTTTGGAGATTTGTGTAAGAAGTACAAATACAAGCCTAGCAAAAGAAAAAATGTAGGTGCACTGTAAACGCTGGGCCAAAAACTAAAAACAACGGCACAATGTACATTCGTACATACATACCAACAGGTTATGGATAAATGTAAAAAAGCAAAGCGGCGAACGCAAACGTGTCTTCTTCTTCCAATCGCACTTGTATATTGGGGGTCAAGAAAATATGTGTGTACATAACATTAAAAATTCTTTTCCTCCGATATTTTGAAAATAAGATAAATATAATAATATGTCTTAATACTATGTCTGTAAATATATGCATATACGAGTATGTACATATGTATATAAAACCTATGTTTTATCATCTGATTTAGCGTCGCTGGTGAACAGCTGTGTTTACTTTTGTGCTCCAAGTTTTTGTGTTTTTCATTGATTTTGTATGAGTGTTCTGTGTGCATTTATATACAAAATCTTAGCCTAATAATTGTGTTAGAAATTTTTAATAGATATCCCAATAAACGAGTATTTATAGTTATTTTAACATATCTATTAGATTTGTTTAATCTCTTAGCTTTGTTAGAGTAACTTACGCTCTCTGAACTTGCTAAAACTCTTTTACTTCCTGTCAATCTCCCGCGCTCTATTATTTTACTGTAATTTACTCTCTCTATGAACCTGCTGAATTTCTGATAGACTTTTTCGGTGCTATTTCTGTAACTCTCTCTCTCTCTCTCTTGTTAGTGTCGCACAAGCCACGCTCAGTCGATAGAATATTTTTTCTCTCGTGCCCTCTTACGTTTGATTAATTTTCGCGATCTTGCTCTTTTCTTTTTATACCCGTTTCTCGTAGAGTAAAAGTGTATACCAGATTCCTCGGAAAGTGTATACCAGATTCGTCGGAAAGTATGTAACAGGTAGAAGGAAGCGTTTCCGACCCCATAAAGTACATATGGCGCCCTAAAATATGCCTTTTCTGCTTAGATATCTTCATTATCCTTTTGCTCTTTTTAGCTTGGTAACGGGTATCTGATAGTCGAGGCAGTCGACTATAGCGTTCTTCCTTGTTTTTTTTTTTGTGTTTTGTGCCTTTGTGATTTTTGGATTTGGTCCCAGTGCCAAATTTTTTCTTATAATGGCTCTTGTCTGTTCTAAGAAGAATTGTAAATTATTAATCTAGTCGCCTAAACGCAAAAAAGACAGCTGTAAAGCTGTTAAAACGACTTTGGAATCCAACCCAAATCCGAACTTGGTAGCAGCAATTTCTAGTGACACAGAGGTAATCCATGTTTCCGGAATAAATGTTTCTGTACTCGATAAGTCAAAGTAACCGATGTTGACCTTACCTATAGGTACAGTAGGCACTGTTCCTAGATCTCAGCCTTGTGAGATTCAGACTGCTGCGGGGGGTCGTAAGAAACTTTCAATTGTTCCACAAAGGAAGCAATTATTTCTTTCTAGATACACCCCAGATACCACATCTGAGGACTTTTTGGAATTTATACGTGAAAAATTCCCATCCGAAGATATTGAATTCAAACAATTTCGATTTTCATACGCTCGTTGTATATCGTCTTTTAAAATATTTGCTCGGCCTGATGATTTTAATGTTTTACTTTCTGAAAGCTTTTGGCTTAATGATGATTTTGTAATTAAAGAACTTGTTCCACATAAACCAAGAACAAAAACCAGGCCTTCCACTGTGCCAAACAAAAAAAGGTTAATTTTGGCGTATTAAAATGTTAGGGGATTAAATATGAAGCAACCCAAGCGTTATGCTGACTCCTCGGCATTTACTGAAGATATTTTAGCTTTAACGGAAACTTGGCTGAAACCAGAGATATCCGACTCTTTTCATTGTTTTAGGTGACTTTAATCTACCTGATATCTCTTGGTCTCCTCCTACTGACTCATTTGTCGCTATGCCTTTATCCGCCCATGATTTTGTGGATGGCCTTTTAAAATTATCGTTACAGCAAGTAAGCTTTATAAAAAATTCCTTAGGTACACAATTGGATCTTGTGTTTGTTTCAGACCCGTCTGAAATCACGGTATGTTGAATTGACGCTCTTGTTGTATCTGAAGACCGATATCATCCAACTATGGCACTCGTTTAGTTTCTCCAACTTAAACGAGATGTTTTCGTCAATGTGACTATAATAAACTTAACGATATGATTTGTACAATTGTGTAGTTATTAAAAGTGCCACTGAACTATACTACATTGTGTTAAATACTTTTTTAATGAATGCGATCCTGATAGGTTTCCTTCAAACCTAAACAGGCCTCCTTAATTTACTAATGTGCTTCAAAGACTTAAAACCCCTTATTCAAACACTTATAAAAAGTATACAAAATCGGGTAAACAATCATATGAAATTTTCCGAAATATAAGGTAGCTCAAACGGATTTTAATGTTCTCAACAGTCATTGCTATTCTATGTATCTAAATCGATGTAAATTTGAATTTTCAAATGATCCGAAATAGTTTTACAACTTTTTTAATGCCAAGCTTAAGTCATCGATGTAAATTTAAATTTTCAAATGATCCGAAATAGTTTTACAACTTTTTTAATGCCAAGCGTAAGTCATCGGCCTTGGTTGCTGAGTTTGCTGAGTTTTTACTTATAGTTTGATAGTTTTGTCAAATTCTAACTACCCAAATCCCTTAAATAGGAAAAGTTGTATTTTTATACCCGTTTCTGATATAGTAAAAGGATATAATAGATTCGTCGAAAATATGTAGCAGGCAGAAGGAAGCGTTCCCGACACTATAAAGAATATTTATTCTTGATCAGGATCACTAGCCGAGTCGATCCAGCCATGTCCGTCGAATCGACTGTGCGTATGAATGCTGAGATCTCGGAAACTTTAAGAGCTAGAGGAGTCGGAATTGACATGAAGATTTCTGGGTTTCCTGCGTAGTACAAGTTTGTTTTAACGAGGTTGTATACCCTTGCAGTTATAAGAAATAATCAACTTTAGTAACACCAAGTAAAATTTTTAAAGATTGTCACTGATTTCAGTGATATTAAAAAAAAAAAACAAGAAAGGAAGTTAAGTTCGGCAAGCCGAAGTTTTTATACCATTGCAGTTATAAGAAATAATAAACTTTAGTAACACCATGTGTAACTTTTAAGAATTGTTGATGACTTCGGTGATATTAAAAAAAATATTATTTCATTCTTTTTTTCTGACCATTTTCCCACCAATTTTCCGATCTTTCCTATGACAGCTATATGACATAGTCGTCCGACTTTGGTAAAATTTAATTTGAAATTCATAACTAATTAAAAAATGTTATTTCCAAGTTTAGAAAGTTTTATGTCAAAAATCACCAAAGCTATTATTTTTTTCACACTATTTTTCCACCAATTTTCCGATTGTTCCTATGACAGCTATATGATAGTCGTCCGATTTTGTTCAAACTTAATTCGAAATGCTTAACTAAAAAAAAACTAAAATGTTATTTCCAAGCTAAGAAGATTATATGTTTAAAAAGACCAAAGATATAATTTTTTCATATTTTCCGACTAATTTTCCGATCATTACTATAAAAGCTAAATATATACGAGTATATTATATGTATACTATATATACTATACTATATATACTATATATACTCTACATACTTTACATACTCTACATACTATATAAACTATATATAGTGAAGGAGACGTTTCCGACCCCGATTGTTCCTATAGGAGCTATAAGATATTGTTGTTCGATCCGGCTGGTTCGGACTTATATACTACCTGCAATAGAAACAAGACTTTTGGGAAAGTTTTAAAAGCTTTAAAACTGAGAGTCTAGTTTGCGTAGCAATGGACAGACAGACCGACAGACGGACATGTCTAGTTCGATTCGTCTAATGATGCTGAACAAGAATAAGAATCAATAAGAATCAAGAATATTCACTGCATTGCAAACTTCTGACTAAAACCATTATACCCTCCGCAAGGGTATAATGACGGGCTATAATCTCTACTCCACAGATCATCCACTTGGTAAAGCCCACGGCGGAAACAGCATCTTAATAAGGGAACGCTTCAGGCAATTTCTGAAGGACAAAATACAGATCACCCCCACATGCTGTGATTCAGACGTCGCACTGAACCAATTAGTTAAAATATAAAAAGTTAGCTTATACATTAATTAACCCCTCAAACTCTGCCATTGGGGTTATTTGTAAGCTCTTCAAAAGATTCATACCTCTCGGCTACTATCCGAAATAATGGAAAAAATCTTTTATCATTATGAAGCCCAGAAAAGACCACACAGTTCCGTCATCCTACATACCAATTAGTTTATCGTGTCTGTCTAAGTTGTTTGAAAAATGACTTCTAACTCGCATAACACCTTTTCTAGGAGCACACTATATTATACCTTCTTATCAATTTGTCTTTTGTCAAAACCGTGGAACAATCGAACAAGTTAATCAAATAACATCAGAAACACGCACATCCTCTGAACGTCGGTCCTTCGATCGAGTATTACCATTTACGTCCGCTGTCGAAACTTCAGTTGTATGTCACTCGAGGTGCCCAGGCCGAGCCACAACACAGCTAGCAAACCAGCTCGTAGTAAAGAGGTGGATATCTGACCGGCGTTTTTAAATAAATAAACAAAAATTTACTCTCAACAGGAAAACATTCAGATTCCCCAAGCCAACGAAGTAACGTATCTCGGCGTCCACCTTGACAGACGACTAAATTGGAGAAGACACATCGAACGCAAGAAAGTACATCTAAAACTTAAAGCCATCAGCTTCTATTCAATTCTTAATGCTCGTTCACCCTTGCGTCTGGTCTATAAGGTTTTGCTCTACGACTCCACTCTCAAGCCCATCTGGACATATTGTTTCCAGCTATGAGGGAACGCGAGCAGCAGCAACATAGATAGAGACATAGTCATATGACTGTTATTTAATAAAATTAATTAGTTTAAGATTTGATACACTTATTGCTAATATCCAAAAGGATAAGATTCATTAAATTAATAGCAAAGCATTAAAACAAAGTTATTAATCAACAAAAATGGCAACAATTACTAGTTCAGAATATCTTACACTTTCTGAGCATTGAATTTATTTCTGCGTATCCATACATTACATTCGGGTCTTGTAATCATTTAAATTCTTATAAACAATTTGAATTCCACGAATTTTGGGAAAGTATATCGATTATATAATTTATGTTTAAAGCAAAAACTTCTGATATCAAACAAAAACACATCTTATCGAGGTAAAATTATAATGACGATTTACCCTTCCATAAGCAAAAGCTCTAATATAAACATTTCTGACGAAAATGTACTATACGATCACTTAATAAATACATTTTCTGCATTTTTTACATTCGGCCCGCTGCGATTCAAGATGCCTGTGATGATGAAGAGTCCTTTTGGTGACCTATGTAAAATTAAATAGGCTGATGCTAATCCCTCAATACATCCATATCCCACAATCGGCTATCCGGGATCTTCATTCGCCTCTGACTAAACCCCATTTTTTCATATTTTCGACTGCTGTCGTGGCTGATTGCCTTTTTTCGCCCGTTATTAAATTTTCTATATGAGCCGAAAATGTTTGGGTTATTTTTATGGCAACTAATTCTCTTACGTTAGTTTGTTCTTTCCTTTTTCCGTTAAAACTTTTTCTGTTTTCTTTCTGGACTTTCGCTATATTTTACTGTGCTTTCTTTCGTATCTTTTTAGTTTCGTTATTAAGTTTTTCTATTTCCATGTTTTCAAAAAGTTAAAAGAATTCGTCGTCCCTATTTCTTATATTCGATCCGGTCAAGATTTGAAACGGACTGTTCTTGGTTGTTTGAGGTGGAGTGTTGTTAATTATCTGCTGAACTCTATTTACGTGACGATACCAATTTAGAGTGTTTTTATGCTAAGCATCGAGATGACAATTTTCTGAATTCTTTCCACTTGGCGATTACCTCTGAGTACGCTTGTGGTGATCGAATCAATTACTTTGAGTAATGGTGCTGATACTAGTAGCTGTTCCAAGAGGTTAATCGAAAATAATCCTTGCACAGCCAACGTGAGATTTCTATCTTCCTTATTGATGCTTTTTATCCGAAGAAGGTCCCATGTGAGTATTTTGCTGTGAGGGCGTAATCATTAATAAGGCGCCGCATGTATGACGTCAGACCCTCGAAATCTTTATAATCTAAAAACTACTTCGTCGTCTGATGAGCTGAACATTTTCCAATTGTAGAACGTACACATATAATGGAATTTACAATTAGTGTTTGACGATTGTAATAAAGCAATATAAAAGAAATGAATTTTAAGAAAAAATATGGCACGAATATATCGTCCATATGGACAATGATTGTTTACCTCAAAGAAGACATGACCTTTTGGTAGAAAACAGCAGGAGAATTTGAGATACTAACAGGTACATGAGGAAATTCGTAATTTCTAGATTCTTCGTCAATCGGCACATCAATGAATCTATTCATCATGTCCAAGACTGTGAATATTTTTCAGCCTTGCAACCCGTTGAGAACTTCGTCAATTAGACTTATCCGAAAAGGTTCCTTCTGTACAGGTGATATAAATTAATTTTATCAAGGACAGATCTTTCTTCAACTATCTTCATGACACACATTCCATTAAATGTCGATGCACATTTTTTCTCTTTTGCCCTTAACTTAACTGCTTTAAAATCGAAGTTGAAGCATCCCACGGTCATAAGTTCGTCCTTGCCGATACATCTCACGTGCTTAACTTCTGACTTTACCTTCAAGCAAAAACAAGTCACATCCCGAATCAATCATTGCTATGAATATCACTAACTCAGCTTTCTTCTTTTTGAAAGGAAGTCCTTTCGCAGCTTATACTTTCAGCACATTAGCAATCTCTTTTTCAACGGAAATAGTTGTTTTATTTTTAATGCAATTTTTAGAGATGTTTTCCTTCTTGTTGCACTTGTAATATATTACTTACCCTTTGCAATCCCTAGCAATGTGGCCTTCTCTGTTACCCTTAAAGCATTTTCTCAGAAAACTGCTCTTAGTCTGTCGATTCCCTGTTCCCTAATGGACTTTGCTCGATACCACCCAAAATTTACGAAGTGACTTTCTTCATCAATATTTATCGATTTGCCATTAAACAATTTAAAAAATTAGAAATTGCTTGGCATAAACAAATTTCTGAAAATTAGCTCAACTCATGGTAACTGTAACGTTATCGAATTCAGACGGCCAGTGATTGACGTCAAAGCCTGAAAATTATGAAATACTGTCCTGTATATCGCGTAGGGTGAATCTCGAGCTACTAGGTTTAACCGCTTCTTGGTAATTGGAAGAACCACTCACACTCGCATCATCGTCATCAGTATCGCCACACTCATCATCAGCCACAACTAATCCGCAATGATCGAACAACCGATCCTGCAAAGCTCCTTTTCTGCCAGTATATTCAAACCTAGTTCGGATAACCTTGTCCTTAGTAGAGACACTGTCACAGCGAGGATCACTCTAGCATCCATTGCATATTTACAAATAGTGGTAAAACTTAATATTTAAAGATTTTGATGCAACAAAGTAATGTGGCCATTCCGTTGGGGTCTCTCCTCTCCCCAAACCTATCCACCTTCGTTTTTACCTGCGATGGCGTGGTCAAATTTCGATCACAGAAACAGGATCAAATTGTCGTACATTTTTTTCTTCGTGTTTTATCTGTGTTGCATTTTATCCTCTTTAGTGCGTTAGTTTTTGGGACACACAAATCTGCCACTTTAATGATAGTCAATTTGCTTAATTGTTTAGATTTTCGTCGGCGTTTACTATTACTGTTTAACATGTTCTTCTACCGCTTTTTTTTGTTTCATTTTAGTTTTTACTTCGTTCTTCGTCGCAGCAGTTTTCGATGTGTTAGGGAACAGTTTTCCCTTCATTTTTGTACCTGAAATCCCGGGCGAACCCCCAAATAATTTTTAGTGTATTACACATTAGAAAGTTTTTTTTCAGGTATACATAGTAAAGTATATAACAGAAACATCTTCTAAACTTAAACTTAATGACTTGCGCACTCTCGGAATAACACGACTTCATCTGACCAATATTTTATTTCGACAAACATTAAATTATTCCAACAAGGTCAAAAGAAAATGTTACATTTTCCCATTTTACGAAAGGAAACACGGGAAAATAAACAATTCTAATTCTATATATAAACAACAAGTAATATTATCGATCAGTTTGCTATTAATTCTAAAATATTCAAAAAAATAAAATCCGGTAAAGATCAAGAAATTCTATTATGATCTTATTAATTTAATGGACACAGTTACAATCCCAATCAAATAAAAAATAAATTAAAAACTTGAATAAAACCTGAAATTATAACTGACCTATTGAATATAAAGTTTAAAATATTCTTCGATCGCTGCCTTAAAGACGAGCTTAGATTATTATTATTATTATTTATTTATTATTATTAAAGCCCTACTAACCCACTTTTATTATATTATTTAATAAAATTAAATATGACATGCAACTTAAGCCTCTGTCACGGCCAGAGAACATCGCAGCCAACTAGCCCCGAATAGCACAATGACCAACCGAAACCTCCCACCAGCGTAGAAGCGGCCAACCAGACAGTCCAGCCTCAAGGGTTTATCAAAGCTGAACTTGTGGAAAGCATCAGGTCTAAATCTCGTAGCGGAGCTGCCAACAGCGGCAGCGGAGAGACTGCCTATGTATTCTTAAGTATATAGCTATGCTCACTTAGTCTGGAGCGCGGAGGTATTCTCATGTATGTGCATTGAGGTCCGCTCGTGTTGCAATTATGCTGATACTTGCACTTTGAGCATGCGGGCCAAGGCACAGCGAGCGGTTCGTTTTTCGGGCACTTAGGTTGATGACCGAGACTCTGAATTGTTTAAACACATAGTACGTACCCCTTTTAGTACTCTTGGGACAGTGGGTGGTCGATATATATATTTTATATGTGACCATACTACATAAAAACTCAGTGAACTGAAATTTATGCATAGTTTAATTTGTATCATCTTTAGTATAAAAGCTTTGCTATGTGGTCTCTTTTATATACTTTTTCATGTACATATTGTACTAATCAAGAGAGATGCATATACTTATTAAGCTTTTTATCAAAATTGTTAGAATACATTTTATACTATTTCGTTTTTCGTGGCACAACAATAATCTAATAATTTATAGCAATAAAATCACGTTGTTAAGTGTTTTTCTTTTATTATTATTTTATAAATTATTTTGTAATTATTTCATAACTACTCATACAGGTTTTTTTTAAAATGATTTTAATCATTCATAGCTTACATAGATAGAACGTTCCCGGCACTTTACATTACAGACAAAATTTACGAATAGGGACGATATAAATTTTGCGGCCGAAATAATCACTAACGCGCCTAAAAAGTATTATAATAATAATAAAAATACCACTTTCATCCGCAATAATAACAATCAATTTGTAATTAATTCAAAATTATTCAAAGAATTTTTTTTAACCGTAAACTGAAAGTCTTTAATTAGTATTGTTGCTGACTTGAGTGATATTAAAAAAAAAATATTTCATTCCTTTTTCACACCATTTTTGTTGGCATCTATATGTTAGAGTTGTCCGATTTTTATGAAATTGAATTCCAAATTCTTGAAAATTATATTATAAGATAATATGTCAAAAAGCCCGAAAGCTATATTTGGTTTCATATTATTTTTCCTATGACAGGTATATGATATAGTCGTCCGATTTTGATAAAATTTAATTCAAAATTCAAAACCAACTAAAAAAAATGAATTTTCAATCGTAGGAGGTTATATGTTAAAAAAAGATAATATATTTTTGAATTTTTTCCCCGATAGTTCCAATAGGAGCTATAAGATATTATTGTCTGATCCGGCTGATGCCGACTTATATACTACCTGCAATAGAAAAAAGACTTTTGTTAAAATTTAAGCCCGATTGCTTTAAAACTGAGAGACTAGTTTGCGTAGAAACGGATGGACAGAAGGCCAGAAGAACAGACGGACGGACAGAAGGACAGAGATGACTAGATCGACTCGTCTAGTGATGTTGATCAAGAATATATATACTTTATGGGGTCGGAAACGTATCCATCACTGCGTTACAAACTTCGGACTGAAATTATGATAGCCTCTGCAAGGGTATAAAATAGATGATTTCAACAAAAAAATTCTAAGCACTGAAGACATGCAGAAAATTTTTAAATTTTTAGTAATTACACAAATTTTAGGTATTTCAAAATTTAAAATCGCCATACACCAAGAGTTAATTATAATATTTGTAAAATACCCCATTATCACAAAACGGTAGAAAGTATATAAAGCACGATCCATCTCTCACCATGATGGAAAACTGTTAATTGATAATCATGTTGCTAAATATAAAAATAAGTATAGGAAATCTCTAATTTTAAGACATAATTAGTTAGTTAACTTCGGCAATCCGAAGTTTGTATACCCTTTACTTTACTTTAGTAAATAAGTTTTTCATATTATTTTCCCACAAATTTCCCGATTATTCCTATGACAGATATATGATATAGTCATACGCTTTTTAGATAAAATTTACAGAGCTTATTAAAAAATGATATTTCCAATCTAAGGTTACATGTCAAAAAGCACCGAAAATATAATATAAGATAATATATAAGATATTGGAATACATCACTGCTAAACAAAATAATTTCTTAAAATACGAATATCTTATGTCTAATGATTCGGAACATACATTTGATAACATTAACATATTAAACCCTTTCATTCAAATTAAAATAACTCAAATCTCAATAACAAAAATATTGATCATATTTACTTTAATATATTTAATTATAAGGACTTTATTGAAATTCAAAAAATATCTTATATGCAAACCACGAAAAGCTCATATTGAAGCAGAACTCGAAAATAATATAAACAACAATGCAAATACCATTGAAGATGAATTTGTATTCGAGTTGACCACTCATTTAAATTCGCTTTATACATCAGTACCAACAAATCAGGACGATTCAATTTATGATGGGGGTAGTTATCCAACCCAAGATCCCAGATCCCTTATCCATTTTGTAAACAACTTCTAGCTGGGAGCTTCTTACTCAGCTTTTCCAACAAACCCAAAGTTCTTAATTGTCTTACCCACTCCAATGAATTCTTTATTAATTTCAAATTGCGCCGAGGTCCTTTTACTGTAAACAATTGCTCCGCCGCGGTTTTCTACTGTACTGTACTAAGCCGGGTCTCCCAAATGTAAGTATTAGCATCCTGTCAGCATCCAGCGGGGGCCAAAATTTCATCATCCAATTTATTCCGACTCTCTTGAGTCCATCTCTTATCCAATATTCAAGTCCCTAGATTCTCTTAAGCCGAGGTATGCTTATCAGATAATCACCCCTTGTCCAGGCAGTCCGTTTATAGATCCGAATCGATCAACTGATAAGTTTAGTATTGTGAGCACTGAACTAGTTCGATGCTATGAAAGCGTTGTGAACTAGTGAATAAAATTAAAAAATAAAAAACATATATTTTTTTAACAACTTCGATGAAAGGAACGTGGCAGACAACATTAAACGTGGAAAACAATTAGATCACGATGATGAATGAAGGGGAAAGAAACGCAAAAATGGAGGAGGTTTTTCAAGTGGGGTAGATAGCCAACTCAAAAGGATCATATAGCTCTCCCAACGTAATGGTTAAGAAAAAGACGGGTCGACACTGTGCGTCGACTTTAAGGAAATCACCGCCAAGTCTATAAATGCACCAAATAAATTATATTCTCGAACAACTGTGTTTAAGGTCCAGGGAAAACGCTTAAACCACTGGAAGGTATTGGACTGCGACTTTTCAACGTTTGCTGGACCTTGTGATTGGTTACTACGTGCTTTTGCATACCAATATGATCACATAGTGGTCGCATGCACGCAAGAATAACACAAGCCGAATCTTAAAGAAGTGTTCCAGCGGCTGTAGAAAGGAAATCTGATGCTGAACCTTGGAAGATGCCAATGGTTCAAGAAACTACTGTTGTAGAACCACCAACAGTATTGTCTCGAGGGCATGGAAAGCCTTTCAGGAAAGACCGCTATATGAGCCCTGGAGATGCAGCAGTACAATTGCGAGATAGCTTACAGGAAAGGACAGCTCCTCGTGGCCGAAGCAACCACTTCCAGAGACGCTTCGAGTTATCAAGGAGACGTCAGAAAATGCACGAAAAAATATTGACTCAGTCTAAGAGGTACCCGGACTACATATATTTACCACAGAACGGACAGGGATAATATCGTAACTTGGAAGATGTGTGTCCTGAACCCACTTGAGAAGATGCGAGAGTCAAATGCAGGCGACTGGCAAAATTCTGACGCAGGGGCCAGAGGAACCATGGATTACGGTATGTGCGGACTACGTCGAAACCTTACCGCGTTTCAAGCACGGCAACCAAATGATTTTGGTACCAATAGTTTGGTTCTCGAAGTAGACCAAGTTAGTGCCGCTGTGCAACGGGACGCCACAATGGCTTTCAGGGAACGAATAACCGCAAGGTATGTGGTCCCGAAAGTAGTCATGACGGAGTACAGTTTGCCAGCTAAATTGTCAAGAGTTTCCTGGCCGATATGGGTACCAAGCAACTTTTCACAGCTCTATATACCCCGCAAAAGAACCCGACTAAGAGAGCAAATAGGACGGTAAAAAAAAATAGTGCAGTTCGGAGGCAGAACCAAAGAAACTGAAATCATGCACGCAGTAAACACGATGGTTTTTATATCCACAGGCTACACACCGTCGTTCAATACCCAAGGCAGAGAGCTTAAACTAGCGAGCGGTCTATGCGACAGGGAGACCTTAGGGACCGGATGATCAATTGAGACCCCGGATGAGAGTGCCAACAAAGTCAGGGAAACTTTAGAGATCGTAGGACGAAAGCTGGAGAGAGACTCTCAGGATCAGGCTAGAAACTAAAACGTAACCGATGGTGACTTCGTGTGGGCAAGGAATACCATTTATGAAAATCGGCCGAGGCGGAGACAGCAACAAACGTAAAACAAAAGCGAGCAGCCACAACATGCAGATATAATATACAACATTTATACTCAAAGGACACTCCAAAAATTTTGAAAGGAATGTCCAAAGACTCTCCAAGGATTCTCCAAGGATCCTGAAACACTCCAAGGATCCTCCAAAGGACACTCAAAGGATGGTTCAAGAGCAAAACAGGGAATCTCCAGAGATTATCCAAGGACACTACAAAGATGACTCCAGAGATTATCCAAGGACACTACAGAATGAATCCAAAGATTCTCCAAGGATACTCAGAAATAACTATAAAGATGCTTCAAGGATTCTCCAAGGGTTATTTAAAGTTTTAAAGTTTTAACGCCATGGAATTTCCAAAGATACTACAAGGCAACTACAAAGGTTCAAGGAAACACGTCGAGGGTAACAGAAGAACGACAAGAACGTACAAGCGTACAAAAACACGATTGGAACTGATCGAAGAACACGCATCAGCAGTCTGCCGAAGAAAGGGGAAAGACCCCACAGTTTAGAGAACTGTACCGAAAGGATGAGAAAGTACCGAACAAAGAGGAAGGTTCGGAACCGAGGTGTCGTGAAGGGAGACCGATGGGCATTCAAAAAACCGTTTGTCAATATGAGTTCTCGATTGGCATGAAGCGAAGCGCGCAGAATTATGGCTGCCCACTCGACGGCCGGGCATCAGCTCCGACAGCAACGTCGAGTCAGTGGATTGCCCGCGCGTTGAGACTATGGAGGATTCTAAGGCTCTTCGACCAGGCTCCCCAAAACCATGGCAAGTTCATGGCAGCGGCCACGCTGGAGTATAGGCCCAAAAGTCGCCTGCATAAGCGCTCAACTTATTTTTTTTTGAAAATTGAAAAATTAAAAAAAAAAAATTTTAAATGTTGGTAAGCGAGTTGCAGGCTATGATTGGAAAGCCGTGCGGGATGCTACTGCAAAGGGGGGAAGGTATTGTAAAGATATGACAGTTATGTCCTTTCCTATTTCTATTGTTGTATAGGTAAGTAAGATAAAGGAGTTCTTTGTTGAGACAAAAAGTTTAATTTTGCTATGTGTTGTGTGTTGATTCAAGTATTTGTTCTTTTACAAGCCACAATAAGGGTTCCGGGAAATCAATAACATTTGCGAAATGGCTTGCGTTAAAGGGTTAGGAAGGGGAGATATAGGCTGACCTTATGTTGAATTTAGTTTTGGACTGCATGAACACTACAAATACTTCAATGTCTGAGCTTAGAAAGATTTCATTCTTAGTTATGGAATTGTTTTCAAGAAGGGCGGTGCCTCCCATACTTTTGTGGTTATTTTTTTCGGTGTATAGGGGTAGCAAAAAGTTTTATTATATCTTAAAGTTAAATTAATTTCTAAAGTTAAGTAAGTGATTGTCACTTAAAAATTTCCGCACGAAAATTCAAATTCGTTTCTCACTCACGAGAGGGACGAAAAGGTTAGGAGCCTTTGCTTAAGATCCGTGAATACGATTCAAGGTGTAGCATGATTGGCGCGTGCACCGAGCCGCAGACGCGGCATCTGAAAGCGTTGGTTTTGGGTGGCCGAGAATGATGGTTTGTCGTTGTGACATCGTCAAGAATTTGTGGGTGGGGGCGACTAGACAAGAGTGATATGATATGAATGTTGCGGATGCTCTTGACATGTATATGGACTGACTACCTAGGATCAAGTATCCTTCTTTACAGCGCAAGCAAAACTGCTGATATGATGGTACACAACCGACAACGTGAATGTTCTTATTCTTTGCCGGGTTCCTCAGCATTGGTATCCAACACATCCAGTAATCATCAATTAAATATCCCTAGGAAAGAATAGGCGATGAGTAAAAAGGACTATAAGTTTTGCAAGGATACAGACGTTCGTAAATAGTCGCCTACTCTTAAGACAACGTGGCTGTTATTTGCTCAATTCTTTGCTTTCTATAGAAAACTTAGTAAGCCGATTAAGCAAACCATAATACGTAAGCGATGACACCTACGGCCCTCTTGAATGCTTTAAAACGTCAGTTGTGGTGGGCGCGATGACGATGCTAGACTGGGCGATGCTCAAGCTCGTTTTTAATCAATTCCCACGCTTTCGTTGGCAATGAATGTTGTCCACCACACAGTTTCAAGCGCGGTATGAAAATGGACCTTGCTGAAATAACTTGGGTTTTCGATGAGAGTAAAGGGTGAAGCAGCCGTCAGTCGTTTTGACTCGAACAAGTAGGGCAGCAACAAAGGCGCTCTACGCACTGTAGTTTTGCAATTGGATGAAGTTTTTATTTCTTTAAGAAAACCGTGTCACTTTGTGACGAGATCAATCGAAAGAAGCAGGTTCCAGCTTAACTCCCACAGCCAAATTTCTTGCATGAAAATTTTAGCCCCATCGATGAAATATGATAATCATCCTGCTGCATGAAAAAGTTTGAATATCTGAGATTTCATATGCCCGCATATTTCAAACTTTTCAAACTCTTAACAACCATGCACAATCTTGTTTGGTAGTGCGACAGTTGCGTTGTGAGCAATAACTCGCAATCCAAAGTAGCTGAAATTATGAAGGATCTTTGTGAACTCAAAAGACTTTATCCAACATTAAATGAAACAGCAAATGAAAAAAGCCTCTTTTGGGCCTTACGGTTGTGCATGTTCTTGGATCCTACTACTGTTTCGGTTAACTGCATTATATACAATAACCATATCAGCGGTCGTCTTTTTCCCGGCTATCCATTAATTTCTGTATTAGATGTCATAAATTGCATTTTCGACAACCTGCAATCGCTGTTAGCCTTTCGCGATATCGCTCGTCGCACTCTGCCTACACTTGCTCTCTCTTCGATTTCTACGGTTTCGTCACTTGCCCTTCTGAGCCCTTGGGATGGCCATAACAAAACAGGCATGCTTCCAAAAAAAAATCATTAAGATATTGCCAATCCGATTGAACTATTATTCCTTGGAACGATAATCTTAACCTACCTATAAAAATACATACGGATACGTTGCGCAAATTACTTAATAGTACTTAAGATCATGCAGGGCTGACATCCTATTTGGATATTGAGAATTCCTCTTCATCAATATGCACTGACTGGAAACCTGTTTGGGGCTGGTCATGTCAGTATTAAATTAAAATATACTTTCAAAATATATCCGGTATAAGAACTAAAACCAGATGAGCCTTAATAAATTATCTTACTGGTTGAAAGTTGGTTAATTCTATCTTTAGTTCGAATGAATTCTTCGATCCTAAATTATTTTAAGTTTTCATAAAGATAGAAACTTTGGCAGAATGCAGTACGAGAGAAGAGGTGATGTCATCGTGGCTGTTAGCCGTTGAGTCTATTGCACTTCAAATCTATGAGTTTGGGATTATATTTGATTTGAGTTTTCTTAAGGATAGCCTGCTCTCCTTGAATTGAGGTGGCTTGCTATCGAACTCTTGCAGTGAAACTAATTATACAATTTTTCTTTCATCGATTATAAATACTCGTGACAGCATAGTGTGTACGGGGCTCCTACAGGCTTCCTTGGTATACTAAGGGACTGCAAAATATAAAAGCCTTACGAAGAAATACTAACAAAAATATTATAAAACACATAAACAGGCTGATACAGGCAGCACAATCTTAATAAAATTCATTATAACCAATACATTTGTGAAAATGAGCATAGTTCGAAAGCCAAACCTAAGGCATTTAGGCGCTTTGTTAAATCTTAAAAACCACACCCTATACCTTTAACAATGGCGTACGGCAGTGTTTTTGTTCCAACGAGGCTGATTTCACCACTGTTTTTGCTGACTGTTTTCCCTTAAACAATAAACCTTGATTGGAATAAACAGCAAACATTAAGTTTAATTTCAGAAATTCGCAACATTTGAAGCCTGGAAATAATGTATGATGACGATTCTGAAGCAATTTGTTGTTTTGTTGATTAACCATGGCTACATTTTGATAAATTTTCTTCATCCTTCCTTAAAAATTATATTGTCAGTCCTTACCTAGCCCAGCAAATCATGTTCTCTTCTTCTTTGTGTCGAAGATAGCTTCCCATTTAGATGGAAAATTTATGTAAGGTTTTAATTCATTTTTTGGTAAAACACACAAAACAAAAGTTCTCTTTCTATTGCAGGTAGTATATAAGTCGGAACCAGCCGGATCGGACAACTATATCTTATAG
Organism: Drosophila biarmipes; assembly: GCF_025231255.1. Classification (NCBI taxonomy): domain Eukaryota; kingdom Metazoa; phylum Arthropoda; class Insecta; order Diptera; family Drosophilidae; genus Drosophila; species Drosophila biarmipes. Next base: position 887,245 of record NW_026114527.1, read on the forward strand.
CTCCTATAGGAACTATCGGTTTTTAAACTTATAACCTCCTTCGCATGGAAATAACATTTTTTAATTTGTTATTTCCAAGCACAGGAGGTTTTATGTTAAGAAAAACCAAATATATAAAATTTTTTATATTATTTTACCACTAATTTTCCGATTGTTCCTATGGCAACTATACAATATAGTCGTCCGATTTTGAAAAAACTTAATTCGAAATTCGGATTTAATAAAAAAAAGTTATTTCCAAGTTTAGAAGGTTTGGGAGCTATAAGGTATAGTTGTCCGATCCTTCTGGTTCCGACTTATATACTACCTGCAAAAGAAAGAAGACTTTTGGGTAAGTTTTAGCTCGATAGCTTTAAAACTGAGAGACTAGTTTGCGTAGAAACGGAAGGACAGACGAACAGACAGACGGAATATACTTTATGGGTTCGGAAACATGTCCTTCAATGCGTTGCAAACTTCTGACTGAAATTATTATACCCTCTGCAAGGGTATAAAAATTATTCCAATATTTTTTTCAGACCATCTTTTTGACACCTATACTTTATAGTAGTCCAATTTTTATGAAATTTAATTCAAAATTCTTTAAAATATAAAAAATTATATTCCTAATATTAAAAGCCCCAAAGCTATAATTTGTTTCATATTATTTTACCACTAATTTTCCGGTCGTTCCTATGGCACCTATATGATATAATCGTCCGGTTTTGATACAATTTAATTCAAAATTCTAAACTAATTAAAAAATGTTATTTCCTATTATTTATCGGATGTAAATCGCTTGGTCGGGTCGGCAGTGCGCAACTCCCCCTGCATTCTCGGGCGCATGTGATCTTCGCTGATAGTCGGCAGAAAGTGACTCCTGGTGTTGTGGAGCAATTCTGGATCGCATACATTTCCCCATTGAATTCTGCTATTATAATATCCACTAACCTTAGCATCACATTATTATGTGCTACCGGGAACATTGTAATCTTCTTACATGCTAATATAATTTTTGGGAATTTAATAATAAAGTGCAATATGTTTACACGGACGCTACGGAGAAAATATCTTTTATAGGAGTGTCGGTGGGCTCCTCCATCCAAATACTTTCTACGTCTGCGTGAACTAATATGTTTGGGCTGACTATGTTTACTTAAGCAAGCGAGATTGCCATCATTAAATTTTGAAGTTCCATTGTTAACATTCGGTTTCTGGAGAGCAATGTTTCGTATAGATGGCCAGTGTCCACTTGTGAACTCTTTGCCGCTTTTAGGATTTTATTTACGGTTGACGTTAGTTCATTAATTTGATTTTGTATTCTGGTATTTATTTCTATTTGTCTATTGTTTGAATTGATTAATTGTGTTTCTGTGAATTTAATTCTTTCTAAATCCGCGGCGTCTGGAGTTCCTGCTACGACTTTTAACATTGATCCTAAAAAGTCTAAACTCCTGGCTACCCTGTGGTGCACGCCTAACGAGTCTAGTAGGTCGCGAGGGTGAGCTGTGTCCACATTCAAAAGTTTTTTCATGTGTGACTGGGGGAACATATCGCTAATATTTTCAGTTTCTTCTACTACGTGCCTGTACTCTGAAAAGTTCGCTGAATGTCTAACGAATGCGAATTCCTCCCACACTAGTATTCGACCGTCAATAATGGGGATGTACTTAGCTTGTGTATAGTCGGTGATGTGCGCCGACGCCATGGTTAAGGAGAAGAGGATTGGGATGATTTTGGAACTGTGGAATGAATTCGGAGCTATATTTTTGTTCATGACAAGGTTGCCCACCACCAACGAAAATAAACTTAACCTTAAAAAAATATTTTATCAGCTATTCTGAACGCTAGTAAAATTTGTGCCAAGAGGCAAAAAAAAAAAGAGAAGGTAAAAAACATTTTTTTATTTGATGTTGTCTTTGTGGACAACCCTCCCCTTGATGAGGACTGTGGTCCCCATATCCGCTTCCACAATCTTCTGTTCACACAATGGTGAGAGTTTGTTGCCTAGCCGCCTGTTGGATTTTACCAGGACTTTTTCACCAACTTTGAACACCCTGTTCTGTCGGGCAGCATTTTCTCTGTTCTTAAGCTTGTCCTGGGCGATTTTTATCATATTTTGAATATCATACTGTTGTTGATCCGACTGTGTTTGCATTACGTCGGCTGGCCTCTTGTCGATGACCGAATGGATAGATTTATTGTATCTGGCTGTGGCCAGCAAGATTAGCTCGACGGTGTCACTGATGCCTTTATCAATTTTAAGGCATCTAGCAAGATCTACTAGAGTGATGTGGAAACGTTCCACTTGTCCGTTCGAGACACTGTGGAGGTGCTGTGCATTCGAGATGCTCACACCGAAATTGTTTTCCAGCATGGACAAAATGGTGTGCGAATTCAACGATGGTTCGTTGTCACATTATATGACCTTGGCTTTCGGGAACACATTCAATAGTTGTAGCAGTGCTGGTTTAATGGCCTCTATAGTTCTAGAAGGGCTGGACCATCGCAAATTTTAAGAATTCGTCAATGGATGTAAGAAAACATTTTTTTTATTTCCCCAACCTGGGACGGGATTGATGTTTCCCCAAGCTCCTGCTTTTTGGGATGCCTGTCATATTTAGCTAGCGTGGCCATTTTCGAGAAGTAGTACTCGGACAGTACCTGCTTTACATTTTCTTTGGCCGGCCTGTGAGCCCTGTTGTGTTTAGTTGGCAGAATTTTTCGTCTCTCCGGGACTGCAAAAATGTCCGTTACATGATTTTTAGAATACCAAAATTTTGTGGCTGGAAATTGGCGTACCAGTTGATCCTGTATCATTGCGAGTGTGTGCAAATCGCAATGGATGGCGTTTAGGCCCTTAGGAACAATTAAATCTGCGAGCTCATTGAGTAATGGCTCTTTGCAGGAGAAGCTGATCGCGTGCCGTCTCTTGTTTCCAAAGAGGACAAAGCTGCATTTTTGCCTCAATTGTGTGGGTCAGTGACAGCTCACTGTGAATCGTGGCCGCACTTAAAAAAGCTTCTTCCAATCCCAGAACGTTAAGTTGCTGTCATCCGCAACGAGGTTTTCGTTGCCGGGCTTGTTAAAAAATTTGGCGCCGGACTCGTCGATGCGAGCTTTCCACCGTTTGATCTTTGCATTCAGATTGGATTCCGATACCGCGAAGGTCAGTGGTTGATGGTCAGTAAAGATTTTTATATCTTTCACTGCATATAGATAGTGACGTAATTTGGCCAATGCCCAAACTATTGCTAGCAGCTCTCTTTCATTGGTGGCATTATTGATCTCTCTGTCCTTTAGGGTTCTCGAGATCATGATAATGGGCCGTTCCTCTTGGGATAGGACTGCGCCAATGCCGTAAGCTGAAGCATCTGTCGTTAGATCAAATGCTTTTTTATAGTTGGGATACCTGAGGATGACCTCCTCGGAAGCTAGAATGTTACGCAGCTTGCGAAAAGATAGCCGTTGCGGCTCGCTGAACTGCACCTGGATATTTTTCGACCTGTGTCTGCTGACACTACCGAATTCCCCTTTCAGGATGTCTGAAATGGGCCAAGCTATGGACGCAAAATCTTTAATAAAGAATCTATAGTAGCTGGTCAGGCCAAGGAATGATCTAACTTCGAACACGTTTTTGGGTTCAGGGAATTCCTGAATGGCCTTGGTTTTTTCTGAGTCACTGGTAGCCCCGTTGCTGGTGACTATAAAACCCAAGAAGCTAACGCTTTTTTTGAAGAATTTAGATTTTTCAGTTGATACCCTCATATTAGCATCGTAAAGGCTGGATGTGAGAGTTTTCGTCTTCTGAGAAGACGATAACGTCATCGAAATAAACAGCAAAATTTGCCTATCTCCTGCAGCATTTTTTAGTCCAAATGGCGGTTTGCGAAACTCGGACTTTCCTCCATTTACGGAAAAGGAAGTCATTTCACGGTCGCGATCTGCCAGCGTTATTTGGTGGTAGCCAGATTTTAAATCGAGAGTATTGAAGTACTTCGCTCTGCCTAAATTCCCTAGTATCATAGAGATATTCGGCATGGGATTGCGATCAGGTATTGTCCTCTCGTTTGATTTGCGAAAGTCCAATACGAGTCGCATTTTACGGCCGCCCGTTTCGTCAGTGCCCTTTTTGTCTGCAACCCGGGTTATTGTAGGGGGATCTCAACTTTTGGATTATGCCATTTTTTAGTAGCTCTTGAATCTCGCCATTAACGAAATCGGCTGCGCCCATTACGTATGCGTAGAGTTGGGCTCCTCATCAACAATTCTGATGGTGGCTACCACTGATGGCTTTTTTCCTGTTGCGAAGCATTGTTAAAAATGTCTTTCTGACCTAAGGTGGCGCATCTGAGCAATCCACTTCGGTGAAATTGACATCAGGGCACGAGTGAAAATCAATTTTCTCCTCTTTGTTGCCCCATTTGATGTGGCCGGAGGCCAGGCAAAGTGATGCTCCCGCATGTTTAGGAAGGTCGAGGCCTACGATTGCATCAAAAGAAGATAAGTCGGGTAAGATGAAGAAGGTGGCCTTCAAATCGAAAAGTGACACGAAGCATTTCTTCGTGATTGTGGTGTTGCCGTGAATTGAGTGAATTTCGAAGGGGCTTTCTACCGGGACGCATTTCAATCCTTCGAACGGTCGGATGAAATTTTTCCAGGCGCCCGTGTCAATAAGCAGTTTCATATTTATACCCGCTAATTCTCGTCTGATGACGGGCAGCAGGGATTTTCCCCTAAAAAATGGACTACATCGTTGATCTCTGCTATTGCACTGGACGTAGTGTTGGCGTAAGATTTCTCTTCCTGATCTAAGATTTGGGTGACGTGGTTTACCCTCTGCTGTTTTCTAGGGGCGCCTGTGCGCTCGGACGTTGCCGGTCTCCTATTCTAATAGGGTGGAGCTTGGGCAGGAATGCAAACTTTTGCAGAGGAGTAGACTTCCATCGGCTCTGGTCTACTCTGCAATCTGTTATTGCGCGGGTCAGAATGTACCTGCGCTTTAACTTGTTTAGTATAATGGGGTTTTGTATTAATACCGAACTGGGGGTCTGTTTGGGAAAAATTTCTATCCTGCTGGCGCTTTTGCTCCTTTGGACTAGTCTTACGGTCCCTATCTTCTAGACTCTTTGCAAACGATGTTGCGAACGAGTACCTTTCATGGTTTGATTCCACTTCTTGCGCTAACGCCAACGAAGTTGGCATGTCCTTCTGCTTTGCCGAGAAGAGTACATCAGATAGGCTGCGTGTAAGGCCCGAAATAAATACACGGAGCGCATTGTCCCGGAATTTATCACACAGAATTCTTGCCGCCGAGGTCTCGTACGACATCGTGGCTTTATTTGTGAGTAAGGTGAGTTTATTCTCAACCTCATCGTAATATTGCAGGGTTGTGAGGCTTCGCTGTCTGAGGGTGCCCATATTCTGTTCAATGGCGTGGATCTGCCGTTTGTCACTGTAAGTGAAATCCAAACGGTCTATGATCGCGTCAAAATTTAAAATTGTGCCAAAGGAGGACAACACTGCATTAGCAGGACCTCTTATTTTACTTCTTATGAAAATCACTGCCTGATAATGGCGTGAACTACCATTGTATCGTCTAAATATGTGTTAGGGAGCGGTGGCGGCTTGCCTCCACGAAACATATGAACCCTGTGCCCCCGTAAATTCGGGTACGCACTTGACAGCGTCCAGGGGCTCGCTGCATTGAACTGGGTCCCTGATTTCTATGGCTGCATAAACATTAATTTCTGGCGTTGGGGCCGAACTTCGGGACGTCGTGGGCGCAGCGCGCAACTCTGCCACTTGGCTGGTCAATGCATCGATTACTTGTCTGAACTCCCGTTCTTTTCGTAAATTTGCGGCGGCCTCTCCGGCCAGGGCGTTGTCAGTAGACGCCTGCACTACTCCTCTAAGTTATTCAGGATCCATGAGGTCTACCACCTCGCCCGCTGGGGGGTTTCTACGCGTGTTTTTCGGAGTGGAAGCTCGAAGGAGTTCTTCACTATCTGACCCTGAATCGCTAGCGTACTGCTTGACGCTTCTATACTTAGAAAATGTCGAGCTCATATACGCACATAAAGGAATTAGAAAACGGGGACACAGAGCCGCCCAAATGAGGGTTCTTATTTCATCACTATATAATTCACCTAGCTAATTTTAAGGGTAGTAGATACCTGTTCCCTTGCATAAAAATTAGTGTAGTGGTAAATATATAAGAATTATAATATTGTAAATTATAAGAGATATAGGGTAAATAAGACTGACACACAGTCTCGATTCATAGTCAAAATATTTCAAACCAGAAAAATGAATGAATTTAACGTAATATATTTATATATTTATTTATTTTATTTTCGTTAATCAAATCCCGAATCTTATCGGGCTCGGAGCCGTTTTACTCATACATTTTATTTACTGTGGTTTCTTCCTCAAAGATAAAATTTTTCTTCCAGGAATGTAAAAATATCTAAGCGAAACCGTTGGGTTTTTATTGTTCCGCGCCAATTAATTTTGTTGATATTCCCCCGGTGGATGTAAGCGTGATCGCGTGCAGCCGTCCAGTTGAAGGGGATATCCAAATGCTGCCCTTAGGCTCGTGGGTGCAGGTCGACCCCGAGCGGTGGCGGCAACTAAGAAGCGGCCGTGTTGCTAGTCGCTGGCAAGTTTGTGTCACTTTTCCTCTTGGCTGACTGCCCACTGGTCATCTACTGAAGAATTACGATGATTATGTTGGGAGAAAACTATTCCCCCCTGGCCTAGAGACTCAGTCTGGGTAGAAAATGATAAAATTTCTAGCGGCGGTTGCCGGAGTTCTTTTGCGCAGAACTTATGTTCTTTACTCGCTGAATTACAAAATTGAACTAAACTTAAAGTTGACAAAAAATGAAATTCATAGCGGCCACGCTATATGCTGTGTTTGACGGCTATGCACGAGCATCGGGCCAAATGCCACGTCAGTGGCAGTTTTGGCCGCCGCTGGGCCTCGGACATTCGGTCATCGCCTCCGTCCGGTTAGCTACTTTCCCCTCTTATTACAGGTTTAGAGATGTTTTCTTCAATTCTTTTAAAAACTTACTGTTAATGCCTTTATAAGTTGATGTTTGTAATGGTCTTCATATGATTTGTGATCCTTAAATACTTTTATGAGTGGCAATTTTGTTCAGATCCAGTTCATTGTCTATTCCACACCTCTGGTGCGTCAACGATGGACCTCAATTACAATTTCTCACACATACTTGTGAAAGCAGAAGGTGCGGTCGCTTTTTTAAATCCCTCCGTCTATTTTCTCAAGTTTTTAGAAAAAACCCAAAAGTATAGCCTGCCATCCGGCATCTGGACAAGTATCTGGACGTCAGCTGGTGGCCAGGAGACCGTGAACGACACCTAGGAACAACCCATAAATTTATCCCCAACAGGTTTGGCGGCCAGGCAGGGGCGGCCAGAAAGGGGCCGGTCGTAGGCGAGGGAGGGGAGGCATCTTTTCCTCTTTCTAATTTCCACTCATTGTTTGTATAGTTGTTGGCAAATTTTCGAAACGCGCTTTTTGTTTCGTAAAGACTAAATCAGTGGTGAAAAACACTTGCGCGACCAGCTGATCGTAGTGCGCGAAACGGGATGCGGGTGCAATAGCAGCAAGCTTCGGTCAAGTACATAAGTGCGTGCCGTAGCACGTAGGGAAAGCTTGGGTGGTTCTTGACCTTTTATAAATTATAAATAAAACCTTTTAAGCCTTAGCACTAAGATTTATTCCTTTTCTATTAAATAATTGAGCAAAGTCCGATCGAAGAGAAGCAGGACACTGCGGGTAAAGGCCTAAACTTCTTGCAGCACCGGTGAACTCCTCAGGCGGGGATTTGGTGGTAGAGGACCGGAGGCACAATCCCCGGCGCAAGCCTAAGAGTTGGGCTTGTGATGAGCGGTGGTACGCCGGCATTGAAAGGCCTTGCGGCGCCGGCTAATGTGCACGGCTTTCATACGCCACTGTCGACCTGCCACTGTCTACCTGACTGGGCCAACATGGGAGCTGACCCATTCAAAAAAAAGCAACGTAATGGCGAGATCGCCAGACCGCGAGCGCCAGTAAGCCCCAAAAACCTTCACAGGAGTGGAAAAAAGTGAAGCATAAGGCAAAGAAGCCACGCAATGACGCGATACTTATCGCAACCTCCACTGGAGGGTATCCTTAAAAAGGTTAAGGCAGAACCGCAGATGAAGAGCTAGGTCAAGCCGTACAGGCCGTTAGGCGAACAGCCAAGGGGGAACTGCTAATCCTCCTAAATAAGGTCTCCGACCCAAAAAACGCAGAGCTTCAGACCAAAATAAAAGCGGTCCTGGGCAATGTCGAGCACTGACTGAGACAACGCTGAGGTGAAGGACATCGAAGAGACCACTAACAAAACGGATGTTATATGTGCGGTTAAATCACATTTTGATGTAGAACTGCCAGACCCTGCGGTGGTAGGACTGCAGCGCGAAGGAGCACCATAGCAAAGGCCTGCTGTATGCTCTGCAAGCGAAAAAAGGAGAAAGACTGTGACCACGCAACAATGAGTGAAAAAAGTCCGTACTTCAGGAGGGCTATATAAGGGCTTAGGGGTTAATGAAGATTCTTCAGAGGTTGGCCAATCGTTGCTGAAGCAAAATGTCATCGAGCAAAACGTAGACATGGCAGTCCGGCACAAGAACCATCATGGACCTCACATCTGTGAGCGCTGGATTGGCCTCGGGCTCCAGCTGGGAGGTTATTGACGCCTATATGGGTAGTGATCATGCAGCAATAATTTGCACGATTAAGTCCACAAATGGCCCACCACGCGTTCCAAAGACCGTGGTAGGGTACAAAGTAGAAACGCTAGACGTGGAGATGGTGAAGATGTTGTTCGAGGACCTCTCTACAAACGGATCAACAGACGAAAGGGCAAACCGCATCGCAGATTACACCAAGGTAGCCTGTGATGCATCTATGCAGAGAAAGGGGAAACTCCCATCAAGGAAAAGACCGGCATACTGGTGGAACAAATATATTGCGGAAGCCAGAAAAGAATGCCATAGAGGAAGACGCGCATACCAACGATCAAGAGGAAGACTCGAATTCAGGGCACTCCACATATAATACAGGGAAAAACGACAAGCCCTGGAAAAATCCATAAAAGAAAGCAAACGCAGGTGCTTTAATAATATATGCGAAGAAATAGACTAGTCACTGGAAAGCTCAGCGGTTGGTACCCATACCAAAGGCGGACAGGCCAGCGGAGCCTTCTTCGTATAGGCCACTTTGGAGGCTGGATACGGTGGGTAAAATTCTTGAAAGAATAATCCACTCCCGGCTAGAAGGTGCCCTTGTCGGAACCAACGGCCTCCCTGAGATGCAGTATGGTTTGATTGAGGCACTAAGCAGTATTGCATAGCGGCAACATTGGATGTTAAAAATGCATTCAACTCCGCTAGCTGGCACTACACACTAAATGCATTAAGCAAACAAAATGTCCCAGTGTACTTACAGCGAGTAATAGCGAGCTACTTCAAAGGCAGCCTGCTCCTGTACGAAACTGAATCCGGGCAATCGACTCACAGGTCACCGGAGGAGTCCTCCAAGGATCAGTCTTAGGCCCTGTATTGTGGAATGTAATGTATGACGAGATCCTTAAGTTCACGATGCCCAGACGCGGAAAGAATCTGCAATGAAGCTGGGAAACGAGCAAGCGCATGGCTCGACTCTAAGGGTGTCGGACACTCGGGGTCCGAGGCAACCAGGACGTAGATTACTTTTTAGCGTTGTCACATTGACGCTGATGTACGCTGCTCCCATATGGGGCGGAGCCACAAAAATGAGAGTTATTTACAGGATGGCAACTCCATACAGGGATTGTGTGCCCTGAGGGTCTGCTGTGCGTTCCGCACGGTATCCCATGACGCGACGCTAGTAATATCGGAAATTATACCGATGGACCTGCTAGCAGAGGAGTCAGCTGATATCCGCGCAGGAAGCACAGGGGTTGTAACTGTGGAATCCCTACGGAAAAGGTGCAGACAACTTACCATTGCAAAGTGGCAGGAGAGGTGGACAAATAGCAGGACGTACAAGCTTATCCCAGAACTGCAGAGATGGCATGAAAGCATGGCCATGTGGACTTTTACTTGACCCTACTGCTGACAGGATATGGATGCTTTAAATACTATCTGAATAGGCTTAAGAATGAACGTTAACGCACTGCCCACTCTGCGAGTCCGATAAAGAAGACGCAGAGCACGTATTTTTTGTCTGTCCGCTATTTGAAAATGAACGTCGAGATCTGAGTGTAAGGGTTGGGAAGACGCCAGGATAGAATCCTAGAGAGCCTAGAGAGGGTATAATGATTTCAATCAGAAGTTTGCAACGCAGTGAAGGAGACGTTTCCGACCCCATAAAGTATATATATTCTTGATCGGCGTCACTAGACGAGTCGATCTAGCCATGTCGGTCCGTCTGTCCGTCCGTTTCTATGCAAACTAGTCTCTCAGTTTTAAAGCTATCGGTGTTTTTATAGCTGTAGATTAAAGCCCCACACAATTCCACATTACCTTCTTAAAAATTTCGTTTCGTTAACGTTTCTCTACGGCCTCCAGTCACACAGTGAATATCTCTCAATATGTCTCTCAACGCTTTGTACCGCCGAATTGTTTGAAGCACCTGTGTCGATAAGGAACTTTATTTGCAAAGCAGGGATTTTCCCCTAAAAAACAGGAGGCATTTAAATCATATATACAGATGACTTCGCCCTGACGAATTGCCGAAAATAGTACATAACGTATCGTCATGATGACCTTATTGGTCAATTGTGTAAGATTTGTCTTAAAGGGCCCGAAATCTCAGACGGACAGACAGACGGACATGGCTAGATCGACTATGCTAAATTTATTTTTCTAAAAATTAAATTTAATTATTTTTTTAATTTTTTAGTGTTTTACACAAGCTATAGAGTTTAAAACCATTTATTTTTTAAAATAAAGTTTAATTTATTATAAAAAATATCAAAAAATAAGAAAGGAAGTTAACTTCGGCAAGCCGAAGTTAGTATACCCTTGCAGTTATAAAAAAAAATCAATAATTTTATTAAAATGAATTCGAAATTTATAAAAATATAAAAATTTATATTCCCAATACTATAAGACAATATGTTAAAAAGCCCCAAAGCTATAATTGGTTTCACATTATTTCCCACCAATTATCCTATCGTTCCTATGACAGCCATATGATATAGTCGTCCGATTTTAATAAAATTTAATTCGAAATTCAGAACTAAATAAAAAATGTCATTTTCAAGCTTATAAGGTTATATGTTAAAAAATATATATATATTAGCTCCCATAGGAACTATGTGGGAAAAAATTAAAATAAAATTATATCTTTGGTGTTTTTTCCCATATAACCTCCTACGCTTGGACATGTTTTAATTGTTTTTGAATTTCAAATTAAATTTTATGAACATCGGACAACTATATACTATAGCGGAAAATTAGTCTGAATATATAAAAAAATTATATCTTTGGTGTTTTTTAACATATAACCTTCTAAGCTTGGAAATGACAATTTTTTTAAATTCCACGGATATATCAGATAGCTATTATAGGAACGATCGGAAAATGGGTTGGAAAATGATATGATACAAATTATAGCTTTGGGGCTTTTTGATATACGAGGTGTGTTTAAAAAGTAAGGTGACTTTGTATTTTCAAGAAAAACTATTAATTTATTCATCAATATTAACGTTGTCCCCTTCAAAGTAATCCCCCTCAGATACAATACACTTATGCCAACGGTTTTTCCAATCCTCAAAGCACTTCCCATAAGCAAAAACTCGTTGCAAAACTCCGTCCTTTCATAGGTATCTTTAGTTTTGGGAACAAGAAAAAGTCACATGGGGCCAAATCCGGTGAATATGGTGGCTGAGGCATTATTGTGGTGTTGTTTTGGCCAAAAAATATCTCACAAGCAAAGATGAGTGAGCAGGGGCATTATCATGATGCAAACGCCATGAATTGTTTTTCCACAATTCTGGACGTTTCTTTCGTATTGCTTCTTGCAAACGGCGCATAACTTCCAGATAATACTGTTTATTGACCGTACGACCATATGGTAAGGTGCACCTGATGTACCACGCCATGGTAATCGAAGAATACAGTGATCAAAACTTTGACATTTGATCGAACTTGGCGTGCTTTTTTTGGTCTTGGCTCACCTGGGCTTTTTCATTGTGACGATTGGACTTTGGTTTCGATATCATAACCATATACCCATGATTCGTCACCAGTTATGACCCTTTTGATTAAATCTGGGTCGTCGTTGACGTCATCCAACAGCTCTTGGGCGATGCTCATGGGACGGTTCTTTTGGTCAAAATTCAGCAATTTTGGAACAAACTTTGCTGACATGATGCCCAAAACGTTTGAAAAAATTTCATGGCACGAGCCAAGCGATATACCGACATCTTCAGCAACTTCTCTGATAGTGATTCGACGATTTTCCAAAACAATTTTCTTCACTGCTTGAACTTTTTCATCAGTTGTTGACGTGCTTGGGCATCCAGAGCGAGGCTCGTCATTGGTATCTTCCCGGCCATCTTGGAAGAGTTTGTACCACTTGTAAACATTTTTTTTACTTAGAACAGTTTCACCGTATGCCATTGTCACCATTTCAAGTGTTTCGGAGCACTCGCTGACCACGCAAAACAACTTGTTACCTTTACGCCTCTCACAACTAAACAAAAAAGGGGATTCAATTGAAACTTGGTACAGATGTTAGGGAAGAGTGTACCAACATAACAAAACAAAAAAATCGATAATTGAAAATGTTGCCCGCGAAATTTGAAAAGTCACCTTACTTTTTGAACACACCTCGTATATCGTACGGTCGATGATTAGTAATAAAGGGATTTGTTAAATTATTCTTTGTGCTGCTCGTTTTTGATGCAGTGGGCGATTTCTGTTAACGTCGAGAGCGCCCTTTCCAATTGTCCATTAGAAGTACTATGTCGAGGGTCCGCAAAGAATAAGGATAACCTACTCCTTCCGGGATAGGTACCTCTCCGATAGAAATTTGCACTGGCTGTCTTTAATATTTGTTTTGATCACAAATTATGCAATTTTTATATATTCTTTTAATTTGAGAATAACTTGGGCCAGTAATATAATCTACATATTTGTTTATAATTTGTATCTAATCCTCGGTGAGCTCTAATTTGTGTTTCTTCTATTATGACCATCTGGGGGTCATTACTATTTTCATTTTGAAGAAGTGTCCTCGTAATTTAAGGGTTTTTGAAATGTATAAAAATCTTCAAGTGTACAATGGATACCGAATGTGACATTTGGCTGTAAATATTCTCTTAGAATTAAAACCAAATTTTCCGGAGTGTAATACTCGATTTTTTGTATGGTATCATTAAATACATTAACAGATTCAAGGATTCAATTTTAAGTATTAATACTTAAGTCACAAACTGACTTAAAGGTTTTGTTTTTCAACTACATTTTTTACTTTCCGCTGAGTGCAGAGTATTACTCGGGTGCTTTTGACTGATTTCTATCGGACAAAGTTTTAAGTATCCGCGATATTGCGTCAGCAACTACGTTATAGTTTACGTAAGCAACTACGTTATGGTTTATATACAACTTTTGGACTGAAACTTTCTATAAATGACGGCGTTTCATTTTTATCTTTGGATTTTTATCCGAGATTGCAAAAGATAATTGTTGATGATCGGTTTGAATTTCAATTCCAATCACGATGTATAGGTAATTTCTCAAATTTTTCAAAACCCACACTGTTGCAAAAAGTTCTTTTTTATTAGTTCAAAAACTTGTTCAGTTTAAGATAGGTTTTTTGAAATAAATATTATTGCCTTCTTGGGATAATACCGCGCCAATAGCGACGGCTGAAGCATCTGCGGTTAATGTAAATTTGTATACCCTTTCAGAGGGTATAATGATTTCAGTCAGAAATTTGCAACGCAGTGAAGGAGACGTTTCCGACCCCATAAAGTATATATATTCTTGATCAGCGTCACTAGACGAATCGATCTAGCCATGTCCGTCTGTCCGTTCATCTGTCCGTCCATCTGTCAGTCTGCCCGTCCGTCTGTCTGTCCGTTTCTAAGCATACTTAGAAACCTTACCAAAAGTCTTATTTTTATTGCAGGTAGTATATAAGTCGGAACCAGCCGGATCGGACAACTATATCTTATAGCTCCCATAGGAAATAACGGAGAAAAAATTTTAAAAATATTACATCTTCTGTGTTTTCTAGTATATAACCTTCTTATCTTGGAAATAACATTTTTTAATTAGTTCTGAATTTCGAATAACGCTTGAAAATAACATTTTTTAGTTGGCTAAAAATTTTGAATTAAATTTTATCAAAATCTGACGACTATATCATTTAGCTGTCATAGAAACGATCGGAAATTTAGTTTGAAAATATAAAAAATTATATCTTTGGTGTTTTTTAACATATATTTTTTTAAACTTGAAAATAAAATTTTTAAATTAGTTTTGAATTTCGAATTAAATTTTATTAAAATCGGACCACTCTATCATATAGCTGTCATAGGAAAAATCGGGAAACAAATTAATTACTAAAGTTGATTATTTCATATAACTGCAAGGGTATACAAACTTCGGCTTGCCGAAGTAAACTTCTTTTCTAGTTTTTATAATGAATTAAACTTTATTTTTAAATGGTTTGAACACAAAGAAAATTTAAAGTTAAAAAAATAATTCAATTTATTTATTAGAAAAATTATTATTAATTATTCTTATATTAACTTTTTTTAGAGCCCTATTAATTATTGCTTGATTAGTAAAGACATCGTTTAGATAATTGCAATCATTCCAAAGATATGGAATTATGACTGAGTGCAACTGCAAAAAGTGCCAAGAATACGATATTGTGACCTATAACTCCGGTAAAACTCAAAATTTGGTTTTTACTCTGTGTAAGTTACATATCACAAGGTTATATATATATTATCAAAATTAAAAATGGAACATATTTTTTTTTTACTGATTTTTAAATATTGATTTTGTTTGTATTACTTACTTCATATCGACCATGAGATATAACAGAAATTTTTCGTTGCGATATGGATATATGCTTTATATGTGTGAATTGGTAATGTCCGTACTCCTGAATACTGGTTAATAACAAAAAGCTGCTACCATCCGACGAAAAAACGGGGTGAGGCAGGATATCTAACCATTCATCTTCCGGAGCACGTTCAGAGTGAACCTTAAATTTAATTAAATGTAATTAATCATTACATTAGTATCGTTTAACTCACCTCTAAGCAATTCCAGTTTTGAAATTTAGAACACGTTGAAATTACACTGTAATTTTGAGATCGTCCCATATAGACTACTGATACTTTGCGATTTGTGTCTGATATCCAACCTGCTGATGTGATGTAATAGTCCCTATTATAAATATATAAAAGCAAGAATGTAACTCAATATGAAGAAATGCTTATAAAATATATATCTTACTGTCCGTCAAACGATGCAGGAGGTTTTATTTTGAATTTTTGTATAGCGGTTAAATTTGTTATGTCAACAGCCCATAACTGTACATCCGGGTTGGCAGTTCCCGGAGTTGGATATCTAACAATTTTCGTTTCTGGAAAAAAATTTTCAGAAACCGTGCCTTTCCTAGAAAATAAAGCTCCAGACGTCAGCCATGGGTACGTCATCATTGCAACATTTGTGTCGTTAAATAAGGCGAACAAAAAGTGTGTACCATCAAAAGATGACCAAATTGCCTCTGGTGATGCAAAAATTTCTTCTACAACGAAAAAAATGTTATGCGTTAATGGAATATCTTTATTTATGTATTATTTATTATTTATTTTTTATTATTCATTATTTATTATTCATTATTTATTATTTATCTTTTATTTATTATTTGTTATTTACTATTTAGTATTTATTATTTATTATTTTTTATTCATTATTTATTATCTTTTATTTATTATTTATATTTATTGTTTATTGTTGATTGTTTATTATTTACTATCTATTATTTATTATTTATTATTTGCTATTTATTATTTAATATTAATTATTAATTATTTATTATTAAATATTTATTGTTTATTATTATTAATATTTATTGTTTATTATTTATTATCTATTATTTTTTATTTATTATTCATTATTTAATAATTATTATTTTTTATTTATCATTTATCATTTATTATTGATTATTTATTATTTATTGTTTATTACTTATTATATATTATTTATTATTTATTGTTGATTGTTTATTATTTATTATATATTATTTATTGTTTATAATTTATTATTAAGTATTTATTGTTTATTATATATTATTTATATTTATTATTTATTAATTATTATTTTTTATTTATCATTTATTATTGATTATTTATTATTTGATATATAATCTTTATTATTTTATTATTATTATTTATTATTTTTTATTTATCATTTATTATTGATTATTTATTATTTTTTATTTATTATTTATATGTATTGTTTATTGTTGATTATTTATATATATTATATTATTATTGATTTTTGATTATTTATTATTTATTGTTTATTATTTATTATTTATATATATTTTTTATTGTTGATTGTTTATTATTTATTGTTTATCATTTATTATATATTATTTATATTTAGTATTTATTAATTATTATTTATTCGATTTGGCGAACAATAAGTGTGTATCATCAAGAGATGGCCAAATTGTTCCTGGTGTTGCAAACATTTTTTTCTACAACGAAAAAAAGTTATGCAATATTGGAGAATCTTATTAAACAATTTGCTGTGATTTTACCACCACCCACAGTAAGAAAAGTGAGTTATTATATAGCTTAGAATAAAATGTTTACTTTTTTGATTTAGTATTTAAATGGAGTAAACTATAAAAGGTTTCATAATTTTCATTAACAAACTAAGTATAAAACGGTAGAAAAATGTGAAAAATACTTAAGTAAATAAAAGTAATAGTAAATAATTTTTTCATTTTTTTCCCACTAATTTCCCCACTGTTCCTAGGACAGCAATATGATAAAATCGACCGATTTTGATAAAATTTAATTCAAAATTCAGAACTAATTAAAAAATGTTATATCCAAGCTTAGAAAGGTATACATATGTTAAAAAAACACGAAAGATATACAATTTTTAAAATTTTTTACCTGATAGTTCCTATGGGAGCTATAAGATATAGTTGTCCGATCCGGCTGGTTCCGACTTATATACTACCTGCAATAGAAAAAAGACTTTTGGGAAAGTTTCAGCCCGATAGCTTTAAAACTGAGGGACTAGTTTGCGTAGAAACGGACAGACAGACGGACGGACATAATAGCCTTCTCTTTTTTTTTGTATAATGATAATTGTATGTATTTACCATCTAATAGTGATAATAGGGTAACAGAAAACCTTCGGAACTCCATCCGAAGTCAGGAGTTACGACTTAGTATATCTCAGGAAAATAGGCCCAGTACCCAGTACCTACTAAATTGGAAGGTCTTATTGTTACTTTTAATAGAAAAGTAAAGCTTGGGCCTGATCTGATTTGCATTTGTTGCAAGCGACGTCTCTCCCACGAGCTT
Source organism: Drosophila biarmipes (assembly GCF_025231255.1). Lineage (NCBI taxonomy): Eukaryota > Metazoa > Arthropoda > Insecta > Diptera > Drosophilidae > Drosophila > Drosophila biarmipes. The sequence goes on from NW_026114527.1 coordinate 904,842, forward strand.
TCAATGAGGCTGAGGTTATACAGCTCGACCTCAAGAGAAGAATGGAATACGAATATGATTTCATGGTAGAGACCATTAGGCCTTCTAAAATTGATGACGCTATTAGTTACTTAGTAAATACCGAGCTTTACAGAAAGTAACGAGCAGTGGATCTAAACTGTTCCCTTTATAGCTTCTCAATCTGACTGACCAAAAATATAGGAACAATTAGCCATCCACAATAAATCCGGAGGCGACTAATTCCGATGAGAATACGGAAGCCGAAGAGATAAATCCTGGAGGACAAGAAACGATACTTGACAGTAACCAGACACACAGTGTAGGAATTCCGAGAATAACAATGGCTCAGGGAGTTATACAATCATAGTTAGGTCTGAACTTAGGAACGTAGATAGAAGAGGTTGTAGAACCGACTAATAAGCGCAGCGCCTCCAGAGCGATAACAGCGGCTAACGTACTTGATGAAGATTTCATGGGCAACTTAATTAGCCATGATGATGGATATCGAATTTTAAAGGATATTCGCACGTTTTCTGCTTACTGGGAAGATGAGAAAAAGAAAGTCCTGGCTATGATTGGCCAGTTTGGTTTGCCAACTTTCTTTATAACTCTATCGGCCGCTGAAACTAGGTGGCCAGAGCTGATAGTACTGCTCAAGCTCAATGTAGATAGGGTTGAAAGTAATGAAGAAGAAGCTTTTTATTTACAATTTAGGGAAAAGCCGCGCCTGATTAGGACAGACCCAGTGACGTGTGCTAGATATTTTGATTACAGATGTAGGGAAGTTCTTAAGTTGATGAAGAAACCTGGGGGTATCTTTTTAAGTAATTTTGTTACTACCTATTATTGGCGAGTTGAGTTTCAACAGAGAGGTTCACCCCATATTAGCGGTATGTTTTGGATGAATGACGCCCCGGAAGTGGATTTCAACAATGAAGAACCCATGTCTAGTGTAAAAGCCTTCATTGATCAGTTTGTAACTGTAGATGTTACAAACACAGATTTGGCTCCGTATGTTGAATACCAAGAGCATAAGCACGGACATTCGTTTCTTAAACAGGTGCGCGGACAATCTGTTTGTCGATTCGGTAAGCCACATCCTCCAACGCTCCGGTCTTAAATATTGGAGCCACTTCCCGAAGAAAAACCCAAACTTATCTCTTCACAACGAAAACTTTAAAAAAATTCTCAGTCTTTTGCTTCGCGATCAAGCAGATGATTTGATTTGCCATCCTAGCATATTTGAAAATTTTCTTTCTCACGCTCAGGGAAGCCTCAGCTACGAGGACTACATATATGCTATTAGGTCCAGTTTGAAAATACCACAGATTCTGAAGAGCACATTTGCAGAAGCTCCAGGTAATGCTTATAATAAACACATTCTTTCTTTGCAAAGGGCAAAAATGGATGTACAGTTAATTTTGGACCCTTTTGCTTGCTGAAGCTACATAATTAATTATATTAACAAATCCCAAAAGGGGTATTTCGAAACTAATGCGAGAAGCAGCAAATGACATTCGAAGAGGCAGTTTAAGCATTCTTAAAAAGCTACAGTATCTTGGTCACAAATTTGTTTCGGGCACTGAGATCTCTGCTCAGGAGGCCGTTTATTGTTATATGAGATTGGCGTTGTCAGGAACAAGGAATAAATGCGTTTATATCAACACCTTTCCTCCAGAACAACGAGTTGGAATGCTTAGACCTACAAGCGTCCTGCAACAATATGCTTCAGAATTCCACTGACTTCTTTCAGAAAGGTTTGCTGGACAGATACGAACAAAGACCAAATTCTTATGAAGGCCTGTGTTTAGCCGATTTTTCTGCAAACTATGAGTTTTCAAAAAGCCGTGGGGAAAATAGTGACAATGAAGCTGAAGAAGAAAAAGCAGTTTTAAGAGAAGTTTATTTCGCGCCTCGCGACGATAGTGGTTTTATTAGGAAAGAAATAGGGCCAGTGTTATTAGGTATATCCCGTTCAATATTAACACAGATAGGCAGAATTATTCTAGAGCATCTGTTATGCTTTATTCTCCGTGGAAAGACGTACAGGTAGAATTAATACAGAGAAATTGTGAGAAGTTTTACCAAGTGATCCGCATTTACTAGCTTAAGCCCTGATTTGGTAAATACCTTGCGTTCTAGATTTATTGATCTTAAAGTACCTATAATAGACGAAATTTCTATGGTCGGCCGAACAATGATTTCCAATTTGGAAATTGTTTCTAACTCCCTTCGGAGGTATTTCGGTCATCGTGTTTGACGTTCTTAGACAATTGCAGCCAGTATGTTATCGTTGGATTTTTTCAGCCTATATACCTATGTACCCATGGAGCCCTTTTAAGTTTTTTTGAACTCACAGGGATAATGCGTCAGCGAGATGACCAGCCGTTTGTAATTGCACTCAATAACATGGCGTCCGGCCAAATGTCGTCTGATGATAAAAGCTTACTTAGAACCCGAATTTCCGATGAAAGTCAATTAACAACTGACGAAATTCACCTTTTCTCAAGCAATCACAATATAGATCGATACAATAGGCAGAAGCTTAACTCGATTCCACTCGATCATTCAAAACATCTGAAACAAAAGGTTTGTGTAGCTCTTTGATTTAAGAACCACTACAAATATATGATGACGGTCAATGTAGATACTTAGGGAGATAGGCTTCAGTACATCCAATACTCCGAATATTCTTTGGATACAATTTTTAGATGAAAGTATAGGAGTTAGTGCACGATTAAAGTGCAGCCACCGTCAGGAGCCTTCATGGACCCCAGTTGTTAAAATTGTCAAGAGTTTTCAGATTAATTCTAACCAGGCTACTACCAATCTTTTTTAGATTTGGATTCGTCTACAACCAATTGCAATACGCAAATTGACTGGGCGTTTTCAAATATTTCCGATAATGCGCCCACATTTGAGACCTCGTATTGCATAAGGGAGGCAGAGTAGGTAGTGTAAATATAAATATATATAAAATAAACTAAAAAAAAAATTGGTTATACAAATTTGGTTAGTTATTTTAAATAAAAAAAGACAAGAAAGGAAGTTTACTTCGGTAAGCCGAAGTTTGTATACTTGCAGTTATAAAAAATAATCAATAATTTTATTAAATTGAATTCGAAATTCTTAAATACATAAAAATTTTTATTCCCAATATTTTTATATTATTAGGAATTTCGAATTCAATTTAATAAAAGTATTGATTACTTTCGCAAAAGTCTTCTTTCTATTGCAGGTATTATATAAGTCGGAACTAGCCGGATCGGACAACTATGTCTATTAGCTTCGATAGGAATTATCGGGGAAAAAATTTTAAAAAATGTATATCTTTCATGTTTTTTTACATATACCTTTCATAGCTTGGATATAACATTTTTTAATTAGTTCTGAATTTCGAATTAAATTTGATCAAAATCGGACGATTATATCTTATAGCTCCCATAGGAACAATCGAAAAATTAGTGGTAAATAATATTGAAATATTATATCTTCGGTGTTTTTAAACTTATGACCTCCTACGCTTGGAAAAAACACTTTTTATTTGGTTTTGAATTTCGAATTAAATTTTATCAAAATCGGACGACTATATCATAAAGCTGCCATAGGAACGATCGGAAAATTAGTCGAAAAACGTGAAATAAAACTGATATATTTGATATATATGATATATGATATATATTTGGTGATTTTTAACATATAACCCTATAAGCTTGAAAACAACATTTTTTAATTAGTTCTGAATTTCGAATAAAGTTTTATTAAAATCAGACGACTATATCATATAGCTGTCATAGGAACGATCGGATAATTGGTGGGAAATAATGTGAAACAAATTATAGCTTTTGGGCTTTTTGACATATTGTCTTATAGTATTGGGAATATAAATATTCAATTTAATAAAATTATTAATTATTTTTTATAGCTGCAAGGGTATACAAACTTCGGCTTGCCGAAGTTAACTTCCGTTCTTGTTTGTTTCCAACTATTTTTCCGATTGTTTCTGTGGCAGCCGTATGATAAGTCATCCATCTTTGATAAAATTTAATTCGAAATTCTGAACTTATTAAAAAATGTTATTTCCAAGCTTAGATTGTTATAAGTTAAAAACACCAAAGATAACATTTTTTAAAATCTTTTCCCCGATAGTTCCTTTGGGAGGTATGAGATATAGGTGTTCGATCCGGCTGGTTCCGACTTATATATTACCAGCGAAGGAAAGACTTTTGGGAAAGTTTCAGTCCGATAGCTTTAAAACTGAGGGACTAGTTTGCGTAGAAACGACTCGTTTAGTGATGCTGTTCAAGAATATATATACTTTATGGGGTTGGAAACGTCTCCTTCACTGCGTTGCAAACTTCTGACTGAAATCATTAGAGAGACCAGTATGCGTAGAAACGGATGGAGAGACGTCAGACGGACAAACAGACGGACAAAAGGACATGGCTAGAACGACTCGTCTAGTGATGCTCAAGAATATATATACTTTATGGGGTCGGAAACGTCTCCTTCCTTGCGTTGCAACTATTTGACTAAAGTCAATATACCCTTTGCAAGGGTATACAAATTATTGACCGAGTCGCCTAACGCAAAAGAGCCAGCTTAACCGTCATTAATTCACACAGCAGTTTCTATAACGCAGGGGTAAATGAACCAACTGTGCCTATGGATACAGCTAGCTCGGGTGAAGTCCATGTTTCCGAATAAAATCTTCAGTACTGGATAAGTCAAAGAATTCGGTGCTGACGGTACCTATAGGTGCAATAGACACTGTTCCTGGTTCTCATCCTAGTGAGGTTCAGACTGCTGCTGGCGGGGGGCGTAGGAAACTTACAATTGTCCCACAAAGGAAGCAGTTATTTGTTGCTAGATTCACCCCAGATACCACATCTAAGGATTTTTTGGAATTTATACGTGAAAAATTCCTATCCGAGGATATTGCAGTTGAATAATTTAGATTTTCATTTGTATGTATGTATGAAACGTATTAGTTTCTGAAAGCTTGTGGCGTAACAATGGTTACGAATTTTTTCCCAATAAACCGAAAACCAACAACAGGTTTCCCCTGTGCCAAAAAAAAAACTTAAAAGTTTATTTTTGGCCTATCAAAATAATAGCGGACTAGATATGAAGCTACCAGGTTTAATCTACCAGATGTTTCTTGATCTCCTCCTACTGATTCACTTAACGCTATACCTTAATTCACCCATTAATTTGTGGATAGCCTTTTTATTAACGTTACAACAAGTGATCTTTAGATCTTGTGTTTGTTTCAGACCCGACTACACTGGTTGATCTAGTACAGCAGAGGCGGACAAAAATATTTTAAGCTGAAAATGTTTGTTAGATAAATAAAATAAAATAAAAAGGAAAGCCCCAAAATCCCGAAAATTCTTATATTAATAATATTAATAACTTTTTAATAGTTAAATTAAATTGCATACTTTTAGGGTAAGAAAACCTTACTACATATTTTATTTAAAAAATCTATTTAACAAAATGGAAGTTAACTTAGGCAAGCCGAAGTTTGTATACCCTTGCAGTTTTACAAGTGATTATACGAAATTTCTTAAATAGACAATTAGATTTTGTGTTTGTTTTAGACCCATCTACACTGGTTGATCTAGTACAGCAGAGGCGGCCAAAAATACTTTAAGCTGAAAATGTTTGTTAGATAAATAAAATAAAATAAAAAGGAAATCCCCAAAAGTCCGAAAATAAAAGAAAATAACTTTTTAATAGTTAAATTAAATTGCACACTTTTAGGGTAAGAAAAATCTTAGTAGGAAGATAGGAAGATAACTTAGGCAAGCCGAAGTTTGTATACCCTAGCAGTTATAATTAATTATATATTTCCTATAAAATAATCAACTTTAGTAACACTATAAAAATGTTTAAGGATTGTTGCCATTTTTAGACCATTTTTTTACATCTATTTGTTAGAGGGGTCCGACTTTTATTAAATTGAATTCAAAATTCTTAAAAATATAAGAAATTATATTTCCAAGCTTAGAAGGTTATATGTTAAAGAGCACCAAAGATATTGTAGTATGCACACATATAAAATAGATGAATCGACCACCCACTGTACCAAGAGTACAGTCTCGGTCATCAACCTAAGTGCCCGAAATAAGAACCGCTCGCTGTGCCTTATCCGGCAGGCTGAAAGTGCAAGTGTCAAAGTGCAAATTGGGGATCAAAAGAACCTCCGGCTGCTCCGAAAACATCAATACATTTGAATGAACAAAAATTAAATAAAGAATGAGAACAATTAAAACGATGAACCTATCTTCTTCACTAGCGGAGCGGGATTATTATTACATGGCGTCCGTGACAGGACTCAGGATGTAAACTTGAACAACATCGAGGACATCGAAGGACCGCAAGAGAAAAAAACAGAAGAAGGACGGAAACACAACAATGGTAAAAAGATTAAAAACCAGAAGGGCTGAATTACTAAAGGTACTAAATAGCGGAAGTAAATTAGATTGGAACAATTCGGTAAAACTACATGCCGAACATGAACATATAAAAAAAATTTATTAAGTGGAAGAAAAAATCAAACCACTGCCAAACACACAAGCTAATCTCAAGTTAATGAAGAAGTGCCCAAATGACTGCGAGGGACCACTGTGCTCGCCCCATTGCGAGTATACCTGTGCAGCCAGCACCGGCGCCCCAACATAAGAGAGCATCGAGGAAGTCCTTCCTGTGCAGCCAGCACCGGCCACGTTTTGCCAATCAAGCGAGACCATGCACTGCGTTGCATAATTTTTTTCATTGCACTGCGATGCATATTTTTTTATATTAAATTAAAACTAATGTAAAATTGAGCGACATTAAGGTTTCCAATTAGCATGTGGCCTTAAAACCATACAAAATTAAGCAGGTTTTTCCATTGTTAAAAAAAAAATAATTTATAAATTAAATTACACTTTTAACATAAAGAACCTATACAGCTCATAGAAAAACACGAAAAATGGGTTTAGCAGACGTAAAGGAAGTGGACTCCACAGCAAACGTTATAAATAATATCGAGTCCAAAACAATAAATACAGATCTAACGAACATTTTATTATCAATCATTATCTTCAGACAAAATATAAAATATACAAAGCGCAAACAAAATTTATAAAAAAAATTTTCAAAATAAAAGAAGAAATAATAAAATCCCACAAACCATCTAATATAAATATGTATAGCCATATGTTGATATATTGAATATAGATTTTATTTTATCCAATGTACAATGAAGAAATATAAATAAACAAAAAATATATATAATATGATAACTACAGAGTGTATTAGAACCACTCTTGATAAGGAACCGACTTTCAGAACAGGGTATTATCAATAATCGAGAAAGGAGCTGAGCCTATACTAATCAATCAAATCGAGTATGAGTACATGAATAGGTACAACTTAGGCTTTTGATACATTGCTCAAGTACCCAGAAGGCGATAGTATTGAGCACCGTCCCGAGCCTACAAATTAAATCAGTTATTAACAATAACAAGTACTTGGAAGACATCTTTCATTGATGGTTTCAAGAATCTAGAAAAAAAATTCCATTAAAGTCATAAAGTCATAAGACACCGTCCAGCACAGCAAAACACTGTAAACAAGCATGCCGAAATATTAGTAAGCCGCTTCAATACAGCGCGGATACTAATACACGATCAGAGAGACAGGCTTAACAAAGGCCATAGGTTTCAGGTATCAAAATATTTAAACAAATTACGGGATAACCTAATAGCTATAAAGCAAAGGTACGACTTAACAATTTCACTACCAACTATCCTAAAAACACCGTTGAAGATAGAAACTAGAGAAGAGTCAGAATCATCAGATGCACCAGTACAAGCTGAGGCTGACGACCCTATCTCTGCAGATCCCGATTTAGAGGAAAAAGATACAAACAGATCAGACCAGGACTTGACCGACTCGGATTCTAACAACAGCATTGCAGAAATAAAACCAACCACAATGGCTGAGGTAATAATTGCCCAAAGCGCATACATTAAAGAAATATAGAATGCTATCCCCGAGTTTAACGGGCAAAGGATACACCTTCAAAGATTCATAACAGCTTTGAAGTTGGTTAACCTTACGGTACATTCGAGGTTTTGGCTGTAGAAGTCATCAAATCGAAAATAATTGGATAGACATTATACAGAGTCCAAAACGAAACAACAATAGAAGCTATAACTAAAAGACTGCAAGATACTATAGTCGTAGAAACATCCGACGTAGTTAAAGCCAAAAAAAACTGCAGAAATATTCACCACAGAAAGCTCTTAGAAGCTTCGTAAATTGATGAAGGCCTATCGGCCGAACACGCTGACAAATTCAGCACCAAGGAAGCCATCACGACAATGGTCAAAAATTGTGAGCATGGCCGCCTCAAAACAATATTGGAAGCAGGCAATTTTGCAACAATGAATGAAGCTTTCGCCAGGTACATACAAAGCAGAACTAAAATGACAGGCAATGCCAATTCCATGTTGGACACCCAACGTGGAAAAATTTATCGCGGCAATAATTATAAAAACAATTATCGCGGTAGAGGTAATAATCGAGGTAATTATAACAATACCAGATATTATCAGAATAACGGATTTAATCAAAACATTGGTTATAACAGAAATAACAATAACCAAAATAACAATTATTACAGAAACAACCGCGGCGGAAACAGTCGTGGGGAACACAACAACGGTAATAGTAGTAACAACAATAACCACAATAACAACGTTAGGGTAGCCCAAAAAAATTCGGGAAACTCCAAAACACCTTTAGATACACTACAGTAAACAACATCTAAACTCAACACTTTAATCTCAGTCAAAATACATTCATCACTTTCATGAACGCAGCAGCAGGAAAAGAATTAGTTTTTTAACTAGATACAGGTGCGGAAATATTCATGTTGAAGTAAAATTCCGATAATTTTCAATACATTCAAGATAATCATATCATAAACATACAGGGTATAAGTCATGAAGTTACCAAATCAAAAGGCTTAACTTCGAATGAAATTCAAACTTCTAAGTACATAATTCCACATGATTTACATTTCGTAAATATGCAATTTGCAATTCCATGTGATGGAATACTAGAAATCGATTTTATCAAAAGATACAACTTTTAATTAGACTTCAAGCAGTCTGAAGACTGGCGTGTAATAAGACCAAATAACCTCAAATATCCGATATATGTTCCAATAGCATACAGTTCTGGCAACAACTCCGTAATCCTGCCAGCAAAATCCCAAGTCGTCCGAAAAATCGAAATAAATTCAGAAGAAGACAGTGTATTAATTCCGAATCGAAAAATTTAGCATGGTATCTATATCGCAAATACCATAGCAAAAGTCCTAAATGCATACGAGTATATAAGATTACTCAATACTCAAACACAGATCAAGTAGTTTATATCAAAAATATTCATCATGAACCACTTTCAAACTACGAAGTGGTAAAAAAAGACTTAGAAACCAGACAGAAAATTGTATTATCACAACTTCCAAAAAACTTCCCGCCTCAATTCAATGAACAACTTACAGCTTTATGCAACCAGTAGAGTTATGTATTCGGACTAGAAACCGAATAAATCACTACCAATAATTTTTATAAACAAAAGCTGAGTTTAACTGATAATGAACCCGTATATATAAAAAATTATAGAAATCCTCATAGTCAACAAGACGAAATTTAAGAACAAGTCCAAAAACTCATCATTTTGACCATTGACCATTTTGTTAGTACCCAAAAAGTCACTTCCAAATTCGGAAAATAAAAAATGGCGATTAGTAATTGAATATCGTCAAATTTATAAAAAAAACTCTTGTCTGATAAATTTCCACTCCCTAGAATTGATGATATTTTAGATCATCTAGGTAGAGCTAAATATTTCTCATGACTTAATGTCAGGTTTTCATCAAATTGCACTGGAAAAAAGTTGATGGGATATAACATCCTTTTCAAAAAACAATGGTTCGTATAGCTTCACGCGATTACCATTCGGTTTGAAAATAGCGCCAAACTCTTTTCAGAGAATGATGACTATAGCTTTCTCTGGATTAGAACCATCGCAAGCATTTCTTTATATGGATAACTTAATAGTCATTGGTTGTTCCGAAAAGAAGAACTCAAGAACTTAATTGATGTTTTCGAGGAATGTAAGCAACACAACCTAAAGTTACACCCTGAACAATTTTCATGCACAAAGTCACAGATAAAGGAACCTTGCCCGACGACAAAAAATACGACGTCATTCAAAATTATCCAGTCTCACATGATGCGGACAGCGCTAGAAGATTCATTGCACTTTGCAATTATTACAGACGCTTTATAAAGAATTTTGCTGAACACTCCTGTCACTTAACAAGATTATGTAAGAAGATGTAAAATTCGAATGGACAACAGAATGTCAAAACGCCTTCAAACATCTTAAATCAGCATTAATAAACCTTACCCAGATTTTAGCATAGAATTTTGCATAATAACAGATGCTAGCAAATACGCTTGTGGAGCAGTCCTAACTCAAAACAAAAATGGACTAGAGCTTCCAGTTGCATACGCATCAAGATCCTTTACGAAAGGTGAAAGCAACAAGAGCACTACAGAACAAGAATCAGCAGCTATTCATTGGGCAATAACACACTTCAGACCATATATTTATGGTAGACACTTGACTGTCAAAACAGACCATAGAACACTTACAAACTTATTTTCAATGGTAAATCCCAGTTCCAAACTAACACGAATGAGACTTGAATTGGTGGCATACAATTTTACGGTAGAGTATCTAAAAAGTATCCATGTAGCCGATGCGCTCTCTAGAATAACCATCACAGAATATACAAACAGATATTACAATTCTGAAAGTCACTACCAGAAACCAAAGTAGGCAAAAATCCTGCGCAGGAAAAGAACAAATAGAATTGCATAAGCAACCTATAGAAAATGCTTCAAAGCCAAACGTATATAAAGTCATTAATAATGATGAAGTACGTAAAATAGTGACCTTGCATGTAAATAATAATACATTCAAGATAATCGTATCATAAACATACAGGGTATAAGTCATGAAGCTACCAAATCAAAAGGCTTAACTTCGAATGAAATTCAAACTTCTAAGTACATAATTCCACATGATTTACATTTCGTAAATATGCAATTGCAATTCCATGTGATGGAATACCATATATTTATGGTAGACACTTGACTGTCAAAACAGACCATAGAACACTTACAAACTTATTTTCAATGGTAAATCCCAGTTCCAAACTAACACGAATGAGACTTGAATTGGTGGCATACAATTTTACGGTAGAGTATCTAAAAAGTATCCATGTAGCCGATGCGCTCTCTAGAATAACCATTACAGAATATACAAACAGATATTACAATTCTGAAAGTCACTACCAGAAACCAAAGTAGACAAAAATCCTGCGCAGGAAAAGAACAAATAGAATTGCATAAGCAACCTATAGAAAATGCTTCAAAGCCAAACGTATATAAAGTCATTAATAATGATGAAGTACGTAAAATAGTGACCTTGCATGTAAATAATAAAATGTGTTTAATTAAGCATGGATAGAAAATTACAGCAAGATATGATGTTAGCAAAAGGCTTGAAAAGCAGGCCGGTATTAAGAAAGTCAGCCAACTCAAAGTGGCACCGTGGGAAAATATCTTTGAACATGTTTCAATTGATAATTTGAAAATAATGAGCAATAATGTATTGAAAACATTGAGAGTAGCGCTACTCAGCTCGGTGACCTTAAAAGAAATAATAAAGAAAAAGAAGCCATATTGTCTATATTCCATGATGATCCAATACAAGGTGGTTATACAGGCATTACAAAAACCTTGGCCAAGGCCCAGAGACACTATTAGTGGAAAACTAGAAAGGAAGATAACTTCGGCAAGCCGAAGTTTTTATACCCTTGCAGTTATAAAAAATAATCAACTTTAGTAACACCATGTGAAATTATAACTTTTTGTTGCTGACTTCAGTGTTATAAATAAAAATTATTTCATTCTCTTTTTCATAAAAGTTCTTTTACATCTCTGTGTTAGATTAGTCTATTTTTAGGTAATATGTCAAAAAGCCCCAAAGCTATAATTTGTTTCATATTATTTTCCCACCAATTTTCCTATTGTTTCTGTGACACCTATATGATATAATCGTACGATTTTGATAAAATTTAAATCGAAATTCAGAACTAAATAAAAATGTTATTTCCAAGCTTAGAAGGTTATATGTTAAAAAACACCAGAAATATCATTTTTTTTTTTACATTTTTTCCCCGATAGTTCCTATGGGAGCTATAAGATAATCGTCTCCTTCACTGCTTTGCTAACTTCTGACTAAAATCATGATGTTCTCTGCTAGGGTATAAAAACACCAAAGATATATTTTTTTTTTCATATTTTCCGACTAATTTTTCGATCAGAACTTATTAAAAATGTTATTTCCAAGCTTACAAGGTTACATGTTAAAAGCACCAAAGATATAATTGTTTCATATTTGTCGACTAAATTTCCGATCGTTTCAATGTCGTCCGACTTTGATAAAATGTAATTCAAAATTCAAAACCAATTAAAAAATGTTATTTCCAAGCGTAGGAGGTTATATGTTAAAAAACACCTAATATATAATAATACCCGTTACTCGTAGAGTGAAAGGGTCTATTAATTCGTCGGAAAGTATGTAACAGGAAAAAGGAAGCGTTTCCGACCCCATAAAGAATAAATTTTCTTGATAAGTATCACAAGCCGAGTCGATCTAGCAAACTAGTCTCTCAGTTTTAAAGCTATCGGGCTATAACTTTCCCAAAACCCTTCTTTCTAGTGCATATAAGTCGGAACTAGCCGGATCGGACAACAATATCTTATAGCTCCTATTGGAAGTATCGGGGAAAAAATTCAAAAATATATTATCTTTTTTTAACATATAACCTCTTACGATTGAAAATTCATTTTTTTTAGTTGGTTTTGAATTTTGAATTAAATTTTATGAAAAATCGGACGACTATAGAAAAAATTTAAAAAAAAGTATATCTTTGGTGTTTTTTAACATATAGCATACTTAGATTGGAAATAACATTTTTTACTTAGTTCTAAACTTCGAATTAAATTTTATCAAAATCGGACGAATTATCATATAGCTGCCATATGAACGATCGGAAAATTAGTCGGAAAATAATATGAAAAAATTATATCTTCGGTGTTTTTAAGCATATAACCTCCTACGCTTGAAAATAGCATTTTTTAATTGGTTTTGGATTTCGAATTAAATTTTATGAAATCGGACGCCCATAACATATAGCTGCCATAGAAACGATCGGAAATTAGTTAAAAAATATGAAAAAATTATATTTTAATAATAATCCACTTCCGCCAATGAAGGGGATAGGTTCATCGTTATAGTTGTTATACCCTTGCAGAGGGTATAAGGATTTCAGTCAGAAGTTTACAACGCAGTGAAGAAAACGTTTCCGACCCCATAAAGTATATATTTTTGACCAACGTCACTAAACGAGTCGATCTAGCCATGTCCGTCTGTCCGTCTGTCCGTCCGTCTGTCCGTCCGTCTGTCCGTCCGTCTGTCCGTCCGTCTATCAGTCCGTTTCTATGCAAATTAGTCTCTCAGTTTTAAAGCTATCGGCCTGAAACGGGAAAGTTTCCAAAGACATAAAAGAGTACATAAAGAAATGTCCTAAATGCCAAAAGTCGAAAACGACTTAACATACTAGGACCCCACTAACTATAACTGAAATAATAAAATGTGTTTATTTAAGCACATAAAGAAAATTACAGCAAGACTTAGGTCAATTCTTTCAAACGCTTATAAAGCAGGCCGGTATTCACAAAGTCAGCCAACTCCTTTGAGTGTGCCACTTTGCACCGTGGGAAAATATCTTTGAAATTACAAAAACCTTGGTCAAGGTCCAGAGACACTATTACTAGAAAAACATGTCTAAAGACATAAAAGAGTACTTAAAAAAATGTCCTAAATGCCAAAAGTCGAAAACGACTAAACATACTAAGACACCACTAACTATAACTGAAACTCCACAAAAAATTTTCGATATAGTAATTGAAGATACTATTGGTCCACTTCCAAAGTCTAATAGTGGAAATGAATACGCAGTAACACTCATCTGCGAATTAACTAAATACCTAGTAGCTCTACCTATACCAAATAAAAGTGCAAATACAGTAGCAAAAGCTATATTTGAAGATTTTATTCTAAAGTACGGTCCAATGAAGACGTTCATTACGTACATGGGAACATAATATAAAAATTTCAATTATTGAAGATCTATGTAAATATTTACATTTTAAAAACATAACTTCAACTGCACACGACCACCAGACAGTAGTTACCGTTGACCGAAGCCACAGAACACTCGATGAGTTCATTCGTTCATACATCTAAGTTGACAGAACAGATTGGGATGTATGGCTGCGATACTTTGTATATTGTTTTAATACAACCCTATCTATGGCACATGACTATTGTCCATATGAGCTAGTTTTTAGCATAGATAAATTAAAACCCCTTTATAATATAAAAGATTATGCTAAGGAATCCAAATTTAGATTGGAACAGGCATTTAAGAGAGCTAGACTAATGCTAAAATCTCATAAGCTAAAACAGAAAATCAGTTACGACAAAACTAGTTTAGATTTCGATTTAAAAATAGGAGATCAGGTTTTATTGAAAAATGAAACAGGACATAAGTTAGATTTTAAATATACAGGTCCTTATAAGGTAGAACAAATAAGAGATAGTGATAACATAACTATAATAAATAATAAAAATAAAAAGCAAGTAGTACATAAAGATAGATTAAAACTCTTATTATTTTTATGAAATAATCAAATTTTATTTCATAAATATATCTAATATGGCCATACATAATATAAGAGTACATAGGATAACCATATCTAAAATAAAAATACACAAAAAAAAGAAAAACTAATTAAAAACACAAAAAAAAAAAATAATAGGAAAACCAATTTAAAAAAAAAAAAACAACAAAATAAAATTTAAATATTATTGCTATAAGTAATATCATTTTTTGTAAAATTAATACTAGAAAATAATTCCATTATATTACGTTATTTTTCAGCATAATTGCAACACGAGCGGACCTCATGTATGTGCATATATCGGCAGCGAAGCTACAAGACTTAGACCTTTAAGATGCTAAGCAAATTGGGGATCAAAAGAACATCCTTCGAGCTCGGAGCGGCAACAACGGCTGCTCCGAAAACATCAATACATTTGAATGAACAAAAATTAAATAAAGAATGAAACCAAGAAAGGAAGTTAACTTCGGCAAGCTAAAGATTGTATACCCCTGCAGTTATAAGAAATAATCAACTTTAATAATAAATTTTTTCATATTATTTTCCCACTAATTTCCCGATTCAGCTACATGAAATAGTCGTCCGATTATGATAAAATTTAATTCGAAATTCAGAACTAATAAAGAAATGTTTTTTCCAAGCTTAGAAGTTTATATGTCAAAAAGCACCAAAGCTAAAATTTGTTATATATTATTTTCCCACCAATTTTCCGATCGTTCCTATGACAGCCATATGATATAGTTTTCCGATTTTGATAAAATTAAATTCGAAACTCGGCACTAATGTTTTTTCCAAGCTTATATGTTAAAAAACACCGAAGATATAATATTTTTCATTTTATTTTAAAACTAATTTTCCGATCGTTCATATAGCAGCTATCTGATATAGTCGTCCGATTTTGATAAAATTTAATTCGAAATTCAAAATCCAATAAAAAATGTTATTTCCAAGCTTAGAAGGATATATGTTAAATATATACGACCCCATAAAGTATATATATTCTTGATCAGCGTCACAAGACGAGTCGATCTAGCCATGTCCGTCTGTCCGTCCATTTCTACGCAAACTAGTCTCTCAGTTTTAAAGCTATCGGGCTGGAACTTTCCCAAAAGCCTTCTTTCTATTGCAGGTAGTATATAAGTCGGAACTAGCCGGTTCGGACAACTATATCTTATGGCTCCCATAGGAACTATCGGGGAAAAAATTAAAAAAAAAAATAATAAATATATGTTTTTTAACATATACTTTTCTAAGCTTGGATATCAAATTCGGACGATTATATCATATAGGTGTCATAGGAACATTCGAAAAATGAGTGGTAAAATAATATGAAACAAATTATAGCTTTGGGATATTTTGACATATCTTCTTTTTATATTGGGAATATAATTTTTTAAGAATTTGGAATTCAGTTGAATACAAATCGGACTAATCTAACAAATAGATGTAAAAAAACGTTCTGAAAAAACGAATAAAATAATTTTTTTTAAATCACTTAAGTCAGCAACAATAATTTAAAATTTCACATAACGCACATGTTTTATTATATCCATCGCCATTTAGTAAAAATTATTTTATATCCACTTGTGTTTTTGTTAATTAAAAAGATAGAAGCTTCTGTACTGGCTAAGTCAAAAAAATCGGTGCCGATCATACCTAAAGGTGCAGTAGGCACAGTTCCTGGATCTCACCCTAATGAGGTTCAGATTACTGTTGGGGGCTTAAGAAACATTCAGTTGTTCCACACAGGAAGCAATTATTTGTTTCTAGATTCACCCCAGATACCACATCTGAGGATTTTTTGGAATTTAAACGTGAAAAATTGCCATCCAAAGATTATGTAATTAAACAATTTCAATTTTCACACGCCCGTAGGATATCGTTTTTTAAAATATTTGCTCCGCCTGATGTTTTTAATGTTTAACTTTCATTTGAAACTTTTATGTTCCGCGCTTATATCACCGTGTCAGCATGGTTTTGTTAAGCGAAGATCGACCCCCACCATTCCTTTTGATTTGTCATCTATTGCAATAAATGGGTTTAAGAAAAAAATGCAGACTGACATTGTATATACATATTTTACTAAGGCCTTTGACTCCGTTAACCACTCTCTTCTTTCATTTAAATTAGGTCAGCTTGGGTTTTTCTGGTAATCTATTATCTGGGATTTTATGTTACTTTAATCGTAGGACTTATATAGGGTTATATTCAAGAATGCTGTTTCAAAATTGACTACCTCAGGGTAGTCATTTGGGCCCTTTACTGTTTACCTTGTTTATTAACGATCTTCCCTCAATCATAACACATTCTCGTGTACTAATGTATTCTAATGATGTTAAGCTTTGTTTATGATATAATGATATAGCGTCGGAACTTAGAATCAGATATTGATTGTTTTCATGGATGGTGTGAGTACAACCTTTTATATTTGAATTGCCTTAAATGCAACGTTATGACTTTTTATAGGGGTACTCCTACGTTTATCAGTTACTTCTTAAAAATATTCAGTTAACGATTTAGGTGTTCGTCGGTACAAACAAAATTTCTCTTGTTTGCCCTGCATAGTTTAAACTAGGATCAAAACGTAAGGCTACCTTCCTACCAGAGTATATTACAATTGCTTAATTTACCTACACTTGTAAACCGTAGAATAATACTTGGTACTATTTTTATAGAAACTCTTATAAGAGGTGACATTGATTCTGCAGATATTTTAAACCGCCTTACATTCAATGTTCCTGTTAGACTAACACGAAATTATTATCCTCTAAATTTGCCACGATGTACATCAAATTTTTGTCTGCACGACCCTTTCGCTTTCTATGTAATAACTATAATAAACTTTATCATTTAATATGCATTTAAACATCTATCCCGGTATTAAAAAACAATATATTAACGCTTTTGCCTTATTCTTAGTTGTGCCTTTTTTTTCATTTGTGTCCGTCTCTTTTTGTTTTATGTATGTATCTTCCTCGCGAACTTGCATTTTTTGCCCAAATTGATAAAAGGGCCCCGCGCGTAACAAGCACGTGCTTGGTGTCGTTGGGCCACATGTTTGTACTGTTCGAAGTGCATCAACGTCCATATATATACAAAATTATATATATATATATACAAAAATGCGGATATTCAAGGCGAAACGCCAGGAAGCTTCCTCGCTCTTCACTTCGCTTCTACGCCTTGTGTAAACAAACGTGGCCTCACCCTTTCGCTTACTGTCCGTGCCGTTCCTACGGGCTCGATCTTCCTTGCGTGGCTGTTGCAGTGTGGTGTCCTGCTTGCTGATGGCGGGGTCTTGCGAACTGCTCCTGACTGGGTGGCTGTACGTAGCGTGACTTCTGGTGTTGGGTTCTCGGGCATACGCCGATTTCTCTCCGTTCTGGCTCGTTACTCTCGGGGTTCGGTCACGCCGCTCCGGGACCGTAGGCTCTCCTGGAAAATTCCACTTGAGAACGTACTGATCGACTGTTCTCCCTTCTGGTTGATCGCGCCAGGACCTGCTGAATTCCATTTGACACACGGGCCCACGCCGGGACACGCCAAAGTAGTGCTTGGGGCGAGGTAGACTTGGTTTTGACAGGCTTAAAAAATCGCGACTCCGAGCCATCGCTGATCCACCGGCGCCGACAAAGTCCGCGCCAATTTGGGATGCGCCGCCGTTTCGGACACCACGGGGTCCGAGTGTTGCCGTTTGAGCTTTGGTCACCTCCCGTGGGTTCAGGCCATTTCCACGGCCCCAGGCTCCTCTGCTGCCATCGCGTTCTGTGTTGCTACCGGTTCCAGTGTAGTCGGCCCGGTGGATGGCGTCGACGGCCTGGTACTTGGTGTTGTCGGTTGCGTGCTCGTCGGCGGGGTCCATTGGTCCGGTCGGCCACGGGTCCTGGGTCCAGCGGGCTCACCCGGGGTCCCCTCTCCAACCAAGTTCATTGCTCGTCCAACGCCGCCGTCTCCTCCGCGGGTCCTTCTGGCCACGTCCAGACAAACGTTTGCTGCCGCCACCTCACGCCGCCGGCCACAAAAGTTCCCCGAACATTCCCCGTCGTGCATCGTCGGCGGTGGTGGCGTATCCGGTTTTGACGGTAGTGGCGTACCCGGTTGCGGCCGTGGTGGCCCCTCGTACCGTGGCGTGAGCAGCACCTCCGCAGCCAGCCCGGAGTGGAGGCAGCACGATTGTCGGCCTTCTCCTGGGCGGTACCCACGGTTCGGCCACGTTCCCGGGGTGGGTGGGTATGCCGGCTCCTCCCACAGCTGCTGCTCCTTCTGCTCGGCCCGTCGCAAGCGGGCTTGATACTCAGGGTCCTCCTCCATCTCTCTCAGCCGCGTCTCCTCTGTCATACGCCGCGCTTCCAAGCTCAGCCGGAACTCCAGCGTGCCCGCCGCTACCCGCTCGTCGTGGCTGCGGGGAGTTCGTTCACCCTAGGGTGGCACCTCGCTGACCAACTCGACGCTTGCTATGCCGGTCGAGATACGACCGTCTGGGTCGCTGGTGGCCTTCCGAAGCCACCACCTCCTCTCCTCCAGCCACGGATTCTCGATTAGCTCGACTTCGCTGTCTGATCACCGGAATCCCGCCTTGCCTCGAGATCCGCCGCGAGGTTCGGGTAGGCCGTGTTGTCGACCATTCTTGCCCCGGGCAGGACCCCTTGGCCGGCTGGCGGGCAGCCATTGTCTTCTGCGCCTCGCTCGTTATAATCCGGATACTCATGTTGTATGCCGCCAGCCGTTTCTTCCTCAACACCTCGGTTCTGAGCCTTCCTCTTCGCTCGGTCCCGTTATTTCTTTCAGCCTCTCCCTTTCCTTTATTTCCATTATACTTCCCCCTTCCTTCGGTGGACTACTGCTGCAAGTTTTCCCATCAGTCATCTTCGAGCGTTTGGACGTTCCAGTCTATTTCTCGTTGTGACCTTGTCGTCCTCCAGTCGTTCTTTCTGTTTTTCCTTGCCTCTTTGTAGTTGCCTTGTAGCATGTTTGGAGAATCCCTGAAGTAGTACCCTTTGCGTATCCCTCGAGGTGTCCTTGTACTCCCTTCTTCGTATCTTGGAGCATCCTTGGAGTTATCCTCGGGCTCTTCCTTTTGTAACCTTGATCATCCTTAGAGTTATTCTCGGGCTCTTTTCCTCGCATCCTTTCAGCAACATTGGAATTATTCTCGGTTTTTTTTCCTCGTGTCCTTTGGGCATCCTTGGAGCTATCCTTGGACCCTTTTGTAGTATCCCTTACGAATCCTTGGCGCTAGCCTTGGACTCTTTCCGTAGTATCCTTTTAGACTCTTTAGGGTTTTACTGTTGCTTTTCGCCTAATGCTGCTTATAGCTGCTCGCTTGTGTTCTGTGTTTCTTGTTGTTTCAACTCGCTCACAACGTCGCTGCGAACCCCTCGGCCGCCTTTGACAAATGATGTTCCTTGGCCCACACGACGTCCCCCACCGCTGGTGTCCATTGTCTCCTCATTAGGTTGTAATGCCTAGCCTGATCCTGGGTTTGTTGGCCTTCTCCCCTGGGGACTCAGTGGGTCGCCCTGTTTCCAAGGTCTCCTTGTCGTATAGGGCGCTCGGTACTCTTGGTTCTCAGCCTTGAGTAATGAACGCCGGTTTGTAGTCTGTGGATTCTGAAACACTCGTATTTACTGCCAGCATGATCTCAGGCCATTTCTCGTCCAAGTTTCTCTGATCCTGCCCTGTGAACTGCGCTATCATTGTCTTCACGGTCCTATTTGCTCTCTCTGTCGGGTTCTCTTGCCGTGAACTCTTGCTGGGCTCCCATCTCGGCCAGGAAACTCTTGAAGATTTTGCTGTTGGAATGTACACCGTTGTCCGCAGCGGCACCAATTCAGTTCACTTAGAGAACCGGTCTATCAGCACCAGAAGCATTTGGTTGCCGTGTTTTGAACGTGGCAGGGGTCCGACGAAGTCTGCACATACTGTAGCCCATGGTTCCTCTGGCACCTGCGATAGCATTTTCCCACCAGCCTGCATCTGATTCGGCTTGAGTGTGATACATGTCTCGCACCCTCTTACGTGGTTTCGAGCGTCTCGGTGCATGCCTGGCCAGTAGTACCGAGCTGCCAGACGTGCTATTGTCCTTCGACTTTCTACGTGATCAGCTGCCTTTTGTGGCTGGATCCTAATCTTTCCGCGCATGTCCGGAATCCAGCTGAATGCTGCGGAGGCTTCCGCCGCCGATGTCTCTTTGATCCCTCGCACCGTTTTTGGTAGTGGCTGCCTTGACAACGCGTCTGTCACCACATTGAGTTTTCCCTTCTGTACGCTACTTCGAAGTTATGGCGATCTTTCCTGAAGGGCTCTCTATGCTGTTGAGCCACTTCAGTGCCATGTGGTCGGTGACCACCTTATAGTGGTACCCTTCCAGATATGGCTTAAGTTTTCGGATCGCCCAGACGATTGCCAAGCCATTCTTCTCGGTCGTGGAGTAGTTTTTCTCGGCACCGTTGAATATAGATCACCTTTTCGCCACGTTCAGTTTCCTGGGTCAAAATTGCCCCAATACCGTAATCACTCGCGTCCGATTGCAGAACAAATGGTTTTTCAAAATCATGGCACGTCAGTACGGGGTCTGCCACCAGTCTTGCCTTTACCTCTTCGAATGCCGACTGATGTTCCTGATGTTTCTTGTTGTCCTTGTGCAGTAGAACGTTGAGAGGTTTGACTATTTTTGGAAAGTCAGGTACAAATCTCCGGTACCATAATGCTACGCCCACGTACTGTCGAAGTGTTGACGGCGATTCTAGTTCGGTGATGGTCGCTACCTTTTCCGGATCCGTGCCTATTCCGTCGCTAGTCACTCTATGACCAAGATATAGCTGCTCCTTCTGGAAAAATTGGCCTTTTTCCGGGTTCAACCTCAGATTTGCGTCTTTCAGCCGCCGAAACACTTCCTTAAGGTTCGCCTTGTGCTCTTATAGCGTGCGCCCGATCACTATAATATCGTCCTGGTCACACGGTCCAACACCCGCTGAAAGGTCGCAGATACCGAATGGTGTCCAAACGGCCTAACTCTACACTGGAATAAGCCCCTTCCCGGCACTGTAAACGCAGTGTACTGCCTGCTGTTTTCTTTTAGCGGGATTTTACAGTAGCCGTCCTTCAGGTCAAAACTGTACCGTGCCTCTCTCAGCTGGTCGAGAATAAAACCTTTTATTCGAGGCGCCTGAAGTCATTCTCCACTTGCCCGGCTTCTTCCTAACTATCACGATGGGAGAGCTGTATGGGCTCATTTGGAGTAGCTCGTCCACCTTCGCATTGGTCTCTCCTTGAACTTTCGGGTTCGTGGGGTAGTATCGCTGCTTTATTGGTTTGTCGTCCTTCATTGTGATTTGATGCTCTGCCATTTTCGACGTTCCTGTCATGGTTTTGAAAGTGGATAGCACTGCCTCCAGGAACTTCGCCGTGCCGTCATCTTCGGTTTTCTGTTGTCTCGGCTGAGATCGCCTGTTGGCAGCACTCGATGCTCCTGAAATCTTCTCTCCCGCACAACAGGCGTTGGAGTCGACATCCTCGTGCCCAGTATCCGTGGCTGTCGCACCTTCTGCAGGCCTCATGGGGGTCCGTGATGTCTGTCGTTCCCCGCGGCCTCTATGCTGTGTTTGGCGGTCTCCACACAGTGTTCGCTCGTTGTGGCGGTGAACATTGGACATTTCTCCGTGTCTCCTGGTTATCGGTCTCCTCGCACCTTCTGCACGTGACCTGCATTGGTGGTGACGACTTGGTCTTCGAGAACTTTTTTTGTTGTGCGGCCGCTTTCCGCTCCTTTTCCAGTCCTTCGTACTCATCGGTTTATAACATCAACGTGTCCAGGTCCGGCACTTTGTACGCCCTTATGAAGATCCTTAAGATTGGGTGCAGTTTTCCTTGATGATGTCTTTCGCAGAATAGTTTAGTGACCTCACCATCGTCTGCATGTCGATAATGTAGTCTTTAAATGACTCACTGAAACCCTGCTTTCATTGCCTGACCTGATCCAGCAGCCTTGTGAAGAAATCTCTCAGCAGAAAGTACAGTGGGAAGCTCTCAATGAACTCTGCCCAGGTTTTCCATTGCTTGTTGTTGGCAATGAACCACTTCAACGTACTGTCGAAGTGTTGACGGCGATTCTAGTTCGGTGATGGTCGCTACCTTTTCCGGATCCGTGCCTATTCCGTCGCTAGTCACTCTATGACCAAGATATAGCTGCTCCTTCTGGAAAAATTTGCCTTTTTCCGGGTTCAACCTCAGATTTGCGTCTTTCAGCCGCCGAAACACTTCCTTAAGGTTCGCCTTGTGCTCTTATAGCGTGCGCCCGATCACTATAATATCGTCCTGGTCACACGGTCCAACACCCGCTGAAAGGTCGCAGATACCGAATGGTGTCCAAACGGCCTTACTCTACACTGGAATAAGCCCCTTCCCGGCACTGTAAACGCAGTGTACTGCCTGCTGTTTTCTTTTAGCGGGATTTTACAGTAGCCGTCCTTCAGGTCAAAACTGTACCGTGCCTCTCTCAGCTGGTCGAGAATAAAACCTTTTATTCGAGGCGCCTGAAGTCATTCTCCACTTGCCCGGCTTCTTCCTAACCATCACGATGGGAGAGCTGTATGGGCTCATTTGGAGTAGCTCGTCCACCTTCGCATTGGTCTCTCCTTGAACTTTCGGGTTCGTGGGGTAGTATCGCTGCTTTATTGGTTTGTCGTCCTTCATTGTGATTTGATGCTCTGCCATTTTCGACGTTCCTGTCATGGTTTTGAAAGTGGATAGCACTGCCTCCAGGAACTTCGCCGTGCCGTCATCTTCGGTTTTCTGTTGTCTCGGCTGAGATCGCCTGTTGGCAGCACTCGATGCTCCTGAAATCTTCTCTCCCGCACAACAGGCGTTGGAGTCGACATCCTCGTGCCCAGTATCCGTGGCTGTCGCACCTTCTGCAGGCCTCATGGGGGTCCGTGATGTCTGTCGTTCCCCGCGGCCTCTATGCTGTGTTTGGCGGTCTCCACACAGTGTTCGCTCGTTGTGGCGGTGAACATTGGACATTTCTCCGTGAAGAAATCTCTCAGCAGAAAGTACAGTGGGAAGCTCTCAATGAACTCTGCCCAGGTTTTCCATTGCTTGTTGTTGGCAATGAACCACTTCAACGCCCTTCATGTCTAGCTACCTTTGCATAATACGAATGGCTGGGTCTAGAGGTCAGCAGTGGATCTACCGCCTTAAGAAGGAGGACTTCGCCCAGGTCGCACAAAGGCTTAATGTCGCCCTGGACGGCAGATTAGAAGACATGAGTAAAACATTGTCGGAGAATTACTCCGAGACAGAGAACGACCCACAACTTGTCGACATCTGGGCCGAGCTTGAAGCTATGTACTACAAGTACGAATGAGACGGCCCGAGAATCATGCTAACGAACGCTAAAGGGGACGATGTCCTATCGCCTCGTCGACGCGCTGTTCCGGTTTTGTAGCTCCCTGTAGCTCCTTGTTCGCTGCTTGTCCCTGACGCTTTGACTCGGTGACTGCTAGGCAACGATTTAGACTCGTTACTCTCGGGGTTCGGTAGTGACGGTCCGGGACTTCACAAATCGGAACCGTAGGCTCACCTGGAAAATTTCACTCGAGACCGTACCGGAAGGAACTGCTCAATTCCACTTGACGCACGAGGCTCACGCCGGGACACGCCAAAGTAGTGCTTGGGGCGAGCTTGAGCTCACGATTTCTTGTCGCTGGCCTGCACTGCTCAAATTCTGGTAGACTCTAGACGCAACCCCAGGACTTCGTTGGCAGGAATAAGCAGACCGTCTTGACTTCGCCGTGTGATGCCCGTTGGTCGTCAGCCACTTGTGTCTCAGTTCGGAGATTTCTTGTAATCCCAATCCCGAACGTCTCGACGTAGGCTCCCACGGCGCTGCTTTCGATGAATCGCCTTGTTGTGGCTTTTTGTAGCTTACTTGGTTTGTTGTCTGTCCACTTGATATCTGATCGACTGCTTGTCTCGACTCTTCGACTCGACTCCTCGTGATCGACTGATTGTGATCGACTAATCGTGATCGACTGATCCCGCTGCCAGCGCCCTGCGGGATTATATAGGGCCTCCGAGGACCGTTATTTCCCTTTTGCGCGCGGCACACCGAAGATCTCCACACCGGGTCCAAAGTCCTTGCCCCCTGTGTAACCCTCTTATCCTTCGCTCCGCTGCCGAGATGTGGCACCGTCTCTCTTTGTCCAAAGTTCACGGCCGCGTCCAAAGTCCGGCAGCGTCCCGTTACTTCCTTTTGCACACGGTACTCTTGCTCTGCCCGCCAAGTCTCCGCTATCACTTCCTCCATCCTTGGTCTCCAAACTCTTTTGGTCTCCAAACTCCCAAGTTCTCCAAACTCTCACGTTCTCCAAACTCTCACGTTCTCCAACTCTTACGTTCTCCGTCCTCGATCTCCAAACTCTCACGTTCTCCAACCGCTCATCGCCGCGCCGCCACTACGCGAGTTCGCCGCGTTCCTGGTGGGCGGCCGGCCATCTGTTGCTGGGATTTGTATGGAGTTCTTCAACTCCTCACAGTATTGTGCCCAAGTGCTGAAATGTGCTTGTACTTATATTAATGAATAACATAGAGAACAGTGTGCATTCGATATACGTACTCACATAAAATACATATTTATTTATTTTGGTATTTGGAACAAGTTTTTTTATATTATTGGCTTTATTTCAAGAACATAGTTTTTGTATTTAACAAATATTAAAAGTGCTGACTAACCCTATAGCCTCTTGAAAAAACTTGGAGCTGTGATTAATACGGCAAAAGGAATACAAAACAAAACAGAAAACAAGGAAGAACACTATAGTCGAGTGATATCAGATACCAGTTACATAGCTTCAGGGAGAAAAATGAAAATAGAGATATACGAGTATTAGCAGCAAATGAATGTTGTGTAGTGCATCCTACAGGCTGTTTCGGTATATTTCCGTTTGGGGCGTTAGAGTGGCCGTGACAAACATTTTTTGATCAACCGAAAGGTTTCAATGAGACAAATTAATTTAAAAAAAAAAACAATGTCTAAGCATAACAACGGTGGTCACCACAGTTTTTGGGCGATTTGAGAGCGTTAGAGTGGTCGTGGCACACTTTTTTTTGGGTCAATCGATAGGTATTGATGTGACAAATACATTTCAGTTAACATTTTTTTTTTGTATCATAAAAATTGTAGGCGCTACAGATTTTCGCGGATTGTGGGCGTTAGAGTGGGCAAGGAACCCCTCTGAAACGAAGGAATCTCAGGAATCTCAATAGTGTAGCTCTTATTGTTTCCGAGATCTCAGCGTTCATACGGACAGACGGATATGACTAGATCGACTGGGCTTGTGATCCTGATCAAGAATATATATACTTAATGGGGTCGGAAAAGCTTCTTCTGCCTGTACCATATCTGGTATACTTCTTCTGCCTGTACCATACGAGTAACGGAAACACAATTCTTCCGAATATGAAAATAGTTGTCAAAGCGAATTTTGATTGGGAATTAAGAATTCATAAGGTGCCCTCGTTGATAACAAATATAAGTTTAGGAATAAAAAATGCTGAACACGCCGCCGTCAAATTATACTAGAAAAAGAGTATGTGTTTGAAAAATCATGAACACGTCTTTTTTAAATTATCCCACAAAAATAAAAGTTTAAAAACCCTAAGCACGTCCTAGTTGAAATATCCGACAGATATAAAAGTTTGGGAATTTAAAATCTGGAACACACCGGAAGCTGCCAGCTCCGAAGAAAGCGACTTTCCAGAGGCATGGAGTCCTCTGTCTCAAGGATCTACCACCAGGATCCAGCAGCCTTTAAGGAGGATATAAATAGCTCGAAAAAATGTCATATGTCGGAGCACCGCCGAAAAGAAACCAAAAAAGCAGGGAAGATCAACCACAAGGACAACATACTGGGATGTTTGAGGCCGCAGTTCTTATGATCCTCATGCTCCTGAGGATTGTACAGGTTATGACCTCTAAGCGACGTTTGCAGTTGTGAAAAGTCAGTGTTTTTGCTTATGTGTGCACCTAACCGGCTGTAAATTTTGTTCTCACCGCTAATAAAATAATTGTCATTACATACGCTTTAGTCAATACTTCATTACTCATCCACGGCACTTTTAATATTTATTCTCGTTATGTTGGAGGGGAAAGAGGCGTATCAAGATCTCACAGCCCGAATAAGACGTAGCTTATGCCGGCAAAAATGGTTACTGAACATCGGCCGCCTCCGCCTCGGCCCAAGTCCTCTTCAGGACTCGGGCACTAATATGCCCACGAAGGCTAGGAGTCACTTCAGGGAAACTTCCACAGGTGACGTCAAAGTGACTTCGAGAAGTGCCACCCTTCTTCCCAAAGGGAGTCTCTTCCATGATCCGAATGCGATATCGCGGACGCTACTTTTTATCTCCTTGAAGTTCGTTTAAAAGTGTAGAAGTGATGAAAATGCTTGCAGGGAAGGCTAATATTTACTGAAATCCTCATAGTTAGATCATGAGTTAACTAGAGGTAAATTATTTATTTTATATGTTTTAATCTTAAGTCTAGTGCTTTGCTCTTTAAATGTCCGACAATCACCGCCGACAAAACTATCAAGGTCGACAGTTCCAACAACAGCGTTCAGTGCTGTTGCTGTTTACATAGCCGGCCATAAAAGGGCATGTAGATAGTGACAAGAAAAACTTAGTTAGCATTCATACGCAAATCGTAGGACCTTCATAAAATGTAAGCCCCACCTTAATAAAGATATAGTATTGTGAAGACTTGAATAGCCCCACACAAATCCCAGCAGCAAAAACAGCGACTCGGCTGCAGTTCTTTAGTACCAGCAGACTCTACTCTTAAAGATGAGCAGTAACCTATGAATTATGAAATTAATCGTTTAATAGATATTTTTATTTTTGTTATAGATATGAATTTAAATATGGAAACCATGAATTGCTAATAAACTGTGTATTGTCATAAGTAAAGCAATATAAAAGACGGTTAAGCTTAATAACTATTGGGCCAATTTTAAAAACGCTTAACAGTTACCATGGTAGGGAGGATACAGAGAGCATACGACCTATAACACCATGTTCGTATGAAGTATTCAAATCTAGTTCTTCTGTACGGACCCGAAAGAGGGAATTGTTTAATTATTTATTTTTGTTTGTTTAATTGGCGATTTATTTTCGATAACTACAAAATTTTTCCCATCTTTAACCATAGAATCTGACGTCAAAACCAAAAATTAAAGCATACTTTCGCTGATAAAAATCAATCTAAGACAAGAAAGGAAGTTAACTTCGGCAAGCCGGAGTTTGTATACTCTTTCAGCTATAGAAAAAATCAATAATTTTATTAAATTGAATTCGAAATTCTTAAAAGTATAAAAGTGTATATTCGCAATATTATAAGATAATATGTCAAAAAGCCCCAAAGCTATAATTTGTTTCACTTTGTTTCCCACCAATTATCCGATCGTTGCTATGCTATATGATATATGATATAGTCGTCCGATTTAAATAAAATGTAATTCGAAATTCAGAACTAATAAAAAAATGCTATTTTCAAGCTCATATAACCTTATATGGTAAAAAACACGAAAGATATAATTTTTATTTCATGTTTTGCTAATAATTTTCCGATCGTTCCTAAGGCAGCTATACGACATAGACGTCCGATTTTGATAAAATTTATTTCGAAATTCAAAACCAAATAAAAAATGTTATTTCCAAGCGTAAGAAGTTACAAGTTAAAAAACACAGAAGATGTAATATTTCTATATTATTTTACCACTCATTTTCCGATTGTTCCCATGGGAGCTATATGATATAGTCTTCCGATTTTGATAAAATTTAATTCGAAATTCAGAACTAATTTAAAAATGTTATATGCAATCTTATAAATGTATATGTTAAAAGACACAGAAGGTATACTTTTTTTTAAATTTTTTCCCCGATAGTTCCTATGGGAGCTATAAGATATAGTTGTCTGATCCGGCTGGTTCCGACTTATACTCGTATACTACCCCATAGCTTTAAAACTGAGAGACTAGTTTGCGTAGAAACGGACGGATAGGCGGACGGACGGACGGACAGACGGACATGGCTAGATCGACTCGTCTTGACACGCTGATCAAGAATATATATACTTTATGGGGTCGGAAACGTCTCCTTCACTGCGTAGCAAACTTCTGACTGAAATCATTATATTATATATTATTATCATTATTTATAGAATCCAAAAGGTATAGTGTTTGTATTGTTCACCTTTCTTTTTGTACAGATTTCACTTGTATAGTTTGGTGTATACCCTTTTTCAAAGAAAGTTTATATATACAAATGCAAATGTGGTCCCCCTTAAAAAAATTACTTGCAACAAATATTTTCAGATGATTATAGAATGTATATAATATTTGTTTCATTCAAAGAATTGACATTGCTTGGACTCATTTTTATTGTTCTATGCATATAGATCCAGTTATATTTTCCAGTAAAACTTAATTTACGTTCTAATTATTACCAATCATAAATTCCTTAAGAGTTGTATTGATACCTTTATATTTACTACGCTCAGTAGTAAGCATTGTTTTTCGATAAACAGAATTATTCAATAATTAAAAAAATCTTTTTCAATGTTAATTTGGTATTTTGCCTAAGTATTTAGTAATCAATTTTAATTTAATCAATCAAATTCTTTAGCAAAGGCTTTTGTAAGAACTGAACTCCTCTTTGGATCATTATCAGTATTAACCCATTCTGTATTTTTTGTTGCCCATTTCTATAATGTATGACATAATTTTTCTTATCTCTTAATTAATTTTTCACCTTATCCTCTTTTTTTAGGCCAGAAAATTTGACAGACAAAATGGAAGATCATGTAATCGGTAGGGATATATTAAGCCGACTTCCAAAAAAAATGAGTATTTGCTATCAATTGGAATATTATAATTATATAAATGGTTCATATGGAAAAGTTGTTTGCATCCATATACATTAAAAATGAAGACTCCTTCGAGAAATAATAGTCATCCATTTTCCATTCCGTTCAATTACTATACAATGCTCCCCTCTGTGGAAGGGAAGTTTCCTTGAGTCTATTAGTAACGTACTAAAAAATGACTTCACAGAATTCATTTGATCATGAACTACATTAGGTGCTAGGGTATCCAAACTTGAGGTCATTGATCTATATGCATCAATGATAAACAATTTCAAAACAATTTTTACGAAAACCTTTTTATTTTTTTTTAACAGAAATATAGTTTATCTAATTTGTTGGTGCTACGGAAATTTCACCGGGAAGCTTTTCCATTTCATGAATAAATAGTAATAGAATAAAGTTGCTTTTCGAAAAATTATAAAAAATAGCGTGCGTTCACATAGAACTAACTTAAAAAGGAGAATACAACTATCGTACATTGTCGAATCTCCATCTTCCTAATAAAGAGATGTTACTAAAGTACATGCCAGCATTGCCAGATTTATATAAACGAATTTTATGTTCTACACTCTTTCTCTGCTTGCATGTTTACAAAAATGAAGATACGTTCTCCGTCCTCGATCTCCAAGCTCTCACGTTCTCCAACCGCTCTTCGCCGCGCCGCCACTACGTGAATTCGCCGCGTTCCTGGTGAGCGGCCGGCCATCTGTTGCTGGGATTTGTATGAAGTTCTTCAACTGCTCACAGTATTGTGCCCAAGTGCTGAAATGTTCTTCTACTTATATTAATGAATAACATAGAGAACAGTGTGCATTCGATATACGTTATACGTATTTATTTATTTTGGTATTTGGAACAAGTTTTTTTATATTATTGGCTTTATTTCAAGAACATAGTTTTTGTATTTAACAAATATTAATAGTGCTGACTAACCCTATAGCCTCTTGAAAAAACTTGGAGCTGTGATTAATACGGCAAAAGGAATACAAAACAAAACAGAAAACAAGGAAGAACACTATAGTCGAGTGATATCAGATACCCGTTACATAGCTTCAGGGAGAAAAATGAAAATAGAGATATACGAGTTTAAGCAGCAAATGAATGTTGTGTAGTGCATCCTACAGGCTGTTTCGGTATATTTCCGTTTGGGGCGTTAGAGTGGCCGTGACAAACATTTTTTGATCAACCGAAAGGTTTCAATGAGACAAATTAATTTTAGAAAAAACAATGTCAAAGCTTAACAACGGTGGTCACCACAGTTTTTGGGCGATTTGAGAGCGTTAGAGTGGTCGTGGTTCACTTTTTTTTGGGTCAATCGATAGGTATTGATGAGACAAATATATTTCAGTTAAAATTTTTTTTTGTATCATAAAAATTGTAGGCGCTACAGATTTTCGCGGATTGTGGGCGTTAGAGTGAGCAAGAAACCCCTCTGAAACGAAGGAATCTCAGGAATCTCAATAGTGTAGCTCTTATTGTTTCCGAGATCTCAGCGTTCATACGGACAGACGGATATGACTAGATCGACTGGGCTTGTGATCCTGATCAAGAATATATATACTTAATGGGGTCGGAAAAGCTTCTTCTGCCTGTACCATATCTGGTATACTTCTTCTGCATGTACCATATCTGGTATACTTCTTCTGCCTGTACCATACGAGTAACGGAAACACAATTCTTCCGAATATGAAA
Organism: Drosophila biarmipes; assembly: GCF_025231255.1. Classification (NCBI taxonomy): domain Eukaryota; kingdom Metazoa; phylum Arthropoda; class Insecta; order Diptera; family Drosophilidae; genus Drosophila; species Drosophila biarmipes. Next base: position 936,345 of record NW_026114527.1, read on the forward strand.
AGAGTTGTCAAAGCGAATTTTGATTGGGAATTAAGAATTCATAAGGTGCCCTCGTTGATAACAAATATAAGTTTAGGAATAAAAAATGCTGAACACGCCGCCGTCAAATTATACTAGAAAAAGAGTATGTGTTTGAAAAATCATGAACACGTCTTTTTTAAATTATCCCACAAAAATAAAAGTTTAAAAACCCTAAGCACGTCCTAGTTGAAATATCCGACAGATATAAAAGTTTGGGAATTTAAAAGCTGCCAGCTCCGAAGAAAGCGACTTTCCAGAGGCATGGAGTCCTCTGTCTCAAGGATCTACCACCAGGATCCAGCAGCCTTTAAGGAGGATATAAATAGCTCGAAAAAATGTCATATGTCGGAGCACCGCCGAAAAGAAACCAAAAAAGCAGGGAAGATCAACCACAAGGACAACATACTGGGATGTTTGAGGCCGCAGTTCTTATGATCCTCATGCTCCTGAGGATTGTACAGGTTATGAGCCATCCAATCAGAGGCGTAGTGACCAATAGCATACAACGAATAAAAGCTTAAGTGAACTTTTACATAACCAAAGGACAATAGCCTCAAATAATACAACCAGAACCAGCCTTATATTCGTGCAGTCCACAAAAGTTTTTTTAAACTGTTATTAACTTAAGACCTCTAAGCGACGTTTGCAGTTGTGAAAAGTCAGTGTTTTTGCTTATGTGTGCACCTAACCGGCTGTAAATTTTGTTCTCACCGCTAATAAAATAATTGTCATTACATACGCTTTAGTCAATACTTCATTACTCATCCACGGCACTTTTAATATTTATTCTCGTTATGTTGGAGGGGAAAGAGGCGTATCAAGATCTCACAGCCCGAATACGACGTAGCTTATGCCGGCAAAAATGGTTACTGAACATCGGCCGCCTCCGCCTCGGCCCAAGTCCTTTTCAGGACTCGGGCACTAATATGCCCACGAAGGCTAGGAGTCACTTCAGGGAAACTTCCACAGGTGACGTCAAAGTGACTTCGAGAAGTGCCACCCTTCTTCCCAAAGGGAGTCTCTTCCATGATCCGAATGCGATATCGCGGACGCTACTTTTTATCTCCTTGAAGTTCGTTTAAAAGTGTAGAAGTGATGAAAATGCTTGCAGGGAAGGCTAATATTTACTGAAATCCTCATAGTTAGATCATGAGTTAACTAGAGGTAAATTATTTATTTTATATGTTTTAATCTTAAGTCTAGTGCTTTGCTCTTTAAATGTCCGACAATCACCGCCGACAAAACTATCAAAGTCGACAGTTCCAACAACAGCGTTCAGTGCTGTTGCTGTTTACATAGCCGGCCATAAAAGGGCATGTAGATAGTGACAAGAAAAACTTAGTTAGCATTCATACGCAGATCGTAGGACCTTCATAAAATGTAAGCCCCACCTTAATAAAGATATAGTATTGTGAAGACTTGAATAGCCCCACACAAATCTCAGCAGCAAAAGCAGCGACTCGGCTGCAGTTCTTTAGTACCAGCAGACTCTACTCTTAAAGATGAGCAGTAACCTATGTAATTAATCGTTTAATAGATATTTTTATTTTTGTTATAGATATGAATTTAAATCTGGAAACCATGAATTGCTAATAAACTGTGTATTGTCATAAGTAAAGCAATATAAAAGACGGTTAAGCTTAATAACTATTGGGCCAATTTTATTTTTGTTATAGATATGAATTTAAATCTGGAAACCATGAATTGCTAATAAACTGTGTATTGTCATAAGTAAAGCAATATAAAAGACGGTTAAGCTTAATAACTATTGGGCCAATTTTAAAAACGCTTAACAGTTACCATGGTAGGGAGGATACAGAGAGCATACGACCTATAACACCATGTTCGTATGAAGTATTCAAATCTAGTTCTTCTGTACGGACCCGAAGGAGGGAATTGTTTAATTATTTATTTTTGTTTGTTTAATTGGCGATTTATTTTCGATAACTACAAAATTTTTCCCATCTTTAACCATAGAATCTGACGTCAAAACCAAAAATTAAAGCATACTTTCGCTGATAAAAATCAATCTAAGACAAGAAAGGAAGTTAACTTCGGCAAGCCGGAGTTTGTATACTCTTTCAGCTATAGAAAAAATCAATAATTTTATTAAATTGAATTCGAAATTCTTAAAAGTATAAAAGTGTATATTCCCAATATTATAAGATAATATGTCAAAAAGCCCCAAAGCTATAATTTGTTTCACTTTGTTTCCCACCAATTATCCGATCGTTGCTATGCTATATGATATATGATATAGTCGTCCGATTTAAATAAAATGTAATTCGAAATTCAGAACTAATAAAAAAATGCTATTTTCAAGCTCATATAACCTTATATGGTAAAAAACACGAAAGATATAATTTTTATTTCATGTTTTGCTAATAATTTTCCGATCGTTCCTAAGGCAGCTATACGACATAGTCGTCCGATTTTGATAAAATTTATTTCGAAATTCAAAACCAAATAAAAAATGTTATTTCCAAGCGTAAGAAGTTACAAGTTAAAAAATACAGAAGATGTAATATTTCTATATTATTTTACCACTCATTTTCCGATTGTTCCCATGGGAGCTATATGATATAGTCTTCCGATTTTGATAAAATTTAATTCGAAATTCAGAACTAATTTAAAAATGTTATATGCAATCTTATAAATGTATATGTTAAAAGACACAGAAGGTATACTTTTTTTTAAATTTTTTCCCCGATAGTTCCTATGGGAGCTATAAGATATAGTTGTCTGATCCGGCTGGTTCCGACTTATACTCGTATACTACCTGCAATAGAAAGAAGACTTTTGGGAAAGTTTCAACCCCATAGCTTTAAAACTGAGAGACTAGTTTGCGTAGAAACGGACGGATAGGCGGACGGACGGACGGACAGACGGACATGGCTAGATCGACTCGTCTTGACACGCTGATCAAGAATATACTTTATGGGGTCGGAAACGTCTCCTTCACTGCGTAGCAAACTTCTGACTGAAATCATTATATTATATATTATTATCATTATTTATAGAATCCAAAAGGTATAGTGTTTGTATTGTTCACCTTTCTTTTTGTACAGATTTCACTTGTATAGTTTGGTGTATACCCTTTTTCAAAGAAAGTTTATATATACAAATGCAAATGTGGTCCCCCTTAAAAAAATTACTGGCAACAAATATTTTCAGATAATTATAGAATGTATATAATATTTGTTTCATTCAAAGAATTGACATTGCTTGGACTCATTTTTGCATATAGATCCAGTTATATTTTCCAGTAAAACTTAATTTTCGTTCTAATTATTACCAATCATAAATTCCTTAAGAGTTGTATTGATACCTTTATATTTACTACGCTCAGTAGTAAGCATTGTTTTTCGATAAACAGAATTATTCAATAATTAAAAAAATCTTTTTCAATGTTATTTTTGGCATTTTGCCTAAGTATTTAGTAATCAATTTTAATTTAATCAATCAAATTCTTTAGCAAAGGCTTTTGTAAGAACTGAACTCCTCTTTGGATCATTATCAGTATTAACCCATTCTGTATTTTTTGTTGCCCATTTCTATAATGAATGACATAATTTTTCTTATCTCTTAATTAATTTTTCACCTTATCCTCTTTTTTTAGGCCAGAAAATTTGACAGACAAAATGGAAGATCATGTAATCGGTAGGGATATATTAAGCCGACTTCCAAAAAAAATTAGTATTTGCTATCAATTGGAATATTATAATTATATAAATGGTTCATATGGAAAAGTTGTTTGCATCCATATACATTAAAAATGAAGACTCCTTCGAGAAATAATAGTCATCCATTTTCCATTCCGTTCAATTACTATACAATGCTCCCCTCTGTGGAAGGGAAGTTTCCTTGAGTCTATTAGTAACGTACTAAAAAATGACTTCACAGAATTCATTTGATCATGAACTACATTAGGTGCTAGGGTATCCAAACTTGATCCAAACTTGATCTATATGCATCAATGATAAACAATTTCAAAACAATTTTTACGAAAACCTTTTTATTTTTTTTTAACAGAAATATAGTTTATCTAATTTGTTGGTGCTACGGAAATTTCACCGGGAAGCTTTTCCATTTCATGAATAAATAGTAATAGAATAAAGTTGCTTTTCGAAAAATTATAAAAAATAGCGTGCGTTCACATAGAACTAACTTAAAAAGGAGAATACAACTATCGTACATTGTCGAATCTCCATCTTCCTAATAAAGAGATGTTACTAAAGTACATGCCAGCATTGCCAGATTTATATAAACGCATTTTATGTTCTACACTCTTTCTCTGCTTGCATGTTTACAAAAATGAAGATACGTTCTCCGTCCTCGATCTCCAAACTCTCACGTTCTCCAACCGCTCTTCGCCGCGCCGCCACTACGTGAATTCGCCGCGTTCCTGGTGAGCGGCCGGCCATCTGTTGCTGGGATTTGTATGAAGTTCTTCAACTGCTCACAGTATTGTGCCCAAGTGCTGAAATGTTCTTCTACTTATATTAATGAATAACATAGAGAACAGTGTGCATTCGTGAGCTGTGATTAATACGGCAAAAGGAATACAAAACAAAGCAGAAAACAAGGAAGAACACTATAGTCGAGTGATATCAGATACCCGTTACATAGCTTCAGGGAGAAAAATGAAAATAGAGATATACGAGTATAAGCAGCAAATGAATGTTGTGTAGTGCTTCCTACAGGCTGTTTCGGTATATTTCCGTTTGGGGCGTTAGAGTGGCCGTGACAAACATTTTTTGATCAACCGAAAGGTTTCAATGAGACAAATTAATTTAAAAAAAGAAACAATGTCTAAGCATAACAACGGTGGTCACCACAGTTTTTGGGCGATTTGAGAGCGTTAGAGTGGTCGTGGCACACTTTTTTTTGAGTCAATCGATAGGTATTGATGTGACAAATACATTTCAGTTAACATTTTTTTTTGTATCATAAAAATTGTAGGCGCTACAGATTTTCGCGGATTGTGGGCGTTAGAGTGGGCAAGGAACCCCTCTGAAACGAAGGAATCTCAGGAATCTCAATAGTGTAGCTCTTATTGTTTCCGAGATCTCAGCGTTCATACGGACAGACGGATATGACTAGATCGACTGGGCTTGTGATCCTGATCAAGAATATATATACTTAATGGGGTCGGAAAAGCTTCTTCTGCCTGTACCATATCTGGTATACTTCTTCTGCCTGTACCATACGAGTAACGGAAACACAATTCTTCCGAATATGAAAATAGTTGTCAAAGCGAATTTTGATTGGGAATTAAGAATCCATAAGGTGCCCTCGTTGATAACAAATATAAGTTTAGGAATAAAAAATGCTGAACACGCCGTCGTCAAATTATACTAGAAAAAGAGTTTGTGTTTGAAAAATCATGAACACGTCTTTTTTAAATTATCCCACAAAAATAAAAGTTTAAAAACCCTAAGCACGCCCTAGTTGAAATATCCGACAGATATAAAAGTGTGGGAATTTAAAATCTGGAACACACCGGAAGCTGCCAGCTCCGAAGAAAGCGACTTTCCAGAGGCATGGAGTCCTCTGTCTCAAGGATCTACCACCAGGATCCAACAGCCTTTAAGGAGGATATAAATAGCTCGAAAAAATGTCATATGTCGGAGCACCGCCGAAAAGAAACCAAAAAAGCAGGGAAGATCAACCACAAGGACAACATACTGGAATGTTTGAGGCCGCAGTTCTTATGATCCTCATGCTCCTGAGGATTGTACAGGTTATGAGCCATCCAATCAGAGGCGTAGTGACCAATAGCATACAACGAATAAAAGCTTAAGTGAACTTTTACATAACCAAAGGACAATAGCCTCAAATAATACAACCAGAACCAGCCTTATATTCGTGCAGTCCACAAAAGTTTTTTTAAACTGTTATTAACTTAAGACCTCTAAGCGACGTTTGCAGTTGTGAAAAGTCAGTGTTTTTGCTTATGTGTGCACCTAACCGGCTGTAAATTTTGTTCTCACCGCTAATAAAATAATTGTCATTACATACGCTTTAGTCAATACTTCATTACTCATCCACGGCACTTTTAATATTTATTCTCGTTATGTTGGAGGGGAAAGAGGCGTATCAAGATCTCACAGCCCGAATACGACGTAGCTTATGCCGGCAAAAATGGTTACTGAACATCGGCCGCCTCCGCCTCGGCCCAAGTCCTCTTCAGGACTCGGGCACTAATATGCCCACGAAGGCTAGGAGTCACTTCAGGGAAACTTCCACAGGTGACGTCAAAGTGACTTCGAGAAGTGCCACCCTTCTTCCCAAAGGGAGTCTCTTCCATGATCCGAATGCGATATCGCGCACGCTACTTTTTATCTCCTTGAAGTTCGTTTAAAAGTGTAGAAGTGATGAAAATGCTTGCAGGGAAGGCTAATATTTACTGAAATCCTCATAGTTAGATCATGAGTTAAGTAGAGGTAAATTATTTATTTTATATGTTTTAATCTTAAGTCTAGTGCTTTGCTCTTTAAATGTCCGACAATCACCGCCGACAAAACTATCAAAGTCGACAGTTCCAACAACAGCGTTCAGTGCTGTTGCTGTTTACATAGCCGGCCATAAAAGGGCATGTAGATAGTGACAAGAAAAACTTAGTTAGCATTCATACGCAGATCGTAGGACCTTCATAAAATGTAAGCCCCACCTTAATAAAGATATAGTATTGTGAAGACTTGAATAGCCCCACACAAATCTCAGCAGCAAAAGCAGCGACTCGGCTGCAGTTCTTTAGTACCAGCAGACTCTACTCTTAAAGATGAGCAGTAACCTATGAATTATGTAATTAATCGTTTAATAGATATTTTTATTTTTGTTATAGATATGAATTTAAATCTGGAAACCATGAATTGCTAATAAACTGTGTATTGTCATAAGTAAAGCAATATAAAAGACGGTTAAGCTTAATAACTATTGGGCCAATTTTAAAAACGCTTAACAGTTACCATGGTAGGGAGGATACAGAGAGCATACGACCTATAACACCATGTTCGTATGAAGTATTCAAATCTAGTTCTTCTGTACGGACCCGAAGGAGGGAATTGTTTAATTATTTATTTTTGTTTGTTTAATTGGCGATTTATTTTCGATAACTACAAAATTTTTCCCATCTTTAACCATAGAATCTGACGTCAAAACCAAAAATTAAAGCATACTTTCTCTGATAAAAATCAATCTAAGACAAGAAAGGAAGTTAACTTCGGCAAGCCGGAGTTTGTATACTCTTTCAGCTATAGAAAAAATCAATAATTTTATTAAATTGAATTCGAAATTCTTAAAAGTATAAAAATGTAAATTTCCAATATAATAAGATAATATGTCAAAAAGCCCCAAAGCTATAATTTGTTTCACTTTATTTCCCACCAATCATCCGATCGTTGCTATGCTATATGATATATGATATAGTCGTCCGATTTAAATAAAATCTAATTCGAAATTCAGAACTAATAAAAAAATGCTATTTTCAAGCTCATATAACCTTATATGGTAAAAAACACGAAAGATATAATTTTTATTTCATGTTTTCCTAATAATTTTCCGATCGTTCCTAAGGCAGCTATACGACATAGACGTCCGATTTTGATAAAATTTATTTCGAAATTCAAAACCAAATAAAAAATGTTATTTCCAAGCGTAAGAAGTTACAAGTTAAAAAACACAGAAGATGTAATTTTTCTATATTATTTTACCACTCATTTTCCGATTGTTCCCATGGGAGCTATATGATATAGTCTTCCGATTTTGATAAAATTTAATTCGAAATTCAGAACTAATTTAAAAATGTTATATGCAATCTTAAAAATGTATATGTTAAAAGACACAGAAAGTATACTTTTTTTAAAATTTTTTCCCCGATAGTTCCTATGGGAGCTATAAGATATAGTTGCCTGATCCGGCTGGTTCCGACTTATACTCGTATACTACCTGCAATAGAAAGAAGACTTTTGGGAAAGTTTCAGCCCCATAGCTTTAAAACTGAGAGACTAGTTTGCGTAGAAACGGACGGATAGACGGACGGTATTTGCTATCAATTGGAATATTATAATTATATAAATGGTTCATATGGAAAAGTTGTTTGCATCCATATACATTAAAAATGAAGACTCCTTCGAGAAAAAATAGTCAATCATTTTCCATTCCGTTCAATTACTATACAATGCTCCCCTCTGTGGAAGGGAAGTTTCCTTGAGTCTATTAGTAACGTACTAAAAAATGACTTCACAGAATTCATTTGATCATGAACTACATTAGGTGCTAGGGTATCCAAACTTGATCCAAACTTGATCTATATGCATCAATGATAAACAATTTCAAAACAATTTTTACGAAAACCTTTTTATTTTTTTTTAACAGAAATATAGTTTATCTAATTTGTTGGTGCTACGGAAATTTCACCGGGAAGCTTTTCCATTTCATGAATAAATAGTAATAGAATAAAGTTGCTTTTCGAAAAATTATAAAAAATAGCGTGCGTTCACATAGAACTAACTTAAAAAGGAGAATACAACTATCGTACATTGTCGAATCTCCATCTTCCTAATAAAGAGATGTTACTAAAGTACATGCCAGCATTGCCAGATTTATATAAACGCATTTTATGTTCTACACTCTTTCTCTGCTTGCATGTTTACAAAAATGAAGATACGTTCTCCGTCCTCGATCTCCAAACTCTCACGTTCTCCAACCGCTCTTCGCCGCGCCGCCACTACGTGAATTCGCCGCGTTCCTGGTGAGCGGCCGGCCATCTGTTGCTGGGATTTGTATGAAGTTCTTCAACTGCTCACAGTATTGTGCCCAAGTGCTGAAATGTTCTTCTACTTATATTAATGAATAACATAGAGAACAGTGTGCATTCGTGAGCTGTGATTAATACGGCAAAAGGAATACAAAACAAAGCAGAAAACAAGGAAGAACACTATAGTCGAGTGATATCAGATACCCGTTACATAGCTTCAGGGAGAAAAATGAAAATAGAGATATACGAGTATAAGCAGCAAATGAATGTTGTGTAGTGCTTCCTACAGGCTGTTTCGGTATATTTCCGTTTGGGGCGTTAGAGTGGCCGTGACAAACATTTTTTGATCAACCGAAAGGTTTCAATGAGACAAATTAATTTAAAAAAAAAAAACAATGTCTAAGCATAACAACGGTGGTCACCACAGTTTTTGGGCGATTTGAGAGCGTTAGAGTGGTCGTGGCACACTTTTTTTTGGGTCAATCGATAGGTATTGATGTGACAAATACATTTCAGTTAACATTTTTTTTGTATCATAAAAATTGTAGGCGCTACAGATTTTCGCGGATTGTGGGCGTTAGAGTGGGCAAGGAACCCCTCTGAAACGAAGGAATCTCAGGAATCTCAATAGTGTAGCTCTTATTGTTTCCGAGATCTCAGCGTTCATACGGACAGACGGATATGACTAGATCGACTGGGCTTGTGATCCTGATCAAGAATATATATACTTAATGGGGTCGGAAAAGCTTCTTCTGCCTGTACCATATCTGGTATACTTCTTCTGCCTGTACCATACGAGTAACGGAAACACAATTCTTCCGAATATGAAAATAGTTGTCAAAGCGAATTTTGATTGGGAATTAAGAATCCATAAGGTGCCCTCGTTGATAACAAATATAAGTTTAGGAATAAAAAATGCTGAACACGCCGTCGTCAAATTATACTTTGAAAAATCATGAACACGTCTTTTTTAAATTATCCCACAAAAATAAAAGTTTAAAAACCCTAAGCACGCCCTAGTTGAAATATCCGACAGATATAAAAGTTTGGGAATTTAAAATCTGGAACACACCGGAAGCTGCCAGCTCCGAAGAAAGCGACTTTCCAGAGGCATGGAGTCCTCTGTCTCAAGGATCTACCACCAGGATCCAACAGCCTTTAAGGAGGATATAAATAGCTCGAAAAAATGTCATATGTCGGAGCACCGCCGAAAAGAAACCAAAAAAGCAGGGAAGATCAACCACAAGGACAACATACTGGGATGTTTGAGGCCGCAGTTCTTATGATCCTCATGCTCCTGAGGATTGTACAGGTTATGAGCCATCCAATCAGAGGCGTAGTGACCAATAGCATACAACGAATAAAAGCTTAAGTGAACTTTTACATAACGAAAGGACAATAGCCTCAAATAATACAACCAGAACCAGCCTTATATTCGTGCAGTCCACAAAAGTTTTTTTAAACTGTTATTAACTTAAGACCTCTAAGCGACGTTTGCAGTTGTGAAAAGTCAGTGTTTTTGCTTATGTGTGCACCTAACCGGCTGTAAATTTTGTTCTCACCGCTAATAAAATAATTGTCATTACATACGCTTTAGTCAATACTTCATTACTCATCCACGGCACTTTTAATATTTATTCTCGTTATGTTGGAGGGGAAAGAGGCGTATCAAGATCTCACAGCCCGAATACGACGTAGCTTATGCCGGCAAAAATGGTTACTGAACATCGGCCGCCTCCGCCTCGGCCCAAGTCCTCTTCAGGACTCGGGCACTAATATGCCCACGAAGGCTAGGAGTCACTTCAGGGAAACTTCCACAGGTGACGTCAAAGTGACTTCGAGAAGTGCCACCCTTCTTCCCAAAGGGAGTCTCTTCCATGATCCGAATGCGATATCGCGGACGCTACTTTTTATCTCCTTGAAGTTCGTTTAAAAGTGTAGAAGTGATGAAAATGCTTGCAGGGAAGGCTAATATTTACTGAAATCCTCATAGTTAGATCATGAGTTAACTAGAGGTAAATTATTTATTTTATATGTTTTAATCTTAAGTCTAGTGCTTTGCTCTTTAAATGTCCGACAATCACCGCCGACAAAACTATCAAAGTCGACAGTTCCAACAACAGCGTTCAGTGCTGTTGCTGTTTACATAGCCGGCCATAAAAGGGCATGTAGATAGTGACAAGAAAAACTTAGTTAGCATTCATACGCAGATCGTAGGACCTTCATAAAATGTAAGCCCCACCTTAATAAAGATATAGTATTGTGAAGACTTGAATAGCCCCACACAAATCTCAGCAGCAAAAGCAGCGACTCGGCTGCAGTTCTTTAGTACCAGCAGACTCTACTCTTAAAGATGAGCAGTAACCTATGAATTATGTAATTAATCGTTTAATAGATATTTTTATTTTTGTTATAGATATGAATTTAAATCTGGAAACCATGAATTGCTAATAAACTGTGTATTGTCATAAGTAAAGCAATATAAAAGACGGTTAAGCTTAATAACTATTGGGCCAATTTTAAAAACGCTTAACAGTTACCATGGTAGGGAGGATACAGAGAGCATACGACCTATAACACCATGTTCGTATGAAGTATTCAAATCTAGTTCTTCTGTACGGACCCGAAGGAGGGAATTGTTTAATTATTTATTTTTGTTTGTTTAATTGGCGATTTATTTTCGATAACTACAAAATTTTTCCCATCTTTAACCATAGAATCTGACGTCAAAACCAAAAATTAAAGCATACTTTCTCTGATAAAAATCAATCTAAGACAAGAAAGGAAGTTAACTTCGGCAAGCCGGAGTTTGTATACTCTTTCAGCTATAGAAAAAATCAATAATTTTATTAAATTGAATTCGAAATTCTTAAAAGTATAAAAATGTAAATTTCCAATATAATAAGATAATATGTCAAAAAGCCCCAAAGCTATAATTTGTTTCACTTTATTTCCCACCAATCATCCGATCGTTGCTATGCTATATGATATATGATATAGTCGTCCGATTTAAATAAAATCTAATTCGAAATTCAGAACTAATAAAAAAATGCTATTTTCAAGCTCATATAACCTTATATGGTAAAAAACACGAAAGATATAATTTTTATTTCATGTTTTCCTAATAATTTTCCGATCGTTCCTAAGACAGCTATACGACATAGACGTCCGATTTTGATAAAATTTATTTCGAAATTCAAAACCAAATAAAAAATGTTATTTCCAAGCGTAAGAAGTTACAAGTTAAAAAATACAGAAGATGTAATATTTCTATATTATTTTACCACTCATTTTCCGATTGTTCCCATGGGAGCTATATGATATAGTCTTCCGATTTTGATAAAATTTAATTCGAAATTCAGAACTAATTTAAAAATGTTATATGCAATCTTATAAATGTATATGTTAAAAGACACAGAAGGTATACTTTTTTTTAAATTTTTTCCCCGATAGTTCCTATGGGAGCTATAAGATATAGTTGTCTGATCCGGCTGGTTCCGACTTATACTCGTATACTACCTGCAATAGAAAGAAGACTTTTGGGAAAGTTTCAACCCCATAGCTTTAAAACTGAGAGACTAGTTTGCGTAGAAACGGACGGATAGGCGGACGGACGGACGGACAGACGGACATGGCTAGATCGACTCGTCTTGACACGCTGATCAAGAATATACTTTATGGGGTCGGAAACGTCTCCTTCACTGCGTAGCAAACTTCTGACTGAAATCATTATATTATATATTATTATCATTATTTATAGAATCCAAAAGGTATAGTGTTTGTATTGTTCACCTTTCTTTTTGTACAGATTTCACTTGTATAGTTTGGTGTATACCCTTTTTCAAAGAAAGTTTATATATACAAATGCAAATGTGGTCCCCCTTAAAAAAATTACTTGCAACAAATATTTTCAGATGATTATAGAATGTATATAATATTTGTTTCATTCAAAGAATTGACATTGCTTGGACTCATTTTTATTGTTCTATGCATATAGATCCAGTTATATTTTCCAGTAAAACTTAATTTACGTTCTAATTATTACCAATCATAAATTCCTTAAGAGTTGTATTGATACCTTTATATTTACTACGCTCAGTAGTAAGCATTGTTTTTCGATAAACAGAATTATTCAATAATTAAAAAAATCTTTTTCAATGTTATTTTTGGCATTTTGCCTAAGAATTTAGTAATCAATTTTAATTTAATCAATCAAATTCTTTAGCAAAGGCTTTTGTAAGAACTGAACTCCTCTTTGGATCATTATCAGTATTAACCCATTCTGTATTTTTTGTTGCCCATTTCTATAATGTATGACATAATTTTTCTTATCTCTTAATTAATTTTTCACCTTATCCTCTTTTTTTAGGCCAGAAAATTTGACAGACAAAATGGAAGATCATGTAATCGGTAGGGATATATTAAGCCGACTTCCAAAAAAAATTAGTATTTGCTATCAATTGGAATATTATAATTATATAAATGGTTCATATGGAAAAGTTGTTTGCATCCATATACATTAAAAATGAAGACTCCTTCGAGAAATAATAGTCATCCATTTTCCATTCCGTTCAATTACTATACAATGCTCCCCTCTGTGGAAGGGAAGTTTCCTTGAGTCTATTAGTAACGTACTAAAAAATGACTTCACAGAATTCATTTGATCATGAACTACATTAGGTGCTAGGGTATCCAAACTTGATCCAAACTTGATCTATATGCATCAATGATAAACAATTTCAAAACAATTTTTACGAAAACCTTTTTATTTTTTTTTAACAGAAATATAGTTTATCTAATTTGTTGGTGCTACGGAAATTTCACCGGAAATCTTTTCCATTTCATGAATAAATAGTAATAGAATAAAGTTGCTTTTCGAAAAATTATAAAAAATAGCGTGCGTTCACATAGAACTAACTTAAAAAGGAGAATACAACTATCGTACATTGTCGAATCTCCATCTTCCTAATAAAGAGATGTTACTAAAGTACATGCCAGCATTGCCAGATTTATATAAACGCATTTTATGTTTCTACACTCTTTCTCTGCTTGAATGTTTACAAAAATGAAGATCCAAATAAAATTTAACATTTCTGTAAATTTTACATCCTTAAGAGATTTTTGGTCAAAATACTTTTACAAAAATTTACCTTTCTTTACAACTTGTCTTACAAAATTATAGCGTTTGTTCTGGAAAGATGAATTTAATTCTTGTCCATAGCTTTGGAACTCAAATTGTCGGGTTTTCCACTGAGCGCTAGTGCAAGCTTCCTGTGTTTAGTGGTGTGACCGCTAGCCTGCAATTTTTAATGTATGTGCTTGCAGTCAATGCTTTATAAACTGCAAATGGTTCAAATGGCAATATCTTCATGCCCAATAAAAGGTTTGGTGAGTCTTTGTAGAAGCATTTAAATGACTGATATACTTTTTTATTCTGAGCCGATCCGCCTACAAGGATCTTATCAATTTATACAAGAAGTGTCGATAAGCTCCCATTTTCAGTCTGTTTGTAAAGACATGTTTCGTTCTGACAAGCAATGATATTGAGCTTATCCAGGGTACTGTCACGCATGGAATTTCATTGATCCTTGCTGAGAAGCAAGCTTTTCTCAGGGCGACTTTGATCGACGCCCCTCCGGTTGCTTCATACCGTCTTACTAATGTCGCTGTTTGAGTATGGTGTACATATGTACGTCAATCGCATTCAAATATGCTATCGTCAATAGAAAACGCACACTCTCCAGAGAAAGTCTTTTGACAGTTGACGCCGTACTGATGGGAGCATCCTTTTGCAACCAGACGTACCTTGAAGCGTTCTGTTTACCTTTGTTTACCATCTTTGGTCTTGACAACAACCCCGAGATTTTTAAAATGTTCTGAAAGACTCGAGAGTAAAACAACTGTGCCTAGCTCCTCCTTTAGGATTATTCCAACTGAAATTAGACCATCCAGAACTTCCAGGAATTCATGAATATAACTGGATATGTTTTGGCCATGTCCCATTCGCTTTCTAAGCAACTTCTTGTACAGCTTTACCTTTCGTATCGGAACACGAGGCTGGTTCACATCTTTTAGCTTTCCCCATGTTTTTGACGAAGATTAACAATTTTTTATGTAGGCCAACTGCGACTTTTTGTATTTATGGCAAAAGCCGTTTGTTCTTAGGCACACTAATCGATGCCCCAAAGAGCATTTATAGCAGGGAAATCTACGGACGTTGCACTCCACAATCCAGAATGCACCAACACAGATCGCATCTGTAGTCACGAAGCATAGTTATTGTCTTCTAACTTATCTATTTGATATAGACCACTCATATATCTCGTTTGAGTTACACAAACCTTGCCTAGGCACATAACTTATTGAGCTGTCGAATTTTATAATGTAAGCCGCCCTGCGTGCGTTCACATAAAGAACTTTAAATGAAAAAAACAATTATTATACATTGTCGAAGCTCCACCTTCTTAAAAGCGAGACAACACTAAAGTTCATGCCATCATTACGAGACTTCTGAAAACGCATTTTATTTTCTACAAAACTGACACGTACAAAAATGTAATGAATTATCAAATATCTGTTGGTGATCTAAAGTAAATCTTATAACAAATATTTTAAGAAAGTATTCATTACTCAAACTGGTTAAATTTTTTATCAATGAATTTACAAAACTTGATCCTGAACTTTTTCCTGTTTTTAAAACCAATTTTTTGAGACTGGAATCAAAAGATCACTTTATACATATATAAAGCATAGAGCTGGGATACTATCAATGGCACTATCAATATATTGAACATTTGCTTTTTTGAGCCACCTTCTATAGTTTTTAGACACAATCGATGGTGCTGGGCATTTTTCACTAGGTTTGGTTGTGGAATTTGGGTAAGATAAATTAAAACAAGAAAAGAAGTTAACTTTGGCAAGCTTAAGTTTGTAAATTATTTAATTGTCTGGGCCAGCTGGCGGTTCCTCCGTGGCAGGGGTAGAGCCGGTTGGTTGAATATACGTGGGGGGGCCGGCAGTAGGTTACTGCCGCTGGTTGAGTATTGGTGATCACCAAGGTTGACAGCTACCTTCCTTCTCCTCCCTTCCTTCTTCCGAAGTTAACGGTGGGAGATACTTATCTCCGTTGTTACGGCCCATAAGGCACGATAACTAAATTCAATAATCAGAATAAATGTAACGACAAGGCAGGAGTTTTATAATAGTGCTCTTTATTTCAAATCCAAATTAAAACTGAAACCTAAGATTTAACAAAAGCTCATGCAAAGCCGGATGCTCGTGGCAGACCGCTGACCTTGCACATTTTGCAAAAGTCATACGATCGCTGTCAGCCAATGAAAAGGAGCCACGGCTCGGAATGTAACAATGTGCTGGCTCAGCTCTAGGGCCAATAAGGTGGACCCAATTTAGGGTGGACCATGCATGAGAAAAAAGTGTAATATTAATAATAATAATAAAAAATGATTAATACTAGAAAATGATAAACATTGATACATGATTAATATTAATAAAAGAAATAAGAATTGGCCTGCTCAGCCTAAGCTGGGTTGGTTGTTAACTACTCCCCCTAAAATTATACGCCGTCCTCGGTGACAGCCAATGGACTTTTGTAGCTGGGCTGCCTCTCGTTTGCGCCTGCAGTGTTGTTGGAGCAGGACCAAGCCGCATAGTGTGAGGCTGACGGCAACTCCTGCGCCGAACAAAAGGCCAAGTTGGTAGAAGTGCAATCGAAGACTGCTAGGATTCCGTCATCACATTCCGCCACGATGTTGTCTTCTATTTGTAGCATAGTATGGTAGTGTGCGACAGGGAAGAGCAGGACTTTTTTACAAAGACGCCTAACTCTAGGATACTGGACTATAACGTGGACAAGAACATTATTTTGAAAAATGTTAATCTTATATACATCCATAAGGCTAACTATTGGGACTTCCGTGAGGTGTTCGTCAAAAATAGCCTTAGGTCATTGTGATTGAAAATAGTAGGATTGATGAAATTATTTTTAGCAAGCGTGATGGTGATCATACAATTTTGGATTTCTGATATTAACATTATATTCCTGGCAAGGAGTGTTTCATACAAATGGCCTGAGTCCCTCTTTTCCCTAAGGATCTTGTTTACTGTGTCTGTGAGTAGATTTATGTGTTTCTGTGTCTCTGTGTTAATTATAACCTGTCTAATATTAGCCTCGATAAGCGACGCTTGATTGGTGTTAATTCTACTTAGATCGTCCGCGTCGGGTGTACCCGCCACGACCTTAAGGACTGAGCCCAAAAAATCAAGGCTCCTGGCCATTATATGGTGTATCTTAAGATCCTTAAAAAGGTTCTGGGCATGCTCAATTTCAGCTTCCAGCAGATTCCTCATATGGGCCTGTGGGAACAGTTCCAGCATTCTGACTGTGGAGTCAATTATGCTGGCAAACTCGGACAGATTTGTCGAGTGCCTGACCAGGCCATACTGTTCCCATATTAAAACATTGCCATCTAGCACCTGGATGTATTTAGCGTGTGAGAAATTGGTGATTCTCGCGCTCGCGGTGTACAGCAGTATGATGGATATAATGGCGAGCCTGTGGGAATTATAGCAAAGATTGTGTTTTAATATAAGGGTGAATGTGGCAGGTGGAATGCCTACCTAATGTTGTCCTTATGGAGCACCCTCCCCCTAATGAGAACAGATGTTCCCAGATCTGCTTCTACACGCTCTTCTGAATAAAGCGGTGTCAATTTGTTCCCTAATCTTTTGTTGTTGCCAAGGTGTACTCTTAATCTTTATTCGAAGTATAAAACAGAACTGGACTTAAGTCTAACAAAAATTGGATATCATAGCGGACACGCAAATATGCTGTGTTTGCCGGCTATGCATGGGCATCCGGCCAGACGCTATGTCAGCTATCGGTCATTGCCGTCGCTTGGTTACTCCCCCCTCAGTGAGTGAATCGCCGGTAGGTTAATCCGATGCAGATCAGCACGCAGCATATAGCTCCTGCAATAAGCATTCTCTGATGTAAGCGATAGTCGCTGACCTCTTCTCCGAATCTTTTGATGTGTTCCAAATTACGTTCACTCAAGCGATGAAGGTATGGATGACTAAGGATGTTTCGTTCCATAGTGACGTTCAGAGAAGGCGAGGTGGCTACTCCTGCGGCCCTTTTCTGGGCTGTGTCATTGTTGACAAATCGGGTTTCGTTGACTGTAGCACTCTCAATGAAGGTGATGAAGTAGGTACCCTGTACGTGGTCGTATGTGCCGTTGTACACACTCACACGAGCCGGGCGATCATTTACAATGACAATTCCATCGTCAACGTAAGTGACGGGATGCAAGTCACCTTGCTGAATTTCGCAGTGCGCAGTGCCTCCAGCGTGGAGCTCTTGAGTGCACGATCTTATTAGCGCCAGTTGGTAAAATGTAGCCCCTCGTGTTTTGGAGCAGTTTTTTACCGTGCGCATCTCCCCGTTGCATTCCGCTATTATATTATCTTCCAGCCTGAGAATGGTGACCTGATGCGACACAGGAAAAACGGTAATTTTGTTCAGGCTGACCTAATTTTAGGAAATTTAATAACAAAATATAAGATGTTAACGGATTGTAAAATTTTGATGGTCTTTGATGGCGGTCTCAGTGGGCACTTCCATCCACACATTTTCTTGATCTGCAAGATTCAGTATGCTAGGGCTAACGACATTAATTTACACAAGAGCGACTGCAAGCAATAAATTGTGCCATTCTCCTCATATAGGTGTGCCGTATCAACATGGGACTCTTCAGCCGACCTCAGAAGTTGATTGATATGTGGATATTCTATTGATTTTGTCTTAGATTTTGGTATTAATGTTTAATTGCCTATTGTTTGCATTAATGAGTTGAAATTCGAAATTTGAATTTAATTTTTTCGAAATCCTCGGTGTCTGGCGTTATCGCCGCTACCTTTAAGGTTGAACCTAGGAAGTCTAAACTTCTGGCTACTCTATGGTGGATGCTTAATGACTCTGGTCTGTCTCTTTCACTACGCGCCTTTACTCCGAGAGGTTCGCTGACGCTACCACGTCGGCGGGTCTCTTACCGATGACCGAATAGATAGATTTATTGTATTTTATCGTGGCCAGTAAAATCAATTCTACAGTGTCGCTGATGCCTTTGTCAATTTTGAGGCATCTGGCAAGCTCCACTAGAGTCCTGTGGAAACGTTCCACTTGTCCGTTTGAAACGCTGTGGAGGGGCGGCGCATTCGAGATGCTAACGCCGAAATGGTTTTCCAGCATGGTCAAAATAGTGTGCGAGTCCAATGACGGTTCATTGTCACAATATATGACTGTAGCTTTGGGGAAAATGTTCAAGAGTTATAATAGGGCCGGTTTGAGATACTCTATTGTCAATATATTCAAATATTGAAAACTTGTCAATGCATGTGAGGAAGTATTTCCTGTCAGTAGAGAAAATGTCTATGTGTAGCATCTCTCACACCTGCGATGCGACTGGCGTTTCGTCGAGTTCCTGTTTTTTTTTTGGTGGCCTGTCGTATTTCGCTTTAGCGCAGGGGTTACAGTTAGTGACGATTTCGTTAGCTACCTTGGCCACTTTCAGGAAGTAGGACACTGAGAGTGCCTGCTTCACATTTTCTTGGGCCGATCTGTGAGCCCTGTTGTGCTCAACAGTGAGGACTTTTCGTCTCTCGGCGACTGCAAAAATATCCGTTACTTGGTTTTTGCAATGCCAAAATTTGGTGGCTGGGAATTGAGAACCAATTTGTCCTGTATCATCGCTAGCGTATGGAAGTCGCAATGAATGGCGTTGACTCCTTCAGGAATGACAGTGTCCGTACGCTCCTCCAGCAATGACTCCTTGCATGTGGAGTCAATGTTATGTCGTCTCTTGCTTCCAAAGAGTACGAAGTTTAGACGGAAAAAAGTGCTTCATCCAGAGTTCTCTGGTATTGAAAGCAATTCAATGGCTTGTCCGTTGTTTTGATTGTGTGGGTTAGCGAAAGCTCACTGTGAATTGTGGCCGCGCTGGAAAAAGCTTCTTCCTCTTCCACAACGTTAAGTTAATGTCTTGAGAGGGCATCCGCAACGAGATTATCTTTGCCGGGCTTGTAAAACATTTTAGCGCCGGACTCGTCGATGCGGACTTTCCAACTTTTCATTTTCTCATTCGGATTGGATTCCGACACTGCGAAGGTCATCGGTTGGTGGTCAGTAAAGATATTTTGACTGCATATAAATGGTGGCGTAATTTGGCCAGTGCCCTTTCGTTGGTAGCGTAGTTAACTTCTCTGTCCTTTAGGATTCCAGAGATCATTGTTATGGGTCTCCCTTCTTGGGATAGAACTGCGCCAATGCCGTACGCTGAGGCATTTGTCGTTAGATCAAATGCCTTTTGGTAGTCGGGGAATATTACGCGGTTCTTGGAAAGCCAGCCGTTGGGGCTCGCTGAACTGCACCTGGAAGTTCCCCTTCCAAAATATCAGTGATGGCCCTAACTATGGCCAAGGAATGATTTGACATCGAATATATTCTTAGGCTCTGGGAATTCCTGAATGGCTTTTATATTTTCTGGGTCTATAGCCCCGTTATTGGTGACTATGAACCCTAATCGTGATTTTTCTGTTGATACCCTCATATTTGCATCGTGTAGGCTCTTGAGAACCCAATCCACGTGGCGGATGTGGGAGTTTTCGTCCTCCGAGAAGACGATAACATCATCAACATAGACATAGAAAAATTTGCCGATCTGCTCGCGCAGTATGTCGTCAATTGTTCTTTGGAAAATGCTGGCTGCATTTTTTAATCCAAATGGCGATTTGCGAATTTGTACTTTTCTCCGTTAACGGAAAAGGAATTTTTTTCACGGTCTGCCAGTGTTATCTGATGATAAATGTTCGGCATGGGGTATCGATCGGGTATTGATTTCTCGTTTAGTTTGCTTCGGTGTCCTTTTTATCTAACCCATATTGGCTTATTGTAGGGGATTTCTACTTTTGGATGATGCTTTTTTTTTAGCAGATCTTGGATTTCGCCATTGACAAAATCAGCTGCCCCCATTGGATATGGGTAAAGTTTGGCATAAATGGGCGTCTCATCAATAGTTCTGATAGTGGCTACCACAGACGTATTGTAAGACAGGGCCTCTTTGGGGTCTGCAAGGGATTTTTTCCTGTCGCTGAGCATTTTCAAAAATGGTTTTCTGACCAAAGGTGGTGCGTCTGAGCAGTCTACCTCGGGACATGTATGAAAATCGATTTTCTCTACTTCCTTGTCCCATTTGAGCTGGCCGGAGACCAGACAAAGTGATACCCCTGCCTGTTTTAAAAAGTCGAGGACGATGATTTAGTAAAGTGTGGACTTTTTCCAGCACTTACTTGCGTATATGCCTGGTGGGACGTTTGCTGGCGTTCTTGCGACCCTGGATTTGTTTTCCTATCCCTATCTTCCTTGCTCTTCGCAAACGACAATGCAAACGTGTATCTCTTGTGGTTTGATTCCACCTCCTGAGCTAGAGCCAGAGCCGGTGGCAAGTCCTTCGGCTTTGCCGAAAACAGGACATCTGTGAGGTTGCGCCTGAGTCCCGAAATAAATACACGGAGTGCATCATCTCGGAATTTGTCGCATAATACTTTTGCCGCCGACACTTCGTACGACATAATGACTTTGTTGGTAAGCAAGGTCAGTTTTTTCTCGACCTCCTATAGCACTGCAAGAGTGCTAGGCTTTCCTGTCTGAGAGTGCCCATCTCCTGCTTTATTACATGGATCTGGAGTTTGTCACTGTTTGTGAAATCAAGCCGATTTATGATCGCATCGAAATTCAACACAGTGTCGAACAAAGACAGCACGGCATCGGCAGGGCCTCTTATTTTACTCATAATAATAATAACTGCCTGATAATGGCGGGAGATATCCACATAATTCCTAAAAATATAATATGCGGCTATTGCCGCTTGCCGCCAAGAGACGTATGCGTCTTGTGCTCCCGTAAATTCTGGCAGGCACTTAACGGCGTCCAGAGGCTCGTCACATTTAATATTATTTTTAATTTTTATGGGCTCGTAGACCTTAATCTGAGGGGCTTCCTGGTCGGTCAGCTGCTGTAAGACTTGGCGTAGTTCGTTTTCCCTACGCAGGCTCTACCGGGTTGCCTCAAGAACGGCATGGGCAACGGTCGCCTGTATGGTGGCTGTCATTTGCTTCGCACTAAAAGGCATGTTTAGAGCTGAGGGAATATTATCGCGTACACTTTTCGGTGTAGAAGTTCCAGCTGGGACTTCGGTCTCAGAATCCGAGCCGCTGGAGAATTGTTTATTATTCCTATACTGCTGAAACGGATTATTCATGAGAGTCTGTAACTACCAAATCGCCCCGAAGAATTAAGGCATGCTCAAGCTGTATGCTTGTGCAGGCAGCTTGCCGAGGGGGACGCGGGAGCTGAGTCGCTGCTTGGACCACGATGGATGGGGGCTGTTCAGAATAAGTTGTTGTCTTGCCAGGCAGTGACAAGATAAGGGAAGGGCGGGTACCGAGCCTCCGCTATGGCAAACCAAGAAAATGAAAAACAACAATTGTTAACCAAATGCATGCGCTACGGTTCGCGGATGTGGAGTGGGGAGACAATAAAACCACTAAGACTGCGAAGCTAACATTGAGAATACGTGATATTCGGTTGGGATATTTAAAGCTTGTAATTTTTTCTTTATGGCTGCACTAAAATATTGGTTTATCTATTTTCAAAAAAAAGAAAATAGTATGCAAACAATACGCAATAATATTTAGTAATATTGTCACCATTTATAATATATTTATTCAATATATACAGACTTGTACAATTGTACAGACATTGAAAGCGCCACTGAACTATTCTATACAGCGTTAAATACGTTGTTTGAAGAATGCGTACCTGATAGGTTTCTTTCAATCCTATACAGGCCTCCTTGGTTTGCCAATCAGGAGTAAGGCACTTATATTCCCACGTAACAAAATTGGGTGCCCAACGGTAAAATTTTCATATACCTTAAGGAATTTTATCAGAGTCAACCATCTTGCATGAGTATGGCATAGCTTCCATCTTTATTTGCCATGAGACATTTGACTATATTACAAAGCACGTGTTTACCTATTTGTTTTTATTCTCAAACCTTTAGCTTTTAAAGTCCCCAACTTCTGTGACTGTCAGTGTTGAGCGTTCACTTAACCAGAATGTTCCAGAATAGAGGCCTGACTTTAAAACGTTGTTAACCGTAAGAGTTCCCTGCTTTGTTCATAGGTAAGTTTACCTGCATTTCCCTAAACTAAGAATTATGTGGTATCCTTTTAAAATTACTATACTTGCAACTATGTGATGATCGATTATTTGTTGAAGGTGCCGAACTCCCCACGACGTACTAAGCATCTGCCAGGTTAATAGGTTCGAGTCCAGAAAAAGCAGGAGCGCAAATATTACGATAACGGATTTTGACATTGCGCTGTACTGTTCGCTTATCGATCCAGAAGAGAACTGGCGCATCGGACAGGAAACGTAAAGGCCACGCTGAACGACCTACTAGGTCAGGTCGTTTGATTGGTTCAAGTTTGGTTCATCAGATAGTTGCAGCCTATTTCCGTTTGGAACATTTGAGCTGACTAGAAAGGAAAAGGGCGCCAAGGCTATGAGATTTACCTGATAAAGAGACGTTGGGGCTCGCACAGAATCAGCAAAGGACCATATGCTTTCTTAAAAAAGCGTTCGCGGCCGATAAAAAAGCAAAGTGAAGAATGTGTACGCACACCCAGCGATGGTAAGACCCAAGTAAACTGTAGAATGAAAAGGAAAAGCCAGGTTTGACACAACGTTTTTATTTCGGAATCAATTTTTGGATATGTTCGGCTTCACATTCCCCGGTAAAGGTAGATGAGAGGTTGCCGCCCTTGAAACATCCCCGGAGGTCCACCTTATGACCGGAGACCTGGATATGAACGATACGCTCAAGACCACCTATACCCCACATCAGCTTACTTCAGAACAGCATTCGAAGCTGCAGCAAGTAATAGACATGCCTGAAAAAATGGTTACGAAAGACCACCTCAGAGCAACATATATTTGAAGTAACGTACGACGACTTACCTATCAAGCAGCGGCATTACCCAATATCCCAGCTAAACAAAAGCTGGTGTATGCCGAACGAGATCGCATGCTAGGTCTTGGGATGTTCAAAGAGAGCAGTAGTAGCTGGGGTTTCCTGGTAACTCTGGTGCAAAAAAGCCAGAAAAATCTCCTATGTCTCGATGCACAAAAAGTCAATTCCCGGACGATCAAGGATGCAAACTCAATTCCCGGGCGATCGAGGATGCAGCTAACAATTAATGTAGACAATAGTAAGTTTTGCTCAAAGTCAGGCAAGGTATCTAGGATACATGGTTGGGGGGGATGCATCCGAAGCGACGATGCAAACATACAATCAATACAGGAATTTCCTCAGCCTAGCTCCACCAAACAGACGCGGAGGTTCCTGGGGATGACCGGCTGGTAGAGGAGGTTTATTCAAAACTAGACCCAGTCAGCGACTCCGCTAAAGAAGAAGTGCGTGAAGGAATTTGAGATGTCAGAAGAAGCAATTAGGGCGTTTGAACTTTTGAAAACCAGCATGGCTTCAGCGCCGGTTTTCGCCACCCCAGACTTCAAGAAACCTTAAAGTTAAAGGGTTTTTCTTTAAGATAGTTAATCGAATAGGTTCTCAACACGTTGTTCCTGACTCTCAGTCACGTACGCATGTGGAAGATCTTTAAGTCCTGCCAGTCGATGATTTTGTAGATTTGGAATCCAACTTCTTTTCGACCGCCGAGTATGCCTTGCGTAAAAAAGTTCTGTTAAACACATATCAAACACAACGCAGAAACTTGCGAAAAATAACATTTTCAATACAATTCAAAATGTTCTTCAAAACTATTTCTTGGAAAAACGCAGTTTTTTATAAAATATTCCGCTTCATAGGTAAATTTTTGTAAGTGGAGTGGTCTTCCTTACGTGGCTGACGGCCTAATCCCCAAGTCAGGAAAATTTATGCCCATATCAGCGCCAGCATTTTTATCAGCTTTTCAACATACTCCCAAAGGCGTCAATCTACAAACTTTATCAAGAAAGCGCATAAAAGGCAGTTAAAGCTTCAATCACAATTCTACAATTCTTGTGAAGTTCTCAGTGCACCGTTTGTCCTACATACACACAAGCAACATCCCCAGACATACACCACATAGACCATTACTGAAAGTGTACTTGGCAGGCCCAAACCAGCATCACCCTGTTTCTGATTTGTGATTTGAAGAAAAGCTACACTAAAACTACCTAATTTATTTAATAATCTTATTAACAATATTTATATATTTAATTGAAATTAAAATTCTGTCTCTATCAAAATCCTAGTGTAATTGAAGAAAATATTATTCCATAACCAAATCTCGTCATGCAAGCAATTTTTTAAGTGTTTTTCCTGACCCACAGTCAATTGAAAATCATTTTCTTAATTTATAAACCAAACTACAGCCAGTATTACAACATATTAAATTTATGCAATTTATGCAATAACAATATTTATATATTTAATTGAAATTAAAATTCTGTCTCTATCAAAATCCTAGTGTAATTGAAGAAAATATTATTCCTTAACCAAATCTCGTCATGCAAGCAATTGTTTAAGTGTTTTTCCTGACCCACAGTCAATTGAAAATCATTTTCTTAATTTATAAACCAAACTACAGCCAGTATTACAACATATTAATAGCGTTTTCAACTATGTATATTGTGGGCAAGTGATCGGCTACGGTCGCCTTTCTATATTTTGATTGACTGTATATCTTTATTCCAATGATCTTGATATAAAAAACATTCCGCAACATAAACAATTGCTCAGTAATAAAATTAAATTAATATTCTATTTTCTATTACCGTTTAAAATCCTGAACTGCAACATCTTTTTATGAAAACTTGCAGGCGTGTGTCGAAGGGATCAACAACCTGTGTCAGGTTGTGCGGCTTTAGTTATCATGGTAGGCTGGGCAATGTAAACAATAAATAACACCCTCGCTGTTGAGACCGACACACACCCATCAGCTACTGCCATTACAGCTAGGTAGAACCCTCCTTTTTAGAGGGTGACTCTTTACTCTTAGTTCTGCCCTCAAACAATTTAAATAGGAATGTTGTATAAACATATGCTAGCAAGTACTACTTTGGATCAAATTGAAAATCCACTCCCTTTACCGACAAAACAAGAGCCTGAACCAGCGCGTTCCCAACTTGAACCTACAACCACTATATTATGTGGCTGTTCTTTGGTCAACCGATAATAGTCATGGAGAACGCTATAGGCGAGTGTTTCGGCTACCAGATACCCGTTACTCAGCTTTTAAACAACGAATCTATAAAAGTTGAGCAGAAATGTTAAGATTACCGATAACAGAAAAATTTACAGCGCTGTAAAATTTTGCCCTTAATTAACTGCATATAAAATTAAGGGAAATATTTTTCGATCTTTTACTGCCTTTAAAAAGGTAAACAGGTCTAAATGGAGCCCCTCCATCGCCCATGCCATTGTTTTTCAGTAATCGAAGGCTTACATTTACCTAATCGGAATTATGTTATTAAAATTAGAATTGATTTGACTATCAGAGTGCAGGATAAATTGCTTAAATTGTTAATTATTTAATATAATAAATAAGCCCGAACTATGCTCTTTCCTAGCGAGGGCAGCGCTTTTCGCTTTGCCGCGCAGTTTGGCCTGAAACTATTTCCACACAAATATGCATAAATACATTTGTTATTGTCGGTTTTGACGCAATTGCGTAGGGAGGTTTGTGGGCGTTAACATGAAAGTGAAAAATATTTTTTAGGTCAACCAATGCGTATTGGTAAGTCTAATACACTTAGTGAAAATTGTATTTCTTGCATCAAAACTGTGGCCACCACAGTTTCGCGCGTTTATGTAAAATTAATATAATGGAAATTATGCTGTGCCGAAGGTAACAATGTGTTGGACTTTTCTAAAATGTCCCATGTCGCTTTAGGTATATTAAAGTTGCCTAAAACTTGTAGCTAATTCCTATCTGAAAATTTATTTGACATAGTATGGGGAATTCAGATGACGTGGAATACAGGAAAACGTTGACATATAGAACTACCGGGAAGAGATAAAGTTACACTTTCGTTTATTTATTTTCTAAAGAATTCAGATGTTAATTCTGAGTCAACGGCATTTAAAAGTCACCTTCACGTCGGACGATCTCTCCTTTACATTGTTTACTTACTTGGAAGGACTTCGAAATTAAGAATATCCAGTTTAAGCCAGATTTCTGTAAATACTATAACGTGGAAATACTATCAGTGTACAAATTAGTCCGCTTATTTAATAAACATATTGTATTCTGATAGGAAAGCAAGGAAAGGATCAGATTTTCGTGGGTTCCGTCCCTTGTGCACTTTGAGGAGAAGCGGTCCGCCATGTATTGATCAGTTGTTTTGTGGCATTGGCGAAAACATTTGTGACAAGCATGTGTAAGCTTGCGAACCATGTTGCGTGCGCCAACTATCTAATATTGTTGACAAAAAATGCTGTCACACCTGGATGAATCCCGTTTTGATGTTCCAAAATAAGCATCCCCTCGAAGAGCAATCGCCCTGGTTATTCCTTGACCCAATGTGATGCCATCCGCTACGTGGTATGACATTCATTCTGCGAAGTACGTTTGGCAATAGGATTCTTCAGCTTTTTCAGCACCAAGCATGCACAATTATAACTTCGTTATGCAAGCCCTCTTTAACAGCTCGGAAAAGGTGAGTGACCAATAGTGCGCTTCAGAGTTTCAGTAGTAGAAGAGTTTGCTTCTTTAGACTCGTAACGCTTCTTTTAGCTGCAATAAGTAACTATAAACAGGTACCGTCTGCATTGCTAACAAGGCTGTATAAGAAAGCGGCTTTAAATGCGCCTGAAGATCCATGCAATTTGATTTTTCTGGATCCGTTTTTTATGTCGTTGATATCGTCGTGACAGGTCTGCCACCTCGGTTGGAATTTTGAATCCCAGTCCAGGTCAAGTAGCCAGAGTTCTTGATACCTAGATGATCAACAATCCGTAAGACATCTGAAAGTAATTGCCGTTTAGTAACAACTGGATCCATAAAAAGTGAAGCTTTGTAGGACAAGATGTTGCCTTTGGGATTCCATTGCATTCCTAAAACTTTAACCGCACTGGTTATTAGGGTCCGTATTGGCTGCTGTGGCTGATGTGCGTACTGTTAGACAGCCATTCGGCAAGCCCAAGCTCGGAGCATCTCTCCAAACGATCCATTAAAAGTTGCCGTGCTTAGGGTCTACCCAGATCTCGCGAAAAATCTCTGTCCGCCGAAAACAGAAAGTTGAGCATTCGAAAGCGAAGGGATACATGAAAGCGGTTACGTTGAATGCTGGGTCCGATATGTAGCGTGGCCGTTTACGTAAATGACCCGTCAAATACCACACGCAGCTTCTTTCCTAGAACTGGGTGGTGTGGCATATAAGATGGCTGATGTATTGCATTTCCTGGGGCCAGCTTCCGCATAAGACCTGGGCTTTCATATTCGTTCATAAGTTTTGAACACTGCTTGCGTAGCTCCATATTACGCTGTAGGCGGCGTTCCACAGCACAGCATCTAGGCAGCGCCATGTAGGGTGTCTCCAAACTCTTGCCTTTCTTCTTTGAAAGTAAATTCAGCGATGTATTTGCATTCTGTGACTCGGGAATGTGTGGTCAGAAAGTGCTACTCCACCTTTTGGTGAAAAGGGTCTCGTTGTGTATGCTCAATGTTTTACTCGACAAAAGCGTTTAAGAGAGGCGGTTAATGGGTGCGGCATTGATGACGGCCATTGCAGTGCTTGCAATCATTTTTAGATTGACAATGTGAAGATTGGTGGCCAGGGTGTAGGCAATTGAAGCAAATCGTCTTTGATTTTGAAATTGAGAGCATCTATACAGCTGATGGTCATCTGAGCCACACTTACCTCAATTGCGCGCTTCGCTTTGGCAAGCTTGTCCGTGTGTCTGCCGGTATCGAGTTTGGTTGCCGATGTAGCTTGGCTTAATTCGAAATCCTCGCAACGATCATAAAGGAATTAAAATAAATCTGTAATGATTGGTAACGCAGAGCCTCATGAATTTCAATAGCGCCATCAGTAACTTTGCGTTGTAAAGGCACCTCGCTGTTGGGGGCAGCTCCCAGTCCCATGATAGTGTCCAGTAAGGAGTTCACGATATGCCTTACGCGGTCATATCGTTTATTGAGGCTTTCCCATGCTGAATCGTAGGCTGGTTCCGTAATGGACATGTGTCTGACAAGATTGGCCGCTTCACCAACTATAAAAGACTTAAAGTAGTGAAACATTAGAATCTTTCCCAGGTGGTTCTTGTTGTGGTCTGTATTCTCGTAAATATCCTTACTAATGAGCTTGATGTGGATTTTCGGTAATGGGTTTCCTTTAAAGAAACTGCAGCATGCGGCGGCGTGGCCAGGGTAGATGATCCATTCTCAGAAAGTCGCCGAAAGAACTCACTGTGTTGTAACAGCAATGTGGTCATGTTGTCATCCTTTTGAGGTATTGAGCTTGGCTGAAGGTCGCTCTTTAACGATGCGAGTAAGGAATAGGAGCGCAGGTCCTTTTTTTATACGCTTGGTAGACTTCGGTAAGATTTTTGAAACTCTCAACGTTATCGTACAAGTGCATTTCGTCAGTGATCTCCTCAAGGCTCATGAATGCTTCATTTAGCCGTGCCAGCATGGCATCGACTCCGGAGTAGTGGATCTGTGGGTGCGGATTCTCGATATAACTGACCAAGAGAGTCAGTGTCGCCCTTAGCCGACCACGTACTTGTATAAGACGGTTAAGTGTGTTCTTATACATTACAGTGCTTAACCGTTTGTAGGTAGGAAGTATTCCGGCTCTCGAAGGACTACAATGATGGTGAATAGATAATGCTGAATGGTCTGATCAATAATACTTACTTTACACTTTGGGTGTATAGATATATTAAAACCATTTTTGTCTGTTCCGTTTTTATACTCTTTACTCGAAGAGTAAAAGGGCATACTATATTTTTCGGAAAGCATGTAACAGGTAGAAGGAAGAAGTATAAGTTTTCTTGATCAGGATCATTAGCCGAGTCGATTTAGCCATGTCCGTCTGTCCGTAGGAACGCTGAGATCTCGGAAGAAATAAGAACTAGAAGAGTCAGGAAGCAGATTTTTGGGCTTCCTGGCAGTGGGGTGCGACGCCCACTTTAACGACCACAGTTTGCAAAAATCTGTATCGTCTACAGGCTTTATGATAGAAATCAAACGTTAAGTGAAAAGTAATGTATAGCGCTATCCTATCGATTGACGCCCACAAACGGTTTAAACGCTTAAGTCTGTCTGCAGCGCACAAATTATCTTCTGTAATAGACGGCGCCCTAAAGTTTTCCTCCCATAAACTGAGAAACAGGTATCTGAGGTACTTGACTATAGCGTTTTTTCTTGATTATTTCTTCCTTCCTATTCTCTTATATAATAATAATAATATTATATAATAATAATAATATTATATAATAATAATAATATTATATAATAATAATAATATTATATAATAATAATAATATTATATAATAATAATAATATTATATAATAATAATAATATTATATAATAATAATAATATTATATAATAATATTATAATATTATTTTCATATAAGATTTTATTATATACGTTTGTTGCTGAAAGAGGAATGATCAGCGGCGTCGTTTAGGCAGGACCCCTCTACGTAGGCACGGAATTTGGTAATGCTGAAGATAGCGGCAAAGCATTCCAACTCGGTAATGCTGTAATTCCGCTGTACCTTGTTCAACTTGACTGACATATAGGCCATCGGATATTCACCACCAGAGTCATCGGGTTGGAACTCAAACTTCTTAACTCGGTCTTTCTTCAAACACTCGTCAAGCGGAGCCGCTGTCTGGGCGTAGCTTTAAATGAATCTCCTGTACCAGCAAGTCATCCCCAGGAAACTCTACATGTGTTTGGTAGAGCTAGGCTGAGGATATTCCTGTATCGATTGTATTTTGGCAACGTGGGCTTGGATACATCCTCCCGCAACTACGTCTCCTAGGTACCTTGCCTGGTTGTTGCAAAACTTAATTGTTAGCTTTGGCCGTTGCAGGCAGGCGCTCCCTGGCTCAACATATCAAGGTTAGGTTCAAATGTAGGTAAACAGACTAGATAGTCATGTAGATACACAAATATATTTTCGCGTAGCGCCGCTGGTATAACTTTATTCATTAGTGGTCACATTCACTGGGTTGTATTGCACACGCACCGTTCGGCTTGTAAACTGATACAGTGGTCTGCCGGGCACTGTGAACGCGGTTTCCTTTATACTTTTGGACTCGATAGGTATCTGGCAAACCGCGTCTTTTAATTCAATTGCGGAAACGTAATACGTTTCCTGTAGCCGACTTAACACCCTCAATATGGGCGACGGTAATGGGTATGCAACCTTGATCGTCCGGGATTCGACTTTGCATTCTTGATCGTGCGGGAATTGACTTTACGTGCATCGAGACAAAGGAGATTTTTCTGGCTTTTTTGCACCAGAGTTACCAGGAAACTCCAGCTACTACTGCTCTCTTCGATCATCCCTAGACCAAGCATGCGATCTAGTTCGACATACACCAGCTTTCGTTTAGCTGGGATATTGGGTAATGCCGCTGTTTTATTGGTAAGTCGTCATACGTTACTTCAAATATATGCTGCGCTAAGCTGGTCCTTCGTATCCATTTTTCCAGGCATGTCTATCACTTGCTGCAGCTTCAAATGCTGTTCTGAGGTAAGCTGATGTGGGGTATAGGAGGTCTCGTGCTTGAACGTGTCGTTCATATCCAGGTCTCCGGTCATAAGGTCGATGATTCCGTAAAAAAAACTTTGTATCAGACCTGGCACTATCAAAATGCCAGGTCTTTGGTTTTTCCTTTGCATTATACAGGAAATTTGGGTCTTGCCACATTCTTCACTTTGCTTTCTCACGGCCGCAAACGCTTTTTTAAGAAAGCATTCGGTCCTTTGCCTACAGTTCGCACTAGCGTCTGTATCTAGTAAGTATTTGTAGTATTTCTACTCAATTGACCTGCGTTTTGGCAAAGAAGCTGTTGTCGCTTTGCACGCTCACGTATCCTCCACCTTTTTGTTGAGCTGGCGATAGTCTGTTCGTTTATCATAAAAAGTCAGTATCTTTTGTGTTTTTTGTGTATCGCTATCGGCATCTTTCGAGCCGGTGAAGATGCTTTCGCGAGCTAGTTCCTACTCTTTCTATCGTGTTTCTAGGCTTTTATGAGGGAAGATCTCTTTCGGTATTTTTACTGAAAAGGATTGCTCCTTGTCCGCTCTGATATTCCGGTCTGACGAACTCCGCTGCCAATACTATTTAGTGGCCGAGTCTATCAGCAGAAGAGGAATTCAATTCGAAAGACTTGTTGGCAGCTGAGGTCATACAATTCTTGCAATCGATCCCCGCGGAGTTCCGATCGATCCCTGAATGCAAGTGGTGACTCGTCTCCCTCTTGTCTGTTGGGCATTGTCTGTGGGACGGAATATTTATCCGCCTGGGTGTTCTTATCCTGTTTATCTGTCTATTGAGCATGTCCTCCGTTCCCGGTTCCATAGACGGGATCTCTTGGTATTTTAAGAAGCTTTCAGTTGGGTTCGGAACGATTCCGCTTGGTGAAGGCAGTCCCATATGTGTCCGGGTCCCATGAATTTCGGGGACTGCAATTCTGCTACTCGCGCTTTCAGAGCTTCTATCTGGGCGCTCCAAACCGAATACCAAAAATACGATTTTTATGGATTTTAGAGATTTTGTGCATGCTACGTCAGCTCTAGACGACATGATTTCCTCCTCTTTCCCTGCGTAAAATGTCAAAATTTTCAATCCTGACCATATTAATACATTCGCGTGTGAAATTTGAAGAATTTTGTGACAGTACGACCCTTTATCTCTCCCAATATTGGTGGTAAAATAATTGGGACGATATAGTAACCTTACCAAGTCCGCAACGCGATCTACCCCTGCAAGCATTTTCTATTGCGGAAGACACTTCTAAGTGACTTCTAGAAGATGAAAACTATCGTCCGCGATATCGCATTCGGATCGCGGAAGTCACTCTCGTCGGGAAGAAATGTGCCACTTCGGCGACACTTCGGGAAGTCCCTTCGGTGACTCTTCTAGAAGTGTCTTCGGCGACTCTTCCAGGAGTGACTTCGGCGATACTTCTGAAAGTGTCGCCGAAGTGACTCCGAGAAGTGCCGCCGAAGTGGCACATTTCTATTCGACGGGAGTGACTTCCGCGATCCGAATGCGATATCGCCGAAATCACTTCTGGAAGTTACTTAAAAGTTCTTTAACAGACGCTTGTAGAATATACCAGAAGAGCCTTTCCCCATTCGGAATCTTGGAAATCTTGAATAAAAAAACTTGTTTTTACATGTTAGGCAATATTTTGCATTTATTTTTTCGATATGGTCGTTGAGCACTTGTAGACACGGTCCTTGGCATTTCGGAAAAGCTGCTTAATAATATTATATATGCCCATCTCCGTTCACATGAGAAATTTAATAATAACCACTTCTAAAATTAACAAAAGCAACATTTTTTTTATATTTAAAATAAAAATAAATTTGGAGGTATTACCTTTTATAATTAGGTGGAGAATCTTTGAATGCTTATTTCTCTGCAATCGAGCCAAGTAATGTAAAAATATCTTGAAGTAATTGTACAGTTTCACGTAAATTCGCACTCTTCGTTGAGTTGGACATGTAAATGTGTTACACAATTTTAAAAATTCCGAAAAACACGGCAACAACCGCGACCGTTTTTGTTTTTGTAAAATGTGAGCCATGGCTTATTCGCGATCAAAATGTGCGCTATTGCTTTTCTATCGTCCAGAAGTGACTTAGAAGTTACTTCAACGCGATATATGTATATTTTGTTTTTGTTAGAAGTGACTTCTGGACGATAGGCGGTAGAATTATCGTCTTTTTGCTTGCAGGGACAAGTCGGATCACGGCGTCGATTCGTCGTAATTCAAGCATCCCAATTAGAATTTGAGCTCCAATTCTAGTATCCAGTCAATTTTGGTTAAATATTGTTAAGACAAGTTTATAATCGATCGTCATACGGCGTATCATATACACCATTTACATTTACATACATATATATATATATTCATTCTTGTCTAAGCCTGCACACTTTTTTTCAACATTCATGTATTGATAAATATTGAATAAGAATCGCTTACCTCCATTTAACGTAATATGCCCAAGGGCTTTTCTGTTATAATAAATAGATGTACCGCATATCGATAAAACATGTAATCCATTTCGTTATACTTTAACGTAAAGTAAATCAAACGAAAACATCTCATTTGCCAGCTTTATTGAAGCGTGCCGAATGAGAATAATTTAGAAAGTGTTTTTATTTATTCGAATAAACAAGCGTTATTCGTCACAAAAGTCGATACCAAAATTTTTTTACGTTGATAGTGCGCGATCGCCACGACCCCTTATCTGGTTGTCGTTATACTATTGCATAATCATAACTTCATTAAGAAGTTGCCATGCAGTAAAAAAATGTTTCCGAACCTTGAT
Source organism: Drosophila biarmipes (assembly GCF_025231255.1). Lineage (NCBI taxonomy): Eukaryota > Metazoa > Arthropoda > Insecta > Diptera > Drosophilidae > Drosophila > Drosophila biarmipes. The sequence continues at coordinate 970,795 of NW_026114527.1, forward strand.
CAGCATCACAAGACGAGTCGACCTAGCCAAATCCATCTAGCTAGCTCAGTTTTGAAGCTTTCAGGATGAAACCTTACAAAAAGTCGTACTTAAATTACGTAAACATTGCTTTCTTATGCAGGATAACAACACTTGTCCAACATGTTCTTAACCATGTTCTCAGTCCCAGATGGAATCTAATGATGACCAGATCTATGTCTCGTAACGCCGATAATCAGAACAATATTATCGTCTCTCAGAATGGCAATCGAATCCCCATCAAGACAATAGGCCACCTAATGACTCTGATACAACAGAAGAACCAGATCAGCCAAGTCTTGTGAATCAAATGCGAGCATTTTAAAAAAGCATGATGGAGAACCAGAGAACGTTTCAAGTAACCATGACAGACACTATCACAAACAAAATGATTGAGACGTTTAGCCAATTAAATAGGTCTAAATAGGTTTGTGGACAACAATACGCAGCACGAATTCCGTAATCGATTTCCAGCACAATCTGGGTCAAAATAGTCAGCAAGTTAGGAATTGTCCAGATGTGCGAAGCGATCACATCGCCCTGACAGATTTTCAAATGTTATTTCCAAATGTCGAATCAAGTTCAGTGGCTCAGCTGACGACATCGCTATATACCGTGTAAACTGTCTCACCACACAAAGCCTAAATGCAAATTTTGATTTGTTGTCGCAGTTTGCCAATTTGCTATTTGCAGGTCCTGCTCTATCTTTTTATTGGCGTGTTCACAGGTCGGTAGATGACATGAGCTGGCAGGTTTTATGCAGACGCTTAAAGGAGAGATACTCAGATCAGAAAACAGACCGCGAAATATCCTCTAAATTTGTAACGATGTGAATAAAATTTTAGTCTTTACAAGCGCTTTTGCGTTCTATGAAATAACTATAAGAAACTTTAACATTTAATTTGCATTTTAGCTTCTATCCCGCGATTCTATCCCGGTATTAAAAACTTATAGTTTAACTCATTTGCTTAATTCCTAGTTGTGATTTTTATTCCTCACGAACGCCTCGCGAACTCGCATATTTTGCTCTAATACCTCGCAGTACTTTCTATTACGGTTGCGGCATACCCGATGTATATAAGCCAAATTGTGCAAATGTAAATCGGTATCGGAAAATTCAGAACTGGACATTCGAAAAATGAATATCAGCTGTTAGCCTCGGATATTCTAAGAACTCCGGATACTGAGGCAACGGATAATTTACCTGATTTGTAAACTCCCAAACCTGATGTACCGACTACGGAAGCTTTTAATCCATATCATCTGTGCTTGTAAGAGTATCTTAAACGAAGGCTTAAACCTGTTAGTGTCAATTCTATCTTCGCTTACAAACGTCGTTCTACAATGCGTATTCGCTAATTCTCGATGCGCAAACGATAATTCAACATAGCGTGATAAGTGGTGTGGATTTCTGGGAAACCTTTGGCATTCCCAAGTTGTCAATGACTTCATCCGCATTTCCCAATTCAATTGACACTTTACCAGACGAAATTGTTCGTACCCGAGTCGTTATGCTAAAGCGTAATCAGTGCCGCCCATGATCAACCATCATCTGCACATTGCGGAATGACAAAATGCCTAGAGCGCATTTGCCGCCGCTTTTACTAGCCAATTATGGTAGTCAACGTTCGGGACTACATACGTTACTGCGAAACGTGCCTCACTACAAATCATCCTACGGGTTCCTTGAAACCACCTATGGGCGCTCAAGTGCAACGGCTCTTTCTGGATTTTATTGGCCCATTTCCGCGTTCCAAGTCTGGAAACGGAGGCATTTTAATTACCCTGGATCACTTTTCAAAAAAAAAAGTTCACCACTTAAGTGATAGTCAGCACACTCAAGGACGAAATCCTTCCCTGCTTTGGCGTACCTGAGACAGTCGTGAGTGACAACGGTACTTAGCTTAAAAGCCGTGACTTCTGCAACTTCATTTTGAAATATGGCGTGCGCCATATGTTTACAGGTGCCTATGCTCCGCAGTCCTACGCAGTGGAGAGTGTCAACCGCGCAATCAACGCGGCTTTGAGAGCTTACATCAGCGCGGACCAGCGCGAATGGGATGCTTTCCTCAGCAGCATCAATTCCTCACTTCGTAACTTCATCCATCAGTATATCGGTGTATCCCCTTACCAAGTTGTCTTTGGGCAACATATGATCACACACGGCCAGGACTATAAATTGTTGCGCAAATTGGGTTTACTCGAGTATCAGAAAATTCGTGGAGGCATCCATAAACATCTGAGCAAAGCTAATGAGATGAACCAGCACACATATAAGCTACGTACGAGGCCTAGATCGTTCGAAGTAGGTGAAGAGGTGACAAAACGGAACTTCGCGCTGAGCAACGCTACCAAAAATTTCAACGCATAGCTAGCCCCAGTCGAAACAAAAGCGCGAGTTACCGAGAAACTTGGTCAATCATTATATATTCTGGAAGACATGAGCGGTAAAAAGCTTGGGAAATTCCGTGCCAAGGACATCTGATGAAACCTTTTGACTCCTTTTTCAGTTTTTATTGTTAGTCACAGGGACTAAAAATCAAAACTGTGGCTGTGGGAGTCAGTATATTCAGCTAAGCTGGCTTTTCTAGTTAGGACATTTCCATAGTAATTAACATAAATAGCCCAGATGCAACCCTTCAGTTTAGCAAGGATCTGATCCTCACACGAACACCAAAAACACAAACGAATACAAAAAAAACAAATCTGAAGAATTTTGTGACCAGCACGACCTGCTATCACTCCCAATGATGGTTATAAGATAATTGGAACGATATAGTAAGAGAATCTAATTATAATTCCCGAAAAACAGCAGTGACCAGAGACACGTGCGAATACTCGGAATGGTCGGAAGTTTTTACAGTCCTCCTACTGCGCACAGCAAGGAGCAGGTGCCGAGTGCAGCAGTTTATTGGCGGAACCATGTTTCATGTTTGCCACATCTGGATTTCATCATCGTCAAACTAAAAGCGTCTTCAAAGATCGCCGACGTCAACCCGCGTGAGTGTGTCACCTTACCAAGTCCGCACCGCTATCTATAAGTCGGATCACGTAAATCGGGCATTCCAATCGGAATTTAAGCTCCAATTTTATTTTACAGTTTGACCTGGACTGCCAACATATTTTTGTATCGCAAAAGCAATTGCAGTTTAGTTTTCTTATTCTAAATATTGTTAAGGCAAGTTTAAAATCGATCATCATCAGGCCTGCTGACGTTGCGTTGGAGAGTTCATAAGTAGGCCATAGCCGTAAATCATTTACATTCCCACATATATATATTCATTTGTGTCTAAGCCCGCACACTTTTGGCACAAGTATATACATATAGGTTTTTCTACATGCGTGTATTGAGTTGTGAAAGCAGAGAGTGCGGTCGCGTTTTTAAATCGCTCTGTCTATTTTCCCAAGTTTTCAGCAAAAACCCGAAGGAACAGCCGGCTATCCGACCTGGAGCCTGACGTCAGCTGGTGGCCAGGAGGTCGTGGACGACATCTAGGAACAACCCGGGAATTTATCCCCAACAGGTTTGGTGGCCAGGCAGGGGCAGGTCGTAGGCGAGGGAGGGGAGGCATCTTTTTCTTATTCCTCTTCCTTATTTCCACTCTTTGTTTGTTTAGTTGTTGCCAATTTTTCCACTCGCGCTTTTTGTTCATAAACACTAAATCAGTGGTGAAAAGCGCTTGCGCGACCAGCTGATCGTAGTGTGCGAAAGGGGCTGCGGGTGTCATAGCAGCAAGCTTCGGACAGGGTGCAGGCCAAGCACATAAGTGCGTTCCGTAGCACGTAGGAACACCTTGGGCGGTATTTCCTCGCGGGAAAATTATAAATCCAAAACTTTTAAACCTTATCACTAAGATTTATTCCTTTTATATTAAATAACTATGCAAAGTTCGATTGAAGAGAAACAGGCCCAAATTTCAGTGCAGTACCGGTGAATTCCCCAGATGGGAATATGGTGGGTAGGGGACCGGGGGCACAACCCTGGATCAAGCGTAGAAGTTGGACTGGTGGTGGGCGGTGGTACGGCGGCAAGCAAAGGACTTGCGGCGCCGGCTAATGCGGACGGATTCCACACGCCACTGTCCAGTTTACCCGACTGGGCCAACATGGGAGCTGACCCATTCAAAAAAAGCAACGTATTGGCGAGATCGCCAAAAAAAAGGGCGGAGAGCAGCGGCAAGCAGCCTGGCACCCCCCCAATAGTAGAGAACGGCAGCCGAGAAGAGCAAGGGGATGTGCTGAAACAGCTTACTGACGAAGCTGAAGAAGCGAATAGACGAAAGCGCTCCATCACAAACCCTATGCGGGACATAGTCGATGAAATTGACTATCTTCAGAGAGAAGTTCTGTCGGCTGTGCAAGGCATACTCGAAGAACAGGAAAGAGCTAAGGTGACCGCTGAAAAAACCTGCGCAGAAGTGATCGCGAGCAGCAATAGCAAGCGACCCAGGTGACATGAAACTGGGAAAACCCTAGCCATGCCAGCAAAAAAGGCGATGCATAAGGCGCCGGCAAGCGAAGCTAGCCAAGGGGGAAATAGGGGCAAACATGCTGGGACCGAGAGCACCAGTTAGCCCCAAAAACCCCCACAGGAGTGGAAAAAAGTAGAACCGAAGGCGAGGAAGCCTAAGGTACGTCCGCCACGAAATGACGCCATAGTTAACGCAACATCTTCTGGAGGATCCTACGCGAATATCTTTAAAAAGGTAAAGGCAGATCCGCAGCTGGAAGACCTAGGTCAAGCTGTACAGGCCGTCAGGCAAACAGCAAAGGCAGAACTGCTAATCCTCCTAAACAAGGTCTCTGACCCAAAAACCGCAGAGCTTCAGAGCAAAATGAAAGCGGTCCTGGGCAGCAATGTTGACGTCAGAGCGCTGACTGAGACAACGCTGATCGAGGTGAAGGACATCGACGAGACCACGGACAAAACGGATGTCATATGTGCGATTAAGTCACAGTTTGATGTGGAACTGCCAGAATCTGCGGGGGTAGGACTACGGGCGGCGTACGGGGGCACCCAAACCGCCACACTAAGAGTTATGGCCGACATAGGGATGCGTCTCATGGAAAAGGGAAAACTCAGGTTGGGATGGACCTGGTGCAGAATCCGGTCAAAGATAACACCCAAAGGGTGTTTTAAGTGTATGGAATTCAACCATATAGCAGGGAACTGCAGATCCCAGGAGGACTGCTCTAAATGCTGCTACAACTGCGGCTCGAAGGAACACCAAGCCAGAGGCTGCAGAGCAAAGGCCTGCTGTATGCTCTGCAAGCGCAAAAAGGAGAAGGACTGTGACCACCCAACAATGAGTGGAAAATGTCCGTACTTCAGGAGGGCTTTGCAAGGGCCTAGGGGCTAATGAAGATTCTTCAGATCAACCTAAACCACTGCGAGGTTGCCCAATCATTGCTGGAGCAAAATGTCATCGAGCAAAACGTAGACATGGCACTCATAACCGAGCAATTTAGAAATAAAAACTCCGGTGAATGGCTAGCAAATAGTAGCAAAAAATCGGCAATATGGAGCTGCGGAAACCCAAGGCGTCAGATTAGCAGGAAAACAAACGGAAATTGCTTCGCCAGGGCCCATGTGAATGGTGTAGCTGCTACCTGCCGCCAAGCCTTAGCCTCCCCCAGGCAATAAATGTGCTCAAAGAGATTGCAGAAGATGACCGGGAAAATCGCCCTGCCGTTATTGCCGGGGACTTCAACGCCTGGGCTAGGGAGTGGGGCTCCCCACAGATGGCCCACCACGCGTTCCAAAGACCGCTAGACGTGGAGATGGTGCAGATGTTATTCGAGGACCTCTCTACAAAAGGATCAGCAGACGAAAGGGCAAACCGCATCGCAGATTACACCAAGGTAGCCTGTGATGCATCTATGCAGAGGAAGGGGAAACTCCCTTCAAGGAGAAGACCGGCGTACTGGTGGAACCAATCCATTGCGGAAGCCAGGAAAGAATGCCATAGAGCAAGACGCGCATACCAACGAGCAAGAGGAAGACTCGAATTTAGGGCACTTCAGATATACTACATACTCACTTCGTAACTTCATCCATCAGTCTAACGGTGTATCCCCTTACCAAGTTGTCTTTGGGCAACATATGATCACACACGGCCAGGACTATGAATTGTTGCGCAAATTGGGTTTACTCGAGTATCAGAAAATTCGTGGAGGCATCCATAAACATCTGAGCAAAGCTAATGAGATGAACCAGCACACATATAAGCTACGTACGAGGCCTAGATCGTTCGAAGTAGGTGAAGAGGTGACAAAACGGAACTTCGCGCCGAGCAACGCTACCAAAAATTTCAACGCATAGCTAGCCCCAGTCGAAACAAAAGCGCGAGTTACCGAGAAACTTGGTCAATCATAATATATTCTGGAAGACATGAGCGGTAAAAAGCTTGGGAAATTCCGTGCCAAGGACATCTGATGAAACCTTTTGACTCCTTTTTCAGTTTTTATTGTTAGTCACAGGGACTAAAAATCAAAACTGTGGCTGTGGGAGTCAGTATATTCAGCTAAGCTGGCTTTTCTAGTTAGGACATTTCCATAGTAATTAACATAAATAGCCCAGATGCAACCCTTCAGTTTAGCAAGGATCTGATCCTCACACGAATACCAAAAACACCAAAATGGACTTGGGAAATTTTGTGCATCCTACATCGACTTACTCTTTGTTGTAAGCTTCTCACGAGATGGGTTCGTTCCCTGCGAAAAGTGTTAAAATTTTCAATCCTTACCGCATCTATATATTCGCGTGTGAAATCTGAAGAATTTTGTGACCAGCACGACCTGCTATCACTCCCAATGATGGTTATAAGATAATTGGAACGATATAGTAAGAGAATCTAATTATAATTCCCGAAAAACAGCAGTGACCAGAGACACGTGCAAATACTCGGAATGGTCGGAAGTTTTTACAGTCCTCTGGATTTCATTATCGTCAAACTATAAGCGTCTTCAAAGATCGCCGACGTCAACCCGCGTGAGTGTTTCACCTTACCAAGTCCGCACCGCTATCTATAAGTCGGATCACGTAAATCAGGCATTCCAATCGGAATTTAAGCTCCAATTTTATTTTACAGTTAATTTTGACCTGGACTGCCAACATATTTTTGTATCGCAAAAGCAATTGCAGTTTAGTTTTCTTATTCTAAATATTGTTAAGGCAAGTTTAAAATCGATCATCATCAGGCCTGCTGACGTTGCGTTGGAGAGTTCATAAGTAGGCCATAGCCGTAAATCATTTACATTCCCACATATATATATTCATTTGTGTCTAAGCCCGCACACTTTTGGCACAAGAATATACATATAGGTTTTTCTACATGCGTGTATTGAGTTGTGAAAGCAGAGAGTGCGGTCGCGTTTTTAAATCGCTCTGTCTATTTTCCCAAGATTTCAGCAAAAACCCGAAGGAACAGCCGGCTATCCGGCCTGGAGCCTGACGTCAGCTGGTGGCCAGGAGGTCGTGGACGACATCTAGGAACAACCCGGGAATTTATCCCCAACAGGTTTGGTGGCCAGGCAGGGGCAGGTCGTAGGCGAGGGAGGGGAGGCATCTTTTTCTTATTCCTCTTCCTTATTTCCACTCTTTGTTTGTTTAGTTGTTGCCAATTTTTCCACTCGCGCTTTTTGTTCATAAACACTAAATCAGTGGTGAAAAGCGCTTGCGCGACCAGCTGATCGTAGTGTGCGAAAGGGGCTGCGGGTGTCATAGCAGCAAGCTTCGGACAGGGTGCAGGCCAAGCACATAAGTGCGTTCCGTAGCACGTAGGAACACCTTGGGCGGTATTTCCTCGCGGGAAAATTATAAATCCAAAACTTTTAAACCTTATGAGCAAAGTGCGATTGAAGAGAAACAGGCCCAAATTTCAGTGCAGTACCGGTGAATTTCCCAGGCGGGGATATGGTGGGTAGGGGACCGGGCGCACAACCCCCTGGATCAAGCGTAGGAGTTGGACTGGTGGTGGGCGGTGGTACGCCGGCAAGCAAAGGACTGGCGGCGCCGGCTAATGCGGACGGATTCCACACGCCACTGTCCAGTTTACCCGACTGGGTCAACATGGGAGCTGACCCATTCAAAAAAAGAAACGTAATGGCGAGATCGCCAAAAAAAGGGCGGAGAGCAGCGGCAAGCAGCCTGGCACCCCCCAATAGTAGAGAACGGCAGCCCAAAAGCTTCTGATGAAGAGCAAGGGGATGTGCTGAAACAGCTTACTGACCGTGGACCAAAGGCCAGGAAGCTGAAGAAGCTAATGGACGAAAGCGCTCCATCACAAACCCTATGCGGGACATAGTCGATGAAATTGACTATCTTCAGAGAGAAGTTCTGTCGGCTGTGCAAGGCATACTCGAAGAACAGGAAAGAGCTAAGGTGACCGCTAAAAAAACCTGCGCAGAAATGCTCGCGAGCGGCAATAGCAAGCGACCCAGGTGACATGAAACTGGGAAAACCCTAGCCATGCCAGCAAAAAAGGCGATGCATAAGGCGCCGGCAAGCGAAGCTAGCCAAGGGGGAAATAGGGGCAAACATGCTGGGACCGAGAGCACCAGTTAGCCCCAGAAACTCCACAGGAGTGGAAAAAAGTAGAACCGAAGGCGAGGAAGCCCAAGGTACGTCCGCCACGAAATGACGCCATGGTTAACCTTAAAAAGGTAAAGGCAGATCCGCAGCTGGAAGACCTAGGTCAAGCTGTACAGGCCGTCAGGCGAACAGCAAAGGGGGAACTGCTAGTCCACCTAAACAAGGTCTCTGACCCAAAAACCGCAGAGCTTCAGAGCAAAATGAAAGCGGTCCTGGGCAGCAATGTTGACGTCAGAGCGCTGACTGAGACAACGCTGATCGAGGTGAAGGACATCGACGAGACCACGGACAAAACGGATGTCATATGTGCGATTAAGTCACAGTTTGATGTGGAACTGCCAGAATCTGCGGTGGTAAGGGAAAACTCAGGTTGGGATGGACCTGGTGCAGAATCCGGTCAAAGATATCACCCAAAAGGTGTTTTAAGTGTATGGAATTCAACCATATAGCAGCGAACTGCAGATCCCAGGAGGACTGCTCTAAATGCTGCTACAACTGCGGCTCGAAGAAACACCAAGCCAGAGGCTGCAGAGCAAAGGCCTGCTGTATGCTCTGCAAGCGCAAAAAGGAGAAGGACTGTGACCACCCAACAATGAGTGGAAAATGTCAGGAGGGCTTTGCAAGGGCCTAGGCCTAATGAAGATTCTTCAGATCAACCTAAACCACTGCGAGGTTGCCCAATCGTTGCTGGAGCAAAATGTCATCGAGCAAAACGTAGACATGGCACTCATAACCGAGCAATTTAGAAATAAAAACTCCGGTGAATGGCTAGCAAATAGTAGCAAAAAATCGGCAATATGGAGCTGCGGAAACCCAAGGCGTCAGATTAGCAGGAAAACAAACGGAAATTGCTTCGCCAGGGCCCATGTGAATGGTGTAGCTGCTACCTGCCGCCAAGCCTTAGCCTCCCCCAGGCAATAAATGTGCTCGAAGAGATTGCAGAAGACGACCGGGTAAATCGCCCTGCCGTTATTGCCGGGGACTTCAACGCCTGGGCTAGGGAGTGGGGCTCCCCACAGATGGCCCACCACGCGTTCCAAAGACCGCTAGACGTGGAGATGGTGCAGATGTTATTCGAGGACCTCTCTACAAAAGGATCAGCAGACGAAAGGGCAAACCGCATCGCAGATTACACCAAGGTAGCCTGTGATGCATCTATGCAGAGGAAGGGGAAACTCCCTTCAAGGAGAAGACCGGCGTACTGGTGGAACCAATCCATTGCGGAAGCCAGGAAAGAATGCCATAGAGCAAGACGCGCATAGCAACGAGCAAGAGGAAGACTCGAATTTAGGGCACTTCAGATATACTACAGGGAAAAAAGACGAGCCCTGAAAAACTAATAAAAGAAAGCAATCGCAGTTGCTTTAATAATATATGCGAAGAAATAGACTCCAACCCTTGGGGCTTCGCATATAAACTCGTTACAAAACGGCTTCGGGCATTTAGTATACCGTCGCCGACCTGCCCAGTCATCCTAAAAAGAGTAGTAGAAACACTATTCCCTGAGCAAAAGGGTATGGCGCGTATAGCACAGATCGTAGACACGAGAAGCATTAAGCTCACAAGTCCTGAGGAAGTCCTTGAGGTTCTGATGGCTATAACGGACAAAAGAAAAAAAAAAAAAAACTTGCGTGTATTGATCAATATTAAATAAAAATCGTTTTGCCTCCAAGTACTTTAACATAATCCACCCAAGTGCTTTTCTGAAATTTGGAAAAAATGTACCGCATATCGATAAAACATGTAATCGATTTCGTAATACTTTAACGTAAATTAAATATCCATCTCATTCGAACACGATCATATAAAATTTCGTTTGGCGTGAAAAATGCTCGCTACGGTATTTGTGCGGCTAGCTCAGTAGATTGTGTGTGTTTGTACCACCAAATTTATATAAACGTGACCGCCCAGTAGTTCAGTGAAAAAGCACAGAATTCTCGGGTTCGGAGTTGGTTTATTGTGGGTATGAGTGCAGTCGGCTTTATAACTTGCTCGCCTCGCTGTCTCCGACGGTGTGGGTTGTCTTGTCGCTCCTCGAAGATCGTTGCCCGCTGATTGCTCCTGACGTGGCTGGCTCGGTGACTGCTCGGCCACGGTTCAGACTCGCTATGGGGTCAGCAGTGCGGGCTTAGGGAAGCGTCACCGTTCTCAGACTAGGGTCAACAGACCGACGACCTCTCCAGGATCACTCCTCTCGATACCCGACCGCCTGTCCCTTGCTCTGTCCCGGATGGTCCCACGGGCTTCCGCTCAGATCGTGCGGACATTCAAGGCAGAACGCCAGGAAGCTGCCTCGCTTTTCACTTCGCTTCTGTACCTCGTGTGAACGAACGTTCCACCCTAGCGTCACCCTTCCGCGTACTGTCCGTGCCGTTTCTGCGGGCTCGATCCTCCTTGCGTGGCCGTTGCGGTGTGGTGTCCTGCTTGCTGGTGGCGATGTCCTGCGAACTACTCCTGACAGGTGGCTGTAGGTCTTGACTTCTGTGCTGAGTTCGAGGGTATACGCCGATCCGGGAATTCTCTCCCTTCTGGCTCGTGACTCTCAGGGTTCTGTTGCGCCGCTCCGGGACTTCTCTCCCTTCTGGCTCGCTACTGTAGGGGTTCTGTTGCGCCGCTCCGGGACTTCTCTCCCTTCTGGCTCGCTACTCTAGGGGTTTTGTTACGCCGCTCCGGGACTTCTCTCCCTTCTGGCTTGCTACTCTCGATTTCAAATTTCAGTCTAGTAGACCCTCCAGGCGTACCGCCAGGACTTCGTCGGCAGGACAGAACAGAACTTAGCCGTGTGGCGCCTCCTTAGACCTCAGCCACCTGTGTCTCAGTTCGGCGATTCCTAGTAATCCCAATCCCGAACGTCTCGACGTGACGATCTTGCTCCTCGTAGGCTCCCACGGCGCTGCTTCCTACGACTCCTTGCTCTCGACTGACTGCTCGCTCTTGACTGAATGCTCTCCGCTGGATCACTGATCTCAATGCTCTCGACCGAATGACTGATGCTGAATGACTGATCTTGACTGACTCTTCTCAACGACTGATCTTGACTGACCGATCTCGCTGCTAGCGCCCTGCGGGTTTATATAGGGCCTCTGGGAACCGTTATTTCCCTTTTGCACACGGCCCGCCAAAACTCTCCCCATCGGATCCAAAGTCCATGGTTTCTGTTTGACCCTCTTGTCCTTGACGCACTGCCTCCCGCCGCCGTCCAGCCTGATGCTGCCGTCCCGCTGATCCCGGAGACGCATGCGACATGTTTGTGTGCCGCACCGCTGCTGAGATGTGGCACCTTCTTCCCAAAGTCCAAAGTCCGGCGGCGTCCCGCTACTCCTTTTTGCACACGGCACTCTCGCTCCGCCCGCCAAGTCTCCGCTTTCTCCGTTTCCATTGTTGGTCTCCAAACTCTCTTGGTCTCCGAACCCTCTTGCTCTCCAAACTCTCTCGCTCTCCAAACTCTTGTCTCCAACCTCTCTTCCTCTTCAAACTCTCTCGCTCTCCAAACTCTTGTCTCCAAACTCTCTTCCTCTCCAAACTCGATCTCCAAACTCTCTCGTTCTCCGTCCTCGCTCTTCGCCGCGCCGCCACTACGCGAATTTGCCGCGTACCTGGTGAGCGGCCGGCCATCTGCTGCTGGGATTTGTGGGGAGTTATTCAACTCCTCACATTCCCCCCTTACTTCGGGAAAGATTAAGAAAACTCAGCGCTCCCACTCTCCGGCGTTCCCTTGTATATCCTAGCCATTGAGTCAGGGCGCATCTCGTTCCGGTTCCCTCGGTGCTCCCTCGTTGCTCCCTCGACGTTCCCTCGACGCTTTCCATCTTGTTTCATTTCCACAGCTCCGGTCGTCCTCCGTATAGCAATTTCGAATCTCCCGCGCCGATCCTCCATCTGTTCCCACTGGGCACCGATATTAATCAGCTATCGATACCCAGAGGGCCTGCTCACGATATCGATATCGCAGGTGCGGCGTTGCCACTTGCGAGCCGCGATGTTCATCATCACCGATATTTCCATTTTCTTGTGCCCATCGATCGCACTATCGTCCAGTGCCAATCGACCGCCTATCGAGGCGCGCCCTTCCCTGTTGTATGGTGATTTTGCAAATTGTTTATGCCCGTGCACCGGTCGGCAGAAGTTTAGTTTTTTTCTACCCCTCAGCCCGGCGTTTCCACTTGTCCTTGCCACTACATAAGTATTCTGATCACACACCCGACTCCTTGTATGTGCTCATCAGCTTCCTTTCTTTTGGCAGGTTGCCTTTGTTGACCACGAGTGCCCTTTCAGACTCCAGCGGCTGTGCTTCCTGGTTAGGACCCCGATCCGGCCCGCGATCCCGTCTCCTCGTCTGGGCATGATGCCCTTCTCGGTGATGCTTGGCCTCTTTCGGTACAGCTCTCTCAGCTGTGCCGACTTCCCCCTTCCTTCGGCAGACTGCTACTGCCAGTCCTAATCAAATCCTTGTAGACCTTCTCCTCGCGTCCTTGGAGCTATCCTTGGACCCCTTTCCTCGCGTCCTTTGGGTATCCTTGGAGCTATCCTTGGACCCCTTTCCTCGCGTCCTTTGGGTATCCTTGGAGCTATCCTTGGACCCCTTTCCTTGTGTCCTTCGGGTATCCTTGGAGCTATCCTTGGACCCCTTTCCTTGTGTCCTTCGGGTATCCTTGGAGCTATCCTTGGACCCCTTTCCTCGCGTCCTTTGGGTATCCTTGGAGCTATCCTTGGACCCCTTTCCTCGTGTCCTTTGGGTATCCTTGGAGCTATCCTTGGACCCCTTTCCTCGCGTCCTTTGAGTATCCTTGGAGCTATCCTTGGACCCCTTTCCTTGTGTCCTTCGGGTATCCTTGGAGCTATCCTTATACCCCTTTTCTCGCGTCCTTTGGGTATCCTTGGAGCTATCCTTGGACCCCTTTCCTCGTGTCCTTTGGGTATCCTTGGAGATATCCTTGAACCCCTTTCCTCGTGTCCTTCGGGTATCCTTGGAGGTATCCTTGGACCCTTTTCCTCGTGTCCTTTGGGTATCCTTGGAGCTATCCTTGGACCCCTTTCCTTGTGTCCTTCGGGTATCCTTGGAGCTATCCTTGGACCCCTTTCCTCGTGTCCTTCGGGTATCCTTGGAGATATCCTTGGACCCCTTTCCTCGTGTCCTTCGGGTATCCTTGGAGGTATCCTTGGACCCCTTTCCTCGTGTCGTTCGGGTATCCTTGGAGGTATCCTTGGACCCCTTTCCTCGTGTCCTTTGGGTATCCTTGGAGCTCTCCTTGGAGCTCTCCTTGGACCCTTTTTCTCGTGTCCTTCGGGTATCCTTGCCTTTTGTCTACCGTATCTGCTTGTAGCTGCTCGCTGGTGTTCTGTGTTTGTTGTTGTTTCAGCTCGCTCACGTGGATGGTCCTCTCTTTTTTTGTGTTCACGTGCCGTATTTTGCAGATTACTGGTGACGCAAAATCCGTGACCTGGTAAGGTCCGCCGTATCTTGGGGCCAACTTTGCTGCGAACCCCTCGGCCGCCTTCGACAAATGATGTTCCTTGGCCCACACGACGTCTCCCACCGCTGGTGTCCATTGTCTCCTCCTCAGGTTGTAATGGGTAGCCTGATCCTGGGAGGCTCTCTCCAGATTCCGCCTTACAATCTCGAAGATTTCCCCGAGTTTGTTTGCCTTCTCCCCTGGGGTCTCAGTGGGTCGTCCTGTTCCCAAGGTCTCTCTGTCGTATAAGGCGCTCGGCAGTCTCGGTTCTCTGCCTTGAGTAACAAACGCTGGCGTGTATCCGCCAGCGGATTTCGAAACACTCGTATTTACTGCCAGCATGATCTCTGGCCATTTCTCGTCCCAGTTTCTCTGATCCTGCCCTGTGAACTGCGCTATCATCGTTTTCACGGTCCTGTTTGCTCTTTCTGTCGGCTTGGCTTCCATCTCGGCCAGGAAACTCTTGAAGATTTTGCTGTTAAACAGCACTCCGTTGTCCGTTATGACTACCTTAGGGACCCCAAACCTTGCGATGATGCGCTCCCTGAACGCTTTCTTTAGGGACTCGGCTGTCGCGCTCCTCAGCGGCACCAATTCAGTCCACTTGGAGAACCTGTCTATCAGCACCAGCAGCATTTGATTGCCGTGTTTTGAACGCGGCAGGGGTCCGACGAAGTCTGCGCACACTGTAGCCCACGGTTCCTCTGGCACCTGCGTTAGCATTTTCCCAGCTACCTGCATCTGATTTGGCTTGAATCTGATACATGTCTCGCATCCTCTTACGTGGGCTCGAGCGTCTCGGTGCATGCCTGGCCAGTAGTACCGGGCTGCCAGACGTGCTACTGTCCTTCTGCTTCCTCCATGGCCAGCTGCCGGTGAGTCGTGGTTCTCTTTCAGCACCGCTTCTCGCAGAGCTTTCGGGACGCACATCTTCCACGTCGCGACATCCTCACTGCCTACTCTGTGTGGAATGTTCCTGTACAAAGTGTCTCCCTCCATTACGTAGTCCGGGTACTTTTGTGGCTGCGTCCTTATCTTTTCGCGCATGTCCTGAATCCAGCTGCATGCTGCGGAGGCTTCCGTCGCCGATGTCTCCTTGATCCCTCGCAGTGTTACTGGTAGTGGCTGCCTTGATAATGCGTCTGCCACCACTTTGAGTTGTCCCTTCCTGTACGCTATTTCGAAGTCAAACTGCTGCAACTCCAGGGCCCATCTGGCGATCCTTCCTGAAGGGCTCTCGATGCTGTTGAGCCACTTCAGCGCCATGTGGTCGGTTACCACCTTGAAGTGGTACCCTTCCAAATACGGCTTCAGTTTCCGGATCGCCCAGACTATTGCCAAACACACCTTCTCGGTCGTGGAGTAGTTTTTCTCAGCCCCGTTAAGCGTTCGGCTTGAGTAAGAGATCACCTTTTCGCCACGTTCGGTTTCCTGGGTTAAAATAGCCCCAATACCGTAATCACTTGCGTCCGTCTGCAGGACAAATGGTTTTTCAAAATCCGGGCACGCTAGTACAGGGTCTGCCACCAGCCTTGCCTCTTCGAATGACAAATGGTTTTTCAAAATCCGGGCACGCTAGTACAGGGTCTGCCACCAGCCTTGCCTCTTCGAATGCCGCCTGATGTTCCTGTGTCCACACCCACTTGTTGCCCTTGCGCAGCAGATCGTTGAGTGGTTTGACTATTTTGGCGAAGTCAGGTACAAATCGCCGATACCATGAAGCTACTCCCAGGTACTGTCGGAGCTCTCTTACTGTTGAAGGCGGCTCTAATTCGGCAATGGCTGCTACCTTTTCCGGATCCGTGCCTATCCCGTCGCTAGTCACTCTATGACCCAAATACAGCAGGTCCTTCTTGAAAAACTGGCATTTTTCCGGGCTTAATCTCAGATTAGCCTCTTTCAGTCGCCGGAATACCTCTTTCAAGTTTGCCTTGTGCTCTTCTAGTCTGCGTCCGATCACTAGATATCATCCTGGTACGCAAATGCGTGCGGCGACATCTCGGGACCAATTACCCGATCCAACACCCGCTGGAAGGTCGCAGATGCCGAATGGAGTCCGAACGGCATTACTCTCCACTGGAATAAGCCCTTTCCCGGCACTGTAAATGCAGTGTACTGCCTGCTGCTTTCTTTCAGCGGGATTTGCCAGTAGCCATCCTTCAGGTCCAAGCTGCTTATGTACCGTGCCTCTCTCAGCTGGTCGAGGATATAATTTATTCGAGGCATCGGGTAGGCATCCTTTATCGATTTGGCGTTGATCTGCCTGAAGTCGACGCACAGTCTCCACTTGCCCGTCTTCTTCCTAACCATCACGATGGGAGAACTGTATGGGCTGGTTGAGTGCTCTATGCATCCCATTTGGAGTAGCTCGTCCACCTTCGCATTGATCTCCCCTTGAACTTTCGGATTCTTCGGGTAGTATCGCTGATTTATTGGCTTGTCGTCCTTCATCGTTATTTGATGCTCTGCCATGTTCGACGTTCCTGTCATGGTTTTAAAACTGGCTAGCTCTGCCTCCAGGAACTTCGCTGTGTCGTCATACTCTTCTTCCTGCTGTACGACTGCTACCGATAGCCTCTCCTCAAACCACCCATTGTGTCGGTTCCTGGCCGGTATTCTCACCTCGTGTCCAGCGCACCTTATCTCGGTTCCGACTTGGGTTAGAAAGTCCCATCCTAACACCAATGAATCCACTACCCCTGGTAGTATCAACAGGTTCATGGTTAGTCGCTTGTTCCCGAATGCGATCTCCACCTCCAGCTGTTCATCGATTCCGCCGCACCTTCCGTCTGCCAACCTAACTTGTGTCCTCGTAATCCTCCCGAGGGCAGCCAGGTTGTCCGCCAGTTCCTTGCTTATAAAGCTCGCTGTTGCCCCGGTGTCGATCGTGGCCATGTACGTGCCTCCCCCAATCGTCACCGCTGCGGACAACTGCTGCTCTTCCTCGATTAGCTTGCCCGTTAGTTTGGAGAGGTAGCATCTTGCGACCCCCGCTCGCCTCTCTGCGGCTGAGGTCGCTGGGCATTTCCCGCCTGCTGGCAGCACTCGACGCTCCTGACACCTATTCTCCCGCACACCCAGCAGAACAGCAGGCGTTGGAGTCGACATCCTCGTGCCCAGTGTCCGTGGCCGCTGCACCTTCGGCAGGCCTCATGGGGATCTGCAATGTGTGTCGTGCCCCGCGGCCACTGTGTTGTGTTTGGCGGTCTCCACACCGTGTTCGCTGGTTGTATCTGTTGCTGCTGTGGTGGCGTCCATTGGCCTCCTCGTGGTGCTCCTGTTGCCTGCTGTCGTGGGACTCGTTGCGGCGGTGAAAATTGGTCATTTCTCTGTGTCTCTTGGCTATCTGTCTCCTCGCATCTTCTCCACGTGACCTGCGTTGGTGGTGACGACTTTGCCTTTGAGAACTTGTTTTCTTGGGCGAACGCTTCCCGCTCCTTTTCCAGTTCTTCGTATTCATCGGCTAATAACATCAACGTGTCCAGGTCCGGCACTTTGTACGCCCTTAAGAAGATCCTTAGGCTTGGGGTGCAGTTTTCCTTTATGAGCTTTAAGGTGTCTTTCGCAGAATAGTTTAGTGGCCTCGACATCGTTTGCATGTCGATCATGTAGTCTTTAAATGACTCACTGAAACCCTGCTTCCGTTGCCTGACCTGGTCCGACAGCCTTGTAAAGAAATCTCTCGGCAGAAAATAGAGATGGAAGCTCTCAATGAACTCGACCCAGATTTTCCATTGTTTATTGTTGGCGATAAACCACTTCAACGCCCTTCCTTTCAGCAACTCCGGCATTGCTCGGGGGATCATGTCTAGGTCTAAACCGTAGGTGTTGGCGGACCATTCGACTTGTTCCAGGAACTCGAACGGTTTCTCCGCCCCGTCGAACCTGAATGACCACTCGCGGACTTGTTTTGCGACCCTTGCATAATCCTCCTGGCTGTGTCTAGAGGTCAGCACCGTTGTCTTCCTGTCCTGGCTTGACTCTCTCCTGTGGGCCTCCCTTTGCATGTTGTCGACGCTCAGGCTTGCTACTAGGTTATCCCCTTCAGCGTAAGTTAGCGTGATACTCGGGTCGGTTCTGTCCTAATACATGGCTTCCAGCTCAGCCCAGATGTCGGCAAGTTGTGGGTCGTTCTATGTTTCGGAGTAATACTCCGACAATGTCCTCCTCATGTCCTCTAATCTGCCGTCCAGGACAACATTAAGCCTTTGTGCGACATGGGCGAAGTCCTCCTTCTTAAGGCGGTAAATCCACTTCTTTCCCATTCTGTTTATTTTGCTTTCACCGCTGGGACAATCACGTTTTGGGCGCCAGATGTAACGTTACCGCCCAGTAGTTCAGTGAAAAACCACAGAATTCTCGGGTTCGGAGTTGGTTTATTGTGGGTATGAGTGCAGTCGGCTTTATAACTTGCTCGCCTCGCTGTCTCCGACGGTGTGGGTTGTCTTGTCGCTCCTCGAAGATCCTTGCCCGCTGATTGCTCCTGACGTGGCTGGCTCGGTGACTGCTCGGCCACGGTTCAGACTCGCTATGGGGTCAGCAGTGCGGGCTTAGGGAAGCGTCACCATTCTCAGACTAGGGTGAACAGACCGACGAGCTCTCCAGGATCACTCCTCTCGATACCCGACCGCCTGTCCCTTGCTCTGTCCCGGATGGTCCCACGGGCTTCCGCTCAGATCGTGCGGACAGTCAAGGCAGAACGCCAGGAAGCTGCCTCGCTTTTCACTTCGCTTCTGTACCTCGTGTGAACGAACGTTCCACCCTAGCGTCACCCTTCCGCGTACTGTCCGTGCCGTTTCTGCGGGCTCGATCCTCCTTGCGTGGCCGTTGCGGTGTGGTGTCCTGCTTGCTGGTGGCGATGTCCTGCGAACTACTCCTGACAGGTGGCTGTAGGTCTTGACTTCTGTGCTGGGTTCGAGGGTATACGCCGATCCGGGACTTCTCTCCCTTCTGGCTCGTGACTCTCAGGGTTCTGTTGCGCCGCTCCGGGACTTCTCTCCCTTCTCGCTCGCTACTGTAGGGGTTCTGTTGCGCCGCTCCGGGACTTCTCTCCCTTCTGGCTTGCTACTCTCGATTTCAAATTTCAGTCTAGTAGACCCTCCAGGCGTACCGCCAGGACTTCGTCGGCAGGACAGAACAGAACTTAGCCGTGTGGCGCCTCCTTAGACCTCAGCCACCTGTGTCTCAGTTCGGCGATTCCTAGTAATCCCAATCCCGAACGTCTCGACGTGACGATCTTGCTCCTCGTAGGCTCCCACGGCGCTGCTTCCTACGACTCCTTGCTCTCGACTGACTGCTCGCTCTTGACTGAATGCTCTCCGCTGGATCACTGATCTCAATGCTCTCGACCGAATGACTGATGCTGAATGACTGATCTTGACTGACTCTTCTCAACGACTGATCTTGACTGACCGATCTCGCTGCTAGCGCCCTGCGGGTTTATATAGGGCCTCTGGGAACCGTTATTTCCCTTTTGCACACGGCCCGCCAAAACTCTCCCCATCGGATCCAAAGTCCATGGTTTCTGTTTGACCCTCTTGTCCTTGACGCACTGCCTCCCGCCGCCGTCCAGCCTGATGCTGCCGTCCCGCTGATCCCGGAGACGCATGCGACATGTTTGTGTGCCGCACCGCTGCTGAGATGTGGCACCTTCTTCCCAAAGTCCAAAGTCCGGCGGCGTCCCGCTACTCCTTTTTGCACACGGCACTCTCGCTCCGCCCGCCAAGTCTCCGCTTTCTCCGTTTCCATTGTTGGTCTCCAAACTCTCTTGGTCTCCGAACCCTCTTGCTCTCCAAACTCTCTCGCTCTCCAAACTCTTGTCTCCAACCTCTCTTCCTCTTCAAACTCTCTCGCTCTCCAAACTCTTGTCTCCAAACTCTCTTCCTCTCCAAACTCGATCTCCAAACTCTCTCGTTCTCCGTCCTCGCTCTTCGCCGCGCCGCCACTACGCGAATTTGCCGCGTACCTGGTGAGCGGCCGGCCATCTGCTGCTGGGATTTGTGGGGAGTTATTCAACTCCTCACATTCCCCCCTTACTTCGGGAAAGATTAAGAAAACTCAGCGCTCCCACTCTCCGGCGTTCCCTTGTATATCCTAGCCATTGAGTCAGGGCGCATCTCGTTCCGGTTCCCTCGGTGCTCCCTCGTTGCTCCCTCGACGTTCCCTCGACGCTTTCCATCTTGTTTCATTTCCACAGCTCCGGTCGTCCTCCGTATAGCAATTTCGAATCTCCCGCGCCGATCCTCCATCTGTTCCCACTGGGCACCGATATTAATCAGCTATCGATACCCAGAGGGCCTGCTCACGATATCGATATCGCAGGTGCGGCGTTGCCACTTGCGAGCCGCGATGTTCATCATCACCGATATTTCCATTTTCTTGTGCCCATCGATCGCACTATCGTCCAGTGCCAATCGACCGCCTATCGAGGCGCCCCCTTCCCTGTTGAATGGTTATTTTGCAAATTGTTTATGCCCGTGCACCGGTCGGCAGAAGTTTAGTTTTTTTCTACCCCTCAGCCCGTCGTTTCCACTTGTCCTTGCCACTACGTAAGTATTCTGATCACACACCCGACTCCTTGTATGTGCTCATCAGCTTCCTTTCTTTTGGCAGGTTGCCTTTGTTGACCACGAGTGCCCTTTCAGACTCCAGCGGCTGTGCTTCCTGGTTTGGACCCCGATCCGGCCCGCGATCCCGTCTCCTCGTCTGGGCATGATGCCCTTCTCGGTGATGCTTGGCCTCTTTCGGTACAGCTCTCTCAGCTGTGCCGACTTCCCCCTTCCTTCGGCAGACTGCTACTGCCAGTCCTAATCAGATCCTTGTAGACCTTCTCCTCGCGTCCTTGGAGCTATCCTTGGACCCCTTTCCTCGCGTCCTTTGGGTATCCTTGGAGCTATCCTTATACCCCTTTTCTCGCGTCCTTTGGGTATCCTTGGAGCTATCGTCTCGACGTGACGATCTTGCTCCCCGTAGGCTCCCACGGCGCTGCTTCCGACGACTCCTTGCTCTCGACTGACTGCTCGCTCTTGACTGAATGCTCTCCGCTGGATCACTGATCTCAATGCTCTCGACCGAATGACTGATGCTGAATGACTGATCTTGACTGACTCTTCTCAACGACTGATCTTGACTGACCGATCTCGCTGCTAGCGCCCTGCGGGTTTATATAGGGCCTCTGGGAACCGTTATTTCCCTTTTGCACACAGCCCGCCAAAACTCTCCCCATCGGGTCCAAAGTCCATGGTTTCTCTTGTCCTTGACGCACTGCCTCCCGCCGCCGTCCAGCCTGATGCTGCCGTCCCGCTGATCCCGGAGACGCATGCGACATGTTTGTGTGCCGCACCGCTGCTGAGATGTGGCACCTTCTTCCCAAAGTCCAAAGTCCGGCGGCGTCCCGCTACTCCTTTTTGCACACGGCACTCTCGCTCCGCCCGCCAAGTCTCCACTCTCTCCGTCTCCATTGTTGGTCTCCAAACTCTCTTGGTCTCCGAACCCTCTTGCTCTCCAAACTCTCTCGCTCACAAAACTCTTGTCTCCAACCTCTCTTCCTCTCCAAACTCTCTCGCTCTCCAAACTCTTGTCTCCAAACTCTCTTCCTCTCCAAACTCTCCCGTTCTCCGTCCTCGATCTCCAAACTCTCTCGTTCTCCGTCCTCGCTCTTCGCCGCGCCGCCACTACGCGAATTTGCCGCGACCCTGGTGAGCGGCCGACCATCTGCTGCTGGGATTTGTGGGGAGTTATTCAACTCCTCACACTAGATAGAGTGCAGTTGCTGTTTTGAGGGTGGAATCTTATGAGACCTCCTAGATAGGATGGGTATAGAAGGTTGCTTATAAGATCTAGACCTCTGTCTTTAATAGGTAAAGTCTGTAGTCCGAATCTTAACCGTTGGGTTCCGTATTCGTATCGTTACCGTCCCTCTTTCTACTATTGTTAGTTCTGTGATACTCTTGTTTTATCTTAACACAAACACACCCATTGCAATAAGCAGGCCGGTCAAAGCGTAGACAGAAGTGTTACGGTGGACAACGCTCATAAAATGTGTTTGTAACACTGTTTTGGCTCCCACGTCTCTTTTTCAGGTGAATCTCCTTGTCTTGGCACCCATGCACTTCGGGGTTAGTGACTTATTCCGCGCGCTGTTGCTCGAGTCACTCCGGTGCTGGATTGGAATTAGACCTTCATCTTGGCACCTTCATTTATATGGATCTTCTTTTAAGGCCACCGCGTTTTTTGAATGAATTGTCACTTGTGCTGACTAATACAGATACTCACTTTTGTTTTAATTTTTCATGTGATTCCCACTTCTGTCCTGAATCGATAGGCGAAAAGTACAACCGCAACGCAAATCTTTTTGCGACATACGATCCCCTGTTGTCAGGGTTGTCTGTCGAAAGTTATAGACGAAAAGTCTCAACATATAATTTCTCTGAATTATCTACAGTTATGGGTAGGATTGCTTTTTGATAATAATAATTAAATCCTTAGTTAAACTGTGGATCATTGTCTTTGCTTTTCCTAATGCTTAGGTAGTGAATATAAAAATGGTAACTTCGTTCCAAAAACATATCAACTGCTCTATCCTCTGCGATGAGATATCGTCGCTCCGGATCCGAAGGTTTGAAAAACGTTTTATTTGCTTTATATATAAATATAAATATATATACGTGACATATTGAAAAGCGATTCATACATATGCATGTATGTATGCATCTTACGGGAGTTTCACAGCGCCACACGTCACTTTTATTGCTTGAACTTGAGCTGGGCAGTGCAGCGCCTATTTATTCTCCTAGGTATTGGTTCTACTTCACTTGCATTGAAAATTATTGCACTTGCCGTTTGCTTTTAAATTTTTCCGGCGATTTACTTATGGTCTTGTTCACATCTTGGATATTATCCTTGTGGTCACCGATATCTATAGGGTTGATAACGTTGACGGTACAGTCGGCCACTTCGGACGTTTTGCTGCACATCTTGGGGTCTCTAGGCCATTCACTTGGTTCACTTGTACTTTTTGGGATTTGGCATTGGTAAGTAAACTTCCATCAGGATCGGTATGACCAGTAAGAAGTTCTCCTGGATAAGGGCAAGGGGTACACATGGGGCCATAATTGGAACACTAGTCTTCTTCCAGTCGTGATCTTTACTTCAGGGGAGTAGTACTTCTATACCATTACCAAGGAGATCAAAACAAATTTTGTCTATCTTCTCCATTTGGGTGTTCTATAACGGATTAGAGCTTTCGCTAGTCCCCGTATAGGATGAATTAACTAGGTGTTCCAACCTAGAGATAATGTTTCTGTATTTCCCTTGTCACTGGCCGGCTGGTGAAATTTGCCACCTGCAGGAGTACGGTTACCAGTAGGTCGATCATGGCCTTTGTTCTGGCCACGCGACACCTGTTAGTTGCCGAATTGCAATTTCTTTTGCCTATACTACCCAGAATCTGGCTAGTCAAATGCATGCATCCCCCGGACTCAAGTTTCCTCGTTTTTCTCTATGTAAATTTAAAAAAGTTTGGGTATTTATTTTACCGCGTATATATATAAATTATATATTTATATTGTTTATTTTTTGGTTGTAGGATATGTCGTGTTCAGGATTTTTTATTCCCAAACTTGCTACTTGCTAGTACTTGCTAGCATATGTTTATATAACATTCCTATTTAAATTGTTTGAGGGCAGAACTAAGAGTAAAGAGGGTGAAAGTACCTAAAAAGGAGGGTTCTACCTAGCTGTAATGGCAGTAGCTGATGGGTGTGTGTCGGTCTCAGCAGCGAGGATGTTATTTATTGTTTACATTGCCCAGCCTACCATGATAACTAAAGCCGCACAACCTGACACAGGTTGTTGATCCCTGCAAGTTTTTATAAAAAGATGTTGCAGTTCAGCATTTTAAACGGTAATAGAAAATAGAATATTAATTTAATTTTATTACTGAGCAATTGTTTATGTTGCGGAAATTTTTTTTATATCAAGATCATTGGAATAAAGATATACAGTCAATCAAAATATAGCAAGGCGACCGTAGCCGATCACTTGCCCACAATATACATAGTTGAAAACGCTATTAATATGTTGTAATACTGGCTGTAGTTTGGTTTATAAATTAAGAACATGATTTTCAATTGACTGTGGGTCAGGAAAAACACTTAAACAATTGCTTGCATGACGAGATTTGGTTATGGAATAATATTTTCTTCAATTACACTAGGATTTTGATAGAGACAGAATTTTAATTTCAATTAAATATATAAATATTGTTAATAAGATTTTTAAATAAATTAGGTAGTTTTAGTGTAGCTTTTCTTCAAATCACAAATCAGAAACAGGGTGATGCTGGTTTGGGCCTGCCAAGTACACTTTCAGTAATGGGTGCACAGTTGCTTGTATGTATGTATGTCGGGTGGTTCACTATGTTGCTTTTGTGTATGTCTGGGGATGTTGCTTGTGTGTATGTAGGACAAACGGTGCACTGAGAACTTCACAAGAATTGTAGAATTGTGATTGAAGACCACTCCTGGCCGTCAGCCACGTAAGGAAGACCACTCCACTTACAAAAATTTACCTATGAAGCGGAATATTTTATAAAAAACTGCGTTTTTCCAAGAAATAGTTTTGAAGAACATTTTGAATTGTATTGAAAATGTTATTTTTCGCAAGTTTCTGCGTTGTGTTTGATATGTGTTTAACAGAACTTTTTTACGCAAGGCATACTCGGCGGTCGAAAAGAAGTTGGATTCCAAATCTACAAAATTATCGACTGGCAGGACTTAAAGATCTTCCACATGCGTACGTGACCGAGAGTCAGGAACAACGTGTTGAGAACCTATTCGATTAACTATCTTAAAGAAAAACCCTTTAACTTTAAGGTTTCTTGAAGTCTGGGGTTGCGAAAACCGGCGCTGAAGCCATGCTGGTTTTCAAAAGTTCAAACGCCCTAATTGCTTCTTCTGACATCTCAAATTCCTTCACGCACTTCTTCTTTAGCGGAGTCGCTGACTGGGTCTAGTTTTGAATAAACCTCCTCTACCAGCCGGTCATCCCCAGGAACCTCCGCGTCTGTTTGGTGGAGCTAGGCTGAGGAAATTCCTGTATTGATTGTATGTTTGCATCGTCGCTTCGGATGCATCCCCCCCAACCATGTATCCTAGATACCTTGCCTGACTTTGAGCAAAACTTACTATTGTCTACATTAATTGTTAGCTGCATCCTCAATCGCCCGGGAATTGAGTTTGCATCCTTGATCGTCCGGGAATTGACTTTTTGTGCATCGAGACATAGGAGATTTTTCTGGCTTTTTTGCACCAGAGTTACCAGGAAACTCCAGCTACTACTGCTCTCTTTGAACATCCCAAGACCTAGCATGCGATCTCGTTCGGCATACACCAGCTTTTGTTTAGCTGGGATATTGGGTAATGCCGCTGCTTGATAGGTAAGTCGTCGTACGTTACTTCAAATATATGTTGCTCTGAGGTGGTCTTTCGTAACCATTTTTTCAGGCATGTCTATTACTTGCTGCAGCTTCGAATGCTGTTCTGAAGTAAGCTGATGTGGGGTATAGGTGGTCTTGAGCGTATCGTTCATATCCAGGTCTCCGGTCATAAGGTGGACCTCCGGGGATGTTTCAACGGCGGCAACCTCTCATCTACCTTTACCGGGGAATGTGAAGCCGAACATATCCAAAAATTGATTCCGAAATAAAAACGTTGTGTCAAACCTGGCTTTTCCGTTTCATTCTACAGTTTACTTGGGTCTTACCATCGCTGGGTGTGCGTACACATTCTTCACTTTGCTTTTTTATCGGCCGCGAACGCTTTTTTAAGAAAGCATATGGTCCTTTGCCTACAGTTCGCACAAGTCTGTGTCTAGTATGTTTTTCTAGTACTTCTTCTCTTCTTCTCTCCTCTGGGCTAGCATCGCCATCCGTCTCCGTTTTCTCGTGGAACCTGCAAGTGGCATTTGCTCGGGCAGGATTCTTCCTTCGAAGGGTACTTCCAGTACAAGTTCGCTCCTATGCCACACTTATACCACACCACTGCGTGTGGTGGGCCTCAGAATCTGTCTATTCAACATGTCCTGCGTTACTAGTTCCATATTGTTTCTTTCTTTCTTTCGGGTTGGTGAAGGCAGTACCTTCTGTCCAGGTCTCGGATATCGGGAACTGCAATTTTGCTACTCGTGCCTTCAGAGCTTCTATCTGTGCGCTGATACCACGCTGCATCTTGTTGCTCTGCCTCAGGGGCTTCACCTATCTCTGTTCACACCGCTCGGTAGCCTCTAAGTTGTCCTTTATATACTTTTTCCGCTTTATAGTGCCCCGAGGGTAGAATCGCCCCACCGACGGCTTCTTGTATTTCCGTGGATTGGTCAAGATTGTTTTACTCGGACAGGGTGTCTGCCCGTTTTGGCTGATTCTGTGCGAGCTCCAACGTCTCTTTATCAGGTAAATCTAGTAGGTCGTTCAGCGTGGCCTTTACGTTTCCTGTCGGATTCCATAGTTCTTTTCTGGGTCGATAAGCGAACAGTACAATGCAATGTCAATATTTCTTATCGTAATGTTTGCGCTCCTGCTTTTTCTGGACTCGAACCTACTAAACAACCTGGCAGATGCCTAGTACGTCGTGGGGTGTCGGCCGGAAGGCACATCAAAGCAGGGAACTTTTACGGTTAAGAACGTTTTAAAGTCAGGTTTCTATCCTGATACATTCTGGTTAAGTGAACGCTCAACACTGACAGTTACAGAAGGTGGGTACTTTAAAGCAAAAGGTTTGAGATTAAAAACAAATAGGCAAGCACGTGCATATTTAAAACACTTAATCTCTCTGTTCCTACTAATGGCAAATAATGAAGCCAGCTATGCCATACTCAAATGCATCCATTCCACATCGAGATAGTTGACTCTTATAGTATTTCTTAAACAATATGAACAAATCCTACCGTTGGGCGCCAATTCTGTTAGGTGGGCATATTAATGCCCGAGTCCTAAGAAGAACAGGGGCCGAGGGAGAGGCACCATTTTTGCCGGCATAAGCTATGTTGAATTTGGGTCGTGGGATCTTGGTAAACCCTCTCCTCCTTAACAAAAACAAGAATAAATATTTAAAGTGCCTGGATAATAACATAAGTGCGTAAAGTTCGTCAGTCGTCAGTCGTCAGTCCACACTGACCCCAAGGTTAGCAGTCGCTTGATCCCAATACTATCGGGCTGTGTTTCAGCTATATGCCCTCCCCTTCACACATTCGTAAGCCGATGGATTGTCGTGGGCCGCGACATACGATCCCCTGTTGTCAGGGTTGTCTGTCGAAAGTTATAGACATATAATTTTTCTGAATTATCTACAGTTATGGGTAGGATTGCTTTTTGATAATAATAATTGAATCCTTAGTTAAACTGTGGATCATTGTCTTTGCTTTTCCTAATGCTTAGGTAGTGAATATAAAAATGGTAACTTCGTTCCAAAAACATACCAACTGCTCTATCCTCTGCGATGAGATCTCGTCGCTCCGGATCCGGAGGTTTGAAAAACGTTTTATTTGGTTTATATATAAATATAAATATATATACGTGACATATTGAAAAGCGATTCATACATATGCATGTATGTATGCATCTTACGGGAGTTTCACAGCGCCACACGTCACTTTTATTGCTTGAACTTGAGCTGGGCAGTGCAGCGCCTATTTATTCTCCTAGGTATTGGTTCTACTTCACTTGCATTGAAAATTATTGCACTTGCCGTTTGCTTTTAAATTTTTCCGGCGATTTACTTATGGTCTTGTTCACATCTTGGATATTATCCTTGTGGTCACCGATATCTATAGGGTTGATAACGTTGACGGTACAGTCGGCCACTTCGGACGTTTTGCTGCACATCTTGGGGTCTCTAGGCCATTCACTTGGTTCACTTGTACTTTTTGGGATTTGGCATTGGTAAGTAAACTTCCATCAGGATCGGTATGACCAGTAAGAAGTTCTCCTGGATAAGGGCAAGGGGTACACATGGGGCCATAATTGGAACACTAGTCTTCTTCCAGTCGTGATCTTTACTTCAGGGGAGTAGTACTTCTATACCATTACCAAGGAGATCAAAACAAATTTTGTCTATCTTCTCCATTTGGGTGTTCTATAACGGATTAGAGCTTTCGCTAGTCCCCGTATAGGATGAATTAACTAGGTGTTCCAACCTAGAGATAATGTTTCTGTATTTCCCTTGTCACTGGCCGGCTGGTGAAATTTGCCACCTGCAGGAGTACGGTTACCAGTAGGTCGATCATGGCCTTTGTTCTGGCCACGCGACACCTGTTAGTTGCCGAATTGCAATTTCTTTTGCCTATACTACCCAGAGTCTGGCTAGTCAAATGCATGCATCCCCCGGACTCAAGTTTCCTCGTTTTTCTCTATGTAAATCATTCTATGTGGAGGCGTACGTAACTGAACTTTGCCTTTTTGGATCTCTAAGTTTTTATTTAAAGTTTCCGCTAATTTAGCGCAAGTTTTCTGTAATATCCTGTTAGCTTCTGTTAGCTTTTATACCACTTGCCTAGGGGAATTAGACGGACTTCTACTTGGCAATATCATTTATAGGATTTAAAATATCTAAAGCTTATAGAGCATAATGGTTATTATGTGTTGTAAACTTTATCAAGTTTGGGTACTTATTTTACCGCGTATATATATAAATTATCTATTTATATTGTTTATTTTTTGGTTGTAGGATATGTCGTGTTCAGGATTTTTTATTCCCAAACTTGTTTTTTCTTCAAACGACGGCGTGCTAAGCACTTTTAATTCCCAAGCGAAATTCGCTTTAAATACCCTCTTCAGATTTAGATCTGATAAGAGCCTTTTCCTAAATGTATTTTTTTACCCCTTAGAGGCTATTATTATTTCAGTCAGAAGTTTACTACTCAGCGAAGACGATTAAATATTATTAATAAATTATCACTAGACGAATAGATCCAGCAATGCCCGTCAGTCCGTCCGTCTGACGCAGCGTCTGTCCGCCCGTTTATACGCAAAGTAGTCTTTCGGTTTTAAAGCTATCGGGCTGAAACTTTCCAAAAAGTCTTCTATCTTTTGCAGGCAGTATATACTGCCTGTCGGAACTATATCTTCTAGCCTCCATAAAAATAATCGAAAAACAAGAAAGGAAGTTAACTTCGGCGGGATGGGATGGCTTTCATTCGTACAGATTAAAGTTTTCTGATCGCGGTCAACTTGGTGGCCGCCAGTGCGATCTCTGTTTTCGAAGGATTGCAAGTTGACACACAGCCTCCTCGTGGCACCTCCTGGGTAGCTATCTTAGCATCCGCTAGATAGTGAGCTAATGTGTGCAGCGAGTCACCCAGATGTTAAGCGGTTGAGCGCAGGGTTTGGAACCCGCCTCGTAAAAAAAGAAGCTCAGTCAAGACCAAAGCGAAAGCCTCGGAAAGGAAACCCCCTTATGATGACGACCACCGCAAAACGAAAAAGGGCTATGATTTGAGGATATGCACATGGAATGTCCGAACCCTTAATTGGGAAGGTGCCTCTATCCAACTGGCGGATGCCCTCGTAAAATTAAACGCAGACATTACCGCCATCCAGGAAATGAGATGGACAGGACAAGGTTGCTCCAAGCGAGCAAACTGCGATATCTACTACAGCTGCCATGCGGAGATGCGCTAATTTGGATGCGGATTTGTAGTAAGCCGGAGACTTCGCCACCACGTCTGCAATTTCATCCCAGTGAATGAACGGCTGGCTGCAATCCGCGTCAAAGCTAGGTTTTTCAATCTTGGCATAATTTGCGCGCACGCTGCGATGGAGGGGAAGGACGATGCTGTTAAGGGTGCATTCTACGCGAGAATCGAGGACACATACGACCGCTGCCCAGTCCACGACGGGAAGCTTATCCTCGGGGACTTCAATGCAAAGGTCGGTCGCGAACGCATCTTTAACCCCACCGTCGGTCGATTCAGCCTTCATGAGACCACCAAAGAACAGCCACATAATATAGTGGTTGTAGGTTCAAGTTGGGAACGCGCTGGTTCAGGCTCTTGTTTTGTCGGTAAAGGGAGTGGGTTTTCAATTTGATCCAAAGTAGTACTTGCTAGCATATGTTTATATAACATTCCTATTTAAATTGTTTGAGGGCAGAACTAAGAGTAAAGAGGGTGAAAGTACCTAAAAAGGAGGGTTCTACCTAGCTGTAATGGCAGTAGCTGATGGGTGTGTGTCGGTCTCAGCAGCGAGGATGTTATTTATTGTTTACATTGCCCAGCCTACCATGATAACTAAAGCCGCACAACCTGACACAGGTTGTTGATCCCTGCAAGTTTTTATAAAAAAATGTTGCAGTTCAGCATTTTAAACGGTAATAGAAAATAGAATATTAATTTAATTTTATTACTGAGCAATTGTTTATGTTGCGGAAATTTTTTTTATATCAAGATCATTGGAATAAAGATATACAGTCAATCAAAATATAGCAAGGCGACCGTAGCCGATCACTTGCCCACAATATACATAGTTGAAAACGCTATTAATATGTTGTAATACTGGCTGTAGTTTGGTTTATAAATTAAGAACATGATTTTCAATTGACTGTGGGTCAGGAAAAACACTTAAACAATTGCTTGCATGACGAGATTTGGTTATGGAATAATATTTTCTTCAATTACACTAGGATTTTGATAGAGACAGAATTTTAATTTCAATTAAATATATAAATATTGTTAATAAGATTTTTAAATAAATTAGGTAGTTTTAGTGTAGCTTTTCTTCAAATCACAAATCAGAAACAGGGTGATGCTGGTTTGGGCCTGCCAAGTACACTTTCAGTAATGGGTGCACAGTTGCTTGTATGTATGTATGTCGGGTGGTTCACTATGTTGCTTTTGTGTATGTCTGGGGATGTTGCTTGTAGAATTGTGATTGAAGACCACTCCTGGCCGTCAGCCACGTAAGGAAGACCACTCCACTTACAAAAATTTACCTATGAAGCGGAATATTTTATAAAAAACTGCGTTTTTCCAAGAAATAGTTTTGAAGAACATTTTGAATTGTATTGAAAATGTTATTTTTCGCAAGTTTCTGCGTTGTGTTTGATATGTGTTTAACAGAACTTTTTTACGCAAGGCATACTCGGCGGTCGAAAAGAAGTTGGATTCCAAATCTACAAAATCATCGACTGGCAGGACTTAAAGATCTTCCACATGCGTACGTGACCGAGAGTCAGGAACAACGTGTTGAGAACCTATTCGATTAACTATCTTAAAGAAAAACCCTTTAACTTTAAGGTTTCTTGAAGTCTGGGGTTGCGAAAACCGGCGCTGAAGCCATGCTGGTTTTCAAAAGTTCAAACGCCCTAATTGCTTCTTCTGACATCTCAAATTCCTTCACGCACTTCTTCTTTAGCGGAGTCGCTGACTGGGTCTAGTTTTGAATAAACCTCCTCTACCAGCCGGTCATCCCCAGGAACCTCCGCGTCTGTTTGGTGGAGCTAGGCTGAGGAAATTCCTGTATTGATTGTATGTTTGCATCGTCGCTTCGGATGCATCCCCCCCAACCATGTATCCTAGATACCTTGCCTGACTTTGAGCAAAACTTACTATTGTCTACATTAATTGTTAGCTGCATCCTCGATCGCCCGGGAATTGAGTTTGCATCCGGGAATTGACTTTTTGTGCATCGAGACATAGGAGATTTTTCTGGCTTTTTTGCACCAGAGTTACCAGGAAACTCCAGCTACTACTGCTCTCTTTGAACATCCCAAGACCTAGCATGCGATCTCGTTCGGCATACACCAGCTTTTGTTTAGCT
The DNA here is from genome assembly GCF_025231255.1 of Drosophila biarmipes. Lineage (NCBI taxonomy): Eukaryota > Metazoa > Arthropoda > Insecta > Diptera > Drosophilidae > Drosophila > Drosophila biarmipes. The sequence goes on from NW_026114527.1 coordinate 1,002,668, forward strand.
GGGATATTGGGTAATGCCGCTGCTTGATAGGTAAGTCGTCGTACGTTACTTCAAATATATGTTGCTCTGAGGTGGTCTTTCGTAACCATTATTTCAGGCATGTCTATTACTTGCTGCAGCTTCGAATGCTGTTCTGAAGTAAGCTGATGTGGGGTATAGGTGGTCTTGAGCGTATCGTTCATATCCAGGTCTCCGGTCATAAGGTGGACCTCCGGGGATGTTTCAACGGCGGCAACCTCTCATCTACCTTTACCGGGGAATGTGAAGCCGAACATATCCAAAAATTGATTCCGAAATAAAAACGTTGTGTCAAACCTGGCTTTTCCGTTTCATTCTACAGTTTACTTGGGTCTTACCATCGCTGGGTGTGCGTACACATTCTTCACTTTGCTTTTTTATCGGCCGCGAACGCTTTTTTAAGAAAGCATATGGTCCTTTGCCTACAGTTCGCACAAGTCTGTGTCTAGTATGTTTTTCTAGTACTTCTTCTCTTCTTCTCTCCTCTGGGCTAGCATCGCCATCCGTCTCCGTTTTCTCGTGGAACCTGCAAGTGGCATTTGCTCGGGCAGGATTCTTCCTTCGAAGGGTACTTCCAGTACAAGTTCGCTCCTATGCCACACTTATACCACACCACTGCGTGTGGTGGGCCTCAGAATCTGTCTATTCAACATGTCCTGCGTTACTAGTTCCATATTGTTTCTTTCTTTTTTTCGGGTTGGTGAAGGCAGTACCTTCTGTCCAGGTCTCATGGATATCGGGAACTGCAATTTTGCTACTCGCGCCTTCAGAGCTTCTATCTGTGCGCTGATACCACGCTGCATCTTGTTGCTCTGCCTCAGGGGCTTCACCTATCTCTGTTCACACCGCTCGGTAGCCTCTAAGTTGTCCTTTATATACTTTTTCCGCTTTATAGTGCCCCGAGGGTAGAATCGCCCCACCGACGGCTTCTTGTATTTCCGTGGATTGGTCAAGATTGTTTTACTCGGACAGGGTGTCTGCCCGTTTTGGCTGATTCTGTGCGAGCTCCAACGTCTCTTTATCAGGTAAATCTAGTAGGTCGTTCAGCGTGGCCTTTACGTTTCCTGTCGGATTCCATAGTTCTTTTCTGGGTCGATAAGCGAACAGTACAATGCAATGTCAATATTTCTTATCGTAATGTTTGCGCTCCTGCTTTTTCTGGACTCGAACCTACTAAACAACCTGGCAGATGCCTAGTACGTCGTGGGGTGTCGGCCGGAAGGCACATCAAAGCAGGGAACTTTTACGGTTAAGAACGTTTTAAAGTCAGGTTTCTATTCTGAGACATTCTGGTTAAGTGAACGCTCAACACTGACAGTTACAGAAGGTGGGTACTTTAAAGCAAAAGGTTTGAGATTAAAAACAAATAGGCAAGCACGTGCATATTTAAAACACTTAATCTCTCTGTTCCTACTAATGGCAAATAATGAAGCCAGCTATGCCATACTCAAATGCATCCATTCCACATCGAGATAGTTGACTCTTATAGTATTTCTTAAACAATATGAACAAATCCTACCGTTGGGCGCCAATTCTGTTAGGTGGGCATATTAATGCCCGAGTCCTAAGAAGAACAGGGGCCGAGGGAGAGGCACCATTTTTGCCGGCATAAGCTATGTTGAATTTGGGTCGTGGGATCTTGGTAAACCCTCTCCTCCTTAACAAAAACAAGAATAAATATTTAAAGTGCCTGAATAATAACATAAGTGCGTAAAGTTCGTCAGTCGTCAGTCGTCAGTCCACACTGACCCCAAGGTTAGCAGTCGCTTGATCCCAATACTATCGGGCTGTGTTTCAGCTATATGCCCTCCCCTTCACACATTCGTAAGCCGATGGATTGTCGTGGGCCGCGACATACGATCCCCTGTTGTCAGGGTTGTCTGTCGAAAGTTATAGACGAAAAGTCTCGACATATAATTTTTCTGAATTATCTACAGTTATGGGTAGGATTGCTTTTTGATAATAATAATTGAATCCTTAGTTAAACTGTGGATCATTGTCTTTGCTTTTCGTAATGCTTAGGTAGTGAATATAAAAATGGTAACTTCGTTCCAAAAACATACCAACTGCTCTATCCTCTGCGATGAGATCTCGTCGCTCCGGATCCGGAGGTTTGAAAAACGTTTTATTTGGTTTATATATAAATATAAATATATATACGTGACATATTGAAAAGCGATTCATACATATGCATGTATGTATGCATCTTACGGGAGTTTCACAGCGCCACACGTCACTTTTATTGCTTGAACTTGAGCTGGGCAGTGCAGCGCCTATTTATTCTCCTAGGTATTGGTTCTACTTCACTTGCATTGAAAATTATTGCACTTGCCGTTTGCTTTTAAATTTTTCCGGCGATTTACTTATGGTCTTGTTCACATCTTGGATATTATCCTTGTGGTCACCGATATCTATAGGGTTGATAACGTTGACGGTACAGTCGGCCACTTCGGACGTTTTGCTGCACATCTTGGGGTCTCTAGAACATTCACTTGGTTCACTTGTACTACATGGGGCCATAATTGGAACACTAGTCTTCTTCCAGTCGTGATCTTTACTTCAGGGGAGTAGTACTTCTATACCATTACCAAGGAGATCAAAACAAATTTTGTCTATCTTCTCCATTTGGGTGTTCTATAACGGATTAGAGCTTTCGCTAGACCCCGTATAGGATGAATTAACTAGGTGTTCCAACCTAGAGATAATGTTTCTGTATTTCCCTTGCCACTGGCCGGCTGGTGAAATTTGCCACCTGCAGGAGTACGGTTACCAGTAGGTCGATCATGGCCTTTGTTCTGGCCACGCGACACCTGTTAGTTGCCGAATTGCAATTTCTTTTGCCTATACTACCCAGAGTCTGGCTAGTCAAATGCATGCATCCCCCGGACTCAAGGTTCCTCGTTTTTCTCTATGTAAATCATTCTATGTGGAGGCGTACGTAACTGAACTTTGCCTTTTTGGATCTCTAAGTTTTTATTTAAAGTTTCCGCTAATTTAGCGCAAGTTTTCTGTAATATCCTGTTAGCTTCTGTTAGCTTTTATACCACTTGCCTAGGGGAATTAGACGGACTTCTACTTGGCAATATCATTTATAGGATTTAAAATATCTAAAGCTTATAGAGCATAATGGTTATTATGTGTTGTAAACTTTATCAAGTTTGGGTACTTATTTTACCGCGTATATATATAAATTATCTATTTATATTGTTTATTTTTTGGTTGTAGGATATGTCGTGTTCAGGATTTTTTATTCCCAAACTTGTTTTTTCTTCAAACGACGGCGTGCTAAGGACTTTTAATTCCCAAGCGAAATTCGCTTTAAATACCCTCTTCAGATTTGGATCTGATAAGAGCCTTTTCCTAAATGTATTTTTTACCCCTTAGAGGCTATTATTATTTCAGTCAGAAGTTTACTACTCAGCGAAGACGATTAAATATTATTAATAAATTATCACTAGACGAATAGATCCAGCAATGCCCGTCAGTCCGTCCGTCTGACGCAGCGTCTGTCCGCCCGTTTATACGCAAAGTAGTCTTTCGGTTTTAAAGCTATCGGGCTGAAACTTTCCAAAAAGTCTTCTATCTTTTGCAGGCAGTATATACTGCCTGTCGGAACTATATCTTCTAGCCTCCATAAAAATAATCGAAAAACAAGAAAGGAAGTTAACTTCGGCGGGATGGGATGGCTTTCATTCGTACAGATTAAAGTTTTCTGATCGCGGTCAACTTGGTGGCCGCCAGTGCGATCTCTGTTTTCGAAGGATTGCAAGTTGACACACAGCCTCCTCGTGGCACCTCCTGGGTAGCTATCTTAGCATCCGCTAGATAGTGAGCTAATGTGTGCAGCGAGTCACCCAGATGTTAAGCGGTTGAGCGCAGGGTTTGGAACCCGCCTCGTAAAAAAAGAAGCTCAGTCAAGACCAAAGCGAAAGCCTCGGAAAGGAAACCCCCTTATGATGACGACCACCGCAAAACGAAAAAGGGCTATGATTTGAGGATATGCACCTGGAATGTCCGAACCCTTAATTGGGAAGGTGCCTCTATCCAACTGGCGGATGCCCTCGTAAAATTAAACGCAGACATTACCGCCATCCAGGAAATGAGATGGACAGGACAAGGTTGCTCCAAGCGAGCAAACTGCGATATCTACTACAGCTGCCATGCGGAGATGCGCTAATTTGGATGCGGATTTGTAGTAAGCCGGAGACTTCGCCACCACGTCTGCAATTTCATCCCAGTGAATGAACGGCTGGCTGCAATCCGCGTCAAAGCTAGGTTTTTCAATCTTGGCATAATTTGCGCGCACGCTGCGATGGAGGGGAAGGACGATGCTGTTAAGGGTGCATTCTACGCGAGAATCGAGGACACATACGACCGCTGCCCAGTCCACGACGGGAAGCTTATCCTCGGGGACTTCAATGCAAAGGTCGGTCGCGAACGCATCTTTAACCCCACCGTCGGTCGATTCAGCCTTCATGAGACCACCAAAGAACAGCCACATAATATAGTGGTTGTAGGTTCAAGTTGGGAACGGGCGGGTTCAGGCTCTTGTTTTGTCGGTAAAGGGAGTGGGTTTTCAATTTGATCCAAAGTAGTACTTGCTAGCATATGTTTATATAACATTCCTATTTAAATTGTTTGAGGGCAGAACTAAGAGTAAAGAGGGTGAAAGTACCTAAAAAGGAGGGTTCTCAGCAGCGAGGATGTTATTTATTGTTAACAACCTGACACAGGTTGTTGATCCCTGCAAGTTTTTATAAAAAGATGTTGCAGTTCAGCATTTTAAACGGTAATAGAAAATAGAATATTAATTTAATTTTATTACTGAGCAATTGTTTATGTTGCGGAAATTTTTTTTATATCAAGATCATTGGAATAAAGATATACAGTCAATCAAAATATAGCAAGGCGACCGTAGCCGATCACTTGCCCACAATATACATAGTTGAAAACGCTATTAATATGTTGTAATACTGGCAGTAGTTTGGTTTATAAATTAAGAACATGATTTTCAATTGACTGTGGGTCAGGAAAAACACTTAAACAATTGCTTGCATGACGAGATTTGGTTATGGAATAATATTTTCTTCAATTACACTAGGATTTTGATAGAGACAGAATTTTAATTTCAATTAAATATATAAATATTGTTAATAAGATTTTTAAATAAATTAGGTAGTTTTAGTGTAGCTTTTTTTCAAATCACAAATCAGAAACAGGGTGATGCTGGTTTGGGCCTGCCAAGTACACTTTCAGTAATGGGTGCACAGTTGCTTGTATGTATGTATGTCGGGTGGTTCACTATGTTGCATTTGTGTATGTCTGGGGATGTTGCTTGTGTGTATGTAGGACAAACGGTGCACTGAGAACTTCACAAGAATTGTAGAATTGTGATTGAAGACCACTCCTGGCCGTCAGCCACGTAAGGAAGACCACTCCACTTACAAAAATTTACCTATGAAGCGGAATATTTTATAAAAAACTGCGTTTTTCCAAGAAATAGTTTTGAAGAACATTTTGAATTGTATTGAAAATGTTATTTTTCGCAAGTTTCTGCGTTGTGTTTGATATGTGTTTAACAGAACTTTTTTACGCAAGGCATACTCGGCGGTCGAAAAGAAGTTGGATTCCAAATCTACAAAATCATCGACTGGCAGGACTTAAAGATCTTCCACATGCGTACGTGACCGAGAGTCAGGAACAACGTGTTGAGAACCTATTCGATTAACTATCTTAAAGAAAAACCCTTTAACTTTAAGGTTTCTTGAAGTCTGGGGTTGCGAAAACCGGCGCTGAAGCCATGCTGGTTTTCAAAAGTTCAAACGCCCTAATTGCTTCTTCTGACATCTCAAATTCCTTCACGCACTTCTTCTTTAGCGGAGTCGCTGACTGGGTCTAGTTTTGAATAAACCTCCTCTACCAGCCGGTCATCCCCAGGAACCTCCGCGTCTGTTTGGTGGAGCTAGGCTGAGGAAATTCCTGTATTGATTGTATGTTTGCATCGTCGCTTCGGATGCATCCCCCCCAACCATGTATCCTAGATACCTTGCCTGACTTTGAGCAAAACTTACTATTGTCTACATTAATTGTTAGCTGCATCCTCAATCGCCCGGGAATTGAGTTTGCAGCCTTGATCGTCCGGGAATTGACTTTTTGTGCATCGAGACATAGGAGATTTTTCTGGCTTTTTTGCACCAGAGTTACCAGGAAACTCCAGCTACTACTGCTCTCTTTGAACATCCCAAGACCTAGCATGCGATCTCGTTCGGCATACACCAGCTTTTGTTTAGCTGGGATATTGGGTAATGCCGCTGCTTGATAGGTAAGTCGTCGTACGTTACTTCAAATATATGTTGCTCTGAGGTGGTCTTTCGTAACCATTTTTTCAGGCATGTCTATTACTTGCTGCAGCTTCGAATGCTGTTCTGAAGTAAGCTGATGTGGGGTATAGGTGGTCTTGAGCGTATCGTTCATATCCAGGTCTCCGGTCATAAGGTGGACCTCCGGGGATGTTTCAACGGCGGCAACCTCTCATCTACCTTTACCGGGGAATGTGAAGCCGAACATATCCAAAAATTGATTCCGAAATAAAAACGTTGTGTCAAACCTGGCTTTTCCGTTTCATTCTACAGTTTACTTGGGTCTTACCATCGCTGGGTGTGCGTACACATTCTTCACTTTGCTTTTTTATCGGCCGCGAACGCTTTTTTAAGAAAGCTTATGGTCCTTTGCCTACAGTTCGCACAAGTCTGTGTCTAGTATGTTTTTCTAGTACTTCTTCTCTTCTTCTCTCCTCTGGGCTAGCATCGCCATCCGTCTCCGTTTTCTCGTGGAACCTGCAAGTGGCATTTGCTCGGGCAGGATTCTTCCTTCGAAGGGTACTTCCAGTACAAGTTCGCTCCTATGCCACACTTATACCACACCACTGCGTGTGGTGGGCCTCAGAATCTGTCTATTCAACATGTCCTGCGTTACTAGTTCCATATTGTTTCTTTCTTTTTTTCGGGTTGGTGAAGGCAGTACCTTCTGTCCAGGTCTCATGGATATCGGGAACTGCAATTTTGCTACTCGCGCCTTCAGAGCTTCTATCTGTGCGCTGATACCACGCTGCATCTTGTTGCTCTGCCTCAGGGGCTTCACCTATCTCTGTTCACACCGCTCGGTAGCCTCTAAGTTGTCCTTTATATACTTTTTCAGCTTTATAGTGCCCCGAGGGTAGAATCGCCCCACCGACGGCTTCTTGTATTTCCGTGGATTGGTCAAGATTGTTTTACTCGGACAGGGTGTCTGCCCGTTTTGGCTGATTCTGTGCGAGCTCCAACGTCTCTTTATCAGGTAAATCTAGTAGGTCGTTCAGCGTGGCCTTTACGTTTCCTGTCGGATTCCATAGTTCTTTTCTGGGTCGATAAGCGAACAGTACAACGCAATGTCAATATTTCTTATCGTAATGTTTGCGCTCCTGCTTTTTCTGGACTCGAACCTACTAAACAACCTGGCAGATGCCTAGTACGTCGTGGGGTGTCGGCCGGAAGGCACATCAAAGCAGGGAACTTTTACGGTTAAGAACGTTTTAAAGTCAGGTTTCTATCCTGATACATTCTGGTTAAGTGAACGCTCAACACTGACAGTTACAGAAGGTGGGTACTTTAAAGCAAAAGGTTTGAGATTAAAAACAAATAGGCAAGCACGTGCATATTTAAAACACTTAATCTCTCTGTTCCTACTAATGGCAAATAATGAAGCCAGCTATGCCATACTCAAATGCATCCATTCCACATCGAGATAGTTGACTCTTATAGTATTTCTTAAACAATATGAACAAATCCTACCGTTGGGCGCCAATTCTGTTAGGTGGGCATATTAATGCCCGAGTCCTAAGAAGAACAGGGGCCGAGGGAGAGGCACCATTTTTGCCGGCATAAGCTATGTTGAATTTGGGTCGTGGGATCTTGGTAAACCCTCTCCTCCTTAACAAAAACAAGAATAAATATTTAAAGTGCCTGGATAATAACATAAGTGCGTAAAGTTCGTCAGTCGTCAGTCGTCAGTCCACACTGACCCCAAGGTTAGTAGTCGCTTGATCCCAATACTATCGGGCTGTGTTTCAGCTATATTCCCTCCCCTTCACACATTCGTAAGCCGATGGATTGTCGTGGGCCGCGACATACGATCCCCTGTTGTCAGGGTTGTCTGTCGAAAGTTATAGACGAAAAGTCTCGACATATAATTTTTCTGAATTATCTACAGTTATGGGTAGGATTGCTTTTTGATAATAATAATTGAATCCTTAGTTAAACTGTGGATCATTGTCTTTGCTTTTCGTAATGCTTAGGTAGTGAATATAAAAATGGTAACTTCGTTCCAAAAACATACCAACTGCTCTATCCTCTGCGATGAGATCTCGTCGCTCCGGATCCGGAGGTATGAAAAACGTTTTATTTGGTTTATATATAAATATAAATATATATACGTGACATATTGAAAAGCGATTCATACATATGCATGTATGTATGCATCTTACGGGAGTTTCACAGCGCCACACGTCACATTTATTGCTTGAACTTGAGCTGGGCAGTGCAGCGCCTATTTATTCTCCTAGGTATTGGTTCTACTTCACTTGCATTAAAAATTATTGCACTTGCCGTTTGCTTTTAAATTTTTCCGGCGATTTACTTATGGTCTTGTTCACATCTTGGATATTATCCTTGTGGTCACCGATATCTATAGGGTTGATAACGTTGACGGTACAGTCGGCCACTTCGGACGTTTTGCTGCACATCTTGGGGTCTCTAGGCCATTCACTTGGTTCACTTGTACTTTTTGGGATTTGGCATTGGTAAGTAAACTTCCATCAGGATCGGTATGACCAGTAAGAAGTTCTCCTGGATAAGGGCAAGGGGTACACATGGGGCCATAATTGGAACACTAGTCATCTTCCAGTCGTGATCTTTACTTCAGGGGAGTAGTACTTCTCTACCATTACCAAGGAGATCAAAACATATTTTGTCTATCTTCTCCATTTGGGTGTTCTATAACGGATTAGAGCTTTCGCTAGTCCCCGTATAGGATGAATTAACTAGGTGTTCCAACCTAGAGATAATGTTTCTGTATTTCCCTTGCCACTGGCCGGCTGGTGAAATTTGCCACCTGCAGGAGTACGGTTACCAGTAGGTCGATCATGGCCTTTGTTCTGGCCACGCGACACCTGTTAGTTGCCGAATTGCAATTTCTTTTGCCTGTACTACCCAGAGTCTGGCTAGTCAAATGCATGCATCCCCCGGACTCAAGGTTCCTCGTTTTTCTCTATGTAAATCATTCTATGTGGAGGCGTACGTAACTGAACTTTGCCTTTTTGGATCTCTAAGTTTTTATTTAAAGTTTCCGCTAATTTAGCGCAAGTTTTCTGTAATATCCTGTTAGCTTCTGTTAGCTTTTATACCACTTGCCTAGGGGAATTAGACGGACTTCTACTTGGCAATATCATTTATAGGATTTAAAATATCTAAAGCTTATAGAGCATAATGGTTATTATGTGTTGTAAACTTTATCAAGTTTGGGTATTTATTTTACCGCGTATATATATAAATTATCTATTTATATTGTTTTTTTTTTTGGTTGTAGGATATGTCGTGTTCAGGATTTTTTATTCCCAAACTTGTTTTTTCTTCAAACGACGGCGTGCTAAGGACTTTTAATTCCCAAGCGAAATTCGTTTTAAATACCCTCTTCAGATTTGGATCTGATAAGAGCCTTTTCCTAAATGTATTTTTTTACCCCTTAGAGGCTATTATTATTTCAGTCAGAAGTTTACTACACAGCGAAGGAGACGATTAAATATTATTAATAAATTATCACTAGACGAATAGATCCAGCAATGCCCGTCAGTCCGTCCGTCTGACGCAGCGTCTGTCCGCCCGTTTATACGCAAAGTAGTCTTTCGGTTTTAAAGCTATCGGGCTGAAACTTTCCAAAAAGTCTTCTATCTTTTGCAGGCAGTATATACTGCCTGTCGGAACTATATCTTCTAGCCTCCATAAAAATAATCGAAAAACAAGAAAGGAAGTTAACTTCGGCGGGATGGGATGGCTTTCATTCGTACAGATTAAAGTTTTCTGATCGCGGTCAACTTGGTGGCCGCCAGTGCGATCTCTGTTTTCGAAGGATTGCAAGTTGACACACAGCCTCCTCGTGGCACCTCCTGGGTAGCTATCTTAGCATCCGCTAGATAGTGAGCTAATGTGTGCAGCGAGTCACCCAGATGTTAAGCGGTTGAGCGCAGGGTTTGGAACCCGCCTCGTAAAAAAAGAAGCTCAGTCAAGACCAAAGCGAAAGCCTCGGAAAGGAAACCCCCTTATGATGACGACCACCGCAAAACGAAAAAGGGCTATGATTTGAGGATATGCACCTGGAATGTCCGAACCCTTAATTGGGAAGGTGCCTCTATCCAACTGGCGGATGCCCTCGTAAAATTAAACGCAGACATTACCGCCATCCAGGAAATGAGATGGACAGGACAAGGTTGCTCCAAGCGAGCAAACTGCGATATCTACTACAGCTGCCATGCGGAGATGCGCTAATTTGGATGCGGATTTGTAGTAAGCCGGAGACTTCGCCACCACGTCTGCAATTTCATCCCAGTGAATGAACGGCTGGCTGCAATCCGCGTCAAAGCTAGGTTTTTCAATCTTGGCATAATTTGCGCGCACGCTGCGATGGAGGGGAAGGACGATGCTGTTAAGGGTGCATTCTACGCGAGAATCAAGGACACATACGACCGCTGCCCAGTCCACGACGGGAAGCTTATCCTCGGGGACTTCAATGCAAAGGTCGGTCGCGAACGCATCTTTAACCCCACCGTCGGTCGATTCAGCCTTCATGAGACCACCAAAGAACAGCCACATAATATAGTGGTTGTAGGTTCAAGTTGGGAACGCGCTGGTTCAGGCTCTTGTTTTGTCGGTAAAGGGAGTGGGTTTTCAATTTGATCCAAAGTAGTACTTGCTAGCATATGTTTATATAACATTCCTATTTAAATTGTTTGAGGGCAGAACTAAGAGTAAAGAGAGTGAAAGTACCTAAAAAGGAGGGTTCTACCTAGCTGTAATGGCAGTAGCTGATGGGTGTGTGTCGGTCTCAGCAGCGAGGATGTTATTTATTGTTTACATTGCCCAGCCTACCATGCTAACTAAAGCCGCACAACCTGACACAGGTTGTTGATCCCTGCAAGTTTTTATAAAAAGATTTTGCAGTTCAGCATTTTAAACGGTAATAGAAAATAGAATATTAATTTAATTTTATTACTGAGCAATTGTTTATGTTGCGGAAATTTTTTTTATATCAAGATCATTGGAATAAAGATATACAGTCAATCAAAATATAGCAAGGCGACCGTAGCCGATCACTTGCCCACAATATACATAGTTGAAAACGCTATTAATATGTTGTAATACTGGCTGTAGTTTGGTTTATAAATTAAGAACATGATTTTCAATTGACTGTGGGTCAGGAAAAACACTTAAACAATTGCTTGCATGACGAGATTTGGTTATGGAATAATATTTTCTTCAATTACACTAGGATTTTGATAGAGACAGAATTTTAATTTCAATTAAATATATAAATATTGTTAATAAGATTATTAAATAAATTAGGTAGTTTTAGTGTAGCTTTTCTTCAAATCACAAATCAGAAACAGGGTGATGCTGGTTTGGGCCTGCCAAGTACACTTTCAGTAATGGGTGCACAGTTGCTTGTATGTATGTATGTCGGGTGGTTCACTATGTTGCTTTTGTGTATGTCTGGGGATGTTGCTTGTGTGTATGTAGGACAAACGGTGCACTGAGAACTTCACAAGTATTGTAGAATTGTGATTGAAGACCACTCCTGGCCGTCAGCCACGTAAGGAAGACCACTCCACTTACAAAAATTTACCTATGAAGCGGAATATTTTATAAAAAACTGCGTTTTTCCAAGAAATAGTTTTGAAGAACATTTTGAATTGTATTGAAAATGTTATTTTTCGCAAGTTTCTGCGTTGTGTTTGATATGTGTTTAACAGAACTTTTTTACGCAAGGCATACTCGGCGGTCGAAAAGAAGTTGGATTCCAAATGTACAAAATCATCGACTGGCAGGACTTAAAGATCTTCCACATGCGTACGTGACCGAGAGTCAGGAACAACGTGTTGAGAACCTATTCGATTAACTATCTTAAAGAAAAACCCTTTAACTTTAAGGTTTCTTGAAGTCTGGGGTTGCGAAAACCGGCGCTGAAGCCATGCTGGTTTTCAAAAGTTCAAACGCCCTAATTGCTTCTTCTGACATCTCAAATTCCTTCACGCACTTCTTCTTTAGCGGAGTCGCTGACTGGGTCTAGTTTTGAATAAACCTCCTCTACCAGCCGGTCATCCCCAGGAACCTCCGCGTCTGTTTGGTGGAGCTAGGCTGAGGAAATTCCTGTATTGATTGTATGTTTGCATCGTCGCTTCGGATGCATCCCCCCCAACCATGTATCCTAGATACCTTGCCTGACTTTGAGCAAAACTTACTATTGTCTACATTAATTGTTAGCTGCATCCTCGATCGCCCGGGAATTGAGTTTGCATCCGGGAATTGACTTTTTGTGCATCGAGACATAGGAGATTTTTCTGGCTTTTTTGCACCAGAGTTACCAGGAAACTCCAGCTACTACTGCTCTCTTTGAACATCCCAAGACCTAGCATGCGATCTCGTTCGGCATACACCAGCTTTTGTTTAGCTGGGATATTGGGTAATGCCGCTGCTTGATAGGTAAGTCGTCGTACGTTACTTCAAATATATGTTGCTCTGAGGTGGTCTTTCGTAACCATTTTTTCAGGCATGTCTATTACTTGCTGCAGCTTCGAATGCTGTTCTGAAGTAAGCTGATGTGGGGTATAGGTGGTCTTGAGCGTATCGTTCATATCCAGGTCTCCGGTCATAAGGTGGACCTCCGGGGATGTTTCAACGGCGGCAACCTCTCATCTACCTTTACCGGGGAATGTGAAGCCGAACATATCCAAAAATTGATTCCGAAATAAAAACGTTGTGTCAAACCTGGCTTTTCCGTTTCATTCTACAGTTTACTTGGGTCTTACCATCGCTGGGTGTGCGTACACATTCTTCACTTTGCTTTTTTATCGGCCGCGAACGCTTTTTTAAGAAAGCATATGGTCCTTTGCCTACAGTTCGCACAAGTCTGTGTCTAGTATGTTTTTCTAGTACTTCTTCTCTTCTTCTCTCCTCTGGGCTAGCATCGCCATCCGTCTCCGTTTTCTCGTGGAACCTGCAAGTGGCATTTGCTCGGGCAGGATTCTTCCTTCGAAGGGTACTTCCAGTACAAGTTCGCTCCTATGCCACACTTATACCACACCACTGCGTGTGGTGGGCCTCAGAATCTGTCTATTCAACATGTCCTGCGTTACTAGTTCCATATTGTTTCTTTCTTTTTTTCGGGTTGGTGAAGGCAGTACCTTCTGTCCAGGTCTCATGGATATCGGGAACTGCAATTTTGCTACTCGCGCCTTCAGAGCTTCTATCTGTGCGCTGATACCACGCTGCATCTTGTTGCTCTGCCTCAGGGGCTTCACCTATCTCTGTTCACACCGCTCGGTAGCCTCTAAGTTGTCCTTTATATACTTTTTCAGCTTTATAGTGCCCCGAGGGTAGAATCACCCCACCGACGGCTTCTTGTATTTCCGTGGATTGGTCAAGATTGTTTTACTCGGACAGGGTGTCTGCCCGTTTTGGCTGATTCTGTGCGAGCTCCAACGTCTCTTTATCAGGTAAATCTAGTAGGTCGTTCAGCGTGGCCTTTACGTTTCCTGTCGGATTCCATAGTTCTTTTCTGGGTCGATAAGCGAACAGTACAACGCAATGTCAATATTTCTTATCGTAATGTTTGCGCTCCTGCTTTTTCTGGACTCTAACCTACTAAACAACCTGGCAGATGCCTAGTACGTCGTGGGGTGTCGGCCGGAAGGCACATCAAAGCAGGGAACTTTTACGGTTAAGAACGTTTTAAAGTCAGGTTTCTATTCTGAGACATTCTGGTTAAGTGAACGCTCAACACTGACAGTTACAGAAGGTGGGTACTTTAAAGCTAAAGGTTTGAGATTAAAAACAAATAGGCAAGCACGTGCATATTTAAAACACTTAATCTCTCTGTTCCTACTAATGGCAAATAATGAAGCCAGCTATGCCATACTCAAATGCATCCATTCCACATCGAGATAGTTGACTCTTATAGTATTTCTTAAACAATATGAACAAATCCTACCGTTGGGCGCCAATTCTGTTAGGTGGGCATATTAATGCCCGAGTTTTGCCGGCATAAGCTATGTTGAATTTGGGTCGTGGGATCTTGGTAAACCCTCTCCTCCTTAACAAAAACAAGAATAAATATTTAAAGTGCCTGGATAATAACATAAGTGCGTAAAGTTCGTCAGTCGTCAGTCGTCAGTCCACACTGACCCCAAGGTTAGCAGTCGCTTGATCCCAATACTATCGGGCTGTGTTTCAGGTATGAAAAATGTTTTATTTGGTTTATATATAAATATAAATATATATACGTGACATATTGAAAAGCGATTCATACATATGCATGTATGTATGCATCTTACGGGAGTTTCACAGCACCACACGTCACTTTTATTGCTTGAACTTGAGCTGGGCAGTGCAGCGCCTATTTATTCTCCTAGGTATTGGTTCTACTTCACTTGCATTAAAAATTATTGCACTTGCCGTTTGCTTTTAAATTTTTCCGGCGATTTACTTATGGTCTTGTTCACATCTTGGATATTATCCTTGTGGTCACCGATATCTATAGGGTTGATAACGTTGACGGTACAGTCGGCCACTTCGGACGTTTTGCTGCACATCTTGGGGTCTCTAGGCCATTCACTTGGTTCACTTGTACTTTTTGGGATTTGGCATTGGTAAGTAAACTTCCATCAGGATCGGTATGACCAGTAAGAAGTTCTCCTGGATAAGGGCAAGGGGTACACATGGGGCCATAATTGGAACACTAGTCTTCTTCCAGTCGTGATCTTTACTTCAGGGGAGTAGTACTTCTATACCATTACCAAGGAGATCAAAACAAATTTTGTCTATCTTCTCCATTTGGGTGTTCTATAACGGATTAGAGCTTTCGCTAGTCCCCGTATAGGATCAATTAACTAGGTGTTCCAACCTAGAGATAATGTTTCTGTATTTCCCTTGCCACTGGCCGGCTGGTGAAATTTGCCACCTGCAGGAGTACGGTTACCAGTAGGTCGATCATGGCCTTTGTTCTGGCCACGCGACACCTGTTAGTTGCCGAATTGCAATTTCTTTTGCCTATACTACCCAGAGTCTGGCTAGTCAAATGCATGCATCCCCCGGACTCAAGTTTCCTCGTTTTTCTCTATGTAAATCATTCTATGTGGAGGCGTACGTAACTGAACTTTGCCTTTTTGGATCTCTAAGTTTTTATTTAAAGTTTCCGCTAATTTAGCGCAAGTTTTCTGTAATATCCTGTTAGCTTCTGTTAGCTTTTATACCACTTGCCTAGGGGAATTAGACGGACTTCTACTTGGCAATATCATTTATAGGATTTAAAATATCTAAAGCTTATAGAGCATAATGGTTATTATGTGTTGTAAACTTTATCAAGTTTGGGTATTTATTTTACCGCGTATATATATAAATTATCTATTTATATTGTTTATTTTTTGGTTGTAGGATATGTCGTGTTCAGGATTTTTTATTCCCAAACTTGTTTTTTCTTCAAACGACGGAGTGCTAAGGACTTTTAATTCCCAAGCGAAATTCGCTTTAAATACCCTCTTCTGATTTAGATCTGATAAGAGCCTTTTCCTAAATGTATTTTTTTACCCCTTAGAGGCTATTATTATTTCAGTCAGAAGTTTACTACTCAGCGAAGACGATTAAATATTATTAATAAATTATCACTAGACGAATAGATCCAGCAATGCCCGTCAGTCCGTCCGTCTGACGCAGCGTCTGTCCGCCCGTTTATACGCAAAGTAGTCTTTCGGTTTTAAAGCTATCGGGCTGAAACTTTCCAAAAAGTCTTCTATCTTTTGCAGGCAGTATATACTGCCTGTCGGAACTATATCTTCTAGCCTCCATAAAAATAATCGAAAAACAAGAAAGGAAGTTAACTTCGGCGGGATGGGATGGCTTTCATTCGTACAGATTAAAGTTTTCTGATCGCGGTCAACTTGGTGGCCGCCAGTGCGATCTCTGTTTTCGAAGGATTGCAAGTTGACACACAGCCTCCTCGTGGCACCTCCTGGGTAGCTATCTTAGCATCCGCTAGATAGTGAGCTAATGTGTGCAGCGAGTCACCCAGATGTTAAGCGGTTGAGCGCAGGGTTTGGAACCCGCCTCGTAAAAAAAGAAGCTCAGTCAAGACCAAAGCGAAAGCCTCGGAAAGGAAACCCCCTTATGATGACGACCACCGCAAAACGAAAAAGGGCTATGATTTGAGGATATGCACCTGGAATGTCCGAACCCTTAATTGGGAAGGTGCCTCTATCCAACTGGCGGATGCCCTCGTAAAATTAAACGCAGACATTACCGCCATCCAGGAAATGAGATGGACAGGACAAGGTTGCTCCAAGCGAGCAAACTGCGATATCTACTACAGCTGCCATGCGGAGATGCGCTAATTTGGATGCGGATTTGTAGTAAGCCGGAGACTTCGCCACCACGTCTGCAATTTCATCCCAGTGAATGAACGGCTGGCTGCAATCCGCGTCAAAGCTAGGTTTTTCAATCTTGGCATAATTTGCGCGCACGCTGCGATGGAGGGGAAGGACGATGCTGTTAAGGGTGCATTCTACGCGAGAATCGAGGACACATACGACCGCTGCCCAGTCCACGACGGGAAGCTTATCCTCGGGGACTTCAATGCAAAGGTCGGTCGCGAACGCATCTTTAACCCCACCGTCGGTCGATTCAGCCTTCATGAGACCACCAAAGAACAGCCACATAATATAGTGGTTGTAGGTTCAAGTTGGGAACGCGCTGGTTCAGGCTCTTGTTTTGTCGGTAAAGGGAGTGGGTTTTCAATTTGATCCAAAGTAGTACTTGCTAGCATATGTTTATATAACATTCCTATTTAAATTGTTTGAGGGCAGAACTAAGAGTAAAGAGAGTGAAAGTACCTAAAAAGGAGGGTTCTACCTAGCTGTAATGGCAGTAGCTGATGGGTGTGTGTCGGTCTCAGCAGCGAGGATGTTATTTATTGTTTACATTGCCCAGCCTACCATGATAACTAAAGCCGCACAACCTGACACAGGTTGTTGATCCCTGCAAGTTTTTATAAAAAGATGTTGCAGTTCAGCATTTTAAACGGTAATAGAAAATAGAATATTAATTTAATTTTATTACTGAGCAATTGTTTATGTTGCGGAAATTTTTTTTATATCAAGATCATTGGAATAAAGATATACAGTCAATCAAAATATAGCAAGGCGACCGTAGCCGATCACTTGCCCACAATATACATAGTTGAAAACGCTATTAATATGTTGTAATACTGGCTGTAGTTTGGTTTATAAATTAAGAACATGATTTTCAATTGACTGTGGGTCAGGAAAAACACTTAAACAATTGCTTGCATGACGAGATTTGGTTATGGAATAATATTTTCTTCAATTACACTAGGATTTTGATAGAGACAGAATTTTAATTTCAATTAAATATATAAATATTGTTAATAAGATTATTAAATAAATTAGGTAGTTTTAGTGTAGCTTTTCTTCAAATCACAAATCAGAAACAGGGTGATGCTGGTTTGGGCCTGCCAAGTACACTTTCAGTAATGGGTGCACAGTTGCTTGTATGTATGTATGTCGGGTGGTTCACTATGTTGCTTTTGTGTATGTCTGGGGATGTTGCTTGTGTGTATGTAGGACAAACGGTGCACTGAGAACTTCACAAGAATTGTAGAATTGTGATTGAAGACCACTCCTGGCCGTCAGCCACGTAAGGAAGACCACTCCACTTACAAAAATTTACCTATGAAGCGGAATATTTTATAAAAAACTGCGTTTTTCCAAGAAATAGTTTTGAAGAACATTTTGAATTGTATTGAAAATGTTATTTTTCGCAAGTTTCTGCGTTGTGTTTGATATGTGTTTAACAGAACTTTTTTACGCAAGGCATACTCGGCGGTCGAAAAGAAGTTGGATTCCAAATCTACAAAATCATCGACTGGCAGGACTTAAAGATCTTCCACATGCGTACGTGACCGAGAGTCAGGAACAACGTGTTGAGAACCTATTCGATTAACTATCTTAAAGAAAAACCCTTTAACTTTAAGGTTTCTTGAAGTCTGGGGTTGCGAAAACCGGCGCTGAAGCCATGCTGGTTTTCAAAAGTTCAAACGCCCTAATTGCTTCTTCTGACATCTCAAATTCTTTCACGCACTTCTTCTTTAGCGGAGTCGCTGACTGGGTCTAGTTTTGAATAAACCTCCTCTACCAGCCGGTCATCCCCAGGAACCTCCGCGTCTGTTTGGTGGAGCTAGGCTGAGGAAATTCCTGTATTGATTGTATGTTTGCATCGTCGCTTCGGATGCATCCCCCCAACCATGTATCCTAGATACCTTGCCTGACTTTGAGCAAAACTTACTATTGTCTACATTAATTGTTAGCTGCATCCTCGATCGCCCGGGAATTGAGTTTGCATCCTTGATCGTCCGGGAATTGACTTTTTGTGCATCGAGACATAGGAGATTTTTCTGGCTTTTTTGCACCAGAGTTACCAGGAAACTCCAGCTACTACTGCTCTCTTTGAACATCCCAAGACCTAGCATGCGATCTCGTTCGGCATACACCAGCTTTTGTTTAGCTGGGATATTGGGTAATGCCGCTGCTTGATAGGTAAGTCGTCGTACGTTACTTCAAATATATGTTGCTCTGAGGTGGTCTTTCGTAACCATTTTTTCAGGCATGTCTATTACTTGCTGCAGCTTCGAATGCTGTTCTGAAGTAAGCTGATGTGGGGTATAGGTGGTCTTGAGCGTATCGTTCATATCCAGGTCTCCGGTCATAAGGTGGAACTCTGGGGATGTTTCAACGGCGGCAACCTCTCATCTACCTTTACCGGGGAATGTGAAGCCGAACATATCCAAAAATTGATTCCGAAATAAAAGCGTTGTGTCAAACCTGGCTTTTCCGTTTCATTCTACAGTTTACTTGGGTCTTACCATCGCTGGGTGTGCGTACACATTCTTCACTTTGCTTTTTTATCGGCCGCGAACGCTTTTTTAAGAAAGCATATGGTCCTTTGCCTACAGTTCGCACAAGTCTGTGTCTAGTATGTTTTTCTAGTACTTCTTCTCTTCTTCTCTCCTCTGGGCTAGCATCGCCATCCGTCTCCGTTTTCTCGTGGAACCTGCAAGTGGCATTTGCTCGGGCAGGATTCTTCCTTCGAAGGGTACTTCCAGTACAAGTTCGCTCCTATGCCACACTTATACCACACCACTGCGTGTGGTGGGCCTCAGAATCTGTCTATTCAACATGTCCTGCGTTACTAGTTCCATATTGTTTCTTGGTATCTCGTGAAGCTGTCAGTCGGGTTCGGAACGGTTCGGGTTGGTGAAGGCAGTACCTTCTGTCCAGGTCTCATGGATATCGGGAACTGCAATTTTGCTACTCGCGCCTTCAGAGCTTCTATCTGTGCGCTGATACCACGCTGCATCTTGTTGCTCTGCCTCAGGGGCTTCACCTATCTCTGTTCACACCGCTCGGTAGCCTCTAAGTTGTCCTTTATATACTTTTTCCGCTTTATAGTGCCCCGAGGGTAGAATCGCCCCACCGACGGCTTCTTGTATTTCCGTGGATTGGTCAAGATTGTTTTACTCGGACAGGGTGTCTGCCGTTTTGGCTGATTCTGTGCAAGCTCCAACGTCTCTTTATCAGGTAAATCTAGTAGGTCGTTCAGCGTGGCCTTTACGTTTCCTGTCGGATTCCATAGTTCTTTTCTGGGTCGATAAGCGAACAGTACAACGCAATGTCAATATTTCTTATCGTAATGTTTGCGCTTCTGCTTTTTCTGGACTCGAACCTACTAAACAACCTGGCAGATGCCTAGTACGTCGTGGGGTGTCGGCCGGAAGGCACATCAAAGCAGGGAACTTTTACGGTTAAGAACGTTTTAAAGTCAGGTTTCTATTCTGAGACATTCTGGTTAAGTGAACGCTCAACACTGACAGTTACAGAAGGTGGGTACTTTAAAGCAAAAGGTTTGAGATTAAAAACAAATAGGCAAGCACGTGCATATTTAAAACACTTAATCTCTCTGTTCCTACTAATGGCAAATAATGAAGCCAGCTATGCCATACTCAAATGCATCCATTCCACATCGAGATAGTTGACTCTTATAGTATTTCTTAAACAATATGAACAAATCCTACCGTTGGGCGCCAATTCTGTTAGGTGGGCATATTAATGCCCGAGTCCTAAGAAGAACAGGGGCCGAGGGAGAGGCACCATTTTTGCTGGCATAAGCTATGTTGAATTTGGGTCGTGGGATCTTGGTAAACCCTCTCCTCCTTAACAAAAACAAGAATAAATATTTAAAGTGCCTGGATAATAACATAAGTGCGTAAAGTTCGTCAGTCGTCAGTCGTCAGTCCACACTGACCCCAAGGTTAGCAGTCGCTTGATCCCAATACTATCGGGCTGTGTTTCAGCTATATTCCCTCCCCATCACACATTCGTAAGCCGATGGATTGTCGTGGGCCGCAACATACGATCCCCTGTTGTCAGGGTTGTCTGTCGAAAGTTATAGACGAAAAGTCTCGACATATAATTTTTCTGAATTATCTACAGTTATGGGTAGGATTGCGTTTTGATAATAATAATTGAATCCTTAGTTAAACTGTGGATCATTGTCTTTGCTTTTCCTAATGCTTAGGTAGTGAATATAAAAATGGTAACTTCGTTCCAAAAACATACCAACTGCTCTATCCTCTGCGATGAGATCTCGTCGCTCCGGATCCGGAGGTATGAAAAACGTTTTATTTGGTTTATATATAAATATAAATATATATACGTGACATATTGAAAAGCGATTCATACATATGCATGTATGTATGCATCTTACGGGAGTTTCACAGCACCACACGTCACTTTTATTGCTTGAACTTGAGCTGGGCAGTGCAGCGCCTATTTATTCTCCTAGGTATTGGTTCTACTTCACTTGCATTGAAAATTATTACACTTGCCGTTTGCTTTTAAATTTTTCCGGCGATTTACTTATGGTCTTGTTCACATCTTGGATATTATCCTTGTGGTCACCGATATCTATAGGGTTGATAACGTTGACAGTACAGTCGGCCACTTCGGACGTTTTGCTGCACATCTTGGGGTCTCTAGGCCATTCACTTGGTTCACTTGTACTTTTTGGGATTTGGCATTGGTAAGTAAACTCCATCAGGATCGGTATGACCAGTAAGAAGTTCTCCTGGATAAGGGCAAGGGGTACACATGGGGCCATAATTGGAACACTAGTCTTCTTCCAGTCGTGATCTTTACTTCAGGGGAGTAGTACTTCTATACCATTACCAAGGAGATCAAAACAAATTTTGTCGATCTTCTCCATTTGGGTGTTCTATAACGGATTAGAGCTTTCGCTAGTCCCCGTATAGGATCAATTAACTAGGTGTTCCAACCTAGAGATAATGTTTCTGTATTTCCCTTGCCACTGGCCGGCTGGTGAAATTTGCCACCTGCAGGAGTACGGTTACCAGTAGGTCGATCATGGCCTTTGTTCTGGCCACGCGACACCTGTTAGTTGCCGAATTGCAATTTCTTTTGCCTATACTACCCAGAGTCTGGCTAGTCAAATGCATGCATCCCCCGGACTCAAGTTTCCTCGTTTTTCTCTATGTAAATCATTCTATGTGGAGGCGTACGTAACTAAACTTTGCCTTTTTGGATCTCTAAGTTTTTATTTAAAGTTTCCGCTAATTTAGCGCAAGTTTTCTGTAATATCCTGTTAGCTTCTGTTAGCTTTTATACCACTTGCCTAGGGGAATTAGACGGACTTCTACTTGGCAATATCATTTATAGGATTTAAAATATCTAAAGCTTATAGAGCATAATGGTTATTATGTGTTGTAAACTTTATCAAGTTTGGGTATTTATTTTACCGCGTATATATATAAATTATCTATTTATATTGTTTTTTTTTTTGGTTGTAGGATATGTCGTGTTCAGGATTTTTTATTCCCAAACTTGTTTTTTCTTCAAACGACGGCGTGCTAAGGACTTTTAATTCCCAAGCGAAATTCGTTTTAAATACCCTCTTCAGATTTGGATCTGATAAGAGCCTTTTCCTAAATGTATTTTTTTACCCCTTAGAGGCTATTATTATTTCAGTCAGAAGTTTACTACACAGCGAAGGAGACGATTAAATATTATTAATAAATTATCACTAGACGAATAGATCCAGCAATGCCCGTCAGTCCGTCCGTCTGACGCAGCGTCTGTCCGCCCGTTTATACGCAAAGTAGTCTTTCGGTTTTAAAGCTATCGGGCTGAAACTTTCCAAAAAGTCTTCTATCTTTTGCAGGCAGTATATACTGCCTGTCGGAACTTTATCTTCTAGCCTCCATAAAAATAATCGAAAAACAAGAAAGGAAGTTAACTTCGGCGGGATGGGATGGCTTTCATTCGTACAGATTAAAGTTTTCTGATCGCGGTCAACTTGGTGGCCGCCAGTGCGATCTCTGTTTTCGAAGGATTGCAAGTTGACACACAGCCTCCTCGTGGCACCTCCTGGGTAGCTATCTTAGCATCCGCTAGATAGTGAGCTAATGTGTGCAGCGAGTCACCCAGATGTTAAGCGGTTGAGCGCAGGCTTTGGAACCCGCCTCGTAAAAAAAGAAGCTCAGTCAAGACCAAAGCGAAAGCCTCGGAAAGGAAACCCCCTTATGATGACGACCACCGCAAAACGAAAAAGGGCTATGATTTGAGGATATGCACCTGGAATGTCCGAACCCTTAATTGGGAAGGTGCCTCTATCCAACTGGCGGATGCCCTCGTAAAATTAAACGCAGACATTACCGCCATCCAGGAAATGAGATGGACAGGACAAGGTTGCTCCAAGCGAGCAAACTGCGATATCTACTACAGCTGCCATGCGGAGATGCGCTAATTTGGATGCGGATTTGTAGTAAGCCGGAGACTTCGCCACCACGTCTGCAATTTCATCCCAGTGAATGAACGGCTGGCTGCAATCCGCGTCAAAGCTAGGTTTTTCAATCTTGGCATAATTTGCGCGCACGCCCCGATGGAGGAGAAGGACGATGCTGTTAAGGGCGCATTCTACGCGAGAATCGAGGACACATACGACCGCTGCCCAGTCCACGACGGGAAGCTTATCCTCGGGGACTGCAATGCAAAGGTCGGTCGCGAACGCATCTTTGACCCCACCGTCGGTCGATTCAGCCTCCATGAGACCACCTCGAACAACGGTCTCAGGCTGATTGACTTCGCCGCGGCGCGAAACATGGTAGTGAGTAGCACCAGATTTCGGAACCTCGACATCCACAAGGCCACATGGCTGTCCCCTGATCAAAATACGCTCAACCAGATTGATCCCGTTGTGATAGATGGAAGGCATGCCTCAAGCGTGATGGACGTGCGTTCGTTTCGTGGAGTCAACATTGACTCGGACTACCGCAGCCAAGATACGCATGCGGCTATGCCGAGCGAAAAACAAACGCCCCATCACGTAACGAAAGCTTGACGGCACTAGGCTGCGATCACAACGGACAGCAATAGCATACTCCACTCACCTCTCGGAACTGCTTCACCAACCTATTCCTCTTCCCTGTTGACGCCCGCATATCCCACTCCATGGGAGCTGCTGCTGACACAACCATTGGGTTCAAGCTCCCACCCACACGGAACCAAAGGTATGACGAGGAGTGTCGTGTCGCAGCTGCAGCAAAAAACGCCGCCCACAGAAAAACGCTGCAGTCTGGCGCAACGCGAGCTACGTGTGAACGTTATAGGGAGAAAAGGAAGGAAGAGAGGCGACTTTACAGACGGAAAAAAAGGGAGCAAGAAAAGCAAGGAACTTGGGGTGTTACAGGACAGGAATGATGTTCGAAAATTCTACCAACAAGTCAACTGTCTGACACAAGGTTTCAAAACCGGAGCATCTAACTGAGGTTATGGAGGGAGCAATTCTCCAAGCTGCTAGCAGGCGATAACGGCACCAATCCCGCCTTTGAAGGAAGCAGCCCGATACCACCAATCGACGACAATGTGGATATACCACTACCTAACCATGACGAGGTCCGAATTGCTATAACGCGGCTCAAAAACAACAAAGCAACCGGTGCTGATGGACTGCCTGCAGAGTTGTTCAAGGCCGGCGGCGAAGAGCTGATAATGTGCATGCATCTGCTCTTGTGCAAAATATGGCTAGAAGAAAGCATCCCCAATGATTGGAATCTCAGCGTCCTTTGTCCCGTTTTGAAGAAAGGTGACCCGACGATATGCGCCAACTACCGGGGAATCAGCCTGATTACCATCTCATACAAGGTCCTATCGAGCGTAATATGTGAACGACTGAAGCCATATACCAGCACACTGATCGGACCTTATCAATGCAGCTTCAGACCTGGTAAGTCCACCATAGACAAGATCTTCACATTACGCCAAATGTGGTCAAGGAGTTCACGTACCTTGGCACTGCCATTAACACCGTGAATGACGTCAGCCTGGAGATCAAGCGAGGAATCACACTTGACAATAGGTCCTACTTTGGTCTGAGTAAGCAAATGTGCAATAGAGACCTCTCTCGCCGAACAAAATTAACACTCTACAAGACACTCATCCTACCCGTGCTATTATATGGCGCAGAAGCATGGGTAATATCACAGACGGATGCAGCAGCGCTTGGAGTGTTCGAGAGAAAAATTCTTCGCAAGATCTTTGGTCCCGTTCGGATTGGGGACGACTTTCGTATTCGGATGAACCACGAGCTGTACGAGTTGAACAACGTCTACGCTAGCTCGGCCACGTTGTGCGTAAGGATGGAGAATCTTTAGCTCAGAAGGTGTTTGAAGCGAGGGTCGACTACGGGCGACGACGAAGGGACGACCTAAGCTCCGATAGAAGGACCAAGTGGAGGAGAACCTGACTGCACTGGGTATTTCCAATTGGAAAAGACGCGCGAGGAGCAGAGGCGCGTGGAGGGAGACGCTGAGGTCGGCCAAATCCCGAATCGGGTTGTAGTGCCACTTAATAATACTAAGTTACATTCGGCAAGCCGAAGTTTGTATACCCTTGCAGTAATATAATAATCTATTTTAGTAATAATTTTTTCATATTATTTTCCCACTAATTTCCCGATTGTTCCTAGGACCGCTATATGATATAGTCGTCCGATTTTGATAAAATTTAATTCAAAATTCAGAACTAATTAAAAAATTTTATTTTCAAGCTTACAAGGTTATATGTTAAAAAACACCAAAGATATAATTTTATTTCATGTTTTCCTACTAATTTTTCAAACGATAAAATTTGATTCGAAATTCAAAACCAAATAAAAAATGTTATTTTCAAGAGTAGGAGGATATATGTTAAAAAACACCGAAGATATAATTTTTCAATATTATTTTACCACTAATTTTTTGGATTGTTCCTATGGGGGCTATATGATATAGTCGTCCGATTTTGATAAAATTAAATTCAAAATTCAGAACTAATTTAATAATGTTATATCCAAGCTTAGAAAGGTTTATTTTTAAGACTGAGAGACAAGTTTGCGGAGAAACGGACAGACAGACGGACGAACAGACGGACATGGCTAGATCGACTCGTCTTGTGACGCACGGACAGACGGACATGACTAGATGGACTCGGCTTATTATAGAAACGCTTCCTTTTACGAGATTCAAACTTTCTGACGAATCTAGTATACCCGAGTAAAGAGAAGGAAGATCGTTTACCCAATGTCAAAAACCAACGTAGTATTGACGGACGAGTTTGAAGTCAAGCCCAAAGGATCTGTTGCTTTGTTCAGGAGTGCCTATCGACGTGTTTTAGTATCTTTTCTTTAACCCTGCTACAGTTTATGTTAAATCCAGGAAATCCATCCCAGTAGGTGTTTTTTTATTTTTATTACTTTTATATTCATATTTTCGACATCACCATTCGATTAAGGCTGATATGGTGCGTTCCTAATAAGCTTAATGCCTTTCGTATTGTAATATGATTCGAACATCGAACTAGTATATTGATAGTTGTGCACTGCAGAAATTTTATATCCTTATAGGGGGAAAAATAGTCCCGTTTGGGAGTGAACATAGTACATCACTTGCTATAGAGCTCCGTGGGCTTGTTGGAAAGCAGTTCAAAGAAGCCGGCCTTGATGGTCTTTGCGTGCTTTCACACAGTTTTCCACGTCTCCATCGATACACATTGACTCTTAATCGACGTTTTGGGATAATTAATCATGTACGCCCTAACAGGATCTTTTGTAACATTGAAATCACGTACCAACATAAATACAAAGTTGGCATCCAAACAGGCCCAGTGCTATTTCGAAATGTTTAATGATGTAGGGACAGTGTATTCAATAACTTGAAATATATTATATTCCGTCATTCTCCAGTTGGAATTTATTGTAGTTCGCATATTCGAATAGGTGTTCTAAAATATTTTTATTCCAGCTTTATAACTCACCTTGAAATTTGACTGCTTTATCATGGTCTAGAAGTCTCCTTTGCAATCATCGCTTTGGACTTTATAACTTCACTCAATCCCTTCTTTTACCTAACGTATATACATCACTGTGTGGCCCTTATGACCACATCTTTAACATCCAAGTTTATTTAAATTCACGTTCCCTCCACGGCTTTTTCTTATTGATTCGGTTTTTGACTTTGAACGCTTTATCTCAGACTGTTTGCAAGTCTTATTATTGACTTGGCAGGCATCAATCACCTGAGTCAATGTGTACTCTTTCTCTAAGAGTTTATTTTTTATCTTCACCCCGGCCCAGTTGTCTATTATCTTGTCCTTTAGCGAAATCACCTCTGCTTCTCCAAAGTCCATTTCTGAATTTGAATCTCAAAACTGTCGTGAAAAATATTCAATTTTTGCCGGTAAGTAAACAAAAAGTAAAGAATTTTGGTTTTTTATTAATTTAAACTAATAAACGTTGCTAACTTTCAGGATTGAGCATAGCAACACAAGCCGCCATCATTTTGCGATACATTCGAGAAAATATCGACTCGGAACGACCGCGTTCTTATGACCAATCAGAAGAAAAACCATCATAAATGTATGTTTACCAAGAACAAAAGTGTACCGTAACCTTAAAACTAAAAAAATATTTAACTCAATTAAATTCAAATTTTTAATTTTTTTATTAGTATTATTTTTTTTGTGATTTTGCATAAAAATAAAATATAAACATAAACATAAAAAATAAAATAAAATAAAATTTGATAATAATTTAATTGCCCTAATCATTTTTCAGTAATTTTTTTGAAATTGCTCGAGTTTCTGTGACACCTACGGTTTTGATGGGTTAGTTTCCAAACCAACCGGTTAAAAATCCATCGCCGGTTTCCGTGAACTCCCTGATAAAGAGAATGCGATATTTTGAAGCTGTGCCCCTTCAAAATGTTATAATTTACTTCTCTTACATATGGGAGTAGTGGTTTCTATCATTGCGGTTTGTTTCCCGTTTGTTTAATACTTTGATCTATAATCTCTTTCTGAAGATTTGCACCCTTTTTTATTTTGTGAGATAACTAGGATCTTAAATTTACATTCTCCTCTTTTATGGATTCATTTTAAAGTGAACAATTTGTTTTATTAAATTTCTTTATTTTAACATTTTAATTTTTGTTAGCGCTTGACGGTTTGTATGTTCTAGATGCGGATTCATGTGGACCCTCTTATTATTCATTTCAGCCTGGCTGGTTAAAGGTTTTAAAATTTTTAATTTTTTCAAAACCGGAATAAAATAATAACTTAGTATAATAATGTTGTTTGATGATTCTGTGGGGGTCGTCCTTCTTTTGAATGACTATCCTGCTTAAGGTTGTCCTTCTCTTTTATTTTTAGATTTAAATAATGATTTATTTTAATTTGTTTTTTGTTAAGTTGCCTAAAACAGTTAACTTTTTTTTAGGGTTTTGTGATTTATGGGAATTATTTTATTATTTATGTTCCACATTCACGTTGGATGTTTCAGTTTTAAGGAGATTATTACGTTTATTAATTATTCCCGTTACTCTTAGAGTAAAAGGGTATACTAGTATGTACATAAAGTATAAAGTATTTAAAAAGTAGAAGGAAGCGTTTCCGACCCCATGAAGTATATATATTCTTGATCAGGATCACTAGCCGAGTCGGTCTAGCCATGTCCGACCGTATGAACGCTGAGATCTCGGAAACTATAAGAGCTATTCATACTTGGCATGCAGATTCTTGGGCTTTCTACGCAGCACAAGTTTGTTTCAGCGGGGTGCCACGCCCACTCCAGTTTTTATAACAGAACCAAAATGTTAACTGAAATGTATTTGTTTCATCAATACCCACTCTTACGACCACAAATGGCCAAAACGCTGAAATCCACTATAGCGTTCTTCCTTGTCTTCATCTTAGTTTTGATCAACACAAACTACTTCCCATTCGTCGGTTTGTCGGCTTCTTGGCCGCACCAAATGTTTATTTTACTTTAAAACTTTTTTATTTTGTGTTCTGAAGCCTCGTTTTGCTATTTTTAGTTGCGACGCCCCATGTAACTAAATAATTTATTATTAATTGTATTTTCATACACTTGCATAGGGTATAATGATATCATTCAGAAGTTTGCAACGCAGTGAAGGAGGCGTTTCCGACCCCATAAAGTATATATATTCTTGATCAGCATCGCTAGGCGAGATGATCTAGCAATGTCCGTCAGTCCGTCCGTTTGTCCATCTGTCCGTCCGTTTCTACACAATCTAGTCTCTCAGTTATAAAGCTATCGAGCTGAAACTTTCCTAAAAGTCTTCTATCCATTGCAGGTAGTATATAGATTGGCACCAGCCGGAACGGACAACTATATCTTATAGCTCCCATAGGAACTGTCGGGAAAAATTAAAAAAAATCTATCCTTGGTGTTTTCACATATCACCTCCTATGCTTGAGAGTAACATTTTTAATTAGTTTTGAATTTCGATTAAAATTTTATTAAAATAGGATGACTATGTCATATTGCTGCTATACAAATGATCGGAAAATTGGTTGGAAAATAATATGAAAATATTATATCTTTGGTGTTTTTC
Organism: Drosophila biarmipes; assembly: GCF_025231255.1. Lineage (NCBI taxonomy): Eukaryota > Metazoa > Arthropoda > Insecta > Diptera > Drosophilidae > Drosophila > Drosophila biarmipes. Next base: position 1,032,023 of record NW_026114527.1, read on the forward strand.
AACATATAAACTAATACGCTTTATAATTAGTTCAGAATTTCGAAGTAAATTTGATCAAAATCGGACGATTGTATCAGATAGCTGCCATAGGAACGATTGATTTTTAAATTCATTCTAAATTTCGAATTAAATTTTATTAAAATCGAACGAAATTATCATCTAGCTGTAATATTAGAGATCCGAAATGGGTGGGAAAATAATATAAAAAAAATAAAACTTCGGTGTTTTTTGACATATGATTCTATAATATTGGGAATATAATTCTTTATATTTTTACGACTTAACATAAATCTGTCGAAGAAACGGTCAGAGAAATATTGAAATATTTTTTTTTTAATATCACTGAAGCCAGCAACAATCCTTAAAAATTGTATATGGTGTTACTACACCACCACATCGTCTCGCCGAAGTTAACTTCCTTTTCTGTTATTTTTCAAAAATAGGACTTATAGTATAAGTTATACGTACACCGGTATTGCTTTGGTAGACCGTCTGACCGTCCGTCCGTATAAAGGCTGAGATCTTGAAAACTATAAGAGCTAAAACATTCTTACTTGGCATGCAGATTCCTGGGCTTCATGTGCAGCACAGGTTTGTTTCAGCGGGGTGCCACGCCCACTCTGACGCCCACTATTTACGAAAACCTGTAGCGCCTTCAGTTTTTATAATAGAACCAAAACGGTAACTGAAATGTAATAGTCTCATCAATACCTAATGCCTCGCCAAAAAAAGATGCCACGCCCTCTCTAACGCTCACAAATGGCCAAAACGCTTAAATCTGTCTACCGCGCACATAACATCTACTGAAATAGCCGGTAAATGGCGCCCTAAAATATAGCTTTTCTTTTGCTCCTTCAAGCTGGGTAACGGGAATCTGCTAGTCGAGGCACTCGACTTTATCATTCTTTCTTGTTCAACATGATCGATTCTGTTTCATTTTGCTGAGAGTTATAATAACAAACGGTAGGTATCAATACACATTTTTTTCTAGCATAAAACTAGAGTTACAGTTTTGCGCGAATTATGATATTTAGAGTGGCAGTGGCACCCTGCTGAATCAAACATGCGCTGCGCACAAATTCCATGTGCTGAGAATTCTCATTCATATGCCAAATAAAATTGAATTTCTAAATGTAAAGGTTTCCTTGCAATATTTATTTATTTTTGTTACGTGCTCTTATATTCGCCTATCTCTGATATAGTAATTTTTGAGCGCCAACTGTCTGCAATAAAATCTGTTTTATTCCTTCTTTCTAACAGAGACCTTTTTTTGTTTTGGGTGACTTTAATCTACCAGATATTTCTTGACACCTACTGACTCACTGATCGCTATGCCTTTATCCACCCATGATTTTGTGGATGACTTTTTAAAATTATCGTTACAGCAAATAAGCTTTTTACGAAATTCCTTAAATAGACCGTTAGATCTAATGTTTGTTTCAGACCCGTCTGAAGTCACGGTAATTAGAATTGGCACTCTTGTTGTACCTGGAGACTGATATTATCCAACAATGGAATTGATAATTTTCCTCCCCTGTGACTATGTGACTATAATTGGGCAGACTTGTACAATTGTACAGACATTGAAAGTGCCACTGAACTATTCCATATAGTGTTAAATACTTTTTGATAGGTGTCCTTCAAACCTGAACAGGCCACCTTGGTTTACCAACGCGTTTCAAAGACTTAAAAACCTTAAATCTAGCACTTATAAAAAGTATAAAATAAGAAAAAAAAATATAAACCAGCAGATTTTTCGAAACGGATTTCTATGTATCTAAATCACTGTAAAGAAAAGGCTGAGTAAAAGAGTTACATTTTTGCACTCCGCATATGCATGTGTTTTGACTTCCAAAAGGTATACAAAGTTAACTTTGGCAAGCCGAAGTTTGTATACCCTTGCAATTATAAGAAATAATCAACTTTAGTAACACGTACGTGTACACTTTTTAAGGACTGTTGCTGACTTCAGTGAAATTAAAAAAAAATGATTTCATTCTTTTTTAAGACCATTTTTTTGACATCTGTATGTTAGAGTGGTCCGACTTTTATTAGATTGAGTTCGAAATTCTTAAAAATATAAGAAATTATATTCCCAATAATATAGGATAATCTGTCAAAAAGCCCCAAAGCTATAATTTGTTTCATATTATATTGCCACCAATTTTCCGATCGTTCCTATGACAGCTATATGATAAAGTCCTCCGGTTTTGATTAAATTTAAACCGAAATTCAGAACTAACTTAAAAATGTTGTTTCCAAGCTTAGAAGGCTATATGTTAAAAAACACCAAAGATAAAATGTTTTCAAAATTTTCGACTAATTTTCCGATTGTTCCTATGGCAGCTATATGTTATAGTCGTCCGATTTTGATAAAATTAAATTCGAAATTCAAAACCAATTAAAAATGTTATTTCCAAGCGTAGGAGGTTATATGTTAGAAAACACCGAAGATATTATTTTGTCATATTATTTTACCACTAATTTTTCGATCGTTCCAATGGCAGCTATATGATATAGGTGACCGATTTTGAAAATATTTAATTCATAATTTAGAACTAATAAAAAAATGCTATTTCCAAACTAAGAAGGTTATATGTTAAAAAACACCGAAGATATAATTTTTTTTAATTTTATCCCCGATGGTTCTTATGTTGTCCGATGCGGCAGGCTCCCACTATATACTACCTGTTATAGAGAGAAGACTTTTGGGAAAGTTTCAGCCCGATAGCTTTAAAACTGAGAGACTAGTTTGCGTAGAAACGGACAGACAGACGGACAGACGAAAATACGGACATGGCTAGATCGACTCGTCTAGTGGCGCCGATCAAGAATATATATACATACTTTATGGGGTCGGAAACGACTCCTTCACTGCGCTGCAAACTTCTGACTGAAATCATTATACCCTCTGCAAGGGTATAAAAAGGGGGAAGAAGAGAAATTGCTTAACTTATTCCCAATAATATAGGATAATCTGTCAAAAAGCCCCAAAGCTATAATTTGTTTCATATTATATTGCCACCAATTTTCCGATCGTTCCTATGACAGCTATATGATAAAGTCCTCCGGTTTTGATTAAATTTAAACCGAAATTCAGAACTAACTTAAAAATGTTGTTTCCAAGCTTAGAAGGCTATATGTTAAAAAACACCAAAGATAAAATGTTTTCAAAATTTTCGACTAATTTTCCGATTGTTCCTATGGCAGCTATATGTTATAGTCGTCCGATTTTGATAAAATTAAATTCGAAATTCAAAACCAATTAAAAATGTTATTTCCAAGCGTAGGAGGTTATATGTTAGAAAACACCGAAGATATTATTTTGTCATATTATTTTACCACTAATTTTTCGATCGTTCCAATGGCAGCTATATGATATAGGTGACCGATTTTGAAAATATTTAATTCATAATTTAGAACTAATAAAAAAATGCTATTTCCAAACTAAGAAGGTTATATGTTAAAAAACACCGAAGATATAATTTTTTTTAATTTTATCCCCGATGGTTCTTATGTTGTCCGATGCGGCAGGCTCCCACTATATACTACCTGTTATAGAGAGAAGACTTTTGGGAAAGTTTCAGCCCGATAGCTTTAAAACTGAGAGACTAGTTTGCGTAGAAACGGACAGACAGACGGACAGACGAAAATACGGACATGGCTAGATCGACTCGTCTAGTGGCGCCGATCAAGAATATATATACATACTTTATGGGGTCGGAAACGACTCCTTCACTGCGCTGCAAACTTCTGACTGAAATCATTATACCCTCTGCAAGGGTATAAAAAGGGGGAAGAAGAGAAATTGCTTAACTTATTCCCAATAATATAGGATAATCTGTCAAAAAGCCCCAAAGCTATAATTTGTTTCATATTATATTGCCACCAATTTTCCGATCGTTCCTATGACAGCTATATGATAAAGTCCTCCGGTTTTGATTAAATTTAAACCGAAATTCAGAACTAACTTAAAAATGTTGTTTCCAAGCTTAGAAGGCTATATGTTAAAAAACACCAAAGATAAAATGTTTTCAAAATTTTCGACTAATTTTCCGATTGTTCCTATGGCAGCTATATGTTATAGTCGTCCGATTTTGATAAAATTAAATTCGAAATTCAAAACCAATTAAAAATGTTATTTCCAAGCGTAGGAGGTTATATGTTAGAAAACACCGAAGATATTATTTTGTCATATTATTTTACCACTAATTTTTCGATCGTTCCAATGGCAGCTATATGATATAGGTGACCGATTTTGAAAATATTTAATTCATAATTTAGAACTAATAAAAAAATGCTATTTCCAAACTAAGAAGGTTATATGTTAAAAAACACCGAAGATATAATTTTTTTTAATTTTATCCCCGATGGTTCTTATGTTGTCCGATGCGGCAGGCTCCCACTATATACTACCTGTTATAGAGAGAAGACTTTTGGGAAAGTTTCAGCCCGATAGCTTTAAAACTGAGAGACTAGTTTGCGTAGAAACGGACAGACAGACGGACAGACGAAAATACGGACATGGCTAGATCGACTCGTCTAGTGGCGCCGATCAAGAATATATATACATACTTTATGGGGTCGGAAACGACTCCTTCACTGCGCTGCAAACTTCTGACTGAAATCATTATACCCTCTGCAAGGGTATAAAAAAGGGGAAGAAGAGAAATTGCTTAACCTTTTTATTTTTTACCACAGTCCTGTTACCCAAGATAGCCAAACACTTTTAGTCCAATAAGAAATTTATTTTAAAGTGGAGAAATCGTTTTTAAAATTTCCTACTTCCTGTCGCCCACATCTCCATGAGAAAATTCATTTTTTTGCGTACAGAAACTTATATCATACAACACATGTAGACATTTAAAAAACAGAAAAATTTTTATATATTTAGATTTTAAAAAAATACAATATTTATTTATGGGGACCGGAAGTATTGTTGTGTCTTTAATAGTTAAATTAACTTTTTTAGTTTTCAGTAAAGGTATTTCAATTATTAAATTTTGATCTGAGAAATAAGCCATAATACTTAAAATATTTAAAAACGTGAATGGTTTGCCAGTTTATAGGTTTAAAAATATTATACACCTTTTATTAAACTTTCAAGCATTAGAGATTTGTTTCGAGCCTTGCTTTAACTTTAAGCCTGGAACACTCGCTCCTGATTGAGTGTTCTCATAAAGAAACTAATACAAAGTGAAGAAAATGCTGGATTCGATTGCCTCGACCACCACTAAAGAAAGTTGGAGAGCGAAACGGATATGCATATGCAATAAGAACAGATTATTTCCACTTTTAAACGTCAATTTTATTTCCCTTTTTTATTAATAATTGCGTCGCAGAGCGGAGCACACTCAGTCAATTACAACTAACTCTCATTCTTCTCTCAGCTCTCAAGCCTCCTTGACAGTATCGCTGCTCTTCTGCATGACATTGCCGGCTCCCACATCCCTCCTTTATTGACAAGTTTTAGCTTTAAACTGCCGTCCATTGTCAGTTTTTAAATATTTAGAATAACCGAATCTACAGAATTTTTCGTTCATTACTTCAATTAAGCTTGCTGTCGAAATTGAGCGTAAGAATTTGAACTCCATATAGCGGGAGTAATAGTCAATAGACACCACAACAAACTCATTGTTTGGTTGGGTCCCCAATATGTGAGATGCTTCCCAAATCCATGAGCCTGTTGGAAATGGGGCTAGCTTATGGCGTTGGGAGACCAGAAGACAATCTTTGCAGTGTTTGACATATTTCTCTGCATCACGATCAATTAGCGACCATCATACCTAAGATCGCCATACGTCTCTTCATAGCTGACTCTCCACGGTGTCCTTCGAGACCCAGCTCAAGTACTTTGTTCCGAAGTGATTGAGGAATAACAATTCGGTTACCTTGCTAATGAAGGGGTCCTGTGCCTGATAACTCATATTCCTGATTTGATATCCTGGTTTCCATGAGTCGCACTCCAGACAGGCCTTCGCATCGATAATTTCTTCGAATTTTTACGGAATGCTATGCAATTTCCGAGATGGTCATCGATTAGAAAATGCTGTTCTCGATCACCCGTAATTTGCTACAATCCATTTCTTTCCCACCAGAATCGGATGATGATAGCTGACAAAGTCGGGATAGAGCGTCAGAGATGTTTTCTTTTTTTTCTGTAGCTGTAGTAACCATCTCTCTATGCGCGCAGGAGTTCTCGATGTCGGTTTTAAAATTGCCTCCAACGGTTTGTGGCCTGTCATTAGCTCGAAATGAAGTCCTGCTAGATAATTTTCAACAGCCCAAACTAGACGCCAGACTTTATTTTTCAGTTCAAGAATAAACTTTCTCTACGTCCGACAAAACTCTACTAGCAAATTAAATATTTAAGCGATCAGCACTTGCAGAGAACTTCAATAGTACCGCTCAAACTGCTACTGAAAAGCATCTCATTCTGTTTCGCCCCAGTTTAATTTTGAGCCCTTCCTCAGTAACTTCTTTAGCGGATCCGTGCAATTTGCCAGGTCTGGGATAAATTTCCAAACCTAGAAAACTCAGAGTCTCTTCTTTGTTATGTGGGTCTCGAAATATTCTAATAACATTAATTTTATCCGGATCCACTTCTATACCCTTGTCAAAAAAATATGTCTACGGAACTTAAGTTTTTTTGTTTTCCAGATGCACTTTTGTTTATTTAGTAAAACGCCTCTTTCCTTAAATATGTTAACACCTTTTTTACAGTCTTGTCACGTTTTTCTTCGCTAGCTAAAAAAATTATTACGTTAGTAAAGGGTGCCAGTATCTGCTCAAAAGGACGTTGGAATATTTCTGAAGCAGAATTCATTCCAAACAAAAGCCTTAGGAACCGAAAGAGTCCTTTTGGTGTTATGAACGTCGTAATTGTCTTCGTATCTGCTGACTTCGTCAAGTTCTAGCATCTTCTAAGCATCTTTTAGGCTTAAACGCGAAAAGTATATTGCGTCCTTTAGTTTTTCTCGACGAATAACCATATTTGCTCGACGCATATGAATGCGTTTAATGCGCAACTATTTAGGAAATGGTGTGGTCATTTCAACTTGATTAATTCGACATTTCGTAATTTTTAATTACGAAAAATGTTGCAATCACCTCGACATTCGGAACAGCTGATATCGGTGCTTCAAAAACGTAAATTACTCCATGTAATTGTTCAGAAGCATATCCTCGAAATTGTTTCTGTTATTGCGATGTAACGTTGAAGACTGTTATAGGTTCTTTGTTAATCCTTTTCCAATCCGGTTGATTTATAAGGTTAAATTTTGATCCAGAGTCAATAATAAGATCAATATCGTGGCCTCTTATTTTGCAGTTTATGAGTTCTTCTTCCTCATCGCTTCAGATCTTAAAACAATTCGCACATTTCTTCTTCCGTTTGGGATCACTGCTTTCATCTTCCACACATCAAATATAATTTTTCATATTTTCGTGTTTCGGTTGAGCATATTGTGTTGTCCGGCATTGTCGAATGGAAAGGACAAGAGGAATCACTATTTGCATGGCCCATTCGACCATATCTCAAGCACCCCAGAGTCGGCTTTGTTTTCCGAGCAGTAATTTGATTTTTTGAATCGCTAGTGGCAGGCTTCGTCAGCATGTCTTCAGAATGTTTATTTATTTATTCCTCGACCTAGCTAGTTTCAAAACTTCGTTTAATGAGTATTCCTTACTCAAAAGTTTCGTCTTTAGTTCTAGTGACGCCCACGAATCAATTATTTTGACTTTTAGGCAGATTTCCTTGACTTAACACTGTTATTGAGTAATCATAAGTCTATACGTTAACACTTTTAATGAGTAATCATAAGTCTATACAGATCTTGGGTGATTATTGGACCATCATAGGATTTAGTTGCAAAATCAGCATAAACATCTTTAGGGGCTTCTTATTGGTGCTAGTGTCAGCACTTTGCTACACGAGCGGTCGGCTTGCCGGCTGCGCATAGCTGGCGTAAAATCATATAAGTTTTCAGTTTTTACTTTGACATTGAATAAAGAACATTGGCTTCAATATTAAAACTCCGGCATTGGCCGTCAGCATTTATTTTATTAATTCAAATTGGTTATCGAGCCTTAAGGGTCGTTAACAACGGAGTTATTTACTCCCGTCATAACCTTCATATGAAGAGAAAGCAGAGTTAGTGGCAACCGCCCGGCTCATACACAACAGCAGCCAGCCACGGTGGCAACTACGTCATCACCCCTTCCCCCGGACCAGCCACGGTGGCAACTACGTCATCACCCCTTCCCCCGGACCAGCCACGGTGGCAACTGGATAGAGTCTCCCCACCCTCACGGACAGCGGCGAGGGACAGCGTGTGGCTCAACAATTAATTTATAATTGGCACCCAACTTTATACGAATTCAGGACACAAAAATATGTAAGTGGGCTGATCAAAGTTAATACAGTAAAACTTCAAATACACATACAGGGAAAAATTAAATAAAAATCCCTACAAATTATTTACACAAACTGAAAAATTTACAGTTTAAATAAAGCAATTGTAAAGGTGACTTACAAATAAAGTGAATTAATATCGGCCGTCCCTAAATAATATTATTAATATAAAAATATAACATTATTAATTATGTCGAATTAAAACATTCGGCCTCCCAATAACTTGTGTTTAATGTCAACTAATTAGTGGCCTTATGAGTTTTCCAGGCCCATATAGGGAAACTAAACGCGAACTTGACAGTGACAGTGAAGAAGAATTAATCCGAGATACCCGTAGATGTCAACCAGCACGGGCACAACAAATAAATAACGCACAAACCATGAACGCGTCACAAATAGAGGCGTCAATTCAGGCCGCATTAGCTAGCCAAAAACAGAGGCTCAGAGCCGAATTCGAGGGTTAGATCAATGCCGTTAATCAACAGCTTCAGAGCTTGCGTATAGAAGAGCCAGAGGTAGAATCTTACCAGAGGGTAAAGGTAATATCGGGAGCACCACAGTGCGATATACCATTACATATAGTGAAGTCAATTCCAGATTTTACTGGCGTACAAGACCAAACACTTATGCAGTACTACGATGAGGTTGAACGAAAATTGACCCTCGTTACAAACAAAATTGTCATGACACATCATTACTCAATACAGAAGTTAGGGCTGACGCCCTACACGTATTAATTTCCGGTTTAAAAATGAATACGTCTGTTGTATTTCCAGCACAGCCAAAAGACCTGCCAGCAGCACTGGCATTAGCTAGAGAGGCAGAGGCCAGTATCGAACGAAGTATGTTCGCGGCCACATATGCCAAAGTAACAGAGCAAAGGAAATCAGAGTACTGATTTTCACAAGGGAAAAATTCTCATTTTTTCAAAAAGCCAAACAAGTATCAGAAAAATGATCCATGGCGACAAAATCAATCATCGGAACCTATGGATATTGATCCATCATCTTCTAAATTCCGACATTCTACGGGTTTTCGGCAGGGAACAACATTCAATACCAAAATTTGCAGAGCCCGAAAAGACATAACTCTTCGGAGAGAATGACTGGCCGAAGGCGCCAGCGGGTTAACCACGTTAAGCAAACTGCAAACGCGGAAGAAACCCAAGATTATCAACCGCGCTCACAGGGCAGCTCAGGATAATGTTAAGCAAGTCCTTCAGGATTACTACTTTCCAAATATGTCCAAACTCACCAATGAAGTGGTTGTAAACTGCAAGACATGCACCAAGGGGAAATTCAACAGACACCCCAAGAAGCAAGAATTGGGTACCACACCAACCCCCTCATATGCTGGCGAAATGCTGACATATACTCTACGGATAAAAGATTTTTTTTAACACAGCCATTTCTTTCTAGGGCCATAGTCGATGTGCGAAGCCCCATATTACAACTAATAAATTTTTTCCCAAACATTAAAACAATATATTGTGATAATGAGGCGCCTTTCAACTCGGAGACTATAACCTCATTATTGAAAAATCAATATGACATTGACATTGTTAATGCATCACCTCTACACAGCAGCTCAAAAGGGCAAGTGGAGCGATTCCACAGTACCCTAACTGAGATACCTAGGTGCATGAAAATCGACCAGAAGGTTGACGATACCGTTGAGTTTATTATGAGACCCACGGTTGAATATAACAAGACAATACATTCAGTACACCATAGGATGGCCAGGAGCCTAGACTTCCTAGGCACCGCACTCAAAGTAATTGCGGGCACACCTGATGCGGCCGATTTGGATATGCTAAAAGTGTCCGAGGCACGTTTAATTGACTCAAATAACCGGCAGGCTATAATAAATACGCAAACGCAGAATAAAATTAATGAATTAACAGAGGCCGTTAATTAAATTATCAAGGCAAAACAAAATAATATAGTTGACACTTCCCACCTGTACGAGGTACTTTTGGCCAGAAATAGAATACTAATAACCGAAATTCAAAACGTTATGCTTACAGTCACACTTGCAAAAGCCAACATCATAAACCCAGCACTTTTTAATAAAAATGATTTGAAGTCTGTATTTGTGGATCACCCCACAGAAGTCCCCATCATTAGCCAACTAGAGGCGTCTAACATTAGAGTCCTTCAGTCCGATAGTATAATCCATGTGCTAATCGCATACTCTAAGATTAAAACTATTTGTAAAAAAGTCACGATCTTCCCTGTATCAAACCAACATACCATCCTGCAATTGAAGGAGAACACAGTAGCCGAATGCAATAGCGGCTTCTCAGCAGTCACCGATTGCGTAACAACAACTTATGCGTCGTTTTGCAAGCTGGCAACCCATGATACTTGTGCTCGAGGCCTACACGCGGGTATACCGCACTATGCGAGACGCAAGCCAGCCACCTAAGCCCCATCACTTTAATAGATGACGGAGTAATAATAACCAACGAGTGCCCAGCTAAGGTCAGCCCTGACGATAGCCCTGAAATAGCCACCAACGGAACACTAACTCTCATTACGTTTGAGAGAGTGGCCTTCATCAATGGCACCAAATATTCAAACCAACGTGAAGCACAAGCCGTTGACAAATTCCAGATGACCGAGGACGGTCATATTCCTAAGGGGAGAGTTGTTAACACTGTTAATGAGGAATTATAAGTCTATATGTTAACACTTTTAATGAGTAATCATAAGTCTATACAGATCTTGATTGATTATTGAATCACCCTAATATTTAGCTGCAAAATCAGCATAAACATCTTTAGGGGCATTGCCTGGTTCTTATTGGTGCACTGTATAGTGAGTTATGTTGGTTTTGCTAGGTCAGCACTTTGCTACAGGAGCGGTCGGCTTGCCCGCTGCGCATAGCTTGCGTAAAATCATATAAGTTTTCAGTTTTGAATTTGACATTGAATAAAGAGCATTGGCTCTTTGGTGTTTTTTAACATATAGCCTTCTAAGCTTGGAAACAACATTTTTAAGTTAGTTCTGAATTTCGGTTTAAATTTAATCAAAACCGGAGGACTTTATCATATAGCTGTCATAGGAACGATCGGAAAATTGGTGGCAATATAATATGAAACAAATTATAGCATTGGGGCTTTTTGACAGATTATCCTATATTATTGGGAATATAATTTCTTATATTTTTAAGAATTTCGAACTCAATCTAATAAAAGTCGGACCACTCTAACATACAGATGTCAAAAAAATGGTCTTAAAAAAGAATGAAATCATTTTTTTTAATTTCACTGAAGTCAGCAACAGTCCTTAAAAAGTGTACACGTACGTGTTACTAAAGTTGATTATTTCTTATAAGTGCAAGGGTATACAAACTACGGCTTGCCAAAGTTAACTTTTTATACTTTCGGAAGTCAAAACACATGCATATGCGGAGTGCAAAAATGTAACTCTTTTACTCAGCCTTTTTTTACAGAGATTTAGATACATAGAATATCAATGACTGTTGAGAACCTTCATATGAAGAGAAAGCAGAGTTAGTGGCAACCGCCCGGCTCATACACAACAGCAGCCAGCCACGGTGGCAACTACGTCATCACCCCTTCCCCCGGACCAGCTACGGTGGCAACTACGTCATCACCCCTTCCCCCGGACCAGCCACGGTGGCAACTGGATAGAGTCTCCCCACCCTCACGGACAGCGGCGAGGGACAGCGTGTGGCTCAACAATTAATTTATAATTGGCACCCAACTTTATACGAATTCAGGACACAAAAATATGTAAGTGGGCTGATCAAAGTTAATACAGTAAAACTTCAAATACACATACAGGGAAAAATTAAATAAAAATTCCTACAAATTATTTACACAAATTGAAAAATTTACAGTTTAAATAAAGCAATTGTAAAGGTGACTTACAAATAAAGTGAATTAATATCGGCCGTCCCTAAATAATATTATTAATATAAAAATATAACATTATTAATTATGTCGAATTAAAACATTCGGCCTCCCAATAACTTGTGTTTAATGTCAACTAATTAGTGGCCTTATGAGTTTTCCAGGCCCATATAGGGAAACTAAACGCGAACTTGACAGTGACAGTGAAGAAGAATTAATCCGAGATACCCGTAGATGTCAACCAGCACGGGCACAACAAATAAATAACGCACAAACCATGAACGCGTCACAAATAGAGGCGTCAATTCAGGCCGCATTAGCTAGCCAAAAACAGAGGCTCAGAGCCGAATTCGAGGGTCAGATCAATGCCGTTAATCAACAGCTTCAGAGCTTGCGTATAGAAGAGCCAGAGGTAGAATCTTACCAGAGGGTAAAGGTAATATCGGGAGCACCACAGTGCGATATACCATTACATAAAGTGAAGTCAATTCCAGATTTTACTGGCGTACAAGACCAAACACTTATGCAGTACTACGATGAGGTTGAACGAAAATTGACCCTCGTTACAAACAAAATTGTCATGACACATCATTACTCAATACAGAAGTTAGGGCTGACGCCCTACACGTATTCATTTCCGGTTTAAAAATGAATACGTCTGTTGTATTTCCAGCACAGCCAAAAGACCTGCCAGCAGCACTGGAATTAGCTAGAGAGGCAGAGGCCAGTATCGAACGAAGTATGTTCGCGGCCACATATGCCAAAGTAACAGAGCAAAGGAAATCAGAGTACTGATTTTCACAAGGGAAAAATTCTCATTTTTTCAAAAAGCCAAACAAGTATCAGAAAAATGATCCATGGCGACAAAATCAATCATCGGAACCTATGGATATTGATCCATCATCTTCTAAATTCCGACATTCTACGGGTTTTCGGCAGGGAACAACATTCAATACCAAAATTTGCAGAGCCCGAAAAGACATAACTCTTCGGAGAGAATGACTGGCCGAAGGCTCCAGCGGGTTAACCACGTTAAGCAAACTGCAAACGCGGAAGAAACCCAAAATTATCAACCGCGCTCACAGGGCAGCTCAGGATAATGTTAAGCAAGTCCTTCAGGATTACTACTTTCCAAATATGTCCAAACTCACCAATGAAGTGGTTGTAAACTGCAAGACATGCACCAAGGGGAAATTCAACAGACACCCCAAGAAGCAAGAATTGGGTACCACACCAACCCCCTCATATGCTGGCGAAATGCTGACAAGAGATAGCTAGGTGCATGAAAATCGACCAGAAGGTTGACGATACCGTTGAGTTTATTATGAGACCCACGGTTGAATATAACAAGACAATACATTCAGTACACCATAGGATGGCCAGGAGCCTAGACTTCCTAGGCACCGCACTCAAAGTAATTGCGGGCACACCTGATGCGGCCGATTTGGATATGCTAAAAGTGTCCGAGGCACGTTTAATTGACTCAAATAACCGGCAGGCTATAATAAATACGCAAACGCAGAATAAAATTAATGAATTAACAGAGGCCGTTAATTAAATTATCAAGGCAAAACAAAATAATATAGTTGACACTTCCCACCTGTACGAGGTACTTTTGGCCAGAAATAGAATACTAATAACCGAAATTCAAAACGTTATGCTTACAGTCACACTTGCAAAAGCCAACATCATAAACCCAGCACTTTTTAATAAAAATGATTTGAAGTCTGTATTTGTGGATCACCCCACAGAAGTCCCCATCATTAGCCAACTAGAGGCGTCTAACATTAGAGTCCTTCAGTCCGATAGTATAATCCATGTGCTAATCGCATACTCTAAGATTAAAACTATTTGTAAAAAAGTCACGATCTTCCCTGTATCAAACCAACATACCATCCTGCAATTGAAGGAGAACACAGTAGCCGAATGCAATAGCGGCTTCTCAGCAGTCACCGATTGCGTAACAACAACTTATGCGTCGTTTTGCAAGCTGGCAACCCATGATACTTGTGCTCGAGGCCTACACGCGGGTATACCGCACTATGCGAGACGCAAGCCAGCCACCTAAGCCCCATCACTTTAATAGATGACGGAGTAATAATAACCAACGAGTGCCCAGCTAAGGTCAGCCCTGACGATAGCCCTGAAATAGCCACCAACGGAACACTAACTCTCATTACGTTTGAGAGAGTGGCCTTCATCAATGGCACCAAATATTCAAACCAACGTGAAGCACAAGCCGTTGACAAATTCCAGATGACCGAGGACGGTCATATTCCTAAGGGGAGAGTTGTTAACACTGTTAATGAGGAATTATAAGTCTATATGTTAACACTTTTAATGAGTAATCATAAGTCTATACAGATCTTGAGTGATTATTGAATCACCCTAATATTTAGCTGCAAAATCAGCATAAACATCTTTAGGGGCATTGCCTGGTTCTTATTGGTGCACTGTATAGTGAGTTATGTTGGTTTTGCTAGGTCAGCACTTTGCTACAGGAGCGGTCGGCTTGCCCGCTGCGCATAGCTTGCGTAAAATCATATAAGTTTTCAGTTTTGAATTTGACATTGAATAAAGAGCATTGGCTCATACACAACAGCAGCCAGCCACGGTGGCAACTACGTCATCACCCCTTCCCCCGGACCAGACACGGTGGCAACTGGGTAGATTTTAAAGAATTTTCTGCCATCCTGAGGCCGCGCGTTTACATCTGCAAATTTTTAAGAAAACGAAACAACATTTATTTTGAATCTTAAAATTTTGGGCTTGTTTTTGCACATCCTGTATTTAATTTATTATTTTCAATTTAAATCATAACAATGTCGATTTATGCTTACTAGCTTAAGCAAGATTAAACTCTTCCGCAAGCCTTTGCCATTTTTAATTGGTTTTGAATTTCGAATTAAATTTTATCAAAATCGGACGACTACAACATATAGCTGCCATAGGAACAATCGGAAAATTAGTCGAAAATTTTGAAAACAATTTATCTTTGGTGTTTTTTAACATATAGCCTTCTAAGCTTGGAAACAACATTTTTAAGTTAGTTCTGAATTTCGGTTTAAATTTAATCAAAACCGGAGGACTTTATCATATAGCTGTCATAGGAAAGATCGGAAAATTGATGGCAATATAATATGAAACAAATTATAGCTTTGGGGCTTTTTGACAGATTATCCTATATTATTGGGAATATAATTTCTTATATTTTTAAGAATTTCGAACTCAATCTAATAAAAGTCGGACCACTCTAACATACAGATGTCAAAAAAATGGTCTTAAAAAAAAATGAAATCATTTTTTTTAATTTCACTGAAGTCAGCAACAGTCCTTAAAAAGTGTACACGTACGTGTTACTAATGTCTGTACAATTGTACAAGTCTGTCCAATTATAGTCACATAGTCACAGGGGAGGAAAATTATCAATTCCATTGTTGGATGATATCAGTCTCCAGATACAACAAGAGTGCCAATTCTAATTACCGTGACTTCAGACGGGTCTGAAACAAACATTAGATCTAACGGTCTATTTAAGGAATTTCGTAAAAAGCTTATTTGCTGTAACGATAATTCTAAAAGGCCATCCACAAAATCATGGGTGGATAAAGGCATAGCGACCATTGAGTCAGTAGGAGGAGATCAAGAAATATCAGGTTGATTAAAGTCACCCAAATCAAGAAAAGGTCTCTGTTAGAAAGAAGGAATAAAACAGATTTTATTGCAGACAGTTGGCGCTCAAAAATTACTAGATCAGAGCTAGGCGAATATAAGAGCACGTAACAAAAATAAATAAATATTGTTAGGAAACCTTTACACTAAGAAATTCAATTTCATTTGGCATATGAATGAGAATTCAGCGCAAGTTTATTTCAGCAGGCGACGATGTTATTTTTGCTGTTTACACTCTCTCAGCAGCACAATACAAGAGTTTACAAATCCAAATCCAAATCCAATCAAATAACGCTCTTAAATTCACAAATATGGAATTGAGAAAATAGTCTACCAATTAAATAGTGCTCATAAACCGCATTTCTTTCCTATTTCCATAAGAAATCTCCACCTTTGATCTATGGTGGCACGGACCATAATGATTGAGTCAGCACTAAAGTTTAATGTCCAGTCCCTAGCAGCAAAATCTTTACAGCTCCACTCGCACACTACCCATTATGATTGAGTGGTTTTCGACCCAAACTCGGCTTACATACAGCGCTTTTGTGACAACGCTTAATCAAAGAAAACCAGATTTTACAATCAGCTGTCACGGGAGGAACTGGACAATGCACTTCGCTGGGTCGAGAAAATAGTTCAATCCGAAAACTACGCAACCGCTGCCTACTAAGAGCATCCTTAGGAATCTGACTCCTTATCTTAACGACGGCATCTAACGCGTTCGCGGTCGTCTCAAACATTCCAACCTTTCTTTCGATCGCAAGCATTCAATAATATTACCGTAGCGTAAATTCTTTTCAGATCCGGTAATTCAGAACTCGCATTAAGCTACGCAATCCTTCGAAAATGCATTACCTATACAGGTGCTCATCAGAATTCAACCTTGGCTAAGCTCTCGGCCACTTTGTCCGCTCAGCTCAGGTTTGCTAGATGACTTAGAAGCTTTCAAACCGGCTCATTTTCTCATTGGTGGAACCCTGCTCGAACCTGCCCATTGTCGCCCTTAAAACTCGTCCGTCCGTGAGTAATTTATGTCTCATCAAAAATGTAATCCGTCAGTTTTGGACACAAAGGAGTAAAGATTGGGTGTACCATTTTCAAACCACCCAAAATGGTGTCAGGAAAAGAAGATCTCATGCCATCATGAACTAGCTGTTTTTCCCTTCGTAATCATTTGCATCCGTACGTCATTTCCCTTTTCCTTTGTCATAAAAGTTGAATTGCTATCCAAGTTAAGTCCGGTATACCAACGAGAAGTCATCTTGTCTCGCTCCTTTTTACATTATTTATAAATGACCTTCCTCTAGTCTTAACAAAATTACATGTACTTACGTAAGCAGATGACGTTAAGTTGCAATATAATGATCCCGCACATAGATTAGCTTTACAATATGATCTCAATGCATTTCAAAGATGGGGCATGCATAATGAATTACATTTAAATGGTTCCAAGTTTAAACGCTTTTTTATTATTCTTTGCTATTTATTTATAGAATCTTCTCCCTTAAGTTAATAAGCTAAACTAATTACTTTAACAGTCATATGACTGATATTGTGCTGAAAGTTTTTGTTTGCTTGGCAGGTCGTTGCTTTGTAAACCTAATCGGCTGGAAACCCAAGTCAAGCCTTTGCAAGGCGATTGGGCTGCACAAAGAGTTTTTCATTGTAGAACGCTTTTTGTTTATCTATTTCATCTTGTTTGGTTAGAATGTCTAGGTCCCTGTGGATGATTTTGTTTGGAATATACCATGGTGCCCCAATGATGTCTATGTTGCTGCTGCTGGCGTTCCCTCATAGCTGAGAGCCACATGTCCAGATGGGCTTGAGGGTAGAGTTGTAGAGCAAAACCTTGTAGTCCAGTCGCATGGGAGAATGAGCGTTAGCAACCCAGTGAAAGGTGCTGGCTTTTAGTTTTTGATTTACTTTCTTGCGTTCGATGTGTCTTCTCCAGGTTAGTCGTCTGTCAAGATGGATAGTGGAGGGCATGTTTGCCTGTTAAACGTAAACGTTGTGTGTTTGCATTTTTTGTTCAATTTGTTTTAATCTGCCAATCAGATAGCCACTTCTCTACTATGAGGAGGTGGTTTGCTAGCTGTATTGTAGATTGGTCTGGGCACCTCGAGCAACATGAAATTGCAATGTCGTCAGCGAACGTAGATGTTGTAACCTGCTCGTTCGTGGGAATATCCGCTGTGTAAAGGAGGAACAGAGTAGGCCCAAACGCGCTTCCTTGCGCGACTCCAGCTTTAATAATGTAGTCGTCGGATGTTGTTGCGTTGTACCTTACTGCGATGGTTCTGTTGTATAGATACGACTCGAGAAGCTTTTGAGTGTAATCAGGCAAATATGTTTTTATTTTGTGCATGAGGCCATCTAGCCATACTCGATCGAAAGCTTGAGACACATCGAGGAATATTGCGCTACAGTTTTCCTGATGCTCAAGGGCTGTGCGTATTTCTGATGTTATTCTGTTAACTTGTTCAATTGTTCCATGGTTTTGACGAAGCCAAACTGATGAGCAGGGATAACATTGTGAGGAGCACATAATATTAAATATGGTATTATGCGACACGATAATAAACTAATTGGTCTGTGGATGATGGAATTGTGTGGTCTTTTCCGGGTTTCGGTATCATAATGATAATACATTTTTCCAATTTTTTTCCATTGTAGTCGAGAGTTATGATTCCATTGAAGAGCTTACAAATAACCTCAAAGGCAGAGTTTGAAAGTTTTTGTGGTTATTTGGTTACCGCCAGGGGCCTTTTTTGGTTTCAGTTCCTTAATGGCTTTCGCGATCTCCTTTGGCTGAAACAATGGTGGTAGGGAAATAGATTTAGATTCATTTGTGGTAAGGTAAATAAACCAGTGGCAGGGTTCGGCTGGAAAACGTTTTTAAGATGTAAAGCGAAGGCTCTATCTTCGTCTCTGCGGACCCAGCTGCCAGCTAATTGTTTCGATTGGAAAGCTGAGATTCGCGTAAGCCCTTAACAGATGATGTTTGGTACTAATTGGCGAAAGTTTTTTAATGTACCGCAGCTGTGCATTTTCTGCTTCTTGCTTTAGAGCTCGATTTAGTGTGCGAGTGGCTTCCTTACGACGTTGTTTTGATGACGGCGATCTTTTGGCTTGCCAGGTTCGTCGCAGGCGACTCTTTTCTTGGACTAGCCGTTCAATTTGCAGATTAGTTTTGAAATAGTTGCTCGTCACTGCCTTGGGGTGTTGAGATGGTGGAATACTTCTTAGAGAGCATCAGTAGAGCAACTCTATTAGGTCTGGAACTTTTCTGGGGTCTGTTGTACAGTATGTGGGTCTGTCAGGGGAGACATAGTCAAATTTGTTGTTCGATTTTATGATTGTATTATATAATTGCCTTCTTTTGGGAGTCAAAAGGCGTGATGCCCAGTGCGTATGTTTGGCATTATAGTCCCCAGCAGCTATAAAGGGAGTTGTAGAAGTCCACGAATTGTCCTTCAGAAATTGTAAAGCGAGGCGGGCAGTAGACAGCAGCTATGGTGTGGTTTCCATTGCCTGATTGCACTTTGATAGACGTGGCTTTCAAATAATTAGTTGCAAAACTTTGGTGAAATTGGTGATTGAAGCGTTCTCTGATTAGGATGCCGGTTCCGCACTGTGTGTGGCCTCTTATTTTGAAGATTTATTTCTTTGTGAGGTGCAGCTCTACCAGTAGCATAATGTCAATATGATTGTCATTTCGAAACTGTGTTACTTCAAGGTTGTATATTGCCATCTGTTATTTGGATTGCTTAGCTGCAAATAGCTGTAACACCATGTTCTGGTTTTGAACCAGTGTTTACATGGTCGTTTTCATGGATGACATAAACTCCATCATACTTTTTTGCATGATGACCATCATAGATTCCAGAGTGCTTTGTCAGCAGTCAAGTTTCCTAGATTAGACTGGAGTGGGTTTTCCGTCCCTGATTAAAGGGCATCGGAGTATTAGAAGCCCTTCTGGGTATTTAGTTGAATGAGGATCTTGCAGCCGTGCCTAAAAATACTTCCCGGGTCTTACGCGAGTAAGTGTACGCATTTTGGGTATTCTGATGACGCCTTGCTGTCACTTTTTGCATGCAGTCCTTCATCTCCTTGAAGATCGGGCAGACCCTGTATTTTGCCGTATGGTTACCTTAGCAGTTAACGCATTTATTTTTTTTTGTGGTCTTCTTTGTTGGCAGGGCAGTATGCCAAATTGTGGAAGTGTCCAAAAGCTACAAAGACTGTTCGACGTGAACAGTATGCCCTGGTGTATCCGTACTCCTGACAATTTGTGCATTGCACTGGGCCTTTTCTTTTATGTGGCTCTTCCACGTTTCTTCTTCGGTGCAATAGGTATTACAGGTTATAAATGGGATGCACTTTATTTTTCTTCAAGACTCTGCTGTCTGGCTCCAGCTCGACCCTGAAGGGTGGTTGCGGCTCTTTTCTCCTGTAGATTATGTTACTGGCGTTTTTTGCAGAAAACCCTTTTTCAGAAAACCCTTCCTTGGCTGTTACGTCGGGCTCGATTCCTTTTAGTACCACATGTAGGCCCTTGCTGCTTTTTAGTTGGAACGTTTAGGTAGGAAGCTTGGTTTTTTGGATATCCCCTTTTGTGACTGGAACCACAATTTTGTTGACTTGGGCGTTCGAAATTTTTTCCCTAATATTAATTGTTGGTGGCTAAGGTTTCGGTTGGGACTCCATAGCCTGTTCTGATTCGTTTTCTGCTAGAAGCGCAAATCTATTTCTGCTGGATTTCCCGAGTAATTTCTTTTCTTTTTGGACACGATTTATTTAAGAGTTGTTACCTACTGCGGTATTATGCGGGCTAAGCTTACGCTTGATATGAATGTACCGATCTAGTCCGGACTGTATGGCCCGATGCAGTTGTTTTTCCCTTTGCATGTTTTTGGTACGCCAGGGGTGAAAACTGATGGGTGGGAGCTTTGCATTATTGACTAGACGCCGTCGGAGTAGGGGTATCCGTAGATCTGCAAGGTAAGCAAGATCGTGCCCTTGGCTATCGATCGATAAAAGAGTCGTTTTTTGCACTTCGTTGGGGGTAATTGTACGCTCTTGATCAGTCCTTAAAGAGGCTGCTTTAAAAGAGGATTACGTGTTGTTTCTTTGCACTAAGAGCCGACTGTCGTTTTGCTTATATTGACGTTGTGTGTGAACGTCGTTTTGACTCATTGTAATCGAGGTTGATTTAGTAAGAGTTTTGGGTTTAATGTTATATAATAATATAATTAAAAAACCTAAAGCCAATTTCCTAGCCAAGGCTGGCGTTTGGAGCATTTCGCACCACTACCATCAATAATCTTATTTTTAAAGCCCAAGTGCCGATAGAGCTAAGGTTTGAAATGAATGTAGCAAAGATGTGCAAGGCAACGAACACCAAGACTCCAATCAGTCTTACGAAAATCATTCCAATTTTCCAAAAACAACGGAACATTTACGCCCCCTATAAAACCACAGAAACAAAAGACACCACCATAGTAAACCTTTCTTTACATCGCACAATAAAGGCAACTATATTTCAACAACTGTATTTCAACAAAAATTTCTATCCCTCAAGGAAAACTTCCATAACTACGGATTCATCTACACGGACGGTTTTAAATCCGCCCGAGGAGTATCCTACAGCATAACGACAGAAACAACTGTAATCGAAACAGACATTCTACCGACACTCAGCTCGATCTACACAGCAGAGGTGGCAGCCATCTATGCTGCGTGTAATTATGCAGTACAACAAAAGAAAAAAGTGGTTATTTGCGCCGACTCCCTATCTACTGTTACTTCAGTTACCAACACCAACAACATATCGTTCTATACCATTCGCATCCGAGAGATCCTAACCCGTCACCAATCAAAAATAATATTACTGTGGATTCCAGGCCACAACAATGTCCTAGTAACGACACAGCAGAACTAGCAGCAAAAGAAGCTCACAAATTCCCACAGGTTTTAGAATGCAAATATAACTTCACAGATACACAGGCATTCATAACAAGCACCTTTAAAAAATAAATGGATTCGATCTGGCAAAATATATCTGAACACTACAAATATTTCATCCCAAAAAAATTATCCAGCCCATGAAAGCCCAACAAGCAACACGCTCACCGTAAAGTCACCTGACGCCCTATCCCCAAAATCCAACAATATATCCCGCGCCAATGTTTTCACGAAGGCCTCCCATATACAAAAAGATCTAAATCACCATACCAATTATAAATAAATACTCTATTCCCGAAAATATGTAAATAATCATTCTCGTAGCTTAAGGCCTAGAATAAGTGGTTAGAGGCAATTCGCAATTGGCTCAAAACCAGAATATAAATAAATAAATATTATATAGATTTTTTTCCGCGGTTGTAAATTTATTTTACAAGAATTGTTTTCAAGTGCAGACATATATACACTTCCCATAATCAGTGTGTTTGGTATCCCACGGAATCCTTATCGGAAAAAACGCTTACAAAATACATTTAAAACCGCCGAAAAAAAGCATACGCAACCGCTTTTAATAGCTTCTCTTAGCTTAAGACTTTGGTTGCATCACGACGTCTTATTCAAATGTTGGCCCGACCTTAACTGACCATTTATTGTAATCGTGCTTTTGTTAACCTGTGTCAAAGTATACACTACACTAGGTCTACAGTCTTACACCACATTCACCCTCCGTAATTTGTTATCAATCCTTATGTTCGTTTTCCTTCTAATAACCACTCGATTTATATTCTAGGACTACAGTCTTACACCACATTCACCCTCGGTAATTTGTTATCAATCCTTGTGTTCGTTTTCCTTCTAATAACCACTCGATTTATATTCGAGAACCAATCGGATTGGTTCTAGGGCACTCCCGGTAGATGTTAACCTGTTTAGTGAACATTCTAGACTATTAAAATGAACACAAGCAAAATGCTAAGGATTAGTTCCTCAAATGCCTCTGTACTGTATTCTAATAAACTAATTAGATCCGCATCGGTCCTTGAATTCCCGCTTAACAATTCGAGTAGTTTTTTCCACGGTTTTAACGGGTGTGTGAATATAGTTAGCAACATTGCAACAAATTTAAATATATTTTTTGAATAGCAAAATTAAAACTATAACCCTAAAAATGGAGTAATTCAATATGAAGATGAGTGGGTTTGAAGGTCATTATGCTGCCTATAAATTTGTACACCAAAATGAAAACATTACCCATGAACTAAATGGCAGTAGATAGCTTATAAGCATCGAGCAGTGAGTTTTAAGAAAAAAACTCTGGTAGGGCAATAAAAAATGTCAATTATTTTGAAATTACTATAATAAAGCTAGAAAACATTCCTGCTAGCGGATACATTCAAGCCCCGAAGAATAAAAGAGACCGAAATGCACTTATAAACGTACAGAATACTGACATTCATAGCTAACAAAACTCATGAGAGTGCTACAAAAGCAAAGCAAAAAAGTATTCACGAGAGAAAATGACAAAGCCCACAACTTACCACATTAATATTAATAATGAAATAATTGTATATGACGGAATAAGATGGGATTTTTCAGGAATCGAGTTTCCAATAGCGAATAAAGGGATTATCCATTTCGAAAAAAATAATAAAGACTATCGGTCCAACGTTTAGAACCAAATGTATTTAACCTTACCACATCAATATATTGGGAATAAATAACGTAAACCAACACAGTATGCTTTACGCTTACATTACAAGTGTAAAAAGATTATGCATTCCAAGGCCAAATCAGGAGGATATTTTTGTGATAACTGTCTACAGTTTTTCACAGTTAATAATACTACCCACAACAAACTTGAATGCGGAAAAGTGGCATCTTTTTACCCTGAACCATACACTAGAGCTTCATTTAAGGGCTTTCATAAAAAATTATCTCTTCCGGTGGTGATATATGACTATATTGAGGCTGTTCTTGAAAACTATAGAACATGCCTAAATTCGTCTTCAACGTCGTCAACAACAAAAGTGCAGAAGCATACTGCATGTGCCGTATCATTTTATATAGCACATAAATATACTCCGGATCTTAACGAAAAAAACAATAAATAATTAATTTATTAGTATTTTAAAAACTAATTCAAATTTTGTATAATTTTATAGGCGCTGACTGCATACAAAAATTCTGCAAATCACTAAAGGAAAAAACTACGAGCTTGTTTTACATGTACTGGTCGACCTCCAAAAACCCGATTGCTAGCGCAATCCATGAACAGGAAGGAAATTGCTGTGCCTGTGAAAAGGAAATAAACGCTGACGACCTGGACAAATATTTTGATCAATTTTCTGGAAAATACATGGGTCCCATTCATAAAAATTGTAAGCCAAAGTACAAATTAAGTGATCCCTTCTTTCCTGTAGTATTTCATAACTTATCTAAATATGACATACATTTATTCGTTACTGAATTAGAAGGAGACTTAAGCCCTATACCCTGTAATAAAGAGCTTTATATAGCGCTAACGCAGACAATTAAAATAAATGCATCAAATAAATATAAAATAAGATATATCGATTCGATTAGATTTTTAAATTCTAGTTTAGAAAAACTATCAAGCTATATGGAGGACAAAGATTTTAAAATTCTAAGTACTAAATTTCAGGGAGAAAAATTTAAGCAAATGCGTAAGAAGGGTGTTTTCCCTTACGACTATTTAGATAGTTTTGAAAAATTTGAGGATACCCAGCTTCCTGACATTGATAGTTTTTACAATTCTCTCAGCGAAGAAAATTGTAGTATAGATGATTACAATTTTGCACAAAAGGTTTGGAAAACTTTCAACTGTAATACTATAAAAGATTATATAAAACTTTATTTAGAAAGTGTTGTTTTAATTTTGACTGATGTTTTCGAAAATTGTAGAAAAATTTGTCAGAAAATTTATAAGCTTGACCCTATTAACTATGTTACAGCACCGTCAATATCTTGGGATGCTATGCTCAAGTATACTAATGTAAATTTAGAACTTATTAGTGACGGAGACATGTACAACTTTTTAAAAAGAGCGATAAGGGGTGGGTTAACTCAATGTTCCCAAAGAATTTATATAGCTAATAATAAATATATGACTAACTTCGATTCAAGTAAACCAAATAACTACCTCAGCTATATTGATGCAAATAATTTATATGGTTGGGCAATGAGTCAACCCAATCTTTCGATTTCAAAAATATTTCTGCTGATGGAAATGCAGGATATATATTAGAAGTGGATTTAGAATATCCTACTGATCGCCATGACTCACATAACTACTTGCCTTTCTATCCAAAAAACAAAGTTCCTCCAGGAGGTAAGCAGAAAAAACTTATGGCTGATTTATCGAATAAAAGCGAATACATTATCCACTTAAAACAGCTTCAACTTTGTATGATGGTTTAATTGTAAAAAAAATACATAGGGTTTTGTCTTTTACACAATCATACTGGTTAAAGCCCTATATTGACTTAAACACTGATCAAAGAACACTAGCCGAAAATGATTTTGAAAAAATTTTTTTTTAAGTTAATGAATAATGCAGTATACGGCAAAACAATGGAAAATGCAGCGATTGAAATAACACCATCAAAAATTATGTAAGATAAGCCAATAAACATAGGAGTTGCTGTTTTAGAATTATCTAAATGGTTAATGTATGAATTTTATTATAATTTTCTATTACTTAAATGTCCTTCGAAAATAATTTATATGGATACAGATTCACTTATTTTATCTTCAGAGGAAGACTTTTACGAAACCATAAAAGAAAATTCTGAACG
The DNA here is from genome assembly GCF_025231255.1 of Drosophila biarmipes. Classification (NCBI taxonomy): domain Eukaryota; kingdom Metazoa; phylum Arthropoda; class Insecta; order Diptera; family Drosophilidae; genus Drosophila; species Drosophila biarmipes. Next base: position 1,057,767 of record NW_026114527.1, read on the forward strand.
ATTCGATACCTCAAATTATAAACTAGAAAACCAATTTAATATAGTTCAAGCTAATAATAGGAAAACTGGCAAAATGAAGGATGAACATGCAGGTAGGGTTATGACTTCCTTTACTGGACTTAAGGCTAAGGCATACTCTTGTTTAGTTGATAAGGAAGGAAACGAAAACGAATGTATAAAAAAAATTAAAGGAGTTAAGAAATCAGTTATTAAAAAACTGAATCATGAAGATTATATAGAAGATATAAATAATAATAACATTTTATGGATCCCAGCGAGTTATTCGAAGTAGGTCGCACATCCTCTATACTGAAATTATGAATAAAATAAGTCTTAATTATAAGCATGATAAGAGATATATTTTACCAGATAATTGTAATACATTGGCTCATGGTCATTATAATATTGAACATATATTAAGTAGCAGTCAAAATTAAACCCGTTATTAAATAAATGTTTATATGTTTATATTATAAGAATAACAATTTGTAAATAAATAGATAATAAATTAAACTTGTTATTGTTGCGTTTTATTACTTAGCAAGTCATTTACAGATATCCATCAGTTGTGGCTGGAATCGAAACCGCTCCATTTTACAAGCACTTGATTTTTTTTCCTTTTTAGTATTTTCTTTACATGGAAAGCATTTTTGTCTTTCACTTTTTGAGGTTCCTCTTCATAAAATGACCCATTAATAGGGGTACCCAGATAATCTTGTATTTCATATGTTTATAACTTTAAAAACTTCTGTGGTCCAATTAGGTTCGTATCCCTTCATAAATGCTCCCTTGTATTTACTTATTCTAACAAACTCACCTACTAAAAATTTATGTTTTGGAAATATTTTTGGTATATTATATACCGATTTTAAAATAAACTTTTCGTTTTTCGTGCAGACATCTATAGGCTTTATTTCAATTGTTCGGTGATATGAATTATTGTATTGATTTACGAGATAATTGATGTTATGAATCCACTTATATTTACCCTGCATACTAAACATTTTCCACATACGATTTTTTAATGTTCTATTAAAGCGTTCACATATAAAAGCCTTGAGATGCGTATAAGTATGATAATGATTTATATCAAATTTATCCATTAATTTCCTAAAAGTGGAATTAAAAAATTCTTTCCCTTGATCTGACTGAATATTCTTGGGTGTACTTTTACTCTTTTTAAAAACAGCTGTCATTGCCTCTGCTACATCCAGGGCAGACTTTGACTTAACTGCCTCGGCGTATGCATACTTTGAGAACGTGTCAATAACGGTCAGTAAATATCTAAAACACTTATTTTCTTTCCAAAACGGTATCATTTCAACTAAATCAATTTGCCATGTGTCATTTATCCCTTTTTGAACGAACTTTCGCCGTATAAAGTTTTTTCGCGCTGCCTTATGAATTTCATCGACATCTTGTTGTTTGCTCATCTTAAGGTGTTGATTTATTAGTGTTATTATTTATTTGATGTCGATGGTTGCTTAGTCAATAATGCTTGCTTATATACAAGAACATCCCTTTTTATTTCTGAACCCATCTTTTTTGAAATTTCAAAACATAATCGTAAAAAACTATTTGCACGTCCTTATCATAGGTACCTTCTAAATCAGATAGTTGAATATCAAATTTTTGTAAAGATACACACTTAGGAATAATATGATTATTGTAAAGATATATTACTTGCTGTCTTAAAATGGAGTTCCAACATAAAAATGTAGTAAAAAATATGCCTAATCTTAGTAATGATCTCCAGGACTCAGAATCAAACTCAATTTTGTTACCATACTGATTAATCACAAAAACGTACTGATTATCTGATTTCCTAAATCTAAAGTTACATTTTATGGAGTGCAAGCACGGATGATCAATAATTGTATCAGGCATCAAGAAGTCATACTGGTCCAGCTTAAACTGAATAAATTCCTTATACGTAAGAAGTTGCATCCATTCGTCTTTGTCAAATCCAATGAAATTATTTTTACTTTGCTGCATCCAAACCATCGGCAAAAATTTTCGAGTAGTTGACAGACCACATTTCAATTTTAAGTTATGAACAACATAATACTCGAATCCAAAAATGACTTCGTGGTCCTGTTTCTTTCGAGAAGTTTTATTTCTTTTAGTTACACACATGTCCATCAGGTAAGACTACTTTAAATAAACTGTAAATATGTTCTAGTCTTACCGGTATATAAAGGAGAAAGCCCTAGCAAGCACACCCTCAGTTGATTAAAAAATCTCAACCAATGATGAACACAGTCGATCGTAATTCAAGCATTATAGTAGATTTTCAATATGTACTTGTTAACAACAAACATGTTTTCGTTAAGGAGCCGGCGTTCATGCCTGCTGGAACTGTTATACCTAATTTTTTCCATTTCAAACCGCCATATAACATAAAAGAATTGGGTAATGGAGCTCTTAAGCAGCAGCACCTTAGCCAGCAGAACATAAACGGATTGGATTGGTCAGCTGGAGATATTCCATACACAAGTATGGAAGAAATACTCACACCACTCAATAAGTATCACACAGTTCTTGTTCGTGGTGAAATTAAAAAGAATTTTTTAATCAAGTATTTATCAACAAACATTATCGATATAGATATCGGAAGAAGTTTAACTCAACTACCCAATTTTTTTACGAATTGTAGAATACACAAGAAAAAACTTCCACTTCGATGTTCATTAAATAATTTATTTAAGCTATTTTTATTCTTAGAAAACACCAATTATGAAATATATAGTAATGGTGACACATGTGTTTAAAATTTAGTAAAAAGAAATTCATGGTAATATCAGGTTGTCTCTTATTATGGATTCTTTTAAGAGATTTTTGTGAAATGATCCCCGTAAAAGTGGATACAGGCAACTTATTTATTGTAATTATTGCGGATCTGAAACGCGATCAAGAGAATATTAATAAAACCTAGTATAACTTAAAAACATTATATAAGCAATTAGTAATAATAAAATATATTAAAATTCACTCCGAATAAAAAAAATTTTTTTAATAAAAAAGGTTTACACAATTTATACATCCTTTTACAATGCTTATTTGTGGACCTATTTGGTGTTATGCAGAGGAGAGTGCCAAGCCCAATTTCGAAAAGATTGAATATTTTAAAGGAATCCCTGAAACAGTTGAAAATGAAACGAATGAACCATTTCTTTTAATATTGGATGACTTGATGCATCATCAAGCCTTTAATAAAAATGTGTGTGAGCTGTTTACAAAAGGATCACACCATAGGAATTTATCAGTAATAGTGGTAACTCAGAACATACTTCATAAATCTTCGCACACCAGAGATATTTCACTAAATACCAAATACATTGTTGCTTTGAAAAATCCTCGTGATAAGCTTCAATTTCAATGTTAAGCAAGACAAATTTACCCAGAAAACCCCACGGAGCTATTTAGAATATATAAAGAAGTAACAGAGCAACCTCGGGAATATTTACTTATTGATCTCACTCAGGGCATTAACGATCTCTTAAGATTTAGATCTGACATTTTTAATTCAGAATATTCTGTGTGCTATTCAAATGAAAATGGTTTACAAAAAGAGCCTAAATCGCTTGAAAGCGAACAAACATTTATTGTATGTGCTCAAAAATGCCGACAATAGACTACATAAGGCAGTTATAAGCAATAGTAATAGTGACCTGGTAAAAACAATAGTAGAGATTGTATTGAACACATTACAGGGAAACCATAAAGTTACTAAATCCCATCTTAATGCTCTAAAAAAGTATAAAAATGCATTGCGCTACCTTTCGTGCCCAAAGCGTACATTAGACTGTAAGAGAAAAGTCCTTATTCAAAAAGGGGGATTTCTACCGATTCTAATAACTTCATTGCTTTCTGGAAAACTATTAAAAATGATAATGAATAAACATAATTTAAGCAAAGTAATTTTAATGCATCCTTACAGCTATCAGAAATTGATAAAAAATGATAGAGGAAATTAATTAATAAATATAAAATTTTTACCAATATTAAATAACAACAAAATATGTGATTTCGATAAATGGATCAAAATTCGTCAAGAATTAAGTTACTATCAAAATGAAAAACGTAATAAATCATGGAATTTTCAAAATGAACAAAAAGCGAATCCTATTACAACCCAAACAATTGAATCCCAAACCACTGATTGGATTGACATAAAACCCAGCACATCAAAATCAACATCAAAGTACGATCACTCACGTCCGGAAAAATTTGAGTTTCCCGATTTACCACCTGAAAGCGATAATGAGGATTTTAGTTTAAATAAAAAAGAAAATGTTGTATCAGATAAAAGAAAAGTGAGTGATACCTTTTTTAGATAGTGAAACAGATAAAAAGAAAATAGGATTAGAGAAACCAGTGCTCAAACCTCAAATCTCTTATAACAAAAATTCCAGTGCAAACTGGTAAAAATAAATTAAATTGGATTTCGTATTATTAACTTCCATAAAAATAAAATATGGGTTATTTAAATGAGATTTTTATCACATTGTTAAGTAATGACTCAATGAATGTATTTCCTGACAACGTAAAGTGTGCATTTAGAAACATTGTTAACATTCCAGAAGACATGAACGATGATTGGGAAGTAGATATTTCAGACAAATATTTGAATAATTACATTAAATATACACCTAACCAAGATAAAAATATCGTTGAAGAAACCGAGTTTGTTAGTCTTGTAAATGCTGAAACATTTAAGTATAAAAATGTTGCCGTTCAAACGAATATTCCTGAAAATGGATTGATTTTTATTTACACTGACATAATAAAACCAAGGTCAGTAGGTGGTAAAAGACCGCGATATCTTCGTGTAATGCATTATAATGGCAAGGAAAGAAATATTCAATTTAAAAATATTGAATATTACCCTTTGGACATATGGTCGCCAAATGAAATCTCAATACTCATTACTGATTCCAATGGATATAAGGTTGAAACTTCAGCTTTTCCGATTTTCGTTACTGTTCACTTCAGAAGAATAAGAAGGTCAGGACTATAAATAATGCATACCCAAATATTATTTATTTAGAACCAAAATAGTCATCATGGTGAAATCTTATCAGGATTATTATGTAAATCAGTGTGGTGGGGGCTTAAGCAACCAGCAACATTTACATATCTCCGCATATAGTGCAACAAGGACGAGGAATCGGAAATTTTTTTAGCGGTCTTTTTAATTACATAAAACCACTTTTTTTTCGGGCATAACAGCTATAAAAAATCAGGCTGCTGAGACTGGTAAGGCTGTAATCAATGAATTTGGGAGAAAGCCTTTAAGAAAAATAATTCAAGAACAAAGTAAAATTGCTTTACAAAATCTTTCAAATAAAGCAATTGATAAAATTACCCGTTTTCAAAGTGGAAGTGAAAAAAGAAATAAAAGGCTAGGTAATAGGAAAAAACGACTTCATTATACATCTAAACGACCACGTAAACATACCCAAACGCAACATAAAAAAAAATCAACAAGAAAATTAAATATTAACAAAATTAGGTGATAAAGTATTTACTTTTAATTTATATGCATTGATCAGCGTAAGATTGGATTCGTCGTGCACTAGTACCTAACTGTTGTATACTAATTCTTTAACCAGAAATTACATGGTCTTTAATACTTGTCAAAAACTACACATTTCTATCAATTCATGTGGAGTAAATGAGATAACAATATGTCTTCATTATATATACCAAAATACTTATTCAAACATTGTAATACTTGAGAATAAAGTCAGAAATACATATCAGTATGTCTATCTCTTTTTATATTTATGTAAATCTTTCAATAGCGTTAAAATAAAGTTAGTTTATATAACGTAAGAATTGTCCATCAAATGCTATATAAGATACATTTTTCATAGAAAAGGCAGTTTATTTTTAAAAACATCGAAATGGTGAAGTACCACTGCGAGTTGTGTTCAGAAACAAAATCCTTTACTACTCGCAGCGGCCTACTACACAACTTCGCCTATCAGGAATCTAAATCCTCCTTTTATTATTGTATTTTTCTGTCCTAAAGTACGGAAAATTTGGTTGCCATACGACTTTAATATGCATTGTCTATTGGTTCACAACGCAGAGCTAAAAAGTATTTGTAAGGCAAAGAAAAATTGTTGAATAAATAAAAAACAATTATAAGCCCTCAATTTTAAAATAGTTTTTACTTTATTTTTCTTTATGAATCGTGTATTTATAATTAAAAAGTTAAGAATCTAGGTCAAATAAAACATCTAGTAATGCGACGTCATCTCCATCATCCAGCAAAGTTCAATAATGGTTAGTCGGTGGCGGTTGAGGTCCCATAAGTTCTTCAAAGATGTGATCGTCGTTAGGAAAAACCTCATCTTCTGGCCTGGATAGGTCGTCGTCCAATTGAAATTCCTGTGCACACTGAAATACATCTTCACCTTCTTCGTGTGTGATAAGGGATTCCAAGAAAGCCTGCGTAGTAGTCCCCAATGAAAACTGGCTCCACTCAAGAGACTCCAATCCTGGGTCCCTATTTTGGGTCGACGATGCAGCCGGTTGAAATACGCTTTGTAGAAGGCGATCAACCGAATCTTCTGCTTCGGAAACCTGCACAAGTTCCAGATCCGAGTTTTCGATTATTTCAATATCAGAATCTTGCGTAATGGGTGGTAATTTCATGTTGTCAATCTCAACCTCGTTTTCCGAATCGATAAATTCTACGGTTAGATCCATAGGTATGCAGTACTGAGGCATTTGAAGAACTGATCCTGAGCAATTTGAGTGGGGTCATTTTTATAGTCCAGAATTTTCACTTAACAAGTTGAGATCTACAGCTCTTACTCAATTTATAAACAACTTTGAGCCGAGATAAATCCGTGGTCAGCTATTTCTTTCAACCGGGCCTCCGAATCATTCCCACCCAGATCAATTTCACGCAGCCCAAATCAAACGGATGCTGTGAACATCCAGTCCGCTAACGTAAACAAAAGATCCCTAAAGTGAGCCCCGAGTCCGTTAACGTAAACAAAAAGATCCCCAAGACTTTTTTAATTAAATCACAAGTGAGAAACTTAATTGGCGCCCAACGTGGGGCCGTGCGGATACAAAATTCTAAAAGCAAGCTTTAAAATAAAAACAAAAAAGTTTTAAAGTGAAAAAAGGAATTTAGCGCGGCCAAAAAAACCCGATACAACCGACGAATAAATAAAAAGTTTGTGTTGATCAAAAAACAAAGTGAAAATTAATTAATGAAATAATCCCCTTGAAATCTCAAATTACAAAATAGTGATCGTAACATAAATTCACTGCTCGGACAATATAAAAATCAAAAAGCGACAAACAGTTTTTTCATCAAAAAAATAAACATTGTGAAAAACAATTTTAAAAAAATCTTAAAAATCAACAACAGACATTCTAAGAAAACAGGCTGAAGGGCAATCCCTCGGCAAATATTGGAAAAGAGGGAAGACCTAATTTAAAAACAGAAATAAAGAAGGAAGACCCTGAGAAAAAATCTAAAAACAAAAAAAGAAGGACGAACCCAATCAGGATCATCATTCAGGATAAGGACGACCCCAACAGGCAAAATAACAACGAGAAGAAAAAAAATAGGGACGATTCGTGAGCGATACTATTTTATTATTATCATACATTTTAAATTATTAATATTATATTAAAAATTTGTAAGAAAGGAAATATAAATATAGAAAGTGGAAGAGTTAATTTCAAATTTCGAAAGAGTTCTCAAAATGCCAGAACCTTCAAAAAGCCAGACTGGAGCAAATAAAAGACTCCACATGAATCCGCCCCAAGAAAACACAAGCCATCAGGCAATAACAAACAACGCCATGTTAAATGTAGGAGATTTAATTAAGCAAATTGTAAATTTTGAATTAAATCCATTAAAGGAGGAGATCGTTAACTTAAGATCGCAGCTTTCTCACAAAATTAAAACGGTTGAGGATGATCAGTTAGAGATTGTAGATCCGAATATAAAATGCGACACATCTTATGAGATCATCAAATCTGTTAGGGAATATAAATGTGAAGACGAAAAATATGTAAGCTGGAGAGAATCGGCAGAAGTAGCCATGGGGCAATATGCTAGAGGGAGTGAAAGATTTTATTCTGCCTTATCCATATTACGAAACAAAATAACAGTAATGGCAGACGACGCCTTAACCCATAACGGTACTGTATTAAATTTCGATGCCATAATGGCCAGACTTGACTTCGTTTTTAGCGACAAACGACCAATTCACATTATTGAACAGGAATATAACAGCGGAAATGAATGAGAAACATAGGAAGACAGCTCTTAGAGTTTTCATTACCGGCCTCAACGGCCAAATTTCAGATACTATTTTCTCAATGAATCCACCTGACTTACCAAATGCAATGGTCATAGTTCAGGAATTGGAAAACAACAACATGAGGGCTCATTTCGCAAATACTTTCTCTACTACTCAGAGAAAACATAGCGAGCCAAACTCCAGTGGAAATGGACAAACACATTTCAACTACAAGACAAGACAGCAAAACAATAGTTACAGTAACCAGCGAAACAATAATAATTTAAGGTTTAATCATGACATCTACCAGAACAATAATACGGTTATTATAATCAGAATAAAAAAAATTCTTGGAACCAGGGTAGATTTAATAATAACCAACAAGAACAGTGGAACACCTATAGGCAGCCACAAAATAACCCGGAACCAATGGAGGTAGACGAGTCTATCCAGGTTCAAAATAAGGCTAACAACGGCTATAATCAAGGCTACAATAAATATCAAAATAATAATATTATCATATGATAACTATTTTTGATACGCGATATACTTTTTATGAAATAGATGGGCTAGACTCAGATTTACTTTTCGGCTATAACCTATTAAAAAAATAGGAGCGGTAATTGAAAAAATACTTTGATGAAAAAGCTCAAATCAGATCCGAATCTGAAATGGGTAATCAAAGCGAATATAGTTTGAGATATACAAATCCTGAACACGCCGTCGTTGAAAAATCCGACAAAAACAAAAGTTTGGAATTCAAAAATTCCGAACACGCCGTCGTTGAAATATCCGACAAAAATAAAAGTTTGGGAATTAAAAATCCTGAACGCGCCGTCATTAAGAAATCCGACAATAATAAAAGTTTGGAATATAAAAATTCTGAACACGCCGTCGTTGAACTATCCGACAAGCAAAAAATAAACAACATAAAAATATCATCTGCAGATCAAAGAAAAGATCTGGAGAAAGAAATATTAAATATTATTAATGAAGAGCATTCAAAAATAAATATGCAGTTCCCATTTAGGACAGATATCCGCGGTGAAATAAACACCGTAAATGATAGGGCCATTTACAGCAAACAATACCCCCATGCTCAATCAGCTTCAGATTTTGTGAATTCTGAAATAAATCGAATGTTAAATGAAGAAATTATAGGGCCAAATAGAAGTCCTTATAATTCACCAGTACTAGTAGTACCAAAAAAGGGTTTCAACGAAGACGGAACTCCAAAACTCAGACTCGTAATTGATTATAAAAAACTTAATGAAAATACAATACCAGGTAGTTATCCAATGCAGGACCCTTCAGTGATTTTGTCAAATCTTGGGAAAGCCAAATACTTTTCAACAATTGACTTGGAATCTGGATTTCATCAGATTCTCATGAACGAACCAGACATTCTAAAAACCTCATTTTTAATAAACAACGGGAAATACGAATTCCTAAGAATGCCTTTCGGTTTGACCAACGCTCCAAGAATATTCCAACGAGCGATGGATGATATTTTAAGAGAACAAGTGGGTAAAACATGTCACGTTTATATGGATGACATAATTATATTTTCAAAAACAATTGAACAACATTACAAAGATTTAATTCTCATTATTAAAATTTTGCTGAACTCAAACATGAAAATTTCAATTGAAAAATCAAAGTTCTCGGTTACGTTGTTTCCCACAATGTGATAAAAACCGATCCCTAAAAAATTCATACTATCGTAAAATATCCGATACCTAAAAATATTCGAGAGCTTAGAAGCTTCCTAGGCCTTACAGGATATTACAAAAAATTTGTGCAAAATTACGCAAAGATAGCTAAACCTGTAACAAAATATTTATAAGGCCAAAACGGCAAAGTATCAAAAAAGGCATCACGTAAAACTTTAATACAGTTTGATGATTCAGCTGTAAGAGCTTTTAACGAGCTCAAGGAAAATTTAATTGCAAAAGTAGAACTAGTACAACCAGAGTATAATAAAAAATTTACTCTAACAACGGACGCATCTGACTTAGCAATTGGTGCCGTTCTTTCTCAGGAAGGAAAACCAATTACATTTATTTCAAAAACTCTGACAAAAACCGAACATTTATACGCAACCAATAAAAAGGAACTTCTAGCCATTGTATGGGCTTTTAAAAATCTTCGAAATTACTTATATGGGGTTAACAACATCGAGATCTATACTGATCATCAACCTCTTTCATTTTCCATTTCTCAAAAAAATCCAAATATTGGGATGAGAAGGTGGTATTCCTTTATATAAAGCTATTCACCCAAAAATATTTACAAGCCAGGAGCAATAAATGTTGTTGCGGACGCTTTATCCAGGATTCAAATAAATAACTTAACGTAAAGTAATGAATCGGTCTCAGATCAAAATACTCAGCATTCAGAATAGTTTTGAGAATGTAAAACAAGAAACCCGAAAGCCCTTAAACCAGTTTAAGCAATAATTGCTAATAGCAACGGGGAGGTATACAATACATGAGTCGATTAATGTATTCGGAAATAATAGACATTTAATAGAGTATGACACTCCAGAAAATTTAGTATCAATCTTAAGAGAATATATGCCACCCAATATAACAATAGGAGTTCACTGTACTTTAGAAGATTTTTACAGAATCCAAAAACCACTTAAGGACAATTTTACAAATAAATTTTTATACACTAAGACATTTGTCCAGGATGTCGAGAACGCTGAAGACAGATCTCTTATTATCACAGAGACTCATTGTAGGGCTCATAGAGGGCTTGATGAAAATTATAAACAAATATTTAGACTCTATTATTGGCCAAATTTAAACAAAAAGCTTAAGGAGTTTATAAAGAATTGCACTATCTGCAATCAAAACAAATATAACAGGCACCCAGTACAGATTCCTATCGGTCAAGCACCAATTCCAGAAAGAGAAGGTGAGAATTTGCATCTTGACATATTTTACGCCCAAAATCTTATATTCATTACTTGTACAGATTCGTATTCGAAATACTTAGTGGTAATAAAAGTCCCTAATAAACTAAATATAGAAAATAAAGTTTCAGAAATTTTACAACAATTTCCATTAGCCAAATCTTTGATGATAGATAACGAACCAAGTTTTTCTTCATCCCAATTTAAATCGTTTGCACAAAGAAATGGGATATCTTTATTCTTTGCATATCCGCGATATAGTACGTCTAACGGACATATAGAAAGGGCACACTCTACCTTAACAGAAACTGCTCGCTGCATTAAAGATGAGCTTAATTTAATTGATTATCCCGAAATTAAAATTAGAGCAGAACAAAAATACAATTTAACAATTCATTCAGTATACAATCATGGACCTTTTGACATATTATTTAATAAAATCAAACACGATGATATTCCTAAATTATTGCAGCAAGCCCAAGAGAAAATGTCACATTTTCACAATAAAGATAGACAGAATAAGAATTATCACGTAGGAGAGGTAATTTACGAAAAGAAACACGGGGAAAGGAACAAGCTTAATTCTAGATATAAAAGTTAAGGAAAATCTCCCAAATAAAGTTATTATAAATAACAGAAACCGTACGATTCATAAAAATAATATTAAATAACTTGTTTCAAATTACAGATAGTGATTTCAATAATGTACTTATTATTGCTGGTAGCTACAACCAAATCCGAAATTATGGATTACACGAACCATGATTTCCTTTTTTACAAGGATACCAAAGATGTTCTTATTTATGAATCACACGCAGATTTATTTCATATAACTAATAAAAGTCTTTATAGAGAAATAATTAATCTTGAAACAGAATTTCCAAAGGGTCACGACAACAAGAATTTTCTTTGGGAAATATCCCACGATTTAGAAATTATCAAAATACTTATCTCTCAAGTTATTTCCAGTAGATCAAAAAGAGGCAATAATGAAATAGGCACCATTTGGAAATGGATAGCGGGAACACCAGATCATGATGATTTCATAACAGTCCAAAATAAAATCGATGATTTATTACAAAATAATAACGATCAATTCGTTATTAATTCTAAAATATTTAAAGAGATAAAATCTTTGTCTGAACAATTCAAAACAGCCTTTAACAATCAAGAAATTCCACTTAGAAAATATCGTCTGCGCTTGCTTACTTACGATCTTATGAATTTAATGAACACAATTACTCTTGCCAAAATTGATGTATTTAATACTAAAATTCTAAACATACTAGAAATTAATAAGCACGAAGATAGACCTGTAGTTATAACAGACCTCTTAGATATATCTGAATTTAAAATTGCTTTGCATCAAGATCTTATTATAATTTACATAAAATACCCTATTATTACCGATCGTCGTAATCGTGTAAACGTCACTACAATTCAAGATCCATTTCACATAATGATGGAAAATTATTAATTGATAATCACGTCGCAAAATGTAGAAATAAGTAATATGTAATGTCTAATTTTAAGACAGAAATATTTAATAATTATTGCACACTTAACCCAGAAGGCTCTTGTTTCACTAGATTACTAAATGGAGAAAAATCCTTTTGTATAAAAATCCGAGAAAAAAATAAAAATGTAGATGTAATCCAAGATGGAGCAATTTTTGTAAATGAAGAAAATACAGTTAATGACACTCATTTAAATGGGTCATATTTAATAACTTTTAATGGCACCACTAAAATTAATAATATTTCCTACACCAATATAGGCAATAAGATATTGGAATACATCACAGCTCGAAAATATACAGATTTTTTAGTATCCGAATATATTATATCTAATGATTCGGAACTCACATTCGATAATATTAACATACTAAATCCATTTATTCAAATTAAACAAACTCAAATACCAGTTACGTTAATATTAATCATATTCACATTTATATATTTAACTATTATGATTGAAATCAAACTCAGAAAATTTTTAATATTCAAGCCATGGCAAATTCATATAGAAATTGAACCAGAAAATAATATTTCCGATAATGAAATAAGAAAATATACCCGACAAGGAAAATACCCTAGAAGAAAATATCATTGTCGAATTAACCCAACATTTACATTCAATTTACCCATCAGTTCCAATGAATCGGGACGATTCAATTTAGAATGGGGGGAGTTATGTGACACATTATTTAGGGGCTCTTACCCAATTTATAAACAACTTTGAGCCGAGAGCCAATTTCCAAATAACTCTGACAGACCCGAGATAAATCCGTGGTCAGCTATTTCTTTCAACCGGGCCTCCGAATCATTCCCATCCAGAACAATTTCACGCAGCCCAAATCAAACGGATGCTGTAAACATCCAGTCCGCTAACGTAAACAAAAGATCCCCAAAGCGAGCCCCGAGTCCGTTAACGTAAACAAAAAGATCCCCAAAGCGGTCCCTAAAACTCCGCTAAAACACCTATTTCCGGCCAAGATTGGACTTTAAATTTAATTGGCAAATTGCATCATCAATAGGATGATTCAGACTCTCATAAGCCATTCTCTTTATCAATTTTTGGGGATAAAATCTCTTAAGCCGAGGTTTGATTATTGATCACTGAACTAGAGATCAGGCAGTCCGTAGTTGAGATCCGAATCGAGCAGTAGTGCAAATCGAGTAAAAGTAAACGAGCAGTGAATTAACTAAGTTCGACCTATAAAAAATTGTAGAAGTGATTAAATGATTAATAAAAAAAATAAATGTTTTTAATTTAATCACCAGTGAGAAACTTAATTTACATGCATGTTGTACTCCTAGAGCCAATCCGATTGATTCTCGAACATAAGGAGCAGCCCAATACCCCAGTAGAATGGTTATTAGAAGGAAAACGAACACAAGGATTGATAACAAGTAACCGTTAAGTTAAGTTAAGTAAAAAATGCTTTAAAACGGGAGGGATCTGTATTTTGGTATTCCACGCCAAACACACTGATTATGTGATGAGTATACGCTTGCAATTAAAAACAACTCATTTAAAATACATTTAAAACCGCCTAAAAAACCTCCGCAACCGCTTTTAATAGCTACTCACATCACAACAAATATTCTGTCGTGAAGGTAAGACTCTAAAAGCTTGTGGTTGTTCTAGCCAGACTCTATCAAATGCTTGAGAGACATCTAAAAATATGGCAGTACAGTACTGTTTTTTTCGAACGCGTTCCGAATTTCGGATGGTATCCGGTTGATGACAGTCTATACGACGTGCGGATTATGTGGACTTTTCCCTTGTCTGTCATTATTATAATTGACTTTTTCCATCTCACCGGATACTGCCCAAGTTTTGCGATGGGACTGAAAAGCTGGGTGATAGTGCAAACAGCGCAATATGGGAGCCCAATGATCTTTTTGGGAGTTATGTGGTCGCAGCCAGGGGATTTTTTTGGATTCAGTTGATTTTCAATGATGGTAACTATTTCGTTTGAGCGAAATTCAATTGGCTCATGTTGAAGCTAAGGATCATATGGTAAAGTCAGCATAGTAAACGCACTAGTAGGAGTGTGCTGTCACTAGGCTTCACGGTTCTTTTGGTGAGCTCAGAGTTGGGTGAGTTCACCAAAGTGACTGTTATGTACTAGAATTGGTCTATGAAGTGGCGGTTGATATATGCTTCTTCTTGCTATAAAGCTTTAGAAAGTTGACGTCAGGCATGTCTTAAGCTTTGCTTTGCAGATGACGATCTGTGGAATGTGCGCTCTCGACGTAAACGTCGCTATTCGAGGACGAGCTGTTCGATTTGTAAATTTGTGTTCTTTTGACTGCGTTGTGTATTTATAGTTTGAGATGTTGAAGCTCGAGCTGCAGAGACGAGTACAGACTCCAGTGAATAAACAAAGCTGTCTATATCGGTATCATCGTTGAGATGAGGAGTAAGCTCAATATGTGGGGTAATACACTAGTTGTACTTAATCAAATTGGTTTTTTGTCAGGTCAATTTTAATAATTTTTCCAATGTAACGGGAGGGGTGAGTAAAACAAATATGACAGGCGAGTGATCACATGAAAGATCCAAAATGCATTCGGTGCTAATTACCCTTTAGGTAATTTTTAGCAAATTTGTTATGATAGTGGTCCTTAAAATGTCTTTTGATTAGAATTCCAGTTCCTACATGTGCTTTACCATCTTGATGACTTGTTCCGTTGAATGAATATCCTCGTAGTGGAAAATTATATTTGTTTGTATGGTGTGTTTCTGAAAACAGCATTACGTCGAAATGATTTCCGAGTAGGAATTAAGCTAACTCAAGTTTATGCTGAGAAACGCCGTTAGCGTTCCACGTAGATATCCGTAGGAACTTCCCTCATTCCCTTATTACTCATTATTTAGATTGTTGTGAAACCAGCATTTGTATCAATAAATTTTTGTTTCGCATTAAACCTTGTTGTAGGCTGCATATCATAGCTTCAAAGTTGCTTTTTGGCTGCTCCGGCGATTGATGCTGCTGAGCCATGTTCGGCTCTTGGTATGCTGATTTCTGCAATCATGGACTTTGAGACAGGGGTAGCAAGTCCTGATTTTAAAGCGCTAGTGTATGTTACATTTTTGTCATCTGCAGGCTATCAACAGTTTATTTTGGGTGCGGGCAGTAATTCCTCTCTGGTGAATGCGGCTTTTGAGCTCCTTTTAAACCGGACAACCTCTAGCTCGCAGTTGCTGCACTTTTTCGAGTTGCAGTCATCTTTGCTCGCTGGGCAGTGTGCGGTGTCATGAAGCTTTCCACAAACTACACACACCGGGCCCAGCTTACAGTATGACCTTGTATGGTCATATTCTTGGCAGTTCGCACATTGTACCGGACCATTGCGTTCTGTAATGACCTTTGGACTTCGTTTGAACTTTCTTTCCTGAATATTGACCTTTAAAAGGGGAATTATGTGGAAGTTATCCTTGCCCATAATTTTGTTGACAAGAACATTGGAACTTAATTTTTTTATATAAATAGGCGGAGACTTTGGCTTTCTTTGCTCTACATCAGTAAATTCGACCGCTTATTCGAACGCCTATTTTTAATTGATTTGAGTTTATGGGCGTTTTATTGCAGCTAGGCTAGCATTTCCACAGGTTATTTTGCGTCGAGAATTAATGGTGCTCTAATGTTGTCGCTGTTGATACAGTTGCGGTTCTTGTTCTTGTTGTTATGGTTGACGCTGTCAAAGAAATTGCGGTGCTGCGCTCTTTGGCTGCAGAGACATCGATGGTAGCGAGGGGGAGCAAGAAGGCGCTCTCTCGCTCTCTACGTTTAAGAATTCGGTTAAATTGGGGATAATTGACCGCGTTTTATCAGATCTTGCATTATTTTCGGTTGCTTCAAAAGAGAAGTACGGGTTGTTTCTTCGAACTGAGAGCCGTCTCTTGTCTTGCTTATTGTATTCCAGATTGAATTAGTTAGAGTTTTAAGTGTAATGTTTTATATTAACTAATTAATTAATCAATATTAACATTAGCGATTCTATCGCAGAGTGCGTTTTTTCTCTTTATTGTAGATTTATTGGACTAGTCACTGCACTTTTTTTTATGAATACTTTTTTCCGAGCACGTTTAGTACACGTCTGCATTCGACGACAGTTATTTGGTTATTGACTCAAAATCAAATTAAATTTTATTGCCATACAGATTAATCACAAAAACGTACTGATTATCTGATTTCTTAAATGTAAAGTTACATTTTATGAAATGCAAGCACGGATAATCGTAATAGTATCAGGCACCAAGAAGTCATATGGGTTCAGTTTCAATTTAATAATTTCCTTATACGCATGTAGTTGCATCCATTCGTCTTTGTAAACACCAACGAAATTATTTTTACTTTGCTGCATCCGAACCATGGGCTAAAATTTTCGAGTAGTTGACGGACCGCATTTCAATATTAAGTTATAAACTACATAATAGTCGAATCGAATTAGCTCCCGATTGTTATATTAAAATCGGCACTCACGAGGAGGCCGTTGCTTTGCAACGGGGTCTTTCAAGACAAAATACAATTTGGGAACATACGAGTCGACTTGAGTTGTCAAACTTTAAAAAATTTTGAAAACTCCATGTTCCCCAAAAGTGTTGTTTATCCGTACCTTACGGAAGGCATAATTATTCACATTACGAAATTAATTAAAATATATATTAATAATTTTACTTACTACAGCATACTACAGCGGACAGACGGACAAGCTGTCCGCGCAATATGTTCTGCTCAGCCAACGCCAAGAATAAGAGATCAAAATATAGAATAGACTAACGACACTTATATGTATGTATATTTGCTAACTGACGTTTGACTGAACTAATACATATTAGTTGTAATGAACTGTGTTCTTTGGTTTATGCTCGCTACGGTATTTGTGCGGCTAGCTCAGTAGATTGTGTGTGTTCGTCCCACCAAATTTATATAAACGTGACCGCCCAGTAGTTCAGTGAAAAAGCACAGAATTCTCGGGTTCGGAGTTGGTTTATTGCGGGTATGACTGCAGTCGGCATTATAACTTGCTCGTCTCGCTGTCTCCGACGGTGTGGGTCGTCTTGTCGCTCTTCGAAGATCCTTGACCTCTGATTGCTCTTGACGTGGCTGGTTGTCTTGTCGCTCCTCGAAAATCCTTGAACGCTGATCGCTCCTGCCGTGGCTGGCTCGGTGACTGCTCGGCCAAGATTTAGACTCGCTATGGGGTCAGCTGTACGGGCTTAGGGAAGCGTCACCGTTCTCAGACTAGGGTGAACAGACTGACGAGCTCTCCAGGATCACTCCTGTCGACACCTGACCGCCTGTCCCTTGCTCTGTCCCGGATGGTCCCACGGGCTGCCGATCAGCGGTCAAGGATCTTCGAGGAGCTACAAGACAACCAGCCACGTCAAGAGCAATCAGCGGTCAAGGATCTTCGAGGAGCGACAAGACGACCCACACCGTCGGAGACAGCGAGACGAGCAAGTTATAAAGCCTGGCTCGTGACTCTCAGGGTTCTGTTGCGCCGCTCCGGGACTTCTCTCCCTTCTGGCCCGCTACTCTAGGGGTTCTGTTGCGCCGCTCCGGGACTTCTCTCCCTTCTGGCTCGCTACTCTAGGGGTTCTGTTACGCCGCTCCGGGACTTCTCTCCCTTCTGGCTTGCTACTCTTGATTTCAAATCTCAGTCTAGTAGACCCTCCAGGCGTACCGCCAGGACTTCGTCGGCAGGACAGAACAGAACTTAGCCGTGTGGCGCCTCCTTAGACCTCAGCCACCTGTGTCTCAGTTCGGAGATTCCTAGTAATCCCAATCCCGAACGTCTCGACGTGACGATCTTGCTCCTCGTAGGCTCCCACGGCGCTGCTTCCGACGACTCCTTGCTCTCGACTGACTGCTCGCTCTTGACTGAATGCTCTCCACTGGATGACTGATCTCAATGCTCTCGACCGAATGATTGATGCCGAATGACTCCTCTCGACTGAATTACTCCTGCCGAATGACTGATCCCGCTGCCAGCGCCCTGCGGGTTTCTATAAGGCCTCTGGGAACCGTTATTTCCCTTTTGCACACGGCCCGCCAAAACTCTCCACACCGGGTCCAAAGTCCATGGTTTCTGTTTGACCCTCTTGTCCCTGACGCACTGCTTCCCGCCGCCGTCCAGCCTGATGCTGCCGTCCCGCTGATCCCGGAGACGCATGCAACATGTTTGTGTGCCGCACCGCTGCTGAGCTGTGGCACCTTCTTTCCAAAGTCCAAAGTCCGGCGGCGTCCCGTTACTCCTTTTTGCACACGGCACTCTCGCTCCGCCAGCCAAGTCTCCGCTCTCTCCTTCTCCATTGTTGGTCTCCAAACTCTCTTGGTCTCCGAACCCTATTGCTCTTCAAACCCTCTCGCTCTCCAAATTCCGTTGTCTCCAAACTCTCTTCCTCTCCAAACTCTCACGTTCTCCAAACTCTCACGTCCTCCGTCCTCGATCTCCAAACTCTCTCGTTCTCCGTCCTCGATCTCCAAACTCTCTCGTTCTACGTCCTCGCTCTTCGCCGCGCCGCCACTACGCGAATTCGCCACGTACCTGGTGAGCGGCCGGCCATCTGCTGCTGGGATTTGTGGGAAGTTATTCAACTCCTCACATAGTTGAAAAGATAAAAAAGGTTTACAATTCGTTTGAGAGAGAAAATTGTTTATTTAAAGTTTTAATTATTAAATAGCTGTCCTCTCTTAGTGTTTGCAGTGCTTTTCTCTTTGCCCCTCAGATCGGCCTGCAACTAATTACACACACACGTACATGATTACCTTTTTCATTGAAGGGGCTCTCTCGCTCTCTACGTTTTAGAATTCGGTTAAATTGGGAATAATTGACCGCGTTTTATCAGATCTTGCATTATTTTCGGTTGCTTCAAAAGAGAAGTACGGGTTGTTTCTTCGAACTGAGAGCCGTCTCTTGTCTTGCTCATTGTATTCCAGGTTGAATTAGTTAGAGTTTTAAGTGTAATGTTTTATATGAACTAATTAATTAATCTATATTAACATTAGCGATTTCATCGCAGGTAGCGTTTTTTCACATTATTGTAGATTTATTGGACTAGACACTGCACTGTAGGTAGTAGTTACACACATGTCGCTCAGGTAAGACTACTCTTAATAAACTATAAATATGTTCATACCGGTAAGTATGTAAAGGAGAAAGCCAAAGCAATCACACCCTCAATTGATTAAAAAATCTCAACCAATTATAACCACAGTCGATGGAAATTCAAGCATTAGAGTAGATTTTAATATGTACTTGGAAACAATAAAATACGAAATTTGGATAACGGAGCTCTTAAGCAGAAGCACCTTAGCCAGCAGGACGTAAACGGATTGGATTGATCAGCTGGAGACATTTTATACAAACGTCTTAAAGAAATACTATCACCACTCAACAAGTATCACAAAGTTCTTGTTCGTGGTGAAATAAAAAAAATAATGAATCAAGTATTTATCAACAAACATTATCTACATAAATATGGGAAGTAGTTTAACTCAAGTACACAATTTTTTTAGGATATCCAATTGTAGAATACACAAGAAAAAACTACCACTTCGATGTTCATTAAATACTTCATTTAAGCTGTTTGTATTCTTAAAAAATACCAATTATGAAATGTATAGTAATTGTGGTACATGTATTTAAAATTTAGTAAAATGAATTCCATGGACCTATCAGGTTGTCTCTCATTAGGGATTCATTTAAAGGCTTTTTTTGGAAATGATCCCCGCAAAAATGTATACACGTAACTTTTTTATTCTAATTTGTGTGGATCTGATACTCATTTCTAAAAGAGCTGCTCCAAGAAACGCGATTAAGAGAATATTGATACAACTTAGTGTATCTTAAAAACAATATATATCCAGGGTCTGACTTTGAATAGTATGATGATATGCTTCATTCACACTGGCTTAAATTTAACTTTAACTTTTAAAAATCGAGTTCAGAAATGGAAAGACGTAAGGTGCTCAGAAGGTGGTCTTTGTCACTTCACTACCACAACCCACGTACATGCAATAAATTTATTTAATTAAAAAATGTTTACACAATTTAAACATCGTTTCAAAATGCTTTTTTGTGTACCTTCAGAATCAGGAAAAAACAACTTTTTTAGAAAATTTTGTCAACAAAAAAGAATGATTTGGTGATATGGAGACTAGTGTTCCAGGCCCAATTTTGAAAATTTATTGTATGTGCCGACAGTCTATAAGGCAACAATAAGCAATTAATTGTGATCTGGTAAAAACAATAGTAGGGATTGTGTTAAACACATATAGAGCAACACGGACGAGGAATCAAAAATTTTTTAGCGTTCTTTTTAATTACATAAAACCACTTTTTCTTTTGGGCTTAACTGCATAACCAATTAATTTAGGAGGAAGCAAAGAAAGAAATAAATATAATTCAAGAGCAAAGTAAAATTGCTTAACAAAATCTTTCAAAGAAAGCAATTGATAAAATTACCCGTATTAAAAGTGGAAATGGAAAAGGAAATAAAAAGCTAGGCAATATAAAAAAAACGACTTCTTTATCCAAACGCATTATAAAACAAGAAAAGAAGTTATCTTTGGTAAGCCAAAGTTGGTATAGCCTTGCAGTTAAAATTAATTATCAAGTTTTGTAACACCATGTGAATGTTTAAAGGATTGTTGCTGACTTCAGTGATATTAAAAAAAATATTTCATTCTTTTTTTTCAGAACGTTTTTTTGACAAATATATGTTAGAGTATTAAGATTTTTATTAAATTGAATTCGAAATTCTAAAAAATATAAAAATGATATTACCAATATTATAAGATAATATGTCAAAAACCACCAAAACTATATTTTGTTTCATAGTATTTTCCCACCCATTTTTCGATCGTTTCTATGGCAGCTATATGATATAGTCACCTGATTTTGATAAAATTAAATTCCAAAATCAAAACCAATTAAAAAATGTTATTTCCAAGTCTAGAAGGTTATATGTTAAAAACCACCAAGTATACAATTTTTATTAAAATTTTTTTTCCGATAATTTCTATGTGAGCTCTAAAATATAGTTGTTTGATCCGGCTGGTTTCGACTTAAGTACTACCTGCAATAGAAAAAAGGCTTTTGGGAAAGTTTCTCCCTGATAGCTTTAAAACTGAGAGACTAGTTGCGTAGAAACGGACAGACAGACGGGCAGACGGACGGACATGGCTAGATCGACTCGTCTAGTGACGCTGATCAAGAATATATATACTTTATGGGGTCGGAAACGTCTCCTTCATTGCCTTGCAACCTCCTGACTGAAATAATTATACCCTCTGCAAGGGTATAAAAAACAAAAAAAATTTTAACTATTAAAGATATTATTTCTAAAGACAAAATGAGTACGCATATCGAATATATGAAAAGTGAATCAGATTTGCTTGCGGCTCATCCTACGCAAAGTTCAATTCTAAGAACTGAAGAAGTCCAAAACAATCCGATTGCTTCTTTGGACTGTGACTGTTCAATCAAATTTGTTTTCTATGGAAATGGGGAAACGTATCGATATTTATTAAGTGCTTACTTACAACTTGTAGTTTAATCGTTTCCGATCATTCCTTTGGCAGATGTATGATATAGTCGTCCGATTTTTATAAAATTAATTTAGAAATTCAGAACAAATTAAAAATTGGTATTACCTAGTTATTATTTGTTAAGACACACCAAAGCTATAAATTGTTCATATTATTTTCCCACTAATTTTCCGATTGTTTCTTTAGCAGCTAAATGATATAGTCGTCCGATTTTGCTAAAACTAATTTCGAAATTCAGAACTAATTAAAAAAAATGATATTTCCAAACGTAAGAGGTTATATTTTAAGAAACACTGAAGAAGAGATAAGATACAGTCGTCAGAAATTAAGAATAAATTAAAAAATGTTATTTTTTAGCGCAGGATGTTACACATTAAAAAAAAAAAAAGTAAAGATATAACTTTTTATATTTTTCGATCATTCTTATGTCAGCTATATTAACGCTATTTTCAACCGTAAGAGGTTGTATGTTAAAAAACACCAAAGCTATAATTTTGTCATATTAGTTTCCCACTAATTTTTAATTATATAGGCTATATGATATAGTCGTCCGATTTTTATGAAATTAAATTCGGAATTCAGAATAAAAATAATTTTTTTTCCAAACGTTGGATGTTTTATGTTTTAAAACTCCCGAGAAATAATTTTTTTACATTTTTTTCCCACAAGATTTCCGATCGTTCATATGGCAGCTTTATGGTATAATAATAATTAAATTCGAAATTAAAAAAAAACTATAGAAACAGCAATAAAGGAAATGCTTTCGGTGTTGTAAACAATATTCTACATTCAATTTTTATAAGTTAGTCAGTTTATTTAAATAATATACTGTTATCGCAAAGTGATAATAATTATTACTATAGACCGTATTCGTAACAATTTTTAACTATAGGAGTCATGCTTCTGAAAGTTAGTTGTTGTTATTTCCCAAATTTTGGATCTATTACAGCAGGAAAATATGTTTATTTGGACACGAATGAGGCCCTTAAAAATATGTTTGAAAATAGTAACAAAATTGAGTTATTCTGAAATATTCATGGAGATATTTTTAATCAACTAAACTGCTTGTTAACAATGTTGATTTAAGAATTGATTCTACCTGTTACTCGTAGAGTAAAAGGATATAGGAAAGATCAGTTTCCGAACCAATAAAGTATATATATTCTTGATCAGAGTAACTAGCCGAGTTAACCTAGCTTTTTCCGTCTGTCTGTCTCAGTAGATATAAAACGCGTTCCTGGGACAATTTGCATATTAATTAGAAATCAAATGAACCCCAATAAAATAACTCACAAGTTAATAATTCTCAGATGTGGGAAATATTTTGGAACCCATATTTTCATTTCCGCCCAAGAACGTTTTACTAGTAAATTGTCAAAGATTCTCTCCTTTCCTTTAAAGGTTTAGAGTCAGACCGCAATAAGAGGGACACACGCACAAGTCCGAGGGGAACGCTCCCAAAACGGTACAACGCGCAAACTCGAAATAAAAAGTCACAAGTTTATTTTGTAGCATAATAATACATTTATTCAATTATTTTAGTATTGCGAACATGATTTGTTATACATTGATATTCATTTTGTGGCTCCGTTCTGGCGAGTTGCATAGAAGACGCATGCGCACGTTGCCGATGTTAAATGAGGATTACAAAATGTAAAGTGTTCACCATAGTTTATAGTTTTAAGATTATGTCCACCTTGATTCATAAACATAATTTTTTTTTTAGAAGGTTTTGAATGTGCTGACCGAATATCTGTCCTTTAAATTGCTCGATGAATTGTTTAATTTCCTCATAAAATTTCATTTTATCAAACTTGTTTTCTTGTAGCTCCTTACATATCTAGCCTCAACTTTAAAATGATGTATATAAAATTATTTTCTTGTTTTGCTGCTACACTTAAAAAATGTCAAAATATTGTATGCATTGTTTAGAGCACAAACCCCGACCTTAAGATGTGTTTGACAATATGGAAACCGATTTCCTTTAAACCTGTTTAATGAAGGACAGCTCACTTCCTCGATATTGACAAACTGACGATTCCCAGAAAAATTCTTTAGAAATCGCTTCATTTGAGTACCCTAACAAATTATATGTTTTATGTTAAAAACCACCAAATATATAATTTTTATTAAAATTTTTTTCCCGATAATTTCTATGTGAGCTCTAAAATATAGTTGTTTGATCCGGCTGGTTTCGACTTAAGTACTACCTGCAATAGAAAAAAGGCTTTTGGGAAAGTTTCTCCCTGATAGCTTTAAAACTGAGAGACTACTTGCGTAGAAACGGACAGACAGACGGGCAGACGGACGGACATGGCTAGATCGACTCGTCTAGTTACGCTGATCAAGAATATATATACTTTATGGAGACGGAAACGTCTCCTTCATTGTCTTGCAACCTTCTGACTGAAATAATTATACCCTCTGCAAGGGTATAAAAAACAAAAAAAAATTTAACTATTAAAGATATTATTTCTAAAGACAAAATGAGTACGCATATCGAATATATGAAAAGTGAATCAGATTTGCTTGCGGCTCATCCTACGCAAAGTTCAATTCTAAGAACTCAAGAAGTCCAAAACAATCCGATTGCTTCTTTGGACTGTGACTCTTCAATCAAATTTGTTTTTTAGGGAAATGGTGAAACGTATTGATATTTATTAAGTGCTTACTTACAACTTGTAGTTTAATCGTTTCCGATCATTCCTTTGGCAGATGTATGATATAGTCGTCCGATTTTTATAAAATTAATTTAGAAATTCAGAACAAATTAAAAATTGGTATTACCTAGTTATTATTTGTTAAGACACACCAAAGCTATAAATTGTTCATATTATTTTCCCACTAATTTTCCGATTGTTTCTTTAGCAGCTAAATGATATAGTCGTCCGATTTTGCTAAAACTAATTTCGAAATTCAGAACTAATTAAAAAAAATGATATTTCCAAACGTAAGAGGTTATATTTTAAGAAACACTGAAGAAGAGATAAGATACAGTCGTCAGAAATTAAGAATAAATTAAAAAATGTTATTTTTTAGCGCAGGATGTTACACATTAAAAAAAAAAAAAAGTAAAGATGCCGACAGTCTATAAGGCAACAATAAGCAATTAATTGTGATCTGGTAAAAACAATAGTAGGGATTGTGTTAAACACATATAGAGCAACACGGACGAGGAATCAAAAATTTTTTAGCGTTCTTTTTAATTACATAAAACCACTTTTTCTTTTGGGCTGAACTGCATAACCAATTAATTTAGGAGGAAGCAAAGAAAGAAATAAATATAATTCAAGAGCAAAGTAAAATTGCTTAACAAAATCTTTCAAAGAAAGCAATTGATAAAATTACCCGTATTAAAAGTGGAAATGGAAAAAGAAATAAAAAGCTAGGCAATATAAAAAAAACGACTTCTTTATCCAAACGCATTATAAAACAAGAAAAGAAGTTATCTTTGGTAAGCCAAAGTTGGTATAGCCTTGCAGTTAAAATTAATTATCAAGTTTTGTAACACCATGTGAATGTTTAAAGGATTGTTGCTGACTTCAGTGATATTAAAAAAAATATTTCATTCTTTTTTTTCAGAACGTTTTTTTGACAAATATATGTTAGAGTATTAAGATTTTTATTAAATTGAATTCGAAATTCTAAAAAATATAAAAATGATATTACCAATATTATAAGATAATATGTCAAAAACCACCAAAACTATATTTTGTTTCATAGTATTTTCCCACCCATTTTTCGATCGTTTCTATGGCAGCTATATGATATAGTCACCTGATTTTGATAAAATTAAATTCCAAAATCAAAACCAATTAAAAAATGTTATTTCCAAGTCTAGAAGGTTATATGTTAAAAACCACCAAGTATACAATTTTTATTAAAATTTTTTTTCCGATAATTTCTATGTGAGCTCTAAAATATAGTTGTTTGATCCGGCTGGTTTCGACTTAAGTACTACCTGCAATAGAAAAAAGGCTTTTGGGAAAGTTTCTCCCTGATAGCTTTAAAACTGAGAGACTACTTGCGTAGAAACGGACAGACAGACGGGCAGACGGACGGACATGGCTAGATCGACTCG
This sequence comes from Drosophila biarmipes, assembly GCF_025231255.1. Taxonomy (NCBI): domain Eukaryota; kingdom Metazoa; phylum Arthropoda; class Insecta; order Diptera; family Drosophilidae; genus Drosophila; species Drosophila biarmipes. The sequence continues at coordinate 1,084,115 of NW_026114527.1, forward strand.
TCTAGTGACGCTGATCAAGAATATATATACTTTATGGGGTCGGAAACGTCTCCTTCATTGCCTTGCAACCTCCTGACTGAAATAATTATACCCTCTGCAAGGGTATAAAAAACAAAAAAAATTTTAACTATTAAAGATATTATTTCTAAAGACAAAATGAGTACGCATATCGAATATATGAAAAGTGAATCAGATTTGCTTGCGGCTCATCCTACGCAAAGTTCAATTCTAAGAACTGAAGAAGTCCAAAACAATCCGATTGCTTCTTTGGACTGTGACTGTTCAATCAAATTTGTTTTCTATGGAAATGGGGAAACGTATCGATATTTATTAAGTGCTTACTTACAACTTGTAGTTTAATCGTTTCCGATCATTCCTTTGGCAGATGTATGATATAGTCGTCCGATTTTTATAAAATTAATTTAGAAATTCAGAACAAATTAAAAATTGGTATTACCTAGTTATTATTTGTTAAGACACACCAAAGCTATAAATTGTTCATATTATTTTCCCACTAATTTTCCGATTGTTTCTTTAGCAGCTAAATGATATAGTCGTCCGATTTTGCTAAAACTAATTTCGAAATTCAGAACTAATTAAAAAAAATGATATTTCCAAACGTAAGAGGTTATATTTTAAGAAACACTGAAGAAGAGATAAGATACAGTCGTCAGAAATTAAGAATAAATTAAAAAATGTTATTTTTTAGCGCAGGATGTTACACATTAAAAAAAAAAAAGTAAAGATATAACTTTTTATATTTTTCGATCATTCTTATGTCAGCTATATTAACGCTATTTTCAACCGTAAGAGGTTGTATGTTAAAAAACACCAAAGCTATAATTTTGTCATATTAGTTTCCCACTAATTTTTAATTATATAGGCTATATGATATAGTCGTCCGATTTTTATGAAATTAAATTCGGAATTCAGAATCAAAATAATTTTTTTTCCAAACGTTGGATGTTTTATGTTTAAAAACTCCCGAGAAATAATTTTTTTACATTTTTTTCCCACAAGATTTCCGATCGTTCATATGGCAGCTTTATGGTATAATAATAATTAAATTCGAAATTAAAAAAAAACTATAGAAACAGCAATAAAGGAAATGCTTTCGGTGTTGTAAACAATATTCTACATTCAATTTTTATAAGTTAGTCAGTTTATTTAAATAATATACTGTTATCGCAAAGTGATAATAATTATTACTATAGACCGTATTCGTAACAATTTTTAACTATAGGAGTCATGCTTCTGAAAGTTAGTTGTTGTTATTTCCCAAATTTTGGATCTATTACAGCAGGAAAATATGTTTATTTGGACACGAATGAGGCCCTTAAAAATATGTTTGAAAATAGTAACAAAATTGAGTTATTCTGAAATATTCATGGAGATATTTTTAATCAACTAAACTGCTTGTTAACAATGTTGATTTAAGAATTGATTCTACCTGTTACTCGTAGAGTAAAAGGATATAGGAAAGATCAGTTTCCGAACCAATAAAGTATATATATTCTTGATCAGAGTAACTAGCCGAGTTAACCTAGCTTTTTCCGTCTGTCTGTCTCAGTAGATATAAAACGCGTTCCTGGGACAATTTGCATATTAATTAGAAATCAAATGAACCCCAATAAAATAACTCACAAGTTAATAATTCTCAGATGTGGGAAATATTTTGGAACCCATATTTTCATTTCCGCCCAAGAACGTTTTACTAGTAAATTGTCAAAGATTCTCTCCTTTCCTTTAAAGGTTTAGAGTCAGACCGCAATAAGAGGGACACACGCACAAGTCCGAGGGGAACGCTCCCAAAACGGTACAACGCGCAAACTCGAAATAAAAAGTCACAAGTTTATTTTGTAGCATAATAATACATTTATTCAATTATTTTAGTATTGCGAACATGATTTGTTATACATTGATATTCATTTTGTGGCTCCGTTCTGGCGAGTTGCATAGAAGACGCATGCGCACGTTGCCGATGTTAAATGAGGATTACAAAATGTAAAGTGTTCACCATAGTTTATAGTTTTAAGATTATGTCCACCTTGATTCATAAACATAATTTTTTTTTTAGAAGGTTTTGAATGTGCTGACCGAATATCTGTCCTTTAAATTGCTCGATGAATTGTTTAATTTCCTCATAAAATTTCATTTTATCAAACTTGTTTTCTTGTAGCTCCTTACATATCTAGCCTCAACTTTAAAATGATGTATATAAAATTATTTTCTTGTTTTGCTGCTACACTTAAAAAATGTCAAAATATTGTATGCATTGTTTAGAGCACAAACCCCGACCTTAAGATGTGTTTGACAATATGGAAACCGATTTCCTTTAAACCTGTTTAATGAAGGACAGCTCACTTCCTCGATATTGACAAACTGACGATTCCCAGAAAAATTCTTTAGAAATCGCTTCATTTGAGTACCCTAACAAATTATATGTTTTATGTTAAAAACCACCAAATATATAATTTTTATTAAAATTTTTTTCCCGATAATTTCTATGTGAGCTCTAAAATATAGTTGTTTGATCCGGCTGGTTTCGACTTAAGTACTACCTGCAATAGAAAAAAGGCTTTTGGGAAAGTTTCTCCCTGATAGCTTTAAAACTGAGAGACTACTTGCGTAGAAACGGACAGACAGACGGGCAGACGGACGGACATGGCTAGATCGACTCGTCTAGTTACGCTGATCAAGAATATATATACTTTATGGAGACGGAAACGTCTCCTTCATTGTCTTGCAACCTTCTGACTGAAATAATTATACCCTCTGCAAGGGTATAAAAAACAAAAAAAAATTTAACTATTAAAGATATTATTTCTAAAGACAAAATGAGTACGCATATCGAATATATGAAAAGTGAATCAGATTTGCTTGCGGCTCATCCTACGCAAAGTTCAATTCTAAGAACTCAAGAAGTCCAAAACAATCCGATTGCTTCTTTGGACTGTGACTCTTCAATCAAATTTGTTTTTTAGGGAAATGGTGAAACGTATCGATATTTATTAAGTGCTTACTTACAACTTGTAGTTTAATCGTTTCCGATCATTCCTTTGGCAGATGTATGATATAGTCGTCCGATTTTTATAAAATTAATTTAGAAATTCAGAACAAATTAAAAATTGGTATTACCTAGTTATTATTTGTTAAGACACACCAAAGCTATAAATTGTTCATATTATTTTCCCACTAATTTTCCGATTGTTTCTTTAGCAGCTAAATGATATAGTCGTCCGATTTTGCTAAAACTAATTTCGAAATTCAGAACTAATTAAAAAAAATGATATTTCCAAACGTAAGAGGTTATATTTTAAGAAACACTGAAGAAGAGATAAGATACAGTCGTCAGAAATTAAGAATAAATTAAAAAATGTTATTTTTTAGCGCAGGATGTTACACATTAAAAAAAAAAAAAGTAAAGATATAACTTTTTATATTTTTCGATCATTCTTATGTCAGCTATATTAACGCTATTTTCAACCGTAAGAGGTTGTATGTTAAAAAACACCAAAGCTATAATTTTGTCATATTAGTTTCCCACTAATTTTTAATTATATAGGCTATATGATATAGTCGTCCGATTTTTATGAAATTAAATTCGGAATTCAGAATCAAAATAATTTTTTTTCCAAACGTTGGATGTTTTATGTTTAAAAACTCCCGAGAAATAATTTTTTTACATTTTTTTCCCACAAGATTTCCGATTGTTCATATGGCAGCTTTATGGTATAATAATAATTAAATTCGAAATTAAAAAAAAACTATAGAAACAGCAATAAAGGAAATGCTTTCGGTGTTGTAAACAATATTCTACATTCAATTTTTATAAGTTAGTCAGTTTATTTAAATAATATACTGTTATCGCAAAGTGATAATAATTATTACTATAGACCGTATTCGTAACAATTTTTAACTATAGGAGTCATGCTTCTGAAAGTTAGTTGTTGTTATTTCCCAAATTTTGGATCTATTACAGCAGGAAAATATGTTTATTTGGACACGAATGAGGCCCTTAAAAATATGTTTGAAAATAGTAACAAAATTGAGTTATTCTGAAATATTCATGGAGATATTTTTAATCAACTAAACTGCTTGTTAACAATGTTGATTTAAGAATTGATTCTACCTGTTACTCGTAGAGTAAAAGGATATAGGAAAGATCAGTTTCCGAACCAATAAAATATATATATTCTTGATCAGAGTCACTAGCCGAGTTAACCTAGCTTTTTCCGTCTGTCTGTCTCAGTAGATATAAAACGCGGGTCCTGGGACAATTTGCATATTAATTAGAAATCAAATGAACCCCAATAAAATAACTCACAAGTTAATAATTCTCAGATGTGGGAAATATTTTGGAACCCATATTTTCATTTCCGCCCAAGAACGTTTTACTAGTAAATTGTCAAAGATTCTCTCCTTTCCTATAAAGGTTCAGAGTCAGACCGCAATAAGAGGAACACACGCACAAGTCCGAGGGGAACGCTCCCAAAACGGTACAACGCGCAAACTCGAAATAAGAAGTCACAAGTTTATTTTGTAGCATAATAATACATTTATTCAATTATTTTGGTATTGCGAACATGATTTGTTATACATTGATATTCATTTTCTGGCTCCGTTCTGGCGAGTTGCATAGAAGACGCATGCGCACGTTGCCGATGTTAAATGAGGATTACAAAATGTAAAGTGTTCACCATAGTTTATAGTTTTAAGATTATGTCCACCTTGATTCATAAACATAATTTTTTTTTTAGAAGGTTTTGAATGTGCTGACCGATTATCTGTCCTTTAAATTGCTCGATGAATTGTTTAATATTCCTCATGAAATTTCATTTTATCAAACTTGTTTTCTTGTAGCTCCTTACATATCTAGCCTCAACTTTAAAATGATGTATATAAAATTATTTTCTTGTTTTGCTGCTACACTTAAAAAATGTCAAAATATTGTATGCATTGTTTAGAGCACAAACCCCGACCTTAAGAAGTGTTTGACAATATGGAAACCGATTTCCTTTAAACCTGTTTAATGAAGGACAGCTCACTTCCTCGATATTGACAAACTGACGATTCCCAGAAAAATTCTTTAGAAATCGCTACCCTACCCTAACAAATAATCAGTTTTCCGTTGGTAATTGTCCTCAAAAATCTTTGAGTTTGTGGAAAACTATTTTCTGCATCATTCCAAAAATTTTTGTGATGTTTATTGGTTAACCAAATTGTAGTCTTTCTAGATTTTGTATTTAGCAAAGTATAATCATATGGTTGTAACTATTATTTATGTTAGGATCTTTTTCGAATACAATTCCAATTTCCTTTAAAATAAATTTATTATTATTATCAAAGAAACCTTGAACATCAACCAATATTGTTTCTTTCTTCATTTGCTTAACTTTAAACAACTCGTTGTAAAAGTCCTTTTAATGGGTTATATTCAACTAAACGATCATGTAAAAGGATAATAAGCTTGGGTATTTTCATGACTTGGTGTCCTGAGTTCTATTGAAATTCTCACATCAATAGGACCAGTTTTCTCTGATTCGTTTTGATATGAAAGATCAACCACAACAATTCCATCTGTGTTGGCTGCCATGCCTCAATTTGGGGTTAACATATGAATCCCAACTCTGGAATGCGATTGGTAGGTTTACATTACTTTTAATAATAACGTACATCATAATTTTTCCAAAATCACTCGGAGTTACATGGGGGAATTTTCCACGTTATATTTGTCATTTCCAGCTTAAAAGTTTGTTCATTTCTGGTTGGTTCAAGCACATCACCAAGATTCTTATTTAGCATCAACACTAGTTCCTGCTTACAATTTAACAAAACCTTTTTATAATCCTCAGCAAATCCCAAAAAAAATTTGTAATGGTACAGAAAAGTTGAAGTGGAGTTCCGTAGAAATTTCCATCCAGAATTTAATAGATTTTGACTTTGAAGATTATCCAGAGACATGGTAGTCATGCCAACAAATCGTGTTCTATCCATCTAACTTCCATTTATTTCGTACTTAATTTCATTCAAAAAGTAAGTCATACAATAATTTAAAAAAAAAGTGGTAACATTATTAGTTGTCGGTCCATTCGGTGAATCTTTTCTAATAATTCCATGAAAATTAAGGTAACTTTCGTGAGAAAGCACGTACAAGTCTTGTTTTGGATATTAATTCGAATTTCATCGTTTGGTTGAAATGTTTTGATTATACGATGAATAAGTATGAAACTCTTTCTTCGAAATACTCTCATCTGAGTAAACCATTTCTTGAACACTTAAAATTTTGTTCATTGTTTTCCTTTTCACTTTTAATATTATACTCGAAGCTTCAATCCCTACGACTTAAAAATAATTTATTTTTCGAAGTGAGTAAGCTTTTTTTTCTGATGGTCCTCTTTCTATAGCTTTACAATTAGTAATGCTAGGCTGAGGACTAAGGCTACTATAAATAATTATTCCATCAGCCGAATGTGTATCCGAATCGAAACGTTTTCACCACGTAAATTCACCAAATCACCGTTTTGGTCACAAAGCCTGGGCGCATGTCAAGGTGTCAGATAGCACTCTTGGTGCAGCATACTATAATGAAAGCGAAGAAAAAATGTTGGGATGGGATTGAATAAGACGGAAAAGAAGGGTAGGAAAACGAAAAAGAAGAATACAATGAAGAAAACAAACATCTTATTAATGCTACTACTATGACATTAAAAAACAAAAACGATTAGACATTAAGAGTGCAATTAAAGTAGCACGTAAATCAATTGAACAATCAATGGGTTTCAAGAAAAATGTTAAAATACCTCGTATAATTAATGTACCCAAAATTGGAGGTTTTCTACCAATCGGGCCCATCAGGTAGCTTAGAAAGCGATAGTGCCGCAATTGCAATTATGGAGGAGAAGAAACATCACAACAGGAAAATTGATGGTGTTGCTGTAGGAGAAGGATTATATCTTAAACCCTAAAGAAAGGGCTATGGTTTCTTTCTCAAGCATTATAGTAATGGGAAATAGACCACTATCAAATATCGACATTACATGTTATGCTAAGGAACATATCCCTCATTTTACATTTTACAATTACGAAAGAGTTCAAGACTTTGATACGTACAACTGTGGACACCTGTGCATCGCTTTTCTACTTTCTTTCGTAGATTTCAGGTATATTTGGTTGGTAATTTACATTTGGGGGGTTAAAAAACAGGTATCCTGTACGTGTGAGCTCTGTATGGTATAAAAAGTGGACCCGCACGCGTTGAAATTAACAGTCTAAGTCTTTACTTCACATCGATCATCATCTAGTAAGCAAGAACAATAGACTAGAACGGCTGGTAAAGGTTGACAAATAAAATGATACATTATAGATACAGTACAGATACAGTACGGCTAAAGTACACAAACAGTACACCCCTGTTCAAGTAATTACCATTCAAGACCAAGTCTAAACCATCAAGGTAACAACGGGTAACAACCGTACAAACCGTAAGATTACCGATCCTCAAGGCTGATCGCAAAACAGCAAAGGTTGGAGAATCTATTGCTCTCGAGTTGGAGGAACACATCCTCTACATGCCGAAAAGGTACACCTCTCTTCAGAATAATATCATCAAACAGATGGTTGATGGAAAATTTAATATTCATAAAAGTAATAACAATTTATATTTAGAAATAAGCCAATAATCAAAAATGTGAGATTTTAAGAATAAAACAATAAATGTTTTTTTTTTAATTCTAATAAAAAAAATATATCCAATTTTTTTTATTGGAATATGGTATATAAATATTACAGATAGGAGTTACTACATGAATTTCGAAAAAATTTAAAATCTTTCCCTATAAAGTTTGTAAAATATACTACGATGAATATTTTGTCTCAGTTAACAACAGCGATGATCTCAAACAAGTCAGAAATCAGACGAATTTACAATTGGCGGAAACTTTTAAGCCCATTACCAAACCCTTACATGAACTTGTTAGGAAAAATAAAAAACAAAAGACATCTAATGTAAAAGACAGTATAAAAGTAAAACGTGAATTGAATAAATATACAAAATATGATAATTATGAGGAAGAGTTGGACGATTTATACTTTACAACTAATGAAAAATTCATTAATATAATAATATAAATATAAATAATAGGGAATAAAAAACTAAAAATTAAATATAATAAAATAGCACTTTCTAGTGGAATGAGATACGATCTGACTCCTGGGGTGTACTCTCTAATTTTTCTTACTAAACCTGAGAACTATGATGATTATGATTTAAAAATGTATCAAAAAATTATACTAGAAACGAATTTACATAGAGTAGGCTTTAATCCTAATAACCGAATCAAGGGTACACCAGCATACAAATGTAGCCAATTATTAAGAAGTTGATAGACAATACTTTCAATCCTACTACATCTACTCCACTTCGCTCAAAAACGGGTTTTGGACCCTTGACCTTTCAGAAATCAAATCCAAACTATGTATACTGGAATGATGTTAATGAGTTAGTTGAAAAATTGTAAATTTTGGTAGCATCCAAAACTGCGGGTAACACTAGTCACAATAATGGAATTTTTTCCATACTAGAGGAGTTGCATGAGGAAAGGATTATATTTTAATGGGTATTGTATTTAATGGGTGCACAAATGATTTACAATTATAAATTGTTTATCTGTCGATAAATTGGACATTTTTCTGTTGATAAGGAAAGATCAGAAAATTTGAAAAGACTTGCTAAGTTAACTGAAGGATTATTCATCGATGAGGACGGTAACCTAAATGCTCAAAATAAACGTATCAAGAATGGAACAAAATCTTTAAATAACGATAACGATAACGATAACGATCTAGCCACGAAACAATATACTGATGAGAACATCGGAAAGTTGGGAGAAGATTTAAGAAAAATTATAACTCAAAATATTAATCGTCGACTCCGAAAATTTCAAGCTTAGAAAATAAAATTGAATTGTATAATAAGAGGGCAGACAGCGCTGACCAATTTTTTGCCAAAGATTAAAAGCATTGAGGATTACATTTTTAAATATGTAACAAACCCAGTATCATTACCGAAAACCCACAATTGAGATAGCAGGTGTCGCTTTTCAGCCTATTAGAAAAATATGATTAAACGAGAATGCCATGGAAAGAATATTTACATCGGGTCATGGAACACCAAAAAACCTGCAAACTGATGATGGTACTGAATTCTTTAATTTGAAATTTAAAGTATTAATGAAAGGTTATAGGATAAATCATTATTTAACCTTCAGTACTCTAAAGGAATCGATAGTTGAACGTTTTAATATAACTCTAAAGAACTAATGGGCCAAGAATTTAGTTTCAATGGAAAATATAAGTGGATAGATACGTATATGCAATTAATTATTAATATAATAATCGGGTGCATAGACTAATTAAAATGAGTCCAAGTAATGTCAATTCTTCCAATGAAAAACAAATATTACAAACGTCCCATAATCACTTGAAAATATTTGTTCCAAGCAAATTCCGTAAGGGCGACCAAGTTCGTATTACTAAATATAAACATGTTTTTAAGAAAGGGTTTACACCAAACTATACAACTGAAATTTTTAAAATTAGAAATTAGACAAATTAGAATACCTACCCTAAAACATACTTACTTGAAGATTTAGATGGTAGTCCGCTTCGGGGCGGATTCTATACAGAAAGACTCAAAAAAACACGATTCCCCCATACATACCTAGTTGTAAGGCGAAAAAAATAAAGTTTTAGTCAAGGGTGTTTTCAAAAACTAACTGGATAAATAAGGAAGACATTTTGTAGTATAACAAGTGATTTATTGAATTTCATTTTTTTATATATTCAGCTTATTTTATACTTAGTTAAATAATATTTTTGTACAATCTTTACTTAAATAATTTTTAAAATAATAAATAAACTTTTTACAAACTCAAAATATTTTTTTATTTTTATTCTCCAAAGTCTCGATCATAATAAAACATTTCCAAATCGATTGATTTATAAAATAGTTTTTTTTAATTTTTTTTATATGATAAGTCAATTACATTCTCACACTAATCATTTTGAAAGTAAAAATCCTAATGAAATAACAATAAATAGATAACATAACTCAGTTTTATTGGATATGTTTTGAATCGAGAATAAGAAATAACAATATGATTAAAAAAAAGAGATGTTTGTTTTAATTTTTTGCTCTCCTGCCTCTCTGTCGGCCGCCTGTTATTTCCGCTCTTTTGTCGGGAATAATGCCATACGAGGACAGATACTTCTCCGCCTGATGACGGAAAAGACCGGAAACATAGGGTCCCGAAAGAGCCCCCGTGTACATGGTGGCATACCACTCCGCCTCTTCCCTCATACTCTGGTGGTTCGCCATCCATGCTTCGTAATTTAGCATGATTAGCTCCTGGCGCTCTACCAGCTCGAGGAGCCTATCCACATTCAATATCGGCTCCGCAAGAACATTACAAAGCTGTATGGCAGTGTGTCTCAATGCATCTTCCAAGGGGACTTCCTCCCAATAATTGTTCCCCGCAGCATTACACTATGCTTCTGCCTGTTGGCGTGCCCATTCCTCATTCGAGCAAGGTTCTCCTTACTTCCTCCACTCGCGCCTTTCCTCGCTGAGGCAAGAACGCATTTCGCTGATGTCGCTGGTAAAATTTTGAGAGCTCATATTTCGATTGTAGTGTCTCTTGGTCTTGTGACTTGATTATATAGCAGGAAACAGTCTTAAAATCATTTTGTTACTGATGATAAATTTATGACTAACCCTTTGTTTTAGTATTGAATCTCTTATTCTATTTACATTTTCTATGACTTTTTATTTTCGGAACATTTAAAATCCCCAAGTATCCTTACTATTAGAATTGCTGGTAACTGTCAAGACTTTTGGATTTATGGTTCGCAGGTAAAAAATACTTTGCCAATTCTATTTTTTATAACCTTTTTTCATGTAGGGGTAATATTTCAACAAGAAAATTTTCTTCACATTGAAATTTGGCCCCCGCGTCAATGGATTTTAGGAATCCTTTACACCGCCACGTTTTTATGGCACGTAATTACCTTAACTGTGGGTTTATGGTACGGTTAGCACTGGGTGGTTAGCTTAATGGGATTAAAATGAGTCATGACAAATTTACAAGTGAAAGTAAAAGACATTTTCAACAAAGGATATATTTGTCATTTAGGTGTGGATACAGAAATTTGTTTATTGCTGGTAACTGTCAAGGTATTTGGTCTTATGGTTCGCAAGTAAAAATACTTTGCCAATTCTATTTTTATGACCTTTTTCATATAGGGTATATTTGTCATTTAGGTGTGGATACAGAGATTTGTTATTTGCTGGTCGGGCATGGCAGCCAACACAGCTGGAATGTGAAATTGTCAGCTTACCGCGAAAAACCACGATTTGTTATAATTGGACTTACACTAAATGGAGAACTTTTCACAAATAATTTATCAAACTTGAAAGTTCACTTGAATTCTGAGTCATATCCAAATGATAACCCACCTTTATGAAATGTATACAAGATTTCAATCTAGTTACTATAATCGAGAGTCGCAACCATCTTTGACACCGAATGAATTTAAATTGAAGGCCACCATTGTTGTGGTTGATCTTTCAAGTCAAAACGAATCAGAGAAAACTGGTCCTATTGATGTGAGAATTTCAATAGAACTCAGGACACCAAGTCATGAAAATACCCAAGCTTATTATCCTTTTACATGATCGTTTAGTTGAATATAACCCATTAAAAGGACTTTTACAACGAGTTGTTTAAAGCTAAGCAAAGTTAAAGTTGAGGCTAGATGTGTAAAGAGCTACAAGAAAACAAGATTGATAAAATAAAATTTCATGAGGAAATTAAACAATTCAGCGAGCAATTCAAAAGACAGATAATCGGTCAGCACATTTAATACCTCCTAAAAACAAAAACTATGTTTATGAATCAAGGTGGACATAATCTGAAAACTACAAACTATGGTGAACACTTTACATTTTGTAATCCTTATTTAACACCGGCATGCATCTTCTATGCAACAAAAAAAATTAATATCAATGTATAACAAATCATGTTCGCAATACCAAAATAATTGAATAAATGTATTATTATGTTACAAAAAAAAAATTGTGACTTTTTATTTCGAGTTTGTGCGTTGTACCGTTTTGGGAACGTTCCCCTCGGACTTGTGCGTGTGTCCCTCTTATTGCGGTCTGACTCTGAACCTTTATAGGAAAGGAGAGAATCTTTGACAATTTACTAGTAATACGTTCTTGGGCGGAAATGAAAATATGGGTTCCAAAATATTTCCCACATCTGAGAATTATTAACTTGTGAGTTATTTTATTGGGGTTAATTTGATTTCTAATTAATATGCAAATTGTCCCAGGACCCGCGTTTTATATCTACTGAGACAGACAGACGGAAAAAGCTAGGTTAACTCGGCTAGTGACCCTGATCAAGAATATATATACTTTATTGGTTCGGAAACTGATCTTTCCTATATCCTTTTACTCTACGAATAACAGGTAGAATCAATTCTTAAATCAACATTGTTAACAAGCAGTTTAGTTGATTAAAAATATCTCCATGAATATTTCAGAATAACTCAATTTTGTTACTATTTTCAAACATATTTTTAAGGGCCTCATTGTGCGTTGTACCCCTTTTGGGAACGTGTAAGAGATACATAGGTAGTCAGTGAGCGTTCACCTCGCACTTGTGTGCGGCATAGGGTCATTGGCGTGTGTCCCTTTTATTGCGACCCAGAGATCTTCTCAATGAGCGTGTCCCTCGGACTTGTGCGTGTGTCCCTTTTATTGCGGTTTGATATTTTTATGACCCTTTGTAGAAAGGAGAGAATCTTTGACAATTTACCAGTAAAACGTTCTGGAGCTCTTTTGCTTTCTAAACTTGTCTTGCAATCATAGAAAACATTATTCCTAAACATGATTGGTCATGTATCCCTAAGATAACAACTTTTGGATACTTCGGGTGTGCGAACTTTCTCAAGTGCATAGCAACACCTGGGATAATGAGGTAAAAGGGTACGTAATAACGACCATCGGATATTATAGGTGTGCGATCTTTTTTACGTGCATAGCAACACTTGTGATTATGAGGTAAAAGGGTACGTGATAACGACCTTCGGATACTATAGGTGGTATGGGGGCATTAATATGCAAAGTATCCCAGAACCCGCGCTTCCTATCTACTGGCCTGGAATATAAATAGACACAGCCATGCATAAATACAATTGCGTGGGGACGTTAGCGTGGACGTGAACAAGTTTTTTCGGTCTAAGCTTGTTGCAGACTTTGAATTTCTCAGTCGTGTCAATTCTTTGTTAAACCATGAAGATTTGTTTGATATCGAGTGATTATATGTAATACTTTTGTACCAAATCGAAATAAATCAACATCCTTAGTCATATCACACCATAAGCTAAAGCATAAGAGCAAAAACAAGATAAAATATCTTCTGATATTTTTCAGTATTGACAAATATCTTCTGATGTTTTTCAGTATTGACAGGATTGCAGAGGTTCTGACTGTAAAAACACAATCTGGTCTGGAAACAGAACACAAATGAAGTGAACGTCCAAAAATATGTTGAATATGGTTTACTTGAGATAACAAAGGTTACCATGTGTTGGACCTTTCTACGATGTACAATATTGCCCTAGGTTGCCCTGTCCGTTCAATCTGAGCAGAAACCCCAGTGGAATCATCCAGGAAAGCCCAAGGGACGGGCGGTCGTGTGTCAAATGGAGCAATCCTGGAGAGCGCGGCATTCTGTTCACCCTACACTGAGAACGGTTCCCTAAGCTCGCGCGGCTGACCTGTTCGTGAGTCTGAGTCGTTGCCAAGCAGTCGCCGAGTCAACGCGTTAGGGACGAGCAGCGGGCAAAGATCTTAGGAAACGACATCCAGAAGCTACTACCAGACCTGTCGGAGACACCGAGGGCAACATCCGAGCTACAAAAGCCGTGTTTAATATTATACCCGCATTAAAACCACTACTGGGCAGTGAAGTTTATATATGTTTTGTAGGACGAACACACAATCTACTAAGCTAGCTGCACCGAAAAAATCAGTTCGTTAAAGCAAGTAAAAGGAAGCGTGTCCGTCCCCATAAACTATATAAATTATTTATCTTAATCGCTAGCCGAGTCTAACTAGGCATGTCCGTCCATACGTCCTTCGGTCTTTTCTAACAGTCGAGGACCTTGCAGAGACCAAAATAATTTTAGTCAGAAGTGTGCGACGCAATAAAAGTAGTCGAGTCATTAAGTCGATCTAGCCATATTTGTCTGTCTTTCTTGAATAATCAAGAAATTATTTTTGAAAGCTGTAAATAAATAATAATGTTTTTGTTTCTTGCAGGGACCGTTATCATTATGAGCTTTATTAAAAAACTCAATAAATTATTTTTAATAATGTTTTTTTGTAATTTTTTCTTCTTTTACCCAAATTAAACTGACTTTATATATTTCAATAATCGGCATATCGGTGCCATGGTTTCAAAATGAGTTTTATGTTGTTAATTTTAATATAAATTAGTAACAATTATTATTTTTGTAATTTTTTTTCGCTCTGGACTAATGATAAAACTTAAATGTAATGATAATTTTTGAGAAATATTGTAAAAATCGGAAATTTTCAAATTATGATAAAAATGTTTAGGGGAAAAAAACAGATTAGTAATTATTATTTACATTCCCTGGAGACCCGTGACAGAATACAAGTGACTTGATCTATCTTCACGTTTAGGTCCTTGTTGCAGTGAGCACCTATAGGGTGGTCATTGACATGTAGTAGGTATCGTTAATGAGCACTTCAGCTCCTACAGAAAGTTTTAATCGATATATCTCTATTATGAAATGCAAGCTGCTTTTGGCGAGGTGAGGTTCATAAACAAGCACATAAGGGACTTTAAATATTTGATCTTCACCAAATCAACTGGAATGAGCGCTTTTCAGGATCAACAAAAAATTACCGATGTAGGAAATGAGGTTCTGTTGAATTGTCGGTAAATTTTAACTGTAATTAAAGGATAATCCTGTCGATTTCTTTGCCAAAAACACCACGCAACTGTCTTATTGAGCTTTCTGCCTTATTTAAGTCAACTTCTCGTATGTCCCAAAACAAAGTATTCTAGCATTAAGTTACAATACATTTGTTTATTTTAACTTTTGTTTCTGAGCGGGATCCCACGGTTACTCCTCCCGCTCAACGGGTCGATGTACGCTGCGTGTATCGTTCGCTTAGAAAGATACAAATATGGTTCGAGGAAAAATTGAAGAATCTAGGTCTGTCCTAGAATATGTAGTATTAATCGTTTTAAGGGAGACAATATAAAAATACCTCTATTATTGCTTGCTACACCTTTACTATCCTTATTGTGGAGAGAAAAGAGGCGAAAAATTCCTTCCACATATTGGGAAATTGAAGATTTTAAAGATAAGGTAAATAATTTAAAAATCGGCTTGCAAAAGGCCTCGGCGCAGTGCCTAAGCACGCATCCAGGAATTCCATCAGGACCAGGCCAATAAACGGCCTTGACCGTAGATCAACAAGCAAAGAGCTTTTATTTAAGTTGGGAGAGAATATTAAATTTGACTTAAATATAGTGTTAGAATAAGGCTGTGGTGAATAAAGTAAAGTTATTAATGTCTCTTGGAAAAACTTGGCGAAAAGATCGGATATCGCCTGATCGTCTGCTGGTGGACTTACGCTTAGCAATTACAAAATTATAAAACTTTCTCCAATTCTCAGATAATTGATCTTTACAACGACAAGCTGTTTACGTTTTTTTTTTTTTAAACAGAGAGTTAAGCACGATAAAATTAAACCGAGTACTTAAGTGTCTAGGAACAATAGATTTAGATTCAGTATCTCTGAATTGACTATAAAGTCTGTAGTCGTGTAAATATTTTCGTTGTTTAGAATATGCGATTTTAGTCAAGTTTCCGTGAACACTATAATACGAAATACAAAAGAAAGACTATCCAAATAAAAATTTGTTGGCTTGCCACGCAAGCCTTTCGTATTCTGATATCTTTTTTGAAAAAGACGTTAATGTAGTTGGTGAAGTTTCGGTACTACTGCGGAGTCTAGTTTCAACTGGTTCTTTACTTATAGTTCAATTCTTCTTCCTAGTTTAGAATTTCTTTACCACCAAAAGTGCTGTCCAGAAATCTGCAAAGCATATGACTAATTAGAGCTCGTTTGTAACAAAGATTTAAAAAAAAGAAGTATTCCTGGTATATCTAAACTTAAATTTTTCGACGGCCATAGTCCAACACTTCGGAGGCTGTTTGGTCAGGAAAAAACTTAGAAACTTATATTTGTTTTTTTGGCAAAATCATTGATAGGGGTTTTGGTGCGGCGGATTGTGATTCTGTAAAGCCAACTTGTGCCGAGTAAATAGGCTTTGTTTTAGCCGAAGGTGTTTTAGCATTTCACGTAAGAGATCTAGATTGATCTATGTCTTTATAGTCGTTACTCGTTGAATATGTTACAGGTAAAAGAAAGCTTTTCCGAACCCGTAAAGTATATATAGTTATATTATATCCACAGTCACCCTTGAGAACGCATTAAGAAATAATAATCGAGTCACCCCCTAAGAAATAAGAATCCAAATTTAATTGTAAGCAAGCCAATGGAAAATTACCAAGGTATTATTATTAGAAAGCGAGTTCAGTTTGACATTTGTCAATAGCAAGTCGGTGTTCTTAAATCATAAAAATATTGTAACCAGTTTAAGAATAAGAATTAACTAAAGTTTTCTTTTTAACTGAAATTTATGGTGCAATAATTAAATTATATAAATATTTTTGATTAGGATCCCTAGCCGAGTATATCTAATTTTTTTTTTTTAACTGAAACTTATGGTGCAATAATTAAATTATATAAATATGTTTGATTTGGATCCCTAGCCGAGTATATCTAGCCACATCCGTCTGTCCGTATGAACGCTGAGATCTCGAAACTATAAAGCTAGAACTCTCCCTGCTTTTACTGCCCCTCTCTTTGCATTTTGACCTGCAGATCATTGACATGCCAAAGTAAGAGAAAGAAGACTATTTACGCAGTTTCGCATGTAAAAGTAGTAAAAAACCGAAAATTCATGCACGTAATATTGATGGGAAATTTTACCATCGGTATATGACTAACTCTCGTTTGGTAAGCGCCTTGTGCTTAATGCAATTTTGTAAGCGTAGTCGCTTAACTAGGGAATTGCAGGTCGAAGCTTTACTCCTTGGGGGAACAACCCTTTTTTATGAAATCGGCCTTAAATTATATAAAATGAACATGGTATTCATGGTGTTTTGAGCAATCTGCCCATGTTTTTATTGATTGTTTAAAAAATGTCGATGTAATAAATCATCGATTTTTATATAATACTCAAACGACGCTTAAGTTGATTGTTTGTGTGATGTAAAAGTAGCAATAAGGTAAATATTCTTTGTCATAAATAAGTAAATATATAGGGATCTTCGAACAGTAATGCCTTAATCTATTTATTGATCATTTGAATGTTATATGGAAAGCACTCAACATATTCATTAACATATCAGCCTCAGAGAGGATTTGATCCTCTTACTCAAATCAATTACCCACGAGCCACCAACATACGCAGAGCGTCACAGCCCGCCTATAAACCTCATGAAAATTGCGTCTTTTAGGCAGATTTCATGTGGTCAACATAATTCTAGAATTGACAATTGAGATAAAAATTGAATTTTGTACAATTGTAAAAGTCTTTCCAATTATAATGATAAATCATATCGTTAATTATAGACCAAAAAATATCAGGTAGCTTAAAGTCACACAAAATAATCAAAAGGTCTCTGTTAAAAAGAAAGAATAGAAAAGATTTCATTGCAGACAGTTGGTGCTCACAGGTGGTGGTCAGCGTCACTACATGAGTCAATCTAGCCATGTCCGTCTGTCCGTCCGTTTCTACGCAAACTAGTCTCTCAGTTTTAAAACTATAGGGCTGAAACGTTCCCAAAAGTCTTCTTTCTATTGCAGGTAGTATACGAGTATAAGTCGGAACCAGCCGGATCGGACACCTATATCTTATAGCTCCCATACGAACTATCGGTGACAAAATTAAAAAAATATATATATCTTTGGTGTTTTTTAACGCTTAGAAATAACATTTTTTAATTAGTTCTGAATTTGGAATAAAATATTTTATGAATTTCGAATTAAATTGTATCAAAATTGGACGACTATATCATATAGCTGCCATAGAAACTATCGAAAAATTAGTCGGAAAATATGAAAAAATTTTATCTTTGGTGCTTTTATACCCTGGCAGAAGGTATAATAATTTTAGTCAGAAGTTTGCAACGCAGCAACGGAGACGCTTCGCTTGGAAAAAAAACATTTTTTAATTAGTTTTGAATTTCAAATTAAATTTTATCAAAATCGGACGACTATATCATATAGCTGCCAGAGGAATGATCGGAAAATTAGTGGTAAAATAATATGAATGAATTATAGCTTTTGGGTTTTTTTTTACATATTATCCCATAATATTGGGAATATAATTTTTTATATTTTTAATTTCGAATTAAATTTAATAAAAATCAGACTACTCTAACATATACTTGCAGATGTCAAAAAAATGGTATAAAAAAAGAATGCAATAATTATAACCGTTACTCGTAAAGTAAAAGTACCTTTTACCTTAGATTCGCCAGAAAGTATGTAACAAGTAAATGAAACATTTCCGACGCCACAAAGTATATATGTTCTTTATCAGGATGACCAGCCGAGTCGATCTAACCGTCTCCGTCCGTCCGTCTTTTCGTATGAACGTTGATATTTCGGAAACTAAAAAAAAGCTAGAACAACCAAACTTGGCATGCAGATTCCTGGGCTTCCTACGCAGTGTAAGCAGGATGCCGCGCCCATTCTAAGTTTTTATGATAGAAACAAAATTTACAATGAAATGTATTTGTCTCCTCAATTCCTATCGACTCACAAAGGTGCCACGCACACTCTAACGCCAACAAATGACCAAAACGCTTTATTCTGTCTGCCGCCCACATAACATCTACTGAAATAGCCGATAGGTGGCGCCTTAAAATATCGCATTGCTGCTTATAAAAATTTGCACCGCCCACACTAACGCCAACAAATGGTTTAAGCGCCTAAATCTGTCTGCCAGCCACATAACATCTACTAAAATAGCCGGTAGGTGGCTCCTTAAAATATCGTTTTTCTGCTTATATATGTTCATTATTCATTTGCTCCCTTAAACCGGGTAATAGGTATCTGATAATCGAGGCACTCGACTATAGCGTTTAACTATAAATATGCAACATTATAGTATTTAAACATGGTTATATTTAAATCAAACATAAATTAATTTTCCTTTAACGAGTTTATTTTAATTTAAATATAATTTGTATTTATATTAAAGTTCATCCCAGTCTGTTGTAAATACAAACATAATTTAATCCAAATAAATTCTAAAAAGTAGAAAGGCTGACCAAAAAATAAAATTCTTTTGAATTTCATTTCTAAAAATGAATACCCTAACCCTAAAGTGATTCTTACCCTAACAAATAGAAAAATTGTCCCAAAAATAGAAAGTGTTGATAGAAAATATAAACGTTTTCAAAAAATAGGAACGCTGTCTAAATAGTAGACAACGTGATCATTTTTTAATATTAACATCATATTTTACATACATACGGATTACATATGTGAATTGAAAAATAATTAAGCTACACTTATTAAGATGATACAATATAATATCATTATTGTGTGTAATTATTGTAGTTGTCATCACCACTCTCGCAGACCATGCAACTCATACAAATTAATTGCAAATATACCCTTCAGTTCCGCAGTAGGCTCGCCGTGACATGTTAGACGGCAAAAACCTTTTCTTTTTTAACTGCAGAAAATTATATGCCGTTTGTGTGTGCTTGCGACATCAACGGTCGGAACGTCTTCTTGTTTGCCGATGGTTATGTGCATTTCATATGATCCGGACTTTCGACCGATAGTGTCATTCATATGTTGGCTGTGTGATGCGTTACCGCTATATATGATATATGAAGCAGGGCAGTTTCCGTAGAATGGAAGGCAATAGTAAATTTTTGACATTATAAGGGCATTTATAAGTCGCAATTATATCTCTGGTTCGCCAACCATTTTAAGATGTTTAGCCGTTTGGAGATTTGGATCGTCAGTGCATCGATGTGTTTCTTCCATCTGTATCTTCCAGAATAACTACACCAATCAAGAATGTCCGTGAACAGTGGGTTAATGTTTGCGTGGGTGGTCCTCTTGTTGATCTGTCTTACAATTGTAAAATCGTCCGCGTAGGAAAAGAAGTTAAACTTCTTGTGAATAGCAATCGTGCGGCACAATTTATTGTACGCAATAAGAAACAGTATCACTGATTGCGGCGATCCTTGTGGTATGCCATTGTGAAAAGGCTTGCTTTCCGAATAAATGTTATTTATTTTTATGTTTATTCTTCTGTTGCTGAGAAAGTTTATAACATATCTAAGAATTCTATAACCTATTCGCCATCTGATCAGTTCATCTACTATTGTATGGATTCCGATTTTGTCGTATGCTTTCTCGAAGTCCAAGCTTATTATTGATAGGTGTCTTCTTGTCCATAGGGCAGCGTTAGTCTGATGGTCTAGCAGTGCTAGGCACTTAGATATCGACATACCTTTTCGAAAGCCAAGTTGAAGGCTATCGAGGAGTTTGCAGTTGGCAGCAAACCACCACAACCTGTTTGCGACGATTTTATCCATGACCTTTGCCAAGCATGGGTTCAAGGATGTGGGGCGGTATGAACTTACTGATGTCTTTACGGAATTTGGTTTGTGAATGGGTATGACTGTGCTATTTTTAAAATGCTGAGGTATGTGGCTATTAAGGATATTGTTGTACAGATTTATGAGTCTTTTAGTTACAGGAAGTACTAGGTTCTTTAACATTAGGTATGATATTCTGGCCAGGAGTTTTACCTTTGAGGGAGTTTAACGCTCTAGAGAATTCTGTATAATTGATGTCTTCGTCTATCATCAATGCTTCTGCGCACGGTACTAAGGAAGTAGTTGACGATTCTATTTGTGATTTTTTTTTTTGTTGAAAAACTGTGCTAAAATTCTCGTCGGCTGCTTGTTCTGACCAGTAGTTTGCAAACGTTTGAGCGATTTCCGATTTGCCAGTTATGTTTCGGGATGGGTCATTAGGGGAGGAAATGCAATGAATGTCGTGTTTCACTTTCCTGTCACAAAAAGTATTATTGTTCGACCACATTCTAGCAGTCGTAGAGTTTGGATTAATTTCTGATGTACAATTTTGTAGTGCTATCTTTTTTGATTCTGTTAATTGTCTTCTAAAAAGGGCTTTGGTTTTCTTGAAGTGTATTATATTCTCAGTAGCTGGTTCCAAGCCCTGTTTTTTTGATTTTTAAGTTCTTGGAGGCTTCTACTCCACCAGGGGACTGTTTTCTTACTATAAAAGTTGGGGGTTGATTGTGGAAAGGAAATGTTTGCGCTTTGTCTTATAATTTTGATTATATTAGCTGCTTCTTGGTTTACACCATTGCTCCTTGTTCTTAGACTGTGGTATTTTTCCGTGAGGGCCGTAAGGACTGGCCACTCCGCCGCGTCTAGTTTAAATCTTGGCTGTCCATAACATACATATTCCATTACATTCTCAAACAGAGATATGTGTATAGGAAAATGGTCGCTTCCAAAGAGGTCTTCGTCAGTTTTCCACTTTGAGTGGGGGACAAGATTTGGTGTACTAATTGTGAGATCAACGTGCGTCAGTGAATTATAGGTTGAAAAGTGGGTAGGCGATCCGTCGTTAAGGGTAAGGAGGTTTGGTTCTGTTAAATATTTAAATATAATATTTCCTTTTCTATTGTTTGTGGTCGACCCCCAACTTTGGTGCCAACTGTTGAAGTCACCCGTTATTATAGTGTTCCCGTTAGGGTTTCCAAACATATTAATCAGGTTGTAAGGCTGAAAACTTTTATATTATATTATATATAGGTTGTGATCAGGCGTATTTTCATTTTGGAATGTAGGACTATGCCTTTTGCGTCGAAATCGTGGTTCATTGTTAGACGGTCGTATTGTATGGAATTGTGGACTAGCATTGCTACTCCCCCATGTGAGTTGTTGGCTGTGTTTTTTTCAATTATTGTAAAGTTTGGAGGTATAGGGATATTGTGGAGGGAGTGGATGTGGGTTTCTTGGAGGCAAATTACTTTAGGCATGTAGGATTTTAGAATAAGTTGTAAATGAATATAGTTGTTCATGTAGCCGTTGCAGTTCCATTGAATTATAAGCAGGGTCATATCTAGGAGATAGCGATCTTTTAACTTAAGAACTATAACTAGTGTTTAAGGTTCTTTGTGTTAATGCTGGATTTTTCGTTTTTGTCTTTGGCCTTGAGGGGTTTAGAAACTGCTGATTTTTCCATATTATGGCTTCTTAGCTTACGGTCTGAGTCTGGGATGACTTAAGTTGTTGTTGGAGCATTCCTCTTTGTCAGTAGTATGTTCAACAGACGAACAATTGGAGCATAATTTTGAGCTTTTGCATACTTTTGTTATGTGTCCCAGTCTGTGACAGTTGCGGCATTTAAGGGGCAAGGGGATGTAGGGTCGCACCCTAACACTCTCGTAGCCAATTTTTAAAGTGGGTGGAAGGTTTGTTGTTGAGAAAGTGAATTTTATTAGACCAGTTTCAGTAAGTTTATTATCGATGAACTACAGGATTTTTTCAACTTTTGTGACTTTTTGTGTTGAAAGCTCTCGTAGAATTTCCTCTTCTTGAATGCCTCTCAAGTCATTTGAGTAAACTACTCCTTGGGAGGAGTTGAGACTGCTGTGTTTGGTTACAGTTAGCGGAAAATCATGGAATGCTTTTAAGTTCAATAACCGCTGTGCTTGGTATAATCCCTTTCTTTTAACTAGCAATGTTCCAGCTTGAGTTTTTGGCAAGAAATTACCTCGCTTCCGCATGTGAAATCTATCTCTTTTTTTATAACAAACGGTGAAACTTTTTCGAAACTGTTTTCATCGGATCTAGTAATAACAATAAACTTCGACTCATAGAAAGGTGTCTCGCTGCACTGTGCGCGGTTGCTTAAGTCCGGCGGTCGATTCATTGCAGCTACTTTGGGCTGGCTGCGGCCCTCCGTGGTCTGATGTTGAAGTAACGGATTCTGTGCAGAAATTGTTTTTGGAGTTTTTGGATTTTGTTTTGGTTTTTTTTGAAAACAGAACTTGAGTTTAGCGATCACTTGCTTTGCTATGGCAAACGTACGTCTAATCTCCGCGGAGTCAAAACGTCGACTCTGATACAATATAATATCATTATTGTGTGTAATTATTGTAGTGGTCATCACCACTCTCGCAGACCATGCAACTCATACAAATTAATTGCAAATATACCCTTCAGTTCCGCAGTAGGCTCGCCGTGACATGTTAGACGGCAAAAACCTTTTGTTTTTTTTTCTGCCGAAAATTGTATGCCGGTTGTGTGTGTTTGCGACATCAACGGTTTGTTTTGTAAGAAAATTATGCTTTATGGCATAAAAATATCGGAACGTCTTCTTGTTTGCCGATGGTTATGTGCATTTCATATGATCCGGACTTTCGATCGATAGTGTCATTCATATGTTGGCAGTGTGATGCGTTACCGCTAATCATTTGTAATTGTAAAATTAAATACCGAAATAAAAACAATAAAAACTAAATTGCGTAATGAAATGGCTTGAAATAATTTAAATGCAATGTAAAGCATAAGGTTTTTTATATTTGTTTAATCAAAATAGCTTAATTTTGTATTACTTTTTTTTAATTTCTCAGATATGGATTGCGCAGACCAGAAAAATACATCATGCTTATAAAAAAAAATATTCAAATATTGAAATGACGATCAGAATGACGAAATCGATGAATTATTAAGTAATTTAATTTAATTGCAAACTTTAGGAAGATATTTATAAGTAAAGCTTTAATAAGATATTTAATAAGATTTTTGTTCACCCATAAACAATTTTTACAAATTCTTTAACTATCACCATTGAATTAATGTTTTTTCTTTCTGAAACTGTCGCAATGGAAATTTGTATACCCATATAAAAACGTAATAAGGTTTCATGTTTTCTCTTATTTGGGTATAGCTTGTTTTAAAACATTTTTTTTTTAATTTAGCTTATTTTTTCACTAATCTATCATATACGAGCGCCAATAACCTGGCAACACATAAAAGTGATATTTTTCGAAAATAATAAAGTCAGGTAAGTGCGCCTAAGCGCTATATGTTGTGCGTTAATCTAAGTTTAAAGTACATCCCCGCAAGCATTTTCTATCGCGGAAGACACTTCTAAGTGACTTCTAGAAGATGAAAACTATCATTCGCGATATCGCTTTCGGATCGCGGAAGTCGCTCCCGTCGGGAAGAAATGTGCCCATTCGGTGGCACTTCTTGGAGTCACTTCGGCGACACTTCCAGGAGTGACTTCGGCGATACTTCTGGAAGTGTCGCCGAAGTGACTCCGAGAAGGGAAAAACAACAGTGTAGGTAAAAAGGAAGAGGAATTTTCAGAAATAAAGCACTTATCGTGTCCTCCTTTTTTCCAGTAACTTTGTTTTTGTATCGTCTAACTAGCGTCCAGAAGTGTCTCAGAAGTTACTTCTTCGAGATCGCGACCCTTTTTGTTTTTGTAAAATGTGTGCTATCGTCTAACTATCGTCCAGAAGTGTCTCATAAGTTACTTCTTCGAGATCGCGACCTTTTTTGTTTTTGTAAAATGTGTGCTATCTTCTAACTATCGTCCAGAAATGTCTCAGAAGTTACTTCTTTGCGATCGAAATGTGTGCTATCGCCTTTCTATCTTCCAGAAGTGACTTAGAAGTTACTTCTACGCGATATATGTATATTTTGTTTTTGTAAAATGTGTACTATCGTCTTTCTATCTTCCAAAAGTGACTTAGAAGTGACTTTTTGACGATAGGCGATAGAATTATCGCCTTTTTGCTTGCAGGGATCCCTTTTGAAGCTGTTTTACAGGTTTTACCACAACAAAATTCTAGTTCCGTTATCGGAAGGTAGCGTGGTGAAATGCTAAATATTCCGCAAAGGGTTCGAAAAGGAAAATATACAAATATACAAGCAACTAACATAGTGTTATCAAAGAAATGAGCAATTAAGCACGGGCTTTTCTAAGCAAGCTGGTTAACAAATACTAATTACAAAAAAAAAAAACTTACAAAGAACGAATAAAAAAATATAATTTAAAATTACAAAAAAAATCGAATATATGCGTGTTTTTTATTATGACAAAGGGATATTTTGTTCACAGATACCAAGGACATCATACTCTTCTACGTCATTCACTCCCTTCTCATTCCAATCAAGAGAAGAAATAGAAGATCTTCGGGAAACTTGAAAATAAAGTATATCATGCAGGACTCACGGGACAATTTCATCATCTTCATCTTCGTCTACCTATCCAGAATATTTTACGAATATTACGAAATAATTAAAAAAAATTGCATTATATATTAAAAAGCAACGAGATTTGCTTCCAAACATTTATTGCTCTTAATTTAAAATACCCAGATGAGTGCTGTCTTGTGTGGAAATTTATCCAACAGTATTTTATTTGATATTCCCCTAAAATATGACTTAACAAAAAAGGAAGGTAAGTTTGAAATTTTTAAGGATTGTTGCTGGGTTCAGTGATATTTTGAATATATTTTAATATGAATGAAAGTTATTTCATGATTTTCGTTCCTCTGACAGCTATATGATATAATTTTCCGATTTGATTATATTTAATTCGGAATTCAGAACTAATTAAAAAATGTTATTTCCAAGCTTAGAAGGTTATATGTTAAAAAACACAAAAGATATACATTTCTGCATATTTTCCGAGCGTTTCTATGGCAGCTGTATTATATAGTCGTCCAATTTTTATATAATTTAATTTAAAATTCAAAGTCAATTAAAAAATATTATTTCCAAGCGTAGGAGCTTATATATTAAAAAACACCGAAGATATAATTTTTTCATATAATTTTACCACTAATTTTCCGATCGTTCCTGCGGCAGCTATATGATATAGTCGTCCGATATTCATAAAATTTAAGTCGAAATTCAGAACTGTTATGTACATTACAAAAATTACATTATAGAAATCCCTACTTTTAAATACGACGACTTTTCTGTTCATCCTTCTCTTCTCGTGTAAAAGTGGCTGGTTTGGTGTGCAGAAAACAAGAAATATAAATCAATATATAAAACAACGATCATAAAACACATCCATCTTATAATCGTGTACCTATTTAAACTGATAAAGGACAGGTCACGTTCGTTTAAGAAATTAAAAGTGCATAACAATTTTTTTTTCATTTTTAAGAACTAGCATAACACGTTCCTATATACATTTATGTACAAAATGGACAAGTCAAAGCGAAACATTAAGCCGTTTGACGGCGAGAAATATTCTGTGTGGAAGTTTAGAATTAGAGCACTTCTTGCTGAAGAAGACATATTGAAAGTGATCGATAATGAAATTCCGGACGACTTGGATGAAAATTGGGTAAAGGCAGAGAGGAGTGCTAAAAGTACACTGATAGAATATTTGAGTGACTCCTTCTTGAGTTTCGCAACAAGCAACAACACAGCTCGCGAAATTCTCAGAAGTCTGGTTTCTGTGTAAAAAGAAAAGTCTGGCGTCACAGTTATCTGTACGCAAACGGTTGTTGTCGCTAAAGCTTAAGAGTGAAATGGCATTAGTTATTATTATTATTATTATTTTCTCACTTATTTCCCGATTGTTCCTATGACAGCTATATCATTTAGTCGACCGATTTTGATAAAATTTAATTCGAATTTCTAAACCAATTCAAAAATGTTATTTCCAAGCGCAGGAAGTTAAATGTTAAAAAACACATAAGATTTAAATATACCCGTTACTCGTAGAATATACTATATTCGTCGGAAAGTATGTAACAGGAAAAAATAAGCGTTTTCGACCACATAAAATATATATGTTCTTGATCAGGATCAATAGCCGAGTATATCTAGCCATGTCCGTCTGTCCGTCCGTTTCTACGCAAACTACATAGTCTCTCCGTTTTAAATCTATCGGGCTAAAACTGAAGCCAGCAACAATCCATAAAAATTTAACATGGTGTTACTTAAGTTGATTATCTCTTATAACTTCAAGGGTATACAAGCTTCGGCTTGCCGAAATTAACTTCCTTTCTTGTTTCATATTATTTTCCCACTAATTTTGTGATCGTTCCTGTGGCAGCTATATGATATAGTCGTCCGAATTTGAAAAAATGTAATTCAAAATTCATAATTAATTAAAAAAATTTATTTCAAAGTGAAGAAGGTTATTTGTTAAAAAGCACCGAAGATATAATTTTTTTTTAAATTTTCCCGATAGTTCCTATGGGAGCTTTAAGATATAGAGTTTGAGAAATAACATCCAAAAAGTTTAGCAGAAATTCAGCAGGTTCATAGGGAGTGTAAAGTAGAGTTATAAAATAGAGCGGGAGAGTTTGAGAGGGAGTAAAAGAGTTATAGCAAGTTTAGAGACCGTAAATTCTACTAACAAAGCTAAGAGATTAAAATGTTTACTGGGAGATCTTTTTAAAATTTTCAACAAAATTATAAGGCTAAGCTTTGTAAATAAATCAATACAAGACACTCGCGCAAAAAAGACAAAAACTCAGAGCACAAAAGTAAACACAGCTGTTTACGACGCTTAATTGAATTAAATGACATGAAGATTATCTTTGGGTTTTTTAATTGCACATCTGATATCGCTTTTGTACCTAGAATATCTCACCCTTTTCGGTCCAACCCATGTTCAGTTTGCAATTTATGACCTCTTTGTAAAATACGAATATGTGCTCACTGTTCATGTTTGAACATTCTGCCAAGGGCCAGCAAGATTAGGTGTGTATTCAATTTGACTTATAAATATACAATTTATTTGTAAGCAATTATCCATTAATATTTTAAACATCTTGCAAACGACTTCAAAACGTAATGGCGTGCAGTTACCTGCTTAAGTTTCATTTTAGTATTGCATATATATTTAGTATTAAAATTAATAAGATACTTATAATCAGAGAGGCATGATGTACATTTAAACTTTTTAATTTTATATGAATTCCTTTTCTATTAGTTTGGCGATTTTCGGGATATCCGTTATACAACCAATATAAGCTGATGATAATGAGTCTTGCCTCTCTAAATTTATATATCGTCAGTGCGATCTGTGGAATCCGACCTTAGTGCTAAAATTCATTCTTCTGGCTAATTCTCCATCTAAGTATTTTGACATTTAATTCATACAACCAAATATGAACTAGAACATATTTCACTATTTGTTTTTGTTTTCTATGTTCGTTGCCATTTGAATTGAAAAGCTCTTGGAATAGACGCACAATTTACACAGATGACGGCTAAGAAATGGTTTGAATAAAAACCAATGGGTTCGCGAACTTTCTTATATACTCCTGCCCCCTGTGCTAATATTGGCGCCCCGGGTGGACTGACTGGTTCTTAGCCGTCATCGAAACTTCGGATTTGTTACAGATTCGCAAATCACCAAAAGTTATATAAGAGGTGCACGCAGCCATCGCATCATAGCAGAGAATCAGTGGGCTTCAACATAACCTTGTCGCGGGAATACCGAGACGTACATCTTCAATCGGCTTCTCATCCCGACAGCGATCCGCCTACGTAAATATATACAAACTTTGTTTCCATCACTTGCACAAACACGTATCTTAAAACCCCATACATAACTCTTAACAGCAGTTCATAACGACGAATCTCTATCAAATGTTAAAAAGTTTAATCATCTTTTTTAAAAAAGAAAGATTAAAAAACGGTAAAGACATACCAGACCACAGAAGAAAATTACGCAAAGGCCCTTGCGGCCTTGGTTCGGGTTTATAATAATGCGTGCCTAATATAATTTAGAAGTATCTCTCAATTTCTTGAAATCCCAACAATGCAAGCGCCATCAGGCTAAGCGTTAAGGGATCTTATCCACACCGTTACTCGTATTTACGGATCTCTTCTCTCGCTACGTTACATGTTGTAACGAACTGATTTTTACGTTCTGCTCGATACTAGATTCGTGCGGCTAGCTCAGTAGATTGTGTGTGTTCGTCCCATCGAATTTATATAAACGTGACCGCCCTGTAGCTCAGTGAGAAAGCACAGAATTCACGGGTTCGTGGTGGGCTTATTGCACGCCGCTCCGGGACTTCACGAGTCGTAGGCTCTCCTGGAAAACATTGCATTTGAGACCGCACTGATCGACCGCTCTTCTTTCTGGCTGATCGCGACAGGACCTGCTCCTTTTCCACTTGACGTACTGGGCTTACGCCGTGACACGTCAAAGTAGTTCTTCTGTTGTTGTGGCTCCCTTTTAGTTTACTTTGTTGTTTGACTGTTCACTTTGATATCTGATCTTGATGGTTTGACTGACTGTCTTCTTGCCACCGCCCTGTGGCTTTATATGGGGAACCGTAATTTCCGTTTTGCACAAGGCATTTTCGCTCTGTCCGCCAAGTCTCCAATCTCTCTTTCTCCATCCTTCGTCTCCAAAACTCCATTGCTCTCCAACCGCTCTTCGCCGCGCTATTACTACTCGTGTTCGCCGCGTACCTGGAAAGTGGCCGGCCATCTGCTGTTATTGCTGCTGGTATTTGTGTAGAATTATTCAACTCCTCACAAGATATCAGCTAGAGCTTCCCGAAAAGGTCCATTACCTGACCTTGCTCCGAAGGGATCACTCACTGCCTATCGCTGGAACGTCCATTGAAGGGATTGAAATCACCGCGAGACAAGTCACAAGTATACATGTAATATAAACTCGAAATAAATAGTCAGAAGTTTATTTGGTAGAATAATAATGCGTTTATTGAATTATTTTGGTACTGAAATTGTTTTTTTATTATTATTATGAAAATTTATTTTCTGGCTCCGTTCCGTTGTACATAGAAGAGGCAGTCGCACATATTAATTCAGGTAAGTGTTCACCATAGTTCGTAGTTATCAGATCATATCCACATTGATTCATGAACATAATATTTGTGTTTTTGTGTTATTGAATGTGCTGACCAATTATCTGTCCCTTATATTGTTCAATTTCCGTTCCAAAAAAAATTTGTGAAGTTTATTGTTTAACAAAATTGCAGTTTTTCGGATTTCATATTTCGGATTTTGTAATGTAAAACTAAGATTCAAGTCTAGATATTTTTCGAATACTATTCCAATTCCCGAAGATTGTTTAGCTGTATGAGCCACCCGATCAGAGGCTTAGTGACCAACAGCATACTTCGAAAAAATATAAATGTGTATCGAATCAATCTAAGCTGAAGTGAACTTATGCATAACCAAAGGCAAATAGCCGCATATAATACAACCAAAACACAACTGAAAATCAAAAACATTAGAAGCATTCAAAGCATTCATTACGGACGACGCGTGCCTTAGGCATATGTATATTTTCGTGTTTAAGTGATTGGTATTATTAAGAGCAGCAGCCCTTTAGTGAACGTAAATTTACATATATATCCAATGTCATATCATATCATAAATAAAAAAGGGGGTAAGTTTTTCGAAACCCGATTTATTTCATAAATATTCGTGCAGTCCAAACAGACTTTTATAGATTGTTGTTTTATGTACAATTGCAAAAGCCCTCTGAGCGACGTTCATAGTCGTGAATGGTCAGCGTTTTCGGTACTCTCCGCTAATAAAAATAATATATTATTTATCCACGGCATATGCCGACAAACCTATACATTAATCAATAAACTTATAATGTGAAAACGAATTCGAAACTATGATGAATTTTAACATAGGGGTGTGCTAATGTATGAAGTAGAGTAGGTCAAGAACAATGATATAACTTTCGACGGACAACCTTGACAACAGGGGATCGTATTGCTCGGCCCGCGACGATCATTTGGCACACAAAAGTGTGAAGGGGACGGAATATGTCTCCAGCCCGATCGTATTTCGATTAAGCGACAGCTAAGCTTGTGGGGCATTGTGGACTGACGACTGACGAACTTTACGCACTAATATTATTTTTCAAAGCACTTTAATATATATAATCGTTATGGTGGAGGGAAGAGAGGCTTACCAAGATCCTACGACCCGAATGCGACGTAGCTTATGCCGGCAAAAATGATGCCTGAACATCGGACGTCTCTCCCTCGGCAGAAGTCCTTTTCAGGACTCAGGCACTAATATGCCCACGTAACAGTTTGATAGTCTGTTCAAGCACATCACCAAGATTTTTAGTTAGCATTAATACTAGTTCTGGAGTGCAATTTAATACATCTTTTTTATAGCCCCCAGCAATTCCTAACAAATTTTTTAATGGCAGAGAAAATTTAAAGATTGTCTCCAATGCTGCATCCAGAGCTTTAAAGATTCATCAACCTCTATTGGTTTCCGCTCTTCCTTGTCTTCGATATCAGCTTTTTTTTATTTAATTTATAGAACTCTTTGATTAAAATGTTAATTTAAATTTCCTGATTAATGATGGTGGTTGAGCTTTTTGGACTTGCTACAGCTGTTAGACATGGTTTTAGATATTTACTAACTATAAGGTAACTGTAAACTACTTGGTTTTAAATGTTTAGTCTTGGTTGCACCTTTTACTTAGCTGTTACCTTCATGATTCGGACTTGGTTTTGGATATTTACCAACTGTAAAGTACATTTACCATAACATTTTACCGATAATAGGACCACTGATAAGATTTTACATCTCAAGGCTATCCCTTCTTTAATACCTGTTCTTTAATTACAGACAGAAATTTTATTATGGGGAACATTTTTTATTTCACTCATAGTCAAATATATTTAATTATATAGTTATAATTATAAATATACCGGTTATTATACTTCACTCCGAACGCAGACTTTCGCTTGATTTCCATAGACATATGTAAAATAATTCTTAATCTTTTTTATTTCTCAGATGTTGGATTATTTTTAAAAGATTAATTTGTTCCATCCTACATTACCATTAGAAGATGTTTCAAAGGCAACATTGAGCTAATGTAATGTCTTTTAATTGAATTTCTGACTCAATTCTAGGGTAGAGGTGTTGCGGCCTAGTAATATATATTTCTAGTGGCTGAACATTTTTTAGTTCTATTCACTATTTGTGAACAAATCGAAACTCTTGAAAATATAAAAAATTATATTCAAAATATTATAAGAAATATGGCAAAAGACATAATATGTTTCATATTTTTTGGCCACCAATTTTCCTATCGTTCCTATGGCAGCTTTATAGTAAAGTCGTCCGATTTATAAAATTAAATTCGTTATTTCCAATCTTAGAAGGTAAGATGGTAAAAGACACTAAAGATAGATTTTTCAGAATATTTTCCCACTGAGAGACTAGTTTGCGTAGAAATGGACAGTCAGATGGACATGGCTATATCGACTCGTTTAGTAATGTTCATCAAGAATATATTTGCTTTTTGGGGTCGGGAACGCCTCCTTCACTACGTAGCAAGGTTCTGACTGAAATCATTAATTAATGATTACGGTGAACAACATCTGTGTGACTTATATGGATATATCAAAATTGTACATAAACATTAATTAAAGTAATGCATTTTTTTGGAAAATTAGTTTTGAATAACTAGAATAAGAATGAAAAAAGAGTTTTTCTTATTTTTATATTTTATTTTTTTATGTATGTTATTATATATTTATTTCTTTATTTACTTGAATTTACTTAAAAATTGAAATAAAAGGAAATTCGTCGAACAGTGCCTTTTCCCGGGAATACAGGCTCCTTCGCCTCCTGTCGGCCTCCTGCTGTCTGTGCTCCACTTTCGGGAATACAGATGCTCCTCTGCCTGGTGACGGAAAAGGCCGGATACGGCGGTTTACCAGTCCGACTCTTCCTTGATCCTCTGATGGGTCCCCATTTTTGAGCATTTAGAAACCCCATGTGACCTCACTATATAAATTGTTAGTCATCGGGTTTATGGTTCACAAAAACATAAAAAAATACTTTCCCAATTATATTTTGTATGCCTTTTTTATGTAAGATACTAGTTAAAGAATTTGTTCCTTACATCGGTATTTGCGTCTGCGTGGGGCATTTTAGGAATCCTTTATACCTACACTTTTTGTTATATAGGTAACGAACTTGGCTCTTGAATTATGCTACGGTTAGCAATAGGTAGTTTGCTTAAATTTTCGGTGACAAGTTAACAAGTGAAAGCCAGAGACATTTGGGACAAAGGATTCAATTGATCATTTAGGTGTGGGTACACTCATTTGTTATGGTCATAGAAAATGGCATAAACTCATATGTATATACTAACGCTGATTATTTCTTATAACTGCAAGGCTATAAAAACTCCAACTTACCGAAGATAACTTCCTTTCTTGTTTTAGAATAAAGAATATTCATTCTTTAAAAACTTGTAAAAACATTCTGATATAAAAACTCTCAATATATAAACAAAATTGTACGAATGAAAAATTAAGTTGATCTTTCTAAATCGACATTTTTTATCAGTAGAATAAAATTACTTATACCAACTTTCTTACAGGTTCGTTACACTGTTTTATATCTGTTTAAATTAAATAAAACCAAAATATATGAACTTTAATATATGTTAGCCACTAGAAACATATATTACCATGCCGAAACACCTATACCATAACAAGAGTCAGAAATTAAATTAAAAGACGTTTCTATATTAGCTCACTGTTGCCTTCGAAACATGTTATAATGGTTAAGTGTAATGGAACAAATAAATCCTTTAAAAATAATCCAACATCTGAGAAATAATAAATTGTGAGAAATATTTTACATCTATCTATGGAAATCAAGCGGAAGTCTGTGTGCGGAGTGATGAATAGAGGGTTGGAGTCAAAAAATTAACCATATAATTATATATATTGGGTTTGAGTCAAATTTACCATATAATTATATATATTTAACTGTGAATATAGTGAAACAGTTTCGCAATTATAAAATAAATAACAAAATAATATTCAACAATTCTACATAATATGTTTCTGTCTGTAATTAAAAAAAAAGGTCTTGAGATTTATAATTTTATCAGTGGTCCTGCACATGGGGTCGTGGGCGTGTGTCTTTTATGATGATCATCCTATTATCGATGAAATGTTTTTGGATCATTTGCGGAAAGAAGTGAATCTTTCTCAATTTATAGATAAGATTATTTGTTAACTAACTTTTAAAATCTAAATAATAACGCGGAAAATTCCTACTAATCTTAAATACCAATCCTACCTGGCAATCGTATTCCGGAGGTGTCATTCATATAATAACCCTAAATTGGGCATGGATGCCAACACAGGTGAAATGTGAAATTGTCGGCAAACCGCGAAAAACCGCGATTCATAATAAGTGTGAATACAAATATCAAACTTGAATGTTATTGAATGTCAATTTTAGTAACAATGAGTAATGGGTTAATTTTGACCCCAGATGGACCTTGTTATTGTGGTCGTTTAACGTTAAGAAAATGTTGAAATAAAATGTTTCGATTGATGTTCAAGGTTTCTTTGATAA
Source organism: Drosophila biarmipes (assembly GCF_025231255.1). Taxonomy (NCBI): domain Eukaryota; kingdom Metazoa; phylum Arthropoda; class Insecta; order Diptera; family Drosophilidae; genus Drosophila; species Drosophila biarmipes. Next base: position 1,118,762 of record NW_026114527.1, read on the forward strand.
TAATAATAATTTTAATAATAATTATTTTTAGCTAAGGGAAATTGGAGTAGTATTCGAAAAATATCTAGACTTGAATCATAATTTTTTAAAAAACCACCATAAAGTTTTACATTGCTAAATACAAAAGCCAGAACAACTGCAATTTTGTTAAACAATAAACTTCACACATTTTTTGGGAACGGTGAAGAAATTAGTTTTCCGCAAGATCGAAAGTATCTAAGGACAATTACAAATGGAAAACGATTTCTACAGAAGTTTTTGAGTGTCGTCAGCTCATCAATATCGATGAAATTGACTGTCCCATAGCTCCCATAGGAACAATCGGAATATTAGTGGTAAAATAATATTGAAAAATTTTTTTTAACTTACAACCTTCTACGCTTGGAAAAAAAATTTTTATTTGGGTTTGAATTTCGAATTAAATTTTACGAACGATCGGAAAATTAGTCGGAAAACATGACATATAACCTTATAAGCTTCGAAATAAAATGTATTAATTAGTTCTTCATTTCATATTAAATTTTATTAAAATCGGACGACTATATCATATAGCTGTCATAGGAACGATCGGATAATTGGTGGGAAATAATGTGAAACAAATTATAGCCTTGGGGCTTTTCGACATGTTATCTTATAATATTGGGAATATAAATTTTTATATTTTTTAAGAATTTCGAATTCAATTTTATAAAATTACTGATTATTTTTTATAGCTGCAAGGGTAAACAAACTTCGGCTTGCCGAAGTTATCTTCTTTTCTTGTTTAACATATAACCTTCTAAGCTTGGAAATAGCATTTTTTATACCTTATAGCTCCCATAGGAACTATCGGGGAAAAAATGAAAAAAAAATTATATCTTCGGTGTTTTTTAACATATTAAATTAAATTACGAATTAAATATTTTTAAAATCGGACGACTATATCATATTGCTGCCATGGAAGTAACATTTTTAAATAGTTCTTAATTTCGAATTAAAATGTATCAAAATCGGACGAATATATCATATGGCTGTCAGAAAGATCGGAAAATTGGTGCGAAAATAATATGAAACAAATTAAAACTTTTGGCCTCTTTGTCATATTATCTTATAGTATTGGGAATATAATTTTTTATATTTTTCAGAATTTTGAATTCAATTCCATAAAACTCGGTCTGAAAAAAAGAATGATATAATCTTTTTAATATCTCTGAAGTCAGCAACAATACTTTAAAATTTCACATGGTATTACAGATCTTGAGTGATTATTGGATCACCCTAATATTTAGTTGCAAAATCAGCATAAACATATTTAGGGGCAGTGCCTGGTTCTTATTGGTGCACTGTATAGTGAGTTATGTTGGTTTTGCTAGGTCAGCACTTTGCTACAGGAGCGGTCGGCTTGCCGGCTGCGCATAGCTTGCGTAAAATCATATAAGTTTTCAGTTTTGAATTTGACATTGAATAAAGACCATGGGCTCATACACAACAGCAGCCAGCCACGGTGGCAACTACGTCATCACCCCTTCCCCCGGACCAGACACGGTGGCAACTGGGTAGATTTTAAATAATTTTCTGCCATCCTGAGGACGCTCGTTTGCATTTGCAAATTTTTAAGAAAACGAAACAACATTTATTTTGAATCTTAAAATTTTGGGCTTGATTTTGCACAGCCTGTATTTAATTTATTATTTTCAATTTAAATCATAACAAAGTCGATTTATGCTTACTAGCTTACGCAAGATCAAACTCTTCCGCAAGCCCTTGCAATTTTTAATTGGTTTTGAATTTCGAATTAAATTTTATCAAAATCGGACGACTACAACATATAGCTGCCATAGGAACAATCGAAAAAATTAGTCGAAAATTTTGAAAACATTTTATCTTTGGTGTTTTTTAACATATAGCCTTCTAAGCTTGGAAACAACATTTTTAAGTTAGTTCTGAATTTCGGTTTAAGTCTAATCAAAACCGGAGGACTTTATCATATAGCTGTCATAGGAACGATCGGAATTGGTGGCAATATAATATGAAACAAATTATAGCTTTGGGGCTTTTTGACAGATTATCCTATAATATTGGGAATATAATTTCTTATATTTTTAGGAATTTCGAACTCATTTTAATAAAAGTCGGCCCACTCTAACATACAGATGTCAAAAAAATGGTCTTAAAAAAGAATGAAATCATTTTTTTTAATTTTACTGAAGTCAGCAACAGTCCTTAAAAAGTGTACACGTACGTGTTACTAAAGTTGATTATTTCTTATAACTGCAAGGGTATATAAACTTAGGCTTGCCGAAGTTAACTTCCTGTCCTGTTAAATATATAACCTCCTACGCTTGGAATTTTATAAAAACGGATGACTATATCATATAGCTGCCATAGGAACGATCGGAAAATAATTGGGAAAATAATATGAAACAAAATATAGCTTTGGGGTTTTTTGACATATTATCTTATAATTTTGGGAATATACCTTTTTATATTTTTAAGAATTTTGAACTCAATTTAATAAAAATAGGACTCGCTAAAATTTTCACATGGTGATACTAAAGTTGATTATTTATTATAACTGTATGGATCAGGATTATATGTATGTGGTATATAAAGTGATGTGGCACAAGCAGTATGCTTCTGCGCTTTTGTTGTTGATGAAGTTGAAGAAGAATTTAAGCATGTGCTGAGTTTTCAAGGACAGCCTCAATACCTATTCCACCGGAGGTGATAATTTTTTGTGAAAGCCCTTGAATGAAATTGTAGTGTTTGGTTCAGGGCAGAAGGAGGCCACTTTTCCACATTCGAGTTTGTTTTGGGTTTTACTTTTGACTGTGAAAAACTATAGACAGTTATCAAAAAAATATCCTCCAGTCTTTGCCTTGGAGTGCTGTGAGTATCATAATCTTTTTAAACTTGTATTGAGTCAAAATCTGCAAAGCGTGCCACCCCAGATTCGAAGAACCGATTTTCATCGAAATTTTTTGCTTTGCCAGTTCACGACGACAAAACAAAATCTTCATTTGAACGGATTTGCGAAATTTTGAGTTTTCCCGGAGTTAAAGGGGTTAGAATATGGCATTTTTGGCACTTTTCGATTTGATAACAGTTAGTTACCATCTAAAACCAAATACCTTACTGTTAGTAACCACCCAAAACCAAGTACTTTAAAGTTAGTAAATATCCAAAACCAAGTCTAAATTATGAAGGTAACAGCAAAATACAACGTGTAACCAAGACTAAACATTTAAAACCAAGTACTTTACAGTTACCTTACAGTTAGTAATGTCTAAGCCATAAAGGTAACAGCTAAATACATCGTGTAACAACTGTACCAAGTCCCAAAAGCTCAACCACCATCATGAATCAGGAAAACCAGATGAACATTGTATTCAAAAAATTCTATAAATTTAATAAAAAGAAGCTGATAACGAAGACAAGGATGTCTGAAAATGTAAAATTCACGATCCTCAAGGCGGAGCAGAAACCAACAGAGGTTAAAAAATCTTTAAAGCCAAAATCTGTTAAGGAATTGCTGTTATAAAAAAGTTGTATTAAATTGAACTCCAGAACTAGTATTAATGCTAACTACAAATATTGGTGATGTGTTTGAACAAACTAACAAACTTTTAAACTCGAAAAAAGAACGTAGAAAATTCCTACTAGTCCTAACTACCAATCATACCAAGCAATTGCGTTAAGGAGTTGGCAGTTGGGATTCATATGTTAACCCCACATTGGGCATGGGAGCCAATTTACACTTATTGTATTTACACTTATTACATAAAATTTGTCAAACTTGAGAGTTCATTTGAGTGTCAATTTTAGTAATTTTGAGCCCAGAAGAACTGCAATTGAAGGCCCTTGTCATTGTGGTCGTTTAACATTAAGAAAATATTGAAAGGAAATGTTTCGATTGATGATCAAGGTTTCTCTAATCATAATAATAATTTAAATCTAAAGGAATTTGGAGTTGTATTTGAAAAATATCTAGACTTGAGTCATTGTTTTTAATAGAACCACCATATGGTTTACTTTGCTAAATACAAAATCCCCAAAAACTGTAATTTTGTTAAACAATAAACTTCACAAATTTTTTCGGAACGGTGAAGTAATCAGTTTTCCGCAAGATCGAAAGTATCTATGAACAATTACAAAAGGAAAACCGGTCCATTGTAAATGTGTGGATAGGAAACGATTTCTACAGATGTTTTTGGAAGTCTGCAGCCCATCAATATCGTGGAAATTGGCTTTCCGACATTGTTTAACAAATCTTAAGGGAAGCCGTCTTCCACATTGTTAAACAAATTTCTGAAGGGCGGTCTTTCAGTGATTGGTGGTGTCTTGCAATCTATAATTTTGTTCTTTATGTTCATAAACCATCGGGGTTTAATTCAAATTTTCTTACATTTATATAGCTTTTTATGTCCCTAACAACATCCGTGCGCTATGCGAGTACATAGTGATTGTTTTGTGTTTAAATTAGTTTGCACGCCTAGTCTCTGTGCAGTGTTTGTTATTGTTTCATATCATTGCATTCGCCTTTTCTACCAAACGCTGTATGGAGCGGTAAGATTCTGTACGGTAGTTACCCGCTCTCTTCTGAATATCGCTGTAATGGCTGTCTGTTGTTCAAAGAAATGAAAGTCTATAAGACGGCTCACAAAAAGCTCTGTAACGGAATTAATGCGAAACAGCCGTAAAAGTACTGATCTGCTTGTGGCGCTTGAGTCGCAGCTCACTAGCCGTATGCGGTCGATAGACAACCCACGGTAGTCGCTAGTGAAACTTTCTCTTGCGATCCGGGCTCTGCAGCACAGCAGTCGATGTCAGCGGCCGCACAAATGGTACTGAGGTCGAAAGCTAAAAAAAGATTCGGTTTCCGTATGTAAAGGACGTGAAATTTTGCCGCTTGAGACACCTGTAAAATCTGTTGAAAAAATTAAAGAAATAATTTCAACGCCGCATGTTGACTATATCCGTAACTAAGTTCGATTAATGATCTAAAGGTTGAACAATTTAATTATACACATGCTAGGGAAAAATCATCTTTTAAGGTGGATGTTCCCTATGTTCATTTTGCAACGAGGCCAATATTTGGCCTACAGGCATTTTTGTTAAAGAATACGAAGCTAGGAAAATGAAAATTTATTTAAAGAAAGTTGGAAATCCCTTTAAAGAGCCATCCAAGTCTTCATATTTATCTGTATCAAAACACTAGATTCCTTCCTCTTACTGATAGTTTTTCCTTGTCTTCCCATGTTATTGTGATCAGTTAATAGTTTTAGGTGACTTTAATATACCTAGGGCGCCATGGTCCACCGTTGAAATATCGAATATATTGTTACCTTCAACGTCTCAAGTAAACCATGTTCAAAATTTGTTAGGAGAATTACTGGAGCTATGCATTGTTTAAGTCCAGATTGTGTCTGCATAGTTAGAACCTTTGCATATTACCCAACGCTGGAGCTGACTATTGACAAAAGTACAAAATTAATTGAAATATCTAAAAAGTCAGCTTAACGCATCCCCTGCTTTCGTACAACAAACTTTGCAATTATCAATAGCCTTATCGCTTGCTAGGATTGGTCTAATTTGCACTTATGTACTAATATGACCGAAGCTGTTAGTATATTTTATAATGTATTAAATGCAGTTTTTGATACATGTTTTCATACGTATTATCCTAAAATTTCTAACCAACCTCCGTGGTTTAGTAAAGACTTGTCACGAATAAAATGTGTGAAGTCAAGATTCTACAAAAAGCTTAGAGCTTCCAGATCACAAGCGGCTTTTTTCCGATACTTAAGTGCCCGGTCGGATTTAACCGCTCAGTGTTACAAAAACTTTTTAGCTCGTTGCAAGACACAGCTTACACTGGATCCAAAACAGTTGTATAAGTTTGTTAATATATAATATATAATTCAATTTACCCATCAACACTTAAATTTGAAAATTCTGACGCAAGCACTGATCAGGCCATAGCCGATCTTTTTGAACAGTTTTTCCAAACTACCTATTCAACATCACTTCTGACAGATCAGTCTTACCCATATTACATGCCTAAATTAAACTTTATTTTCTCTGTCCTGTTGTTATCCTGTTGTAAGTGAAAGCTTACTTGTTTTTAGGTGTGCAAAGGGTCAAACCAGTATACTCTCCGGATCCTGACGCACAAAGTTTTTACTTTGTCTTTAGAAACGTCAGATTTCGCGCATAGATGGAAGGAAGCGTTTGTTATCCCGCTTCATAAAAGAGGAGCAAATTGAACGCATAGAGGTATTTCATAGCTTTCAGCTATTCCGAAGCTGTTCGAGAACATTATTACTCCCCATTTGCAACACAGTTGTAGGTCTCTTATATCCTCTTGTTAACACGGATGACAACCAACCTTTAAGAGTTTACTTCATTTGTGCTAAATGGTTTTAGAAAATGTGGTTTACACTGATTTTAGTAAGGCGTTTGATTCTGTAAGCCATCCTATTTTAGTTTGGAAAATTGACCTCTTAGGGTTTCCTGATGATCTTCTTAGGTGGATCTTAAGCTATTTGAATAGCAGGTCTCAATAGGGTCATTTTTAAAAACTCTTTATCATCCCTAATCCGAGCAACGTCCGGTGTACCTCAAGGAAGTCATCTTGGTCCGCTCCTGTTTACATTATTTATAAATGACCTTCCTCTAGTCCTAACGAACTCATGTGTACTTATGTATTCAGATGACGTTAAGTTGTGCCTGCAATTTAATGATCCGTCACAAAGTTTAGATTTAGAATGTAACAATCTTTACAATCTTACAAACTAATGAACTTTTTTCGTGTCAGCCCGCACTATTTAACTTATATTTTGAGCGGTTGTGTGTTAAATAGAATAACGCATGCTGACGACCTTGGAGTCTTTAAGGATCCAAAGCTTAAATTTTCTGATCATATTACTAAAACGGTAAATAAAGCCAGTGGCGTGCTTGTATTTATCAAAAGGTGGTCGAAGGAATTCGATGATCCCTATGTCAAAGACCAATTCTTGAGTACTGCGATCCAGTTTGGAATTCTCCATATAGGGGTGCATATAGATCGGAATGAGTCTGTGCAAAAAAAACTTTTTAATATTTGCCTTACGGGGACTTAACTGGGATGCAAGCCGAATACTGCCAACCTAATCTATTAGACTATTTCTAATTATCTTATTCATGGTGATGTGGAGAGTCCAGAGTTACTAGGTAGCCTGCATTTTAATGTGCCAAAAAGATTCACAGGAAACTATTTTCCTCTAGTTTTAAATCATTGTATCTCTAATTATGCAAAGCGTAAACCTTTTAGAGTACTCCGCGCGTAACAAGCATTGCTTGGTGTAGTAAGGCCCACTTGTTTGAACTGACCATAGTGCATCAACGTCCACGAAAAAAACCTTGCAGAGGGTATAATGATTTCAGCCAGAAAATTGCAACACAGGGAAGGAGAAGTTTCCGACCCCTTAAAGTATATATATTCTTGATGAGCATCACTAAACGAGTCGATCTAGCCATGTCCGTCTGAGCGTCTGTCAGTCTGTTTCTACGCAAACAAGTCTCTCAGTTTAAAAGCAGTAACTTTTCCCAAAAGACAACTTTATCTTATAGCTCCCATAGGAATGATCGATAAAAAAATTTAAAAAATGATATCTTTGGTGTTTTTTTGATATAAACCTTCTACGCTTGGGAATAATATTTTTTAAATTTGGTAAAAAAAATGCGAGCTTGCGAGGAAGATAAATAAAACAAATAGACACGGAACACAAATAAAAAAAAGGCACAACTAATACCGGGATAGAAGTTGAAATGCAAATTAAATGATAAAGTTTATTATAGTTATTACATGGAACGCGAAAGGGCTCGTGAATACAATGATATATATCGTTGCAAATTTAGAGGATAATAATTTCGTGTTAGTCTAACAGGAACATTGAATGTTAGGCGGTTTAAAAGATCTGCAGAATCGATGTCACCTCCTATAAGATTTTTTTTTTTTTTGTATCGACTTAATATGGTCGATGTGCACTTTATATTGTGGACTCCAAGCCGACGAGCAATATTCCAAAATGGGACGGACAAGAGATGTAAATAATAATTTGGTCGTATAAGGGTCATCAAATTCTTTTGACCAAGTCATTATATACCCAAGAACACTCATGGCTTTGTTAACAGTGGACATAATGTGACAGTCAAATTTAAGTTTAAGGTCTAGAAGAACACCTAAACTGTTAACTGAATATTTACGGTCAAGTGGCGTATTTTTAAAAAAGTAACTGCTAAACGTAGGAGTACTCCTATAAAAAGTCATAACTTTGCACTTAAGGCAATTCAAATTTAAAAGGAATACAATCAACATCTGACTGTATGTTAAATCCCGACGCTATATCATTATATGATACACAAAGCGTAACATCATCAGCATACGTTTGTACACGAGAATGTGTTATGATTGAGGGCAGATCGTTTATAAACAAAATAAACAGCAAAGGGCCCAAATTACGACCCTGAGCAACTCCAGATGTCACTTAGATTAATTTTGCAAGAGCAGTCTTGAATATAACCCTCTGAGTCCTAGCATTCAAGTAACATGAAATCCAAGATAATAGATTACCAGGAAACCCAAGCAGATCTAATTAAAGTACAAGAAGAGAGTAGTTAACGGAGTCAAAGGACTTACTAAAATCTGTATATACAATATCAGTCTGCATTTTTTTCTTAAATCCATTTATTACAATAGATGTCAATTCAAGAAGGTTGGTGGTGGTCGATCTTCGCTTAACAAAACCATGCTGACACGGTGATATCAGCGAGGAACATAAATGTTGCAAATGAGAAGTGATAATATGTTCAAATGCTTTAGGAATTGCCGACAATTTAGAAATACCTGTATAATTTTGGGCATCTGCCGTCGCACCTTCTTATGGAGTTGAATAATAACAGAATATTTCCAGATAGAAGAAAAAACTGATGATGAAATAGACAAATTAAAAAGTTTAAGAATCGGTTTACAAATGGTTGACGCACAAAACTTTAGCACACATCCAGGAAGTCCGTCTGGATCGGAAGAACAAATTGGCATTGTTGTTTGTTTGGAAAAACTCAGCAAATAAATCAGCAATTTCAGAATTCGTCGACGCCTCCATTGAGTTTAGACGTACCGATGAAGTCAATGCCGATGACTTATGTTTGGCATTAACAAAGTTGTAAAACTGTTTCGGATCGTTTGAAAATTCAAAATTTTATAGACTTAGATAAATAGAATAGCAATGAATGTTGAGAACATTAAAATCCGTTTGAGCCAACATATATTTCGAAAAATTTGCTGGACTACCCGATTTTTTATCCCTTTTATAGGTGTTAGATTTAAGGTTTTTAAATCTTTGAAGCGCATTGTTAAACCAAGGTACTCACTTTCAATGACTGTACAATTGTAAAAGTTTGTCCAAATATAATAAGAACAACAATGAGAACAAAGGAGTCAGTAGGAGCAGACCAAGAAATATCATGTGGATTAAAGGCACTTAAAACAATAAAAAAAAAAAGTTAGAAAGAAGGGATAAAAAAGATTTTATTGCAGACAGATGGTGCTCATATATTACTAGGTCAGAGCCAGGTGGAATATAAGAACGTGTAACCAAAACAGATAACGATTGCAAAAAACTTTCACACTTAGAAATTCAATTTCATTCGGGATATGAATAAGAATTCTTTCAGATGTTAGGCTAGAGGTAACGGCAATCAGCACACCGCCCCCCTACGTGAGTGGCAATCGGTCCCAAGTATTAAGGTTACTAGCCAGAACTTCAGAGTCAGATATCTCTGGTTTCAGCCAAGTTTCCGTAAAAAAATAAAGTAATAAAAATATCTACAGTAAATGCAGAGGAGTCAGCATAAAGCTTGGGTAGCTTCATATTTAGTCCCCTAACATTTTGATATGCCAACATTAAACTTTTTAGTTTTTTGGAACTGTGGAGGGCCTATTATTTGTTCTCGGTTTATTTGAAACAAATTCTTAAATTAAAGTAAAACATTAAAAACATCAGGCGGAGCAAATATTTTAATAGACCATATCCTACGAGCGTATGGAAATCGAAATTGTTCAACTGCAATATTTTTGGATGTGAATTTTCACGTATAAATTCCAACACATCCTCAGATGTGGTATCTGGAGTAAATCAGGAAACAAATAATTGCTTCTTTTCTGGAACAACTGAAAGTTTCTTACGCCCCCCAGCAGCAGTCTGAACCTCACTCTGCTGAGATCCAGGAACGGTGCCTACTGTACCTTTAGGAATGGTCGGCACTGATTTCTTTGACATAGCCAGTACAGAAGCTTTTATTCCGGAAACATGGACTTCACTCGAGCTAGCTGTATCCATACGCACAGTTGGTTTGCTTTCTTCTGTTTCAATGGGAACTGCTGCTATCAAGTTCGGATATGGATTGGATTTCATAGTCGTATTAACGGCGGTTAAGCTGCCTTTTTTGCATATTAAACTGGGCACAGACGGTATTGAACCCCTTATAAAGTTGCCTAAAAGCCCCTGGTGTATTTAATAGGCTGTCTCGAGTCTGCTTCATAAAGCCGCTCATCTCAACCACCATTTCACTGCAGGAACCGTTTGACCACATAAAACCAAAGTTAAAATCAATAAAAACTTTTACTCTGCCGGTGACTCTTGCACATTTGACGTACGTCATCGAATCGCAGAGCCAGCAAAAAATAAAGATAAAAATAAAAAATAAAAAATTCATAGAACAAACAAGAGCCATTATAAGAAAACAAAAAGAAAAATGAAATGAAATCAATTATAAAAAATACCTCAAAGTAAATTTGGGATCAAATTCAAAAATCACAAAACACAAAAAAAAATTAAAGCGCGAAATCGCGAAAATTTATTAAACGTAAGAAATAAAAAGAGAGAGAGATACAGAAATATCACCAAAAATGTCTACCAGAAATTCAGCAGGTTCATAGAGAGGAGGTAACAGTGTGAGGAGTTGAATAACTCCACACAAATCCCAGCAGCAGATGGCTTGCCGCTCACCAGGTACGCGGCGAATTCGCGCAGTGGCAGCGCGGCCAAGAGCGGTTGGAGAACGTGAGAGTTTGGAGATCAAGGACGGAGAACTTGAGAGTTGGAGAACGTTAGAGTTTGGAAAAAGTGACGGTTTGGAGAACGTGGGAGTTTGGAGAGCAGGAGAGTTTTTAGAGCAGGGGATTATGGAGACAAGGGAGTTAGGAGAGCAAGAGAGTTTGGAGGGCAAGAGAGTTTGGAGAAGTGAGGGTTTGGACACCAAAAATGGAGAAAGAGAGAGCGGAGACTTGGCGGGCGGAGCGAGAGTGCCGTGCGCAAAAGAGATTAACGGGATGCCGACGGACTTTGGACGCGAGAAAGAAGGTGCCACATCTCGGAAGCGGAGCGGCACACAAGCATGCCATATGCATCACCGAAATCAGCGGGACGGCAGCATCAGGCTGGAAGCAGTGTGTGAAGTGTGTGACAAGAGGGTCAAACAGGAGCCATGGACTTTGGACCCGGTGTGGAGAGTTTCGGCGGGCCGAGCGCAAAAGGGGAATAACGGTTCCCGGAGGCCCTATATAAACCCGCAGGGCGCTGGCAGCGAAATCAGTCAGTGGATTACGGTCAGTCAAGCACGATCAGTCGATTACGATCAGTTGATCACGAGGAGAAGAGTCGGTGAGTTGAGACAAGCAGTCGATCGAAAACCAACCAAGTAAACTACGAGGGAGCCACCACAAGGCAAGTCGTCGAAAGCAGCGCCGTGGGAGCCTACGAGGAGCAAGATTGCCATGTCGAGACGTTCGGGATTGGGACTACAAGGAATCTCCGGACTGAGACACAGGTGGCTGAGGTCTGAAAGGGCACTCCACGGCTAAGTCAAGGCGGTCTGCTTATTTTTGCTAACGAAGTCATGGCGTTACGCCTAGAGGGTCTACCAGAATACCAGAGCGGTCGACCGGTACGGTCTCGAGTGGAATTTTCCAGGAGAGCCCATGGTTCCGATTCGTAAAGTCCCGGAGCGGCGCGACCGAGCCCCGAGAGAAACGAGCCAGAAGGGAGAGAAAATCCGGAGCGGCGCGACCGAGCCCCGAGAGAAACGAGCCAGAAGGGAGAGAAAACCCGGAGCGGCACGACCGAGCCCCGTGAGAAACGAGCCAGAAGGGAGAGAAAACCCGAAGCGGCGCGACCGAACCCCGAGAGTAACGAGCCAAAAGGGAGAGAATTCCCGGATCGGCGTATGCCTACGGACCCAACACAGAAGTCAAGCTTCGCATAGCCACCCAGTCAAGAACAATTCGCAGGACGCCGCCACCAGCAAGCAGGACACCACACCACAACAGACACGCAAGGAGAATCAAGCCCGCAGGTACGGCACGGACAGTACGCGAAAGGGTGAGGCTAGGGTGGAACGTTCGTTTATACGAGGCGTAGAAGCGAAGTGAAGAGCGAGACAGCTTCCTGGCGTTCCGCCTTAACTGTCCGCACGATCTGAGCGGAAACCCCCGTGGGACCAACCGGGACAGAGCAAGGGACAGGCGGTCGGGTGTCGAGAGGAGCGATCCTAGAGAACTCGTCAGTCTGTTCACCCTAGTCTGAGAACGGTGTCGCTTCCCTAAGCCCGCACGGCTGAACCCATAGCGAGTCTGAATCGTGGCCGAGCAGTCAACGAGCCAAGCGCGTCAGAAACAAGCAGCGGACAATGATCTTCAGGGAGCGTCAAAACTGGAAAACCATGTCAACGAGGCGAGCGAACATCAAGACAACCGTCGGACAGAGCGAGACAACCAAATTATAAAGCCGACTGCAGTTATACCCGCAATAAATCCACTACGAACCCGTGAATTCTGTGCTTTCTCACTGAACTACTGAGTGGTCACGTTTATATAAATTTGGTGGGACGAACACACACAATCTACTGAGCTAGCCGCACAAATACCGTAGCGAGCAGAAAGCAAACCAATCAGTTCGTTACAATAGTTATAAAATAGAGCGAGGGAGATTGAGAGGAAGTAAAAAAGTTTTAGCAAGTTTAGAGAGCGTAAGTTACATAAACAAAGCTAAGAGATTAGACAAATCTAATAGAAATGTTAAAATAACTGTTAATACGTACCCGTTTACTGGGACATCTATTTAAAATTAGTAGCGCAATTATTAGACTAATCTTTCTAAATAAATACACACAGAACACTCGGACAAAATCTCTGAAAAAGACAAAACTCGGAGCACAAAAGTAAACACAGCTGTCCACAAGCGACACTAAATCGATTATCTTTTATATAAATGAAATTGTATAAGGAATTTACCATTTCATTGAACAATTTAAACACAATTCATACACAAAAACTTTGTTCATAAACCAAGGTGGACCTGATCTGGAAACTAAGAACTGTGGTGAACACTTTACATTTTGTTATCCTGAATTTACATCGAAAACTTGTTTATAAACTAAGGTGGACATGATCTGGAAACTGAGAACTATGGTGAACACTTACCTGAATTAATATGTGCGACTGCCTCTTCTATGTACAACGGAACGGAGCCAGAAAATAAATTTTCATAATAGTAATAAAAAAACAATTTCAATACCAAAATAATTCAATAAACGCATTATTATTCTACCAAATAAACTTCTGACTACTTATTTCGAGTTTATATTACATGTATACTTGTGACTTGTCTCGCGGTGATTTCAATCCCTTCAATGGACGTTCCAGCGATAGGCAGTGAGTGATCCCTTCGGAGCAAGGTCAGGTAATGGACCTTTTTGGGAAGCTCTAGCTGATATCTTGTGAGGAGTTGAATAATTCTACACAAATGCCAGCAGCAATAACAGCAGATGGCCGGCCACTTTCCAGGTACGCGGCGAACACGAGTAGTAATAGCGCGGCGAAGAGCGGTTGGAGAGCAATGGAGTTTTGGAGACGAGAGAGAGATTGGAGACTTGGCGGACAGAGCGAAAGTGCCTTGTGCAAAACGGAAATTACGGTTCCCCATATAAAGCCACAGGGCGGTGGCAAGAAAACAGTCAGTCGATCACGAGGAGTCAAACCATCAAGATCAGATATCAAAGTGAACAGTCAAACAACAAAGTAAACTAAAAGGGAGCCACAACAACAGAAGAACTACTTTGACGTGTCGCGGCGTAAGCCCAGTACGTCAAGTGGAAAAGGAGCAGGTCCTGTTGCGATCAGCCAGAAAGAAGAGCGGTCGATCAGTGCGGTCTCAAATGCAATGTTTTCCAGGAGAGCCTACGACTCGTGAAGTCCCGGAGCGGCGTGCAATAAGCCCACCACGAACCCGTGAATTCTGTGCTTTCTCACTGAGCTACAGGGCGGTCACGTTTATATAAATTCGGTGGGACGAACACACACAATCTACTGAGCTAGCCGCACGAATCTAGTATCGAGCAGAACGTAAAAATCAGTTCGTTACAACATGTAACGTAGCGAGAGAAGAGATCCGTAAATACGAGTAACGGTGTGGATAAGATCCCGTAACGCTTAGCCTGATGGCGCTTGCATTGTTGGGATTTCAAGAAATTGAGAGATACTTCTAAATTATATTAGGCACGCATTATTATAAACCCGAACCAAGGCCGCAAGGGCCTTTGCGTAATTTGCTTCTGTGGTCTGGTATGTCTTTACCGTTTTTTAATCTTTCTTTTTTAAAAAAGATGATTAAACTTTTTAACATTTGATAGAGATTCGTCGTTATGAACTGCTGTTAAGAGTTACTTTACTACGAATTGTGGGCTCAATTCAAAAAGTTCCAGCAGTTCAATTGTCTCGTCGTCCGCTGAGGGAATTCACCCCTGTGATCAGCATCTTCCCTTTTTATAATTTTTCTAATAATTAAATGAAAATGCAATGCTGCTGGTAGGGATAGAATGTCTACACTATCCCACCGCACTGCAGATATCAGCTAAGCTATGCGGCTATGGCAAGGAAGTCGAAAAGACCGTTACACCAAAGAACGCGCAAAGAACGAGGCAAAGCGGCTTAGGAATGACCGAAAGTTTGTGTGTATGGGGTTTTAAGATACGTGTTTGTGCAAGTGATGGAAACAAAGTTTGTATATATTTACGTAGGCGGATCGCTGTCGGGATGAGAAGCCGATTGAAGATGTACGTCTCGGTATTCCCGCGACAAGGTTATGTTGAAGCCCATTGATTCTCTGCTATGATGCGATGGCTGCGTGCACCTCTTATATAACTTTTGGTGATTTGCGAATCTGTAACAAATCCGAAGTTTCGATGACGGCTAAGAACCAGTCAGTCCACCCGGGGCGCCAATATTAGCCGATGCTGAAAAGTTTATAAACGCTACTGAACTTACTGGCTTATGCAAAATAAAGTGCAATCTCCATAAGGCTCTCAATTTTTTTTAATTATTTCTCCGACACTCCCGACGAAGAAAGCGACACTTTTAGGAACTTTTGGTCGGACTATTCCAAGCACGACAGCTTCTCCTACCAATACAAGACCCGCAAAGAAGAAATTCTCTCCCTGGAGTACAAAGTAACCAATTTGTCCGCATCTGCTACTGATCTCGACTCTAATTTTACCGTAGCGAGCTTGAATATGCCCTTCAGTACGCGAAAGGTAAAACTCCTGGTATAGACCGGATTTCATAGCCAATGCTCAAACATTTCAAACCTAATAACCCAACCCACGAAATATCTTTCTTTTGACCCATTTTTCTCCTTCCCTGCTAAAGCAAGACTCTTGAAAGTTTATTACAAAACATAAACTTATCAGCCCCTACCAAACAGCATTTAAGCAACAGCATAGCATTCTTGATTCTCTTCTGCATCTTAACCATTATTCATCTGATGCCCTTTCCACCAAAAATCATGTTACTATTCTGGTAACTGATTTCGAAAGGGCTTACAGTACTGCATACAGTATTGGATTAACTTTCCCGGTGGGGGGTAGCTCAAAAAACCTTCAACTTAGCGAAGGCTTTTATGATCAACCGTTCAATCAGAGTTTGAGTAAACAACACTTTATTTAAATTCTATACTCTGCACAATGGCATCCTACAAGGATTGCTTCTCTCTGGGGTGTTGTTCATGATTGCCTTCCAATCCTTAAATAACATCATTTTATAATATAAGCAAATAATCTTTCAATCTATGCAGATGATGCCACTATTGTAAGCAAATGTAAGGATTCCAACTCGCTCAACAATAAGTTCATATTCATATTCATAATGAAATCGAAATATGGGGAAACACTTCCGGTGCTACCTTTGCTGTAAATAAATGTAAGCTCGTTCATATTTGCAAAAAACAACACTTTACATATCCATCATTATTATACCCTTGCAAAGGGTATAAAGATTTCGGTCAGAAGTTTGCAACGCAGTGAAGGAGACGTTTCCGACCCCATAAAGTATATATATTCTTAATCAGCGTCACAAGACGAGTCGATCTAGCCATGTCCGTCTTTCCCTCTGTCTGACTGTCTGTATGAACGCTAGAACTAGAACTAGAGCTAGAACAGTAAGACCTCTGCGCAGCGCAACATTATTAGAGCGGGGTGCCAATCCCATCAATACCTACGCTCACATAACATATACTGACTATATGACATATACTCGGTAGGTGGCGCTTTACAATATCGCTGTGCTGCTTATATATCTCCAGTTCCCTTTTGCTTCCTTAAACTGAGCAACGGGAAGGTCAAAGTCAAGGCACTCGTTTTTCTTGGTTTGAATATTACTTTTATATAATTAATGAGTCTGTGTATTACATTTTCTGAGCACCATATGAGCAAATAACACATGAACTTCGTCGGTCAAATTTGCCTTCAGCTTAACGATGTGTATTGCTTTATGCAATATGTGCGTATCAATTCCACATATACTCGTAATTCCTGAAACAGATCCCAGTCTTTGTCACCACCACTAAATGTGGGCAACTTAATTTAGGTACGCTATTTAAATTTTAATTTTTTCCCACAGCCTCCATTTTATTACAATCTTTTCCTTTGATCTGCTCATTTATTTCCGTAGAAATATTTTGAACATCAAACTCCAATTCGCCAAGAGTTCATTTTAGCTCAATACTACAACTACGAACTTCCAGTTTTAAATCCGAAATAATTATCCAAGGAAAATGCATCTTGCTCTTTTAAGCATGTAACATCGTCTGCTTCTCGTCCCGCTTTCCTATATAAGTTTCATCTAAGTAGTCCATTAGTTCAATTATTTTTCGATTTAATGCAGCCTCCTTATATCCTTTTTTTAGTACTATAGTAGGTATCAAAAGTGGTTGCGGAGGTTTTTTCGGCGGATTTAAATGTATTTTGTAAGAGTTTTTTAAGTGCAAGCATATACACATCTGATAATTAGTCTGTTAGTTATCCCACGGATTCGTTTAATTGCATTTCAAATATTGTGACCCTCTTTATCTTCTGAGAATGTGAACATGCGTAACCAAGAATTCGAATCTTACCCCCTACCCTTGTTGAAAAATGACGATGACCGCCGATACTCTAATTAGTATACCCCCTCACTTAAAAAAAAGTTTTGTGTCATTGGAATTCATTTTTCTAGCGCTTTCAAAAAATGACACATTTTGAATAAAATTCAAAAAATTAAAATTTCACACCTTCGCGCACAAGCTGTCTTGAGTAAACACTCTAGGGTAGGAGGTGACATGGTATTGGGCTGCTCCTTACATTTGAGAATCAATCGAATTGGTTCTACAAGTACAACATGCCTGTATGCACTCCCTGTAGATCTCAAACTGTTAGGTGAACATTCTAGATTATAAAAATGACACCACTCAAATTGATCAGTTTATCGATTCGGAAAACGAGGTTTGGATTGACAACTTGGATTGAGATGTCGAAATAATTGAAAAGGTTCAGATCTGACCTTATGCAGGTTTGCAACTCAGAAGATTCGGTTGATCGCTTTCTTCTAAGCGTATTTCAACCTACCGCATCATTGACCCAAAATAGGGACCCAGGATTGGAGTCTGTTGAGTGAAGCCAGTTTCCATTGGGGCCTACTATGCAGGATGTTTTTAAACCCCTTATCACACACATCATCTTTCAAGAACTTATGGGACCTCAACCGCCACCGATTAACTAATATTAAACTTTGCTAGATGATGGATTTGACAACGCATTACTAGATGTTTTACTTGATCTAGATTCCTAACTTTTAAATTATAAATTCACGATAAATAAATAAAAAAAAATACTAAAGTCGTGTCGTAACCAAATTTCGCATATTGTAGAACAAAAATAACAATTAAACAAGAAAGAAAGTTAACTTCGGCAAGCCGAAGTTTGTATACCGTTGCAGATATAAAAAATAAACTACTTAAGTAACACCATGTGCAATTTTTAAGGAATTTTGCTGACCTCAGTGATATTAAAAAAAAAATTCTTTAATTCTTTTTTTTCAGAAGTCCGAATTTTTAAAAATTGATTTTGAAATTCTTTAAAAATATAAAAATGTATATTCCCAATATAATAAGATAATTGTCAAAAAGCCCCAAAGCTATAACAAATTAAAATTATATATTATTTTCCCACCGATTTTCCGATCGATTCCGATATGACATAATTGATTTGATTCGATTTTGATAAAATTTAATTCAAAACCGAAAAAAAAACGAAAAAAAACTTATTTCCAAACATAGAAGGTTATATGTTAAAAAACAGCATATAATTTTTTTTAATTCATTCCCCGATTGTTCCTATGGGAGCTGTAAGATATAGTTGTCTTTTGGTAAAGTTTCAGACCGATAACTTTAAAACTGAGAGAGTAGCTTGCGTAGAAACGGACGGACAGACAGACGGGCATGGCTAGATCGACTCATCTAGTGACGCTGATCAAGAATATATATACGAGTACTTTATGGGGTTGGAAACGTCTCCTTCACTGCGTTGCAAACTGACTAAAATCATTATACCCTCTGCAAGGGTATAAAAAGGAATATCAAGATTTATGATAGGTGAAGTTATGTATCTTTAAGATATGCGCCTTCAGGCCGTTGCAATTAGTAAAGAATTTTGTTTATTAACAAACTCTCAAAAATTTCCTCACCATTTCGATGTTATTCAAATAGTGTCCAAGCAAAAATTCTTGCGTAATAGTCACTAACTTTATTTTAACGCTATTGAAAATATACATAATAAAGAAACAGTGATATGTATTTCTGACTTTATTCTCAAGTATAAGTTTAGTTTTGACTAGTATTTAGGTATATACAATGAAGACATGTATAGTTTTTGACAAGTATAAAAGACCATGTAATTTGTGTTTAAAAAGTTACCATACAAAAGTTAGTTATTGGAGCACAACGAATCTAATCTTACGCTGATTAAAAATTGTATGCACATAAATTAGACTTTTTTGAGACCTTAAATAATACGAAGCTTGTGATTGGCTATTCAAAAATCTTAAAATAGTCTTAAATCACCCCGAAAATGAAGTAGCTATTCTTAAAAATTTACGCCCATCAGATTTTTTATTGTTGCAATTTGAAAGTGAGCTAGTCGAACAACACCCAAAAAGGACGGAGTACCTAGAAGCTACTTTTGAGGATTTAGAGAAAAAAGAGTTGATCCATTCTAAGTTTGGATTCCATTATAAACTTTGTCCCTGGAGCGACAGTGATGACTCATCCGGACCAGACACATGTCAGTGCCATGTACTGTCTGCACTGAAAGAGGAAGCCCTTGTCTAATGATTTAATTTTATAAGTTAAACAAACACAAATTGATATTAGTTACGGACTATGTTTTTTTATTTTTTAAAATGTTTTTTAAACATTCGTATTATTAATTTATCATTTAAAGAATTGTACTTTTTCTTGAATTTTTGAGTATAAATAGTCTAGTGTTTTCTTTTTTACTTTTAAAAAGACTATACAACTTACAATAATGCCCCCAAATATAAGTAAAGTATCCCTGTAGATTTTGGTTATTTAAAAAAATGGTAAGGGTTAAATTTCAGTAATTACAAACAGTTCTTTTATCTGTGGATATTGTCCATATGAATCAAAAAACCTTGCTGACCTACGACTATCATAATAAAATGCAGTCTTTTCCGTTGGCATATTAGTGCCCGAGACCTGAAAGGGACTTGGGCGGAGGAAGAGGCCTCCGATCATAGGGCACCATTTTTGCCGACATGAGCTGCATCGTATTCAGGTTGTGGGATTTTGGTAAGCTTCTCTCTTCTCCAACATAATGAGAATAAATACTTAAAGCGCCTGGAAAATAATATTAGTATGTAAAGTTCGTTATTCCACAATGCCTCACAAGCTTAGCTGTCGCTTGATCGCAACACAATCGGGCAGTGTTTCTGCCATATTCCCTCCCATTCACACATTCGTTTGCGAATGTATCGCCGCGTGCTAAAAGTTATGTCATCGTTCTTGACCTACTCCACTTTTGCATCAGCACACCCCCCTTGTTAAAGCTCTAATACACCATGGTTTCGAATTCTTTTTGACATTATAGATTTATTGGGTAATACGTACGAGTATATCGGTATATGCCGTAGATAAGCAATAAAGTGTGGTAAAGACAATTTTATTATTTTTATTATCGTAGGGTTTCGAATTAACCACTGGTTAAGGTGCACACATCAACAAAATGCTGAATATTCACGACTGCAAACATCGCTTAGAGGGCTCTTGCAATTGTATATACAACTGAATTAATAAATTTAATTATTATATACAAAAAGTAAAAAATGCTTAAAAAGGGATATAAAGTAAAGAACTAAATATAAATAAATAAGTAGGTATTTTTAAAAGATCAATTCTTAGTCCGCACTAGGAATGTATTAACATTGCAAAGAAATATATGTTTTTGTTGATTGCTTTTTGGGCCTTATTGCATATTAGTGGTTAAAAATCTAGATATAAATCTCCATATATTATTTTTCTAAGGCATCTACAGTTTTGGTTAGGTATGCTTTTGATAGTAAATATTGAATTCTTAAGCTAAACTGAGGATCATTGTCTAGGGTTATAAATACACGGTTCACAAAAATTACGATGCACAAAAAATAAGACCATGGCTGTATAGATATGCATCGTGTCTGGCTAGTCAAAGGAAGTCTGGCCAGTTGAAGGAAGAACGCTATAGTCCTGTGCCTCGACTATCAGATACCCGTTACTCAGCTAAAGGGAGCAACAAAGCTATTTTTACGGCGCCGCCAACCGTCTATTTCAGTAGATGTTAAGTGGGCGGCAGAAAGATTTAAGCGTTTAAACCGTTTGTATGCGTTAGAGTGGGTAAGGCAGAAAAACTTTATTTTAGCTTTGATAGTTTTCAAGATCTCTGCGTTTATACGGACAGACAAGTAGAAGGGAAACGCGGGGTCTGGGACAATTTGCATATTAATGACCCCCTTCCAGGTCATAAAGATATCAGCCAGAGTTAGAGACCAGAACATGCGCCCTTGTCTATTATTTGACCGCAAAAAGTCCGAGGGGCACGCTCATTGAGAAGATTACTGGGCCGCAATAAAAGGACACGCGCCGATGACCTTATGCCGCACACAAATGCGAGGGGCACTATCACTTACTACCTATGTATCTCTGACACGCTCTCAAAAGGGTACAACGCACAAGTATACCTGTAATTTAAACTCGAAATAAAAATCACAATTTTATTTTGAAGCATAATAATACATTTTTTCAATTATTTTTGTATTGCGGACATGATTTGTTATACATTGATATTCATTTTGTGGCTCCGTTCTGGCGGGTTGCATAGAAAACGCATGCGCACGTTGCCGATGTTAAATAAGGATTACAAAATGTAAAGTGTTCACCATAGTTTGTAGTTTTCAGATTATGTCTACCTTGATTCAAAAATAAAGTTTTTAGTTTTAGAAGTATTGAATGTGCTGACCTTTTATCTGTCCTTTAATTTGCTCGATGACTTGTTTAATTTCCTCATGAAATTTAATTTTATCAATCTTGTTTTCTTGTAGCTCTTTACACATCTAGCCTCAACTTTAAAATGATGTATATAAAATTATTTTCTTGTTTTGCTGCTACACTTAAAAAATGTCAAAATATTGTATGCATTGTTTAGAGCACAAACCCCGACCTTAAGATGTGTTTGACAATATGGAAACCGATTTCCCTTAAACCTGTTTAGAAGGACAGCTCACTTCCTCGATATTGACAAACTGACGATTCCCAGAAAAATTCTTTAGAAATCGCTTCTTTTGAGTACCCTAACATATTATATGTTTTATGTTAAAAACCACCAAATATATAATTTTTATTAAAATTTTTTTCCCGATAATTTCTATGTGAGCTCTAAAATATAGTTGTTTGATCCGGCTGGTTTCGACTTAAGTACTACCTGCAATAGAAAAAAGGCTTTTGGGAAAGTTTCTCCCTGATAGCTTTAAAACTGAGAGACCAGTTGCGTAGAAACGGACAGACAGACGGGCAGACGGACGGACATGGCTAGATCGACTCGTCTAGTGACGCTGATCAAGAATATATATACTTTATGGGGTCGGAAACGTCTCCTTCATTGCCTTGCAACCTCCTGACTGAAATAATTATACCCTCTGCAAGGGTATAAAAAACAAAAAAAATTTTAACTATTAAAGATATTATTTCTAAAGACAAAATGAGTACGCATATCGAATATATGAAAAGTGAATCAGATTTGCTTGCGGCTCATCCTACGCAAAGTTCAATTCTAAGAACTGAAGAAGTCCAAAACAATCCGATTGCTTCTTTGGACTGTGACTGTTCAATCAAATTTGTTTTCTATGGAAATGGGGAAACGTATCGATATTTATTAAGTGCTTACTTACAACTTGTAGTTTAATCGTTTCCGATCATTCCTTTGGCAGATGTATGATATAGTCGTCCGATTTTTATAAAATTAATTTAGAAATTCAGAACAAATTAAAAATTGGTATTACCTAGTTATTATTTGTTAAGACACACCAAAGCTATAAATTGTTCATATTATTTTCCCACTAATTTTCCGATTGTTTCTTTAGCAGCTAAATGATATAGTCGTCCGATTTTGCTAAAACTAATTTCGAAATTCAGAACTAATTAAAAAAAATGATATTTCCAAACGTAAGAGGTTAAATTTTAAAAAACACTGAAGAAGAGATAAGATACAGTCGTCAGAAATTAAGAATAAATTAAAAAATGTTATTTTTTAGCGCAGGATGTTACACATTAAAAAAAAAAAAAAAGAAAAGATATAACTTTTTATATTTTTCGATCATTCTTATGTCAGCTATATTAACGCTATTTTCAACCGTAAGAGGTTGTATGTTAAAAAACACCAAAGCTATAATTTTGTCATATTAGTTTCCCACTAATTTTTAATTATATAGGCTATATGATATAGTCGTCCGATTTTTATGAAATTAAATTCGGAATTCAGAATCAAAAAAATTTTTTTTCCAAACGTTGGATGTTTTATGTTTAAAAACTCCCGAGAAATAATTTTTTTACATTTTTTTCCCACAAGATTTCCGATCGTTCATATGGCAGCTTTATGGTATAATAATAATTAAATTCGAAATTAAAAAAAAAACTATAGAAACAGCAATAAAGGAAATGCTTTCGGTGTTGTAAACAATATTCTACATTCAATTTTTATAAGTTAGTCAGTTTATTTAAATAATATACTGTTATCGCAAAGTGATAATAATTATTACTATAGACCGTATTCGTAACAATTTTTAACTATAGGAGTCATGCTTCTGAAAGTTAGTTGTTGTTATTTCCCAAATTTTGGATCTATTACAGCAGGAAAATATGTTTATTTGGACACGAATGAGGCCCTTAAAAATATGTTTGAAAATAGTAACAAAATTGAGTTATTCTGAAATATTCATGGAGATATTTTTAATCAACTAAACTGCTTGTTAACAATGTTGATTTAAGAATTGATTCTACCTGTTACTCGTAGAGTAAAAGGATATAGGAAAGATCAGTTTCCGAACCAATAAAGTATATATATTCTTGATCAGAGTCACTAGCCGAGTTAACCTAGCTTTTTCCGTCTGTCTGTCTCAGTAGATATAAAACGCGGGTCCTGGGACAATTTGCATATTAATTAGAAATCAAATGAACCCCAATAAAATAACTCACAAGTTAATAATTCTCAGATGTGGGAAATATTTTGGAACCCATATTTTCATTTCCGCCCAAGAACGTATTACTAGTAAATTGTCAAAGATTCTCTCCTTTCCTATAAAGGTTCAGAGTCAGACCGCAATAAGAGGGACACACGCACAAGTCCGAGGGGAACGCTCCCAAAACGGTACAACGCGCAAACTCGAAATAAAAAGTCACAAGTTTATTTTGTAGCATAATAATACATTTATTCAATTATTTTGGTATTGTGAACATGATTTGTTATACATTGATATTCATTTTCTGGCTCCGTTCTGGCGAGTTGCATAGAAGACGCATGCGCACGTTGCCGATGTTAAATGAGGATTACAAAATGTAAAGTGTTCACCATAGTTTGTAGTTTTAAGATTATGTTCACCTTGATTCATAAACATAATTTTTTTTTAGAAGGTTTTGAATGTGCTGACCGATTATCTGTCCTTTAAATTGCTCGATGAATTGTTTAATTTCCTCATGAAATTTCATTTTATCAAACTTGTTTTCTTGTAGCCCCTTACATATCTAGCCTCAACTTTAAAATGATGTATATACAATTATTTTCTTGTTTTGCTGCTACACTTAAAAAATGTCAAAATATTGTATGCATTGTTTAGAGCACAACCCCGACCTTAAGATGTGTTTGACAATATGGAAACCGATTTCCTTTAAACCTGTTTAATGAAGGACAGCTCACTTCCTTGATATTGACAAACTGACGATTCCCAGAAAAATTCTTTAGAAATCGCTTCTTTTGATTACCCATATAAATAATTAGTTTTCCGTTTGTAATTGTCCTCAAAAATCTTCGAGTTTGTGGAAAACAATTTTCTCCATCGTTCCAAAAAATGTTGTGATGTTTATTGGTTAATCAAATTTTAGTTTTTCTAGATTTTGTATTTAGCAAACTAAAATCATATGGTGGTTCTACTATAAATCTATATTTAAAGCTAGGATCTTTTTAGAATACAATTCCAATTTCCTTTAGAATAAAATTATTATTATTATCAAAGACACCTTGAAAATCATGCAGTATCTTTCTTAATTTTCTTAGCTTTAAACAACTCGTTGTACTAGTCCGATTAATGGGTTTTTATGTCTTGGTGTCCTGAGTTCTATTTAAATTCTCACATTAATAGGACCAGTTTTCTCTGATTCGTTTTGATATGAAAGATCAACCACAACAATGGGGGCCTTCAATTTAAATTCATTTGGGGTCAAATGGTGACTCTCTATTATAGTAACTAGATTGAAATCTTGTAGACATTGGCCATTATTATGCAAATTGTCCCAGAAACCGCGTTTCCTATCTACTCAGGCCGAACTGCGCAGCGAAGCGAACTGCGCTGCCGGCGCTAAGAGAGATAATATTTCGCGGTTTAGCATAAAAGAAAAACAATTTAAATAATGTCTCCTATTTGACTACCCCTCTTTCAGTCAACTGAATACTAATTTCAATAACCCAATTATGATTAGGTAAACGTATGCTTTAGATTGATGAAAAGCAATGGCATTGGATTGCGATTGAGGGGGTCCATTTAGTCTTGAAAAGCAGTAACAGAACGGAAAATTACTGCATTTTAAATTGAAGACAATCTCTTTACAGCGCTGTAAAGCTGAGAAATGGGTATCTGATAGTCGACACACTCGCCTATAGAGTTCTCCATTAGCTATTATGGGTTGACGTAAGAAAAAATATTTTAGTCGAGTGTCTCGACTTTGCCGCGCTGTGGGGCCGGCAATATCAGCGTTTGTATGTATGGTTTTTTAAGATTGTGGGCAGTTTGTTTTTGCTAGAGTGGACATGACTATAATTTTTTTGGGTCGAAATCAACTGACTTTACAAAATATTGATAGCATTTTGTCTAGTTTTTAGATGAACCGTCCGTTTCTAATCATTTTTGTGCAGAATTCTGGGGTTCCTGCGAGGTGCCACGCACACTTTAACGCTCAGAGTCCGCAGAAGTCTGTACCGCCTACCGTTTTTATGTTAGAACAAAAATGTTAACTGAAATATATTTGTCTCATCAATACCTATCGATTGACCCAAAGTCCACTAACTGTCCAAAACTGTAGTGGCCACAATTATCATGCTAGATAATTTTTTTTTGCTAAAATGTATTTGTCTCAACAACACCTATATTGACCCCAAAAAATTTTTCACGCCCACTCTAACGCTCGCAAATACCCCAAAACTGTGGTGGCCACAGTTTTTATGCTAGAACTTTTTTTTGCTTAAATGTATTTGCTTCATTAAATCCTTTTAATTGACCTAAAAAAGTATTGCTAACGGCTAAAACGCTTAAAACTGTCTGCCGCCCACATAACGTATACCAAAATATACGGTAGGTGGCGCTTAAGAATATTTATTTGCTGCTTATATATCTGCATTTTTATATTTCTCCCTCAATCTGAGTAAGGGGTATCTGATAGTCGGGCACTCCACTATAGCGATCTTCCTTTCAAATTTATTTATTTTTTTGTGTCTCCGACACTTTAAATAGTGTATCTATTGTAAAGTGACCTCCAGACAATATTTGTTTGTTGAGGCGGGTGCCAGAATACATCAAATTTTGTTAACTATAACGTACAGAACGTACTTGGAAGATAAGTGACTTAAAAGTAAAGACACATTGCGGTGTATTCGGGTTTGATTTCTAACTCTGCTAGCAAAACTGCCCAAATGGGGTTCGTGGCTATTTCAATATCCTAACAACCGTTCCGGAGCATTATAATTACAGATGAATCCAAAGCCACAGAAAGCTGCAAAAAATAATGGGACATTCATAAAATATGAACATAAATTGGGGGTGGATTAAATATTCGGATCTGTTAAATTATACCACTGATAATCTCATATTCATCGATGTACTGTTTAGTTGTAATTGGCAGAACGGCTCTTTACCCATCATTGCTTGCCAATAGTTAAAGACTTGCCTTGATAATCATTTCATAATATCTTCAGGTTTAAAGATATTTAATTTAAATTTCATTCAATTGATAAATTTATATCTGGTAATAACAAAACTAATGCTAGGCGTACCCTGTAAAAACGTTAATTTATCTTTACGTTAAAGGACAAAAAATCATTAGGAATACTGTAGTTAATTTATTTTTCGTATAGTCAAAGATTTTGTTAAGTCTTTTGTTTGCTTTTAAAGGAATGGTTGGGTTTTCTAAACTCTTGTAAGTGGGTTAGGTATTTTTTTTTGCTTTGGGTGTTTGGTCATAATATTCGGCTTCTTGCGTAAAGCGAATATCTGTTCCCTCAATAAATGCAAGATATTTGGAGTGACTCGTCGATTTTATGCATGTCATAAAAGACTCCTCATCAAGCGGTGGTGTTGTCGGAGATAAAGAAATTGAACTAATGTTGGGTAATAAAATAATAATATTGCAGGCTATGTCCCAGTCGCCGATCGCTGCAGTCGTTTAAAATGGTTTTTTTTTATAAAGTTAATACAAAGTGATGAGTGCAACGAGGGTCAATAGCAGGTGAAGGGAAATACTTTTCGGAGGTTTTACCGAAGACAGAAGCCGGGAAGATATGTTGAACTGGAGCCCTGCTCCTCCTCAGGGGATAAATACTGATGGATTGCTGTTGCTCTAGTAGTCAGGTTTTGATGAAAATATTATTGCTGGTTCTTGGAGATAGTATTAATGTTAAGCAAAATCTTCAGTTCAATATAAATTAAATCTTCAATCCTAGGTTTCTAAGGTTTTTTTTTTAATATTTACAACGTGTTTTTAGAAAGCTTATGCCTGTGTTAAAGCTGAAGTAAAGCTTGCTATCATACTTCTTAGTTATGTAACAAATCACGCATATTCAAGATTTGAATGAACACTCAGAAAGATCTGTACTGCATGTTGGCCAATTGGGAAAAGATACCGTGTACGTAAAATTTAATACCAAGCATTGATGAATTCGCCTAAATACCCAACTGTCAGTTACTTTGCTAATAGAATTATCTCGTTTTTTGTTTTTTAAATTACAACTCACAAATTTGGATTGAAATATTAAAATTTACATTTGCTTTAGAGCCACATTACAACACGGTCGAAATGCGAACGACTTATGCGCGTCTTTAGCGTGGAATGTACCTAATAATCTAACTTTCAAGTCTTCTAGTTGATAAAACAAATTTTCTTGTGGGACATAACCTGACATTAATTCCCATAATAAAATTACTTTGTATAAAATTTCTGCAATCTTATTGTCCTACTTTATACTCGATTGCCCGTCAACGCAAACTGTATCGAGCAGGCTGCTTTTCATATGCACTTTTTATGTTTTTCCTTAACTATTTTCTGACTTCTTTTAGATGATCATCTCTATCGAACTGCGCAGACGGTTCATCAATTAAGTGTTCATTAATTAAGCCATTATATTGACGGCCGTGGTTTATCATATCCAGACCATATTCCAATGCTTAAGTGATGACCATTCCTTAGGGCAAAGCTAATTGCGTGAATGTTTACATCCCAGTGCATCAACCTTTTTGAGGCATTCGTTTGTTGGGAATAAATGGCCGCGTATACTATACATGCTTCACTCTCTAGCTAGTTAAAAATGCACTCAGGTCATAGGCCCCTAATAAAATGAAAAATGTAATCTTCAATGATTTTACTAGCAAATTTCTTAAGGCGGTGTAACCAATGAAACTTGCTATGATGGTCGAGAACCATCAAAAGTCCTATATGTCGCTGCTTGCTACGTTGATAAGGACCAAAATGTTTACGAAAAAATGATGAAATGACCGTTGAGATTCAGCTTGCTCTCCCACATGCGGTTTACATACTACGTTTGATGCTTTGGTGTCCTTACAGTCGCAGTTTTGAACATACTCGCGTACTTCAGAAACCATGCCAGGCCAAAACAAATTTCTTCGAATGAAATCTTAAGTTTTCCCCATTCCTCTATGTGGTGACACAACGCAATCATGGTCTCATTTAATTATCTCTTGATAATCTCAGAGGTACCCAAAGCTTCCAGTGATTGCCCTTGAACGTCAAGGTCTCATCGTCTTGCTGTTTGGCTTTCAAACCGGGATTCTGATTTGAAAATTTGACAGCTTCTCGTATTAATTCCAGATATTCTGGATTTTTAAAACAATCGGACTTTAAGTCAATTTATGGTCGACAGCTTTCGATTAAAGCAATTTCATCAGAGATCATAAGGGACTATGTGATCGCGCCCTTTTCGATGACTTACTCCAAATTTAAAGCTAAATCGCCCCAAGACAAACTGAAGTGCTCCCATATAACAAGAATTCCTGCATTTTTAAATAACAAAGATTTTTTTCGATCCCCAGCACTAGAATTTCGTTGCCAATTGAACTAATACTGCCCTATCTATAACAATTTTTCGAAAAAAAACACCGGGTTTCTCAAACCAGAAGCGGAAGTCAATAAAGACTTAAGTTCTGATAGTTGGCTTGTCCAGCTGAACTTGGGTATACATTTTTAAGTTTGTTTTAGGTACGGTTATACTAGAAATCCATGGGTTTGCTTTACGGTTTTTGGTACTGGTCACGCTAAAATTTAATCCACTTTTGCTCGGTCAGTTGCGATGCCACCTTGCCTGAACACATAACTCAAATATTTATTCTCTGTTACACAAAATTGACTCTTGCTTAAATTGGTTTTACAAAATTGGTCCGATAAACGGATTACTACCGACAGATGCGATTAAACGTCAGACGACTGAGCAAAAGCTTAGTTAACCATTAACCGACATATGGTTCGAGGAGCATTAAAAAGTCCAAAAGGCTTTATCACAAACTGGTAAAGAGGCCGCGATCGATCTCCGAGTATAGACGGTTGATTGGTTTGGATATTCCACATATATTAAGTTTTATAATTCGGAGGTACGCATAGTCCCTTTTAAATCTTGAAAAGAGTCCCAACTGCAATTATTGGTTGTCTTTGCTTGGAGGTTAATGGGTATTAAATTTTAGACCAACAATATTTTCTATTCTTCTTTTGGGCCTGAACTGATTAAATAGGATTTGGAAAAGAATTTCTAAAAGTTTATGCCAAGTATAACACGTTTACCTAACGAAGGAATTATAAATAATTTTACTGGTTTAACTGTCACGCTTGTCTCTATAAATCCAACTACGGGATGAGATTTTCCATCCACTGTTTTGACGTTTGAAGCGATTCGGGTTTTACTAAGGTAAATCCTATACATTTGATATTTGCCCCAGAGTCAAAGAGCCCAAACTCGCAAATTTCAAAAAATGTACTTCGGCATATAGCCGACCATCCGAACAATTATTGATTACATAGAAACCCGAAAACTTTTTGTTGCTTTCGCCGCCCGATAAAAAGCTCCCATTCAGACAGTAGATCGCTTCGATATGCTTAGCTTTGAAATTTCATTTAAGTCATTGTCAAAAATTCCGGATCGAATTGGATTTGTAATTTTTCCGGTCCGAAATTGGTTAGGCTTCTATTTATTTCTGATTATTTTCTTCTTTAATATGTTATGAAAAGATTTCAGTAGGTGTTATTGCAAATAATTCTGTCATGGTTATTGTATTAATACATTTGGGTCGTTAAAATTTTGATGGGATATAAAATGGGAAGTTTTAGATGTTTGGGACAATTCGATACTTAGTCCCGAATGACCCCGCTGCAAGGTTTTCCAATATTTTTGCGATACATCCCAGGCAATTAGGTTTATAAGTTTTTTTGCATAACAAAAAACTTTTCCTTCATTCAAGCACTTATGCCAGCCATAGCATTTCATGTAACAGAAGTTTGTATTGCATGAACACTTTATTCTTTCCCATCAGCTCCCCCATTTTGGTTACCTATATCCGAAATTCTGCTTAAAGAAGGAAGTAGTCCCTGATTTTTTCGCACCTTTTTTGCCCCAACTCGCTAGTATTTAATTTTCCCTGATATTCACAGACTTCCGCAAAACGAGCCATGGATTTAATGTGCACATACAACATTTCTTGTCGAATTTTAAACAACAAATTCCGAGTTGACATCTCTACTATTTTAGCGTATTTTAAAGGCTTTGACAGTTAAGAGACCATTGCCATGATAGTGTCATAAAACGAGTCAAACGATTTATTTATTTGCTACTTATTGCTCGTTTATCTTCTAAAATAACTAAGTAATTTTAAAATTAGCATACTGAAGCTTTAAGGCTTAACATATTTCACTTCATATTACCCTCTGATTATTTTTCTAGTCTTCCCTATGAGCAATACACGTAAATTTTAACACAGTGCCTGAAAATCATTATCTAAGTAGTCCTCTGTGTGAATTTGAATTTTTAAACAAAACTCTTAATCAAATACTTGTACTGGTTCTCTGGTTATACGTATTGTTGTATCTTTCGTTCCCGCTGGATTTTTTCGTTTCTCTTAATTTTTTTCCTAGCTGCCCTAGTTTTCCCCAAAGGTTTTTCGTATTTGCTCTGGCAAATTCCACAAAGGTTCTTTAAATATTCTGCATACCTGAGCCTCAATACCGTCTTCTTTTCTTCCTTCTATTGCGGCTATATTCTCAGTTTCATAAAAATTACGAAATTCCTGCGGACGAAAAGTACCGAAGAAGATAAGCCTTTTCGTTTCGCTTTCCCAAGTAGACAGTATTCCACTCAAATATTGCACAGGGGTGGCTGAATAATAACTTCTAGTTAACGCCTGTGATTTTGTTCTTTTTTTTTAACCTCTGGAAAACATTTGCCCATTATCACGAACTCAAAGATGTTATAGTGGACTTTAGCCGCCACCAACACTTTTCTATGATTTTTTTCATTTGGTCTTGCTAAGCTACCCTGTCTTTTATTCCTAAAGCTGCCTTTTTTTATGGTCAACATTTCAAATACCATATCTATTCTCCAGACAATAAAAATATAAGTTTGGTAAATCGGTGTTAAATATTCGGATCCTGAATATATTTTAAGATCCTTGCCTCACGTTGGGCGCCAGAATACATTAAATTATGTTATCTGTAACGTACAGAACGTACTTGGAAGATAGGTGACACATCACGGTGGATTCGGGTTCGATTTCTAACTCTGCCAGCAAAACTACCCAAATGGGGTTCGTAGCTATGTCTATATCCTAACAGCCTTTCCGGAGCATTATATAATTACAGATAAATACAAAGCCGGGATCGGTTAAATTATACCACTGATTAGCTCGAATTCATCGATGTACTGCTTAGTTGTAATTGGCAGAACGGCTTCGTACCCACCCTACCATGAGTCATTGCTTTCCAATAATTAAAAACTCCCTAATTCCTCATTCTTTTGCTTGCATCGCCTTCAGGGAAAGCTAACTCCTTAGGATTTCATTATAGTGTTATTTATTTGCGCATAACAATAACAAAAGAATGCCATCGACGCAGTGTAAAATTTCTTTAAAAATAATTTAAGTAAGTTAATTTAACTTTACGCTAAAATCCGCAAAACCATGTTGAATGGTTGGATTTTCTAAACTCCTGTAAGTGGCTTATGTATTTTGTTTTGCTTTGGGTGCTTGCGTAAAGCGATAAGAAATTTCTATTGCTAAAGAACTGATTTTCTGCGTGTGATGGAGGCCTCCACCAACAAGCGCTGGTGTTGTTGGAGATGACGAAAGTGGTACTAATGTTGGGTAATTAAATAATAATAAAGGTTATCCCCCAGTCGCCGAACGCTGCTGTCGTTTTTTTTCCATGCACTAATCTGATGTGTTTTTGGTCTCTGTTTTACAATATTTTGTGCCCGTTGATTAAGTAAATTCCTGTCTTTGATTTAGTCAATACAAAGCGATGAGTGCCATGTTGATATTCCGCGTGCCCCGCTGAGTTTGGAGATTGAATAGGCGATTGGAGGGTCCATTCCGGGAGAACGGAAATACTTTTCCGAGAATTTACCAAAGACCGAAGCCGGCAAATATATTGAACTTTAGCCCTACTCCTTCTTAGGAGATACAAGCTGATGGATTGGTTCTTGAAAAAATAGCATTCTGCAGTTTTCCTTTTTAATTATTACAACGTTTCTTTCACAAAACCTCTGCCTGTGTTAAAGCATGCTACTATTTCTTCATAATTATGTAATACATCACGCGTTTTTATGGTTTGACTGAACACTGATAATCTGTACTGGTAGTTGGCCAATTGGGAAAAGATACCGTGATGTACGTTATTTGGCTTTTTATAGCTACAGATAATACCGGATACCACTTCAAGGTATTATCCGAGTGGATTTAAAAAACCAAAGAGGAATTTCTAAATGAAATCATTATGACAACATGTTTTTCATTTGCAAAGATCGACCACCACTATCCTGCTCGAACTGACATATTTTCTTGGATCTGATAAAAATGTCAGACAGTTGATTTCAGTAAAGCATTTGACTATGAAATCTAGTCAGTGCTTTTATTCAAATAAGATCAGCTCGAGTTTGCGGAACCCGGAGCACCAATTTTTGCGCTTGAAAAGTTAAACGAAAGAAAATAGTGAATGTGAAAACCGGAGCCAGGCTGATATACGTTGGGCGTTTTATGAAAGACTTATTTTATTTTTGTCCGGTGCAAAATAATTAAAAACTAAGTTGTTCTTCTTTGTAAGATATATTTAGCCGTATTAGTTTTTTTATTAAACGTAATTTTAATTTCTTGTTATATACATATATGGACTTTGAAGCACTTCAAATAGTACAAACAAAGGGCCCAACGACACCAAGCACTTGCTTGATACGCGCGGGGCCCATTTATCAATTCGGGCAAAAAATGCGAGTTCGCGAGGAAGATACATAAAACAAATAGATACGGGACACAAATGAAAATAAAAGGCACAACTAAAAATGAAGCAAATGAGTTCAAATATTAGTTTTTAACACTGGGATAGAAGTTGAAATGCAAATTAAATAATAATGTTTATTATAGTTATTATATAGAACGCTAACGCTCGTGCAGACAAAAATTTGATGTACATCGTGGCAAATTTAGATGATAATAATTTCGTGTTAGTCTAACAGGAACATTGAATGTTAGGCAGTTTAAAAGATGTACAGAATCAATGTCACCTCTTATAAGATTTTGTATAAAACTAGTACCAAGCATTGTTCTACGATTTACAAGTGTAGGTAAGTTAAGCAATTGTGATCTACTCTGGTGCGAAGGTAGTCTTACGTTTTGATCCCAGTTCCAACTACGCAGGGCAAATAAGTACTATTTTTTTTGTACTGACTCAAACGGTCGATGTGCACTTGATATTGTGGACTCCAAACCGACGAACAATATTCCAAAATAGGACGGACAAGGGAGCTAAATAATAATTTGGTCGTATAAGGGTCATCAAATTCTTTTGACCAACGCTTTATAAACCCAAGAGCAGTCAAATTTTAGTTTAGGGTACAGAAGAACACCTAAATCGTTAACTGAATAAATACGGTCAAGTGGCGAAATTTTAAGAAAGGAACTGCTATACGTAGGAGTACTTCTATAAAAAGTCATAACTTTGCACTAAAGGAAATTCAAATTTAAAAGGTTGTACTCACACCATCCATGAATACAATCAACATCTGACTGCAAGTTAAATCCCGACGCTATATCATTATATGATAAACAAAGCGTAACATCATCAGCATACGTTTGTACACGAGAATGTGTTATGATTGAGGGCAGATCGTTAATAAACAAAGTAAACAGCAAAGGGCCCAAATGACAACCCTGAGGCACTCCAGATGTCACGTAGATCAATTTTGAAACAGCATCTTGAATATAACCCTCTGAGTCCTACCATTCAAGTAACATGAAATCCAAGATACTAGATTACCAGGAAACTCAAGCAGATCTAATTTAAATACAAGAAGAGAGTGGTTAACGGAGTCAACAGACTTACTTAAATCTGTATATACAATGTCAGTCAGCATTTTTTTCTTAAATCCATTTATTACAATAGATGTCAATTCAAGAAGGTTGGTGGTGGTCGATCTTCGCTTAACAAAACCATGTTGACACGGTGATATAAGCGGGGAACATAAATGTTGCATCTGCCTTCACACCTTTTTTAAGGAGTGTAATAATAAGAGAGTCCTTCCAGATAGAAGGAAAAACTGATGATGAAATAGGCAAATTAAAAAGTTTAAGAATCGGTTTACAAATGAATGACGCACAAAACTTTAGCACACATCCAGGAAGTCCATCTGGGCCGGGATAACAAATTGGCATTGTTGTTTGTTTGGAAAAACTCAGCAAATAAATCAGCAATTTCAGAATTCAGAAGTCGACGCGTCCATTGAGTTTAGATGTACCGATGAAGGCAATGCCGATGACTTACGCTTGGCATTAACAAAGTTGTAAAACTGTTTCGGATCGTTTGAAAATTCAAAATTACATCGACTTAGATAAATAGAATAGCACTCTGTTGAGAACATTAAAATCCGTTCGAGCCACCACATATTTCAAAAAATCTGCTGGTCTAACCGATTTTTTATACTTTGTATTGTATTTGTATTAGATTTAAGGATTTTAAGTCTTTGAAGCGCATTGGTAAACTAAGGAGGCCTGATTAGGTTTGAAAGAACCCTATCATTAAATTTGAATTCAGACATGAAATTTGTAGTTTAGTGAAAATTAGTTTACGGCCAAGGCGGGTGCCCAATAAGTACTCTCTCTATAAGTTAGGCTCTTAGATCAAAGATATTATCTGAATATATTAAGCTGATTTAAATCGACTAGTAGGCGACCCCGGATGGACAAAAATTAGTACTTGAAGGCAATGACAAAGCGAAAACAAAAGTGCAAAAAAGTACAACAAAATTTTTTTATTTATTTGTTTACTATTAGCTTTTAAACATAAAAGTATTTATAATATAATAACTAATTATAGAGAGGAGTGACTAGCTACTAAGGCCATCGACTCGATTATTAATATAAAAATTTTTTTTTTGTGAGGACTTATGGCTTAACAGTTAATAAAAAATATAACATGTCCTGCTATTTAAATAAGGTGTATGATTTACATAATGATTTAAATTATATAAATATATAAAAATATAATTATATAAATATATATAATTATATAAATATATATGTATATTTGGTCCGAGGGCAACTTTAATTGCTTTAATTATGGCTAGTAGTAGGCCCCACGAAATAATTATTTAGTGTTTGTCTACCACTTCAAAAGAAATTGTGGTTTCGGACTTATATCCGTCTGTATAGAACCATTTCCGATCAGAGTAGTTTGAGTAGATTTTTGCAGAACATGGAGAGAAGTGTCAATGGCCGTGAAGCCTAATTTCCATGCAGGAGACGGGATGACTTTGTTCCATCGGTAAGGTTTTCTAATATTGTATTTCTTCACAAACTGTATACATCTTCGTATCGTGGATTGAACTTTGAATTCCTTGTAAAGAATGGAGTTCGTTGAGCACATGAGTTTTGGTATCAGCTTAAAAGTGGTTTGGGCTACTCTGATTTTAATATCCGGTAATCCGGCTGCGACGGCTCATTGCAAAGGCGCCAACGCTCCGTCTCACAGCAGCGTGATAAGAAGGTAAGATCTTATTTAGGTTAGATGGCGCACACCATCCGTAGATTGGGAGGCCATACTCGATTTTGGACAGCATCAAGGCTCTCGTTGCTTGTATAAGTGTTGTGGGGTGAATTAATGAGCGCTTAATTGTTAAGAATTAAATAATGTTAAGCCTAATGTTAAGTTTTGTCCTAAGTTTTATACAATGTTGTTTAAACGTGAGTAGTTTATCGATAGTCAGGCCGAGAATTTTAAGAAATGGTACGAGTTCTATGTCTATGTTATTGAAAAACAAGAAAGGATGTTAAATTCGGCAAGCCGAAGTTTGCAGTTATAAGAAATAATCAACTTAGTAACACCATGTAAAATTTTTAAGAATTGTTGTTGACTTCAGTGAAAAAAAAATTTTTTTTTTTGGTTTTTTTTCTCAGACTTTTTTTTGACATCTATATGTTAAAGTAGTCGGATTTTTATTAAATTTAATTCCAAATTCTTAAAATATAAAAAATTATATTCCCAATTTTATAGGATAATATGTCAAAAAGCCGCAAAGCTATAATTTGTTTCATGTTATTTTCCCACCTATGACAGCTACGAGGTGTGTTCAAAAAGTGAGATGACTTCTCAAATTTCGCGGGCAACATATTTTCGATTATCGATTTTTTTTTGATTTGTTATGTTGGTACACTCTTCCCTAACATCTGTACCAAGTTTCAAATGATTCCCCTTTTTTGTGTAGTTGTGAGAGGCATAAAGGTAACAAGTTGTTTTGCGTGCTCAGCGATTTTTTGCTATCTAAAAATATCAAAGGATTTGTATCAAATTTTGTGTAAAAAATAAAATTAAGTGCTCCGAAACACTTGAAATGTTGACAGTGGTCCACGGTGAAACTGGTCTGAGAAAAAAATGTTTACAAGTGGTACAAACTCTTCCATAATGGCTGGGAAGATGCCAATGACGAGCTTCGCTCTGGACGCCCAAGCACGTCAACAACTGATGAAAACGTTCAAGCAGTGAAGAAAATTGTTTTGGAAAATCGTCGAATCACTATCAGAGAAGTTGCTGAAGATGTCGGTATATCGCTTGGCTCGTGCCATGAAATTTTTTCAAACGTTTTGGGCATGAGTCGTGTGTCAGCGAAGTTTGTTTCAAAATTGCTGAATTTTGACGAAAAGAACCGTCGCATGAGCAACGCTCAAGAGCTGTTGGATGACGTCAACGACGACCCAGATTTACTCAAGAGGGTCATAACTGGTCAGAAATCATGGGTATATGGTTATGATATCGAAACCAAAGTCCAATCGTCACAATGGAGGAGCCCAGGTGAGCCAAGACCGAAAAAAGCACGCCAAGTTCGATCAAATGTCAAAATTTTGATCACTGTATTTTTCGATTACCATGGCGTGGTGCATCAGGAGTTCTTACCATATGGTTGTACGGTCAATAAACAATATTATCTGGAAACAATATTATCTGCGCCGTTTGCGAGAAGCAATACGAAAGAAACGTTCAGAATTGTGGAAAAAGAATTCATGGCTTTTGCAAAAGTGCAAAAAAGTACAACAAAATTTTTTTATTTATTTGTTTACTATTAGCTTTTAAACATAAAAGTATTTATAATATAATAACTAATTATAGAGAGGAGTGACTAGCTACTAAGGCCATCGACTCGATTATTAATATAAAAATTTTTTTTTTGTGAGGACTTATGGCTTAACAGTTAATAAAAAATATAACATGTCCTGCTATTTAAATTAGGTGTATGATTTACATAATGATTTAAATTATATAAATATATAAAAATATAATTATATAAATATATATAATTATATAAATATATATGTGTATTTGGTCCGAGGGCAACTTTAATTGCTTTAATTATGGCTAGTAGTAGGCCCCACGAAATAATTATTTAGTGTTTGTCTACCACTTCAAAAGAAATTGTGGTTTCGGACTTATATCCGTCTGTATAGAACCATTTCCGATCAGAGTAGTTTGAGTAGATTTTTGCAGAACATGGAGAGAAGTGTCAATGGCCGTGAAGCCTAATTTCCATGCAGGAGACGGGATGACTTTGTTCCATCGGTAAGGTTTTCTAATATTGTATTTCTTCACAAACTGTATACATCTTCGTATCGTGGATTGAACTTTGAATTGCCTTCGATGCTTCAGGGCAACGTCGTACTCCTTGTAAAGAATGGAGTTCGTTGAGCACATGAGTTTTGGTATCAGCTTAAAAGTGGTTTGGGCTACTCTGATTTTAATATCCGGTAATCCGGCTGCGACGGCTCATTGCAAAGGCGCCAACGCTCCGTCTCACAGCAGCGTGATAAGAAGGTAAGATCTTATTTAGGTTAGATGGCGCACACCATCCGTAGATTGGGAGGCCATACTCGATTTTGGACAGCATCAAGGCTCTCGTTGCTTGTATAAGTGTTGTGGGGTGAATTAATGAGCGCTTAATTGTTAAGAATTAAATAATGTTAAGCCTAATGTTAAGTTTTGTCCTAAGTTTTATACAATGTTGTTTAAACGTGAGTAGTTTATCGATAGTCAGGCCGAGAATTTTAAGAAATGGTACGAGTTCTATGTCTATGTTATTGAAAAACAAGAAAGGATGTTAAATTCGGCAAGCCGAAGTTTGCAGTTATAAGAAATAATCAACTTAGTAACACCATGTAAAATTTTTAAGAATTGTTGTTGACTTCAGTGAAAAAAAAATTTTTTTTTTTGGTTTTTTTTCTCAGACTTTTTTTTGACATCTATATGTTAAAGTAGTCGGATTTTTATTAAATTTAATTCCAAATTCTTAAAATATAAAAAATTATATTCCCAATTTTATAGGATAATATGTCAAAAAGCCGCAAAGCTATAATTTGTTTCATGTTATTTTCCCACCTATGACAGCTACGAGGTGTGTTCAAAAAGTGAGATGACTTCTCAAATTTCGCGGGCAACATATTTTCGATTATCGATTTTTTTTTGATTTGTTATGTTGGTACACTCTTCCCTAACATCTGTACCAAGTTTCAAATGATTCCCCTTTTTTGTGTAGTTGTGAGAGGCGTAAAGGTAACAAGTTGTTTTGCGTGCTCAGCGATTTTTTGCTATCTAAAAATATCAAAGGATTTGTATCAAATTTTGTGTAAAAAATAAAATTAAGTGCTCCGAAACACTTGAAATGTTGACAGTGGTCCACGGTGAAACTGGTCTGAGAAAAAAATGTTTACAAGTGGTACAAACTCTTCCATAATGGCTGGGAAGATGCCAATGACGAGCTTCGCTCTGGACGCCCAAGCACGTCAACAACTGATGAAAACGTTCAAGCAGTGAAGAAAATTGTTTTGGAAAATCGTCGAATCACTATCAGAGAAGTTGCTGAAGATGTCGGTATATCGCTTGGCTCGTGCCATGAAATTTTTTCAAACGTTTTGGGCATGAGTCGTGTGTCAGCGAAGTTTGTTTCAAAATTGCTGAATTTTGACGAAAAGAACCGTCGCATGAGCAACGCTCAAGAGCTGTTGGATGACGTCAACGACGACCCAGATTTACTCAAGAGGGTCATAACTGGTCAGAAATCATGGGTATATGGTTATGATATCGAAACCAAAGTCCAATCGTCACAATGGAGGAGCCCAGGTGAGCCAAGACCGAAAAAAGCACGCCAAGTTCGATCAAATGTCAAAATTTTGATCACTGTATTTTTCGATTACCATGGCGTGGTGCATCAGGAGTTCTTACCATATGGTTGTACGGTCAATAAACAATATTATCTGGAAACAATATTATCTGCGCCGTTTGCGAGAAGCAATACGAAAGAAACGTTCAGAATTGTGGAAAAAGAATTCATGGCTTTTGCATCACGATAATGCCCCTTCTCACACATCTTTGCTTGTGAGAAATTTTTTGGCCAAAAACGACACCATAATAATGCCTCGTCCACCATATTAACCGGATTTGGCCCCATGTGACTTTTTCTTGTTCCCAAAACTAAAGAGACCTATGAAAGGACGGAGATTTGCAACGATTGAAGAGATAAAGACTGCATCGCTGGAAGAGCTCAAGGCTGTACCGAGAAGTGCTTATGGGAAGTGCTTTGAGGACTGGAAAAACCGTTGGCATAAGTGTATTGTATCTGAAGGGGATTACTTTGAAGGGGACAACATTAATATTGATAAATAAATTAATAGTTTTTCTTGAGAATACAAAGTCACCTTACTTTTTGAACACACCTCGTATATGATATAGTCGTCCGATTTTGAAAAAATTTGATTCGAGGTTCAGAACTAATTAAAAATGTTATATTCAAGCGTAGGAGAATATATGTACATATATTTTTTTTAATTTTTCCCTGATAGTTCCTATGGGAGCTAAAGAATATAGTTATCCGATGCGGCTGGTTCCAAATTATAAACTACATGCAATAGAAAGAAGACTTTTGGGAAAGTTTCAGCCCGATAGCTTTAAAACTGAGAGACTAGTTTGCGTAGAAACGGACAGACAGACGGACAGGAACGTCTCCTTCACTGCGTTGTAATCTTCTGACTGAAATCATTATACCCTCTGCAAGGATATAAAAATCACAGTGTTTCGGATCGTCAACTACTCCCTTAGTACCGTGCGCAGTGCCCCTCGCACTTGTGTGCGGCATAAGGTCATCGGCGCGTGTCCCTTTTATTGCGGCCCAGTGATTTTCTCAATGAGCGTGCCCCTCGGACTTTTTGCGGTCAGGTAATAGACAAGGGCGCATGTTCTGGTCTCTAACTCTGGCTGATATCTTTATGACCTGGAAGGTTCCCTTCTACTTGTCTGTCCGTATAAACGCAGAGATCTTGAAAACTATCAAAGCTAAAATAAAGTTTTTCTGCCTTACCCACTCTAACGCATACAAACGGTTTAAACGCTTAAATCTTTCTGCCGCCCACTTAACATCTACTGAAATAGACGGTTGGCGGCGCCGTAAAAATAGCTTTGTTGCTCCCTTTAGCTGAGTAACGGGTATCTGATAGTCGAGGCACAGGACTATAGCGTTCTTCCTTCAACTGGCCAGACTTCCTTTGACTAGCCAGACACGATGCATATCTATACAGCCATGGTCTTATTTTTTGTGCATCGTAATTTTTGTGAACCGTGTATTTATAACCCTAGACAATGATCCTCAGTTTAGCTTAAGAATTCAATATTTACTATCAAAAGCATACCTAACCAAAACTGTAGATGCCTTAGAAAAATAATATATGGAGATTTATATCTAGATTTTTAACCACTAATATGCAATAAGGCCCAAAAAGCAATCAACAAAAACATATATTTCTTTGCAATGTTAATACATTCCTAGTGCGGACTAAGAATTGATCTTTTAAAAATACCTACTTATTTATTTATATTTAGTTCTTTACTTTATATCCCTTTTTAAGCATTTTTTACTTTTTGTATATAATAATTAAATTTATTAATTCAGTTGTATATACAATTGCAAGAGCCCTCTAAGCGATGTTTGCAGTCGTGAATATTCAGCATTTTGTTGATGTGTGCACCTTTACCAGTGGTTAATTCGAAACCCTACGATAATAAAAATAATAAAATTGTCTTTACCACACTTTATTGCTTATCTACGGCATATACCGATATACTCGTACGTATTACCCAATAAATCTATAATGTCAAAAAGAATTCGAAACCATGGTGTATTAGAGCTTTAACAAGGGGGGTGTGCTGATGCAAAAGTGGAGTAGGTCAAGAACGATGACATAACTTTTGGCCCGCGGCGATACATTCGCAAACGAATGTGTGAATGGGAGGGAATATGGCAGAAACACTGCCCGATTGTGTTGCGATCAAGCGACAGCTAAGCTTGTGAGGCATTGTGGACTAACGAACTTTACATACTAATATTATTTTCCAGGCGCTTTAAGT
Source organism: Drosophila biarmipes (assembly GCF_025231255.1). NCBI lineage: Eukaryota > Metazoa > Arthropoda > Insecta > Diptera > Drosophilidae > Drosophila > Drosophila biarmipes. Next base: position 1,161,319 of record NW_026114527.1, read on the forward strand.
ATTTATTCTCATTATGTTGGAGAAGAGAGAAGCTTACCAAAATCCCACAACCTGAATACGATGCAGCTCATGTCGGCAAAAATGGTGCCCTATGATCGGAGGCCTCTTCCTCCGCCCAAGTCCCTTTCAGGTCTCGGGCACTAATATGCCAACGGAAAAGACTGCATTTTATTATGATAGTCGTAGGTCAGCAAGGTTTTTTGATTCATATGGACAATATCCACAGATAAAAGAATTGTTTGTAATTACTGAAATTTAACCCTTACCATTTTTTTAAATAAGCAAAATCTACAGGGATACTTTACTTATATTTGGGGGCATTATTGTAAGTTGTATAGTCTTTTTAAAAGTAAAAAAGAAAACACTAGACTATTTATACTCAAAAATTCAAGAAAAAGTACAATTCTTTAAATGATAAATTAATAATACGAATGTTTAAAAAACATTTTAAAAAATAAAAAAACATAGTTCGTTAACTAACATCAATTTGTGTTTGTTTAACTTATAAAATTAAATCATTAGACAAGGCCTTCCTCTTTCAGTGCAGACAGTACATGGCACTGACATGTGTCTGGTCCGGATGAGTCATCACTGTCGCTCCAGGGACAAAGTTTATAATGGAATCCAAACTTAGAATGGATCAACTCTTTTTTCTCTAAATCCTCAAAAGTAGCTTCTAGGTACTCGGTCCTTTTTGGGTGTTGTTCGACTAGCTCACTTTCAAATTGCAACAATAAAAAATCTGATGGGCGTAAATTTTTAAGAATAGCTACTTCATTTTCGGGGTGATTTAAGACTATTTTAAGATTTTTGAATAGCCAATCACAAGCTTCGTATTATTTAAGGTCTCAAAAAAGTCTAATTTATGTGCATACAATTTTTAATCAGCGTAAGATTAGATTCGTTGTGCTCCAATAACTAACTTTTGTATGGTAACTTTTTAAACACAAATTACATGGTCTTTTATACTTGTCAAAAACTATACATGTCTTCATTGTATATACCTAAATACTAGTCAAAACTAAACTTATACTTGGGAATAAAGTCAGAAATACATATCACTGTTTCTTTATTATGTATATTTTCAATAGCGTTAAAATAAAGTTAGTGACTATTACGCAAGAATTTTTGCTTGGACACTATTTGAATAACATCGAAATGGTGAGGAAATTTTTGAGAGTTTGTTAATAAACAAAATTCTTTACTAATTGCAACGGCCTGAAGGCGCATATCTTAAAGATACATAACTTCACCTATCATAAATCTTGATATTCCTTTTTATACCCTTGCAGAGGGTATAATGATTTTAGTCAGTTTGCAACGCAGTGAAGGAGACGTTTCCAACCCCATAAAGTACTCGTATATATATTCTTGATCAGCGTCACAAGATGAGTCGATCTAGCCATGCCCGTCTGTCTGTCCGTCCGTTTCTACGCAAGCTACTCTCTCAGTTTTAAAGTTATCGGTCTGAAACTTTACCAAAAGACAACTATATCTTACAGCTCCCATAGGAACAATCGGGGAATGAATTAAAAAAAATTATATGCTGTTTTTTAACATATAACCTTCTATGTTTGGAAATAAGTTTTTTTTCGTTTTTTTTTTCGGTTTTGAATTAAATTTTATCAAAATCGAATCAAATCAATTATGTCATATCGGAATCGATCGGAAAATCGGTGGGAAAATAATATATAATTTTAATTTGTTATAGCTTTGGGGCTTTTTGACAATTATTTTATTATATTGGGAATATACATTTTTATATTTTTAAAGAATTTCAAAATCAATTTTTAAAAATTCGGACTTCTGAAAAAAAAGAATTAAAGAATTTTTTTTTTAATATCACTGAGGTCAGCAAAATTCCTTAAAAATTGCACATGGTGTTACTTAAGTAGTTTATTTTTTATATCTGCAACGGTATACAAACTTCGGCTTGCCGAAGTTAACTTTCTTTCTTGTTTAATTGTTATTTTTGTTCTACAATATGCGAAATTTGGTTACGACACGACTTTAGTATTTTTTTTTATTTATTTATCGTGAATTTATAATTTAAAAGTTAGGAATCTAGATCAAGTAAAACATCTAGTAATGCGTTGTCAAATCCATCATCTAGCAAAGTTTAATATTAGTTAATCGGTGGCGGTTGAGGTCCCATAAGTTCTTGAAAGATGATGTGTGTGATAAGGGGTTTAAAAACATCCTGCATAGTAGGCCCCAATGGAAACTGGCTTCACTCAACAGACTCCAATCCTGGGTCCCTATTTTGGGTCAATGATGCGGTAGGTTGAAATACGCTTAGAAGAAAGCGATCAACCGAATCTTCTGAGTTGCAAACCTGCATAAGGTCAGATCTGAACCTTTTCAATTATTTCGACATCTCAATCCAAGTTGTCAATCCAAACCTCGTTTTCCGAATCGATAAACTGATCAATTTGAGTGGTGTCATTTTTATAATCTAGAATGTTCACCTAACAGTTTGAGATCTACAGGGAGTGCATACAGGCATGTTGTACTTGTAGAACCAATTCGATTGATTCTCAAATGTAAGGAGCAGCCCAATACCATGTCACCTCCTACCCTAGAGTGTTTACTCAAGACAGCTTGTGCGCGAAGGTGTGAAATTTTAATTTTTTGAATTTTATTCAAAATGTGTCATTTTTTGAAAGCGCTAGAAAAATGAATTCCAATGACACAAAACTTTTTTTTAAGTGAGGGGGTATACTAATTAGAGTATCGGCGGTCATCGTCATTTTTCAACAAGGGTAGGGGGTAAGATTCGAATTCTTGGTTACGCATGTTCACATTCTCAGAAGATAAAGAGGGTCACAATATTTGAAATGCAATTAAACGAATCCGTGGGATAACTAACAGACTAATTATCAGATGTGTATATGCTTGCACTTAAAAAACTCTTACAAAATACATTTAAATCCGCCGAAAAAACCTCCGCAACCACTTTTGATACCTACTATAGTACTAAAAAAAGGATATAAGGAGGCTGCATTAAATCGAAAAATAATTGAACTAATGGACTACTTAGATGAAACTTATATAGGAAAGCGGGACGAGAAGCAGACGATGTTACATGCTTAAAAGAGCAAGATGCACTTTCCTTGGATAATTATTTCGGATTTAAAACTGGAAGTTCGTAGTTGTAGTATTGAGCTAAAATGAACTCTTGGCGAATTGGAGTTTGATGTTCAAAATATTTCTACTGAAATAAATGAGCAGATCAAAGAAAAAGATTGTAATAAAATGGAGGCTGTGGGAAAAAATTAAAATTTAAATAGCGTACCTAAATTAAGTTGCCCACATTTAGTGGTGGTGACAAAGACTGGGATCTGTTTCAGGAATTACGATTATATGTGGAATTGTTACGCACATATTGCATAAAGCAATACACATCGTTAAGCTGAAGGCAAATTTGACCGACGAAGTTCATGTGTTATTTGCTCATAACACGGCAAAAGGGAACTGGAGATATATAAGCAGCACAGCGATATTGTAAAGCGCCACCTACCGAGTATATGTCATATAGTCAGTATATGTTATGTGAGCGTAGGTATTGATGGGAGTGGCACCCCGCTCTAATAATGTTGCGCTGCGCAGAGCTCTTACTGTTCTAGTTTTAGTTCTAGTTCTAGCGTTCATACAGACAGACAGACAGAGGGAAAGACGGACATGGCTAGATCGACTCGTCTTGTGACGCTGATTAAGAATATATATACTTTATGGGGTCGGAAACGTCTCCTTCACTGCGTTGCAAACTTCTGACCGAAATCTTTATACCCTTTGCAAGGGTATAATAATGATGGATATGTAAAGTGTTGTTTTTTGCAAATATGAACGAGCTTACATTTATTTACAGCAAAGGTAGCACCGGAAGTGTTTCCCCATATTTCGATTTCATTATGAATATCTGTGAACTTATTGTTGAGCGAGTTGGAATCCTTACATTTGCTTATAATAGTGGCATCATCTGCATATATTGAAAGATTATTTGCTTATATTATAAAATGATGTTATTTAAGGATTGGAAGGCAATTATGAACAACACCACAGAGAGAAGCAATCCTTGTAGGATGCCATTGTGCAGAGTATAGAATTTAAATAAAGTGTTGTTTACTCAAACTCTGATTGAACGGTTGATCATAAAAGCCTTCGCTAAGTTGAAGGTTTTTTGAGCTACCCCCCACCGGGAAAGTTAATCCAATACTGTATGCAGTACTGTAAGCCCTTTCGAAATCAGTTACCAGAATAGTAACATGATTTTTGGTGGAAAGGGCATCAGATGAATAATGGTTAAGATGCAGAAGAGAATCAAGAATGCTATGCTGTTGCTTAAATGCTGTTTGGTAGGGGCTGATAAGTTTATGTTTTGTAATAAACTTTCAAGAGTCTTGCTTTAGCAGGGAAGGAGAAAAATGGGTCTAAAGAAAGATATTTCGTGGGTTGGGTTATTAGCTTTTAAAATTATAATGGCGGATTTCCAGACGTGGGGCAGGAGCCTTTACCAAGCATTTCATTGTACATTTCTAAAAGGGCATATTCAAGCTCGCTACGGTAAAATTAGAGTCGAGATCAGTAGCAGATGCGGACAAATTGGTTACTTTGTACTCCAGGGAGAGAATTTCTTCTTTGCGGGTCTTGTATTGGTAGGAGAAGCTGTCGTCCTTGGAATAGTCCGACCAAAAGTTCCTAGAAGTGTCGCTTTCTTCGACGGGAGTCTCGGAGAAATAATTAAAAAAATTGAGGGCCTTATGGAGATTGCACTTTATTTTGCATAAGCCAGTAAGTTCAGTAGTGTTTATAAACTTTTCAGCATCGGCTTGGGTTCTCACTAGCACATTGACACAGTGTTTTTGGAGATCATTTTTAGGGCACCTTGGATGGCAAAGCATGATAATTGGGAGATCGTCTTTTCGGTATTGGTGGAGGCAAATATTATATACTTTGGATTGTCAGATGAGGTTGGAAGAAGGTCGGGAAATGCCATATCCAGTTTTTGGGGTTGTCTTCTTTTTTAAGATTGGGGGCTTGTTCTGAAAAATTGAACCTCACATTCAATTCCTGGCACATTAGTATGCACATACATATACATTATATAACCCATTTAAACGGCGCTTGGATACAACATTTAACTGTGTTTCCTTATAAATATTATTGAAATCACTGTTGGCCCCCGGTTTATATTTCTCGAAAAAATAATAGTTGGAGAATTGGTATCAATACATAAGCCCTCATATACAAGTAGCTGCATCGGTAAATTCTTTCATTTTTGCTTTTGCTTGTCCGCCGTTAGCAACGTTGTTATTGTTGTTATACTATTTTCCATTCTTCTATAATTTTTAAACAAATTTAATATTATTATGCAAAATAATTATTTTACTTTTATTTAATTTAGTTAATACGAAATTTAATTTCATTTATAAATGGATAAATAATTTTTTACTCGTATATATAATTTACTTATATTTTTTCCTATGTCGTTCGCTGTTCGTATGTCGCGTTGCCAACTGATCTGTGCTACCAATTTGGCTTATGCCGTAACATTCGCCCCTTCGCAAACAATTCTTGCCGATTTGTTTGCAAGACCTAGGGTTACGTCTTGGCCGACATCTTGACCAGCAGCTGACGGTCTGTTGACATCAAGCTTGGCCAACTTGACGATCGTCCGATCAGGAATCCAGTTGCGGTGCGTATAACCGCGCTGCGTGCAATCCCGTCTTTGGCCACTCGAAGATCTAAGAGGACATCATTCTTCCACTACACTTTGGGGTTTGCTTCTTCATCCATAATGACGACCTTCCCTATGCAGATCGGGTTTTCAGGCGGGCACGGCATTAGCTCGTTGTGTTAGGCACGGGAAGTATTCCTTTAGACATCGCTTCCACTACATTCCTAGCACTCGTTCGTTTGTCGTAGACTCGTCCATTTTAATGCTGCCTTCAGGTGTTTTTTTATGTCACCCAAGAGCGCCCCCATTACTGTAGACGAGTTTGATATCCAGCCCCTCGTCTCGAAGCCTCCTTTTTTGTGTATGTGTCGTACTTCCTGAGCTAGGCGGACCATTTCTTCTTCAGACTTATTACTTTGGGGCAAGTCATCTACAAATGTATTCCTTAATATTGCTCTCGCTGGCTTCGGATGTTCACCAAGGAGTTGCTTTGCGTTTCTATCTCGTAGTTAGCCTCTGCTGAGGAACAGGAAGCACCAAAAGTCATTACTCTACTTAAGTACCTATCTTTGCCCCCTGGTCAATATCTGGTGGAACAATTCTTTTATATCTTTACATATTCCGACCGGTTTCTGTCTGAATCTTAAGATCACTCCAACAAAAAAAGGGTAGTTGATCCTGTCCCTTTAATAACATCGTGTTGGGGACGATCTCAAGCTTGGCTGCAGCGTCCCAAACTAGTCTCGATTTTCCTTTATTCCATGTTTTGACAACGAATATGGGCAAATACCAAGTCCGTTGCTCGTCGGTCATTTCGTCGGTGCTATCAACTGCTCGTAGCGTTGAATTTGTTGATTCACGAACTTTCGTAGTTCTTTGACTCTCACCATAGGTGTTTCCAAACTCTGGAGTCGTCGCATGGCCATCTCACAGGAGGACGGAAGCTTTACGTTATCGTACCGCCACAGAAGTCCAGTCTGCCACCTTTTCAGTTCTCTGTTATACGTCGTCGATTCATTCAGGATACAATTGGCTCTCTCATCTTCCTTGGACCTGAGAGTGTTATTAGATATACTCTCACCAACCGCACCAACCAATGAAAAAGTCTCTTTGATAAGAACATCCAATTGCTGATCCTTATAACATTCCCAGTCGCGCATTACCCTAGAGCTTGCCGGGTCACCAGTATCACCTTTACGTCCGTAAACAGACCATCCGAGCCCTCTCACAACAAGCGGTACTCCTAGGCGCACGTCATCCAAGCCGATGATGAGCGAATCTGGCGCATCCTTATACGTACGAATGGGTAGTTTCTCGAGGTCCGAATGCTATTTGAGGAAGGAATCGTCCAACGCCTGATTGGGCAGATCCAAGTTCTTGACAGTTCTCACATTTTGCAGCGAAAACTAACGGGCTGCGACGTAGCTTGGTGAGATCGTTAAATTTATGCGCTTTGATTCAGCTTCAATTTCAGTTATTTCCCCTGTCCACCGTAGGCACAGTTCGTCTGAAGGTCCGTCGATACCCAAATTTACCTTTACATGAGTCTCGATCAGAGTGCAGGCTGATCTCTCGTCGATGACTGCAAAAGTTTCCACCCTACAACTCGGACCGTACAACGCTCTTTTGTTCTGCCCTGTATGCAGAACGGGTTCGCTGTCATTTGTCCTGCTTTTAGCTCTGCTTACATTTTGTTTTCCAATGTGAAGGAGAAAATTGTGCTTTATCGTATATCCATCCACGGAACCGTTTCTGCAATGTCGGATGAAGTGCTTTCCGAAGCATCTCCAGCACAATCTGCTCTTCTTAATGAAATTTTATCTGTCATGCACGCTTAAGGAACGAAATTCTCTGCAATCCTCTAAGTTATGAATGCCAGTGCACTTTCTACCTGAAGCCGTAGGACTAGTGTCGTCATGAACATTTAGCCGGACCCTTGGTTTCCTTTCTTGTTGTCTGTCGTCGTTGCCTAAATTTATTGACATCACTGTGCTCGCTCAGGTTGCTACTCTGAATAGCCAGTCATCGAAAGCTGCGATATCCACTCTCTGAAGTCCTGCGCTGTGCTTCGCCCAATCTAGCTTCATGTCAGTTGGCAACTTCTCCAAAGATCTTGTAAAAACCTCGGGTCGTTCAGGTAGGCAGAAAGTCCGCGGCGTCTGCGGTTGTCGGTTGACCGACAACGCCAGGCGTACCAAACTCTCCATGCTGTTTAATTTACCAGAGGGTTCCATACATAGCTTTGATTGCAGCGTATGATATATAGATTCCAGGCCAGGCATCATACATTTTCCTCGTATAGCTTCCAAAACCGCACCTTTTAAGCATTTTTGCAACCTCATTCGATTTTCTGGGTCGCTGAATTCACACCTTTCAGTGGACTGCTCAAAGCTTACAATACAATTTTTCTGGAGTTCCTGAAAAACAAGGAAAGTCCTTACTAATATATTGTTTTGTTTCTATTTGCGATGCATTTAAACATACTTCTGACACTGCCTACCCGACTGTGTGTGTATTCATATGAGGGCCCCAAGTGACTTGTACTCGCATAATTCGCTATATTGTAAGGATTAATTTCATATATGATCGTACTCGCAGTCGCTCGTGGCGTGTTCGACAGTGTGCCGGATAAATATGGCTGCGATTTGCCTCCAATTGCCCGCTATGAAAACTTGCGGTCCCGTAGACAAATCGCTCCATTCTTCCTTAATAGAACGTAGAATTCACCATGGTTCCATCAGTGGCGGTAACATACGTCATTTTTCCAGATGCACCTGGTTTCCACTGAGCAGCCAATCTGGACACCTATCAGTGACTTGTTATGGGTGAGTGTTAATTGACCCAATCTATTCTGCTTCCGTGTGCTGCTTCCTGCCGACCTGTGGATGTTACGATTGGCATGTTACGTGCGGTCGAAGTAATCGCCACGATCACGCCACTGTGTGTATCACTAACGCGATCCAAATTCACGCGTCGTCCTTGTGCTGCAGAACTCGTAACAGACATTAATGCTGGAAATTTTTCCATTTCCGTGCAAATTGAACCTTCTCGGCCCGTAATAATCTCTGTTGCACGCATCGATTTCTCTCCAGATCGCGATCGTAAAAGGTTCTATTTGCTGCTGAAGTTTTCCACCAAAGTTTTTTAGAATATTGCTTCGCAAGGCAATGCCTCCGTGGTCGCTGGGGCTCCTTACGTCACTCCTCGTAACTTTTATTTCCTTCATATGTTGACACAGGCCTTAACTAGGGTATAAATTGGTTAATTTTCCAAGAAACTTTAACAAAAGCCAGACTAAAAAGCTCTCCGGTTAACTTGCAGTTTAGCAGTTAGCTATTCGCTCAGCGTAACCGTTCGCCGGCGACGGCCTGCCATCAGCTGTTCGTATGTCGCGTTGCCAACTGGTCTATGCTATTAATTAGGTTCATGCCGTAACAAGTACATATTTGGCTAGTTATGTTGCTGTTGACGTTCTATATGTAATTGCTAATAATTAATGTGTCTAAACATCTTATGAAAAGTTGAATAACTCCACACAAATAAATACCAGCAGACGGCAGGCCGCAGGCAGGTCTTAAGTAGAATTGTACAGGAAAGCCTACGATTTCGACTCGAGAAGTACCGGATCGACGTATGCCCGAAGCCCCAAGTACCAGAAGCCAAACCACGTCCAACCACGCAGCCAGCAAATCCAAGAGTAGTACGCAGGACATCGTCAGCAACCCAGTCAACACATCGTCACGTAAGACAGATAGAGCCCCGCGGAAACGTCATGGACAGTAAGAAAAAGGGTGAACGTCCAGGATCCCCAGTGTGACCATCCGCGATAGAGCAAGGGACAGGCGGTTGTGTGTCAAAAGAAGTAATCCACCAGAGCGCGGCATTCTGTTCACCCTAGTCTGAAATGGTAACGCACGGCTGACAGAATTTCGAGTTAACGCGTCAGATTAAACGCGTAAAAGATTAAAACATAATCACGCCTTTTTTATACCTTAACGGGTATAAAAAATGGACACATTTACCAGTTAAGAACACAACCAAAGCATTTAACTTTTTCTTGTGCGTATCGACACTCCATTTGATATTCTTAGAAGTTTTGGATGATTTTAAACAGTTCAATACAAGAAACATTAGTTTTACCACTTATGCTAAAACTAGCTAGTTTGGCGGAAAAACAGCTATATATAGCTAAAATCCACACACCTGTAGTTTGTGAACTTTTAACGGTAAAGGTTTTTGCTATATGTCGTTAGAAAAGTATTACAAAATACTTTCGAACATTATTTGTTCATATACCACCGTTTAAAAATAGTAATCAAAAAAATTTTTTTAAGCCGATTTTTAAAGCTTTTTGCTCAATAAACAAATTTTAAGCTGTATAGTTCTTGGGATTCCTCAACTCAACTTTTGACGTATAACATATTGTTGTAAAGACTCGTTTGAAAGTCATTAAAAAAAAAAATTACCACATATACTAGTTCAGAACACTGCCTGAACATTGAGCTTTTTTTGTGGGTATCCAAGATCTAGTCGCCAGTCACGGAAATTATAGATGATGTCAAACAACTTGATATAAAAAACTTTAGTCTACCACTTTTGGAAAAACTCTCATATTTAGCGGGAAACCAGCTTCAAGTTTATATACCTTCTTGTACCTTCATCGGGGATGTGGACGTGTTTTCGTTGGATGGCCGACTATCGAAAGCTGCGAGCATGGGCATATCAGAGCTGATTATTAAATAATACTAAATAAATAAATAATAATATAAATAAAAACACCCAACAGTCCGCAAGCAACGATTATATTGAAATAATTACCAAGTACTAGATTAAATTAAATACTAGCTCAAACATGTACTACATACTACGGCAGTAGTATTAATAATTTCGTTATAATACATAAAATTTATATTCAAAATATACTAATAATAATTTTTTTAAAAAAGATTTTAATGCTTTCTTTAAAAGTACTTTTAATTAGACTCAGGATAATATTCACTGAAAATTTTTATGTTGTAGAAATTTTTATTTTATTCTTGGCATAATTATTTTTTTTTTTTTTAATCGCACTATAGTATTTATAAATGATAATTTTTTTCGGTCAGCGATGTTAAAGACTTTATCTAATTTCATTTTGTATTCTTTTTAAGTGTATTACTTTTTAACTTCTTTTAGGTACTCGGCTATGAATATTTTAAAATATAATGTTACTGGCGTCTTTTCCGTACTCTCTTTAAGTCCAACGATATCGACAGGCCTGCTGACTCGGCGACACCGCTTTAGAAATTAGAAATGCAAAAAAATTGGTAACTGATTACCAATTATTATATCATTATTATTATGATTATAATGATTTCGGTCAACGCATTAAAAGAGATGTTTCTGACCACATAAGGTATATATATTCTTGAACAGCATCACTTTTCGAGTCGATCTAGCCATGTTTCCGTTTCTACGCAAACTAGTCTCTCAGTTGTAAAGCTATCGAGCTGAAACTTTCCCAAAAGTCAGCTTCTTATTTCCGGTAGCCGGAACCAGCCGGATCGGACAACTATATCTTATAGTTCCCATAGGAACTATCGGAGAAAAAATTAAATAAAAATTATATCTTTGGTGGTTTTGGACATATAACCTCATACGCTTGGAAATAACATTTTTTAATTAGTTCTGAATTTTGAAAAAAAAATTTTTATTTCGAATTAAATTTTATAAAAATTGGACGACTATATCATATAGCTGCCTAGAAACTATTGGAAAATATGAAAAAATTATATCTTATATCGTTTGCAACGCAGCGAAGGAGACGTTTGCGACTCCATAAAGTGTATTTATTCTTGATCAGCGTCACTTTACGAGTCGATGTCCATGTCCGTCTGTCCGTCCTTTTTTTCGGAAACCAGTCTCTCAGTTTTAAAGCTATCGGTCTGAAACTTTCCCAAACTTTGCCGGATCGGCGAAAAAATTAAAAAAAATCTATCTGCGGTTTTTTTTTAACATATAACATATAATAAAATTGGACTAATTCACCATAAAGATGTAAAAAAAAATGTTCTGAAACAAAGAATGAAATAATTTTTTTTTATATTATTGAAGTCAGCAGCAATAATTTAAAATTTCACATGGTGTTACTAAAGTTAATTAATTCTTATAACTGCAAGGGTATACAAACTTCGGCTTGCCGAAGTTTCCTTCCTTTCTTGTTTTATTTACAATTTTTACGAAATTTTAACGACTTGTTATTTTTGTGTTTGTTGGTTTAAGAAGCGTCCACCACAATTTGGCGATTATCAATTTCGTTTTGCGGATTGTATATTTCTTTTTCTGTCTTTCTACTGTTATCGTTTTTTTTTTTATTATTATATATTGCGCACATTTCGAAGTACAATTGTGTGAACAAAAAGTGAGGGAAGAGCTCAATTATATGGAATACATATTGTTTATGAATACCACTGTTTATAGCAAATCGGTTATTATTGAGCGGAATGATCCAATAATGAATATTTTAGGAGATGAGAAACGTCTGAATTTAATTCTTCTGTTGATTTTGCCTAATTAGCCATAAAAAGGTACGAATTCCTAAGCAAAATATCCCAAAGCGGTTTCTTTATATTTTGTAAATCCTAAACATGCCAAGTGCTTGGTATCAAAACATGAAACCTGTGTACCGATCAAATAAATTTGTTTTAGCACTCACCTGACCTATCCATTATCCCTAGCATTATTCTGATTAATGACTAATAGGTTGAATCATTTAAATTTGTGTGTGCAGGAATATGTCTGTTGAGGAACCTTTTAATTAATTACAATATTGTGGTATATTCATTTGTATTTAAGATATTCCTTTTTGAGATAATCTGGTCTCACGATTTTGACCTCTTCCATCTGTCCACGAGTTTTCAACATGAATAAAACCAAAATTCTTATTGTGAAGTAATTGAGTATTATTCTAATAACCCCATTCAACAAACCATTTAGCGGGATCTATTCACCATCATAGTCTGGTCCTTTGAGAATCGGAATACTTCCGCATCTGTATCAGTGAATCTGCATACCCTTTAGCAACAGTCACTTAAACTTCTTACCTAAGCACGTGGTCGGCTAAAAGCGAAGTGACTCGCTTGGTCAATTACATCGAGTATCAACCTTCACAGAGCTGGCACGTCTAAATCAAGCATCCAGGAGCCTTAAGGAGATCACTGACGAAATGCACTTATAAAAAGTTTTATTACTTTAAGTCTTTTATAGTTGTTAAAGCGGCCAATCTTGTCAGTCACACGTCCATTACAGCTTACGATTCACCATGGTAAAAGCGATATGACCGTCCAAGGCTTATCGTGAACTCTTTACTGGACATTTTGTGGGACTGGCTGTTGCCACCCACGGCAAGGTGTCTAATCTACGCAAACTAACTGATGGCGCCAACGAAATCATTCGTGGGCTAGATGCACTTGGGGAGAACAGCCTGGGTGATTCTTTTTGTAATGGCTAAAATTGATCCCAACCCTAGAAGGAAGTGGATAGAGGACACCAGAGTCTCTGCGTCACCAACCGTTACAGATTTATTTAAATTCCTTGATGATCGTTGCGAGGATTTCAAATTAATCCAAGCTACATCGGCAACCAAACTCGATCCTGGCAGATACACGGACAAGCCTGCCAAAGCGAAGCGCGACCATCAGCTATATAGATGCTCTCAATTCTAAAATCAAAAACACTTTGCTTCAATTGCCTACACCCTGGCCACCGATCTTCACAATGTCAATCGAAAAATCGGTGGAGGCACTGCAATTGCCGTCATCAATGCCTCACCCATTAACCGCCATTGACATTGAGCATACACAACGATATTCTTCTCACGAAAAGGTAGAGCAGCACTTTCTGACCACCCATTCCCGAGTCTTAGAATATAAATACATCGTTGAATTTCCTTTTAAACACGAAAACCAAGAGTTTGCTGTGGAACGTCGCCTACTAATTTTAGTATTATTACTAAGATTTAGGAATGCAATGGAGTCCCCAAGATGACGTCCTGACCTAAAAAGTTTCACTTTCTACGGAGCCAGATGCTACTAAACGGCAAGTATTGTCAGGTGTCTCACGAATTTTCGATCCTGTAGGTATTCTAACGCCTGTGGTAGTACAGTTCAAAATTCTTTTCCAAGAACTCTGGCTACTTGACCTGGATTGGGTTTCAAAACTCCCACCGAAGTTGGCTGAGTGGTGGCAGACCTGTCGCGACGATAACTAACCTAATTCCTCTTTTTGCATTCAACTTATCGTGAAAAATTGAATTACAGGGATTTTCAGACGCATCTATAAAGGCATATGCAGCTGTCGTATACAGTCGTGTAAGCAATGCAAACGGCACCTGCTTGGTGTCACTTATGGCAACTAAAACACGCGTCCCCCCACTAACGCAGCAAAGTCGCTGAAACTCTGTGCTGCGCTATTGCCCACACGCCTTCTTCGAGCTCTTGAAGTAAGCTTGAACAAAGATATAACTGTGCATAATTGAAGCGATTCAACGATTGTTCTTTCATGGCTATCGTACATCCCATCTAAGCTGAAGACCTTTATAGCCAACCGTACTTCGGAGATCCTAAATGTCAAACCACGCAGGGCATCACGTTAGCTCAAAGGATAGCCGATTGCGCATCGAGGGAAATGATAGCAGCCAATCTTATGAGCTACGAGCTGTGGTGGAAGGCTCCACATTGGCTACACCTCAACGATCTACTTGCTTCAAAGCTGCTTAGTGGCAACAATCCAAACATAATTCTGGACGCCCATAATGGATGGGGTGAAATCCTCCTTACTATCCAGCGTCCCCGATTGAGTCTCTATCGCTTTGAGTTTCTTCCTGGATCAAGCGAATTATCTGCACTGCATATCTTTTACTGTTTATGCATGAATGAAGAAACGGATTCCATCAAACCTCACATTCGCTTTTGAGGAAATCAGAGGGGCCAGTATTTATTATCTAATGCAGGCTCAAAAAAGCATCTCATCCGATCTACACTTGTTGCTGAGGCAAAATAGCAAGAACGTCCTGCTTCATGTAAGTGGGCGCCTCTCCACCTCGCTACTTCCGAAGGGAGTCAAGCATCTGCCGAAACATCATCGCATTTCTTTGCTTATTTTGGAACACGAGCACAGGACATCACACTATCTCAAATAAACTTTCTGATATGGATTTTCTTGACGAATTGCTTCATATTTGGTTTCGAAATGTTTTAGAACGTTGACTGGATTTGTGTTTTGTTTCCAGTCCAGATTGTGTTTCACCTGAAGACCCACATCAACAAACTTTTGAGCTAAGGTCAAATCTAAATAAAATAAATAAAAATTCAGCTATTACTTAGAATTTAGACTTAAATAGAATTATAACTTGTTTTGTTTGGTAGGATCTGAGAATGTTGATTTATTTTGATTTGGTACACACGTACTATTATCACTCGAGATCAAACAAACTGCCAGGGCTTAACAATGAAGTAAAATGTTTTGATGCAAGAAATTCAATTTTAACTGAATGTATTAGTCTTATCAATACGTATTGGTTAACCTAAAAAAATATTTTTCACGTTCACGCTAAGGCCCACAAACCTCCCTACGCAGTTGCGTCAAAACCGACGATTAAAAATATATTTATGCATAAGTGTGTGTAAATAGTTCTAGGCCGAACTGCGCGGAAAAGCGAAAATAAATAAACAATTTAAACAATTTATCCTATTTAACTGCCCCTCTGACAGTCAACTCAATACAAATTTCAACTACCAATAGATTGCTGAATAACAATGACATGGGCGATTGATCGGCTCCTTTTAGAGCTTCAGTCCGTTTACCCAGTGTTAAAAAGCATTAAGAGGCAGTAAAAGATCGTAAAGAAACTTCATATAAAATTGAGGGCAAAAGCTTTACAGCACTGTAAATTTTTCTGCTAACGGTAATCTTAACATTTTCACTCAACTTTTACAGATTTCTTATTCAAAAGCCAAGAAGCGAGTATCTTATAGTCGAAATAGTCCCCTACAGCATTCTCCATTACCTATCATCGGTTGACCTAGGAACAGCGTCGTAATATAGTTGTAGCTTTAAGTGGGGCACGCGCCGGGTTCAGGCTCTTGTTTTGTCAGTAAAGGGAGTGGGTTTTCCATTTGATCCACATTGCTACATTCCTATTTGAGGACAGAACTAAGATATGAGTAAAGACGGAAAAAGTATCTAAAAAGGAGGGTTCTACCTCGCTGTAATGGCAGCAGCTGATGGGTGTGTGTCGGTGTCGGCAGCGAGGATATTATTCGTTGCTTACATTGCCTAGCCTACCATGATAACAAAAGCCGCATAACCTGACACAAGTTGGTGATCCCTTCGCAACACACCTACATCCTAATCATCTTCCATGATGCAAGCTTCCATAAAAAGATATTGCAGTTCATGGTTCTTATATGTTTAATATATGAAAAGTAAAACTTGCAAAGGTAATCTTAAGATTTTCAAAGTTGGGTATCATATAATCTTTACGTTAAACACATATTAAAGGGGTATATTTAAATCAAAACAAAAAAATTGGATATTAAACGTTAATGGAAAATAGAATATTAAATTTAATTTTATTACTGAGCAATTGTTTATGTTGGGGAAATTTTTTTTATTTAAGATCATTGGAAAAAAGATATACAGTCAATCAAAATAAAGCAAAGCGACCGCAGCCGATCACTTGCCCACAATATATATCGTTGAAAGCGCTATCAATATGTTGTAATACTTGCTGTAGTTTGGTTTATAAATCAAGAAAATGCATTTCAATTGACTTTGGGTCAGGATAAACACTTAAACAATTGCTGGCATGACGAGATTTGCTTATGGTATAATGTTTTCTTTAATTACACAAGGATTTTGATAGATTTACTTTAGCTTCTTATTATAAATGTACATTTTAACTAATTAACTGGCAGAAATTTAATTTCAATTAAATAAATTAATATAGTTAATAAAATTTTTAAAATAATTAGATATTTTTAGTGTTTCTTTTCTTCAAATCACAATTAAGAAACCGGGTGATTCCGTTTTGGGCCCGCTTACTTGCGCACATTCAGTAATAGGTGCACAGTTGCTTGTATGTATGTATATCAGGGGGCTCGCTATGTTGCTTTTGTGAATGTGAGGGTGTTGCTTGTGTGTATGTAGGTCAAACGGTGTACTGAGAATTTCACAAGAATTGTAAAATTTTCGGTGTGGACCCCAAAGTGGGCGCTGTGATTGAAGCTTTCACTTCCTTTTATGCGCTTTCTTGATAACGTTTTTATATTGACGCCTTTGGGGATATGTTGATAAAGCTGATGAAAATGCTTGCGCTGATCTGGGCATAAATTTTCCTGACTTAGGGAAGACCACTCCATGAAGCGTCCAACTTACATTCTTTTATCAATAGCCAACTAATGGTAAAAAAAACCTAAGCAAAGGCTGAGTATGACTGTTATTTTACAGATTTAGGTTCGGAAGATCACTGAGTTTAAGTTTTTACGGCCACACGGCCACGGTCCAAACGAAAATTCTAGTAACATTTTGAATTGTACTAAAAATATTGTGTTTTGTGAATTTCTCAAGCGTCATTTCGTCAAGCGCCCTACGTGGAGAAAGGTATTGTTTTAAGTCAGTAAGGACGAATCATTGGTGATTTTGTTTTGTCCGAAGGCAAGACAGTATAGACTTGTTTGAACCAAGACACAACAAATCTGGTTTAGCATTGAGTCCCAGTTATTAAAAACGGGATCTACGTATGATTTTATGGCCGCCAGGACAGAGCAATTAACCCCTTTCAGAACCACTAAATACCTATATGACCAGAACGACTGCGCAAACCTAAAAAGTCGAATACAGCTATTGAAAAAAACTGTCTGCTGGCACTAATTTTCCCGTGGGTGGTGTAAGGGTATGATTTGGGTGTTTACAAAGGTACTAACTTTGTCCAAAAATACCATCGACAAAACTTTTCTAAAGCTTTGTTAATGCCGCAAAAGGAGTCGAGAAGATCCTCATGAGCCAGTCTAAGAGCAACTACCGTTAATTTTTCGTTAATTCTTTTAATGTCCAGCAGTTTTCATCAGCGACCTTTTCTTCTGCTGACTGCTCTACCCTACGAAAATAATATTACCTCCCACTTTAAAATCTGTTGTTTGATGTGTGTTTAACAAAACTTTGTTACGCAAGGCAGTATACTCGGCGGTCGTAAAGAAGTCCGATTACAAATCTACAAAACCATCGACTGACAGGACTGAAAGATCCTCCACATGCGTACGGGACAAAGCGTCAGGAACAACGTATTGAGAGCCTATTCAATTAACTATCTTAAAGTCAAATCCCTGTAAGATGGTCCTGGCAAGTCCGGAACTCACATCAGTTTTACTCATTAACCACTTGAGTGAGTCATGGTAAAAAGTATTAAAACGCGGGCTATGGGACAATTTGCATATTAATGGCATCCGACCGCCCTCATTAAAATACGCTGGCTCTGGGCCAATGAGCATAATCCATAAACAAACTGATTTTAATGGGCTTCTGTGCCATAAAAATGTCACGATCATTTCAATAAAGAGTATACTTAACTGCCCCCATCGCCCCCACATCCCCATGTGACAATATTGATTATGTATTTTACTCCTCATTATAAGCAATTAATAGTCACGTGAGATCGGTGCACTGAAAAAAGGTGGCACACCCAAAGTATTCAAAGGTTGTTATCTAGAGGAACATATATTGTTGGGGAAAGGTGAGATCACTTACCCTTTTGCCTCATTATCACGGGTGTTGCTATGAACGTGAGAAAGGTCGCAAACCCAGAGTATCCAAAGGTTGTTATTACATAGAAACATGTCCGATCATGTTTGGGAATAATGTTTTTTATGACTGCAAGACTGATTTAGAAATTAAGAGAACCCCAATAAAAAGAATTTCACAAGTTAATGATTCTTATATGTGGGAATATTTTCAAACCCATATTTTTTGTTCCGCAGGATAACGTTTTACTGGTAAATCGTAAGAGAAATTCATAAAAGAAAGAACAAACTCAGAAACAAAAAACATAAACATAAAGGTATCAGCCAGAGCGACCCGAAAAGGTTTATTACCTGACCGCAATAAAGGGAACACCGCCAACGAACTTACGAGTCGCACAAGTCCAAAGGGCACGCTGTTTGAGAAGATCAAGATATTGAAAAATATTGAAATCACCGCGCGGAAACTCACAAGTATACCTGTAATTTAACCTCTAAATAAAAAGTCAAAAGTTTACTTTGTTGCAAAATAATGCATTAATTAATAATTTTCTGGCTCCGTTGCGGTGATTTACATAGAAGAGTCAGGCGCACGTATCCGATCTTAATTCAGGATTACAAAACATTAAGTGTTCGCCATAGTTCGTAGTTCAATTTCAATCATGAAATTCAATTTCCTGTTGTAGCCCTTTACACATATAGACACAACTTTAAAATTATGTATATAAAATTATGTTCTTGTTTTGGTGTTACGTTTATGTTTACGTTTTTTTTTCCACCTTAACAAAGAACCTGTTTTCCGTTTGTAATTGTCCTCAGATATTTTTGAGTTTGCAGTAACTGTTTCCTCTAACGTTCCAAAAAATGTTGTGGTCTCTATTGGCTAACCAAATTACAGTCTTACAAAGTTTTGTTTTTTACAGAGTAAAATCATATATGTAATTACAGAGTAAATCAATCTATTAAAAAAGCTTGGATTCAAGCTTTGATCTTTTTTCAATACAATTCTAATTTTCTTTTAGAATAAAATTATTATCATTATTATAATATGGATATGAGTCAGAATTTAAGTAAACTTTTAGGTTTGATAAATTATTCTTCATTTGGTGTAAATCCAATTATGGCTAATCGTGGTTTTTCGCGGCTAGCCGAACATTTTACAAAACAGCTGTGTTTGCTGCCATGCCCCAACTTGGGCTTAATATAAATTCCAACTTCCAAATAGGGTAGGCTTACATCAATTTTAATAATATAATTCATTTCAATTTTTGGAAAATCATTCGGAGTTATATGCAGTTATAAGCCGCAAAGCTATAATTTGTTTCACATTATTTCCCACCAATTATCCGATCGTTTCTATGACAGCTATATTATATAGTCGTCCGATTTTAATAAAATTTAATGCGAATTTCAGAACTAATTAAAAAATGTTATTTTTAAGCTTATAAGGTTATATGTTAAAAAACACAAAAGATTTAATTTTTATTTCATGGTTTCCGTCTAATTTTCCGATCGTTTCTATGGCAGCTATATGATTTAGTCATCTGATCGTGATAAAATTTAATTTGAAATTCAAAACTAAACTAAAAACAAGATTAGGAGCTTGTTAGTTAAAAAGATACCAAAGATATAATTTTTCAATATTATTTTACCACTAATTTTCCGATTGTTCCTTTGGGAGCTATATGATATAGTATTCCGATTTTGATAAAATTTAATTGGAAATTCAGTAGAAACGGACGAGCAGACGGACGGACAGACGGACATGGGGCTAGATCGACTCGTCTTGTGACGCTGATCAAGAATATATATACTCTATGAGGTCGGCATCGTCTGCTACACTGCGTTACAAACTTCTGACTGAAATTATTATACCCTCTGCAAGGATAGAAAAAAAGTGGTAGAATTATTATCCATTGGAAATGTTTAAATGTTTGAGTATACGATAATTAAGAATGAAACTCTTTCTCCGAAATACTCTCACCTGAGTAAACCATTTCTGGAACATTTAAAATTTCGTTCATTGCTTTCCTTTTCACTTTTTATGTTATACTCGAAGCTTCAATCCTAACGACTTTAAAAATAATTTATTATTTAAAGAGATTGAGCTTCTTTTTAACTGGTGGTCCTCTATCTATAGCTTAGCATATGGCTTGTCAAAGGATTAAGGCTACGTCTCTTATTATAAATAATCATTCTATCAGCCAAATGTGCATCCAAATCGAAACGTTTTCACCACGTAAATTCACCAAATAACCGCTTTGGTCAACAATGCGTATAGATAGTGTGCTTATTTCATCACAGTTGATTGGTAAATAAATTAGGTTATGTGTTGTCACTGTTATTTTATACCCAGGTGGAATATTAACGACAAACTTATGTAACGTACCATTCGGTGTATTATCTATATATGAACAGCTTGTTGTTTGACATTCCAAAAGAAATGTATTAATTTGAAATATGTTCATAGTCTGATCTGATCCATACGTCTTTGTAGGATTTGGTTCTAGTACTTTTTATTGGGAACCAAATACTAGTTCAACCAACAGTTCCTTATTAAAATAAACTGGCTCTCGGGTCGTAGTTATTTCAACTTCAAGTCTATTATTATTTCTTTGGATTTTAAATGTTTTTTCACTGATTCTTTTTAATATGAAAGATTAACCACAACAACGGGTGCCTTCAATTTAAATTCATTTGGGGTCTAAAATGGTTGTGACTCTCTATTATAGTAACTAGATTGAAATCTTGTATACATTTCATAAAGGTGGGCATACTGATCGTTACTAAAATCGACATTCAGAATATCATATAGATATGACTCAAAATTCAAGTGAACTTTCAAGTTTGATAAATTATTTGTGATCAGTTCTCCATTTTGTGTAAATCCAATTAAAGCAAATCGTGGTTTTTCGCGGTTAGCTGACAATTTCACATTCTAACTGTGTTGGCTGCCATGTCCCAATTTCGGGTTAACATATGAATCCCAACTCCGGAATGCGATTGGTAGGTATAACAACTTAAATCTTAATTAAATCTTAATTTTTGCAAAATCATTCGGAGTTACATGGGGAATTTTAAAAGTTTAAAAGTTTGTTCATTTGTGGTTTGTTCAAACACATCGCCAAGATTCTTCGTTAGTATCAACACTAGTTCGTGCTTACAATTTAACAAAACCTTTTTAAAATCCTCAGCAAATCCCAATAATTTTTTTTAATGGTACAGAAAAGTTTAAGTGGGGACTCGTAGAAATTTCGTCTCCACTGCTCCATCCAGAATTTAATAGGTTTTGACGTTGAAGATTATCCAGGAATATAACATTTTTTAAGGTGGTAGTCATGCCAACATATCGTGTTTTATCAATCTCACATCCATTTATTTCGTACTTAATTTCATCCAAAAAGTAAGCCATACAATTATTAAAAAAAAAGTGGTAACATTATCAGTTGTACGTCCTATTGTAGAATCGTTTTTAATAATTCCTTGAAAATTAATGTAACTTTCATGAGGAAGTACGAACAAGTCTTGATTTTGGATAGTAATTCTGATTTCATCGTTTGGTTTGAATGTTTGACTATACGATGAAAAAGTACGAAACTCTTTCTTCGAAATACTCTCATCTGGGTAAACCTTTTCTCGAACATTTAAAATTTCGTTCATTGTTTTCCCTTTTACTTTTTGAATTATACTCGAAGCTTCAATCCTAACGACTTTAAAAATAATTTATTTTCCAAAGTGAGTGAACATCTTTTTACTGGTGGTTTACTTTCTATAGCTATACTTTCATTTTATACCCAGGTTGAACATTAATGCCAAACTCATATAACGTATTATTCGGTGTATATTACTTTCCAAATGAATTGAATTATTTTTTAATATTTTCGCAGTCTGATCTGATCGATAGGTTTTTACAGGATGCGGTTCTAGTACTTTTTGATGGAAGACAAACAGTTGACCAGTTGTACTTTGCATTTTAAATGTTTTTTAAGGTTATAGTCTTTCAGTTTATTGTAAATGAAATCGGTGATGTCATTCAATACGTAAGATCCATTAGGAATTGTAATAACATTGTCACCAATTTTTTTTTCGTCAGTATTTCAAATCGAATAATACATATTAAAGTCAATAAGAGCGTATTTATATTGCCCATTCAATTTGATAGGGGGAAAAAAGTTCGTATTTATAATGGAACTATTTCCATTCAAAGATAGTGTAAGTAACCTAGGCATATTAAAATCTTTTGATAAACTGTGGGATTGTAGGTATCTAACCCAGGTTATTCCTTTTCTTTTTCTGTACCTTCCGTTATCACCCTTGCTAATTAAGAGGAATCCGTGCTTATCCTCCCCACACATTTGACAAATTTTTACAAATGTTTCATAAATTGTATCAGTGCTAATATGATCCCGATATATAGCCGCATATTTAAATCATCTTGTTTAAACATTAAAATAAAGTTGGCATTGTCACGAATGAAATGTTTCGGTATTAATTTATGTTTGTTTTTTTTACAAGCTACGTCATCGAATATTATAATGTATTTTTTTTGGCTTCGCTGGGGCTTGTACACCGACATTATAGGGGAATGTATAATACGCCATTTCTTATATCGGTGCGATTAATTTCTCCAAATACGCATATTTAGGTTGGTATAAACATTTATGATACATAAACATTTTCAAATTTTAGTCCATTGGTCTTCTCTATTAAACTAAGCATAATATTAGTTTTACCACAACTGGATGTCCGAAAATTAGAGTTCTTATTGTATTCGGTAAGAGGGCACTATGTCTTGGCGGTAGATATCTAACTACAATTTTTGTTTTTTGCTTATTAAACGCTTTTTTCAACCTAATATACTTAAGTAAATGAGAAACCTTTAATGATTAAACATCAATCAAATGGGAAAACATTTTCATAATCGCTTTAATCGTATTTTTAATTGTAAACACGGTGGTGGTCTTGTCGATAGGCTAATCACTACATTACCGTTCAAAGCCAATACATATTCCTCGATATAATTTTTGGACCGGGTACAAAGTTACGGAAACGTTTGGAACGCGGTGATCAAGGAAAAAACCCACTGGATGAAGCCTGCAAAGAGCACGATATTGCATATTCTCAAAACAAGGTATTGAGTGAACGAAATAGAGCCGACTCCATTTTGATTGACAAAGCCTGGTAGCGTGTTAAGGCACTCTTGATGAAAAAGCAGCAGCATACTTTGCTACATATATAACGAAAGCCAAAAAAAAAAAATTTGGGATGGAATTGAATAAAACGAAAAAATAGGGAGGAAAACGATATAGAAGAATACAATAAAGAAAACAAACCTTTCGACTGTTATTAACTAAGACATTAAAAAGACAAAAACCATTACACATTAACGCAATTAAAGTTGCAAGTAAATCATTTCATCAATCAAAAGGTTCTAAGAATAATTTAAAAATACCTCGTGTAATTAACGTACTGAAAATTGGAAGTTTACTACCAATCGCGGCGATCTAAACAGCCCTCAGCGCTCTTGGTAGTTTATCAAGTGGTAGTGGAGCAATTGCAAAGACAATTAATAATGCAAGAAAGGCTTAACAAGATATGGAAAAGACGAAACGTAACAAAAGGAAAATTGAAGGTGTTGCTGTACGAGAAGGATTATTTCTCAAACCCTATAGAGAGGGGTATGGTTTCTTAAGCTCTATAGTAAGGGAAAGGGAATTAAGAAGCATAAAAACTAATTTCTCTGCTAACTAATAGACCACTATCAAATATCGACATTCTACGCGATGCAAAAAATATATCCCTCATTTTAGAGGTGTATTTATGAGAGATCTACTGCCAGAACCGCAAAAAGTCGGGAGTGTGATATAGTAAACCTAGATAAATATCAATCAAGTGGTATACACTGTTTATAAAATTTAAAACTAAAAAATTAAACCTGTATTGTATAATAAGAGGAAAGGCTGCGCTGACCAAATTTTTACCAAATTCCGAAAAAGATTAAAAGCATTGAGGATAACATATTTAAATAATGTTGGATGACATCATATGTCACTATTAATTTTGATTTAATTATTATTCTTTTTTTAATAACTTTGTTTAAGCTGCTTAATAATTTGAATTTTTTGCCAACTTGTTCTACTTAATTACCCCACACTGCAATTATATGTTTATATTTTGAATTCGCCTTACGCTCTTTTATACATGTAGCTCACACATATACATATCTCTCTTTTGTGATCTCGAAATCGAACATTAAAAATCAGTGAATTTAGAAACCGAAATAAGTCGAACGTTTTTTTCTAATAACTCTTCATTCGGCAGAGTCCGCACAGATATCATTGCCGAAAAAAAAGAAAATTAAGTTAGAAGGTGTCGCTTTTCAGCCTATTAATAGAATATGATTAATACAAAAATTGTAAATGAGTTGCATGGACCATCTTGAAAAAACTTTGAACGAAGACAAGTGAAGGAGTATAAATGATCCGTGGCAAACAGATTTTGTTAAAATGAGAGCCTTTTCAAAATCTAATGATGGGTACCGATACTTGTTGATTGAAAAATAAAAAATAAAAATTGAGATATTTCTGTATATATATATATGTGTATATACACTTTATTGGGTCAGAAACGCTTTCTTCTACCTGTTACATACTTTCCGACGAAACTTTTACTCGTAAAGTAAAAGGGTATAACAACAGGGCAATAAAGATTAAAAAAAGAAGAATAGTGCTATTGCAAAAGGTGACAACAGTAAATAAAATTGACGAAAGTCAATTTGATGCCAACCTGTTAAAATCCTACAACGACCCGATAGAAGGAGGCCAATAAGGGATTACGCAAGCCCTATCGAAAATAATAAAACTATACTAGTGGCCCAAATTGACACTAATCATTAAAAAACTATGAAAAAACGAGTGTGGACTACCAAAAAGGTGAAACTTCGACACACACTATAGTTCCAATGATAATAACCACAACATCAACATCAACATCGGACCATTACCTCGAACAGAGAATGGTAACGAATGGGCAATAACCATAATATGCGATCCTACAAAATATCTAGGTGCAATACTGGTAACAGATAAAAACACAAACACAGAAGAGAAAGCAGTATTTGAATCATTTATACTAAAGTACGGTCCTATAAAGACGTTCATAATTGACTTATGCCAAATTAGTAAATAT
The DNA here is from genome assembly GCF_025231255.1 of Drosophila biarmipes. Lineage (NCBI taxonomy): Eukaryota > Metazoa > Arthropoda > Insecta > Diptera > Drosophilidae > Drosophila > Drosophila biarmipes. The sequence continues at coordinate 1,186,957 of NW_026114527.1, forward strand.
TATCAACAGCACACCACTACCAGACTTTAGAAACAGAAGAAAGAAGTCATCGAGCATTCAACGAATACAAAATTATAAATATAAAAATGGTCAGCAAGTAGAAATATATATTGCCAGGGCGAAACACCTCTACCATAGGCTTGAGTCAGAAATAAAATTAAAAGGCGTTTCTATATAAGCTCAATATTGCCTTCGAAACATGTTCTAACGTAATGGGGAATAAAATAAATTAATCTTTAAAAAATAATCCAACATCTGAAAAATACAAAATTTTGTAGTTGTTGTCCGAACGCACAACGGTGCCAACCTCCTGGAAAAGCTCTACAGGCAGAGGATATTGTAAGCAACCACGTTGCCGCACTATCTCATACCTTATCTGGCACCAAGCTAGAAAAATTAATACAAGAATATATTTAAATATGCGCACCTGCGCCTAAGCAACGGAAGGAATAGCCAAGGCGCTTGGGCCACCCGCTGGAGCAAATAAACAGACGTACGCGGAAATGGAGCTACGGATCCCTAGAGGTACCCGGACCATCGGTAAAAGATCTAATGCTGCTAGAATCTCTGCTGGCAACCCAGCCGAGTAAGTGCTTGCTGAGAAATTGGAGGCACCTGTTGGGCCGGAGAACGACTTCTTGACCGATTCATCGCTGAGCACAGTTATGCGAGCATTTGGAGCGGTAATCGAGTGCGTAGACCTGAGCAACACGGTAAGCCGGGAGCTGCAAAGTAACCCCATGAGTCTTTGAAAGGGAAAGCCCGCCCGAATCCGAGGAACTCAAAATAGGTTTAGTAATAGGCTGTGACACCAACGCCCACAACACTAGGTGGTTTTGCCCAAACAACAACGACAGAAGTGAGTCTATATTTTTTCATTACTCGAATTTAGAGCTAATTTTTTTCCATCAGGTGCAATTTCCCAAAAACACTATAGATCTAAAGTTGGTATTAGATTAAGTTGTGGGCGCAGTTAAAAACTGGCCAGTCTTTAACAAGAACTCATTCTCTGATCATAGATTCATAAAAACAATTTTGTCTGGTTGTTTTGGCTGGAATCGCCTTTGCCGGCCAGCTTTGCAAGCCGCAGGTGGGCCGACTAGCACATATACAAAGACGTTCTGGCGAATATCCCTCCCATAGTACCGCCAGACAGAATTACAGACCCAAAGGAGGTGGATAGAGCAGTGGACAAACTCACGGAAGCATGCAACACGGCCTTGAAAGCTGCATGCCCAAAGGGAAAGCAAGGGGAAGGAAAAAAGCTCCCGGGTGGACCCAATAATTATGAATCCTCAGATCCAACTACAGAGGCCAGTTTAACGGAGCAAAGGCGGAAAAAAGGGACATAAACTGGCAAAACTACAAACATGAACTAGTCTAGTTCATTATATTAAAAGGACGAAACGAACGGCATGGCAGACCTTCTGCTCTGACATAGAAAAAACGACTAGTGCGGCAAGACTCGGGAAAATACTCTCTAGGACAGTCTGGGCTATCTTCAGAAAGCAAACTAGCAAAGAGTTCTTGGACTTACTCCTAGACGCTCACTTTCAGGGAGCCAACAGGTCATCCTCTAGAAAGAACTGCCGGAGAAGGAATCAAACTAGATCTCTTATTATCAGACCACAATATTAAATGGTGCATTCGGAGTTTAAAACCATATAAATGGCCAAGACCGGATGGGACAAATCCAAAAAGTAGATCTGCTAGTGCGGCATAACTCGGGAAAATACTCTCTAGGACAGTCTGGGCTATCTTCAGAAAGCAAACTAGCAAAGAGTTCTTGGACTTACTCCTAGACGCTCACTTTCAGGGAGCCAACAGGTCATCCTCTAGAAAGAACTGCCGGAGAAGGAATCAAACTAGATCTCTTATTATCAGACCACAATATTAAATGGTGCATTCGGAGTTTAAAACCATATAAATGGCCAAGACCGGATGGGACAAATCCAAAAAGTAGATCTGCTAGCTATAAACTATCTGAGAAAAATCTTCCAAGCCATTCTGGCTTAGGAGGGAAACAAAAGTGGTTTTCGTTCCCAAAGTAAAGGCAAAGGCAATCCACATAACAGCAATGGACTTCAGGCTAAAAAGCCTGACATTATTCTTGCTAATAAATAAATAAACAAATAAGACTACAAATAGGAGTCATTATCGATCCGATACTTATTTCAGAGTCACAACCCGCTTACAAAAAAGGTAAGTCAACCGAATCGGCCTTAAACTTGGTGGAAAGTAGCATCGAGAAATCACTCAGCATCAAGGAATACACACTGATCGTCTTTCTAGACATAGAGGCACCCTTCAAAAACGTGCTTCCAACAGCAGTTACAGAATCCCTCATAGAGGGTTTGAGCCGCCAATGGTGGGACTGATCCATAACTAGCCGATAAGAAGAATGGTTACGGCCATACTGGCGAACTCAACCCAGACTAGACTGGTGAACAGAGGCACCCCGAAAGGAGATGTACTATCAGAACATCGCAGTAAATTAATTACTACGGATGATATGGGGCCCAAGAGATCGTACGGTATCACAATGGACCCTAGAGGTCTAAGTGTGTCAGGCAGACGTTTTAATCAAACCTAAACTATATAATTTTAAATATTGAAGAAATTATTGAAATGTCAAAATTTTCAATGTACAAAGAGTACGGTACGGTACGGTTCTACCTTAGAGACGGATCAATATTTTGTGACTTTTTTTTGTATTGTTCGGTCGCTTGTGTTGGGGCTTTTTTAGTAGCGCGGGACGTCCCATTACTTTGACAGCGACTGTCTGAGCGATTCAAAGTCTGAAGACTTGGTTGATCGGCTGAGTAACTTCGCTTTATCAGATGTTGCCGCCGAACGTATAAAACAGAAAAAATAAAGTATGAATCCACAACAACTACAGGCAGTCATAAATACAGTGGCATCGGTAAAGAAACAAGAGTTTGAAAAAATTGAAGGAAGTCACTTATAGGCTTAGCGCTTCGATATTATCTGATCTTGAGATTTCAATTATTTGCCTGTTGCTGAATCCGATAATATGCCTTGTGACAAAAGCCTTGATGCGGAAAAATCATTGCTAGAGTTTGATGGGCGACAGACGCACTAGCGGCATATGAATTAGTTCGGCGGTGACTGTAGTTCTAGACATTATCACGCTGCTCTCATAATTCGTAACAAAATTAGGGGATCTGCTGATTTTTACCTTTCGTCATTTAATATAGTTCGTAATTTTGATGCTATTATAAGCCGCCTTGACTTTACCTATTATTTCCGGGCTGAAGAGAAACTTAATCGATGTGCTTTTTGCTGCTCCGCCTAAGGATTTGCCGTTAGCCTTGGCAAAGGTTCAGGACAATGAAAGTGATTCCGTGATTTGTTAGGGGATCATCCCTGCTTCTGTTCGTCCAACGAACAATAACGGGGATCTACGAGGGTACTGCTATGGGGGCCTCTAAAAGTTATATCAAAAGAAAGATTAGATTGGCGACTTCAGTTTCCGTTGATTCTCAAGTCGCTTCACGGGTTTAAAAAAATAGAACTCAAATGCCATTTTGACCTTTTTGGTATGGAGCCTTTTTTCAATTGACGTCAAAATTGGCCTTGACCTGTTAGCGCAAGTAGGTGCAAACATTAATCTCAAAAGTATATCCATGGAGGACATGAGGATCTGCACTTTCAAAAGAAGGCTCAGGGTAACTTTACGAAGATTGAGGAAATTTTCGTGTCCCCAATGATTCAAGACGGCTTTCAGCAAATGACGCCTAAATACTCGGGGGTCCTTGCTGACCCAAATAAAAAGTTATCGTTCAACATAAATGTTTCAGCGACTATTTCAACAGAGGATAGTGGGCAGTATATTCAAAGCTTTGCCCGTTTCCTATGGGTGCTGCTGATGTTGTCAATCCGGAAATTGAAGAACTGCTAATGTGGCATTATTCGACCATCTCGTTCTTTCTACAATAACCCCATATGGGTTGTATTTAAAAATGGCATCGACGCTTTAGATTCGAGTAATAAACGCTTAGTTGTCGATTTTAAAAAATTACATTTGAAAACTATCGCCCATAAATGCCCAATGCCGAGTATAAATATGATACTGTTAAATCTGGTGAGGGTCAAGTTCGGAAATCAGCAGATAGAACTTGCGAAAGTGGACAAAAGACTACTTTACGGAGGCAAACATGAGTTCTGCCGCTTACCTTTGAGACTGAAGAATGCCTCAAACATTCTTCAAAGAGCAATAGATGATGTTTTACGTGTCTTTTACGTCTGTGAGGTTGACTTTATTGTCTTTTCAAAGGCTGAATAGACCTAAATTTTCCATAATGAAGGTTTAAAAGAGCCTGCAGGATGCCAACATGTATATGTCGAGGCAAAAGTCAAATTTGTGTAAAGAATGTATGGAATTCATCTTTTTGTTTTCAAAATTGAGGGTACTAGAACAAGGAACCAGGACAAGGTAAAAGTAGTTTAAGCAGTCAAGTAGTTTAAACCTTTAAGTAATTTGTTCAACCTGAGATCTTCTTTGGTCTTAGCAAATTACTGTCAATGCTTCATCAAAGATTTCGCATCAATAGCGAGAGCTTTGACAAATATGCTCAAGGGTGAAGGTGGCAGGGCAAAAAGCATTTCGGTCAACCTTAATAAGGCAGGCAGCGCATTTGACAAGCTTAGAAACATTCTTGCTTCAGAGGATGTATGGTTTCTGATAAGAATCCAAATTCAAAACTTAAGCATTGGAAGGCCCGCAGTGAAAAAAGGAGTGCAAAGATTATGTGAGGCAGACGCTTTGTTGCTCCAAGATATTTACGCTTTGCAAAGCTCAGCAGAGTCAGATCGTCGCACTATTTACAGTGAACAGTCAGCAAAGCTTATTATTGAGGCCACAGAAAAGTCACTAACTGTTTTCAAAACCAGATCGTATTAGATCCTTCTCTGCTGTCCACGCCAAATAAGCGACTATTTATAGTGTTTAGTACTAGGAGTCGACAAATTGATTTTGTGATTGGAAGACGTTAGTGGACATAGTGAAAGACGTAGAAACGCCCAACGTCGTGAATGCCATACATTGCAAGTTTCCTATCCTAGCCCGTATTCAAAATAGTCTGGCTCGGCTCTTCCCTGTCACGGAATTTGGCCTCGCAAGTCTTGTGCTACGAAAATAATATTACGAACGAAAATAAATATTAGTTGTGAAGCATAAAAGGGATCACAGAGCTGCTCTGGAGAATATAAAACTTGTTGCATAACTATTATTTTCCAAAAATGGTTTAAATTGCGGTCGAAATCGTTCTAAACTGCAGGATTTGTCAAAAGTCAATATTTAATAACCATTGATATCTTTTTAACAGGTGGAAAGTACTTCCCCAAGGCGGTCGATTAATTTGGCAAGTTTGTGGTGATCTGGCCAATATCATTGGGTGTTATTTTCGATGTAAAAATCCCACTTTTTTCTTCCCTAATGTTAAATTGATATATTGCGATAATGAGGGTTCGTTGGACTCTGAAACTATACGATGCATGCTAAAAAATCTGTACGATATTGATAAACAAAATGCCCCACCATCACTCAGTATGTTTTAGTTTTAGTAAGAACCAAGAGATTTGGGGATAAACTTAAGTCTCTGTATATCGAGAATAGAGTTGATGCTGATACTGGGACAACGAACCTAATTAAAAGGAGGGTGGTCCACAATGACAATATTCGATAAGGGCCACCAAATCGATTTAGCGTCGCTTGTGAACAGCTGTGTTTGCTTTTGTGCTCCGAGTTTTTGTCTTTTCCAGTGATTTTTGTGCGAGTGTTCTGTGTGTATTTATTTACAAAGATTAGCCTAACAATTGTGCTAGTAATTCTAAATAGATTTCCCAGTAACGGGTACGTGGTAATAGTTATTTTAACATTTCTATTAGATTTGTTTAATCCCATAGCTTTGTTTTTGTAAGATACGCTCCTAAACTTGCTAAAACTCTTTTACTCTCTCTCAATCTCCCTCGCTCTATTTTATAACTGTAACCTGCTCTCTATGCACCCGCTGAATTTCTAGTAGACTTTTCGGTGCTATTTTCTGCAACACTCTCCCTCTCTCTTGCTTAATTTACTTTGTATTTGTTCGTACTGAAAGTTGTTGGTGTCGCACAAGCCACGCTCAGTCGATAGAATATTTCTTTCTCTCTCTCGTGCTCTCTTACGTTTTGATAAATTTTCGCGATCTCGCGCTCTTATTTTTTTTTTGTGTGTTTTGTGCTTCTGTGATTTTTGAATTTGATCCCAGTGCCAAATTTACATCGAGGTATTTTTGATATTTTATTTCATTTGATTGTCTTATAATGGCCCTTGTCTGTTCTAAGAAAAACTGCACACTTGCGTCTTCTACGAAAGACCCTTTATTTTTTGCTGGCTATGCGATTCGATGATGCACGTCAAATGTGCAGGATTCACCGGCAGAGTTAAAGATTTTATTGATCTTAACTCTGGTCTTGAGATGAGCGGCTTTATGAAGCAGACTCGAGACAGCCTGTTGAATATCTCGGGTGCTTTTAGGCAACTCAATGAGGGGTTCAATACCGTCTGTGCCCAGTTTAATAATAAAAAATTATTAACAGAGTCGCCTAAACGCAAAAAAGCCAGCTTAACCGCCGTTAATACGACTATGAAATCCAATCCAAATCCGAACTTGATAGCAGCAGTTCCCATTGAAACAGAAGAAAGCAAACCAACTGTGCGTATGGATACAGCTAGCTCGAGTGAAGTCCGTGTTTCCGGAATAAAAGCTTCTGTACTGGCTAAGTCAAAGAAATCAGTGCCGACCGTTCCTATAGGTACTGTAGGCACCGATCCTGGATCTCAGCCTAGTGAGGTTCAGACTGCTGCTGGGGAGCGTAAGAAACTTTCAGTTGTTCCACAAAGGAAGCATTTGTTTCTAGATTCACCCCAGATACCACATCTGAGGATGTTCTGGAATTTAAACGTGAAAAATTCCCATCCGAAGATATTTAAAGAATTTGTCCCAAATAAACCGAGAACAAATAACAGGCCCTCCACTGTGTCAAAAAACTAAAAAGTTTAATGTTGGCGTATCAAAATGTTAGGGGATTAAATATGAAGCTACCCAAGCTTTATGCTGACTCCTCTGCATTTACAGAAGATATTTTGGCTTTTACGAAAACTTGGCTGAAACCAGGGATATCCGACTCTGAAGTTCTGGGTAATAACTTTAATACTTATAGGACCGATCGCAACTCACGTAGGGGGGGCGGTGTCCTGATTGCCGTTACCTCTAGCCTAACATCTGAAAGAATTCTCATTCATATACCCAATGAAATTGAATTTCTAAGTGTAAAAGTTTCTTTGCAATCGTTATCTGTTTTTGTTACATGTTCTTATATTCCAACTGGCTCTGACCTAGTAATATATGAGCACCATCTGTCTGCAATAAAATCTGTTTTATCCCTTCTTTCTAACAGAGACCTTTTGATTGTTTTAGGTGACTTTAATATACCTGATATTTCTTGGTCTTCTCCTACTGACTCATTTGTCGCTATGCCGTTATCCGCCCATGATTTTGTGGATGGCCTTTTAGAATTATCGTTACAGCAATTAAGCTTTATAAAAAATTCCTTGAGAAGACAATTAGATCTTGTGTTTGTTTCAGACCCGTCTGAAATCACAGTATGTAGAATTGACGCTCTTGTTGTACCTGAAGACCCATTTCATCCAACTATGGAACTGACAATTTGCCTCCCCTGCTCTGATACCCTCTCTCCTTTAGTTTCTCCAACTAAAATGAGATGTTTTCGTAAATGTAACTATAATAAACTTAACGATATGATTTCTCATTATAATTGGTCAGACTTTTACAATTGTACAGACATTGAAAGTGCCACTGAACTATTCTATACAGTCTTAAATACGTTTTTTAATGAATGCGTACCTGATGGGTTTCTTTCAAACCTAAACAAACCTCCATGGTTTACCAATGCGCTTCAAAGACTTAAAAACCTTAAATCTAACATTTATAAAAAGTATACAAAATCGGGTAGACCAGCAGATTTTTCGAAATATGTTGTGGCTCGAACAGATTTTAATGTTCTCAACAGTCATTGCTACTCTATGTATCTAAGTCGATGTAAATTTGAATTTTCAAACGATCCGAAACAGTTTCACAATTTTGCCAAGCGTAAGGCATCGGCATTGCCTTCATCGGTACGTCTAAACTCAATGGAGGCGTCGACGGATTCTGAAATTGCTGATTTATTTGCTGAGTTTTTCCAAACTACTTATAGTTCGACAGCTTGGTCAAATTCTAACTACCCTAATCCATTAAATAGGGCAAATTGTATTTTCTCCCCTGTAATCACCGAAAGCTCTCTCGTAAGAGATTTAGCAACAACAACGCCAACATTTTCTCCCGGTTCAGATGGACTTCCTGGATGTGTGCTTAAATTTTGTGCGTCAACCATTTGTAAACCGATTCTTAAACTTTTTAATTTGTCAATTTCATCATCAGTTTTTCCTTCTATCTGGAAGGACTCTTTTAATATTCCACTCCATAAAAAAGGTGCGAAGGCAGATGCCCAAAATTATAGAGGTATTTCTAAATTGTCGGCAATTCCTAAAGAATTTGAACGTATTATCACTTCTCATTTGCATCATTTATGTTCCTCGCTTATATCACCGTGTCAGCATAGTCTTGTTAAGGGAAGTTCGACAACCACTAACCTTCTTGAATTGACATCTATTGTAATAAATGGATTTAAGAAAAAAATGCAGACTGACATTGTATATACAGATTTTAGTAAGTCCTTTGACTCCGCTAACCACTCTCTTCTTGTATTTAAATTTGATCTGCTTGGGTTTCCTGGTAATCTATTATCTTGGATTTCATGTTACTTGAATGCTAGGACTCAGAGGGTTATATTCAAGAATGCTGTTTCAAAATTGATCTACGTGACATCTGGGTCGTCATTTCGGCCCTTTGCTGTTTACTTTGTTTATTAACGATCTGCCCTCAATCATAACACATTCTCGTGTACAAATGTATGCTGATGATGTTACGCTTTGTTTATCATATAATGATATAGCGTCGGGATTTAACTTACAGTCAGATGTTGATTGTATTCATGGATGGTGTGAGTAGAACCTTTTAAATTTGAATTGCCTTAAGTGCAACGTTATGACTTTTTATAGAAGTACTCCTACGTTTAGCAGTTACTTTTTTAAAAATTTGCCACTTGACCGTAAATATTCAGTTAACGATTTAGGTGTTCTTCTGTACCCTAAACTAAAATTTGACTGCCACATTATGTCCACTGCTATTGGGTTTATAAAGCGTTGGTCAAAAGAATTTGACGACCCTTATACGACCAAATTATTATTTAGCTCCCTTGTCCGTCCTATTTTGGAATATTGTACGTCGGTTTGGAGTCCACAATATCAAGTGCACATCGACCGTTTGAGTCAGTACAAAAAAAATAGTACTTATTTGCCCTGCGTAGTTGGAACTGGGATCAAAACGTAAGGCTACCTTCGCACCAGAGTAGATCACAATTGCTTAACTTACCTACACTTGTAAGTCGTAGAACAATGCTTGGTACTAGTTTTATACAAAATCTTATAAGAGGTGACATTGATTCTGTAGATCTTTTAAACTGCCTAACATTCAATGTTCCTGTTAGACTAACACGAAATTATTATCATCTAAATTTGCCACGATGTACATCAAATTTTTGTCTGCACGAGCGTTAGCGTTCTATATAATAACTATAATAAACATTATCATTTAATTTGCATTTCAACTTCTATTCCAGTGTTAAAAACTAATATTTTATGGCCGAGGACGTTCATATCGGTGCACTAAAAACAAATAAGTTCACGAGGACGAACGGCACACGAAGTCTTACAATGTACGTTAGTCGACGGCCGTGATCTAGGGTTACGATTTAGTTATTTTTTACTCTGTTGATTAATTCTGAGTTGGCAGCCGGAGAAAAAAGGCACTTCCTCTAAATCGAGCGTTTTTATTATATGTCGACCGCTGCGAACATAACAGCCGAAGCTACCACACAGCTATCAGTTTAGATAGATAGTGCTCGTCACTGATCTTGGCCACCACCGGGACTCGATCTGCACTATGGATAAGCTACCGAAGCAATTACAAAGTTACCAATCGTTGCGGGCAGCAACTCGCCACACCGCCCATTTGAGGACCAAGAACTCCAGCCTCCTGCAAAAGCTGTACAGGCAGAGCATATACTGGAGAGGCCGATACGGGTATGGATACATAGCTCGAAGATAACAATGTAGCGCTGGTAGTCAAGTGGGAACAAGCGGAGCTGGCGCCATCTGTGGGTTGGTTGCCGAACTAGGAATAGGGGTAAGAGAAAGCGTATAGGGTCAACAGGGCGAAATGTCAGTTGTTTTCTGCTGAGAGCGGTTTTCTTTTCGGCTGTTAAGGGGTTTGCCGTCATTGGCACCCGGCATTAGCGTTCTTTTCCATTTCAAATTTAAGTGGTTTAATTTCGCGAAGACTTTAAAAAGGAAAAGGGACCGAATTTAGTCATTCCCGCCGAGTCCTATGATTTGGGGGCTCGGCGATTATAAAACTAAAAAAATAACCAAAAGAGGAAAAGTTACGATATTCGACCGGCGGGAACACTTTGGATCTCATCCAGCTGAGTGCACCAGAAGTTCTCATTGGAGTGCGATTTGGAGAGGGCCACCAGTATTTATGCGACTTACGATCGGCGCGGAGCACGTTAAAATCGCTGGACGACGGAAGGGTGTAATCTTTCTTTTGGCGAGGTTATAATTTCACCCTGTGGCGACTCTGTTTTAAGCTGGGGAAAACTAGTCAGAAAACCCCATTAAATTGTGCCCGTAAGGGATTCTAAAACCCAACGCGGAAAAGCCATCAAAAAAAAAAGAAAGAAAGACCCATTTAACCTCACATATTGGTGTGAAGCAAAAAAAGAAGTGGAGAAAAAGAAATTAGAGAGCGAAAAGAAGAGAGGCGGATTAGAGCCGAGCTCATTTTTATTTTTTTTGTTAATTATAAGTAACATTTTTTTTGTTATATGTTTTTTTAAGGTGTACTATGTGAATTGGTGAATTGTTTGAGCTTCTCGGCAAGCTGCCAAAAATCCGGTGTTGATTTCCCATTATTTAAAAGGCAACTTACTTACTGCATGGCAACTTACCCCATCTAAAAGAGAAGAAGATTTTATAAAAAAAAAGAAAATGAAAAAATGAAAAAAAAGCCCCTGTGTCCCCAAAGACTTTATTCTTTTCGCAGCATTTTCAGCCGCTTTCGGAAAAAGCGCTTTCGAGGATGCCGCTGGAAAATTGGTGAGCTTTTATTTTATATAAAAACCTATTTGATTGACATATATTTTGTGGCGATTTCAAATTCTTTTTTAAATTTTTTTTTATGTGGCGTGAGCGTGCTTTTAAAAATCAAAAGAAAACTTTTTAAAATTTGGCAAATCTTTTTTTTTTTTACATGTACTGCCATTTATGTAATGGTAAAAAAATATAAAAATAAGATAATCGAGAATTTGAGTGAGAACCAATACCGTAGATTTGGAGCAGCAGAAACCCACTCAACGCGCCAATGTCGTAAATTGTCTTTGCGGCTGCGCCCAAAGTTTTGATTTGGCATCCAAGTGAGAACGGTTACATGATAACGTAAAGCGAAGTAATTACGAAACTAAAGTAAAACATATAAGCAGCCCGATCCTATATGAAATATTATAAGCCACATTTATCGCATCTATCCCATATTTAAAATAAATTATTTATGCTATTTATTATATTTTATACTATTTATTATATTATGATATTTTATCTTTGTATTACCTCTACATTTTCCACTTGCACTCAATGTTAGCTTCAGTACGTATTTTGGGCGATGTTCATTTTTCTAGGATTTTAATTTGTTAGTTGATATGATTATTATTATTATGTATGATTATTATAATTATTCTGGCGGCCATCCGTGTGGCTGAAATTTTTAGTCTACCACCCACACACTACTACACCCATCAACATTTGTCTTAAAAATACAATTTTATTTTAAAGTTATAAAAATATCGTTCCGACGCATCTTTATACTTGTCCGCATTCATTTTGTCTTTGCAAAAGCACAATCAGACGCTTGGAAAACGGTGTCCAGAATTACGAGTAATTTGTCATCGATATGCAAAAACATATTTTATATTTTCCCTTTCTTTTATGGTTGAGTACCTTAACTTTTACATTCGGCCGCATAGAATTTATAAGCTTGCAGTTATTATTAACAGTTCGCCCAGTCACGGCTGATGTCGAAAACAGGGTATTCAAGTCCGTCGTATATTGACATAAATCAGTACTCGGTCAAACGCTTTGGATGCACGTGTTAAGACTATCTGATAAGTTCAGTGTATAAGAGCATAGGGCGAAATCGTTTGGAACGCAGTCCGAGCGGACCGCTTACTGACCACGATTTGCATTGAGGTTTTGTTGTTGTTGCTCATTTGTAGATAAGCGCAGCCCATACGTATGCCCAGTTATATTTTCTTTTCCCAATTCTTTAAACACCTGCCTGGTCTTAAATTTGGTTTTCGCAGGGGAATTAGTCATGCTAGAGGCAAACGATTTTTGCTTGAGAAATTTTATTTTTAGTTTACGCTACTTAAAAAAAAAAAGAGATAGCATTGTGTTTGGTTTGATATTTGATTTGCATAGAATAAATCCTAGTTTTAAACATATTTATTTAGGAATTTTCTTCTCTTATGAGAATCGGTTTGCGTAGAGCTCATTATTGATTATTTTAATTATTATTTAGTCGTTCAGATTGAGATTAAAAGATGTCTGAGGAGGAAAACAGCAGTGTTGCGCCACCACCAGAATGCGTTCTGTGTGGGAAAGCGTTAGCAGCTTCTACACTTTTTAGAACCAAATGCGCGCACGAATTTCACAAATCGTGTATAGCAATTTATGCCAAAAAGAAACCTACTTGTCCAACCTGTAGTACAGTCTGTTTTGAGAAGCCGGCTACGCCCAATACCAGGTCGCAGGGTAAAACAAATTTGGATAGTCCAGGAAATACAGCTGGCTTGAGTCAGTCGGCTCGCCAACCGTCGGATTCAAATGCAGGGCAAACCGAATCCTTAACAAATGCCATATCAGAAGCCGTTCGAGGAATGCAAAGTGAGTTATTGGCCCAGTTATTAAGGGAAATGGGACAGCTAATTCGGTCAACTATAGCAGCTCAATTAAAACCGATTAGTGAAAAGCTATCTCAACGTGGTGGTCCTTCTGCCAGTGGCCAACCATCGACTGGTTGATTTCCGGAAATAAACTTAGACACTGGTTTTGCTGGCAGCCACGGTCCTGGACCAGGATCGCAGCGAAGCTTTGCCTCTGACTTAGCGCAAAGGCCAGATAAGGTTGCGCACATCTTGAATGGTTGGAAGATTCGATTTAGCGGAAATGAAGATGGTCTCAGCGTTGATAATTTTACATACAGGGTTGAAGCTCTCACTCGTCAGACACTTGAAGGGAATTTTACCATTCTATGCAGTAATGCAAGCATGCTTTTTGAAGGCAAAGCCAGAGATTTTTATTGGCGGTTCCATAAAACATCTCCAGTAATGAGATGGGATCTGCTTTGTCAAGCTTTTAGGAAGCAATTTAGAGATACCCGTACTGATGTTGACATTAGGGAAACTATTCGTGATCGTAAGCAAAAAGAGAAGGAGAACTTCGACAGCTTTCACGACGCAATTATGCAGATGATGGATGGATTGGAGGTGCCTTTGGAGGAGTTCACAGTAGTCGATATTCTGAAGATAAATTTGAGACCAGAAATAGGGCACAAATTGCTAAATGTAACCATTCATTCTGTGGATCGTTTGAGAGAAATTTGCCGTCGGCGTGAGAGTTTCCTAGACGAGGTTAGGAAAAATCAAGGTTACCAAAAGGTAGTTCCTTTTCGGAGACAGGTGGCTGAGCTGGTAGAAGAAGAGGATCTCGATCGGCGTGTAATGTTTTCAGATGATGATGAATTCGAAGTTGGCGCACTGGCTTTAATTTGCTGGAACTGTCATAAAGAGGGTCATTGTCACCAAGATTGCCGAGAAAAGAAACGTATTTTTTGTTGGGGCTGTGGGGCCAAAATTATCTTAAAAACTCACTGTGCTCGTTGTCAAAAAAACATAAAACAGGGCACACAGTATCGTCAGCAACTGGGTGCTCAGAAAAACAAAGCCACGAACACAGAGCTGAGCCAGTAGAACCGTTATCGTCAATTTTTAAAGAAAGCAACATTAATATTTCAGGCGAGGAAGGAATTCAGCCGAGTTTTTGGCCTCAACTTGCTAAGCAGCAATTCCTGGATAATATTTCTAAGGTTCCATGCAGATCCAAATCAAGACACACAAATCGTATGCGATCTTATTGGAAATCGGTTAAAACAATAAATACTATTCGGTTTAAAGGAAACGATAAGCGACCATATGCAGAGGTTAAACTTTTAGATAGGATAATCATAGGACTTTTGGATACAGGGGCAGCCATAAGTGTGGTAGGAGGAAATTTGGCAAAGCAAATAATTCAAAGGAAACATCCATTTAAACCAGTTGCTACAGCAGCTTGTACAGCTGATGGTAAAAGACAACAAGTCGTTGGACGTTTTCGTACTCCAGTCCAATACAAGGGGGTCGTCAAAGATTTGGATCTCAATATAATACCATCGTTGAGCCAAGACCTATATTTAGGGATTGACTTTTGGTCCAAGTTTGGTCTGTTTGGAAAAAGTAGTTGCTAAGTTTCCCTCAATCGCTGTGTCTGGACTAGGAAAAACCACGCTAATCTCTCATTCAATAGACACAGGAGATGCTAAGCCGGTAAAACAGCGGCATTTCCCGGTATCCCCAGCCATTGAGAAATTGTTGTATGCTGAGATAGAGCGAATGCTTAAACTCGGAGTCATCGAAGAATCGGATAGTCCTTGGTCGTCTCCCGTGGTATAAGTGCAGAAGCCTGGCAAAGTAAGACTCTGTCTCGATAGCTAAAAAGTTAACATAGCTACGAAAAGAGATGCATATCCACTTCCGCAGGTTGACGGTATATTAGGTAGACTTCCCAAAGCAATCTACATTTCAAGCTTAGATTTAAAAGACGCCTTTTGGCAGATTCCTTTGGAGCCAAGTTCTCGCGAAAAGACTGCTTTACTATTCCGGGAAAGCCACTTTACCAGTAAAAAGTTAATCGGGTGTCGGTGGTGTTCTTGTTCAGAAAACAGACGAAGGCGATAAGTTTCCTATCGAATTCGTTTCTAAGAAGTTGAATAAGGCCCAAAGAAATTACTTGGTGACAGAACAAGAATATTTGGCAGCCATTGTTTGCATAAAGAGCTTTCGGGCCTATATAGAAGGCCATGAATTCACCGTGATCACGGATCATGCGTCCCTGAAATGGATTGCTGATGGCCTATTATATCCTAGAACTGATCATGCAATGGGAGATTTGTTGCACGATAGCCATGTTGGAATTGGTGCCTGAGGTTTTAAAAAGGGCTCATGATGACCCGCTTGCTTCTCATGGTGGAGTACACAAGACCTTAGAGCGAATTCGCAGGTATTATTTTTGGCCAGGATTGGTGACAGACGTTAAGGAATACATAGGTAATTGTGACATCTGCAGAAGGATAAAATCACCAAATAGAGTGCAACGGCCGCCGATGGGAATTGCTCCCGAATTGCAGAGATTTTTCCAGCGTCTCTACATTGATTTTCTCGGCCCATATCCACGTTCGCGTTCAAGAAATGTGGGGATATTTATAGTTTTAGACCACTATTCAAAGTTCGTCTTTTGAAAGCCGTAAAGAAAATGACTGCTGATGTGGTTGTTAAGTACTTACAGCAAGAGTTGTTTCACACCTTTGGTGTGCCCGACCCGATCGTATCGGATAATGGCTCCCAGTTTAAGTCCGAGCCATTCCAAAAGCTGCTGAACCAACATAAAATTTCCCATAGCTTGACCGCTGTGTATGCTCCGCAGGCAAAAGCATCAGAGCGAGTGAACAGGTCAGTAATAGCTGCAATACGGTCATATATCCGAGAAGTCCAGAAAGATTGGGACGAATATCTGAGCAGTATATGCTGTGCGTTGCGTTCATCCATACATTCGGGAATTGAGGCATCACCCTATTACATGGCTTTTGGCCAGCATTTTGTTTCGTCGGGCTCGACTTATAAGCTGTTGAGGGCTCTCGGTATGCTTGAAGACAGAGCAGCTAGATTCACAGAGGAAGATTCCTTAGAGTTGGTGCGTTCTAAGGCTCGAGAGGTTATGCGGAAACAGAATGAAAAGAACGAACCTCAGTACAACTTAAGGTCTCGATAGGTAGTGTAAGGTCAGGAAGTAAATCGCAAGAACTTTAAACAGAGCAATTTGACGGGAGGCTATAGTGCGAAATAAGGTCCATTATATCTCAAGGCTAGGATTCATAGAAAACTAGGAAATTCATGCTATGAATTGGAGGATTTGTAAGGTCGGGCCTTGGGACGGTATCATGCTAAGGATTTGAAGCAATAAGAAGGCTAAGCTACCAGCTTTGTTTGGATATGTTTTGGGATGTCAACCCCCATACCAGATTTTGTGGGGGGGATTTTGTAGCGCTGGTAGTCAGGTGGGAACAGATCGGAGCTGGCGCCATCTGTGGGTTGGTTGCCGAACTAGGAATAGGGGTAAGAGAAAGCGTATAGGGTCAACAGGGCGAAATGTCAGTTGTTTTCTGCTGAGAGCGGTTTTCTTTTCGGCTGTTAAGGGGTTTGCCGCCATTGGCACCCGGCATTAGCGTTCTTGGATCTCCTTGGATCTCATCCAGCTGCGTGCACTAGAAGTTCTCATTGGAGTGCGATTTGGAGAGGGCCACCAGTATTTATGCGACTTACGATCGGCGCGAAGCACGTTAAAATCGCTGGACGACGGAAGGGAGTAATCTTTCTTTTGGCGAGGTTATAATTTTACCCTGTGGCGACTCTGTTTTAAGCTGGGGAAAACTAGTCAGAAAACCCCATTAGATTGTGCCCGTAAGGGATTCTAAAACCCAACGCGGAAAAGCCATCAAAAAAAAAAAGAAAGAAAGACCCGTTTAACGCCACATATTGGTGTGAAGCAAAAAGAGAAGTGGAAAAAAAGAAATTAGAGAGCGAAAAGAAGAGAGGCGGATTAGAGCCGAGCTCATTTTTATTTTTTTTGTTAATTATAAGTAACATTTTTTTTGTTATATGTTTTTTTAAGGTGTACTATGTGAATTGGTAAATTGTTTGAGCTTCTCGGCAAGCTGCCAAAAATCCGGTGTTGATTTCCCATTATTTAAAAGGCAACTTACTTATTGCATGGCAACTTACCCCATTTAAAAGAGAAGAAGATTTTATAAAAAAAAAGATAATGAAAAAATGAAAAAAAAGCCCCTGTGTCCCCAAAGACTTTATTCTTTTCGCAGCATTTTCAGCCGCTTTCGGAAAAAGCGCTTTCGAGGATGCCGCTGGAAAATTGGTGAGCTTTTATTTTATATAAAAACCTATTTGATTGACATATATTTTGTGGCGATTTCAAATTCATTTTTAAATTTTTTTTTATGTGGCGTGAGCGTGCTTTTAAAAATCAAAAGAAAACTTTTTAAAATTTGGCAAATCTTTTTTTTTTTTACATGTACTGCCATTTATGTAATGGTAAAAAAATATAAAAAAAAGATAATCGAGAATTTGAGTGAGAACCAATACCGTAGATTTGGAGCAGCAGAAACCCACTCAACGCGCCAATGTCGTAAATTGTCTTTGCGGCTGCGCCCAAAGTTTTGATTTGGCATCCAAGTGAGAACGGTTACATGATAACGTAAAGCGAAGTAATTACGAAACTAAAGTAAAACATATAAGCAGCCCGATCCTATATGAAATATTATAAGCCACATTTATCGCATCTATCCCATATTTAAAATAAATTATTTATGCTATTTATTATATTTTATACTATTTATTATATTATGATATTTTATCTTTGTATTACCTCTACATTTTCCACTTGCACTCAATGTTAGCTTTAGTACGTATTTTGGGCGATGTTCATTTTTCTAGGATTTTAATTTGTTAGTTGATAAATAAAATGTTTATAACGTGGTAAATTAAGTGTTCGTCCTCGGCGGACTTGAGACCGTAGAGCCAAACCCGCAAAGGGGCCGTTCTGAAGAAAGGAAAATGGTTATGGAACGGCCAATGGAAGGGTGGGCTGAATGCCGCCTCTTTAACAGCTAAGGTGGAAAAGAGGAAGACTCGATCGCAGGTGTAGGGGGCCTTGCGCCCAACAATAGACCAAGCATAGTACATAGTGCTTTCTCTCCCCGGCCTTAGTTTTGGTTTGTCTTTGCACGCAATCCGAGTTTTGCTAATAATCGAAGAGGCATTGATGAGTTAGAGCAAAGATCCACACCACTAGCCAACGAGCCGATTGACATTTTTGCGTGCGCTCTAACCCGTCCGTAACACCCAGCCTTAGTTTTTTTATTTAGAGGATGTTCGTTACATTCATAAATAATTAGTGGTTAGTATGATTATTATAATTATTCTGGCGCCCATCCGTGTGGCTGAAATTTTTAGTCTACCACCCACACACTACTACACCCATCAACATTTGTCTTAAAAATACAATTTTTTTTTAAAGTTATAAAAATATCGTTCCGACGCATCTTTATACTTGTCCGCATTCATTTTGTCTTTGCAAAAGCACAATCAGGCGCTTGGAAAACGGTGTCCAGAATTACGAGTAATTTGTCATCGGCCACGACTGGCGATATGCAAAAACATATTTTATATTTTCCCTTTCTTTTATGGTTGAGTACCTTAACTTTTACATTCGGCCGCATAGAATTTATAAGCTTGCAGTTATTATTAACAGTTCGCCCAGTCACGGCTGATGTCGAAAACAGGGTATTCAAGTCCGTCGTATATTGACATAAATCAGTACTCGGTCAAACGCTTTGGATGCACTTAGAAAATTCTTTAAAAAGAAATTAAGTGCCCACGTGTTAAGGCTATCTGATAAGTTCAGTGTATAAGAGCATAGGGCGAAATCGTTTGGAACGCAGTCCGAGCGGACCGCTTACTGACCACGATTTGCATTGAGGTTTTGTTGTTGTTGCTCATTTGTAGAGTTTTTTTTTTAGTTTTCGCTACATAAAAAAAAAAAAGATTGTGTTTGGTTTGATATTTGATTTGCATAGAATAAATCCTAGTTTTAAACATATTTATTTAGGAATTTTCTTCTCTTATGAGAATCGGTTTGCGTAGAGCTCATTATTGATTATTTTAATTATTATTTAGTCGTTCAGATTGAGATTAAAAGATGTCTGAGGAGGAAAACAGTAGTGTTGCGCCACCACCAGAATGCGTTCTGTGTGGGAAAGCGTTAGCAGCTTCTACACTTTTTAGAACCAAATGCGCGCACGAATTTCACAAATCGTGTATAGCAATTTATGCCAAAAAGAAACCTACTTGTCCAACCTGTAGTACAGTCTGTTTTGAGAAGCCGGCTACGCCCAATACCAGGTCGCAGGGTAAAACAAATTTGGATAGTCCAGGAAATACAGCTGGCTTGAGTCAGTCGGCTCGCCAACCGTCGGATTCAAATGCAGGGCAAACCGAATCCTTAACAAATGCCATATCAGAAGCCGTTCGAGGAATGCAAAGCGAGTTATTGGCCCAGTTATTAAGGGAAATGGGACAGCTAATTCGGTCAACTATAGCAGCTCAATTAAAACCGATTAGTGAAAAGCTATCTCAACGTGGTGGTCCTTCTGCCAGTGGCCAACCATCGACTGGTTGATTTCCGGAAATAAACTTAGACACTGGTTTTGCTGGCAGCCACGGTCCTGGACCAGGTTCGCAGCGAAGCTTTGCCTCTGACTTAGCGCAAAGGCCAGCTAAGGTTGCGCACATCTTGAATGGTTGGAAGATTCGATTTAGCGGAAATGAAGATGGTCTCAGCGTTGATAATTTTACATACAGGGTTGAAGCTCTCACTCGTCAGACACTTGAAGGGAATTTTACCATTCTATGCAGTAATGCAAGCATGCTTTTTGAAGGCAAAGCCAGAGATTTTTATTGGCGGTTCCATAAAACATCTCCAGTAATGAGATGGGATCTGCTTTGTCAAGCTTTTAGGAAGCAATTTAGAGATACCCGTACTGATGTTGACATTAGGGAAACTATTCGTGATCGTAAGCAAAAAGAGAAGGAGAACTTCGACAGCTTTCACGACGCAATTATGCAGATGATGGATGGATTGGAGGTGCCTTTGGAGGAGTTCACAGTAGTCGATATTCTGAAGATAAATTTGAGACCAGAAATAGGGCACAAATTGCTAAATGTAACCATTCATTCTGTGGATCGTTTGAGAGAAATTTGCCGTCGGCGTGAGAGTTTCCTAGACGAGGTTAGGAAAAATCAAGGTTACCAAAAGGTAGTTCCTTTTCGGAGACAGGTGGCTGAGCTGGTAGAAGAAGAGGATCTCGATCGGCGTGTAATGTTTTCAGATGATGATGAATTCGAAGTTCGCGCACTGGCTTTAATTTGCTGGAACTGTCATAAAGAGGGTCATTGTCACCAAGATTGCCGAGAAAAGAAACGTATTTTTTGTTGGGGCTGTGGGGCCAAAATTATCTTAAAAACTCACTGTGCTCGTTGTCAAAAAAACATAAAACAGGGCACACAGTATCGTCAGCAACTGGGTGCTCAGAAAAACAAAGCCACGAACACAGAGCTGAGCCAGTAGAACCGTTATCGTCAATTTTTAAAGAAAGCAACATTAATATTTCAGGCGAGGAAGGAATTCAGCCGAGTTTTTGGCCTCAACTTGCTAAGCAGCAATTCCTGGATAATATTTCTAAGGTTCCATGCAGATCCAAATCAAGACACACAAATCGTATGCGATCTTATTGGAAATCGGTTAAAACAATAAATACTATTCGGTTTAAAGGAAACGATAAGCGACCATATGCAGAGGTTAAACTTTTAGATAGGATAATCATAGGACTTTTGGATACAGGGGCAGCCATAAGTGTGGTAGGAGGAAATTTGGCAAAGCAAATAATTCAAAGGAAACATCCATTTAAACCAGTTGCTACAGCAGCTTGTACAGCTGATGGTAAAAGACAACAAGTCGTTGGACGTTTTCGTACTCCAGTCCAATACAAGGGGGTCGTCAAAGATTTGGATCTCAATATAATACCATCGTTGAGCCAAGACCTATATTTAGGGATTGACTTTTGGTCCAAGTTTGGTCTGTTTGGAAAAAGTAGTTGCTAAGTTTCCCTCAATTGCTGTGTCTGGACTAGGAAAAACCACGCTAATCTCTCATTCAATAGACACAGGAGATGCTAAGCCGGTAAAACAGCGGCATTTCCCGGTATCCCCAGCCATTGAGAAATTGTTGTATGCTGAGATAGAGCGAATGCTTAAACTCGGAGTCATCGAAGAATCGGATAGTCCTTGGTCGTCTCCCGTGGTATAAGTGCAGAAGCCTGGCAAAGTAAGACTCTGTCTCGATAGCTGAAAAGTTAACATAGCTACGAAAAGAGATGCATATCCACTTCCGCAGGTTGACGGTATATTAGGTAGACTTCCCAAAGCAATCTACATTTCAAGCTTAGATTTAAAAGACGCCTTTTGGCAGATTCCTTTGGAGCCAAGTTCTCGCGAAAAGACTGCTTTACTATTCCGGGAAAGCCACTTTACCAGTAAAAAGTTAATCGGGTGTCGGTGGTGTTCTTGTTCAGAAAACAGACGAAGGCGATAAGTTTCCTATCGAATTCGTTTCTAAGAAGTTGAATAAGGCCCAAAGAAATTACTCGGTGACAGAACAAGAATATTTGGCAGCCATTGTTTGCATAAAGAGCTTTCGGGCCTATATAGAAGGCCATGAATTCACCGTGATCACGGATCATGCGTCCCTGAAATGGATTGCTGATGGCCTATTATATCCTAGAACTGATCATGCAATGGGAGATTTGTTGCACGATAGCCATGTTGGAATTGGTGCCTGAGGTTTTAAAAAGGGCTCATGATGACCCGCTTGCTTCTCATGGTGGAGTACACAAGACCTTAGAGCGAATTCGCAGGTATTATTTTTGGCCAGGATTGGTGACAGACGTTAAGGAATACATAGGTAATTGTGACATCTGCAGAAGGATAAAATCACCAAATAGAGTGCAACGGCCGCCGATGGGAATTGCTCCCGAATTGCAGAGATTTTTCCAGCGTCTCTACATTGATTTTCTCGGCCCATATCCACGTTCGCGTTCAGGAAATGTGGGGATATTTATAGTTTTAGACCACTATTCAAAGTTCGTCTTTTGAAAGCCGTAAAGAAAATGACTGCTGATGTGGTTGTTAAGTACTTACAGCAAGAGTTGTTTCACACCTTTGGTGTGCCCGAGACGATCGTATCGGATAATGGCTCCCAGTTTAAGTCCGAGCCATTCCAAAAGCTGCTGAACCAACATAAAATTTCCCATAGCTTGACCGCTGTGTATGCTCCGCAGGCAAAAGCATCAGAGCGAGTGAACAGGTCAGTAATAGCTGCAATACGGTCATATATCCGAGAAGTCCAGAAAGATTGGGACGAATATCTGAGCAGTATATGCTGTGCGTTGCGTTCATCCATACATTCGGGAATTGAGGCATCACCCTATTACATGGCTTTTGGCCAGCATTTTGTTTCGTCGGGCTCGACTTATAAGCTGTTGAGGGCTCTCGGTATGCTTGAAGACAGAGCAGCTAGATTCACAGAGGAAGATTCCTTAGAGTTGGTGCGTTCTAAGGCTCGAGAGGTTATGCGGAAACAGAATGAAAAGAACGAACCTCAGTACAACTTAAGGTCTCGATAGGTAGTGTAAGGTCAGGAAGTAAATCGCAAGAACTTTAAACAGAGCAATTTGACGGGAGGCTATAGTGCGAAATAAGGTCCATTATATATCAAGGCTAGGATTCATAGAAAACTAGGAAATTCATGCTATGAATTGGAGGATTTGCAAGGTCGGGCCTTGGGACGGTATCATGCTAAGGATTTGAAGCAATAAGAAGGCTAAGCTACCAGCTTTGTTTGGATATGTTTTGGGATGTCAACCCCCATACCAGATTTTGTGGGGGGGTTTTGTAGCGCTGGTAGTCAGGTGGGAACAGATCGGAGCTGGCGCCATCTGTGGGTTGGTTGCCGAACTAGGAATAGGGGTAAGAGAAAGCGTATAGGGTCAACAGGGCGAAATGTCAGTTGTTTTCTGCTGAGAGCGGTTTTCTTTTCGGCTGTTAAGGGGTTTGCCGCCATTGGCACCCGGCATTAGCGTTCTTGGATCTCCTTGGATCTCATCCAGCTGCGTGCACTAGAAGTTCTCATTGGAGTGCGATTTGGAGAGGGCCACCAGTATTTATGCGACTTACGATCGGCGCGAAGCACGTTAAGATCGCTGGACGACGGAAGGGAGTAATCTTTCTTTTGGCGAGGTTATAATTTTACCCTGTGGCGACTCTGTTTTAAGCTGGGGAAAACTAGTCAGAAAACCCCATTAGATTGTGCCCGTAAGGGATTTTAAAACCCAACGCGGAAAAGCCATCAAAAAAAAAAAAGAAAGAAAGACCCGTTTAACGCCACATATTGGTGTGAAGCAAAAAGAGAAGTGGAAAACAAGAAATTAGAGTGCGAAAAGAAGAGAGACGGAATAGAGCCGAGCTCAATTTTTATTTTTTTTTTGTTAATAATAAGTAACATTTTTTTTGTTATATATTTTTTTAAGGTGTACTATGTGAATTGGTAAATTGTGTAAGCTTCTCGGCAAGCTGCCAAAACTCCGGTATTGATTTCCCATTATTTAAAAAGAAAAGAAAGATTGCATGGCAACTTACCCCATCTAAAAGAGAAGAAGATTTTATAAAAAAAAGAAAATGAAAAAATGAAAAAAAAGCCCCTGTGTCCCCAAAGACTTTATTCTTTTCGCAGCATTTTCAGCCGCCTTCGGAAAAAGCGCTTTCGAGGATGCCGCTGGAAAATTGGTGAGCTTTTATTTTATATAAAAAGCTATTTGATTGACATATATTTTGTGGCGATTTCAAATTCATTTTTTAATTTTTTTTTACTATGTGGCGTGAGCGTGCTTCTAAAAATCAAAAGAAAACTTTTTAAAATTTGGCAACTCATTTTTTTTGTACATGTAATGTAAAACAAGATAATCGAGAATTTGAGTGAGAACCAATACCGTAGATTTGGAGCAGCAGAAACCCACTCAACGCGCCAATGTCGTAAATTGTCTTTGCGGCTGCGCCCAAAGTTTTGATTTGGCATCCAAGTGAGAACGGTTACATGATAACGTAAAGCGAAGTAATTACGAAACTAAAGTAAAACATATAAGCAGCCCGATCCTATATGAAATATTATAAGCCACATTTATCGCATCTATCCCATATTTAAAATAAATTATTTATGCTATTTATTATATTTTATACTATTTATTATATTATGATATTTTATCTTTGTATTACCTCTACATTTTCCACTTGCACTCAATGTTAGCTTTAGTACGTATTTTGGGCGATGTTCATTTTTCTAGGATTTTAATTTGTTAGTTGATAAATAAAATGTTTATAACGTGGTAAATTAAGTGTTCGTCCTCGGCGGACTTGAGACCCCCGTAGAGCCAAACCCGCAAAGGGGCCGTTCTGAAGAAAGGAAAATGGTTATGGAACGGCCAATGGAAGGGTGGGCTGAATGCCGCCTCTTTAACAGCTAAGGTGGAAAAGAGGAAGACTCGATCGCAGGTGTAGGGGGCCTTGCGCCCAACAATAGACCAAGCATAGTACATAGTGCTTTCTCTCCCCGGCCTTAGTTTTGGTTTGTCTTTGCACGCAATCCGAGTTTTGCTAATAATCGAAGAGGCATTGATGAGTTAGAGCAAAGATCCACACCACTAGCCAACGAGCCGATTGACATATTTTATATTTTCCCTTTCTTTTATGGTTGAGTACCTTAACTTTTACATTCGGCCGCATAGAATTTATAAGCTTGCAGTTATTATTAACAGTTCGCCCAGTCACGGCTGATGTCGAAAACAGGGTATTCAAGTCCGTCGTATATTGACATAAATCAGTACTCGGTCAAACGCTTTGGATGCACTTAGAAAATTCTTTAAAAAGAAATTAAGTGCCCACGTGTTAAGACTATCTGATAAGTTCAGTGTATAAGAGCATAGGGCGAAATCGTTTGGAACGCAGTCCGAGCGGACCGCTTACTGACCACGATTTGCATTGAGGTTTTGTTGTTGTTGCTCATTTGTAGATAAGCGCAGCCCATACGTATGCCCAGTTATATTTCCTTTTCCCAATTCTTTAAACACCCGCCTGGTCTTAAATTTGGTTTTCGCAGGGGAATTAGTCATGCTAGAGGCAAACGATTTTTGCTTGAGAAATTTTATTTTTAGTTTTCGCTACATAAAAAAAAAAAAGATAGCATTGTGTTTGGTTTGATATTTGATTTGCATAGAATAAATCCTAGTTTTAAACATATTTATTTAGGAATTTTCTTCTCTTATGAGAATCGGTTTGCGTAGAGCTCATTATTGATTATTTTAATTATTATTTAGTCGTTC
This sequence comes from Drosophila biarmipes, assembly GCF_025231255.1. NCBI lineage: Eukaryota > Metazoa > Arthropoda > Insecta > Diptera > Drosophilidae > Drosophila > Drosophila biarmipes. The sequence goes on from NW_026114527.1 coordinate 1,212,630, forward strand.
AGATTGAGATTAAAAGATGTCTGAGGAGGAAAACAGTAGTGTTGCGCCACCAGCAGAATGCGTTCTGTGTGGGAAAGCGTTAGCAGCTTCTACACTTTTTAGAACCAAATGCGCGCACGAATTTCACAAATCGTGTATAGCAATTTATGCCAAAAAGAAACCTACTTGTCCAACCTGTAGTACAGTCTGTTTTGAGAAGCCGGCTACGCCCAATACCAGGTCGCAGGGTAAAACAAATTTGGATAGTCCAGGAAATACAGCTGGCTTGAGTCAGTCGGCTCGCCAACCGTCGGATTCAAATGCAGGGCAAACCGAATCCTTAACAAATGCCATATCAGAAGCCGTTCGAGGAATGCAAAGTGAGTTATTGGCCCAGTTATTAAGGGAAATGGGACAGCTAATTCGGTCAACTATAGCAGCTCAATTAAAACCGATTAGTGAAAAGCTATCTCAACGTGGTGGTCCTTCTGCCAGTGGCCAACCATCGACTGGTTGATTTCCGGAAATAAACTTAGACACTGGTTTTGCTGGCAGCCACGGTCCTGGACCAGGATCGCAGCGAAGCTTTGCCTCTGACTTAGCGCAAAGGCCAGATAAGGTTGCGCACATCTTGAATGGTTGGAAGATTCGATTTAGCGGAAATGAAGATGGTCTCAGCGTTGATAATTTTACATACAGGGTTGAAGCTCTCACTCGTCAGACACTTGAAGGGAATTTTACCATTCTATGCAGTAATGCAAGCATGCTTTTTGAAGGCAAAGCCAGAGATTTTTATTGGCGGTTCCATAAAACATCTCCAGTAATGAGATGGGATCTGCTTTGTCAAGCTTTTAGGAAGCAATTTAGAGATACCCGTACTGATGTTGACATTAGGGAAACTATTCGTGATCGTAAGCAAAAAGAGAAGGAGAACTTCGACAGCTTTCACGACGCAATTATGCAGATGATGGATGGATTGGAGGTGCCTTTGGAGGAGTTCACAGTAGTCGATATTCTGAAGATAAATTTGAGACCAGAAATAGGGCACAAATTGCTAAATGTAACCATTCATTCTGTGGATCGTTTGAGAGAAATTTGCCGTCGGCGTGAGAGTTTCCTAGACGAGGTTAGGAAAAATCAAGGTTACCAAAAGGTAGTTCCTTTTCGGAGACAGGTGGCTGAGCTGGTAGAAGAAGAGGATCTCGATCGGCGTGTAATGTTTTCAGATGATGATGAATTCGAAGTTGGCGCACTGGCTTTAATTTGCTGGAACTGTCATAAAGAGGGTCATTGTCACCAAGATTGCCGAGAAAAGAAACGTATTTTTTGTTGGGGCTGTGGGGCCAAAATTATCTTAAAAACTCACTGTGCTCGTTGTCAAAAAAACATAAAACAGGGCACACAGTATCGTCAGCAACTGGGTGCTCAGAAAAACAAAGCCACGAACACAGAGCTGAGCCAGTAGAACCGTTATCGTCAATTTTTAAAGAAAGCAACATTAATATTTCAGGCGAGGAAGGAATTCAGCCGAGTTTTTGGCCTCAACTTGCTAAGCAGCAATTCCTGGATAATATTTCTAAGGTTCCATGCAGATCCAAATCAAGACACACAAATCGTATGCGATCTTATTGGAAATCGGTTAAAACAATAAATACTATTCGGTTTAAAGGAAACGATAAGCGACCATATGCAGAGGTTAAACTTTTAGATAGGATAATCATAGGACTTTTGGATACAGGGGCAGCCATAAGTGTGGTAGGAGGAAATTTGGCAAAGCAAATAATTCAAAGGAAACATCCATTTAAACCAGTTGCTACAGCAGCTTGTACAGCTGATGGTAAAAGACAACAAGTCGTTGGACGTTTTCGTACTCCAGTCCAATACAAGGGGGTCGTCAAAGATTTGGATCTCAATATAATACCATCGTTGAGCCAAGACCTATATTTAGGGATTGACTTTTGGTCCAAGTTTGGTCTGTTTGGAAAAAGTAGTTGCTAAGTTTCCCTCAATCGCTGTGTCTGGACTAGGAAAAACCACGCTAATCTCTCATTCAATAGACACAGGAGATGCTAAGCCGGTAAAACAGCGGCATTTCCCGGTATCCCCAGCCATTGAGAAATTGTTGTATGCTGAGATAGAGCGAATGCTTAAACTCGGAGTCATCGAAGAATCGGATAGTCCTTGGTCGTCTCCCGTGGTATAAGTGCAGAAGCCTGGCAAAGTAAGACTCTGTCTCGATAGCTAAAAAGTTAACATAGCTACGAAAAGAGATGCATATCCACTTCCGCAGGTTGACGGTATATTAGGTAGACTTCCCAAAGCAATCTACATTTCAAGCTTAGATTTAAAAGACGCCTTTTGGCAGATTCCTTTGGAGCCAAGTTCTCGCGAAAAGACTGCTTTACTATTCCGGGAAAGCCACTTTACCAGTAAAAAGTTAATCGGGTGTCGGTGGTGTTCTTGTTCAGAAAACAGACGAAGGCGATAAGTTTCCTATCGAATTCGTTTCTAAGAAGTTGAATAAGGCCCAAAGAAATTACTTGGTGACAGAACAAGAATATTTGGCAGCCATTGTTTGCATAAAGAGCTTTCGGGCCTATATAGAAGGCCATGAATTCACCGTGATCACGGATCATGCGTCCCTGAAATGGATTGCTGATGGCCTATTATATCCTAGAACTGATCATGCAATGGGAGATTTGTTGCACGATAGCCATGTTGGAATTGGTGCCTAAGGTTTTAAAAAGGGCTCATGATGACCCGCTTGCTTCTCATGGTGGAGTACACAAGACCTTAGAGCGAATTCGCAGGTATTATTTTTGGCCAGGATTGGTGACAGACGTTAAGGAATACATAGGTAATTGTGACATCTGCAGAAGGATAAAATCACCAAATAGAGTGCAACGGCCGCCGATGGGAATTGCTCCCGAATTGCAGAGATTTTTCCAGCGTCTCTACATTGATTTTCTCGGCCCATATCCACGTTCGCGTTCAGGAAATGTGGGGATATTTATAGTTTTAGACCACTATTCAAAGTTCGTCTTTTGAAAGCCGTAAAGAAAATGACTGCTGATGTGGTTGTTAAGTACTTACAGCAAGAGTTGTTTCACACCTTTGGTGTGCCCGAGACGATCGTATCGGATAATGGCTCCCAGTTTAAGTCCGAGCCATTCCAAAAGCTGCTGAACCAACATAAAATTTCCCATAGCTTGACCGCTGTGTATGCTCCGCAGGCAAAAGCATCAGAGCGAGTGAACAGGTCAGTAATAGCTGCAATACGGTCATATATCCGAGAAGTCCAGAAAGATTGGGACGAATATCTGAGCAGTATATGCTGTGCGTTGCGTTCATCCATACATTCGGGAATTGAGGCATCACCCTATTACATGGCTTTTGGCCAGCATTTTGTTTCGTCGGGCTCGACTTATAAGCTGTTGAGGGCTCTCGGTATGCTTGAAGACAGAGCAGCTAGATTCACAGAGGAAGATTCCTTAGAGTTGGTGCGTTCTAAGGCTCGAGAGGTTATGCGGAAACAGAATGAAAAGAACGAACCTCAGTACAACTTAAGGTCTCGATAGGTAGTGTAAGGTCAGGAAGTAAATCGCAAGAACTTTAAACAGAGCAATTTGACGGGAGGCTATAGTGCGAAATAAGGTCCATTATATCTCAAGGCTAGGATTCATAGAAAACTAGGAAATTCATGCTATGAATTGGAGGATTTGTAAGGTCGGGCCTTGGGACGGTATCATGCTAAGGATTTGAAGCAATAAGAAGGCTAAGCTACCAGCTTTGTTTGGATATGTTTTGGGATGTCAACCCCCATACCAGATTTTGTGGGGGGGATTTTGTAGCGCTGGTAGTCAGGTGGGAACAGATCGGAGCTGGCGCCATCTGTGGGTTGGTTGCCGAACTAGGAATAGGGGTAAGAGAAAGCGTATAGGGTCAACAGGGCGAAATGTCAGTTGTTTTCTGCTGAGAGCGGTTTTCTTTTCGGCTGTTAAGGGGTTTGCCGCCATTGGCACCCGGCATTAGCGTTCTTGGATCTCCTTGGATCTCATCCAGCTGCGTGCACTAGAAGTTCTCATTGGAGTGCGATTTGGAGAGGGCCACCAATATTTATGCGACTTACGATCGGCGCGAAGCACGTTAAAATCGCTGGACGACGGAAGGGAGTAATCTTTCTTTTGGCGAGGTTATAATTTTACCCTGTGGCGACTCTGTTTTAAGCTGGGGAAAACTAGTCAGAAAACCCCATTAGATTGTGCCCGTAAGGGATTCTAAAACCCAACGCGGAAAAGCCATCAAAAAAAAAAAGAAAGAAAGACCCGTTTAACGCCACATATTGGTGTGAAGCAAAAAGAGAAGTGGAAAAAAAGAAATTAGAGAGCGAAAAGAAGAGAGGCGGATTAGAGCCGAGCTCATTTTTATTTTTTTTTGTTAATTATAAGTAACATTTTTTTTGTTATATGTTTTTTTAAGGTGTACTATGTGAATTGGTAAATTGTTTGAGCTTCTCGGCAAGCTGCCAAAAATCCGGTGTTGATTTCCCATTATTTAAAAGGCAACTTACTTATTGCATGGCAACTTACCCCATCTAAAAGAGAAGAAGATTTTATAAAAAAAAAGATAATGAAAAAATGAAAAAAAAGCCCCTGTGTCCCCAAAGACTTTATTCTTTTCGCAGCATTTTCAGCCGCTTTCGGAAAAAGCGCTTTCGAGGATGCCGCTGGAAAATTGGTGAGCTTTTATTTTATATAAAAACCTATTTGATTGACATATATTTTGTGGCGATTTCAAATTCATTTTTAAATTTTTTTTTTATGTGGCGTGAGCGTGCTTTTAAAAATCAAAAGAAAACTTTTTAAAATTTGGCAAATCTTTTTTTTTTACATGTACTGCCATTTATGTAATGGTAAAAAAATATAAAAAAAAGATAATCGAGAATTTGAGTGAGAACCAATACCGTAGATTTGGAGCAGCAGAAACCCACTCAACGCGCCAATGTCGTAAATTGTCTTTGCGGCTGCGCCCAAAGTTTTGATTTGGCATCCAAGTGAGAACGGTTACATGATAACGTAAAGCGAAGTAATTACGAAACTAAAGTAAAACATATAAGCAGCCCGATCCTATATGAAATATTATAAGCCACATTTATCGCATCTATCCCATATTTAAAATAAATTATTTATGCTATTTATTATATTTTATACTATTTATTATATTATGATATTTTATCTTTGTAATACCTCTACATTTTCCACTTGCACTCAATGTTAGCTTTAGTACGTATTTTGGGCGATGTTCATTTTTCTAGGATTTTAATTTGTTAGTTGATAAATAAAATGTTTATAACGTGGTAAATTAAGTGTTCGTCCTCGGCGGACATGAGACCCCCGTAGAGCCAAACCCGCAAAGGGGCCGTTCTGAAGAAAGGAAAATGGTTATGGAACGGCCAATGGAAGGGTGGGCTGAATGCCGCCTCTTTAACAGCTAAGGTGGAAAAGAGGAAGACTCGATCGCAGGTGTAGGGGGCCTTGCGCCCAACAATAGACCAAGCATAGTACATAGTGCTTTCTCTCCCCGGCCTTAGTTTTGGTTTGTCTTTGCACGCAATCCGAGTTTTGCTAATAATCGAAGAGGCATTGATGAGTTAGAGCAAAGATCCACACCACTAGCCAACGAGCCGATTGACATTTTTGCGTGCGCTCTAACCCGTCCGTAACACCCAGCCTTAGTTTTTTTATTTAGAGGATGTTCGTTACATTCATAAATAATTAGTGGTTAGTATGATTATTATAATTATTCTGGCGCCCATCCGTGTGGCTGAAATTTTTAGTCTACCACCCACACACTACTACACCCATCAACATTTGTCTTAAAAATACAATTTTTTTTTAAAGTTATAAAAATATCGTTCCGACGCATCTTTATACTTGTCCGCATTCATTTTGTCTTTGCAAAAGCACAATCAGGCGCTTGGAAAACGGTGTCCAGAATTACGAGTAATTTGTCATCGGCCACGACTGGCGATATGCAAAAACATATTTTATATTTTCCCTTTCTTTTATGGTTGAGTACCTTAACTTTTACATTCGGCCGCATAGAATTTATAAGCTTGCAGTTATTATTAACAGTTCGCCCAGTCACGGCTGATGTCGAAAACAGGGTATTCAAGTCCGTCGTATATTGACATAAATCAGTACTCGGTCAAACGCTTTGGATGCACTTAGAAAATTCTTTAAAAAGAAATTAAGTGCCCACGTGTTAAGGCTATCTGATAAGTTCAGTGTATAAGAGCATAGGGCGAAATCGTTTGGAACGCAGTCCGAGCGGACCGCTTACTGACCACGATTTGCATTGAGGTTTTGTTGTTGTTGCTCATTTGTAGAGTTTTTTTTTTAGTTTTCGCTACATAAAAAAAAAAAAGATTGTGTTTGGTTTGATATTTGATTTGCATAGAATAAATCCTAGTTTTAAACATATTTATTTAGGAATTTTCTTCTCTTATGAGAATCGGTTTGCGTAGAGCTCATTATTGATTATTTTAATTATTATTTAGTCGTTCAGATTGAGATTAAAAGATGTCTGAGGAGGAAAACAGTAGTGTTGCGCCACCACCAGAATGCGTTCTGTGTGGGAAAGCGTTAGCAGCTTCTACACTTTTTAGAACCAAATGCGCGCACGAATTTCACAAATCGTGTATAGCAATTTATGCCAAAAAGAAACCTACTTGTCCAACCTGTAGTACAGTCTGTTTTGAGAAGTCGGCTACGCCCAATACCAGGTCGCAGGGTAAAACAAATTTGGATAGTCCAGGAAATACAGCTGGCTTGAGTCAGTCGGCTCGCCAACCGTCGGATTCAAATGCAGGGCAAACCGAATCCTTAACAAATGCCATATCAGAAGCCGTTCGAGGAATGCAAAGCGAGTTATTGGCCCAGTTATTAAGGGAAATGGGACAGCTAATTCGGTCAACTATAGCAGCTCAATTAAAACCGATTAGTGAAAAGCTATCTCAACGTGGTGATCCTTCTGCCAGTGGCCAACCATCGACTGGTTGATTTCCGGAAATAAACTTAGACACTGGTTTTGCTGGCAGCCACGGTCCTGGACCAGGTTCGCAGCGAAGCTTTGCCTCTGACTTAGCGCAAAGGCCAGATAAGGTTGCGCACATCTTGAATGGTTGGAAGATTCGATTTAGCGGAAATGAAGATGGTCTCAGCGTTGATAATTTTACATACAGGGTTGAAGCTCTCACTCGTCAGACACTTGAAGGGAATTTTACCATTCTATGCAGTAATGCAAGCATGCTTTTTGAAGGCAAAGCCAGAGATTTTTATTGGCGGTTCCATAAAACATCTCCAGTAATGAGATGGGATCTGCTTTGTCAAGCTTTTAGGAAGCAATTTAGAGATACCCGTACTGATGTTGACATTAGGGAAACTATTCGTGATCGTAAGCAAAAAGAGAAGGAGAACTTCGACAGCTTTCACGACGCAATTATGCAGATGATGGATGGATTGGAGGTGCCTTTGGAGGAGTTCACAGTAGTCGATATTCTGAAAATAAATTTGAGACCAGAAATAGGGCACAAATTGCTAAATGTAACCATTCATTCTGTGGATCGTTTGAGAGAAATTTGCCGTCGGCGTGAGAGTTTCCTAGACGAGGTTAGGAAAAATCAAGGTTACCAAAAGGTAGTTCCTTTTCGGAGACAGGTGGCTGAGCTGGTAGAAGAAGAGGATCTCGATCGGCGTGTAATGTTTTCAGATGATGATGAATTCGAAGTTCGCGCACTGGCTTTAATTTGCTGGAACTGTCATAAAGAGGGTCATTGTCACCAAGATTGCCGAGAAAAGAAACGTATTTTTTGTTGGGGCTGTGGGGCCAAAATTATCTTAAAAACTCACTGTGCTCGTTGTCAAAAAAACATAAAACAGGGCACACAGTATCGTCAGCAACTGGGTGCTCAGAAAAACAAAGCCACGAACACAGAGCTGAGCCAGTAGAACCGTTATCGTCAATTTTTAAAGAAAGCAACATTAATATTTCAGGCGAGGAAGGAATTCAGCCGAGTTTTTGGCCTCAACTTGCTAAGCAGCAATTCCTGGATAATATTTCTAAGGTTCCATGCAGATCCAAATCAAGACACACAAATCGTATGCGATCTTATTGGAAATCGGTTAAAACAATAAATACTATTCGGTTTAAAGGAAACGATAAGCGACCATATGCAGAGGTTAAACTTTTAGATAGGATAATCATAGGACTTTTGGATACAGGGGCAGCCATAAGTGTGGTAGGAGGAAATTTGGCAAAGCAAATAATTCAAAGGAAACATCCATTTAAACCAGTTGCTACAGCAGCTTGTACAGCTGATGGTAAAAGACAACAAGTCGTTGGACGTTTTCGTACTCCAGTCCAATACAAGGGGGTCGTCAAAGATTTGGATCTCAATATAATACCATCGTTGAGCCAAGACCTATATTTAGGGATTGACTTTTGGTCCAAGTTTGGTCTGTTTGGAAAAAGTAGTTGCTAAGTTTCCCTCAATTGCTGTGTCTGGACTAGGAAAAACCACGCTAATCTCTCATTCAATAGACACAGGAGATGCTAAGCCGGTAAAACAGCGGCATTTCCCGGTATCCCCAGCCATTGAGAAATTGTTGTATGCTGAGATAGAGCGAATGCTTAAACTCGGAGTCATCGAAGAATCGGATAGTCCTTGGTCGTCTCCCGTGGTATAAGTGCAGAAGCCTGGCAAAGTAAGACTCTGTCTCGATAGCTGAAAAGTTAACATAGCTACGAAAAGAGATGCATATCCACTTCCGCAGGTTGACGGTATATTAGGTAGACTTCCCAAAGCAATCTACATTTCAAGCTTAGATTTAAAAGACGCCTTTTGGCAGATTCCTTTGGAGCCAAGTTCTCGCGAAAAGACTGCTTTACTATTCCGGGAAAGCCACTTTACCAGTAAAAAGTTAATCGGGTGTCGGTGGTGTTCTTGTTCAGAAAACAGACGAAGGCGATAAGTTTCCTATCGAATTCGTTTCTAAGAAGTTGAATAAGGCCCAAAGAAATTACTCGGTGACAGAACAAGAATATTTGGCAGCCATTGTTTGCATAAAGAGCTTTCGGGCCTATATAGAAGGCCATGAATTCACCGTGATCACGGATCATGCGTCCCTGAAATGGATTGCTGATGGCCTATTATATCCTAGAACTGATCATGCAATGGGAGATTTGTTGCACGATAGCCATGTTGGAATTGGTGCCTGAGGTTTTAAAAAGGGCTCATGATGACCCGCTTGCTTCTCATGGTGGAGTACACAAGACCTTAGAGCGAATTCGCAGGTATTATTTTTGGCCAGGATTGGTGACAGACGTTAAGGAATACATAGGTAATTGTGACATCTGCAGAAGGATAAAATCACCAAATAGAGTGCAACGGCCGCCGATGGGAATTGCTCCCGAATTGCAGAGATTTTTCCAGCGTCTCTACATTGATTTTCTCGGCCCATATCCACGTTCGCGTTCAGGAAATGTGGGGATATTTATAGTTTTAGACCACTATTCAAAGTTCGTCTTTTGAAAGCCGTAAAGAAAATGACTGCTGATGTGGTTGTTAAGTACTTACAGCAAGAGTTGTTTCACACCTTTGGTGTGCCCGAGACGATCGTATCGGATAATGGCTCCCAGTTTAAGTCCGAGCCATTCCAAAAGCTGCTGAACCAACATAAAATTTCCCATAGCTTGACCGCTGTGTATGCTCCGCAGGCAAAAGCATCAGAGCGAGTGAACAGGTCAGTAATAGCTGCAATACGGTCATATATCCGAGAAGTCCAGAAAGATTGGGACGAATATCTGAGCAGTATATGCTGTGCGTTGCGTTCATCCATACATTCGGGAATTGAGGCATCACCCTATTACATGGCTTTTGGCCAGCATTTTGTTTCGTCGGGCTCGACTTATAAGCTGTTGAGGGCTCTCGGTATGCTTGAAGACAGAGCAGCTAGATTCACAGAGGAAGATTCCTTAGAGTTGGTGCGTTCTAAGGCTCGAGAGGTTATGCGGAAACAGAATGAAAAGAACGAACCTCAGTACAACTTAAGGTCTCGATAGGTAGTGTAAGGTCAGGAAGTAAATCGCAAGAACTTTAAACAGAGCAATTTGACGGGAGGCTATAGTGCGAAATAAGGTCCATTATATATCAAGGCTAGGATTCATAGAAAACTAGGAAATTCATGCTATGAATTGGAGGATTTGCAAGGTCGGGCCTTGGGACGGTATCATGCTAAGGATTTGAAGCAATAAGAAGGCTAAGCTACCAGCTTTGTTTGGATATGTTTTGGGATGTCAACCCCCATACCAGATTTTGTGGGGGGGGTTTTGTAGCGCTGGTAGTCAGGTGGGAACAGATCGGAGCTGGCGCCATCTGTGGGTTGGTTGCCGAACTAGGAATAGGGGTAAGAGAAAGCGTATAGGGTCAACAGGGCGAAATGTCAGTTGTTTTCTGCTGAGAGCGGTTTTCTTTTCGGCTGTTAAGGGGTTTGCCGCCATTGGCACCCGGCATTAGCGTTCTTGGATCTCCTTGGATCTCATCCAGCTGCGTGCACTAGAAGTTCTCATTGGAGTGCGATTTGGAGAGGGCCACCAGTATTTATGCGACTTACGATCGGCGCGAAGCACGTTAAGATCGCTGGACGACGGAAGGGAGTAATCTTTCTTTTGGCGAGGTTATAATTTTACCCTGTGGCGACTCTGTTTTAAGCTGGGGAAAACTAGTCAGAAAACCCCATTAGATTGTGCCCGTAAGGGATTTTAAAACCCAACGCGGAAAAGCCATCAAAAAAAAAAAGAAAGAAAGACCCGTTTAACGCCACATATTGGTGTGAAGCAAAAAGAGAAGTGGAAAACAAGAAATTAGAGTGCGAAAAGAAGAGAGACGGAATAGAGCCGAGCTCAATTTTTATTTTTTTTTTGTTAATAATAAGTAACATTTTTTTTGTTATATATTTTTTTAAGGTGTACTATGTGAATTGATAAATTGTGTAAGCTTCTCGGCAAGCTGCCAAAACTCCGGTATTGATTTCCCATTATTTAAAAGGAAAAGAAAGATTGCATGGCAACTTACCCCATCTAAAAGAGAAGAAGATTTTATAAAAAAAAGAAAATGAAAAAATGAAAAAAAAGCCCCTGTGTCCCCAAAGACTTTATTCTTTTCGCAGCATTTTCAGCCGCCTTCGGAAAAAGCGCTTTCGAGGATGCCGCTGGAAAATTGGTGAGCTTTTATTTTATATAAAAAGCTATTTGATTGACATATATTTTGTGGCGATTTCAAATTCATTTTTTAATTTTTTTTTACTATGTCGCGTGAGCGTGCTTCTAAAAATCAAAAGAAAACTTTTTAAAATTTGGCAAATCATTTTTTTTGTACATGTAATGTAAAACAAGATAATCGAGAATTTGAGTGAGAACCAATACCGTAGATTTGGAGAAGCAGAAACCCACTCAACGCGCCAATGTCGTAAATTGTCTTTGCGGCTGCGCCCAAAGTTTTGATTTGGCATCCAAGTGAGAACGGTTACATAATAACGTAAAGCGAAGTTATTACGAAACTAAAGTAAAACATAACAGCAGCCCGATCCTATTCGAAATATTATAAGCCACATTTATTTATTTTCACATTCATTTATTTTGGACAATAATTTGTATTTGTCTGATTTTGAAGCTATTTCACTTTTATTAATTAACACAAAAATAATACGAATCACAGAGAAAAGTTTGCGCGCGATTGCATCCCGGCAAGCATTTTCTATCGCTGTAGATTTTTCTAAGTAACTTCTAGAAAATGAAAACTATCGTCAGCGAAATCACATTCGGATCGCGATAGTCACTCCCGTCGGCAAGAAATGTACCACTTTGGCGGCACTTCTCGGAGTCACTTCGGCGACACTTCGAAAAGTCACATCGGCGACGCTTCGGAAAGTCAAATCGGCGACTGTTCTTGAAGGGTCTTCGGCGACCCTTCCAGGAGTGACTTCGGCGATCCGAATGCGATATCGCCGAAGTGACTTCTGGAAGTTACTTAGAAGTGACATAACCTATGCTAGTAGAAGATACCAGAAGGGCCTTTCCCTATTGGAATCTTGGAAATCTTGAATAAAAGCTTTTTTTTCATGTTTGGCAATGATTTGCATTTATTTTTTTTTATAACGCATTTGAGCCCTTGTAGACACGGCCCTTGGCATGTCAGAAATGCTGCATAATAATTTTATTTATAACTAGCTCCGTTCACATGAGAAATTTAACAATAACCATTTCTAAAATAAGCAGAAACAACATTTTTTATATTAAAATAAAAATAAATTGGAATTACCTTTTATATATTAAAATAAAAATAAATTGGAATTACCTTTTATAAGTAGGTGGAGAATCTTTGAATGCATATTTCACTGCAATCGCGCCAGGTAATGTGAAAATATCCTGACGTAATCGTACAGCTTTACGTAAATTCCCATTCTTCGTTGACTTGAACATTTTAATGTGTTATACAATTTAAAAAAAGAATGCATATTTGACTGCAATCGCGCCAGGTAATGTGAAAATATCCTGAAGTAATCGTACAGCTTCACGTAAATTCCCATTTTTCGTTGAGTTGAACATTTTAATGTGTTATACAATTTAAAAAATTCCGAAAAACAAAGCAACACATAAATTTTATACAAAACTCGACTGACCACAAGGAAACATTGAGAAATAAACTGACGCTCGAACGAAAAACAGTAGCGTAGGTAAAAAGGGAAGGAATTTTTAGAAATAAAGGCAATTATAGTGTCCTTCTTTTTCCCAGTAACTTTGTTTTTGTATCATTTATATATTTTCCAAAAGTGTCTCAGAAGATAGTTCTTCGCAGTCGCGACCCTTATTGTTTTTGTAAAATGCGTGCTATTGTCTATCTATCGTCCAGAAGTGTCTCAGAAGATACTTCTTTGCGATCGAAATGTGTGCTATCGCCTTTCTATCGATCAGAAGTGGTTTAGAAGCTACTTCTACGCATTCTTATGTATTAGAGGGATAAGGTTTAACTTGATTTTTTCTATAACAATAAACATTTGAGCACTGACATACAAATGTTGTCAACAGTTCACCGTTAAGCTCTTCTTTGAAAAAAACTAACTCTTTGTAGAAATTAATTCATAATTCTGAATAATCAAATAACAAATTTTGCTTCAATATCATTACGGATATCTTTTTGAAAATCCGCAGCCCCGACAACGCTTACCAGGCCCATTAGGTTACATAATTTTTCATCTTTTCAGACAGTCAAGCAGTCTTAAGGCCCTCGACTTCTACGCAGCAAACTTAAATAATGTCTCCAAATGCCGCAAACCACTCATCTATGAACCAACATCAACTGGGTGCCTGGACACCGTAGGTATCTGCACAGAGATTACGTGGTATCACAAGGGGCACAAAGAGGCCTAAGTGGGGGGATTAATAATCGAATCTCCAACCGCACATACCTTACCTAACCTAACCGTTGTAAGAACTGAACTCCTCTATGGATCTTTTTCAATACAAACCCAATCCGTGTACATTGATGCAAATTATTGGAATATTTTGAATATCAAAGGTTATTTTGAATATGAAGGTTGCGACATTGCCCAATTAAAAATGAAGACTCCTTTGAGGAATAATAATCTGAAAAATATATTATATATCTTTGTTTAACTGTGATAGCTTTAAACTAAACCACATAAATCAAGTTAGATTTAGATTTGGCTGCACCTTTAAATCGACCTGTGAAATGACCTTGATCTCTAACCCTATCAGTCTCTAAAACTTTCTGACAAATATAGCAATTAAATGACTTATCAATTATGTGTTGGTCATGTTAAGTAATTCTAATAGGAACTATTTTATGTAAGTATTCCAAACTCAATTTTGTAAGATTTTCTATTAATGAATTTACAAAACTGGTTCCTGAATTTATTCCTGTTTCTTAAACAAATTTATCTAGTCTCGAATCAAATGTACACCTTATATAATAAGCGTATGATATTGAAATATATTAAATAATTTGGGACTCACTTCAAGTTTCTTTGGTTCCAGGATGCATTCAAAACGATGTTGAATGATATTGGAATATGTATGTTCATTAATATTAAATAATTTGGGGCTCACTACAAGTTTCTCTGGTTTAGGTTGCATTCAAGCTGATGTTGAACTTGTGTAAAGTACAGATCCGGGGCTGCGGCATCTTTGAGAACTTCATACAGCATAGCGTCTTGTCTTTCAATGCAGCCTCCTTAGTTCCGGAGAAATTTAAACGTACATTGCAGAAAAATTGCACCTTCTCTGTGCAGTCATTAGTCTTTGAAACGAAATATGAATAAATTTTTTATTTGGTTTAAAGAGATAAAAAATGAATACATGAATTTGCCTTGAAATATTTTTAATGTACATATAATGTCCATTTCCACCGTCTTCCAAAAACATCATATTGATGTGAAGAGGTTTCTCCACTTCCGATAAAAAGAAATGGTCCTATTATTTCATTCGTATCTTCATTATATCTGAAAACGTTTAAGCTCATTTGAGTATTCTTTTTTAGAAAATGTTTTATACATTTTATTTTAAGGGGGAATGCCCGCCCTGTCAAATCTAATAATCATTATATACGTTGCCTATCGCCATTTTCGTTAAATTGAAACGAGGTAGTGGTATGAATGATGAACTAGCCAGTACAATTTAAATAAGAATCTTTATTCATAATCGATATTTTATTTTGAAAGCTTTTCATTTCAATCTGTTCAGATTCGTCTTTAAAAAGGATATACTCTGCAACAGGTTCAAAGTTTACTTTTGCTGATGTATAACTTTCTAACCAAGTGCTGAGATGACGTAGCAACGAAAATCCAGCTTCACTCAAGAAATTCTCGGGTAAGATCAAGTCCGATCCACTATTTACATACATGTAGGGCAGTATTCTTCCCCCGATTCCTTCAAAAATGTTCTTGCCTTTTCTGTCAAGGGATTAAACTGTATTTATTGTGTTTGAAGTGGGCGTGTACGATAATATTGAAAACATGAAAGGAAGTAAACTTCGGCAAGCCGAAGTTTGTGTACTCTTGCGGTTGTAAGAAATAATCAACGTTAGTAACACCATATGAAATTTATAAGGATTGTTGCTGGCTTCAATGAAGTTTGTATACTCTTGCAGTTGTAAGAAATAATCAACGTTAGTAACACCATGTGAAATTTATAAGGATTGTTGCTGGCTTCAATGATACAAAAAATTTCATTTTTACGAAATTATTTCATTTCTTCCCTGACCGTTTTGTTGGCAGCTATATGTTAGAGCTGTCCGATTTTTATTAATTTTAATTCGGAATACTGAAAAATAAAAAAATTATATTCCCAATATTATATTAAATTCGAAATTCTGAACTAATTAGAAAATGCTATTTCCAAGATAAGAAGGTTATATTTCAAAAAACACCGAGGCTACACTTTTTTTCATATTATTTTCCCACCAATTTTCTATATGATATTGTCGTCCGGTTTTCATAAAATTTAATTCAAAATTCAGAACTAATTCAAAAAACACCAAAGATATAATTTTTAAGAATGGTTTTTTTCCAATTATTCCTATGGGAGCTTAATGATATAGTAGTCCGATCCGGCGGGTCCCAACTTCCTTACTACCTGCAAAAAAATAAGACTTTTGGGAAAGTTTCAGCCCGCTAGCTTTAAAACTGAGAGACTAGACGGACAGACGGACATGACTACATTGACTCGACTAGTGACGCTGATCGAGAATATATATACTTTATATGGTCAGAAATTTCTCTTCAATGCGTTGCAAACTTCTGAATAAAATCATCATACCCTCTGCAATAGTATAAAAAGGATATTTAAGACTTTGTGAATTCGAAAACAATATAAGTCTCCCTAGCTGGTTACATCTACCATCATTGGTAAGAATGGAAAAGAAATAATGGTTTTGAAAAATATTTTATACATGTGTAACAAATAGGGAACCACAAAATTGATAAAAGACAAAAAAAATCTTAGAACAAAGGAAAAGGTTGGTTTTGCTTGCATTCCCACCTGCAAGAGACACAAAACCTTAGAGCAAAGGAGAAGGTTTGTTGGAAAATGTCGCATATACTTTGCTCCGTTGTTCTAAGATTTTCTGTCTCCTTTGTCGATTTTCTGGTGCCTTATATGTATCCTATATTTTTCAAAATCAATATTTGTCTAGATTATATTTTATATACACCGTTATACTCAGGTAGCCAAGGTGGCAAGGGACTGTCTAGAAATAAATCATTTCGACTTTTGGGAAAATCAAAGAGTAGAATTTCCAGTATGGAAGCTTACAATAGTTAATAAGCAAAATAACATATAATATTAACACTTACAAAAGACTAATAAAATATTCAGTATCTTAAAACGCTTGTTTGCAAGTTCGGCCTTATGCTGAATCAGCATTGTCGCTCATAAGAAGAGTAAGGTCAAACCCTACGAAAAATTGAATGTTTTTGTGATTTTTTTCATGAAGACACAGTTAGAATGTATTTATTCAACGAAAGGTCTATTAAATTAGGACATTCAAAGAATGTCTTATGCATTGAATTGCGGTGCCCCCCATAACTCAACAGAAATTCAAAAATCCAAGTTTATTCGATAGATAATATTAAGCCCCAGGTAACGCTGTCGAGTTTTTTTTTTTAATTTCAAATTTTCATTTTTTTTGAAGTGAAAAATAAAATTTTTTAAGAAATAAATCTCCAAATTTAACATTTTTAAATAACAATTATGAACAAAAAACACCTGACTGTGTTACCTTGTAAAATATTTACAGAAATAGTGTTTAAAATTTTAAAAGGATCGGTGCAGTAGTTTTTAAGTTTTGATGGGCACTGATTTTAAAAACGTGAGTTGTGGGAAAAGCGCTTTAAATTTTTTAACACAAAAAAAAAAATTCGGCAGATACAATAATATTTATAATTTTGACAACAACAACGAGAAAATTTTCAGACGAGATTGTTTGGTTAGACGGACGTCATACATTCAGTTAAAAGAAAAAGTTTACTGATTGCTTTTGAAGGTATTCTGTTCAATGCACACCATGTACGTATTTACTTCATACCATCAAAATAATTAGAGTGTGATTTGGCTAATATGAAATGGAAATCTTATAGACACCTGCTTGTGGAGCAATGATGCAGCCACCGAGTGAGACGATATTTTTGTATGCCACCGACTTTCGGATTACAGAATGGAAACAATCAACACCATGAATAGTTATTTTAATTTAAATAAAAATAATTTATATGAAAATTGTCCCAGAGCCCTCGCTTACATACTATTTTTCAATGCTTACAAAGATAGGGAATTTTATATCATTACCTTCTAGATCACAGTGCTCACCTGAAAATATAGATAGACGGGCATAGCTTGATCGACTCGTGTAGTAAAGCTGATCGGTCGATAGCCAAAGAGCAAGATCTTGCTTACTTTCCTACTTTCTCCTTCTCCGACTGCGTGGAGTACAAACGCTAATGACGTTTCACGGCTCAAACTTGAATTAACAGAGTTTCTGAGTGGAAATCATATCGACATTATACTAGTGGAAGTGACGCACCTAACAAGCAAATACAACCTCCAAATTAAGGGTATACTTGCTACCGCACGGATTATCCAGATAGAAAAGCTCACGGTGGAGCCGGCATCTTAATCAGGAAACGCATCAAGCACCTTTTTTACAAAAGGTTTGCATCTAATTACTTGCATGCTACGTCCACCAAAGCGTAGTCAAGAAAGGGAAACCCCTCCATAGCTGCTGTTTACTGCCCGCCTTGCTTTACAATTTCTGAAAGACAAGTCATGAACCTTACAACTTTAATGAAATATAATACAACACACATGCACTAGTGATCACGCCTCCTGACTTCCAAAGGGAAAGAAAACTATATAATGCAGTCATAAAACCGAGCAACGAATGTTTTCCCTAGGAGCCCTTCAAACCTGAAAAAACTGGAAAATCTGAGCACTCCAATCGAAACTGTACCTTCGATAAAAAAATCGATAAGGTAGCTGAGTCCCCAGCGACAAACATAGAGCGGAAATTTTTGCTTCACAGTTCCAAAGCGTCCTTCAGCCGAACCCTGCCTTTTGTTCATTTGTCCTACAAATAATCGAACGTGAAACTCGCTCACTACCAAAATTGTTTCAGCCAAAGTAGATCGCGAAAGTCATTGGGGAACTGAAACCGAAGAAGTGCCCGATCAGCGACCTTATAACCCCAAAAATGATTATTGAACTTTCAAACTTTTATATAAAGGTTATGTGTACCCTCTACAATAGAAGCACAGGCTTCGGATACTATACAAGAAAAATCTATTACTATAATGATACTGAAACCCGGAAAAGACAACGCAATTCCGCCCAAAAGCTTAGCTAAGTAACGGGTATCTGCATAAACGAAGTTTTTCAATTTCAACGCTATTCAGTTTCCACATATATAGACTGTACATAATAACGTACAAATCCAGCGCACAGTTGCTCATGGGCTTACAACAAATGTTATTGGTAAAAACATACCAAATTAAATTTCGTAATTTGTTAGAAATATCAGAACATTTAATCTAGATAATAAATTTTAAAAGTATTTAATTATATATATTGCGGATTGATGGGCACAACTGACTGTCCCATCCAATTTAAGGCTACTGTAAGCGCTCCAGGGACTCCCACCCCAACCTTGTCAGGAGGTAAAATCCGTCGCGATCATTTTAAATCCTAATTCCAAACAGTAAAGGCAACAGATGATATATTCTCCGATAGAAAGATATCCGAATGGAAGGTATAACGTTCATCAGATTGGGCTCCCGCCCATCGACACTCGGTTTCTCTATTATCTTCGTTGGCCGACTTTGCGGTACCTTTTCATGGCAATATACGTAGACAATCCAAAAAATTAGATAAATTATTCCTATTAAATTAAAAACAAAGCGAAGCTTATTCCACAGTCTCAAAATCCCTACTCCCCAATGACGCACCATGTACGGTTGCCCAGCAGCCTCATAATTATCCAGCATTAATATTCAGAATCCCGAGCAACCTTTTTTTAATAACTTCGATATTTCAGAATATCTTATTCAATAAATTCTTTTAGCTAAGACAGTTTAGCTGCACTGCCGGTTACACCAGCAGCGGAGCGGCTGTATACATATTTTGTCTTATAAGCATAATCGGGAGAGAGAGCCTTATATGCATACTTGCATATACATATATGTATATTTTACAGGTGGTCAGCTTAAAACAACAATGTGTTGCTGATTCATTTATGCTTAATCGATTTTATTATTGTTACAGTGTATCCCCCTTCTTTTCAAAAATAACGTAACCATGTTAACTCCACACTACTTAAATTAATGTAATGTATGGAAATTTAAAGATTTAATATATTTTTAATGTATTTAGTGTTTTTATTTTTATATTTTTGCATTCATTTTCAAATTTATTTGTTCGTGTCTGCTATGAACTAAATATTTTCAACATATTTTAATGAACTGTTTGTTTTTTACTATTTTTTACGGAAATAAATATATGATCATTATCTTTTATTTTTTCTTTTATATAAGATATGATCTAATTTTTGCCCAGTTTCATATTTGAGGAGAACTTTATCTCTTACTGATATATTTATGTTTATTACTGTATAATGTATCATATCTTTATCTTGTTTTCTTTTAACACAATTCGAGGTCTTTTGAATGCTATTTTTAATCTATATTTACTTTCCGTAGCAGTGTCATCTGTATTGTATACTTATATATTAATGAAGTAAATATATATCAATTACTTCGCACGCTACACCTCCCCGTTAAGAAGAAAGAGGTATATTTTATTGGAGTCATTCTAGAGATATCTTAATATTATTAATTTTTTTTTTAATTACTTATAATAAAAATGAACTAAAATGTTATGAAATGAAATTAAGATAATTTGCAGTTGCAGTTCATTTTATATATGTGTCGTGGATTAGTTGGCCAATTCAAATTGTGACGACTGTTAGCTTTGATTTGTCTTTTGCTTCTCATTCGTTTTCATGTGCTTCTGTGCTGTTTCTTCGGCTCTCCAAATGTAGGCAACGTTTTCTGTTGTCACCGTTAGTCTGCGCAATGGTGTGAGCGAGATAGAAGAATGCAGGGGTCCGCAACAAAAAGGAATAACGCAAAGTCCTCAATAGTGTGTGTATTGGAATGGGAGAGCGAGAGTGGAATAAAGTAGAGAGCGACGCTTGCAAAGAAGGACCCAAGCAGTGTTAGAGGACATTCGTATTTAAAGAACCAAATTGATCTCATGCCACGTGCCAGAAAACGTTTCCGTTTGGACCACAAAGAGCAGCCTGAAGCTGCTCGATATCAGGCCTCAAGCCGAAAGTGAAAATAATCTGAAGCTGCATTTGGAATCATAAAATCGTTCTTTCTTGGAACTCATAAAAGCAGTACAGCGAGCCCGGAATGACGCAGTTACCGTTGTATTGCCGAACTTTAATCCTGATCGTGCAAGGGCAGATGCAGTGTCATGGAGTGCAACGGTGGATTACATTCTTTCCGAAAACAGTCTAGAAGGCAGCGCTCTCGTGATGGCTCTCAGTCGGTCCTTGCAAGGTTGCGCGTCTCATTGGCTTGCACAAACGGTCTACCCTGGGATCACATGGAAGCAGTTCAAAGAACTGTTCTTGCAGTATTTCGCCGGAACGAAGACCTTGGCTACAACTGTGTTTAATCTGCTGAATGGACGTCCAGCAGAGGGAGAATCTATGTCGCTGTATGGAAGCAGAGTTGTAACATACCTGATGTCCAGGTGGAAGTCCCTGACGGTAGAGCAAATGTGGCTGGATTGGACAAGCTATTGCAACGCTTGGCGTTTACTACAGAAGTCAATTCTCGAAACGAGTTGCAACAGGAGTTGAAAGCCTTTTCCTTTGATGCTGAACCGAGCCGCGGTACTGGCTACGTCTTGTCGGCCCCGACAAATAAGAAAACAATACCCTTCTCCAATATCAGATGTCACAAATGTGGAAAAGAGGGTCACAAGAAGGCGGAGTGTCGCTCGTGTGGTGTGCAACCGAGAAATAGTCAACAAGCTAATCAACGTTCTGGACATAATGGAGGAAGAGATCGCTCGCCTCTAATCTGCTTTAAGTGTGGAAAGGAAGGGCATGTGGCTACTGTGTGCCTGGATCGTCAGGAGCGCTCAATGCCGGTCAAGAGGTAACCCCTCTTGTTAAAGATGTCAATCTGTGTACCGTACTTGAGCCCCTTGAAACTTTTCAACAATTTGGTGAGTCGTTCTAATTTTGTTTTTACTTAGGAGACGAGTGCTCGCTCATGAAGGAAGCCGTCTCGCTAAAGCTGTCTAGACCTAGAATAAATAACGTAGTAACTTCAAGGGGTATTGGTAGTAATACGGTTTGTAGCACCCTACAGATATTGGCTTAAATTTTGATTTGTGATCATTCCTTCGAAGTTCTTTTCCATGCAGTTCAAGATAGTTACATCAAATACGATGCTTTGATTGGGCGAGAAATTTTTAGCCGGTTAATCGGTGTAACAATTACATCAAATTAACTTTCAATATTAAATGAAAAAACTGTATTGCATGTCTTGACTTCAGACTGTGTTCCCGATTTGGCCAATATTGATACCGATCTAAGTGGCTTAGGTAAAGATAGGCTGATATTAATACTTCAAAATTATTCTGGTTCGCTTATAAACGGTGTTCCACAAAGTCCACAAACAGCTGTTGGATGCGATCATTATAAGACCAAGTTCATCCCCCTTTGCAAGCCCGATGCTTCTTGTTAAGAAGAAGAATGGAACAGACCGTCTGTGCGTTGATAATAGGGAACTGAATTCGAACACTATTTCCGATAAGTATCCGTTGCCACTTTTTTCGGACCAGATGGGTAGACTAAGTGGTGCTAAGTTTTTCACCTGCATAGATATGGAAAGCGGATTTCACCAATCCCCAATTCATCGATCGAACGAATAGCGTTCGTTACTTCGGACGGACAGTATGAGTTTGTTACCATGCCATTTGGCATTGATAAAAAGACACGCGGTTCTCCAATTTTCATCTTGTTCTTTTATTACCTAGTTTCTTTTCTCGTCTTTTTTTTTTCCTCCTCCAGTAAGCCCAAGAATCATTCTTCTTGTAATCTTGACTTACGATATTGTATATAAGTATCGATAGCATAACATGTCCCTCCTATATTTTGTGTTCGAACTCAAAGTTTTAAGGCTAGGGTAATTCAATTCTTAGACTTTAATCTTATAGCATGTGTGCAGAGAATTAAATTGAACATTATTAAAGAAAACTCCATTACATTTAACGAAAGACTTCTTAAGATTACTAATTTCATAATATTTAAAATGATTTTAAAGTGTGTTATTTTAGATATGATTTTAGATATGATCTTACCCTCCGCACGAGGTCTTAACTCTCTTCTGGTTTGAGCTATTTCAACATTCTCAGTGGTGAGTGTTATCCTCATTATGTTCTCTAGTTTCTGAACAATTTTCATTATTTTTTATTTGATCCATGTGACGCTTTATTTCACGGTCATTGTTGGATAAAACATAATTGCAGGATCGAGAACCTAACTGCTGTTTTACATTCGCCTGAGTCCAACTTGCCTTGTTAGGATTTGTGTAAAACTGACTAAAACTTCTTGTCCTTGTCTAAAATTTACGTTGCGATTGCCCTTATAGTTTACAATTGATTGCTGCTGTCTACTTTCTATGCGCTCTGTGACTTTGGGTGGTTTCATAAACGAGAATCTGGTTTTTAAAGTTCGACCTAAAGATAACTTAGCTGGTGATTCTCCTGTTCTGTTCAAGACGCTGGCAAAGTCTTGATAGCTATCACCTTTCATGTTCGCGTAAAGGGATTTTTTTTTACCGTTATTACGAAATTTTCAGCTTGTCCGTTTGTCGAAGGGTGTATTCCGTTATTTCACATGAAGGTGTTAAAATCATTAGAGGTAAACTGGCGACCATTGTCGTTCACTAAAACATATACTAAGACGTATCTGGAGAACAAGTCTCTTAAAATTTTTATGGTAAACGATGAAGTAATCTCCTTTTTTTTTAAAACATCGACCCATTTCGAATAAGAGTCAATGACTATCAACAAATGACAGTTTTGAATTGGCCCTGCAAAATCTATGTGAATTCGGCTCCTAACTTGACCGTTTGATTTCCAAGAGATTAATAAACCCTTTTCTGGACTAGACTGCAACTGTTGACATGGTTCACACTGTCTGATCAATTCTTCTATTTGTGTATCCGGGCCACCAAATATATGAACGTGCTAAAATTTTTGTTTTAACAATTCCTAGATGAGATCTCTGCATCTCATGTAACACTTCATTTCTTAGTTTCGCGGGAACAACTATTCGATATCCCCATAAAATGCAATCAAATTCTACTGACAATTCACTAGTCCTACTTTTAAAACTAGAAAAGTCCTTACTGGTAAATTTATATAAAGAACCATACTTAATTGCCTCATAAACTTTTGATAAAATAATATCTCTCCTGGTTTCTCGTGAAATATCTTTAAAATTCATTTTGAAGAAGTCATTAGATTGAATATAGTTATTTTCCTCAAAATCTTTAGCCTTTCTCAACTGTGGCATTCTAGACAGACCATCTGCTATATTGTTCGGACCCTGTATTCAAAACTTGAAACTGGCGCTTGAGAAACACTTGAAATTCTGTAATTATTCTTGCTAAGACCATTTTTATCAACATAAAATCCTAAATAGTCCATTTTGGATTTGAAAAATTCACATTTTTCTATATTTAGTCGCAATCCAACAAGTTTCAATTTATCCAAGACATTTTTCAAATTTTGAACGTGCTCTTGAAGGTCTTTTCCCGTTACAGTTATATCGTCTTGGTAAACAACAACTCATTTTAAGCCCTGAAAAAAACTTTCCATGACTTTTTGAAAAATGGCTGCGGCTGTTTTTATATCAAAAGGTAATCGTTTGACCTTAAGTAGTCCTATATGAGTGTTCCAGGTACACAAGAGCCGGGACTTTTCATCTAAGTGAAGCTGATTATAAGCGTTAGCTAGATCCAGTTTGGTATTTAATGTACCTCCCACGAGTGCTGCGAAAATCTTATTTTAGTCGCAATCCAACAAGTTTCAATTTATCCAAGACATTTTTCAAATTTTGAACGTGCTCTTGAAGGTCTTTTCCCGTTACAGTTATATCGTCTTGGTAAACAACAACTCATTTTAAGCCCTGAAAAAAACTTTCCATGACTTTTTGAAAAATGGCTGCGGCTGTTTTTATATCAAAAGGTAATCGTTTGACCTTAAGTAGTCCTATATGAGTGTTCCAGGTACACAAGAGCCGGGACTTTTCATCTAAGTGAAGCTGATTATAAGCGTTAGCTAGATCCAGTTTGGTATTTAATGTACCTCCCACGAGTGCTGCGAAAATCTTGTCTATTCTTGGCAAAGGATACCTAACATCTATTAAATGCCGGTTCAAAGTTACTTTGTAATCACCGCAAGTCCTAATGTCACCATTTGGCTTTAGAATTGGAACTAATGGCGTTCCCCATACAGAACTGTCTACGTGTTCTAGCACACCCTGTTCAACTAACATACGTAACTATAGCTCTACCTTGTTTTTCCATGCTAATGGTAAATGTCTTGGCTTGAAAAATATAGGCTTGTTCTGGATTTCCAGTTGTAAATTTACAGTGCAGACATTATAAGTTCCTAGCTCTGATTAAAAAAAAATTAAAATACTCATAACTAATTTTTCTTTCTGTGATCGAGAGCTGATCTTGCGAATTGATATTGTTTACTTGCCGTAATTCGAAGTTAAAAGTTCTTAAAAAGTTCCTTCCAAGTAAAGGTGGACGTGTTTGTAAATACGTTGCGTACAGTTGCGTCGTACTCACCAACAACTTTAATATTATCTCCATTGTAATCAACATATGCAGTATAACAATTCCGTAATGGTTTCTTAAAGAAACCATTTTCAGAATTAATGTGCATCGTGCACAAGCAACTTTCACATGAACACCATCGATATTCACGGATAGAAAATAAACTCCACCAGACAGAGTCGAAGTCACACTAAATATAGAAAAATCATAATTAGTACAATCATCTTTTTCTTCTAATTGAGAATTTGCTACATAAGATACAGATTTTGATTTTAATTTAGAATCCAAGCCAAATGCCCTATTTTTTTACATTTGTGGCAGCGACAATTCTTGTATTTACAAGTATCCGAGAAATGATTTTTCCAGCCTCATTGTGTACATGGTTTCCGCCGCTGTACATTACTGCAAACTTCTCCGGTGTTTTCGCCCTTGGGACCATGCTGACTTCCATTGCCCTTGATATTTAGCGAGGGCTCCCGCTGCCGTTGTTTTTGTTGAATCCGCTTTGCCTCTGGTTCGTGTTGTTCCTATTTACATAATTAAGGCTCTCATTTAATTGTGGTCTCTCATTCTTTGTGGTTATCTTTGTTTCGACTATCATTGCCTTTCTTAATGCTTCAGGTAATGAAAGGTTTTCGTCTTCTTTACAAATGCGCTCAAATATAGGACCAGGAAGACTCATAATGAATTGGTTTAAAACAAATGCTTCCAAATATTGTCCAAATTTACACTTCAGCGCCAACTGCTTCAATCGTGCATACCACTCCGCAACACTTTCACAATCAAACTTAGAATCCATATGAAATTTCTTTCGCTCTCGAAATACGAGCGTTGGCGGTGTATAATGTGTGATTAGAATCGAGCAGATTTCTCCATACGATTTTTGCACAGGTGAATTGGAACTGCATAAGCTGTGTAAAACACTATATGGTGCAGATCCGATTGATTTCAAAAGCGTAGCCTTGTTCGAATTTTCATCTCTTAAGTTGAGTTCACAGAAGTGGATGTCTAATTTTTCCTTCCACATTTCGAACGACTCGTTGCTTGGAGAAAAGTCCGGAATGGCGGATGTCTGATAAAATGTAGGTGTTGAGGATGGAGGCGACATCTCAGGTTTTTGGTCACCTGCTATTTACATTCTGTTTTTACAAAACTGTGTTTTTTTCTGATGTATATTAATACATCGAATTTAAATCATTGTCGCCAATTTGTAGTGTATTACCCTATTGATAAAAAGACACGCGGTTCTCCAATTTTCATCTTGTTCTTTTATTACCTAGTTTCTTTTCTTGTTTTTTCTTTTTTTCCTCCTCCAGTAAACCCGAGTTTTATTCTTCTTGTAATTTTGACTTACGATATTGTATATAAGTATCGATAACATAACAATATCACCAAATGCTCATTTCTTAAATCTTTCTTAAAGCCGAGTTGATTCGTAGAGTGCAAAGGTCGTGGTCGTACATGCAGGTCTTTAAGTTCGACATTGAGTATAGACCAGGTGATCGTATGGCTCATGTAGACTTTCTCTGTCGAAACTTAGTGTTGGAAGATGGTTAAAATTCAAAGAGTATAACCGAAAAGCGTATAAACTTGACAGAGATTACCGAAAGCTGGTTGCGGGCAGAGCAGCAAAGAGTTGACGAAACGTCATCCATCGCGTCCAAATTGAGCAATGGAGAACTTCCTGAGGATATAGCAAAAACCTTTGAGTTACGTTGTGGTACTATATATAGGAAAATTCAAAGACATGAAAAGACATGGAAAACTCACTGTCTTCCTATTATTTCAAAGCCCTTTAGGTGGTCTGCTGTTTACAACGTTGATGAGGCAATTAGGCATCTTGGTTGGGAAAAGACCCTGGCAAAAATGTACGAGTTTTATTGATTTGACAAAATGTCAAAGTATGTTCATAAATATGTTGACAATTGCATTACCTGTAGGCTATCTAAACTTCCGACTGGCAAGGTACAAGCTGAATTGCATTCCGAAAGTAAGCGTCCCGTTTCATTATTAAATCTATGCTAACTGCGGTTGAAACAGGCAAGGGATCTTGGCAATACGCTTTGTACGAAATTTAACTGGCTTCAAATTGCACTCCCAATAGGGTAACGAAAGTTAGTCCAAAAGAGTTACTGATTGAAAAAGAAGCTAGACCATTTGGTCTTGTACCCGTAGCTGAAAACTAGAGTTTGACTGATGTAAATCTAATCATGACTTACTCAAGAATGAGGAGCGACTAGACCCCAATTTTAAAGGCCCATTTTTAGTTCTTGAGCTCGAACTTACAAATATTCCCATGAATTTTTACGAAGAATAACTGAGAAGGGGTTTACCACAGAGCATGACGAGGTGGTCATGGATGAAGATGATGTTGGTCGGTGATGGCTGCGATGATTTATGAAAAAGAAAACGAAAATGACAACTGTTTGTGATGGCCGGTTGGTCGAGACAAGGCTTAAATTGTTGAGTAAAATGAAAATTGTTAGAGATAGTGATAGACGATATGAAAATGTGATTGCTTAATGGGGAAGCAAATGAAAATGGAAAATGAATATTGTTTGAATTGACAGTAATCCGGATCTCATGGCTTAAAATAATAAAAGTATTGTCCTTTGCTTAAGTGTGAGGAAGTGTAGGTTTGATCTGCTGGTTAGGAATTAAGAATTCTGTATAACTTTTGAATACAAAAGAATAATGTTATTAAGGAAAAATGTTAAGAAAAGAAAAATGATACGTTTAATTTGCTGTTCATAGATTAATAACTCATAAGGCTTCTGATTAATGAAATATAGCTATTTTGGCTTTAACTTCAAAGTACATTCTAGTTCTATTTATTATTGGGAGATAATATTTTGTAATGTTTCAAAGTTGGAAACTCGCGAGGACGTGTAAAAGTCAGGATGGCCATGTCGTGGATTAGTTGGCCAGTTCAAATTATAACGACTGTTAGCTTTGATTTGTCTTTTGCTACTCATTCGTTTTCATGTGCTTCTGTGCTGTTTCTTTGGCTCTCCAAATGGAGGCAACCCATTCTGTTGTCAACTTTAGTCTGTGCACTGGTGTAAGCGAGATAGAAGAATGCAGGTGTCCGCATCCAAGAGGAATAACTGAAAGTTCTCAATAGTGTGTGTATTGAAATGTGAGAGCGAGAGTGGAATAAAGTAGAGAGCAACGCTTGCAAAAAGGGACGCAAGCAGTGTTAGAGGACATTCGTATTTGAAGAGCCAAACTGAACAGATCATGCCACGTGCTAGAAAATGTTTCCGTTTGGACCACGAAGAGCAGCCTGAAGCGGAGGACGATTCCAGTGAATCCTCTATAGAAAGTTCTTATCTAGTTTGTGCTCTGTCTTATTTTTAAGTAAGACTTGATCTCCGACTTTTAGACCGAAATTATTTACGTTCTCATCGTATAGTGTTTTCGCTTTTCTTTTTCCCTTTCCAGCATGATTCTTGCCCGGTTGTATGCTGTTTCTTACCTTAACTTAATTTCCTTAGCATAATCATCTATCTTTTAGATAGGATCTATCCGAACGCGGTAATGGGCCAATAGTACCAATTAATACCGTGTCAAAGGCTGAAATGGGTGTCTTGATAATAGTCATTGGTATTAGATTGTTGGTAGGCCTGACAGGTTTTTACGTAATTAGTAACAACTTATATCATCGCGTTATTTTTAATAAAGTTCTCGTTATTCCTTATGGCCTCTCTTGATTAGGTCATCATTCAATTTTTTAAAGGTTTCTCTTATATTTTTTCATTGTTTTTGTCCACTATGGTCACCTCAGAAAGGAGCGCTATTTGTACTTTTTGCAATGTACTGTTGCCCATCAATGCGCTGGGTGCCAGTTGAAATTGTTTTATGCTTTGCGTTCCTTACTGTATCTCAAGCCTTTGGAAAAATGGTTTTAAATCAATTTTCCCATTAGAGTACAATCATCAATTAAAAATTGTGAAATTATTCGTTTTCTTCCTTACCAAACACTTACGTTTGACGAATTTAAGTTTCTCATATTTTCTGATGTCATTATTATTAACAACATCGTAGACTCTGGGCGCAGGAAGCTCTTTCTTCTGCAAGAGTTCCTTTTCTGATTTATGATCCCCGTTTTTACATGTTTCTGATCTTGTTAAAATTTTCATTACCTGTCTGTTTATTGATTTTAAATCATTATTTGTAATTCTGGACAGCGCTTCTGCCACATAATTATATTTCCCTTTGAGGTATTCCGCAGTAAAAAATATATATTTCTAAATCTAGCCTCATTCTTGTTAATTTTGAACTAGGTAAATTAAAGGTCGATGGACTGTTTTTACTATAAAATGTCTTCCGTAAACGTTTGGTCTGAAGTATTTTATAGCCCAGTGGATGACTTTCTTGCTCAGTGGTTGACTTGTTGGATTCTCTTTTAGTAAAAGATCGAGACGCATATGAAACTGATAAGTGCGCTCCGCAAGCGTATTTACTGGCGTCTGTTGTTATACAGAATTCTTTTTTAAAATCTGGATTTTGCAAGAATGTTTAGCCCGACCTAACTGATACAATATATCTTCTATGCGTGGTAAAGGAAATTTGTCGGCTAATAATTTTTTGTTTATTTGTCTGTAGTCAACCACTAGTCTCCTTCGTTTTTCTGCTGAATTTGGTAGACATTGTTTTGGATTTGACAATAATGGACTGCTTTTGTATATAATAGTTTTTTAACGACTCTAATTTTATTGTATCAACATTTAAACTAAATGTCTTCTTTAATGAAATCTATTCCTATAATGCCATCGCATGGAATCAAAAACTCAGGTGGAACTATTTGAAAGGATTTTATAAAACCTTGTCCTTTTTCTGTTGTATTCGAGATTTTATAACTGTCTAATTCAGGGTACTCTTGATTACATTGTTTGAGTAATGAAATCTCGGCTACCGCATCTACTAAAAATAATACATTTTTGATGGTTTTTTTCATTTTTAACTTTTATGAAAAAACTGAGGTTTATATTAATTTTATATATAAATTCCTACTGTTCTTCCTCTTTCTCCTCTTCTACCGTCGAGGGATCCTCCTTGTTTTTCTATGTGACCCTAACACTTCTGTTGGAATTATTTCTTCCATTAGAAGTATTCTGCGTGTGAATGTTTGTATTGTTTTTATTGCGGTTATTATTACCATAATACCTGCGACCTCCTCTATTTCCCCTACCTCTGTAGGTGGTATAACCTCGATAATTGTTATTATTATTGTACTTGTTGTTGTAGTACAGAACAGCCTTTAACTGTCCTGTAGCTTCATTCATATCTGCAAACGTTCCCGCTTGCATTATTTGTTTGACCTTATCTAACAAGTAGATCGTTGTCATAGCTTTGACAGCGCTTTGGATGCTGTATTTTATTGCTAATTCAAGTGGTAAGCCATCATAAGCTCCTTTATGACCTCTTCATCAACCTCAATTGGAGGTAAATTATCGGGTTGCACTTTTATGATATATGTACCATATATATGTATGGCTTTCGATAATACAATTATTATTATGTATTCTTACCGCTAAGTTAAAATGTGTAAAAGTTTAATTATCATTACTTAACTTAACATTCATTTCATACCGGTTTGATACAGGGGGCGATAGGCTGTAGTATGCACACATAAGATATATATATCGACCACCCACTGTACCAAGAGTACTAAAAGGAGCACGCACTGTAATACTTTGTCGAAGTGTTTATACAATTCAGGGCCTCGGTCATCAACCTAAGTGCCCGAAATACGAACCGCTCGCTGTGCCTTGGCCCGCACGCTAAAAGTGCAAGTGTAAGCATAATTGCAACACGAGCGGACCTCCTGTATGTGATATAATGTATGTGATACAATAAATTTTTACAAAACCAAATATAAAATAAATGATAAATATAAATAAAGAACGAGAACAAAAAAACACTATGAACCTATCTTCTTCGTTTGCGGGAGGGGAAAATTACATGGCGATTAAACGGTGAATTATAGAGGGTTTTCTAACTCATTTAAATCAAAGTATGGGGGTGCAGGAAATTCTAAGTATAAACTGGTTGAACGACCGAAAATTCAAGACCGAGACAACTTTTCTCTTTCAAAGATGATATGCTACTGCTTTTATTACCGAACTGTGGGGAGACAGCGACGTCCAGAGAATCTTTTCATTTGCTGAAGGGCCTACTGATGGGCAATCTTGCCTTGGGTAATTGACCCATTACTTGCTGCAGTAGTACGGGTCGATATCGAACGCAGAGGGTACAGGCTCGAACAATACGGCGCGCTAAATTCCTTGCATTGATGATCCAGAAATTCAGACGAAATAGCGCCACAAGCGCCCTTGGTCCGGCATGGAAGTTTCTAATGTGAAGGTGGCGGACATATTTACCATTGATGAGTTGCTGTGAAGTATTATTGGGTACTTCTCACTCTCAGGCAGATCGGAATAGTTGAGTCGTCCTCAGACCTTTATGAGTTAGAATCCGGTAGAGGCGTCTACGAAAGGAGAAAGAAACTTTAGAGGACCTTTAAGTATCTGATTTATAGTGAGATAAGGGAGTTCTTCTGGAAACGAGTGGGTCTGAAGACTCCAAGCTATGCAGTTTGCTGCGTGTTCTAGTTCTTCCGGACTGAGGGTTTGACCCTTGAACTTCGATGATCTCCGAACGACGTGTATGAATCGCAACATCCATGCGACAATGCGTAGACAAACTGTGTATGAGCTATGCCTTTCGAGTGACGCCAGCAGATAGTTGTTTGTAATTGTAGTTGAAAATATGTGTTTCCGTTTCTCGCAGTTAACGATGTCCAAATCGATGGCAGCATTTTTTGCAACAGGCCACTTTGAATGCCTTCATACAAAAACGGAGGACCGGTGAACCATATTGATGAGTCCGGTTCGATGACAGTGCAACCACGAGAGACAATATCAGCTGGGCTGCTTTGGGTGGGCGCGAATCTCCATTTGGCGGCAGATGTTAGACTCTGGATTTCTGACAAGCGGTTTCCTACGAAGGTTGAGAGTGTAACGGAGTGCTGCTGGAGCCAATGGATTACGATTTGTGAGTCTGACCAGAGGTAAGACGGTATAAGTCTTTCTCCAAACAATCCTTTGACCGTGTTGAATAGTTGAGCGAGTAAGTGTGCGGCGCACAGTTCCAGTTTCGGAAGCGATTGTTTCTTGACAGGAGCTACTCTAGACTTTGATGTCCACAACCGAACGGTGGTGTTATTTGGTCATTTAGTTCGCACGTACACACAACATCCATACGCCCTGATGGACGCATCGCAAAAGCCATGTAGCTGATTGTTGTTGGCAACACCGCAGTACTTGGAGAGTTGGCAACATGTTCAAAGAATTTAAGTAGTCGGTCCATACATCATTTTGAGATTGTGGAACCGATTCGTCCCAATTAAGATTGAGTATCCACAGTTCCTGAAGAAGCATTTTCGCCACGATGATGATCGGTGACAAGGGCCAAGGGGGTCAAGGAGTGACGATTCAATGGATAAGATGGATCTCTTTGTAGCTGGCGAGGTTTGTCGTTTTGGAGCATCGGTGAACAAAAACGCATCATCGAGTTGATTCTGCGCTCGTAACGTTTTCCTCACAGATGTTGAGTCTCTTTGTGGGCTTGCTATCAGTGAGCTCAGGGTGGTTTGAATGCCACTTGGTCAACGGAAAATTCCCCTTTTGAAGAACTTCGATGACTTCTTGCTTGATGAGTTGCAAGGTGTTTATGTCGGTTGCTCCGCAAAGCAGATCGTCTACGTAAAATGACGATTTGATAGCCGATGCGCCGGTCGTGAATTCCTCCTTGTACTTATCAGCCAAGTAGTGTAAACCGCGCACTGCTAGACACGGCGCAGCGGCGCTTCCGTAAGTGACGGTATTTAGCTAGAACGTCTGCAATTCTGAGTCTGGGGAGTCTCTCCAAGAGATGTATTGATATTTTCGAAAACTTGGATCGACGAGGACTTGCCTGTACATCTTTGTCACGTCAGCTGTCAAGGCATATTGAAACAGTCTGAATTTGAGAAGCTGCAGATAAAGATCCGTTTGCACAGTGGGACCCACGAGCAGTAGGTCATTAAGTGACAGTTGCGAAGTTGTTGTGCACGAGGCGTCGAAAACCACTCGCAATTTGATTGACGTGCTCGAGGGCTTCAAGACGCAGTGGTGGTGTATATAATAATGCGACTCGTGAAGGGCTGGATTGGTCACCATTGACATGTGACCTAGCGCCTGATATTCTTGCATGAATGAGACATATTGGGATCTCAACTCAGGAAATTTCAGCATGCGGCGTTCCATTGCGTAGAATCGTCGACGAGCCACTTCAGCGGAGTTTCCAAGGCGAGAGGGATAATCCTTAAAGGGAAAGTTGACTATAATGCGACCGTGGGAGTCCTGAACTGTAATGTTAGTATAGAGCGCCTCACAGATTTGGTGATGCGGATGTAGACTCTCAGGTAAGACAGCGACGGCTTCTAGCTCCCAAAGCTTCTGCAAGTGGTTATCAATCGAGACTGTGCTTGACATAAAACATTCTGAAACTTGCCGAATAATGTTTTTTGGAGTATTGGCAAGTGAGGTGCAAGCTTTATTTGGCCAACGGCAAGCGAATGGTAGAAGACTTCAGCGCCTAATAGAAGATCGATGAGTCGAGATTCATGGAATCTTTCATCTGCCAAAGGTGTGTTGGTGGGCAGATTCCAAGACGAGATGTCAATCTCAGAATCTGCCTGATACGAGATGTGTCCGATGACACAGAATTCAATTGAGAAGTGACAATCTGTGATGCGTGATTGGATGGTTGTTGTGGCCACGTGCTTTATATTAGTTTACGAGTGTCCCATGCGGATTCCCATGTTGAATTTTTCATGCTGAAGCCGAAGTTTTTGGGCGAATTCCTCGTTGATGAGATTAACCTGAGAACATGCATCAAGCAATGCTCTGCCAGGCCTGTATTTTCCTGATGCGATCCAGAACCACGACCGTGGCTAGGATAACTTTTTCCGGTTGAGTGTGCAGATGAGGGAACGTTATCGGATCACTTGGCTGGACTGGCAGATTGTGCGGCTGTCAGGACGTGCTGCTATGGCAGGAATGTCCTTGTCATGGTGCAGCATTGTGTGATGAGCTTGATTGCAGCTGCGGCAACGACTCCTTGATGAGCATTGAGCGAATCAATGACCACTGCCGAGACAATTGAGGCACAAATTAACTTTTTTGACTGTTTCAAACCGATCAAGTGTTGTCATCGATTTAAATGTTAGGCATCCAAACAGTTTGTGGCCAGCTGACAAGCATAGCACACATGCAGATTGAGTGATTGCGAACAACGATTTATGCCCATACGACTGATTTCGAGATTACTTGCTTGGGTGGACTGGCCCTTGTGATGTGGGGTTGCTTGATTGAAGGTATTGACAATGAAGTTCCAGCACACTCGAACACTGCTTCCAGTTAGGCAGATTTTTGAAATCCAACGACTCGTTTCATTTATTGCGGGTGTGCTGATCGCATTTGTCAATAACGATGTAGATCAACATGGCCTGGGCAATATTTGATCTGATACCAAGGGATTCCAGTGCTCCATACATAGCAGACAACTTATCCACCAATCCTTGTAGCTGTGTTGCGTTTGATTTCTCGACTGGTTGAAGTTTAAATAACGCAGCTATGGTTTCTAGAAAGATACATGTTGGACTACCAAATCTCTCATTAAGCCGCTGCAAAGCCTTGGGATAGTTTTCGTTGGTTATTGGAAACGCCTTGACTGCGTATAATGCTGGTCCCTTTAGGCTATGCAGCACATGGTTGAACTTTTCTAGATTGCGATGGGATGAGGGTGAGGCTGACTGCGTTTACAGCTTCAGTGACGACGAAATTGGGAGATGAGAAAATGAACGTCTCTTGCCGGCCGTTCATTTCTTGACTATAATTTATGAATTGTTCAATTGTTTATAACTTTTAAATTTGCAAACACTTCCCCAAGTTGGGCACCAAAATGAACGATGAATTATAGAGCGTTTTCTATAATTATAACTCATTTAAATCAGACTATGGGGGTGCAGCAAATTCTAAGTATAAACTGATTGAACAACATGAAATTCAAGAACGAGACGACTTTTCTCTTTCAAAGACGATATGCTACTGCTTTTATTAACGAACGCTCGCTAGGCCGAGCAGATCGGAGAGTTAAAAGAGGGCTTACAGCTGTACCTGTGAAGACATTAGGTTTATACAGTATTCTATTCAAAGAGCGCATATTTTTTTAACATTGCACTGCGTTGCATAATTTTTTCATTGCACTGCGATACATATTTTTGTATATATAATATAAAAACTAATGTAAAATTGAGCGACATTAAAGTTTCCCAATTAGCGTGTGGCCTGAAAACCACACAAAAACGAGGCAAGTTTTTCCATTGTTAAAAAAATTGTTCTCACATTACCTACGGCCCAATAAGGTAAATTTTTAACTACATGAGAAAAACTAAATGGCAAATAAATTATAAATTAAATTACACGCTTAACATAAAAAATCCTATAGCAGCTCACAGAAAAAACACCCAAAATGGGTTTAGTAGACGTAAAAGAAGTGGACTCCACAGCAAACGTTATAAATAAAATCGAGTCCAAAACAAAGAATACAGATTTAACGAACATTTTATTATCAATCATTGTCTTCATTATGAGCGCATTTATTTTTTATAATAAATGTATATCAAAGAGACCCATAAATAAAAGCCAGTCTAATGTTCTGGACAAAATATAAAATATATAAAGCGCCAACAATAATTATAAAAAAATGTTCGAAATATAAAAAAATAATACAAAAAAAATCCACAAACCATCTAATATAAATATATGTATTCATATATTTCTTTATTGAATGAAGATTTTATTTTATCAAATAATCTTATCTAATGTACAACGAAAAGAAATGAATAAGAAAATATATAAAATATGAATACTACTACTACAGAGTGTATTAGAATCACTCTTGATAAGAAACCCAACTTTCAGAACACGGTATTATCAAAAATCGAAAAAGGAGCTAAGCCTCTAATAATCAATGAATTCGAATATGAGTACATGTATAAATGGATAGGTAAGACTTCTACCTTGATAAATTGCTCAAGTACCCAGAAGGCGATAGTATTGAGCACCGTCCCGAACCTAAAAATTAAATCAGGTATTAACAATAACAAGATACTTGGAAGACATCTTTCATTGATGGTTTCAAGAATCATTAAATAATGGAATGGGAAGATTATATAAAGATTGAGAGTAGCCCTACTCAACCCGGTGACCGTAATAAAAAATAATAAAAACAAGAAGCTATATTGTCTACATTCCATGATGATCCAATACAAGGTGGTCATACAGGCATTACAAAAACCTTGGCCTAGGTCCAGAGACACTATTACTGGAAAAATATGTCCAAAGACAGAAAAATAAACATAAGTAAATGTCCTAAATGCCAAAAGTTGAAAACGACTAAACATACTAAGACACCACTAACTATAACCGAAACTCCACAAAGAGCTTTCGATAAAGTAATTGTAGATACTGTTGGTCCACAATAACACTCATCTGCGATTTAACTTAATACCTAGTAGCTATACCTATACCAAATAAAATATGAAATGAAAATACACTAGCAAAGGCTATATTTGAAGATTTTATTCCAAAGTACGGTCCAATGAAGAAGTTCATTACGGACATGGGAACAGAATATAAAAATTAAATTATTGAAGATCTGTGTTAATATTTACATATTAAAAACATAACTTCACCACCACCAGACAGTAGGTACCGTCGAGCGAAGCCACAGAACACTCAATGAGTTCATTCGTTCATACATCTCAGTTGACAAAAGAGATTCGGATGTATGGCTGCGATACGTCGTATACTGTTTTAATACAACACCATCTAGGGTATGATTTTTGTCCATATTTTTGGTAAAATTTTAAAAAATTTAAAATGTTTATTGAAAAATTAAACAGGACCTAAATTAGATTTGAAATATACAGGTCCTTATAAGGTAGAACAACTAGGAGATAACATAACTATAATAAATAAAAAAATAAAAAACAATAGTACATAAATATTGATTAAAACTCTTTATTTCATAATCAATTTTTATTTCATAAATATATCACGAATGGCCATACATAATATAAGGGTACATATCATAACTATATCTAAAATAAGGATACACAATAATAAAACAAAAAAAAAATAGAAAAAACAAATTAAAAACCAAAAAAATATTGAATATTAATGCTATAAATAATATAATTTTTTCTCAAAGTTTGTAAAGTTAATACTAGAAAATAACTCCATTATATTTCGTTATTTTTCAAAAGGAGGGAGATGTAGTATGCACACATAAAATATATATATCGACCACCCACTATACCAAGAGTACTAAAAGGAGCACGCACTGTAACACTTTGTCGCAGTATTTATACAATTCAGGGCCTCGGTCATCAACCTAAGTGCCCGAAATACGAACCGCTCGCTGTGCCTTGGCCCGCACGCTAAAAGTGCAAGTGTAAGCATAATTGCAACACGAGCGGACCTCCTGTATGTGCATATACCGCCAAGCTCCAGACTAAGTGAGCATAGCTATATACTTAAGAATACATAGGACGTCTCTGAGCTGCCGCTGTTGGCAGCGCCGCTACGTGACTTAGACCTCTTTAGCCCCTAAGTAAAGTGGGCTCCTTCGAGCTCGGAGCGGCAACAACGGCTGCTCCGAAACAATCAATAAATTTGTACAAAACCAAATATAAAATAAATTATTAATTTAAATAAATATCGAGAACAAGGAAACATAAAGAACATAGACGGGGCTGTCTACCGCATTTTCTTCCTCACTTCGCCTTTTTCCAATCGGCGGCGCAGTAGACGGGGTTTTCTACCGCACTTTATTCTTCACCTTCGCTTTTTTTTCCAATCGGCGGTGTAGTAATTTTTAAAATATATATATATTTTTTTATGTTTATTTAAATTTTATTCACAGGTAATGTTTATTTGAGTAGTGTTTTTTTTCACTTCACACGTGAACCATCATCCCACACGCGAGAATATATACACCAATGATTATATATTTTATGTAGCACAGGATTGTCAGGAGTCCTGTCACGGTCGCCATGTGAAAAGGATCGTGGAACAAAGTGGTATACACACAAAGACTTCCAGTTTGAGAGTGATTTTGTTAAGTCTTTTAAACATTCTTAGCTGCTAAATGCAACGTTAGCATATTCACGTACACACATATATGCCCTGAGACGGCTGGCTCCATGTGTTAGTGAGAAAGAGCCAGCCGGCACCGTGGGAATGCACAGTCAGCATTTAAACGTGGTCGCTTTGCGGGCCGCTGTCAACCAAATGTTAAGATTAATAAGTGTGTATATTTGAGAATGTAAATATGTGTATATATATGAACATATATATTAATGAAATAAATATATATCAAGTACCTTCCTAGCTATACTACTTTACGTACCTAATCATTATTAATGACTTCGTATACGTTGGACTGAAAAGCTGAATTGGTAGATTGCCTTGGC
This sequence comes from Drosophila biarmipes, assembly GCF_025231255.1. NCBI lineage: Eukaryota > Metazoa > Arthropoda > Insecta > Diptera > Drosophilidae > Drosophila > Drosophila biarmipes. Next base: position 1,251,195 of record NW_026114527.1, read on the forward strand.
ATCTCTATTATATTGTGTTCTGCGCAGAATTTTTGTGTACTTTGATACCTGGTAGTGACTTTCAGGAATTTTATTTGTATGTCACTTAGTTCTTGGATAGTTATCCTGATAAAGCTTCGCCTACAGAATTATCTTACCTCTTAGGTACTCTGTTGTAAAGTTATAATCCTTTAATTCAAGTCTCATCCGCGCTAATTTAGAAAAAAAAATGTATCTGGGGTGAATCTAGAAACAAATAATTGCTTCCTTTGTGGAACAACTGAAAGTTTCATACGCCCCCCAGCAGCAGTCTGAACCTCACTAGGCTGAGATCCAGGAACGGTGCCTACTGTCCCTATAGGAACGGTCGGCACCAATTTCTTTGACTTAGCCAGTACAGAAGCTTTTATTCCGGAAACATGGACTTCACTCGAGCTAGCTGTATCCACACGCACAGTTGATTCGCTTACCCCTTTGTCGACAGGAACTGCTGCTACCAAGTTCGGATTTGGGTTGGATTTCATGGTAGTATTAACGGCGGTAAAGCTGTAGACTCTTGTTCCATCGTACCTTTGTAGTATCTCCTTTGGTAAATGTTTTCGATGCGTAAGCTACTGGAAGTTGAGTTCCATTGTGGGCTTGTGTTAGTACTGCACCACTGTCTTGCTTACTAGCATCTGTGATTATACAAAATTCTTTTGTAAAATGTGGATTTTCTAAGGCTTCATTAAATGAGCTTTAAGACATTCAAATGCATTTTGACATTCATCAGTCCATTCAAATGGAACCTTAATTTTGTTGAATCTTGTTACATGACTAGAGTTATCGGCCAAATTTTTAATGAATCCTCTATATAAATTACAAAATACAATAAGACGTCTAGCGCTGTCTGAGTCATTTATTCATGGTGGATTGAAACATCATAAAGATATCTTCAACCATTCCAAGATATAGAATAATGACTGAGTGCAACCTTTTCAAAAAAGTGTCAAAAATGCCATTTTCAGACCCCTATAACT